>NC_047574.1:25206083-27606083 GCF_011004845.1 Esox lucius | reverse complement strand
ATTTCTACAATCCATGGGATGACTGGGAAAGGGGCACAGCCAAAAGGTCTTGATTAAGAACCAAATTAGTTTCATCTCATTTCTTTCTTTTGACTAAGTAGGTAGAAACAACAGGTCAGATATACTATTTACTTTTTTGTCACTCACTACATGATTCATCAGAATCTTTTATAACAACTTACCATGCCAGGCCAGATAGTGAGGGGTGCATTTTTTCGAAGATGCACACAAGGCACAACTGGTGTGAAACACTGGCTTTCTATTCTTCTAAAGTACAAGAAAACCCACCAAGCCCACTTCTTGTGATACTCGTTGCTTTTAATTTTCCCCTGAACGTTTTCCAGCTGGTTTAATAATAAAATTGTTTCTTCAAAATCTGCACTTTTAGCAGCTTCTCTTCATCATCCACACACCGCATTTCTTCAATAGGGAACATTGTCACTGCTGGACGTTTGTTTTCCTACACAACAGTAAAAAAAAAATTATAATTCTGGAGAACATTCCTATTTTCCTTGATTGCAATATATTTAATATCTCCAACAGCTACCACACTTCCTCCATTTTACCTCACTGAATCTAAATAAGACTGCTGATCACAGTAATTAAAAGTTAAAATACATTTATATTTAAGTAGTTTAGGAAAAGCTCTTATCAGACAGAGTGAATACCCACAAAACATTATTAAACAGTTGAGATAAAGAAAAGGAAAAAAAGCTCATGAACTGCATTGACTTATCTTTACACTCTACTGCTGAGAAGAAAGTGACTACTGAGGTCAGCGATTAAAATTATAAAGGAACCTTTCCACAATGTTTTACCTTCACTTTTCCATCAGTTATCAGCAGCCACATGTAGATCACGATGTACAGACAAACTTAGAAAATGTGCTTCTAAGCAATTTTGCAGAAAGAGAATAATCTCTGAAAAACAGCACATGCTGTATGGAAAAGAAAAGTGGAGGTTGCAGTATGTTGAAAAACCACAGTCTGGAGCTTCCTGGCAACGGGTGTTTATTCCAATGCGATTTATGTGTACATTGAGATAAATGAGGCGTGAAGCTAGTCTTTCCTTTCCAAAATGGATCATTTCAGATCTTTAGCAGACGATGGCTGTGATGTAAACAGGGTTCAGTGTGTGGTAGTGTATAAAGGGAGAGTATGGTGTATAGGGAAGGAGACAGGTGGGTGAGTCCTTCTGCTTTAATTGATATCTCCAATGTCATTACTCAATCATTTATGGCCCACAGTAGGAATTTTATCAGATTAATGTGTTACAATTATTAAAGCATATCATCTGAGAGCTTTACATTGATGAGCCAAAACATTATGACCACCTGCCCCTGTACGTTGCGAGGTGGAGCCACTGTGGATCTGACTTGTTGGTCCAGCACATCCCATAGCTGCTCAATTGGCTTGAGATCTGGGGAATTTTGAGGCCAGGGCAACACCTTCAACTCTTTATCATGTTCCTCAAACTATCAAACCATTCTTGAACAGTGTGTGTGGTGTGGCAGGGTGCATTATCCTGCTGAAAGGGGCCACAGCCATCAGGGAATACCAATGCCATGAAGGTTGGTACCTGGTCTGTAACAAGGTTTAGGTAGGTGGCACGTGTAAAATTGACATCCACATAAATGCCTGGACCAAGGGTTTGCCAGCTGAACATTGCCCAGAGCATCACACTCCCTCCACCTGCTTGTCATCTTCCTACAGTGCATCCCGGTGCCATCTCTTCCCCAGGTAAACAGCACACAGGTACACTGCCCTCAACGTGATGTAAAAGAAAACGAGACTCATCAGACCAGGTGACCTTCCACTGCTCAAAGGTCCAGTTCGGCTTCAGCCGCGCGACGACACCGGCCCCGGGGCCGACCCGGGGGACACGGAGCATGGCGATCCGGACGACGCTGATGGAAATCGCGGACGAGGACGGGAGCCAGGACGTCCTTCACCGGAACCCAGCTCCGCTCCTCCGGGCCGTACCCCTCCCACTCCACGAGGTACTGGAGGCCCCCCGCCCGGCGCCTCAAGTCGATGATGGAGCGGACGGAGTACGCCGGGGCCCCCTCGATGTCCAGAGGGGGAGGGGGAACCTCCCGCACCTCACACCCCTGAAGGGGACCAGCCACCACCGGCCTGAGGAGAGACACATGGAACGAGGGGTTAATACGGTAGTCGGGGGGAAGGCGTAACCGATATGTTACCTCGTTCACTCTCCTCAGGACTTTAAAGGGCCCCACAAACCGCGGGGCCAGCTTCCGGCAGGGCAGGCGGAGGGGCAGGTCCCTGGACGAGAGCCAGACCCGATCGCCCGGCCGATACACCGGGGCCGCCCTGCGGTGGCGGTCCGCAGAGACCTTTTGGCGGCGGACAGCGAGCCGGAGGCGGGCTTGTACCGCCTCCCACGTGCCCGCTGCCAGCCAGAACCAGTCATCCACCGCAGGGGTACCGGTCTGGCTCGGCGTCCAGGGCGCCAGGACCGGCTGGTAACCCAGTACACACTGGAACGGTGACATGCCTGTGGAGGAGTGGTGCAGAGAATTGAGCGCATACTCAGCCCAAGGCAGAAACTCTGCCCACTCCCCCGGCCGGTCCTGGCAGTAGGACCGGAGGAACCTACCCACTTCCTGGTTTACCCACTCCACCTGCACGTTGGACTGGAGATGGTAGCCCGAGGTCAGGCTGACCGAGATCCCCAGGTGCTGCATGAAAGCTTTCCATACTCTGGACGTGAACTGGGGACCCCGGTCAGACACAATGTCCTCGGGCACCCCATTGTGCCGGAAGACGTGTGTAAATAGGGCCTCCGCGGTCTGTAGGGCAGTAGGAAGGCCGGGCAGAGGCAAGAGGCGGCAGGACTTGGAGAAACGATCCACAACGACCAGGATGGTGGTATGGCCCTGGGAAGGGGGAAGATCCGTCAAAAAATCAACAGAGATGTGGGACCATGGTCGTTGTGGAATGGGCAAGGGGTGCAACTTGCCCACAGGTAGGTGCCGGAGTGCCTTACTCTGGGCGCACACCGAGCAGGAAGAGACGTACACCCTCACGTCCTTGGCTAAAGTAGGCCACCAGTACTTACCGGCCAGGGCACGCACCGTTGGCCCGATGCCAGGATGACCGGAGGAGGGAGATGTATGCGCCCAGTAGATGAGGCGGTCGCGGACAGACGCCGGCACATACGTACGACCCTCAGGGCTTGTGGGCGGAGAGGGCTCGTCACGCTGCGCTCTAGCGATGTCCGCGTCCAGTTTCCATACCACCGGTGCCACGATGCACGACTCCGGGAGCACGGGAGCGTCATCCACTGGCCTCTCCTCCGTGTCATGCTGGCGGGACAGTGCGTCGGCCCCGACGTTCTTACTCCCCGGCCTGTATGTAAGAGAAAAAACAAACCGGGTGAAGAACATAGCCCACCTTGCCTGGCGAGGAGTCAGCCTCCTCGCTGCCCGCATGTACTCCAGGTTCCGGTGGTCCGTCCAGACGAGGAAAGGGTGTTTAGCCCCCTCTAACCAGTGCCGCCACGCCGACAAGGCTTGAACCACGGCCAGCAGCTCACGATCACCTATGTCGTAGTTTTGCTCCGCCGCACTGAGCTTCTGGGAGAAGAAGGCACAGGGACGGAGCGTGTTACGACTCCCCGTCCGTTGGGAGAGGATGGCACCGAGCCCACAGTCGGACGCGTCCACCTCCACGATGAACTGGAGCGACGGGTCGGGATGGGCCAGGACCGGAGCGGTGGTGAAACGGTGTTTCAGTTCCACAAACGGCCGCTCCGCCTCCACAGTCCACCGCAACCGGGTTGCCCCCCCCCTTCAGAAGGGAGGTGATCGGAGCCGTGACCTGGCTAAAGCCCCAGATAAACCTCCTGTAATAATTCGAGAAGCCTAAGAAACGTTGCACATCCTTAACCGTGGTTGGGGTCGGCCAATTACGCACAGCGTCAATGTGAGGCTCCTCCATAGCCACACCTGTGCTGGAAAAGCGATATCCCAGGAAGGACACAGACGACTGGAAAAACAGACACTTCTCGGCTTTCACGTACAGGTCATGCTCCAGCAGTCTAACAAGCACCCTGCGCACTAACGAGACATGTTCGGCGTGGGTGGCAGTGTAAATCAAGATGTCATCGATGTACACCACCAGGGCCTTGCACAACATGTCCCGGAATACATTGTTGACGAAGGACTGAAAGACTGAATGAACATCAACCCGTACGGCATCACTAAATATTCATAGTGGCCGGACGTGGTACTAAAGGCTGTTTTCCACTCATCCCCTTTCCGGATACGCACCAGGTTATAGGCGCTCCTGAGGTCTAATTTACTGAAAAAGCGGGCCCCGTGCATCCTCTCCACCTCCGCAGAGATCAAAGGGAGAGGGTAGCGGAACGGAATGGTGATCTTGTTCAGTGCTTGGTAATCGATGCACGGGCGCAAACCACCGTCCTTCTTTTTCACAAAAAATAAACTCGAGGAGACCTGTGACTTGGAAGGCCTAATGTAAGCCTGTTCCAGCGCTTCCTTAACGTATGCGGCCATAGCCTCCGTTTCGGTGCGGGATAGTGGATACACGTGACCCTTTGGGAGTGCGGCTCCGTCAATGAGGTCTATCGCACAATCCCCCGGCCGGTGTGGCGGCAACACAGTGGCCTTAGCCTTGGAAAAGACCACCGCTAAGTCCCTGTATTCGGGGGGAATGGGCACGGCGGGAGCACTGTCTGGACTTTCCACCGAGGTCGAGCCAACGGAAACACCTACCTTGACACTTCCGCGACCACCCCGAAAGACTCTGACTAGACCAGGAGATGACGGGGTCATGTAGGGACAACCAAGGGAAACCCAAAACGACTGGGAACGTGGGTGAGTCGATGACTTGGAATGAAAGGGTTTCGCTGTGACGGTCGCCGGTAACCATAAGGAGGGGAACAGTGCATCTAGTGACCAAACCTGACCCTAGTGGCCGGCTGTCCAAAGCTCTTACGGGCAGGGGGGTAGTGAGGACCTGAAGTGGTATGCGTGAACGCAGAGCAAAGGACCTATCCATGAAATTCCCAGCTGCGCCTGAGTCTACCAGCACCTTACACTGGGAAAGCAACGGAAAACCGGGGAACATAACAGGGACAATGCACATAGAGAGGGAAGAGGTAAGTGGTGAATGGGCATGTGCTACCTGGGGTGACGCGGAAGTGCCATGCCTGTCGCCTCTCGACTCGGGGAGTCGAGAGGCGACAGGCATGGCACTTCCGCGTCACCCCAGGTAATTCTGTCACGTCTTCGGGGGGCGGATTAAGGAGGAGCAGGGGAATGGCGTGATTAAATAAAGTATTTAATGTTATAACGAGAACTCAAAATGTAGTCGAAAACTGAAGCGTACACTGCTCTTATTACAAACAGAGACAATGACACACAAAGACAGGGGGAGCAGAGGGAACATATATACTGGGGGGAAATGATGTGGATGAGGAACAGGTGCGTTAAACAGGACACAGGTGAAAAGTATGATGAGATGGACAATGGTGTCAGAAGGCCGGTGACGTCGAACGCCGGAGCCCGTCCGCTGCAGGGGGAGGTGAAGCAGCAGAGGAAGCAGTTGTCACACACGCAGAGTAGAAAAGTAGTGCACGCAATAACAGAGAGCACTGCAGTTTTTGGCGAGACCATTTACCTTGAAAAAGGTTGAGATAAATAAATGTTTCCTTTGTTGTCAAAATAATAACAGCATAGCATAATTGTAGCAAAGCTTTAAATAAAAGTCTTATTACATTTTTATTTGTATCTATTTGAAAACTATTTGGATTTCTAGTATAGCATATCTTTCCTATTTGGAGACTAGTGATGGGAAGTTTGACTCTTTCTGCTGACTTGGATCTTGCCCTAATCTTGTCATAATAGAAAGATCGGCAGATATTATCTGTTTCTGCAAGTATTTCCCACTCAAAATTGGTATTGGGTACAAAGATCCCATATCGGTTGGGCTCTAATTATGACAACAGTTTAATTTCAGTAACATATACTAAATATGTAAATACAAGTTTCTATTCACGCTAGCAATGAGAAACTCTTGATACGACCGAAATGAGTTAGTCTTCGTCTAATGTGCTGTTGCTGGTGATGGTAAAATTATTTAGGTGCCAGTTACTCCTCAACAATAAAACATGTATTTTATACCAGCAACCAATTCACAACCAGACTTCTTATGTCACTTCTCATTAGACTGAAATACATGTTGTGTGAGACATTGTCTTCAGACCACTATAACCTCTGTCGGGAGTATCTGTTGGGAAAGTGTCAAACGTCACCTTGGAATATGACATGTAACTATTGGCATCTCCATAATTTTCTTTTTTTTGGGGGGGGGGGGGGGCTGATCTGACTGTTAAAATACAAATTTTAGTATTTTAACAGTCTGATTAAAAAACTGATCTAATTTGAAAAAACTGATCTGAAAAACTGATCTAAAAAATTCTGGCTTTCTCTATTTCAGTTAAAATAAATCCCAAAACCTCCCAACCCCTACCTTTCTTCTGGTACCAGAAAATATATATGTGATTGAGGTGTCAGTTCCTTTCTAAACTAGAGAAAGATGTTCTCCCTTCCAGACAGCTGACTTTCATCAAGGATGCTCTGGTGTATTTTTCTGTAGAAAAGGAAATCTGCCATTATTTTTATTTTGTATTTATATTTTTGAACTTTTTCATGGTAATGTACCATGACTTGTTTACCACAGATGGCTCCTCGGTTGTGTGCATCACATAAAAAATACTTGTGAACCTGAATGTTCTTAAGAATTCACTGACTAACTTTCGTAATTGTTTATTATTTTGCCCACATTATTTGATCCTGACAGCCAGTTCTGTAAGACCACAACTAAATTATGGGAAGGTGAGGAATTCTCATTAACTTTCAGAAAATACTAGGCAAAAACACATAACGCTATTTTGTTGCCTAGAGTCACCACTTTCATTATATATACTGTAACTGTTTTTTGCTGAGCCACAAACCTTTTCCTCAAGATTGTCTTCTTTAGACACAGCATCTTGCAGCCCCAACAATGATGCAGAAATGACTGATATGGCAGATTCATAAGACTATGACGTCACGGTGAGAAAAAAATTAAACCTACATGCTATAAACACACAGAGGTAGTTTCAAGTTTATTTATCAAATGTACCGAAAAACGCAGCGTCATCCTGCACAATGAAATTCATGTGACATGGCACCTGACATCTATGTAGTAAGAATTAAGAAAAATAAAGATAAAGCAATAATATAGATAACCAGGGCTTGACATTGGCACCCGCCCCGCGTGTAACATATACACTCTTAAGTTAACATGGGGAAAAACGCCCCACCTAAGATCAGTGTCTATTTACTGAAACAAAAAAATAAATGTTTAGTGATTTTTTTGCATGTTGAAGATGGCTATGCTTAGGGTAATGGATTATAAAGTAAAATAAATGGCTAATTCCTTACACGCCATTTCAAGCAGTTAAACTAAACGTATTATCGTTTAAATAAGGCAATGTTTTATATCTCAGCAGTTCTTAATATGAGATACAGAAGAAAACGTTTTCAATAGTTGCCTGAGAAGGTGTGATGATACAGAGGACATTTGTAGTTGATTAAGACTAGTGGCAGTCAGAGGAGATGTTGAAAAAAAGAATGGTGACATTGTGTTTTTTGGGAGAGTGACATGGGGGGGGCAAGTTACCCCAGTGGGCGTCTGGCCCCATTTTACCCTACTAGCCACTTTGGTAGGTGCCATTTTATATAGGCCTATCTAAACATAGGATTTTCCAGCATTCAAAACTCAAAGGCGACACCCTTCCCAAAATCTTTCACCGCCTCTGTGTGTTAGCATGGTAAAACATGGAGTACGTGGGAGAATATCAGTTTACGGTCAATGATATCTGGAAACCTTGCATACAGGACCACACAGGTCCTGACATCGCGGAGATGAGTAACATCGGAAAAGCAAGCAGATCCTAGTTTTCTTTTACACCCAAGCATGTCTAAATATTTCATTAAAACGTAATAACCTCAAACTACATCCATTCCAATTTTTACTTTTCTGGTGAATTCTAGTAGTCTAGAATAGCAGATTTATTTAAAGAGATATCGTGAAACAAACAAAGATTACTGGACAGCGACAACAAGACAGGCTACAATGTTGACTTTCATCAAAAGAAATATAGCCTAATTTCCCAACTAGAAAATGGTGGAGAGTGAAAATGCTGAGTGGCTAGTAACTTAGGAAAACCACTAGACAGAGTGGCTGGTATGCAACAAAGTTGTCTAGCACTGTACATAACACTGTAAAACTAGCAGCAATTTAAACAGAGTACTGAAAAACTAGCAGCAAATGGGTAGTAGTATCAAATATTATAGATATGGCTAGTATTGCAATAATATAGATAATACACATAACAAAGTAAACTAGCAGCAACTTAGGAGGAGTAGGATTGAGAAAATTACATACATATGAGTGTAATATGCTTATGAATGGCACATGTACTGTACATTGGAAGTACCTGAAAATCAGAGCATCTGGAATGTTCATGTGTGAACAGTAAGATCATGAATCAGTGTTGTTAGTTGAGGAGCCTTATGGCCTGAGGGAAAAAACTGTGAGTCTGGAGGTGCGTGCCCCAAAGCTCCAGTAGCGTCTACCAGACGGCAGCAGTGTGAACAGATCAAAGCCTGGGTGGCTGTGGTCTTTGATGATGTTCTGTGCTTTCCTCTGACATTGTGTATGGTAGACGCCTTGCATGGAGGAAGATGGCAGCCGATGACGCGCTCCGCAGACTTTACCACTCTCTGGAGGGACTTGCGGTCCGCAGCGGAGCCGCTGCCATACCAGGCAGTAATGCAGCCTGAGAGCATAATTTTAATGGTGCACCTGTAGAAGTTGGTTCAAGTTTTTTTAGACATTCCAAACATCTTGAGCCTCCTCAGGAAGTAAAGTAGTTTTGGGGAATTTTTCTCTGCCAAGTTCGCTTGCCTGGACCAAATGAGATTTTTGATGAACACACCAAGGAACTTGAATTCGGAGACGCTCTCTACATCAGCTCCATTGACGTGTATGGGATTGTTTTCCCCAACATATAAAGGGCAGTGACAGGAAATGAGCTTGGTATGCTATTAAAGCCTACATCTGTGTTAACGTGTATACAGTCAGAATAAAACACTAGATATGAAGCAAAAAATAAATCATGGGAATTGGGTTCTTAGTGTGCCTGTTTAAACAGCCTTAGTGTCACATTGGGATGTTGGGAACAATTTGCATAGTGAAACAGGGATGGAAAAGAACTACCCTCAGCCAGCCAGAATGTAAATGTATGCCAGGAACAGTGGGTTGAGAGCTGAATGGTTCCGAAAATGTCGTTAGGGAAGCATATAATATGTTCATTTTACATTTACACCCATGTAAATAAGTGACCCCGTTTCTTTTACTTCATGGAAGCCCAGATGTGAAATTAAATACACTTTATTTCCTCTTACAAGAATGCAGTTCTTGAAAGAGTCTGTCTTTGATGCAAGGAGTGTCCCATTTTGTGACTAAACATAAACGTTACTCTTGTTCTGCATTGCATTTTGCTAGGTCAGGGCAGCCTAAGGAGTTAAGGGCTGCCCTGAAGAGGCGACAATAGGATTTCCCTGAATCAGTTGCCAGCCAAAAAACAATTCAGGCTGTATGCTACAAGCACATTCACACACTGGCATCATGGAGAGTTCATAAGCCGAGTGCTCTGCGCTGGTGGACCCCCCCCCAGGATGGCTAGAGAAGCTATCAAGGTTTGTTAATTTGAATACATGTGTGACTTTGGTGAGGGGTGGTGGATGGCATGTGCTTGGATAAGCAATGGTTTGCATTGTGTTGTGTGTGGTGGAAACTGGGTTTATTTCATTTGGGCCAGAGCAACTGGCCTATGCATAGGAATGCAGAGATGATTGTTTAACACAATAGGTTGAGTGAAATGACCTTGTAAAATAGAGGAGGGATGCCATCTAACTTCACACTTATGTCGTTGCCACTTGGACGAACCCAGTTTCAGTCTTGTTCAATCCGGTTGGTTAATTTCTTGGAATAACACTTGGAACTCTAACAAAGATATATTGGAGGAAAGTAGTACAGTCAAGCTCCCCTTTCTGATTCACATGGAGGCTCACTAGAGTCCTTTTAGAAACTCAGAACATGGCTCATTCAAAGCAGAGCAGTTCATGAAAGTATCTTCAGGAAAAGTGTCTTCGGAGAAAGAACATATAAAAAGTTTACCATGACAAGTAAATCTGAATTCCACCACTGACGTTTCCTTTTTTTTCTACCAGTGGCTCAACCCACCAATTAAGAACACTGACCCTCATTCATTAAATCTCAGAAAAGAACTCAGATTCGAACGTTGGTAGAGACTTACGATGGAACAACCAGTCGCACCTTGTCGAAATGAGCGTAGATGTCACCGAAGATTAATGAATTGGATAAGCCGTGGATGCAAGAACGCTGCACCTATCCTTATTTACCTATGACACACCCGTAATTTCTGGCGGTGTGGCGATCACCAACCTATGAATTGATCAATTATTGCCCAAAATGGATAATTAATAATTCGTCATTCTCGAAATCACCGCAGTTACAGAACACTTTCGCGTCTCAGTCCAGAGCCGAAGTCCTTTAAAAGAGTAAGCTGTTCCATCATTAGGGTAACCAAGAACCACTTTATTTATCCTCTCACTAGTCAATTTAAGACTTGTTAGCTAATCAAGATGCCAGCCACCAAAATTATAACGACCGTTTATGATCTCCAATTATGTCGATACAGCCTGAGTGACTTAAGAAAAGCAAGGCAAAGCAAGTTTATTAGTCTAGCGCATTAGCCTACAAAGCCTACATAAAGGCATTTAAACCTTACAAATGCATGAACAACAGAAATAAGAGAGAAAATGCAGAACAAAGTGAAATAAATAACTATTACAATATTTGCCTACAGTAGTAATATTTAATATTGTGGTACGTTTGTATGTGTTATATTCTTCTTCATCTTATTTTATATTACCTATTATTATAACTGTGGGTGTTTTGTCAGAGGCTGTTCCGATTTTTGTTTTTCGTGATAATATGGTCTTATATATATAATATATTTAGCTGGGGCTTATTCTGCTTCAACAACTATGAGATTACATTTTGATCGGCACTGCTAAAACTTGAGATTCCCAAGTATTTTGCAAACAGAGACACTATAGTTGCCTATAACTCCCTGAGGCTCTGCCTAAGTCCTATCAGACCTTAATGTACTTCACTACTGAAAAAGGTGGTGGAGAAACTAAACAAAATAACATTTTACAGTGAATAAAAAGCCATCCCACTCAGTACTTTTAGTTTGCCTCCGGAGACAATATCAAAGGTCTCTGGAAAAAAGGGGCAAAGAAAGTTGAGGAAATGGTTTGAGGGGAGAACTCGAAGTTGGAAATTGGGGCTTTTCTGTTTTCTTCGGGAGAATATCATTCTGATGGTGTTGCCTGAAGTGATGATGACTGCAGAGGTGATTAAAGCTAGTCTGGACAGCCCCCAGCGCTGACAAGATAACAAATTGTCTGCAAGAATAATTTTGCATAGCAGCATCAATTTGCATCAATTTGCCATGGCTTTGTGTGTTTAAGCAGATGTCGCTGTACAACAGGGTTACTGGGAAGTAGGAAGTAGTATGTATTGTAGATTAGAACAAATCCATATCAAGCGAATACAAGCCTCACAAATTGTGTTATCGGCACAGAGTACTAATAGTATGTTAGTTGTGACGTATGGGCTGAATGGAGCAATACGTTTATGAGTTCATTTACAGTTTTTTATTTCCATATTAGTCATTTAAATAATGCTTTTATTCAGAGAAACTCACATACATTATTGATTGCATACATTTAGTACCTATAATACTATACCATATATTTTATTTTATATTTGTTAAACAGATGCAGAGAATTTAATGAACCAATTGGATGCCAGGGGTTTGATTTAGTGGTCATGATTATATGAGGGCCAGATTTGACATTCTGCCAGGACACTGAATGCGAGTGGATCTGTAGAGACCACAGAGAATCACAACAATGTTTCATCCCATTCTAAAAGATCACACCTTATGCAGGTCAATGTCCCGTCCACTGCCCAGGGACCTTGGTTTTTGGACCAACAACTCCTAGCATCAGATTCAAGCCAGTAGTGATATGCTAGGTACTTGCATAATTTTATCATATTTATCTTCCAGTGACCCATCAAAGTTGTTACCTTTTATGTCTCAGTAAATATTTTAAAAGGTTTTGCATAAAAATGTCGTAATGGTGCCACCGATGTATGGTACCAATATATACACAACTACACACAACTTCGTTTAATCAAAGGTGTTAAATTAAATTAGCATGAATAATTTTGTATTTCAATGTTATTCAACCAGGCAAGTAAGCTGAGAACCAATTCAAATTTTGAATGATGACCTGAACAGAGGCATTCAATTTCCCAAGGGCACGACTGCACAGAATGACACAGTGAAAAAAGCATAAATACAAATCAACAAACACTATACAGAGGAAATGTGCATAAATAAATTACACTGTATGCAGATAGGTTAAAAGCTTCAGGTGCTTTAATAAATGTGTCAGGTTCAATAAAGGTTATTTGGTTCTTTTAAGTTACTGGTGGTGAAGAAGTGAAATTAACATTGAACAAAGGCAGCCTGGGCTTTAGGGGTGACTACTGTGAGATATCTAAGAAAGCATAGTTTTATATTGGAATAGAAGATGTTGAGGAATGTCCTGATGGAAGAGGGGGTGAATAAGTTGGTACCAGTCTGTTGCTGTGTATGTAGAAAGTACCAGTTAATCATAGTGGAAAGGTCAAAGTGATGGAGGGTGGAATGGTTACATATATTTTATTAAGGAGTTTTTAGTGGCAAGCCTGTCTGCTATGTTGTGAAAGATTGTTGTGATGGTCATTTTTACACAGGAATACTTGGCAGTGTGGGTGAATGATACTTCGTTGTAGAACAAGAAACCAACTTGGGTGCTATGGGTATTAAAAACGAGGAGTCAAGACATACCAAGGTATTTGTAGGTGTTGACTTACTCTAACTGAACAATTCAGGGCAATGTTGTTTGTGGGGAATGCCGGTTGAGGTAGGCTCCAATTGAAAAGCATACATTCTGCTTTTGTGAATTTTAAAGTGGACAGCACAATGTTGTAGGGTGGACAGAACAGTATTCAGTGAGGCTCCTGTTGTATACAGGAATAGGAATATTTGTTCTCAGACACTTCTGTCCAAATTTCTGGAAAGTCCCAATGGTTCATATGTACTGTGCCTCCATATACCATATGTTTCTGCCCACTGAAGCTGAAGAGGGCCTCTTCTCACCACAGTAACGCTGTTCCATCTTACTGAACTGTTGTAATAATATGTCATGTCATCATCTTCCGCTTATCCGGGGCCGGGTCGCGGGGGCAGCAGTCTAAGCAGAGATGCCATGACTTCCATCTCCCTAGACACTCCCTGGGGGGACACCTCTTCTGGGGGGACACCGAGGCGTTCCCAGGCCAGCCAGGAGACATGGTCCCTCCAGCGTGTCCTAGGTCTTCCCCGGGGTCTCCTCCCGGTGGGACGGGACCGTAACACCTTCCCAGGAAGGCGTTCCGGAGGCATCCGAAACAGCCAAGCCACCTCAGCTGACCCCTCTCGATGTGGAGGAGCAGCGGCTCTACTCTGAGCTCCTCCCGGCTGACCGAGCTTCTCACCTCTAAGGTTTCGCCCAGCCACCCTGCGGAGAAAGCTTATTTCGGCCGCCTGTATCCGGGATCTTGTCCTTTCAGTCATGACCCAAAGCTCATGACCATAGGTGAGAGTAGGAACGTAGATTGACAGGTAAATCGAGAGCTTCGCCACGACAGACCGATACATTGACCACATTACTGCAGAAGCTGCACCGATCCCTCTGTCAAACTCAAAATCCGTCTGGCACTCTCCACAGGCAGGCACTCTCCACAGGCACTCTCCACCACGAGCGCCTGGGCCCCATGGGGAAAGTCCCGGCCACCAGGTGCTCGCGTACGAGCCCCAACCCTGGGCTTGGCTCCAGGGTGGGGCCCCTGCTGCGCCATACCGAGCGACGTCACAGACCTCAAAATCTTTTCAAAAGGGGTTTTGAACCGCTCTTAGTCTGACCCGTCACCTAGGACCTGTTTGCCTTGGGAGACCCTACCAGGGCATATAGCCCCAGACAACATAGCTCCTAGGGTCACTTGGGTACTCAAACCCCTCCACCATGTTAAGGTGGCAGTTCATGGAGGGGGTGATAATATGTGTATATATTTTATACATGGAGGGAGTGGTTGTTAACCTGGTATCACTTCACCAGGGCTCCTCATTGTTGTCAGAAAGCAGGACTACCACTAATGTTTCCTCAGCACACCGATTTGTAATCGATAAACAGCATTCTTACGCAGGTGTTCCTCATGTGTGTGCAATGTGGTGGCGTCCCCTGTGGCTCTGTTGGGGAAAGCTCTGCGGCCCACTGCAGTTTTGCCTTTAAAGCCAAGCAGGGATGGTTCTTGGGAAGTTGTTTGTGGGCCAGAATGATGCAAGTGTTTGTTATGGTGTAAGGGCTTAAAAGGAGAAAGACAGCCAGGAGAAGAACGGTGGAGACCCCACTGATTTTACGAACACCCCGCTCATTACAAACCTCTGCTGGGAGGACGACCCCTAGACAATGCAGAGGCACACCTGGAAAGTGGTTTGTTCTTCAGCAATGATTCTTCTCTCTTCTCCTCTGCTTGCCTTAAAGCCAGACACAAAACATGCAAAATAATTACTTTTTCAATTTGGGATCTTAATGCTGAAAATACAAATATTAAATAATATCCCTCAAATATATATTATGAAACACATTTGACTTTGTAATTCATGAGCTATGGTAACGTTTTGCGCTGTCTTTTGCGATTATGCAGGTAAATTCTTGGTTGACCTGTCATGGCATATTGCTTGTTTGTCTCCTGTGTTGAAAGTGATGAATGTTGTTACCCGCACTTGATTCATACTGGGGTCACCCACATGAGAGGCTATGTTTTAGCCACTACATCAGGGAACTGCATGCTTATCAACTGTTGGTATAGCATCTTGACATTAGATCATTTTGTCACGCATTAACATCATGCAAAGTTTGAATATTTCGCTAGACACCATTAAGCAGTGTGTTAAACTGACTAACGTTTCTTATTAAGTTTACCTCCACTACAAATAGCATCTATGAACTGTATGGCTTTTGCCACTGGCCGTTTTAATAGCTTATTAGCCATTCGTGAATAACATTAATACAATATTTATCAATATATTTGATAACTGACTTTTTTGTGAAGTGAAAAGACAACAGAATCGTGTATCCAGCTAAATGTTTGTCTATCCTGAACAAAACATAACCCTAAACTTCATTCTAACCCGAAACTCAGTACTGTGATGTCTAACCCCAACCTAACCTTCATCCTAACCCTAACCTCAGTACTATGCTGCCTAAACCTAACCTTCTTCCTATCCTTAACCTAAGTACTGTGATGCCTATCCTTAATCTAACCCTAACCTTATTCCTCTTAAGTCCAGTACCATCATGCCTGTCCTTAACTAAGTTAACCTTAACCGTTAACTGTAAATGTTGTTCATAATAAGGCATTTTTTATTTTGAATTGATTACATTAAGGACCAACATAATAGCTAAACGTGAAGGAGTAATGTAGTAGCGAGTCGTTAAGACCAATAGCACAGGGGATTTGTTGATAGCGAACGTAATTACACCGATTTATGCAACCATAAAATATGAGACAGCACACACTATAAATCAAGAGGCCAAAATAGAATATACATCTCATTTAAGAAAACTCAACATTTCAAAGTGTTCTGACCCAAATCACCAGAACCAAATAATTAAAACACTGCTGCATGTAGAGATGAAAGACGGGTATTAACTTCAATGTCTCCTTTCACTTTTCCAGTCAGTTCACCAGAAGTCCAGCATCACCATTCACATTCTTCAACACAGTACTTGTACACACACATTACACACATTGGGGGTTTAATTTGCCATAACATAGAGTATTTTGTGTACAGTGAATCTCTTTACACATACTATGGTGCTGTGAAGATCAGCTGCAAACACTTGCCACTTACAGCAGAGCTGTAGGCAGACATTGGCGTGCGACAGGACATAAGTGGGTGGGCCTCATTTTTCAACAAAAATATGCCAATAATACCTTGACATATTTAACAGAAAATCGGTACAATCACTGCATGATTTAACACACACACCACAGGATGGGAACACAAATGTCCCTCCACAAACATGCCTGTTATCACTGCCAGACAAATTGGAAATAACTACTACATGACTGCTAAACACAATGCTGACTAAACAGGTGAGAAAGAGAATTGGAGAGTGAAAAACAGACTGTGTTTAAAGTGATCAAATGGGGGGGGGGGGTGATACTGTCATACGACAATGGAAAATGGATGGATGGTCTGAAGTGCAACAATGCAATCCTATTAAATAATCCACGTCAATCAGCTCAAACACTCCTGCAACAGCTTCCTACAGTACAGACAGAACAGAAGGATTCAGGACATTGGCAGTGAATTGGCCAGAGATGCAGGAAACAAGCTTAGCTCCGGAATATGTACACACATCTAATGTCAAATCTATGCACAAAGATATGAAAATGTTTTGGTTGTGTGGGTGGTTCATATGGCAGACATATCTGGTGGACTCTTGGTAACACAATCACCATGACAATGAAGTGGGCAGTGGAACTGATTGACATTTTATTGATACATACAGAGATAATGCATACCAATGTTTATACTTTATTATTGTGTCTAAAAACTGTATCTGCTTTCACTGGACATTTTCATATGTTTTGAAAACTATCAGAAATAAACAGATTTACTCTGAAGCAAGAATTATCACACAACAATGGCTATGAAGGAGTAATGTGGTGCTCTTTAATCGTTCACCCGCATTGAACTTCTATTTTGTTCCTCTCTCTCCGAATTTAATACCCTTTAATGCACAGTACACATTTGTTGCAAGCGGAGAATAAGAAATAAATAACGAAACAATAAAATAAACTGATTTAACAAACTAAATACAATTTTTTTTCAAAAGGATAAAGGCACTCTGTCTGATATAAATTGAATATGGAGTGCTCATAGAAGGTCACCCCTTGAACACACCTTGGTTTCAGTGCCTCAGAGTTAAAACATTTTAATCAGGATTTTTTCCCTATTACTTACACAACATTTCAAGAGTTTTTTGGGGGGGGAAACTACATTAATAACACAACACAGAAAACATTATAATTGCATAAGTGTTCATCCCCCTAATATAAATCCTACATTAGCGCAGGTGAAGGTGAATCACCTTCATAAGAGTTAATTGGCCTTCATCTGTGTTAAATTGTACTCATACACATGAATCTGCCAGTATCTTTAGGTTTCCTCTGTTGGGTAGTGAATTGCAAAGCAAATACTAAACCATGAACACCAAGGAGCTTTCAAAAGAACTAAGGAACAAAGTTGTGAAAAGACCGATGAGGGAATGGGTATAATACAATGAATATCCCTTGGAGCACAGTCAAAATGATCATTAAGAAGAGGAAGGTGTGTGGCACTCAGAAGACGCTTCCTAGATCCATCCCTCCAAACCGGATTACTGAGCTGGAGAATGACCTGAAAAACTGCCCAGAGACCAATGGTATATTTGAAATAAGATATAGCCTTTCGACTGGTCGAAGTGTACATGGGACGACAATATCCCAAACGCTCCATGAAACTAGGCAAAAATATGCTTCGCATTCGGAAAACACAAAACTTTTTTGCCACTTGGACACAGAATTGAAAGGAGGATTCAATGTGTGCTTTCATGAGTAATGGCTTCCTTCTTGCTATCCTAGCATAAAGGCCAGATTTGTGGGGGATTTTGGATATTGTAGTCTAGAGCATAATTTTCCCTTGATTTATGGCAGACCTGTTTGGAGAAGCACCTTCAAAGAAATGCATAAGCTACTGGAAGCTCCTCTACAAAACAGATAGCCTCTCACCATGGCAGTTTCACACAGAGAAACTACAAAAACATTGTTCAAAGCTTAATGAATGTGGAGATCTGCAATGAATACCAATGATGAGAGTGGGCATTCATTTTGTGATTTCACTTCATTTACCTGTCACCTCTCTGTGAATCCAGCCTACATAGTTATATGAAAATGGGAATCTCTCACTTTCAGAAAGACACGGGTCCATCTCCCCGACCCTTTCCTACAATGGCTCCCAAAATGGTAATGAGGAATCAAAAACACAACCAAAATCCTCTTGGTGTGTCTTTCTCTGTATGTGCAAGAGACTGTTACCAGACAGAGACTTGATTTCAGCAACAGGTGATAGAATAACTAGATAGCCATTTAAAACAAATGTAGTTCGTTTAGTTATACAGTAAAATAACAGAAACACCTAAAAATATATTAATATCAAGGACCTGGTAAAGAGTAAAGCCACCTTTTTCATTCAGAACAGCTCCAATCTTTTTGCTGTCATACAAGCCCTGAAATGTGTGTAGTGGGTTATTACACCATTCTTTAAAAGCCACCAGTTTTTTGAGGGAGGAAGGAGGTGGAAATCTACTTTGCCTTGACTCCAGAACTTCCCATAAAGGGTCAATGATTGAAATCAGATGATTTGGGAGGCCATAGAAGGAGTTTATTGTCATGCCGGTTTTAAACCACTCTTGAATTAGTTCAGAAGAGTTTATAACCATCCGGGAATATTGGAAAACCATGAGGGAACACCTATCTTTGGACCTAATGACTCCCATGTGAAGGCTTCCCACATCATTACGGATCCCCAACTGTGTTTTACAGTTGGCAACAGACATTGTGCCACGAAGGCATCCTTTAGCTTTCTAAAGGATGCTAAACCTGTCCTGATGTTGCAAATTGGGTGAATGATGACTCATAATACTGTATTAATTCAGGTTTTGTTCTCCTTACACCAAGTTATAAATTGTTATGCATTAGCCTTGTATGTACGTGTATTCCGAATTGCAGCCAGGCCATAAATTCCAGCTTTGTGAAATTTATGACATACAGAATATGTTGAGATTGAGTCACAGAGGTTCTTATTCAATTCTCTGGTAATTTTATGTGGCCTTCAATCCCTGTTATTCAGCTTCAACATGTAACCACTGTTCCTCTTCTGCGATTACATTTGTACATTTTTTGACATATGCTATCTTTTGAAACTGTTCCCATTGACACATACATTTTTTTTAAATTGTTTTTGTGAAGGATAAACCAGTAAGGATAAAGTGACTATTTGGCTTCTTTGGAGCTCTGTTATTTGCCTAAAACTCAAATATCACGTAGTTAATTGTCAAACCTCTTTTATGGCTGACAGATATGCATTGCGAATTGGCAACCAACATATTGTGACCACTTAAGAATTTGTTTGTGGTTGTGATTTACTTACTTCTGAATAACGATCCTTTTCCGTGTGGTTTTTCCTTATTTTTATCCATCCCCTACATATCCAATGTAATGAGGTGGAGAACAAAATGACAAAACACAGTTTCGCCAAACAAAAACATTTAGGGGTTTAACAAATACAACTGGCACACAGTCCTGAGTATCAGCTTCTAAGCAGCATCACCTTCACTTTCGGAAAAACCAAACAGTACAGTCAGCACCTCTAGACTCTCCACTCCTCACTTGTCTGGGAGTCCCTTTTGTACTTGCCCTGACAAACCCTGACAGTCTTCAGATGTGGCTCATCAGGGCTGTTTGACTTGGGCTGCTTTCAGCACCTGGGTAAAGAACAAAACTACTGGAATGATATGCTCTGGACAGATGAATCAAAGGTGAAGATGTTTGGTTACGATGTCAGGTGCCATATTTGGTGAAAAATAAACATTGCCTTAGAACAGAAGAACCCTATCCCAATCATAAAGCATGGAGGAGGTGGCATTATGGTTTGGGTCTGCTTTGCAACTTGGATCATTGATTCAACCATGAATTCCATAATGTACCTGAGAATTCTCAAGGAGAATGTCAGGCCATCTGTCAAAAAGATGATTACTGCCCTGTAGCACTGACCTCCATCATCATGAAGTGCTTTGAGCGGCTAGTCAGAACTCACATCTACTCCACACTTCCTGACACCTTGGACCCCTTTCAATTTGCATACCGCCCCAATAGTTCTACAGACGATGCAATCGTCCTTTGACAACAAATACCTCCCATCTGGAAAAAGGCAACACGTACATAAGGATGCTGTTCGCAGACTACAGCTCTGCATTCAACACCATTGTGCCCGCTTAGCTCAATCCTAAACTCAGGACCCTGGGACTTAACTCCTCCCTTTGCAATTGGACCCTGGACTTCCTGACGGGCAGGCCCCAGGTGGTGAGAATGGGCAACCTCACCTCATCTACACAAACCCTGAGCACCGGAGCCCCACAGGGCCCCCATACACATCGATGGAGCTGAAGTAGAGAGTCTCCAAATTCAAGTTCCTCAGTGTGTTTATCAAAGATGACCTCACTTGGTCCAGGCAAGTGAATTCGGCAGTGAAAACTGCCAAAAAAGGACTTTACTCCCTGAGGAGACACAAGAAGTTTGGCATGTCTCAAAAAACTCTCAACAACTTCTACAGGTGCACCACTTGAAAGCATCCTCTCAGGCTGCATTACTGCTTTGTACGGCAACTGTTCCGCTGCAGACTGCAAGTCACTCCAGAGGGTGGTCTGTCGATCATGTCATCGGCTGCCATCTCCCCACCATGCATGGCATCTACAATACATAATGCCAGAGCATGGAACATCATCAAAGACCACAGCCACCCAGACTATGGTCTGTTCACACTGCTGTGGTCTGGTAGACACTACCGGAGCATTGGGGCATGCACCCTCCAGACTCACAAATGTTTTCCCCTCAGGCCATAAACCAACAACCAACAACATTGATTCATGATCATACTGTTCACACATGAACATTCCGGATGCTCTGATGTCTTTTCAGGTACTTTCAATGTACACTAGAAAATTCCCTCTCGTGCGCCATTCGCAAGTATATTACACTCATATGCAGTGATGCCAACAGGGGACAGCAACCGTGAACCATTGGTTTGGCTGAAATATAATTATTAATTAGTCAGTCAATGTTAGTATTCAGAACTATCGAGAAAGTTAAACAATAAACAGAAGAATTGCATTGATGAAAGGATTCATATTTTTTCTCTTTGTGTTTTTTTATACAGCATTATGATTAGTACTTTTTCTGTGAAAATGGTTTGCTCTACCAACAGCCAATCAATTATTCCTTAACACCTACAGCAAATCAGTGTGAGACCCTAACACCAACAATCAACCAGAGTGATACCCTTACACCAGCGCCAACACAAATTTGTTAAAGCTGCACTAGGTAAGGTTTCTTCAATAAAACCAGAGTTCAGCGCTTTTTTTTCCACATTGGTGCGGAACAGCTTTCTGACTGACCTACTGCAGCTTAAAAACAGCCAGCCCCCAATTGAAAGTGTTGAGATTCAAACCTGGGTCACCCACATGAAATGCTGTGTCGTTAACCACTACACCACAGAGCTGTACATTTGCTGGATGTCAGTATAGCCTCTTGTCTCTATCCTGAACAAATCCTCTTTTGCCATTGGCCGTTTTAATAGTTAATTGGCCATTCGTGAATGACATTGATACAGTTAAACTGATTAATGTTTCTTAATGATTAATGTTTCTTACTGATTAATGTTAAGTTTACCTCCCCCACAAATAGCAGCTATGTGTTTTGTTTGCCACTGGCCGTTTTAACAGCGTATTGGCCAATAATACCAGTTATCTACTAACTTACTGGAATAGTCATAAGAATTGAGCAATTGCTAGCGATTCTGCCAAAGTTAATTCATTTCATGGCATAAGAACACATTTCAGCAGTCACTATTGAGGATTGTGTTAAACTGACTAACGTTTCTTATTAAGTTTATCTCCACCACAAATAGCGTCTATCAATCAATCAAATGTATTTATAAAGCCCTTTTTACAACAGCAGTTGTCACAAAGTGCTTTACAGAGACACCCGGCCTTAAACCCCAAGGAGCAAACAACAGTAGTGTTGAATTTCAGTGGCTAGGAAAAACTCCCTAAGAAGATCGAATTTAGGAAGAAACCTAGAGAGGACCCAGGCTCAAAGGGGTGACCAGTCCTATTCTGGCTGTGCCGGGTGAGATATTAAGAGTCCAATTTGAATAATAAATACATTTCTCTGGGCTAAATCCAGAGTCTATTTGATTTTAGACTAGGTCAGAAGTATGACCAGGTGGACAAGGACAGGGACAGCAACGTGCCCCCCAAACCAGGTAATCCGCAGGTGTGGACCAGGACCTCATCTCCTCCTAAAATATAAAACTGGAGGAGACTGAAAAAAAGTTAGTAGTGCATTCCTCATATCCCCCAGCACAATAATATAGCAGCGTAACACCTTGGAACTGAGACGGGGGGGTCCGGTGACACTGTGGCTCTACCCGGGGGAGGTGAACTGTATTGCTTTTGCCACTGGCCGTTTTAACAGCTTATTAGCGAGTAATAGGCTTACTAGTATCGACTAACTTCCTAGGAATAATCATAAGAATTGAACAATTGCTAGCGAGACTGAAGATGAACAATTCCATGACAGAAACAGTCGCAATATAACCGTATACAGTTTCAGCAAGCGAAGTTTCACAAAGCGTACTTCGCTTCGCCTACGAGGAGATACAAACACGGGACCTATAGTTCACAAGTCTGCTTCTCTAACCACTATGCTATTTAACAAGGGGTAGTCACACAGTCATTCAGTCAGTCAGTCAGTCACTGTAAGAGACATTCGCTCTTCTTAGCCGGCTCCGCTTACGCATCCCACAGATGCTCAATTGGATAGAAATCTGGTCAACACCATGAACTCATTGTTGTGTTCCTCAAACCATTCCTGAACCATTTTTGCTTTGTGGCAGGGCGCATTATCCTGCTGAAAGAGGCCAATGCCAGCAGGGGATACTGTTGCCATGAAAGGGTGCACATGGTCTGCAACAATGCTTAGGTAGGTGGTATGTGTCAAAGTAACATCCACATCAATGGCAGGACCCAAGGTTTCCTAGCAACATGGCCCAAAGCATCACACTGCCCATGCTGGCTTGCCTCCTTCCTGGTGCCATGTGCTGTCCAGAGAAACGACGCACACAAATCCAGCCATCCACATGATGTAAAAGGAAACGTGATTCATCAGACCAGGCCACCTTCTTCCATTGCTCCGTGGTCCAGTTCTGATGCTCACATGCCCAGTGTAGGTGCTTTCGGTAGTGGACAGGGGTCAGCATGGGCACCCTGACTGGTCCGTGGCTACGCTGCCCCATATGCAACAAACTGCAATGCACATGTGTTCTGACACCTTTCTATGAGTAACAGCATTAACTTTTTCAGCAATTTGAGCTACCGTACTGTCGTCTGTTGGATCGGACCACACAGCCCAACTTTCGCTCCCAACATGCATCAATGAGACTTGGCTGCCCATGACCCTGTTGTCGGTTCACCACTTTTCCTTCCTTGGACCTCTTTTGAACGGGAACACCACACAAGGCCTGCAATTTTTACGCTTGCACCTTTCTCCTTCTTATTAGACAGGGGTATCCAAAAAGTTCCATGGAGGGCCGTGTGTCTGCGGGTTTTTGGTTTTTCCTATAAATTGGTTCCCAGTTCAGACCTCAACAACCAGGTGAGGGTAGAAACTAACCAATTAGTAACCTAATTAGTCAATCAAGTATAAGGTGAGAGCAAAAACCTGCAAACACTCGGCCCTCCGTGGAACTGTTTGGACACCCCTGTTCTAAGACATCAACTTTGAGGGCAGAATGTTTACTTTCTGCCTAATATTTCCCACCCACTGACAGGTGCCATAATAATGAGATTATTAGTGTAATTAATTTCACCTGTCAGAGCCCAGACCTGAATCCAAATGAACATTGGTGGGGTGATCTGAAGAGGGCTGTGCACAGGAGATGCCCTCGAAATCTGACAGATTTGGAGCGCTTTTGCAAAGAAGAGTGGGCAAATAGCCACGTCAAGATGTGCCATGCGAATTGACTCCTACCCAAAAAGACTGAGTGCTGTAATAAAATTCAAAAGGTGCTTCAACAAAGTATTAGTTTAAGGGTGTGCACACTTATGCAACTAGGTTATTGTGAGTTTATTTAATTTTTTTGTTCAAAAATTTCAGTTTTTTTTTCAACTGAATTGTTCATGTTATGGGTCACATTAAAGGTGGAAAAAGTTCTGACATGATTTATCTTTGTCTCATTCTTTTACATCACAAGAACCTGGCATTTTAACAGGGGTGTGTAGATTTTTTATATCCACTGTATACATATATATATATATATATATATATATACATATATATATATATATATATATATATATATATATATATAATATGCTAATGAGCCAAATCATTGTGGCCACTCACAGGTGAAACGAATAACATTGATCATCATTAACAAGGGCACAGATCAAGGTCTGGGTAGATTAGATGGTAAGAGAAAGGGTCAAATTGTCCTTTTCTTATCGGTCAGAAGTGGTGAGTATCTACAGACAGTGGTCTGAGGAGGGACAAACCAGTAACACGGTATTGGCCGCTTAAGGCTTATCAATGCGCAAGGGCAACAAAGACAATCCCGTCTGGTCCGAACCGACAGAAGGTCTACTGTCACAGTAAATGTCAATGATGGTTATGGGAGGAATGTGTCACAACCCACAATGCATTACACCCTGTTGGGTATGGGGCTGTGTAGCTGCAGACTGGTCAGAGTACCCATGAAATCCAGCATCAAAAGCACCTACAATGGGCAAGCGAGCATCAGAACTGGAGGTCCAACAGCATATAAAACGAGTGGTCATAATGTTTTGGCTCATCAGTGTGGTATATTCATAGTATATGAATACACACACAGTTCAGTGGTGTTAGCCTAAGCTTAATGTAGAAGATGGAAAATGTTTGCAATTTATCAAGTAAAAACTCCTTCAGTCATTAGCATAACAGTTAATTATTTCAGGTTTAATCATATATACGGGAACAAGCATCATGACAAAAAGAGTACAAGTACAGAGACCAACACAGACTGGTGTCAAGACAGTTGTTCTGATTTTACATTGCCAAGGTTCAAACTTATATTCTTTCTTAGCTGTACAGGTGATGACATCAGCACTTGTAAAAATGTACATAGAAAGAATTGTTGTTGCCATGATGTAAACTAGAGAATGCAAGGTTGCATACAGACATAGATCCAGGAGTCATAGGTAATCATAGAATGTCGGTTGCCCAGACAACTTGGTGGAAGCTCACACATAACAGCAGGGGCATGTTACTATTGGTGGTTTTGCTAACTCAACTCTCCCCATAAGGAGCAAGGTGCAGGAGCCCCACTGCTGCTATTAAGACGTACCCCCAAAAGGGAGACTTCTTCTAGGGGTCTCTGCTAAGCCCAAGGCCTAGTCTACCACACATAGATGGAGACTAAGAGCATTACTCAGCTGACATTCCATTCATTACTGCCCCTGAACACAGATAGAGACATCATGAGTTGCTGACAGGGAAAGACAAGTTGAAAGACAAGTTGTTGAGTATACATAATGTTTCAAGCATAGAGAGAACGGAGGCCTTTTAACAGAAAATAAAAAAAATAAGGATGTAATAATAAATACATTTTCTACATAAACATTGTTGACAAAATGTGAATTTTTACCTATGCAAAAAGAAAAATATTGTGATAACTGCACTGTCAAATAACATCCATTCAATGTATATCCAACACAATATTTTAGATACACATCTTCAAGTGCCTTCACTTTTAACTAGTCTACCTACATTTGATCCCTTATTCATTGAATTAGAGAATCATTTTATAAAGACTTTTAATATTAAATTCCAATCTTACAGTATTTTATATCAGGAGATCATTTGGGTGTGCAGGATCCCGTTTGAGCCCCACTCTAACGGCATTGTAGCATAAAAAGCTACAGGACAATACAATGAAAAGATGTTATTCAAGGCTATATCACATACCTGGACACCCAGCAGCTCTCTACACAGAACGGCTGATGTATTTTATACACTAGTCTGATAGTGAAGTTACTCTACTTGGTGCAAAGGAATTTGCTTTGTTCTCAGCACACCTCCCTCAGACTTCTTTCAATGAGCTTACACCACATACCTCACACATACTTACTGAGATTTCATACCACTCACTACACGCCGCGAAAGCAGTGGAGGGCAGAGGCATGACAATTCTAATCAAGCGCTTGTCTGCAACTCACCTACCCAATCACCAAAATGATATTAAACCAAACAAAATGCCCCCATGTTAAACTAAAACAGGTTCTTCATCGGAGAGTGGAACAGAGGAATATAAAGGACAACGTAAAATGCAATTATTCATTTTCGGTTTTCAGCACCGCAAGGCACAATCTCCAAAGGTTTGTTCAAAGTTCAAACCTTATCTCCAGGCATCGTATTTGACTAAGAGCTCTAATAATCAGTCTACAAGAGAAACTTGTTAAATATATTAGATATCAATTACACATAACACCTTGTAACAATCATTTACACTAGGCACTAGCAAAGCTACAATGGTTTGGTCACAAAAGAGCCTCACTGTATTAAATTACTGTATAAAGCATAAAACCAATGAGCACATACTGCCAGAAGGCAAAGAGCCTAATCTCAAGAGAAAAAAACATATCTTCCTATTGACACAATGTTTTAAATTTACTTAGCTACAGACCACAAATTTTGTATTAGAGTGGCTACAACTGGAAATTACATGTTTACTGGCAGGCAATTTGAAAACAATTTTGCTGTCTTGCGGAGCAATATAGCCAAGTTTATTTTATAATTTTTCCCCCTAATATGTGACACATAAGATCAGAGTGGGATCTCCGTGTCAGTGATTTCATCAATTAGGTTTGGATATGTATTTTGGTATCTTGTGGAATTTCTATCCTTAATGCATTCCATTGTGTTGTGAAAAGGCGGGGTTGGTATTGTTGTGGACATTCCTTGAACTGATGTATACTTGGTCCTATACATGTATGAATGGGTTACTAGTTAAAAGTCAGAGATAGGTGTTTACACACCCACGTGTCAATGCTACATACCCCATACTGTCAGTATGTGTCACCTGAAATTACTTCCTTTGACCAATGATTTTAACATAGAAAGGTTTTGCTGTACTATGTTATAATTCTGTATAATGAAAATGTGTGATCTTGGAGTTAATACAAAGATAATGGTCTAGAAGCATGTGAATGAGGATCCAGACATTTCAGATTCGTTCCGTTCTCTAATCATTAGGGTAATGATATCGACAGGGGCATGTTGTTACAGAGTACTGTTTTGTTGCAGTCTACATCCTAATGAGTACTGTTTAAGGATTGATACCAAGGATTGATTTGGTATCAAGAGGATGGATTGTTGTGGAAATTCTTGAACTGATGTATACTTGGTCCTGTACATGTATGAATGGGTTACTAGTTAAAAGTACTGAGTCCCCATGTTTGGATAAGAAAAGGAATGTAGGAGAGGGGGATCGGGTGTTTAGGGTCATTATTGACAGGTATCAGTAGATTATAGGGTTACTTGTAAATCGGTAAATCTGTATAACCCATCAGTATCTATTTGTTGTTTGTCCAGATGCTGTGAGTCTTCTCATAACATGTTAAGAACAGCTCAAATAAGTAAAGAGTAATTACAGTCATCATTACTATAAGACAAGAAGGTCAGTCAATCTGGAAAATGTCAAGAACTTAAAATTTTTCTTCAAGTGCAATTGCAAAAAACCTCTGCTGTCACCTCTGCTGCCAAAGAAAAAAGTTCATTAGATTTACCAGCCTCAAAAATTCATATTGCAGCCCAAAAAAATGCTTCACAGAGTTCAAGTAACAGACACATATCTAAATCATTTAGAGGTGACTGTGTAAATCAGGACTTCATAGTCAAATTGTTGCATCGAAACGACCACTGAAGGACACAATTTTGGAGGAAGTACTCATAAAAAAAAGAGACTTGCTGTGGCCAGGAAAAACGAGTAATGAACATTAAACCATTGAAAGTCTGATGAGTCAAAATCAAAAATTTGTTGGATCCAGACACAGAGCGGTTGAACGAATAAAATCAGCATGTGTGGTTCCCACCATGAAGCATGGATGAGCAGGTGTGATGGTGTGTGGCTGCTTTGCTGGTGACATTGTTGGTGATTTATTTAGAATTCAAGGCACAGCATTCTGTATTTCAAAGCATTCAACATTCTGCAGCGATATGCCATCCCCTCTGCTTTGTGCTTAATGGGACTGTAATTTATTTTTCAGCAGGACAATGACCCAAAACACACATCTAGGCTGGTTATGGGCAATTTGACCACAAAGGAGAGTGACTGAGTGTTGTATGAAATGACCTGGCCTCCACAATTACACCACCTCAGCCCTGACCTCAACCCACAGAGTGAAGGAAAAGCAGCAAACAAGAGCTCAGCATATGTGTGAACTGCTTTAAGAGTGTTGGGAAAGCATTCCAGGTGACTACCTCATGGAGATAGTCACAAGAATGCCAATAGTGTAAAGTTGTCATCACAGCAAAAGGTTGCTACTTAGAAGAATCTAAAATATACATTTATTTTGATTTATCCAATGCTCTTTTGGTTACTACATGATTCAGTATTTGTTATTTCATACAGTAATTTTGATGTTTTCACTATTATTCTACAGTGTGGGAAATAGTAACAATAAAGAAATACACTTGAATGAGTATCTGTGTCCTAACTTTTACTGGTACTGTATAATACTCTTTTACCAGGTAGGTTGACTCAGAACCCGTTTTCACGTACATCAACAACCTGGTAGCAATTAAAACCAATCATGTTTAAGTATAGTTCCCATTACCTTGGGTTATGCCTGAAGGTACATGGTTTAATATTTTAAGGTAAGTCATTCTTCTGCCCAGTATGGAGTTAGCATCTTTAGTTTAGTCCAAATTCATGACTTGAAACTGCTCAACCTGATAGAGTAAATGCTTCATTGCAAGTGGAAACTAACTTAAAAAGTCAGACTATCAACCTTTAGCGAGAAGTTTAGGGAATGTACCATTTGCCATGAAAAGTATAGGAAATTAGGCTTTACATATTGGCACAGCAATACAGAGTTCTGTAAATTGTAGATTATTGCCATAAAGTTCCAAGCAAACATTTCACACCAGAGAGTCATAATTCAATACCCAAAGTCAACCCATGAAGACATGAAAGCTTGTAAGTATTAGCTGTCTTTTTATTTTATAATGACCAACTTTCATATTTTCTCATTAGATGCAAATTAAATAACTGTGAACATAACTGACCAGTAAACATAGTATCAGCACAATTGAAAATAATAATTGTATTGCACAAGTTAAAACATTCTCTCAGGGAAAACAACATCATCAGGTTCTTTAGAAACCTTCTTTGAAGTGTTTTCAAGTTTCTGCTTGCTAGATCGAGTGCATGAATTTTGAAAAAGCTAATGATGTTAACTCGAGGCTGTCTACATTCATTCCACACAGACTGATATAGTTTTTTTCTTTTAATTTTGATGATTATAACAGACAACTAATGAAAACCCCAAATTCAGTATCTCAGAAAATTAGAATATTACTTAAGACCAATACAAAAAAAGGATTTTTAGAAATGTTGGCAAACTGAAAAGTATGAACATGAAAAGTATGAGCATGTACAGCACTCAATACTTAGTTGGGGCTCCTTTTGCCTGAATGACTGCAGCAATGCGGCGTGGCATGGAGTCGATCAGTCTGTGGCACTGCTCTGGTGTTATGAGGGCCCAGGTTGCTCTGATAGTGGCCTTCAGCTCTTCTGCATTGTGGGGTCTGGCATATCGCATCTTCCTCTTCACAATACCCCATAGATTTTCTATAGGGTTAAGGTCAGGCAAGTTTGCTGGCCAATTAAGAACAGGGATACCATGGTCCTTAAACCAGGTACTGGTAGCTTTGGCACTGTGTGCAGGTGCAAAGTCCTGTTGGAAAATTAAATCTGCATCTCCATAACGTTGGTCAGCAGCAGGAAGCATGAAGTGCTCTAAAACTTCCTGGTAGATGGCTGTGTTGACCTTGGACCTCAGAAAACACAGTGGACCAACACCAGCAGATGACATGGCACCCCAAACCATCACTGACTGGGGAAACTTTACACTGGACTTCAAGCAACATGGATTCTGTGCCTCTCCTCTCTTCCTCCAGACTCTGGGACCTTGATTTCCAAAGGAAATGCTAAATGTACTTTTATCAGAGAACATAACTTTGGACCAGTCCAGTCCTTTTTGTCTTTAGCCCAGGCGAGATGCTTCTGACGTTGTGTCTTGTTCAAGAGTGGCTTGACACAAGGAATCTCACAGCTGAAACACATGTCTTGCATACGTCTGTGAGTGGTGGTTCTTGAAGCACTGACTCCAGCTACAGTCCACTCTTTGTGAATCTCCCCCACATTTTTTAATGGGTTTTGTTTCACATTCCTCTCCAGGGTGCGGTTATCCCTATTGCTTGTACACTTTTTTCTACCACATCTTTTCCTTTCCTTCACCTCTCTATTAATGTGCTTGGACACAGAGCTCTGTGAACAGCCAGCCTCTTTAGCAATGACCTTTTGTGTCTTGCCCTCCTTATGCAAGGTCTCAATGGTCGTCTTTTGGACAGCTGTCAAGTCAGCAGTCTTCCCCATGATTGTGTAGCCTACAGAACTAGACTGAGAGACCATTTAAAGGCCTTTGCAGGTGTTTTGAGTTAATTAGCTGATTAGAGTGTGGCACCAGGTGTCTTCAATATTGAACCTTTTCACAATATTCAAATTTTCTGAGATACTGAATTTGGGGTTTTCATTAGTTGTCAGTTATAATCATCGAAATTAAAAGAAATAAACACATTAAATACACTCACCTAAAGGATTATTAGGAACACCTGTTCAATTTCTCCTTAATGCAATTATCTAATCAACCAATCACATGGCAGTTGCTTCAATACATTTAGGGGTGTGGTCCTGGTCAAGACAATCTCCTGAACTCCAAACTGAATGTCAGAATGGGAAAGAAAGGTGAAAGCAATTTTGAGCGTGGCATGGTTGTTGGTGCCAGACGGGCCGATCTGAGTATTTCACAATCTGCTCAGTTACTGGGATTTTCACGCACAACCATTTCTAGGGTTTACAAAGAATGGTGTGAAAAGGGAAAAACATCCAGTATGCAGCAGTCCTGTGGGCAAAAATGTCTTGTTGATGCTAGAGGTCAGAGGAGAATGGGCGGACAGATTCAAGCTGATAGAAGAGCAACTTTGACTGAAATAAACACTCGTTACAACCAAGGTATGCAGCAAAGCATTTGTGAAGCCACAACACGCACAACCTTGAGGCGGATGGGCTACAACAGCAGAAGACCCCACCAGGTACCACTCATCTCCACTACAAATAGGAAAAAGAGGCTACAATTTGCACAAGCTCACCAAAATTGGACAGTTGAAGACTGGAAGAATGTTGCCTGGTCTGATGAGTCTCGATTTCTGTCGAGACATTCAGATGGTAGAGTCAGAATTTGGCGTAAACAGAATGAGAACATGGATCCATCATGCCTTGTTACCACTGTGCAGGCTGCTGGTGGTGGTGTAATGGTGTGGGGGATGTTTTCTTGGCACACTTTAGGCCCCTTAGTGCCAATTGGGCATCGTTTAAATGCCACGGCCTACCTGAGCATTGTTTCTGACCATGTCCATCCCTTTATGACCACCATGTACCCATCCTCTGATGGCTACTTCCAGCAGGATAATGCATCATGTCACAAAGCTTCAATCATTTCAAATTGGTTTCTTGAACATGACAATGAGTTCACTGTACTGAAATGACCCCCACAATCACCAGATCTCAACCCAATAGAGCATCTTTGGGATGTGGTGGAACTGCAAGATGCTATCCTATCAATATGGGCCAACATTTCTAAAGAATGCTTTCAGCACCTTGTTGAATCAATGCCAAGTAGAATTAAGGCAGTTCTGAAGGCAAAAGGGGGTCAAACACAGTATTAGTATGGTGTTCCTAATAATCCTTTAGGTGAGTGTATATCAGTCTGTGTGAAATGAATGTATACATTATACAAGTTTCACTTATTGATGATATTCTAATTTTATGACCAGCACCTGTATAAGTGACTAGTATGGAAGTCAACATGGTAAACCATAAGGTTATCGATTTTATCAACTACGACTGCCCTGTATGCACAAGGAGAAAGATAAATGAAAGAATAAGCATTGTGACGTAAAAAGTGATGACTCCCATAGATTCTTGAAGAATATAACTTAGAAACAACCCATGAGCTAATTTCAGTTGTCTTACCCGATGAGAACCAAATATTAATGGTTAGTTATTTTCAATGTTTGTATAGTGTCAACATAAACAAACACTGTAAAGTAGTGGTAGGCAACTGTGGTCCGCGAGGACCAAAACACTATTTTTGTTTATACCTGATAGCTAATTTCCCTTACCTGTTGTCCCAGGTCTGAACTACACTGATTAAAAGAAAAACTTTTTTTTCTCTTGGATGATCAGGCCTTGCATTTGAGAAAAGTTACACATTTCTCAAGGACCTTCAGCTTTGTACAAACAGGTGGGATGACCCCTTATTATAAAATGAAGGATTCCATCTTAATTGTTTTAAACGTGAAGTAACTTGAACATCATAGGGTAAAATCAGGGGAGATTCTCATTTTCAGACATTATCTGGGTGTTTTTAAATGGCAAATTGAGAAGATTGAGCATTACACACCCTGTTATCCATAGTGTACATATCTATGTATGTTGCAAATGTTTCAAGAATTAAAAGAAATTGGTTACAATTATTTTTTATTATACCACAGGTTTAATTCATGTTGACCTTAAGCAAAGCAAAATCATATAAAATCAAAAATACATAGTTTATAGAAGCAATAAAATGACCAAGGATTTACAATGACGATGGCTTCTGGGACTATGTTAAGTGAGTCATGGCAAAACTGGAATTTGCAGTGAAAACAACTCATTTATTTTAATGAAAACAAGCTCCTTTGGGAATTAGCTTTGTTAGAGCACAAATGTATGTGATCCAACTGTTAAATGTAGTGTTTCATCAAAATGTCCAAACATGCAATGTCTTTAAAAAGGCACCCCTTCAGCACAACTCCTTGCAATGATCTGCATTTACTCCTGTTAGTTGTTAATTTAATGATTGTATTTCAACTAATTACCTTTTAAGAAACAGCTCAATAGGGTTGAGATCTGGTGTCTGCTGGCCACTCCATTATAGACAGAATACCTGCTGATTGTTTCTTCCCTAAATATTTCTTATATAGTTTGGAGCTGTGCTTTGGGTCAAGTTCAAAAGTTTATCAAAAGCACCAATTAACACAGCGTCATCCTCTAATGAATACACATAGAGCAGGGTTATGATTCACACGCAGAGTGGGGTTGTAGTGTTTATTTAGCGCCAACAAGGACAAGTAAATGAGGATTAGGTCCGAGGGCAGGCAGTGGTCATACACAGTTGTTCCAAAATATACAGGCAGAAGTACAGAAGGGCTTTGCAGGACTCTATGTCAGGGCAGGCAGGAGGTCATAAACAGAATCCGGGCAATGGTACAGGAGGGCTAATCTGAAATCACAAACTCATGGGACAAAGCAGAAACTGGTCAAACACAGGTAGGCAGAGAAGATTATAAAGCCAGGATGATAACGGGCTCAGTATGTCACGAAAACTCAAACAACACCACACAACCTCAGAAGTGGCCGAGGTTGAATATATAAGTGGATTGTGGATTGCAGGAGCAGGATGTGATCTGGGGTGTGAGTGACATTCAGGAGGGGGAGGTTGTAAGTGTGTGAGTGAAGGATGTGCAGGAGCAGGATGTGATCTGGGGTGTGAGTGACATTCAGGAGGGGGAGGTTGTAAGTGTGAGTGAAGGATGTGCAGGAGCAGGATGTGATCTGGGGTGTGAGTGACATTCAGGAGGGGGAGGTTGTAAGTGTGAGTGAAGGATGTGCAGGAGCAGGATGTGATCTGGGGTGTGAGTAACATTCAGGAGGGGGAGGTTGTAAGTGTGTGAGTGAAGGATGTGCAGGAGCAGGATGTGATCTGGGGTGTGAGTAACATTCAGGAGGGGGAGGTTGTAAGTGAAGGATGTGCAGGAGCAGGATGTGATCTGGGGTGTGAGTGACATTCAGGAGGGGGAGGTTGTAAGTGTGTGAGTGAAGGATCCTGCACAAATAAATTCAACATCTAAGTAGTAAGAATTAAGTTATGTAAAGCAAAAATATAACAATAATATACATAATATAAACTAGTAGCAATTTTAAAAAAAATAGGATGGGGTATATGAACACTATGGGTAGATCTTCAGTTTCTAAACAATTCTCATCTTCATTTCATAGAACAAGAATAGACTGAAGAAGAAGGTTTTGTTTCTGGCCATTTTGAGCCTGTAATTGAATTCACATTTGCTAATGCTCCAGATACTAAACTAGTCTTAAGAAGGCCAGATGTATTGCTTCTTAAACAGAACAGCAGTTTTCAGCTGTGCTAACATACAGTAACTGCAAAAGGGTTTTCTAATGATCAATTAGCCTTTTAAAATGGTAAACTTGGATTAGCAAACACAACGCGCCATTGGAACACAGAACTGATGGTTGCTGATAATGGACTTCTGTACGCCTATGTAGATATTCCATAATATCTACATAATTTCCAGTCACAATAGTAATTTTCAACATTCACATGTCTGATGTTATTTGAATGGACGAAAACATTTGCTTTTCTTTAGAAGACAAGCACATATCTATGTGACCCCAAACTTTTGAACAGTCATGTATATTCATATTTGGCATCATCTCCATGTACACAGGAATGGGATGTCTTTAAATTTCGTGGGAGATTAACTCTCTCTCCACTCTCCCTATGATTGACCTAGTTTTCAGAGCACTAATAACTTGGGGAGGAGACGTCTGGTGTAGGCCTGTCGGATTGGCTCACTGTGCTCCGGCTTCAAACTCCCTGTCAGGCGCTAAATTGTTAATGAAAGCTTTTTTTGAAGTGCTGGTGGATGGGGGACAAATAGGCAGGTCATTTAAAACAGTTCCCTAAACTCAATGTTATATATAACTAAAATACAGCTATTTATTGCAGTCTTAGATATATGATACATGAATCTAATTCAGTTCTAAACAGCTTTTTGAAAAGATAAAACAGGGGATTCAAACCTGTGCCGACACTAACCCCAACACATACTGTATGTGTGCCGGAGTTAGCAGCTTAGACCCCAAGAGAAATGCATACCTCAACCTGAGCATTTTTAATGACAGTGGGTACTAGAAATGTAGCCCAATCATGCTTGACTTATGCATTTTACATTTTGAATAATGTTGTATACAGTCTTCTCAGGGGACATCACTCAAAAATACATCCGCCACAGAAACTGAAGAAAGAACACCCAATAAGTAATGAAAGGCCTATAGTCAGGGAGGGTAATGGTAAGCTACAGAGAAGCCTAGCCGTCCATTTCCTACAAGCCATTGTGAAGGGACAATTGCTGAAGTTAGAATAGAGTTTGCTTTCTCATCTGCTGGCCCTCCAATGCAGGTTAGCAGAGCAGAGACAGAATTGGAAGACAATTAATTCTGTAGGATTCGTTCTCAATGTATTGTGATATGCTTTGTTACATTAGGTAACATTATGAATGGGATAGCAGTTGTAACATAAGTATTAGAGCATGCATAGTGTTAAGACAAGAGATTGGAACCTGAACAAAGAGCTCCAACTATGTTCAAGTAACTTGAAAACTCTTGCAAGTACCTACCATAGACATATTTACGTTGTTAACATCCTTGTCCAAATACTGTCAAGCCAATCTCAGTGCCATTAGTTTTGCACAACGGGGTACTGAAAGGTATTTAAAACCGGTGTGCCAATCATTTTCACATCTTTTTCTTTTTGGAGAAGAATGTATTAATTCCTTAACAAAATCACATTATCCAAGCTACAATGACCTTATGCATTTAATATTTCAGTACACTTCAGTGTATAATTGTTAATTTATTAATATTTCAAAGCATTTCTTACACATTCAAAACAAGGGTGTCTATAATTCTGTATGCAAAGCATCAAGGACAGCTTACTAATAGAGGAAAAATATCACATTTTAAGTTTACATTATTGGGCAGTATCTCAAAAGCAACAGATGGAACCGTAGACAGGTGTGAATGTGTGAACGGAATCCAATTAGAACCAGCACATTACCTGCTCCAAATTAGTTGGATTCAATTGATACTATGCAACAAAAGTGTGGGTGAAAATAAACTGAGCTTTTACAGACAATAATAATCACAAAGTGATTCCCTTAGCTCATCAGTGTGTTGATTTCTCCAAGGAAGCTTCCTCTCCAGTGTGTACAATGCTGCAGAGATGTAGCAAAAGATAGATTTACATTAGAATGAAACAAACACTTGGTATGCAACAAAAAGTGAAGAATTATGTACAGTATATAGTCAGTGTTTGGTAATTGCAGTGACTCACCTACTCCCATGAAACATATTCCAAAGCAGGGTCCTCACGTCCAATCGAAGGCTGATGATTTTCCTCTACATGTGAAATATTTTGGGACTCGTAAACCTCTTAAACCACTTTGAAGCTCCTGGTGTCCATCCAGAATAGTCCTATGAAGGAGAGTGTACCTCAAACTTGCAGAGGTCACCTTTTGACAATGGAGTGACTGTACTTTTGTTAACATTATCACACAAGAGCTAGCAAGAGAGAGCTTTTGATAATGTTGGGCCAAGAGAGAGAGGCTGTGCTGGGAGAGGAAGTGAGAGCAAGATGCAAGGGGTCACAGCTCGAGTGCCTCTTTCAGGGAGGGAAAGTACTCCACAGGTATACAAAGGGTTGATTGGATGGCCTCTTCGTCACCTTGACAATTTAATCATTGTACCATACCGGGCACTTCCTGTTAGTGTAGCTCTTCTCACCAAGGCTGGAGGTTGTCTGTTTTGGTCTGCGACATTAGATAATATTTTTAGTGTCTATAACTCATGGGTCTGTTTACTCATCTAACCAACTGGTTTTCGTTAAGACCAAAACAAATTATTGCTGATAAATACACAAGTGTATGGTGCCTGACGTCTGACGGTTGAAGCAAAGCCCGAAAAGTAAAGAATCATTGTCATATTTTGAAATGCTTGTTTAATTCAGATTTTACTGGTCAAATTATTAGACCACCTATTAGACCACCATCTCATTGATATGTTTTAATGGCATCACTGAAACTTATTACAATGATGCCATCGGTGACAATGACTGCATGCAGTGGAAATTAACAAAATATTATGCCTACTAAACCAATGACAGTATATAAATGTTCACTAAAATACTACAGCAGCATAGGCTGATCCATATCTCTATTAGCGGTCGATTGGTGAAGATAAATATTTTCACATGACACAAATGTTGGCTAAACTAAAACAACTGACATGCTGGATTTCAAACATTACATAAATGAATATTTTATATAACATATTAGTCCAATTCAATACCAAGTTACCAGTGTCCACTTCAACACTACCTATGTGGGCTTGTGTGGCTTAATCATTATATTTCTGACCATCAAGAAATATGATTTGTTTGTAGTAACATGTGCAATGTGGCAGAGGTTCTCCTGTCTTCGGCTTAGGTTTTGGTTATAAGACTTCTTGCCATGCCAAGGTCAGTCTTTTGTCTTCAATTCATAGACCCTTGGTCATCTGGAGTTAAACAAGAAAACATATTTCATCAAATATTAATTAAATCAAGAGATATTCAATACATTCTTTACAGTAACAGTTTCCATTGGAGTTTTTCCCTCAGTGAGCAGTAGTTCTGCTTAATGGTGTTCTGAATGCATTCCAATTTATAGGTATTTGGGAGACTTAGAAAGACATATATCATTTTGAGTTCTGCATGGCTGATCTGTAGTGGTTAGAATTCAACACTGCCAACAATGAGACAAGCTTGTGCCCTGAGGGTAGAAGGCAATGCAAATAAAGGCTTTTAGCTACTTGCATAACCAACATGGGGATTTGATTTTGGAATAAATGAAAAGTGAATTAGAAAATGAATCCCCTTCATATTATCACAGAGATGGCCTATTCATCACACCTCGACTTTTGAGTTGCACAATCCTTTTTAAATGTTTGTTTCAAGACTAAATGTTCTACAGTATTTAATAACACAAATAGTCTGAAAACCTATTGACATAGTTATGATGTTGCCTGATTGATTGTAGCACTAGCTAAGTAAGTCAGAGTGTACAGCACTGGATTTACTTAGCTTGAGTCAGCATTCTAAGCAGGGAACCGATGGTGTGCCTCCTCCGGGTAGGGAATGAGGTTTTACCCCAAGTAAAGGAGTTCAAGTATCTCAGGGTCTTGTTCGCGAGTGAGGGGACAATGGAGCGGGAGATTGCCCGGAGAATCGGAGCAGCGGGGGCGGTATTGCATTCGCTTTACCGCACCGTTGTGACGAAAAGAAACCTGAGCCGGAAGGCAAAGCTCTCCATATACCGGTCAATCTTTGTTCCTACCCTCACCTATGGTCATGAAGGCTGGGTCATGACCGAAAGCGCTAGATCGCGAGTACAAGCGTCTGAAATGGGTTCTCTCAGAAGGATGGCTGGCTTCTCCCTTAGAGATAGGGTGAGAAGCTCAGTCATCCATGAGGAACTCGGAGTAGAGCCGCTGCTCCTTTGCGTCGAAAGTAGCCAGTTGAGGTGTTTCGGGCATCTGGTAAGGATGCCCCAAGGACGTCTCCCTAGGGAGGTGTTCCAGGCACGTCCAGCTGGGAGGAGACCTCGGGGTAGGCCCAGGACAAGGTGGAGAGATTATATTTCGACACTGGCCTGGGAACGCCTCGGGATCCCCCAGTCAGAATGGCAAATGTGCCTCGGGAAAGGGAAGTTTGGGGTCCCCTGCTGGAGCTGCTGCCCCTGCGACCTGACACCGGATTAGCGGATGAAGATGAGATGAGTCAGTATTAGTAGTTATTTATTCAGATGTCAGGTATTTTATGCTTTATTACACAGGATAGTGTTGAAAGATAGTGGAGAACGTTTTTTTTGAAGAGCAGTGGCTGAAATAGGAACTCATGCTGCAACAACGAAGGCAGCGGCTTAGACCCACTCACCAATCCAGGCCACACAATTAGTAGTTATTTTTTTAAGTTTCCTCATATCTCCGTTTCCTCATATCTTAGTTTATAATAATAATTTTCCTACCGAAGCAATGTCATCCACTGTAGCTAGTTAAAAAAAAAAAGAAAAGCTGGACTTGAATAAAGAAATAATATAATTCTATAGTCTCTATATGGTTAAAAATTAGACATCTAGCTAGCCAAACAGCAATATCATTGATATCAGATTGATAGGACTACTTACAAAATAATGCAAAATATGCATTCATTTTGATTTAGCTACCAATTTTGATTGTGCCAGTTCTCAAAGTAACCATCTGATCATTCTGGTCCTTCCACAGCGTCATCCAATTCCATTTTGACTGGCCAAACCTATTTTTAGGCACATCATTTTCACACCCTCGCTCTAATTCTGTTCACCTGTCTTACCTTGCCTCTCCACCCCAACCAGCTGTCTCCTATATTCCCATTATCCCTTGTGTTTTTAAACTGTGCTTTTCCATTTTCTTGTTGCCAGTTCATTCCCACGTTTCTTGTATTTCTCAGTGTCCCCAGTGCCTGTTCCAGAGTTCTTGTGTACCGAACCCCTGCCTGTTAAATGACCTTATTCCCTGCTCATGTTAGTGTGTACCTGTGTTTTTATAGTCCTCTGTACTGAACCCTTGCCTGCCTACTACCTGATCTTTGTCTGACGATTCCATTTAAATAAATACCTGGACTGTTATTCCTGTGTCCTGTGTCTGCATTTAGGTCTACTCTGAATCGTGATAATAATTTGCTATCTGCATAGCTAAATCCTGAATAATATTTGGTCCACTGTGTTGTCTATTGTTGAAGACTTTGAGACCAAGAGGAAGCAAGTACTTTTTTCATACTGGACAGCGGGAGAGCAGGCCTCAGTTTCCTGCCAAGTCTTTTAAGAGGAGTGAAATTCCAGCAGGAGAGGTTTTCATGGAATATTGTTTTAATTTACATTTTAGTAATTTGGCAGATATTCTTATCCTAAGTGATTTACAGTTTTTCTGCCTACATTTTAGCTAGTGAAATGGACCAGACAACTCAGTAGTATTCAGTACATTCTACACAGTGAACTAGCTATCGGCAAAACCCAGTTCTGGATAGAAGCCAACACAAATAATAAACAGAAAACAAAGTTTTGGTTCAGGAAAGCAACAGAGTGGGTGGATGTAGAGTTATTCTAGCTACACTTTGGGCTTATATATAGTACATTCACAATACATGTTCCAATACATATTGAAGAACACTAGATTATTTTGCAGTGTGAACATGTAGATATCACTTGCTCAAAAAGTGTTAACGCATCTTGAACATATCAGTGAAAATTCTATTGCAATGGAAATAGATATGCAAACTATGATATGTCTAGCGGTATATTCTCTATCTTGTAGCGTAAATACTGTAAGCCCTTTGAAAAGGTGACCTTTCAGTGGATGGAGAAGCTGGTTCCACCATTGGGGTGCAAGGACAGAGAAGGGATGCCTTCCCATAGTGGGGATGTCCAAAAGGGACATCCAAAAGCCCAGAAATAACAGAACAAAGAGCCCTGGTCGGGATTTAGGGTTTGAGCCTAGTCTGAAGGGGATAGGGGAAAGCTCCCATTTTTGCACTGTAGGCAAGCAACACGGCCTTGTAGCAGATGTGAGCTTCAAATGGTGGAGCCAGTGGAGTGAGCAGAGTAGCAGGTTAACATGAGAGAATTTGGAAAGGTGAACACCAGGCATGGCATTCTGGATAAGATGCAGGGTAAAATGCAGTAATCTAAACTCCAGATGACAAGTTCCTGTATTAGTACATGTGCTGCTACCTGTGTGAGGAAAGGTCATACTGTACAAATGTTGTACAGTATGAACCTGAAGGAGCGAGTCTCCGCCTTGATGTTTGTGGAAAATAACATTGTGTTGTCCAAAGTTCTTTGTGCTCTGGAAGGGGGACAGTACTGTGATAGACATGTCTTGGAGTAGACCGGCCTTCCTGCAGAGAAGAGCAGCTCTGTCATGTCGAGGTTGAGCTTAAGGTGGTGGGCTAATGCCCAAGCAAAGATGCCAGCCAGGCATGCAGAAATGCATTAACTTTGATGAGTGTCATACATGTAGCAATGAGTGGAGATACCATGTGAAGATATTACTTTGTGTATAGAGATGTGAGGGCCTATAACTGAATGAGTAGTGAGTGGCAGCAGGGCCGACACCACAATCCAAGAGTGTGCTGAGCTAGAGACACCCAGATCAGAGATGGGGGAAAGTAGTAACTGATGGCTAACTGTGTCAAAGGCAGTGGAAAGATTTTGGACCACAGATCAGAGAGAGTTAGCTTGGGCATTCTGAACATTGTGAAGAGCATTCTATTATATAGAGGGAGAGCAATCTTGATCAAATGGCCTGTTTTGAAGCGTGACTTATGGTTGAGAAGATCATTGTATGTTAGATAACAGGAGAGTTGGTTGGTGACAGTACCCTCAAATGGGTTGGGACGGAAAGACACAAGGGATATCCATTGGCAGTTTTAGATGTCAGAGGGTTCAAGTGTTATTTTGACTAAGGGGGATGAAATTCTGAGCATCGTAAAGTCCTCATACTGTAGCTAATATAAAACAAACCATTTGCTTCACCAGCCACTAAGTGTGATTTTTTTAACAGACAAAATGTTTTCCCCTAACTACACCATGAAACACAAATAATAAATGCAGCATGATGTTTTTAAATTATACATGTATTCCTAGTAAGAAAATAATTGTATATTTTGATTCATTTTGGCAAGATCTTGTGATTCATGATAACCATAATATCACACAGGAGATAACTACCCCTTTAAGGGCAAGTGGTTAGCATGGTAAACAAACCAACAGCATTTACTATGAGAGACTTTCCCTCTCTGTTGGGCCAGTCACTAGCATGAATCTGACTATTGTGTTGTACCTAACGGCATCGCAAGCAGTCCCAGTTTAAAAATTAAACTGAAACCACCAAGCAAGAGCAAAGCAATCTAGATGTACAAGAAACACTCCAAGGGGCAAACTGTGAGCCCTGCACATCGGACTTAGGTTGCCTGCCAATCCCAAATACCTCTGAAGTGAATGCTGATGATAACACAGACTCCGACTACACGCTCGCACTTCAGATAAAATTAGTATTTTTTTGCTGTGGTGTCATAGACCTAGAGGTGCATGAAACACTAATATGCAGTTCATAGATAACATACCAATGCCACATTTGTTTTTTCCTTTGTGAGCCTCTAGTGGAGGAAGAAAAGTTTGATTTAATTGATTTCAGCTTTGGAAAATTGATTTGATTCATAATGTATCGGTCAAGAGCATTGGGCCTGTAACGAAAAAGTAGCTACTTTTGATCCCAGAGCTAATGAGGTAAACAAATGACACTTTGCACTCGTTTTGGGATATCCAATTTGTGATTGCGCTTCCACAAGCCATTGCTAGGGAGCGACAAGGCAAATAGACTATAAACTATCATTAACCCCAAAAACCTAAACAGTGAAGGGTCAATTTAATTAACTCTGCGCCATTCAGATAAACCAATGTCCGTGTGCCTTTGAGCAAGGTACTTCTAAGGTCGATTCACACAACTGCGTGTCAAACTGATGTCCTCATGTTTTGTGTAGATAATGGAGATTAACAAAAAGGTGAACAGCAAGGCACTAGTCTGATGAAACATCCTTGCAGTCTTTGCATGGCAGGCTACTCCCCACTGTTATTTTCTCCAATACAGTTACAGTCAGTGGCTTACTTGTGCTCCACCAAGCCGTCCCTAACGCTCATGCGTTGGGAGAGACTTGTGTGGTTTACTCGCCCCTGTCTCAGGGTGGTTTGCGGTTGGTTGGTGTCCCTTTGGTAGTCTGGCACTTTTCAAAGTGGGTGAAGCTATTCTCTGGCCTGTCAGAGGGTCAATCTGTCTCACCTCAGTCCCCATTTTTTTTCATGTTGCATTAGTTTATGTAATGGGTGACATGTGTCAATCTCAATTATATGCTGATATATCCTTTTGGATCTAATTTCTTTGTTGTCCGGTCGAATTGTCAGAAGACCTAAACCCTTGGACCCAGGCTGAAGACTACCTGACCTCACAACTCCAAGCTGTCACTGTCCTATGTCCACCTGGTTGTGCTGCAAATGTAGTTTCTGCCTGACAACTCCAGCTGTCACTGCTCACCCTCCACCTGTGAAGAGCTGGGATAGAACCCCTCTAACTCATATTAAGCATTAAGTGGCTCTCAAAAGTTTTTACCCCCCTTGGACACTAATCATGTGGAGGATATAAGATTTATCCTGCAGAGCACATTAAAGTCCATTTAAGAAAGGGAAAACTTTAAAACTCTAGGATAGGACATCCTAAAAAAAAACTGACTATCCAGACGTGACAGGGAGCCCCCAAGTGGACTATGACAACTCAAGGAGTTTCAGTCTCCCACAGCTGACCTGGAAGACACTGGACATGCTGCAACACTACAGTGTGCTTCACAAATGTGACAAAAAGAAAACAACTAACATCAAAACTTTGCTAGATTATGCCAAAAGTCATGTGGGAGCTTTGTGGCCAAAATGTTACACGCTACATTTAGCGCATGTCAGGTCCTGGCTGGCATCTCTATGCGCCTGGGGACCGCAGTCAGGGCCTGAGCACAGAGGTGCCTCGTGGCATCTGTGATCCCTTCTTGAATGTCCCCAATTGGATACAGCGGTCTCTAGTCGCCTCTGATTGGGGACCCAATTTCAGTTGCCTGTATTTTCCTCAGTTTGTGTTCAGATTGGCACCTCAGTTCATGATTGTTTCCTTTAGTTTTTCTGTGTTAAAGAAAGTGGGGATTAAAGGTTGTTCACCACGCCTCACTCTGCTCTACATCTATCTACAAAAAGCTGTGACAGCTCAAACTTATCCCTACCTTAAAGCATGGTATGGCAGCATCTTGCTATGGGATGTTACTGTGGGTTAGGGCCTGGAAAGCATGTACAACTACAGAGCAAAATGGAGGCAGCAAAGTACAGAAAAATCAAGGAAGAATACCTGTCGAAGTCTTCAATAGACCTGGGATTTGGAAGAACAATCATTTTCCAGCAAGACAATGACCCCAAACACTCTTAAAGCCACACCAGAGTGGCTGAAAAACAAAAAGGTAATGGAGTGGCCCAGTCAAAGCGCAATTCTCCAATTGAGAATATATGGAGAGAGGTGAAAACTGCTGTTCACCAAATGTCTCTATCCAACTTGATGACCCTTGAACAATAAAAAAAAAAATAAGAATTAGCAAAAATGGCTCCAGATGTGCGATGCTAGAAATGTATAACCAATTCCTCATTGCTGCCAAAGGTGCCTCTAACAAACATTGACTAAAGGGGGCGACAATGTACACAGTCACTTATTTTGTATTTTTAATTGCTTTAGAACAATTTGTACATTTGATTTATCACTTTGGTATAATGTACTTTGTTGATCAGAGGAAAACAATTTATTTTGTTCATTTAGTATCATCTTGTAATTCACCAATATTGCTGTTTAATGTTTATCTACAATGTTAAGTAACACCATTTTCATAGTCCTTCCTGCCATGACTCACATTGGTTGCTGTGCATGTTTTTGAAAAGTAAGAGTGGATTATGAGAAATAGGCTTGTTAATAGTCCTATATGGAATCCAATAAGTAAAAAACATATCTGAGAAATCATCAATCTACTACCCATGGGCCTCCCCATCCTTCTCCACATGGTTGTGTGGCTGACCTGGATTCTTACAGAAGACTCTGTCCACAACCTGCCTCTATTATCATCTCATATTGGACTCATGTACTCAAACTTCAAAATTCACAGACAAAAGAGAACTGGCCACCCCTCAGAGTCCAGGTTCTCTTGGTTTCTTCCTAGGTCCCAACCTGAATAGAGAGTTTTTCCCAGCTGCTGTCATGCTTCTTGTTAATGCTTGCTCTTTGAGGTTTTACTGATTGAGGTTTTACTGATTAATAGGGCTTTCAGAGTGAGAATTTCCAGAATTGACAACCTTCACAGAATCATATTGTAAAACTAAATTGATGGAAACTGATTAAGACTATGACATATCCTGAAAGGATGGAAGCTAGACAGAAATATGTCTTTTTTTCCCCCACCTGTGACCTGCTTTAGAATTCATCACACGACGCTTGCATATTTTTTCCAAGTGTTCCATCTTGCAAAGCCAAGTGTTAGGGCTGAACAGTTTGTGCTACAAAAGAATAAACACCTAAGTTATGCTCAGTGAATTCTCAGGAAGATGGTAGTCTTTGAAGTTTTTCTGTGATTTACACAAGCCTCTGAGGAGCCATTTGACGGTAGGCAAGTCCAATGACATTTCAATTACTTTCAGTTACTTTTTTATGCTGCTTACATACAGAAAATACATCTGGTTAGACAGAAAAATACATATGGTTCTTATGATTCCTTTTTAATATTTGTTTTGTTATGCAAAAATACTTTATTACTTATGTTTCTATAAGGCATTGCTGTAAAGTAAAATTTCTAAATTAAATAATCTACAATAAACTACAATAAACAAATTTTTTTATTGATCCATTTAATGATCATTGGAAAAGCAAATCCATGTGTTAGCTTAGTTGAAATATTAAAGTTGATGGTAGGAAGAGCATTATCCTCCAAGCACCTTTGTCCAGTTGAGTTCCTTGGGTAAGTGAGCATGCGATAAGAAGCAGCACTGTTTGGCAAGGCCTGAATAATGGGGCTGACCTTTGACTCCCCTAAGCCTACTGGTAGTAACTTTCAGTACGACACAAAATGTAGAGAAAGTGCAGTAGAATCTGATATTTTGTAACTTATTTTCAGTTGATTTTGTTCATTCAAAACATTTGCTTGTTTTGTTACCCAGCAGGTGCTGGGATGTGGTTGTGCATAGATTTGTCCTATCTAAAGCAAAGGAGGCAGGTACAGCATAAAAGGCCAAAACCACATTCTTTTTTTCCTTCATTTTCTGTATACCAAAATTAACAAGTCAATGTTGTCACAAATTTAGTATACAATTTTCAGTCCAGGCTAACCGTTCTCTAGCACACATTGATTGAACTACTTAACATTGTGATGTGGGATGTTTCCTCCAATTTAGGCACCTAACCAAGGACTGTCTTTACAACAAACATCCACATTAAAAAGGACTAGTTCAGGGTAAGGGCAACAATATTCTAAATATGAGACATTATCAGGAAAACTGTTAATAAAACTATACTATAATAGTACATATAAAGTGGCCTACATTGGATGAAAATTAGTCACCAAACAATTGTTTATGTTGGGCAACACTGCCAATAATCTTCCAAAACACTGCCTATTATTAAATGCTTAAGCACTTAAAATATTGACTGGACTGATAAAAAAAATCTAATGAAGCTCTGCTTGTAAGAAGTCCATAAGGGGTAAGCAGAAACATGTTTAGAGATTGCCTGAACCTATGAGGTGTGACGATATGGAATAATTAAAACAGTGCTGCTTTTCACTTATAACTGATAACACTTACAGAAAAGAAAGTCCCTCTCTTATGATTCTCGAGAAAACAAGCTAGCTCAACTCTGACTAGCAGTGTTTTGGAAGATTATTGGCAGTGTTGCCCAACATAAACAATTGTTTGGTGACTAATTTTCATCCAATGTAGGCCACTTTATATGTATTATTATAGTATAGTTTTATTAACAGTTTTCCTGATAATGTCTCATATTTAGAATATTGTTGCCCTTACCCTGAACTAGTCCTTTTTAATGTGGATGTTTGTTGTAAAGACAGTCCTTGGTTAGGTGCCTAAATTGGAGGAAACATCCCACATCACAATGTTAAGTAGTTCAATCAATGTGTGCTAGAGAACGGTTAGCCTGGACTGAAAATTGTATACTAAATTTGTGACAACATTGACTTGTTAATTCAAGCTAGCTCAACTCTGATATATCGAAATGGAATCTGCTGTTCAATAAACAAATTATTTGACAAGACATTGTGATAAACATGCCACCACGGGCTCACAGACAAATCAGAAACAGAAAAACAGACACTGATTAAACATGATGTGTCCCTCAGATTTCATAAAAAGGGAATCAAGATGGTTGTTGGTTATGTTGTTTTAGTCTGTCTGCAGACCGTCAATAGACCCAGCTCCCAACATTCAAAACCATCTATTAAATGGATTAGACTAGTCACCATACACCAACTTGTGGTTGTGAAATCACTTAGTCAGTAGGGTTATGACGCCATGTTACAACCAAAATACCTGTTCAGGAAATCCCCACAAAACCAACAACAGTGACTGTTGGGGCATCTCTATCCTTTCATATCATATTACTGTCGAAGAGTAATAATACACGCAGATTTATTCCTATAGGATAATTCTGAAAGACTGCCTGCTCAATAAAAAATGGATTAGCTGGAGTCTTGGTGGACCCAGGACAGGCCAGGTCAAAGCTCCAGCTGACACCCTGCTAGGGAATGTAATTGCAATAGTACAACCAAGGAGCCACTCAAGACTACATCCAGTCAGATTACACAATGATCAAACTACATTCATAACTACAAGCAAATATTATTGCTTAAATATAATACATTTTATAATGCATCTTCAATGTTGGCCACTATATTTTCACATTTTCAGCTGAATCCCTTGGACCCAGAGAGGAATTTTATCATCAAGGTTTTGCTCACAGCTGCCACTGTCATCCAGTGGTTTCAACCAGCCATTTCCTTTTGCAATGTCAGAGCTGAAAGAGGTATGTCTGGAGCTCAGTCTTTAGCCTGACAAACAGCATGCATTCTTTACAAATCAAATACTCATGTTGGTGTTTTTTTTCCCCTCTCTCTCACATTCTCTCTGCCGGTAAAGGATTGCTGAAATATAGATGTGCACCCTGTTTGCCCTCTATTTGTCTCTCAGAGGATGCAGCTGGGCTAGCTAAGTATTATGACATATTTTTTTAGTAGGTTCAAGTTACTGTAGTGAATGGAGATGAAAAAGTGGCACACACCTTCCGTGTCTATGGTGAATGTGCTGTCAAGTTGGAAGTCGCTGCACTTGAGGAAAGGCGATTGCCTCCGGGCATGTTTCACCCCTTCTACGAGAAGAGCTTACAGTTGTTTTCTAAGGAGACACTTTCAAGTGTAAATGTAGGAATCATTTCTTTACAATCTTAGCACTACAATGTCTGCTTGATGAATCACTACAAAATATTCTCAGAGTCACATTATACATAAACACTTGTCTCTAACAACAAACATCTGAGCTGAATGCCAGACAGACCACAACATTTGTCAATGCCTGTTGTTTAAATAGACAGCACCCAGGGCCGGCTCCGGGTATAAGAAACACAAGTGGTTGCTTAGGGCTGTCCTGGCGGCTAGGGGGCCAAAAAAAATAAAAAACAAGCTCAATGGAGTTTTCTATTGAACTTAATTTTTGTATTCCTAGACTAGGCTTAATCTGTGTCTGCAAAACCAGATCCAAATCTGTTTGCATCTCAGCCTGGATTGCAACTTACTATGAACACAACAATTATAGAATTTTAACAATACTCAATGTGCCGATAATTTGCCTTATCAGTAATAAGATGGGTAGTTGGTTAAGATGGATTTTTAAAGCTTTTGTATCAAAATACTAACCAGGCATGTCCCAAAGGGGCCTCAACTTCCAGGGGACCCTATACATTTTGTTTGTCTTTTTTAATCAATTCTTGTTAATAGGACATAGATCAGAGGTTCCCAACAGAGAGCTACTAGGATTCCTGGACCTGGAGGTACTTGAGAAACCTAATAAGATCATAGGGACACACATGGGGATACTTCAGATCTGCAGGTCTATACTGGCTTTCCCTGAGATCTGATCCAGTATTCAGCTGAGTCAGATCCCAAAATATCTGTCCAACCCTGGGTCCTGGGTTGTATCGTGCTTGATGATTGTCACAGATTACGTAGTGGTGGAGAGGAAAGGAACCAGGCACAGGCAGAGTGGCAGTCGATGTCGTTATTTTAAGCAACAAGAACACAGAGCACTGATGACACTAAAACAAAAGGTATACACCAAAACGAAACACTCACCACATACGTGAACAATGGAGACAAGGAACAATGACAGACAAGTGAGGGGAGCAGAGGAGCAACATTTAAACACATACTAATGACTTGATTGGGACCTGGTGTGTGTGACAATTGGAGACGAGCCAAATGAAGGAGTCCAGGGTGAGTTTGGGTGCAACAGGAATCCAGGAAGAGCAGGAGATGATGGAGCTGTCCGTCACCTCACCGTCACAATGATCACGAATCTCAGATGTGTGTTAAAATATGGGAAATACCGGCCAAATCTAAGATTAGATTTAAAGAAAATGTCCTTATGAAAATAAATATCCTAAAGAACAAATTTGCAATTGGTTCAGGACAGGTTTTTCCAACACCATTAATCTGACTCAAATTGTCTGTTCTGAGCTCAGGTTGTAGTGAACTTGCTTATGCTATTTGTGACTTTGCTTCAAATGAGGAATTGCAGTTTCCTTTGTTAATGAGCTTGGGACAGACAGCTGTATTCGTGCAAGGGTGCCTCTTTTATGTCTTCACTGGAGAAATATGTTGCTTTTTTACACAAGGTGCAGTGGTTAGGCTCATAGGAAAGGAGTCGTGAAATTGGAAATCTTTTTCAAATACATCTGAGGAACTGTCATTCAGAATCACAATGGATATAAAACACTCTGCTGAATTTGTTAGGTGACAGAAAAAATGCTTTGAAAAGGTCTGCAGCTCTGTTGATGAGTTGGGAAAATCAATAGCTTAGAAACATCCCCAAATGGGCACTTTTATAGGCATGTTTCTGCACAAACCAGGTAGGATACTTCTATGCAAGTAAAAGCAATAGGCCTGTACTTAAAGTAATGAATGCACATGAATTAGCGGAAGATAGAATGTGCATTTGAGAGACACATTGTGTTTTCCGCACACATTCCTTCCTTACTACTTGTCTCTTATATTATGGATTATGTTACAAATTCTGATAAAGGTGGGGTAAATGTGCTGACATTTTATTGTTTAAAGAAATATTGATAAAACAAGCTTTTTAGTAACCAACTAATCTTTCAGCAACAGTTCTGTGCGATGGACAGAACGCCCTGCGCTCTGATTGTACATCAATTGTTAGCCCATGAGGGAGGCCTGCAACAACAAGATTCTAGGGATTTCATCACATTATTTTAACAGCACTGTAAATGCACCACTTTGGATCAGTGAAATGAATACCGGCTCTCTATATTCTTTCTCTATATCAGGTATTGCCTGTATGGTGCTAAAGAGCAAGCAATATATTCACTCTGTCAGTTGCCATCATGGCAATATTACAGGGATAGAAAAAGAGATTGGACAAGAAAAATTGTACATCTGCATCAAACAAGCTGTAGCTTCAAATTACTGCGGAAAAAACAATATTCTCATACTAGGGAAAGATGTACTTGTGGGCATTTGGAAGGTCTGACATTTTTTGTTATTTGGGTTGTTGTTAAATATGTAATCATAGTTCGCTAGACCAACCAGCTGGCTCATGTTTAGTGTTGGCCATTGGTTTCTTAAAGTATTATATCACTTTGTTGTCATTGCTAGCCACTGCTGAGATGACATCCTACTTGTAGCTAACTACCAAGGCAACCTTTGCAACAATGTTGAACAAGTGATGGATTAGTCTTTTAATAACACTCACATGTTTATCATTACATTTGGTTAGGCAAGAATGGCTCTCACTTATTCCTCCAAACATGTTGTGTGAATCATATTCCTTAGTTGGCTAGTTATTGTTCAAGCTATCAGTCTAGTTCTATTTTTGTCCACCTGCCATGTCATTTTCTCTTTAAAGTCGTTTTCTCTTTATAGTACAGTACAGTGTATGCAGTTTTATGGCTTTGCCATCAATACTCCATTGTTGACGTCTATGTTGTTATGTCTATGTTGTTAGCAATAACTGATTGCTCAAAGGTACTGCGATACACGTCTGTTGATGTAAAATTATGTCTCCAGTTGGCACTGTCCTACTACACAGTCAATCAGGAGCTGCCATGGAACAACATTAAGCTTTTGAGTCCATATTATATATGAGATTGTTACATGTTATACATGTTCACTGCCAATCTGGTCAAAACTGTTCATCTGTCTTGTGTGGAAATGAAGCTAAATTTGATCTATTTGTGTCTGATGCATATTTTGATTCCAATTTATTTAAAATTCTCCCTAATCTCAGGAAAATTCTGGATCCACCTCAAATGATTATTGGATTGGGTATTGATTATTACTGTATGTTTCTGATAGAGTCGCAGATCGTCAGAATTCTATTGAAACAATGTGACTTAGATATCAATTGTGTGATGTAAGAAGAACTCTACTCCAGGGGTACAGGTAGAGCAAAAAAGTACGACCAACAACAAAGGTTGGGAACTACTGTCTAAAGAAATAGTTAAATGTGTAGTATTGTAGGAAACTTGTTTAAAATTAAGAAAAATTTGTATCTCCATCCCAAAATGGAGAGAATTGCAGGAATTGAAAATGTAAAAACATCTGCCCTGTGGAATTACAGTAAATAATTAATGTAAAAAATCTGTTCGTGCCATGAGATGGGGGCCCACAAAAGAGTACAGACGGCCCTGGCAACAATATGATTTGGAAGCAGCAATAATTTACTTTGAATTTAACAACTGCTTAATCTAGAGTTGTGTGCACTAGAAAAGTGTATAGAAAATGTGTTTATAAGCAGAAAATAGTAATCAGAGATGGAAATCAATCACTCAAGAAGTGCTGAAAATAGTCATTATTTATATTCACTTGAATTGGGATCTCCCTGACTAGCATGGCTATTGTAGGACCTGAGTGCAAAAAAATGCTTATCGTTACGCAGCAATACGCATTTGGTTTAACCTTAAACGCTTGGTTTACATTCATGAAGACGATAACGTCTTTGAGGTGGTACCTCATTGATTTACCTGGTCACCTGACGGGACTCACTCACTCCTCCCACAGTGCAACGCAAGGCAACGCTCCTCACAAATCTGCCCGCGTTCCGATACAGTGTGGTGTCTGTGGCTGTTTAGCGGAGGGAATGGAGAAACCTACAGCTCCTTGAAGAAAAAGGGACTCCGTTTGCCTATGTTTTTCTTCAAATGAATTAGTGATGACAGTGGCTGATGCTCCGGGTGCGCTTCAATGATAGAGACAGTCGTATCTTCTGTAGTCAGCTGTTGGGTTTAAAGTGCGATCCTTTGGTTCATCTCCGACTGAACTCAAGCCAGGCGGATGACTCGGGTATTCCATCACTATCGCCGACCTTATGCAAGGTAACCATATCTTGTTATCAGGATGTAGCTTCTGTACTTTTTCGTGCGTACTAATATAATCTCATAATTTTCAACGGGAATTGGTACGCAGGCTAAATGATTCCTGTTTACGTTCTAAAATAGGGTTCCTTCTTGTTTGTAAAAACACAGGAGAAGAGGTTCCAGCTCAATACATTTCCGAAATATACATGAAATATATTTTGGCAGCTAAAATTATTATTTGTTAGAAAAGGCTGATAACATTCGTTTCCTTACCGATGTTCAAATCAGATTACTGTTGATCTTGTATCACAGATCAGAAAATGTGTTTGCAAAGTTAATTTTACTGTATTTACAAAGTATGTATAGCGTACTATATCAATCCTGCACTGTAGCATATCACTTACATGTCTGCAAAAGCAAATTAAATTAAACTATTTTACAACTGTAGGACATGCCTATTTATCCATTTATTGTTTTACTAATAACAAATCCTTGTCTTGTAAAGAAGATACATCATATCTTTAATAGACAGTGGACTTTGGCTTCCTAGAAAGAATAAGAGTGATTGCTTTTAATGTATACATGTATATTGAGTAAAAAAAAACAATATAGTTAAACTTTTAAGACCATAAATGTCATAATCACACGGATAGCGATTTAGCCATCCAAATGATTGGGGTTTAATCGCATAAATCAATTTTGTTGGACGAACAGTCTTTCCCGGACAGTTGTAGATTAGTTCTCGTTCACCTCTGGGACTCCCAATTAAATCATTTAGACAATCATTTGGGCAAAGTGCAAAACAGTCCCAACAGTCTCAATCTAAATCTGAGTTTATCCGACTTTTTGGTTCCATGGACCTATTTAGAGATTGCAGAATATCAGAAACCCCCCAAAACACATCTTGATTTAAACAAAAAGAATAGCACACAAGGGGTTTTAATGTGATGTTGTCAGTGCAAGTCTGAACCAACCAAGTCTGGGCCCTAGGATGGAAACATTTCAAATGCTGTTCTCTTGGTAATGTTAATAAAGAAAAAAATGTTATGTCATTGTGTTCATTGTCTCATGGAGCAAGTATAGAGGTGCATCTCAAAAAAATAGAATATTGTGGAGAGGTTCATTCAAAGTGACACCTTTGAATATTCTAGATTCATTACACATAAATTGAAACATTTCAATACTTTTTTGTTGCAAAAAACGTGATGATTACGGCTTACAGCTCATTGAAATCAAAAATCCAGTATCTCAAAATATTAGAATAAAATAATTTATAATACAGAAATGTCGACCTGAGAAGAGCTCTAAACAACTAATTAACACAAAACACCTGCAAAGGTTTCCTAAGTATGTTAATTTATGCACTCAATACTTGTTTGGGTCTCTTTTTGCATGAATTACTGCATCAATGCGGAGTGGCATGGAGGCAATCAGCTTGTAGCACTGCTGAGGTGTTAAGGAAGCCCAGGTTGCTTTGATTGCGGCCATCATCCTGTCTGTGTTGTTGGGTTTGGTGTATCTCATTTTCCTCTTGACAATACCCCATAGATTCTCTACGGGGTTCAGGTCAGGCGAGTTGACTGGCCAATCAAGCACAGTAATACCATGGGCAGCAAACAAGTTACCAGTCGTTTTGGCACTATGGGTGCCAAGTCCTGCTGGAAAAAGAAATCAGCATTTCCATAAAGCTTGTCAGCAGATGGAAGCATGAATTGCTTTAAAATCTCCTGATAGATGGCTGCATTGACACAGTGGACCAACACCTGCAGATGGCATACTGCCCAAATCATCACTGACTGTGAAAACTTCACACTGGACTTCAAGCAACTTGGATTATGTGCCTCTTCACTCTTCACAATTTACTTTCATCTAAAGCGAGGACTTTGGACCTCTGAGCAATGGTCCAGTTAATTTTCTCCTTTGCCCAGGTAAGATGCTTCTGACTTTCGCAGGACTGGCTTGACACTAGGAATGCGACACTTGTAGCCCATTTCCTGGAAACATCTGTGCATGGTGGCTCTTGATGCACTGACTCCAGCCTCAGTCTACTCCTTGTGCAGCTCCCCCAAGTTCTTCAGTCTGCTTTGCTTGACAATCCTCTCAAGGCTGTAGTCATCCCTGTTGCTTGTGCACCTTTTCCTACCACACTTTTTCTTTCCAGTCAACTTTCCATGAATATGCTTTGATACAGCACTGTGCAAACAGCCTGTCCGTTCAGCAAAGACCTTCTGTGGCTTATCCTCCTCATGGAGGGTGTCAGTGAGTGTCTTTTGGACAACTGTCAAGTCAGCAGTCTTTCCCATGATTGTGGTTGTGTGTCCTGAAGACTCAGGGAGTCTCTTCTCAGTTCGACATTTCTGTTTTTTATTCTAATATCTTGAGACACTGGATTTCTGATTTCCATGAGCTGTAAGCTGTAATCATCAAGACTGAAACAAAAAAGGCTTGAAATATTTCACTTTATGTGTAATGAATATATGAAGGTGTCACCTTTTGATTCAAATTATGGAAAAAAAATTACATTTCAACAATATTCTAATTATTTGAGATGCACCTGTATTTTGGATGTAACAGTTTTAAATATTCAATTAAATAATTCGGAGAGGGAACAATACTGTTACAAATAATCAAGAAATATTCAGTTGAAATTGTGATACTTGGTGGAGTACAATCAGTATGCCTGTAAATCTTTCATGTGTTAGGAACATGAATTGTAGATTCTACATATGAAATTGTATAGTATTACATGTCATATAATAAGATACTGTATCATTGTAAAATTCTGTTTTAAGGGGCTATACAGTGGCCCTTTAAAAAGTATTCACCCTCTTTGAACTTTTATTCACCCACTTTATTAACTTTTACCACATTTTATCCAAATTGATTTGATCTAGGCATTTTGCCACTGATCAGCTTAAACAGTTAAATACAAATATAAAACAGAAAAAAATATTGAATTTCATAAGTATTCACCTCATTTCCTATGACACACTGGATTGACCTGTGGAGCAATCAATTGTGTTGTCCCAAAGTAAAAAATAAACAATACTTTGGGACATGCCTCTCCACCTGTCTCCTTGTCATTCCTACAGTCACCTCAATTCCGTGTCTGAAACATAATCTTGTGTTCCCAGACTGATTAACACATGTGGAATACCTGCAGTGTTTGGAACTGTCGTTCCGCGGTCAGCAAGGCCAAATTCATCTCGGCCTACGGTGCACTCCAGACTCTTGACTTCCTGGCCCTGATTGAAACATGGATTTCTCAAGAAAATACTGCTACTCTCTCTTCATCTGACTATGTGTTTTCCCATAGTCCAAGAGCATCTGTCTGCCGCGGTGGTGGCACAGGTTACTTGTTTCTTCAACTTGGATATTCTCTCGTTTTCCTCTTCTTCAACCAACCTTTTCCTCTTTAGAATCCCATTCTTTCAATTGTTTTCCATTCAAGCATGACATTGTTGTCATCTATCTTCCGCCAGGTGCTGTTGGAGACTTCCTCAATGAGCCTGACTTGCTGATTAGTTCATTCCCAGATCATGGCTCACCTCTGAGTATTGGGTGACTTCAACCTTCCAACACCTGCCTTTGAATCATTTCATTCTCCTTTTCCACTCCTTTCCTCTTTTGACTGTGAAAAAAATATATTGATTATTTCATACTCTTGATCTTTCATATTAAAATATGTCAAAATATTAAAATCTAATCTTTAAAGTAAAAAAAAAGAAAGACAAAATAAATTCTAATAATTAAACCAATACTTGTTCTCAAATATATGTTTGCTACGATTATTGGCACCCCTTAATTTAGTATTTTTGCAACTCTCTTTGCCAATATTTCCACTCTGAGTCCTCTCCTATAATGTGTAATGAGTTTGGAGAACTCATGGCAAGAGATCTGAGACCATTCCTCCATACAGAATCTCTCCAGATCCTACAGGATCTGTGGTCTTGTGGAATCTCCTTTTTAGCTCATTCCACATATTTTCCATGGGGTTTAGGTCTGATGCTGGGACGGCAAAACCTTGATTCTGTAGTCGATTTTGTGTTGATTTTGAGGTGTGATTTGGATCCTTGTCATTGCTGGAAGATCCAACCACGGCCCAGTTTAGTTTTCCTGGTAGAGGCAGTCAGGTTTTCATTTAATATCTGCTGGTACTGGATGGAGTCCATGATACCATGTATCCTAACAAGTTGTCCAGGGCATTTGGAAGAAAAACAGCCCCACAACATCAAATATCTGCTATCATGCATCACAGTGGGGATGAGGAACTTTTCTGCATTGTTTTCTTTCTGTCCACACATAACCCACCTCCAGTGTTTGTTTCCAAAAACCTGTATTTTGGTCTTATCTGACCAAAGAACCGGTCCCTTTGATAATTCCAGTAATGCCCTGCAGACTGTAGGCCCTTGAGTTTGTTGTTTGATTTTCAACCTTTGAGCTGTTGGAAAAAAGGAAGTCCTTTATTAAGAAATTTGGCACAACTATTAATTTGTTTTAGCCATCCTGAAAAACTGAGTTTCTGGGTGAGAAGAGTGCTAATCAGGGAAGCCACCTAGAGGCCTGTGGGAACTGTAAAAAAGTTAGTCTTCCAAATCTATGATCGGGGGAACTGTACATACTGCAACAATAGCCCTGGTGCTTCACAGTCCTTCATTGGAAAGGGGCAAAAAGAAAGCCTTAGTTGAAAAAAGGCTAGAGTTTGCCAGGAGGCATGTTGGAGACCCTGTTGGAGACCCTGAGGCCAAGTGGAAGAAGACCCTCTAGTCTGATGACACCCAAATAGAGCTTTTTGGGCTCATCGCTGAGTGCTATGTGTGGCGCAAACCTAACACTGTGTGTCATCCTGTGAATGCCTTCCCTACTGTGAAGCATGCTGGCGACAGCATCGTGCTACAGTGATGCTTCTCAGTGGCAGGGACTGGGAGACTGGTCAAGACTGAAGGAAAAATACAAAGTAAAATACCGAGAAAGATACACTAAAAACTATATTTTTGGATATTCGAAGATATTCCATTCTACTCTACACTATTCAGTGCTTGATTGAACAGAAATTCTGTGAACTGTAGAATGTAACCCGGAAATTACAGCAGATTTTGTCTTGACCCTTTAATCTATTGTTAGTAATAGAAAATGTTCAACACACATATACATACACACACATATATATATATATCATTGAACCCCTGATGTACATACTCATAATCCTATTGTTTAATGCAGTTTTGAAAAGCTTTGAAACTTCATATTGAGGAAAATCAAAAATATCTCAATTAGATTCAGATCTGTTCAAGGGTTTTATAAATTCAATAGAGTGTCAGAATGTGTGCAGAGTACACTCTGGGCTGTTTGTAAATTCCAGGCATTGTCAGTTTGTGTATTTGTAAATGTAGAGTGTTTAGGTCGCTGAATGTTCAGAGTACACACTGGCCAAGGACTCATGGCTGCATGTAGCCTTTTGGGGGCACTAAGACAGATTCAGTATCTTGATGGTGGAGGGAAAACATGTTTTTTTTTAAATGTATTTTCAGATATTGAATACATTCATATTTTGCTATGGAATATAGTGGAAATGTGTAAAGGTGTGTAGTAGAGTTTGCAGTGTTTATTTTGCATTTTTAAAATGATTTAAATGTGATTTAGGTAAAGATTGTGGTAGAATCATATCACATATTGAGAATCAATTCACATAGTGCTGTTTTGGCATTTCCATAGTTCTTCTACTAACCAAATGAAGTAACCCTTGCTGGTCAGGGACACCGAAATGAAAGCGCCATACCAAATAGGGATACATTTTATGAAAACAATCGGCTCCGTTGTTGTCAGGCCACGGTAGCACCCTGTCCCCAATACGCGCTGAATGTATGAATGCGCTCTATCCACTTTTATCAGTCGTTTGTGTGAGTGCATAGTTCCTGCTGCCTATTGCAGTTCAAATAAATGTGAGTTGGTTGAGTGATTGCACTCCGTCGTTTATATATGACCACACTAAAGATGAGCCAGGTGGCAGGAGTTTACATGAAGTAGGCTTATTCATCAATGCCATGGGTTGTGTCATTCATCTATAATAAGAATAGTTTAGGTGGGTGGATACCTAAGCTACAAGGCAAGAGGGATGTATATGGCCAATACACCACAGACAAGGGCTGTTTTTAAACACAGCACATTGTGGAGTGTCTGGATACAGCACTTAGTTGGAGTATCTTGGCAATACATCACAAACCTCGGAGTTGATAATATTGCTATTATAAACTGGTTACCAACACAATTGGCACAGTAAATAGTTCTGTGATGTCATAGTTGTGGTATAGAGGGTAGTACTAGCCCCCCCCCCTTTTTAAAAACATGAAATGTAAAAGACAGTTCTGTTTTATTAAAAAAGCATCAGCTGGATGATTCATAACTGCAATCCGACCCTATATGATTGGTCATTTCTATACATTGGTCTTTTCCATTGTTCTAACTTATGTGACCATAAGTGACGTGACCATGTGACGTGACCATTTTGAGGGGTTTATTAGCAGCGCACTGTGAACTCTAGCTGGTTGTAGAAAACCAGGCATCACTTCATAGATATGGACAGCCAGTCAGGACTGAGGGTCAATGGGACCTCCGTCAGGCCAGCCTGTTGTTTTCACACATCACTGATAACCAGGAGTGGTTCATTGTTACTCTACAGCTGAATCGGTGTTGTCTTGTCAGTCTGTTTGTTTTCTAGAGTAGCCAAAGACAGTGCAGCAGAGGTGAGCGTAGGAAGAAAGACTAAGGATGGTAAGTGAGCAGGATTGCTAGAGGGTAACTGATTAAGATGCAGAATTCCAATTGGGTTATAGGCACTCTTGTAGATGGGGAAAAAATGGGATAGGTTTTTTATTTACTGTTATGAAGTAAAAATATAACTGGGATGAAGAGTTACTTTTGCAAATAGAGATGGTGTCAATCTGGAACATATTACAAACAACATGGTACTGTGATCCACCCTGTAAAGAAGCAGATGAGTGGAATTCTAAAGACCCCGTGTCAGGATGACACATTCACCTGTAGTTGTCTAAAGACATGGCTGGTGCACAAGCAAGTAATGGCAATAAAATGCATTGGAGGTATTCCTACCAAATTAAAGAACCGGTACAACAAAGCAGGAGCAGAGAAAGATTGTGAGAGAAATTATTTCTCCTATACAGTGGCACATTTGGTGTGTTCCATGTTACTTTATACAGCCTCTTTAGCGCACAAGTATATTTTTCCATTTCTTTTTTTCAACAGCAATAAAAAAACAACAGAAGATGCTATTAATATCAGATGAGGTTATGTTTGCTGAATTAAAAGAAGAAGCATACCAGGAGAGGGAAGGGCACCGTTTTTAAACATGTAAATGTATTCCACTTCTTTTTTATGGTGAAAAATGTTTGGATTCTCCCTCGGGTGGTGGAGTAGCTTTCATGAAAGCAGCGGCATTTTCAACAGTAATGTGTGCCAGATTTAATCTCCACACCCTAATATCTGAAGTTAATTAATATTCTCCTGATAAAAGCAGGCCTGTCTTCCATCTATGGTGATTATAGGAATAGATAGATGTTAGGTTCCACACTACAAGGTTAAGACCAGAGGGATTCTAATATCCCATAACTTTATGTTTAACTATTTAACAAGGGACATGCTTCTATGTTCACTATGACTTGTATTGAATGGTATCAGAACAGGAAGGTCACCATCAAGTGAAAAATAAACCCATTCATACATTTTATTAAGTAACTCATATAAAATGTAGAATATTAAAATAAATCTGTACAGCCACATTATTACTTAATTTACCTCCAACATTCACATCTTCTATGCTAACCCTGTAGAATACAGCAACTGCTCTGGTCCCATGAATTCTATAATTTTCAAATGCTTTTGCATGGCATTTTATGTATTGGCTTAACTTAGGGATGTTAAACCTAGTGTTGCTGCTAGCTGGAATGATGAGGGCGTGGTCTGTCCCGTTGCCATGGTGAGAGGGCTAGTATCGTACGTCAGGTTCCTTTTAAAATCTAAGCTGTCATACTATTTACTGTGACTTAAGCTGATGCTTGTGTCGCTCATCACAGGGCTGTGGTGACTCATTAACCGGGATTTTGGCCTGTGCTGAATGTGGCAGTAGCCTCATGTGGTCTGACATTTCAACCAATCGTAGACTTGGTAGCAACCTTAACTGATTGGGTCATCAGGAATCATTACATTATAATAGCAAGTGTTAAGAGATGTCTGTTTTCTGCATGCCCGTAATGCCATCACTCTTGCCCCCTCTGGATTGATTATAGATCCCTCTAACACCTCATATGAGCCTTTGGGGAGAATCGAGGGATTAGCAACAATTTCATGCCTATTCCAACTATGATATAGGCTTCCAAATGCTATCGATGCCATTGTTATTTTAAGTAGCTTGGCAGTGGAGTGTGTCTTCTTCACGTCTTCAGGGATCTAGTGCGGCGAAACTGTAGAGAAGGTGGAGCCATCCCCTCCACTATTTTGTCCTCTTATGGAGCGAGTTCACTAATGGCTGTGAGGACACCAGGAAGTCAGCTGCCAGGCCTTTTTCCCCCCCATTATTTTTTCCTACCTAGGCCCATACATAATGGATAAGTCACTGTATGTTACAGTACAGGGGCATAACTAGGCTAATGCCCAGATTTGCATACTTGTACAGAACTCCATTATTCATAAGTATGCAGGCCTGTGTGGAGCATAAAGCTACCTAGCCTATCACTCCCTGGCTGATCCCGCTCCTCCCACCTTTCGCACCGCTAACCAGGTGAAACTGTACAGAGTGGCAGCACTGATGCTGTCGCCGTCATCAGCCTCATATCACTCAAAAGACGGTATGCTGTTGCATCAAAAGCCCAGTTTGAACTCTTGCCTGAGAAAAAAAAGGCTTATTAAAGCCAGACGGATTTTGATGAGGTTTCCTAGAAACATTCTACCGTCCGTGCGAGGCGATGAGCTTTGTTCTGCTCAATTTGCTGACATTTTGGAATAATAGGATGGAGGGAGCTGGCGGGGGCACAGTAGACGGGAAGAGACTCTGACACCTAATTCAGAACAGATTTAATGGGGCATTTTTTTTCTCCCATCAGGGGTTCAGAGGGGAGATTCAGACGCAATGATGGCCACGTGCTATGGAATAGATGTATCATTCCCCTCGCTGAAGACTGGCGGCTTATTTATTCATTACCTTTTCTTCCCTATCCTCTTTATCAGATGAGTAGGCAGATGTCAAGCAGGTCCCACCTTATTGGATATTGTGTGTAGCATACAGTCCTTTCATGTTGCAGATGTGCTATGTAGTTTATGTCAAAGTAAAGACACATTCTAGGCCCTGGAGAGAAGTGGGGGTTTCTAGACCCAGTCTCCTGGAGACAGTTGTTGTTTCTAGACACTGGCATGTGGAGACAGGTTGTTTCTATACATTGCCACCTGGAGAGGATTGTTGTTTAAGATGCTGTAATCTGGAGAGTGAGGTTGTTTCTTTCATCTAGAAAGGAGGGTTGTTTCTACACCCTGTCACCTACAGGGGTGGTTGTTTCTAGACCCTGTTTTCTGGCGAAGGGGGTTGTTTCTAGACCCTATATGAATGGGGAATTGTTTTAGGACCCTGTCATTTGGAGAGGGGGTTATTGTAGACCCTGTTATAGGGATAGGGGGTTGTTTCTTGACCCTGTGATCTGCAATGGGGGGTGGTTTCTATACCTTGTCACCTCGAGATGGAGGTTGTTTCTTTGTTTGTGTGTGTGTGTGTGTGAGTGTGACCATGTTTTACCTGCCTTCTGGGGGACAAAAGTCTGCATAAAGTAAGTAAAACATGAACATATTCCATGCAGGGACATCACCACTAGGACAGCCTGACGGTCTCCCTCTGGTTGATGCTTGGTAAATTGGATGGAGTGACTTCCTGCCATTTGGGCCCTGTCCATGGTTACCCAGTGTCACTGGACCCCCCTGTCTCAGCCCCAAGGTTTTACTCTGCTATATTATTGTGCTGGGGGAGTAGGGTCAGTTCTCCTTCTCCATTGTAAATCCATTGTAAATCTAAGAAATGCGCTCTCTAACTGTTCCTTGTTTCCTGCTCCATCTAAACTTAGGAGGACATGAGGTCGTGCACCACAACTCAGGACTACCAGACCATTCCTCCCCCCTGATTGTCTCTGTCCTTGTCCATCTGGTCATGTTGCTGACTTGGATTATATTTTACAGACTCTGGACACAGCCATTGTGTCATCGCGGTTGTGTGTGTGTGTCTCTGTGTGTGTGTGTGTGTGTGTGTGTGTGTGTTGTTCCTAGACCCTAGAAAGACTACATATTTTACTCCAGAGGCTGTAAGATAATATATTTAAAACAATTATTTTGTGATCTCTGACTGTGCTCATATTTATAAAATATGCCCTTGTTCTGTCGCTTGGCTTCAGTAGAATATTTAAGAAATGATTTAGGAAAGTTATTTTAATTTAAATATGTTTTATTGAAATGAGGTTCGGTACAGAGATTTTAAGATAATTATTGCATTCATTTGTGTGAGCGACTTGATAAAGTGATAAGGGACACCGTTTAAGGACCATTTTATGCACATTTATGGATATGTGGTGGAGTCACAAAATGTATATTCTTTCATTCAATAAAAATCGAGCTTTTGCCAATCATATCCAAAAATGAAATCAAACATGGAGGGGTTTTGTTCAGGTAGGGCTTTGGACCAAAGTTTTGAAATGTTTTGTCTGCGATTGTAGCTTGAACAAAATATTTTTTTTTAAAACAACTTAAAGCGAATGAATGCTAAAATGTCAACCAACCTGCTTCAAGTGCATCACATTTGTAATATCAGAAAGAATTGGAGTTGGAATCATGACTAAAGCTGGGATTTGTGGTGGATGAGGCGAGTTTACCCTTTTTTATGTAAAGCGCATTGGGTGTCCAGAAGCCTATGTAAGTCCAATCAATGATTATTATTTATAGGCATTGATTGAAGTTTGTGTAGCTGAAAGGAAGGCAATATGCCTGCAGAGCTCTAATGAATGGCCTGAAATTCAGTGAGTGTGCCCTGTCATTGACCTCCATATCATGGAGCAGTTTGGGGTAGTAACAATGCCATTGGCCGAAAAAGCAGGAAAATTACATTTCTGAAGTCATATGCAATCTCTCTTTATAAAGGCCTCAAATGAACATGTATAATGAAACTTGTGTGGAGTGTTTTTTGTTAAGTTAGGCAGGGCAATTGAGTGTGTAAATGTCACAGAATCACAAGTTGATCATGTTCACTAACATGAATGTGAACTCTTTGCAAGGAATTTGAGAGAAATAAGATTATTTTATGTATGCTCATGAAACATGGGACCACAAATCTACATGTTGCATTGATATTGTTGTTCAGTAAGCTTCAAAATCTCTACCAGAAGGGCAACAGATCCTGTTTTGTTGCTGTCCGTGATCATTAAAGATCAATTGCTGTAGTTCAAATTGGAAAGCTCCATCTTAGCCTTGGGCCATGTCTTTCTTTCACCACAAACTGTTTTAACAAAATCACTGCTATATGTCATTGTTGTAAATGCTATTCTTTACCTTCTTGACAGACAATAGCTATCCAGTGAAAATGTTCTATAGTAAAGCTCATATTCTGTTGCTCATACCCAAATAATGTTGTTTTGCTAAAGAAGAATTGGCCCAGAATGAATGCTAATGGGGAGAATGATGGAGAATATACACAAGCTCAAGCTGTGGTCACACTTCCAGACAGGATGAGGTGAAGCCAATGAATAGATGATCTTTGGCACCAAAAACAGTTGAGCTAGGAAACCACTACTGGTGTTAACAAACCAGATAAGGAACAGGGCAAGCCTATTTCAGCCGGCCCACAATTAAAAATGATAAATACTGCTGCCCTCACTGGACTTTAACCCAGGTCACCCACATGAGAGGCAGTATATTTAACCACTACGCCACAGCACTACACATTAGCCTGTGTTGGTATCTTGACATTAGATAATTTTGTCATGCATTAACATCACGCCTAGTTTGAATATTTTGCTATACACCTAAGCATTGTGTTAAACTGACCAACATTTTTTTATTAAATTTACCTCCACCACAAATCGCATGTATAGCTTTTGCCATCGGCAGTTTTAACACCTTATTAGTCAGTAATAGGCTTACTAGTATCTACTAACTTACTACTTGGAATATTCATAAGAATTGAACAATTTCTAGCAAGACTGAATATGAACATCACACAGCCAAAGGTATTTCATGGCACAAAAATGTAAATTTTTCTTTCATTCGTGAATGACATTGATGCAATAACTATCAATATAGGTGACAATAACTGACTTTTTCGTCAAGTAAAAAGACAAGAGAATCGTGGAAACCCCTACTCTTTTACTGCCCAAGGGGGTTTGATCTAGCCTATATTATCCCAAAAATCATGCACGTATGCATGATTTGAAAATCCACCAGAAATAGTCGCAATATAACCTTAAACAGTTTTAGTTTAGGCTTACTATAAACGTAGCTACTGAAGGATGTATCCAGCGAAGTGTTTGTATATCCGGGGAAAAACGCATAATTTGTTTTGTCTGTGACGAGATTCAAATGCAGGATCCATTGCTTGCAGGTGCACATCTCTAAACACTTTGCTATTTAACAAGGGGTAGTCAGTCAGCCAGTCAGTCAGCCACTAAGAGACATTTGCTCTTCTTGGCTGGCTGCTTACGCGCTCCGGCAAAAAGAAATGGCCCATATGTCAAATCTCTACAGTTACTTGTATTTTGAATTATGTGGTTTGTGAAAATTGGCCTACTGGCTTTTTAGAAGCAGCAGCTACAGTATGCAAATGTATGCTATCAAGTCTAACATAGCTAGATAGTGAGCTGGCCAACAAGAAATCAGCTGTTAGTAGTCTCAAAATCACAACTTCGTCTTTGATGGCTAAAAAGTCAGATTTGACAACCATTATGTTAAAATGAGCTGTTTAGTCATTTAATGTTAGAGTGAAATATGTGGTTCAAAGTGTTGCTCACGTTAGGGTTGAAAGTTTTACTTATTCAAATGTGTTGGTGGCCGATCTATCCTGAAGGCAGCAACAAATGTGAGAGGGCAGAGCTTACATTTCCAACAGCTGAATGCTCTGAGTGCAATGCTTTTGTTGTGATTATTCCTGCTCTAAACCCTAACACGATGTTATCCCTAACCCTAACCTAGACATAACCATCATCACTCTAACCTTGTTCACTTTAAACGTATAATGGAGTGAGGTAAGCAAGCTCCAACCTCTTCCTTGGTTCAACCAATCACATTAATTACTGCCTTCAAGGCAGATCAGCCTCGAAGATTTAATAAGTAAAACACCTATGTGCATTTAAAAGCGTTCTGTAATAATTGACAGATTTATTTATTTTTTAGCCATACAGCTAGTGATGACTGACCAGCATAAGTCAGGTACTGAGGCAGGCACAGCACATAAGCCACAAAACAACCATCATAAAAACATTCTGTCTATTACAAATCATGTGGTTTGGAGCTAACCTACCCGTTGGATGTCAAGAGAAAACCTAGTATAAAATAATATTATTATAATTGCTGTTATAATAAAGTGCCCTAGTAGTACTGCATATTCCCCAAACCATGTTCCTTCCTTGAGGCCAAGAAATTGTTCACAGAAAACTTGCTTTTTAACATAATTATACAGTTTTGGCTGGACATCTATTACATTTCTGTTGTAATACATTTTTTGGCAATATTTCATAGAAATCTGGAAGACTGGACAAACGCTTCAGTATGTCTGTACTTCAAATACATTTTTACAGCTATAGTTCAAAAATGTGTGCGCTATAGAGGAAGCAAGATGTACACAACATATCAGTAACAGTGCAGGCAGCAGTCAGTGATTAAATGCATAGCCAACTCTGCAGGGAGAGACTCATTGCCCGGCAAGTTAAACCATTACCTCCCCAGTCAGAGTTAAATATGGAGAAATTACTCATTTAATGTCCAATTAGTCCTTAATACAGCCGTAGAAACAATGGCAGACGTTCATTCCCTGATGTTAATTCCACTGCTCTGTTAGATAAGGGCTGCAATTTTGTCAAGGGATATACAGTAGCGGAACGTAGAAGTTTTATTAAAAGATGCACAATGCGGGGGGAAAACTCTTCGCTTCTGATTCATTATGACAGGACTCTCAATGCTGGAGATTCATCTTCATTATCCCTCTTCATAGTGCCAGTTACAGATAACGCTGCTGCCTCATTTGCTTGCCGAGCCTCAATTTTCACAGAACGATAATGCAACTCCTTTAGTGTGGCGCTTGCAAAAGACAAGCGGAGCTGTTCTCAATGTGCACACAGGATTACAAAGGTTAATCATCAATTTAAAGCTAATCTTTGTTAAATACCAATAGAGCTTTGGTGCCTGCTAGTGAGCGATATAATCAGTTGAGCCAGGAAGAATCCTTAGAGTCTAAATTAACAGCGAAATGGTTTATTTGGTCATTTACTGGAGAGTCAGGGAAGAGAAAACCACCTTTCTACAGTTTCTAACAGGCTAACCTTATGTTTCACACTTCTGATACTGCATCTGAACTTGGTTCAGTTTTAATGTTGGGAAGTTACATGGGCATAGGGCCTATTTGACAATTATCCAATAAAAGTGTAAAATATTTGAAAACTAAAGAAATCGAGGTGTTTGTCAATGCCAACGAATCTCTTGACATGTTTGTTGTTATGGAGTTTTGTACAGGGGATAATTATCTTCGAACAGTGAAAGGGTGCAACCGTATATGAGTCCCCTTGATGACTGCATATTAAATGTGGAGTGAGGAAAATTATGGTTGTTTGGTAAATTATGAAATCAAGGCCATGATCATGCTTCCTCAGTCTTTCAGAGTAAGTAATTAATGTTCTTTTTTTTGCCAGTGATGATTATTTCCACGACTGGGAATAGGGACGTCAGTCATTTGTCAGATTCTGGTGGAACACGTCTGCTATGATAATTACATCTATCTTCGATATTCTGGATCAATGTAAGTTATGGAGCAAGAAAATAATTGCCTTACTACATTTAGCATTTCTGTCTAAAATGGTTAAAGGTGGGGTGTCACAGGATCTCGACACGGTGCTTTAAATGAAGGAGGTTTTTATTGCGGTTTTACAGTCTGTATCAGTCTGTCTGGTCTAGCTTGATGAACATTGTCTATAGAATCTCAGGATTGGTTGTTCTGTTGGTGATGATCCAAGGCTTGTGTTTTCTGTGCCCAAAATCGAAGTAGCCTAACGGTCTTTACCATGTCATCCATTGCACTCGGTGTAGTCCGTATGACCGACAATGCGCATTCATGTGAAGTGTAACCTGAACATCCGTTTCCTTTTTTCTCTGGCAACCTTTTCTGCCCCATGGGTGGTGTTAGACTTACGGGAAATGAGAGTAGAATAATTGAATGACTTTGGCAGTAATTCAACCGACGACTTAGAATGACTTAGCAGATAAATCTCCTGGAAATCAATGAACTGAACTCGTTTTAAAACGATTATGAATAGTCTGCACGGTCCCTCCGTCCAGGCATTGCAGAAAAGCTCACCAAAACATATTTTTTAACGTGAATTGTATTACCGGGAGCCCATCTCTACATCGACGCTATGACAGCACATCACCACGGGATATCCTGCAGATTCTGACCTTTCATTTGGGTGTTTTTATTCTTCCCATTATGTCTCGGATGTCAGGTCCACCAACTGCTCTAATTAATGATTCATCTTAAGTATGGGCTCTTTTTTAAAATGCCTCTAGCTGCAGAACACGGGCGATAATAGACGCTATTGGGGGTGCGACCTCCATCGCCTCTTATCTCCCATAAACACTTCAGTTGGTTTTACAGGGCCGCAGAGGCAGCAGAACAATGAGCAGTAAGCCAATGGCCCTGATTACTTATTCATGGGCAGTGCAGAACATCATAGCTATACATTATTGGACAAGGAGGGCGCAGAAAAACATGTCTTTTGATTTTTTTATTTGCGTTTCGTTCATCGGATATGACGCTTCCAGATCCATACAGTTTCCATCCATTTTCGCAGAGAAAAAGTTCAAAATAGTTGGATAAGTCAGTCGATAAAACACAATCCACGAACACCCGTGACCAAATGAAGATAATTTAATCTGCTCCCTAAGTCATTACAGCTATGATAAACTGTGTCAAAAATAACTTTGTGTTTGTGTTCTTTTTGTCTTTATGCAGAACTTCCATATACATCTCTGAAGAAAACCAGAAACCTCTGCACCTTTTTCTTTCCTTTCCAAAAAAGTTGAAAAATAAGATTTTGAGTGAGGAACAGAAGGGTTAAGAGACCACTGCAAATCGAAGGCTTCTGTTCCTCACTCAAAACTTTCCTTTTCAACTTTTTTGGAAACGAAACAAAAAGGTGCAGTGGTCTCTTATTTTTTTCCGGAGCTGTATATGCACATTAGCTTGATGGAACCAGACAGATTCTATTTCAGTTGTAATATAATGGTGAACATATTGTAGAGAGCAGATTGGTTTCATTTGGCTACTCATACACAGTTCCCAAATATTATAAAGGTACAAACTAGTGTGCATATGTTAGTAAATATATATTTTGTATTGGTAAAATTATAATTTCAAGTAAAGCAAATGTGTTGGTGCTTTGACAGAGAACTGAGACAAAGGCTTGCTGATAATTTATTAGTCCAGAGATGCAACAGATGGCCATTGATATGGTAACAGATATCCTGTCCAAACAATTTTTGAATAAACAGTCATAGTCAGATTCTGTCCGCCAGTGAAAGCTACAAATCACTCACACAGCCTTTTATGCTTTTACATCACATCAGATAGCCATTTCCCTCTTGGCTTGCATTTACTTTGAGTCAAAAATAATTACCAAGTGTTTTCACACCTTCACCTTCGCGCAGCAGGTCACCCTGTAGTGATTTAAACTGATGAGACCTCCAGATGGATATCCTCATATTGAAGTGCTGGATTGTTTTTCACACCACTAAAACCTGCCTTTAAAACATGTCCCAATGGCAAAACGAAATGGAGACTATCAGGAGCAGAGAAAGTGAGAGAACCAATAGTTCTCCGTCTATTTGCCAGTGTTTCTCTGAGGTTAAATGCTGGTGTAGCGTTCTGTTGAATGAAGATTCTGAAGCGACGTTGGCCCAGTTTCACAGTCCCTATTCTGGCAATATGCAAATCTGACAGACTGCCAGCCAGCCGGTAGAGATGGGCACTGGGGCGCGGCATCGCAGGGGGAGGGCATGCTGGGAATTATCTAATGATGGAGCCCAGCTCGCTACCACGACTACCAGGTGAAGCTCAGATGCTGTTTACATTGGCCCAATCAGATCTCTGTAGCATTCCTGTCCTCCTCTGCTGGGGACCCAGAGCTGGGATGCAGGGAAATGGAGCTAGAGATTGTCATTATAGATAAACATGTCTCCCTCCGATCTGTTGCCTGCTTACGAGTGGGAAATTACAAGGATGCCAGTGAAAGTTTAGCACAGGGACAGTCTACTTTGTTTGCTTCCAAAGGGATAGACAATGTGTTCAGACAAACACTGAACAAAACACATGCATTATGCACAGGCAGACGATGAATCCTATGTTGATGTGTGACTTAGAAAGCGTGAAAGAGTGTAGCACAAATGTTGCTCTTGGCTTATTTGGCCAACGTTGTTAATTGGTTATAATGAATAGGCGTTGTGCGTGCTTTAGCAGTGCAGTGACTGTTTTGTTACCTGGGAACCCAGCGCAAGATTGTCTCATACGTTTTCTATCAGAATCAAGGTCACTCACTGTGTATGTAAATGGACTTCCAGCACGGCTGTCAATGCCGATCCATACTGCTTGGGATGGGCATATCTCTCCTCACAGTGCGGGCTAGAATGGATTTACTGACAGGACACATTGCCAGCACTCTGTGGAATACCAGGAAATGTTTGGAATGGGTCCCCAGCTGCGGTAACAGTCTATTCGCTCCAGCGCTTGGCACTCTGCATCGGATCACAGAAGGGCCAGCTTCAAACCCAAGAAATATCTCGTCCATGGTGCCTGCGAAGTAGATATTTGTCAAAACCAAAAAACTGGCGGCGAGTGCATTGCGCATCTTCCAATAGGACGCTATGGTGCCAGAGCAGGGAACCAAGTCCAATATGTGGAAAACGCAGACATATAGCAGCCTATACCATCTGTAGAATTGTAGATCAGTGATGGCCGTTTGCATTTGGTTACACAGGGATTTGCTATGCCTCACTTCACATGAGGGTACATGAGGGTGTTAAGGGAGAAGTAAAGTCTTCTGGTCAGATTAAACGGTGTGACTGTTAAGGACCACATTGAGCAATTTCATTATGAGGTGCATTAGTTCCTGGTTTGGGATTTTGTCATTGGTTATTCGGATGATTGACGATTCGGGCAAAGGCTGTACTTGAAGTGGTACGGCAGTGTGTGGGGATAATCAGCCACATACACAGGTAAGGCTTAACCTGGGCAGAGGACATGCCCCTTTGCTATCTAGTGCCCTTTCCAGGTGACCTGTGCCCGTCCACCTTGGCCTTGTTTTATAAGCGTCACTCACTCCGATGGGCATCCGCTAGATATTTTTACACGTCTCTCACTTCTACACATCCTCCGTCTGTTTGAGACAACAGCTCTGGCCACCTTTTCAAATTCAGCACATGCCCCTCAGAAGGTCTGTGCACGATAATGCGGGTAATAATGACTTTCCACTAGATTCTATGGATTTTAAAGCCACAAAGTCAAAATGGGCTGGATTGTAATGTAAATGAAAAAGAATAATTTCTAAACACCAAGTGAAGTTAGTGGAAGGGTCAGTGGGGTTGGCTGATTTGGCCAGACATAAAACAGGAAACTGCAAATATTCACAAGATAATTGTATTTTTGGGTAACTGGGATTAAGGGTTGGCTATTTCAGGAACCATATTCATCATATCAATTAAGTTAATTTAGGATAATTATATGAAGAGGGGGAACAGGGGAGACCTGTTCTGTATCCTGATCTAGATCAGATCCCACACTGTCCACATGATTTTAGACATCAGATTCTAAAATGCTAAATATATCCAGGATCAGCATGGCAGGCATTTGATCCACATACTTTGTGCCAATTATGAACAGTTTAAGTTAAAGAAACAGACTGTCAATAAACAAAACACATTTGTTATGTAATTATGAGAATGCCCGACCAGTCTAATTCTTTTCTGTGTTTCTCCTTGTGCTACAAAAATCTTTGTCAGCACTAAACACGCCCTGCTATTGTTCCATCATTAAACTATTCATCAGATTGGGTTCATGAAAGATTAAGAGTATCCCCGCAGTTCATCACAAGATGCCCTGCTTTTTATTTGATGAAGTAATTCATCCATAATGTATGTGTGTATTGCAGCTTGTGGGAGGTTTGGAGAGTCTGCAGAGTGAGCCTAGTTCAGCCTTTCAGAGAATGAACGAGAGATAAAGCAGTAGTCAATTTGTTTAAATTAAGTAGGGAGTGAGAGAGTGCGTGCCTCTGACTCATATTCGTGTTCACCTTTAGAAAAACTTTGGACTTTCAGGCTCTTAGAGAATATATTTTTCTCTGTCTGAATTGCTGTGTTTCTGTCTAACTTAGATGTTTTATCAGAACTGGCAGGTAAAATTAAGTGAAATCTGGCCACTGGCTTGTTGTAGCCTTTTTCAGTGTCACTATTATGTCTGACCGACTGTAGACAGCTTCCCTGAGTGAGTCAGCGTGCTGTCTGATTAGCTGTCTCTGCTCATCCAGGGGTGACGAGGAAGTCAGCCTGTTTTGTCTGCCAGAACGCCTCCTGGGAATCCAGACAATGTCAGTTGGTGCTCAAAGTACATCATCAGATATCGACAAATGTCAAAGTTACTCTGGAAGTTATATGGTACAGAATAAAGCATTCTAGGGGATGAAGAGTAGACATTCTGCCATACATTTCCATGTTTGTTTTTTCTTTACATCCAAAGTTTCACAGTAAGGGGTCGCATATTGATAATGATGGGTCATATTGGTTGCCAGGAAATATAGCCAGTTTGCAAACTCATTAAGGTCCGTGCTAGCTAGGGGACAATGGAAATACTGTGCATCTTAATGGGCTATAGGCTATCCTTATCCACTGTTTTCTGGCATTTGGATGGATCGTCATGGATCATGGTCCACAGGGAGTACTCTGTTTCAGGCAAACATACACAAATATGCAAACATATATATACACACACACATACAATCAGTTGTAGCTATCAGTGCTGTTAGCTGCAGATGGTGGTGGGCAGACCATTGTCTAATTGGGAGATGCTGCTCTCAACAGTAAAGCACACTTCAGTGAATTGAACAAAAGAGTTCCACTCCTCGACAGACTTAACCAGAGAGTAGAGCAGAAGATTAGAGTTAAAACAGTTAAAACACCACAATTAGTGTCTGCACTGAGGGCACATGTCTGACTGTACCAGCTAATGGTATATTACCCCTTCTTAGAAGCACATAATGAATGCCACTGCTGACATGTGGTGCAGATTCGGTCATCACCTTACTCACATGCTCTAGAAATAGCCTAACAGCTAGCGCTCCTCGCTTTTTCACAGCTTGTGCTGTCAGCCCAATTTTAGCAAAAAACAGGCATCACCCTGCTTAATGTCATTCACAGATCAACAAATGGAGTGGGGGTGTGAGTTATCTGATGAATGTAGCTACATAGAAATATAATCTGTTTGTTCAATTTTTATCTGTGGTGTGCCTTCATCAATAGAAAGAAATCTGGGGATGTTTTTTTTTTTTTTGAGTTAACTTGATTGGGATCAATGCAATTGTTTGAAGAATTCTGCAATTGAGTTGCAGCAAGGCATGCATTTACTTTGGGATACTGTAGTATTGAGTAAATATCTTTTGTCTGAAGAGCCACATTTCATATAATAGGAATGGCACACACACACACACAAACTTTTATTTTCAAAAACATTTGTGGGAACCAGATAAAATTCTCAATGTTCTCTATCCCTAATTATAACCCTAACCTAAACCTAACCTTAACCTCAATAAGCTAACATTTATGCCTAAACTTAACCTAGCTCTAACACCTAAACCTAACCTGTAATCCCGAACCTAAATAAAACAAATTATATCACTATGCCCAAGTTTTACCATAACCCTAATAACTATGCCGGAATATATATATTTTCTAATATTGACTTGTGAAAAACCTTATGGGGATCGATTTGTCATGATATACTATTTTGGAAAATACAGAACGTAGAGCTAGGTAGCCAGCTAAGTGAAATTTTGTCTACCAAAATATAACATGTTACTTTCATTCTGCCATTGTAACCAAAAATAACATTGCATCATTCATAACATGTATCTGAATTTTATATTGAGGTCATATGGCAGGTGCTCTCATCCAGAGTGACTTACAGTAGTTAGCACATTCTCATAATTTATTCATACTGACCCCAGTGGGACTGAAACCCACAAAACCTTGGTGATGTAAGTGCCATGCTCTACCAAACAGAGCTATATGGGACCAGGACCATGATTTGGTCTAAATCGTGGAACATATGGCATTCTGTGGTTTATCTCTTGAAATACGATTTTACCATGGGAAATAAAAGCGTTCATGTAGTTTTAAAAATGTATTGAAATTATATGGTACTTCTTTTTGTTTTTACCACAACTGGTTACCATTGTTTACCCATACATTTGTTTTACCACTTTGCCACTGCATCCATGGTAGCATATTTGTAAGTAACCAAAATATTATTGATTTGAATCTGCAAGCTGAGATTTTTTAAACAAATCATTCAGATACATTTCCTCTCACAAATGTGAACATAAAAGTGCATTGTCACATTTTATTTTACTTGAAATGTCTGTATAACTTGTTAATAATAATAATAATAATAATAATAATACATGATATTTCTATAGTGCTTTTCGGGGAACCAAAGACGCTGTACAAAAGTGACATGGAACACAAAACAAACAGAAACAAAATAAATACTATGAGAAAACAACAAATATTGAGAGTGTGGGATTTGGCGTGGCTATGGGTAGGCGATTTTAAACAGATGAGTCTTGAGGCGTTGCTGGAAGATGGGGAGAGTCTCAGAGTCACAGATGGTTTTGGAGAGAGAGTTCCAGAGACGAGGAGCAACCCTTGAGAATGCCCTGTCACCAAAGCCTTTGAGCTTGGACTTGGGGATTATGAGGTGTCCTGCAGTACTGGAACGGAGTGTGTGTGTTGGTAGTTATGGAAGAAGAAAGTTGGAGACGTAGGCAGGGGCAGTATTGTTTAGGGCTTTACATGTCAATAGGAGGATCTTGTAGTTGATGCGTTGGGACATAGGAAGCCAGTGTAACTCACAGAGGATAGGAACCATTTGGAGCTTATGGAGGGATGTAGATTTAATGCCGGTGAGTAGGGAGTTGCAGTAGTCAAGACAGGAGGTTATGAATGCATGTATTAGTGTTTCAGCAGCAGGACGGGAGAGGGAAGGTCTGAGTTTGGCAATGTTGTGAAGATGGAAGAATTAAGATTTTACAGTCTGTTTGACGTGCTGATCAAAGGAGAGTGTAGAGTCCAGAATGATGCCAAGGTTACGTGCGTGGGGGGATGGAGAAACAACGGTGTCATCGATGATGAGATTGAAAGTGCCAGTTTTGTTGAGTGGATCTGGTTCCAATTAGTACAAGTTCTGTTTTGTTACTGTTTAGTTTGAGGAAGTTGTCCTTCATTCATGCTTTTATTGCAGTCAGACAGGATTCAATATGGGTCAGAGGTGGGTTGGTGAGAGACTTGGTGGCTAGATATATTTGTGTATCATCAGCATAGCAGTGGACATTTAGGTTGAAGTGGCAGAGGATTAGACCAAGGGGAAGGATGTAGATGACAAAGAGTAGGGGACCAAATACTGAGCCCCGGGGGACCCCTTGAGTGACTGTAGCTGAGTCTGAGTTTTGGCCTTTTAGTGAGATTAAATGGGTTCGGTTAGTGAGATAGGAATTGAGCCTGGCAAGTGCAGTTCCCTCAACACCCAGCCCCTTGAGCCCGGTGAGCAGAATCTGGTGGTTAACGGTGTCAAGGCAGCACTCAGGTCGAGGAGAATCAGGATGTTGAGGGAACCGGCATCACCAGAGAGGAGATGGTCATTGACGACTTTGAGGAGTGCAGTTTCTGTGCTATGGATTGGAATGAAATTGTTAAGGATGGTGTTGTCTAGTCCAGGTTTCTTTAGGATGGGGGTGACAGCAGCAGCTTTGTAACAGGAGGGGACAATACCATTGGTGAGGGACAGGTTGACTATGCTTGTGATGTGTGGACAGAGAGCAGGTATGAAGGCTTTAAGCAGGACTGTGGGATAGGATCGAGAGTGCAGGGAGTATTTTTGGATGTCATTATGAGCTTTGTGATGTAAGCGGAATCAACCGGACTGAATGAGGAGAGGTGAGAGTCCTGGGGAGCAGGTGAACCAATATGGAGGTTAACAGGCTGTGGTAGATTCATTAGATAGTGAGGAGTTTATTGTTGTTATTTTATCTTTACTAAACTGCAAAAAAGAGTTGCCAAGTTTAGTGGAGGGTCTAGAGAGTGAGTCATTGCAGGGCTGAAGTAGTTTGCTGACAGTAGAGAAGAGGGTCCGGGAGTTCATACAGGAGCGGTTGAGTTTGTTTGAGATGTAGGAGAACCTAGCTGCACTGAGGGCATCTCTGTAAGCTGAAAGGTGGTGTTTGTAGGCTTCAGTGTGAACTGTGATCCCCGATTTTCTCACTCGTTCAAGGCGACGACGAACTTGCATCATGGTTCAGAGCTCAGATGTAAACCAGGGGGATGAGGAGGTGAAAGAAATGTCTAGTTTTTAGTGGTGCCAGAGAGTTGAGGGAGACAGACAGTAGTGTTGAGATGGTTAGCGTGTTCTTCAGGTGATTTGAGGGTGGAATCAATCGGAAGAGCAGAGCAGATGGCGTCTACAGCTTTGATGTTACGAAGAGAGATGATGCGCTTGTCAGTGTTGTGTGGTACGTTGGAAGAAAATGAGAAATTAATTATCTTGTGGTCAGACAACGGAAATGAAGATGGAGTTATATGAGTAATGGTAAGGCCGACGGAGCAGATGAGATCAAGTATGTGACCTTTGATATGGGTGGGGAAATTAACATGTTGGATACAGTTAAAACAGTCCAAGAGAGCAATGACATCATAGGTAAGTTTGGAGCTAGGTGAGTCAAAGTGAATATTCATGTCGCCAAGGAGGAGAAGTCTACAGCAATGGGGAGTAGTTCAGCTAAGTCGGAGAGGAATAAGTCATTAGCTTTTGGAGGATGACAAATAAGGATGATGGTTGGGGAGTATGTTGATTTACAGGCAATATATTCAAATGAGGTGAAGGATGGAAGAGACAACTTAGTGATTTTAAAATGGGATTTGTATAGTACAGTAAGGCCACCACCATGACCTGTTAGGTGGGACAGATAGCTAAAACCATTGGGAGGGGCTTGATTTAATATGAAAAAATCTGGGTATTTGCCACGTTTCAGTTAGGAAAAGAAAGTCCAGCTTGTTGTCCGGCATTAATTCATAGAGCAGGGGTGCTTTATTAGTCATGGAGCAGGTGTTTAGGAGAGCAAGGATAGTAATGCAAAATGTAGAAGCAGATGTGTAGATTGTGGTAGATTAAAGGGAACAGGTTTACAGTTCGACCGGATTTATACGGTGGATGACGTGAGTGAGACCAGAGGGAGGTAATGTTTCCGGAACGACTACAGTTAACACACAATTTGCGGCATGAGCTTCGATGTGAGTAGGAGCGTCTTACGTAGGATGGCAGACGAACGGGCATGCGCCATTACATCAGAAGAAATGCGATAGTTTTTGTTCATGGATTGTAGATCGTTTGAAAGAAAACGGCTGGTGCTGGGCAGAGGATTGCCAAAAGGAGTAGACGGGATTCAACCGGCAGATACATGGCATCAATAGTAGTTGAGTTAAAGTCACAGGGGAACCTGCTCTGCCAATCGGACATTCAATCAGCCCACAACGCAGCCACCTATCATTTAACACTAGCAGCCACTGTCAAACCACGTTCTGAACAACAACCCAGACCAGAGAAAACCAATGAGAAAATGGAGACTTACTCAGTGTAATTGACGGCTGGGGCCCAGGCGATGGCAAATAAGTGGAGAACTGCTTGGCAGCGCGAGCGCCTGAGGGAAGAACAAGTGGAGATGTCGTGGAGCTAGATAGCGGAGTAGTTGACAAGAGACTTTAAAACGAGATGGAGAGTTCACACAGGCCGCCCACTAGTGGTATTCCAGAGAAGGAGAAGTGGAAATCCAACAGTAGTATATTCCAGGACAGGGCAGAGAGGGTAGACAGGACCGGAATGAGTAGTGCCTTGATCAGGTGAGTTATCCAGTTGGAGGTAATGACAGCAATGTAGTCGAGACATGGAAGATTAGCAGGTGACAGGCGCCTGCACAACTGTATATTACCAATTCTCCAAGGGTATGCAAACTTTTGAGCACAACTGTAAGTTAACTAGCTAGATAGGCTAGGTGTCTACATTTTCTCTTCTGACTCTAACAGCTTGTTTAGTCTGTCTCATTTTGTTGTACTGTAATATAATGACCCAAAAAAAAGGGTGTACAGTGGGGAGAACAAGTTTTTGATAGCCCTCCTGTTCTCCACTCATTACCTGTATTAACTGTACCTGTCTACACACTCAATCAGACTCCAACCTCTCCACAATGGCCAAGACCAGTGAGCTGTGTAAGGACATCAGTTATAAAATTGTAGACCTGCACAAGGCTAGGATGGGCTACAGGACAATAGGCAGGCAGCTTGGTGAGAAAGTAACTACTGTTGGCGCAATTATTAGAAAATGGAAGAGGTTCAAGATGACGGTCAATCTCCCTCGGCCTGGGGCTCCATGCAAGACCTCACATTGTGGGGCATCAATGAGGAAGGTGAGGGATCAGCCCAGAACTACACGGCAGGACCTGGTCAATGACCTGAAGAGAGCTGGGACCAAAGTATCAAGGAAAACCATTAGTAACACACTACGCCGTCATGGTTTAAAATCCTGCAGCGCACGCAAGGTCCCCCTGCTCAAGCCATCGCATGTCCAGGCCCGTCTGAAGTTTGCCAATGACCATCTGGATGATCCAGAGGAGGAATGGGAGAAGGTCATGTGGTCTGATTAGACAAAAATATAGCTTTTTGGTCTAAACACCACTCTCCGTGTTTGGAGGAAGAAGAAGGATGAGTACAACCCCAAGAACACCATCCCAACTGTGAAGCATGGAGGTGGAAACATCATTCTTTGGAGATGCTTTTCTGCAAAGGGGACAGGACGACTGCACCGTATTGAGGGGAAGATGGATCAAATACTTGTTCTCCCCACTGTATGTTAATGGAAATCAAGCAGTTTCCAGCTGTTTTGTGAAAACTCAGTTTGGTTAGAAATTAAGCAAGTAGTATCCAACTAGCTTTTAGTGTCACATATTCAATTGTATTTATTTACTGGTTAGCAGCATCCATATTCCCTTTCATTTCATATGGCTGGCTCAGCTACAGTCATACGTCATATGAAACAAATGGGAATGCGTAGATACAGCTGGCTTAGCAGCATTGACTACATAACTATTAATGTTGGACAAATCATGCTCAGATCATATTGTGGCACGGTCAAGACGTTGAGTGCCCATGTGTTGCTACTCTCTTCGGAAGGTAACTTGTGGCAGTTGAGATAGATGTGAGTTTTCATTACAAAAATGTTTAATGCTGAATAAAAATGTTCTTCTCATAGTGTGAATAGGCCCTAAGACTTTCTGCTTCTTTCGATAGGGATTGTAAAGTCCTGTCTTACTTTAACACACTCAAAATAATATTTGTCATAAACCCAGGAAAGCAAAACATCTGAATTATTTACTCTGGTTTGAATAGTTTTCTGTGTGCAGCACAGGATAAATCTGTGATGTCACATGCAGAAAAAAGTAGCTTGTTCGTTTTTTAATGTAATATATTATTCATATCAAGGAACATTGAACATTTGGTGTGTGCACATGTGTGACAGATGGAGAGAAGTCATTATTTTTATTCAATATTATACGATTTAATCGAGGGAAGTCATAGGGAATTAGTTTTTTATGCCCAGTGATGCCCAGTTTATCCATTATTTAAAAGCCTTACTGTAGCATTGGTCTCTCTGAGTTTGGGAAAGAGTGTGTGGCAGGGAGTCACATTTGTTCTCCACTGTTTATGAGTTTATGTTTATGAGTGCTAGAGTTAGAAAATGGAATAAAGGGAGAGAAGAGGGTACTCTGGGAGGAGGGGATGGTGAAGCCATTGAAAATAGTGTTAAGGTCGACATGATTCTGTGGTTAAGTCTTAAGGTAGAGAATTATTTTGTGTGTGCTCACTCGTGCCTTCCATATGTGTTTGAATCTGCCATCAGACATCTGAGAGGGAGAAAAAGAGAAGGCGTTTGAAATACAGAGAACACTGCGATTGAGAGAGTCTTTCTTCTTTTAATGTAGGTGAAGGGGCACTGGGTCGGGTTTGAGGGCTTGTAACTCCCAGCGCAGACAACAGCGGGACCACAAGTATAAATGAGTTAAAGAGAAATCGAGAATGGCGGAGTAGTGAAGAAGGATAGCTCAGTGTAACCTGCACATGGTTTTGATCATTCCATCACCTCAGGTGCGGGAGCAGTGGTGCGATTGATTGGCTTTGAGTCCCATCTCCCAGCGCAATCTATCAGCACCCCTCAGCTGATGCCTTCTCCGTTAGGCTAAGGCAGCAGTGTAACAAGCCCCCAGAGCCCGGCTGAGGGCCGTCCTGCACTGTACAGCCCAGTGACCCGCAGAACAGTCCAGTGTGACAGCGTGTTTCTCCCATCTCATTCTCTGGTCAGTCATTGTGGCGACGCAGGATCCTGTCTACTAATAAGGCTGAGGTTTCCTTTCAGAGTGCAGGCTCGACCAAAGTCCAAAAACTGATCTGTGAAAGCAAAACACACAACTCGTGGGAAGGACTGCTTAACCACGTTTCGATGCACAACAATGATACTGTTTTGATAGCACAAAGGGCTTGGTAATCAAGCTCCATTGAATCAATAATTGTTCTGGTTAAACATATGTCTAATGAGGTGTCTTTAAAAAAGAGAAACTAGGCAAGACAATGCCTGCTGCTCGCCACATGTAACAGAATGAGGATTTGTTCTGGCTCCTGCCTTACATATAGCTACGTGTAGCTAGCTGGCTGGTTTGAGTAATTAGTGGGAGCAGGGTCCCTGTGGAGCCGGAAACCTGCTGACTTATTTGTTGTAGGTACAATAGTCAAATCTGAAGAATCGCCGATGGAAAACATGCAGGTAATTTATTGGTTTGGATTTCTTTTCTTTTTTTTCAATGGCAAGTATTATCAAAATCTAATATCACATCAAATGTGAAAAGATGTCAGTGTTAGTTGGAACCAAATATGGTTCTAGAGAGCAATGCTATACAAAGAATCCTTATGGAACAAAGGAAACAGCAGTGGAACACTATTTGGTTCTATGTGCAACAAATTTTGGTTATTAGTTTAACATTTTGGTTCTAGGTACAACTCTTTTGGGCTTCATCAAGAAGATTCTTCCTGCAACCCAAATTAGTTTTACCTGAAACCCAAAAGGGTTCTTCATGCAACTAAAAAAAGGGTTCCATCACAAGGATAGTTCAAGAATCTTGTTGGGTTCTATTTTTTCTGAGAGTGTGAAAGAACTAAAAAATGTGTTGGTTCTTTTAGAAACAATAAGAATATTAAAAACCCAGGAAAGATTCAACCATACAGGACCGGAATTAGATACTGCTCATGTTGGTTTTTAGCCTAATTAGCATTTTCTAGTGTGCCTGTCAAGTGAATTTCAGAGCTATTAATGCCACCTTTAACAATCTTTGGTAGTGACATAGACTAGATTAGTGCCTAAAAATAACATGATTTAAGATTTTGCAAAACAGCAGCCTGAAAATCTAACTTTACAGGTCACTACAGGCTTTCAAAGTGATATGTAATTCCCATTGGAATCCATCTGCAGTAGGTATCACCAATATATTGTTTTTTTATTCACCTTCCTCCTGCATTCAGAATTACTTCCAGTATTAGAAGTCACTATTATAATATTTAAACTAGAACAACCATCTCAATTGAAAGTGCAATAAATCTAAACATTTTAAATGTATGTTTTTTATGTGGCGTAATATTGATTAATTAATATACATGCAAAAACATGTATATTGAAAGAATTCGAAAAATAAACCTTCAAAATGTCATGCTGAGAAATATAATAATGGCTGCAGTTTTGCCTGAACTCTGATTCTTTACAGCCACACTGGAGTTCTTTTAAACCATTAAGTGGTATTTTAACCCTTTACAGTGTTAGTTTAATTCCAGAATCAACATCAGAAAGGTTACACTGAATTACACTGAAACATAAGCGCTAGTTAATATTGGCCAATGCCCTGTTTGCTGTAATACATTTAAAGATTGTTATGACATGCCAGGAACCCCCGACTTAACTAAGAGGTCATTAGGTTTTAAGTGGTTTTATAGGAACCTTAAGCTGAGAATGAGCCATTTAAGAACATTTATTATTTTGACTTAGTTTAGCCACACTCTCTGTGTGGCTTTATGTAAAATGTATGAAATACTAAAAATATGTATTGTCAGTGGTTTGCCAGTTGAGGCAAAACTCAATATTTGGAAGAGTTGAAAAGGTATGCAATTGTTTATGCATCTTTTATTAAGCAGACTGAGACAGACAAAAACATTATAACAAAAAATAAAACCATGTTAAAAAAATATTTTTTGTAATTTAAAGTCCTCCAAGTTCAATCACCCAAATTACTGAAAATGTTGGTAACTTTGCAACCATTAGTTTTTTGACTGCACCATTTCAACGTGACTCTTACCTAAGTGAGACTAAGTGTACTGCCAGTTTGTTGTCTGTCACCTGCCAGTACTCCGACTCTCTCCACCAACGTTCAGTTGAATAGTTTCTAGGTGCCAAGTTAAACGTTCTGCCCGATACTGAGATAGGGTGTTGAATGAAAACCTACAGATATGCATCGAGTCTTGAATGAAGCAATGTGACCCTGTGGGAAGCAAAACAATGGCTCATACCAGGTGGTGGTGCGCTAAGAGGGAGTGAGGGGAATTGGATAAGACTGGAAGCTCGTCTGGCTGACTGGCTTTTAGCATTGGTCCTGGCAGTTCTCCGCCATGGAAACGCTGACAGGCAGGCGCACCTGTCACAATGCATAAGTGGCTCCCAGCACAGACGATCACAGTAGAGCACCCTTTCTCTACCCACAGTGCTATTGGGCAGGTATACATCAACCCTGGCCCTGTACAAAGCCCTAATGCCAAATCCTATTCCCAGACCATTCTCAGTCCCATACCTAACCCTGACCCTTTACTCTCATAAATCTAGTCCTGGTCTTACCCAGAATTGTTGTGATTTTAGGACAGTGGGGGGATAGTGGGAAGACAGTGAGGATACAGTGAGAGGACAGGGGAGGACAATGAGGGGACACTGGGAAGAGATAAAAGACCTTGTGGGGACAGTGAGGGGACATTGGGAGGACAGTGAGGAGATATTGGGGAGACATTGGGAAGAGAGTGAGAACACTGTGTGGAGACAGTGCAGAGACATTAGGGAGAAGTTGGGTTCGTGGTGGCTTTGTGCTAACAGGCAACCCTCTGAGGTGGAGGAAACAGATTTCTACTCTGCTCTTCCAGGATGAGCTGTGGTTCTTGCATTGTTTGAAAATAGCTTCCTCCTCATTCAATCACAGCTATGGTTGTGGTCGATTTAATATTGGACAACGGCAAATTGGGTAGTATCAGGTAGCATTCAGTCAACAAGCCTGTTGTCGGGCAGATAATTATTCTGTGGTTTGTTTAGAGAGCTTTACAGTGACCTTTGGTGAGGGTATTGGATGTTTTCACAGTATCGCAGTTGTTATGACTGTCATAGGGGAATCAACCTCTTGCTTTTTTTAGGTTGTTTTCCTCATGAAAGTATTTGAGAAGCCTTTTAAGGTCAGCAGGATTGAAATGCTATGTCGGTACACAGTCTATCCAGTTTTTCCTTTACACCTCATGTCATAGTCTTCTCACTTGGCCTTAGTTTTGATTTCGCTTGTATAGAAAATCTAAGTTATCCAGAACGTACAGTGGGGAGAACAAGTATTTGATACACTGTCAGTGTTGCAGGTTTTCCTACTTACAATGCATGTAGAGGTCTGTAATTTTGATCATAGGTACACTTCAACTGTGAGAGACGGAATCTAAAACAAAAATCCAAAAATCTCATTGTAGGATTTTTAAGTAATTAATGTGCATTTTATTGCAAGTATTTGATCACCTACAAACCAGTAAGAATTCCGGCTCTCACAGACCTGTTAGTTTTTCCTTAAGAAGCCCTCCTATTCTCCACTCATTCCCTGTATTAACTACACCTGTTTGAACTCATTACCTGTATGAAAGCCACCTGTCCACACACTCAGTCAAACAGACTCCAACCTCTCCCCAATGACCAAGACCAGAGAGCTGTGTAAGGACACAGGGATACAATTGTAGACTTGCACAAGGCTGGGATGGGCTACAGGACAATAGACAGGCAGCTTGGTGAGAAGGCAACAACTGTTGGGGCAATTGTTAGAAAATGGAAGAAGTTCAAAATGACGGTCAATCTCCCTCAGCCTGGGGCTCCATGCAAGATCTCACCTCATGGGGCATCAATGATCATGAGGAAGGTGAGGGATCAGCCCAGAACTACACGGCAGGACCTGGTCAATGACCTGAAGAGAGCTGGGACCACAGTCCCAAAGAAAACCATTAGTAACACACTACGCCATCATGGATTAAAATCCTGCAGCGCACGCAAGGTCCCCCTGCTCAAGCCAGCGCATGTCCAGGCCTGTCTGAAGTTTGCCAATGACCATCTGGATGACCCAGAGGAGGAATGGGAGAAGTTCATGTGGTCTGATGAGACAAAAATGTAGCTTTTTTATCTAAACACCACTCGCCGTGTTTGGAGGAAGTAGAGGGATGAATACAACCCCAAGAACACCATCCCAACCGTGAAGCATGGAGGTGGAAACATCATTCTTTAGGGATGCTTTTCTGCAAAGGGGACAGGACGACTGCACCGTATTGAGGGGAGGATGGATGGGGCCATGTATCGCGAGATCTTGGCCAACAACCTCCTTCCCTCAGTAAGAGCATTGAAGATGGGTTCGTGGCTGGGTCTTCCAGCATGACAACGACCCGAAACACACAGCCAGGGCAACTAAGGAGTGGCTCCGTAAGAAGCATCTCAAGGTCCTGGAGTGGCCTAGCCAGAAAACCTGCAAAATCGGCAGTGTATCAAATACTTGTTCTCCCCTCTGTAATTTTCTACTTATTTCTGTAACCACACTTTGTCCTTACGCATACCCCTACTGTCATGATTGAAATATTACAGGGCTATTAACTGTATTTAACTGATATAAGTTAGGATTATGGCCTTGTAAAAGAAGATGAATTAATGTGGCCTCTGTGTTTTGTCCCTGAGCAACACACGTATTTCAGCCACGTTTTGTAATGATCTGTCTATGTGTTTATTATCCAGTGCAATTACAAAATAGCACACATTTTAAAGACGCACTGCCAGGATCTTAAGCGCCCCAATTTAATATGATATGTTATGAATTGGATTTGTAATATCATACAAATAAAATACAAAACAAAAAAATGCTATCAAACAGAATAGGGGCCATAGTTCACCACTGGATGAAGTAGGACAGGCTATTAGGCTACCGATGATATTATATAAAATACCCACAGTACATCTATGAAACTTAAGTGAATCCTGATTAGGAAAGGACAGATCAGAGGGGGAGGTTGAAGGAGAAAATTAACACACTGAGGGAGATTAATAATGATAACCCAAGGATAGGAAACACTTGAGATGGACTTACATCTTATTAATTACTGGAAAGCCATGTCAGGTTAAAAGAAATAGGCCCCTTGGCTAATACTACTTTTCTTGGTATTCATATGAGAAACCCTAATTCCATCACATTTTTCTTGTCTTCTGTCTTTACAGATGTGCTCTGGACTGGTTGTGATTTGTCCTCACCCTTCACCTCAATGGCAGATGAAGACAGCCGTTCCCTGCTTTGTTCCAGTTAGCTTTGATCTCAGAGAGATGGCGTTGATCCACAGCTAAACCACGGGACATCCATCTCCGTTTTCCTCTCTGCTCTGTTGGACCATCTTCTGTTTTCTTCTTTTGGTTTGTGTCCCTCAGCATGGCCTTCTTACTGGTGTCAATGTTCCTCCTGGTTCTCCAGACATATGCTGCCCCGCCAGAGTTTGTTCAGAGTCTGGATCTTGGCCCGGGACTAACAACCAATTACACACTGTCTCCACCACCAGGGACTAGCAAACGTGCCCCACACAGCATCATCATTGGGGTGCGCAAGGGTGGCACGCGTGCCCTGCTCGAGATGCTAGACATCCACCCTGAGGTTGCGGCTGCCGCCACGGAGGTGCACTTCTTCGACTGGGAGGAGAACTACGCGAAGGGCTTTGACTGGTACAGAGAGCTGATGCCCTATTCCTACCCGCACCAGATCACCGTGGAGAAGACGCCGGGCTACTTCACATCTGCCTTAGCGCCAGAACGCATCTGTGCCATGAACTCATCCATTAAGCTGCTTCTGATCCTACGGGACCCGACTGAACGGGTCATCTCGGACTACACCCAGGTCTACTTCAACCGCCTGGAGAACCATAAGCCGGTGCAGGCTATTGAGAACCTGCTGGTGCGCAGTGGAGCTCTCAACACACGCTACAAGGCCATTCAGCGGAGCCTCTACGACGTGCACATGCTTAACTGGCTCCGCCACTTCCCACTGGAGCAGATCCACATCGTGGATGGGGACACTTTGATCCGGAACCCCCTTCCCGAGCTGCAGAAAGTGGAGCGTTTTCTCAACCTGCCCCCCAGGATAATGTCGTCCAACTTCTACTTCAATCAGACCAAGGGGTTCTACTGTATCCGGAGTGATGGCCGAGAGCGCTGTCTGCATGAATCCAAAGGGCGTCCCCATCCTGTCGTCAACGGGACCGTGCTGCAGCAGCTACGGTTCTACCTCCGGGAGCACAACCGTAACTTCTACCGGCTAGTGAAACGTTCCTTTGACTGGCAGTAAGCCAGTCGACTCTTTCCTCAGAAAGACTACTTCCTCCTGGCCCAATGCCCTGTTTAAGGAATGAGTGATTGACCAATGTCATAGGGGTAGAAGCACTTTACAAACTCTGATACCGAAAGCCGCAGTCAATCGCTTTGTACTCCACTTTGGTGTCAGCAGAGCAGTTTCACATTTACAAAACAAAGCAAGAACTATAAACATAAGCTTACATGGAAAAATACCCCAAGCTTTTCATTCTCTGTACTGTACCTACCAAAAGTGAAATGATGCAGATTTCTGCAAAACAATTTTGTGAACCTGATGAATTTTTTTTGTTGTTTTGTTTAATATTCTTGTACTTGATAATAAATTGTTATGCTTTAAAAATAAACCTGTGGCACAGGAATAGTTTTTCTCTCTTGGCTCTTTATGCTGTCTTCTAGCTTCTAACCTGAGTTATTTACGGAGCATGCAAAGGTAGACTGAGGCATTAAGATAAGCCTTTGATTCGCAGCGGTGGAAGAAGGACATTAATGCAGGAAAATGGTTGCCCTAGAGCACTGCTTTAGTAATACAGAAATCACTAATGGTTTTGGACGTTGAAGGTAGTGCCTGCAGCAAAAGGGGCCAAATCACTGGAGTCAGCAAGCTGAAGTTCAGTGAGCTCTTCCTGCATTTCACCACTGTACAACGTTCAACAGTTAAATCTGAACGTGGAGGCAGTAAGTCATAAGCTTATTGTAGCGCTTCTTGAATGGGTTAGCCTTTTTTTGTCATGAATCTTGTTCTTCTGGCAGCCTAAAATAGAAGTTATACAGTAGAAGTTATTGTTAGAGTTTTGTTAGGGTTAAGGTTAGGGTAGGGATTGGTTTTAGGGCAGTTAGAAGCACAATCCCTGGTCAAATATGTTCTTAAGCCCTGTTTATATGTCCTTTTGATGATTTTAGACAGGTGTATTTGATCAAAATCTGCACTGGGTTCATATCTTCTAGATATAAACAGAAAAGACCAGGAAAAGATCAGAATGTGTTTTCAAGAACTATTCTTTCTGAACACTCACTGTTTCATGCCACTGAGAAGACCAATACTATCATGGGTTATGTTTCCTCATTGATTAGACTTTAAACAACAGCCAAAGCTTCTTGTCGGTAGAGACCCCTGCTTATGTGGTCTCCCCTCTGTTGCTGGCTCTGTCAGAGACTAAATAAGTGCTCCCATTCTCCAGGGGGGACAAGTATTGATCCTGACGGCTTTATCCCTGGCCAGCAGGAAGCTGGGGTATGTTCCTCTGTCCACACCAGAATATGAAGTCAGATACAAGCAATGTCTTTACACTCTGTCTTGCCATCTCCTGTTTAATCATTCTGTATTCAGTTTGATTGATGTCAAGTCATATTATTGTATCCAATCATACAATTGTTTTCTGGCTCTGTTCAGCATAGGCAATAAGAATAATTCATTTACTAAGTATTTACTGTTGTTTTTGAAGTGCTACGGTGCTACGGTTCTAGTGTTTAATAACTAATGTGTTATTACTGTAATCGGCTGAGGGCTGTATTAACTCATTGTGCTCACTAGAGGGCATATAAACACTTCGGGAAAAACATTAGGGGATATGCCTGGACACCTTTCGAGGGCTCCTCCTGTCAGCGTGGGCAGGAGAAGAGCTTGTGATTTGAACTTTGTGACCAATGCCAAAGGTCACCTCGAAGCAACAAACCGCCCTGCCTCACAAGTATATACTCTGGCCAGGTCAATGAGACAGGTCAGTCATGGTTCCAGCTCACCCAGAGCCAGTCTAGCAACCCCAGATTGGACATTTGAGTCACATTCAAGGAATAAACTGGCTCCACTTAGCAGGTGGGTCAAATGAACAAAGGCTCTTTTGGTTCAACAGTGTGAAGGCATTTCCGAAGATCATTAATTTTTGCAGTGCATCTTACACCAAAAAGCTACTGTATTAGTGCTAAATTAGTCAGTCGAACAGAAAAGGGTGCTCAAGTTATTAATGAAAATTAACCATCCCTGCATGACTATAAATTACAAAATACACACTCCATTGTACATGGTAATTAGAGCTTTATGAGGAGAGTATTCTTCCTCAGGCCCAATACCTATTTAATCATTTCAGCTGGCCTCCAAAGATGAATCCTAGTTTGTCATTTTGAATCTAAGGTGAAGTAATGTTCACTGCTAATTAAGCTGTTTGTACACCTACCCCCACACTATAATGCAGTGAAAATAGTTCCAATACCACCGTGTCCTTCATGCGAATTCATGACCTCCATGTCAAAATGAAGTGCAATCTATTAGACAAGCAGTACATTCAGCTGACATGGCTCAATAATTCTGCAGCAATATGGTTTGATTAAATCTTGGACATTGCTTGAAAATAAATTATAACTCCACAAATGTGTTATAACATTGTTAGCGATTTACAGCCCCCATGTTCTTTCAGGTAATGAAAGATCCATTACTAGCCATATGCTGTTTGAACAATCCAAATGGTCTTCATTACCCATTCACATGCACTGACACATGAAAAGCCATTTTACAAAGATTTCAAATAAATCCTTACAGCCACATCAATGGATACATTTGTCTGAAATCTATTCCTCTACCAAATTAAAATCCAGGGAAATCTTCTTGCCCATAACACACCATTGATCTCCTTCAAGATTTCAAACAAATCCTTGCAGCCGCATCAATGGATAAATGTGTCTGAAATCTATTCCTCTACCAACTTAAAGTCCAAAGACAACTTTCTGCCCATTACACACCACTGACCACCTGCACTGGACTCATATCTGTTCAAAGCTGGCTATCCAGCACTAACACCTTTTAGTTTCAGTCAAGTGACCCATTTCTAACTGTTTATCAGAAAGAATCCCTCAGCTTGTTCATGTGTTGCATGTCACCAGAGGTGAGGAGGACAGTCAGTCGTTGTGTGTTAGAATGTAAATGGCCTGGAGGGAGGGATTTGCAGCACGGACATAGTTACACCCTGTAGTGCAGGGCATCGCCATAAACAATAAAACTGTCAACTTAAATGAACAACAAATGAACCTGAAACCAGAGCTGAATTGGCTAACAGCAGTCAAACAACTTACAATTCTCCCCCTAAACACATGCATGTATTTACTGTGAATACGTACTGAGAGATTAGAAGCAGCCCAAAAAAACAGAAAACAACCACTCTAAACTGATCCCATGTAGAGAATAATGAAACACCATTCCTCGTAGTAAAGGATTGAGCTCAACTGCGTGATGACTGATTCATTTGTTTGTGGATTTTCCTGTTGCCTATGCTGTGCAGAGGGCATGGTCTTTGATGTGCTTCTGTGGCGGTCTTTACAGAGAGACAGAAAGCAGCTGCATTCAGGTCACAGGGAGGGGAAAGGAGGCTTGTCTCTGCTCATCTGGGCCCTCAGCATAAAAGCCCTGTGATTCATTTATTTAGCAGATGAAAAAGGGAAGCCCCTACGGAAACGTACAGTATATAACGTTACAGCATCACAGGAAACTTGTAAAATATAAAATAAATGTATTTCATTGAGGGATTTTTATTATCCATTTGGATACATACATTTGCACAGGAAATATAGTCTTTGGAGTTTTATTTATATTTCACATGGCTTTTGCAACACAAGCTCTGTGCATTCAATTCCCATTGGGTAAAGTGAGTATACACTCACTGGTGTAAGTTTCAACGGTAAAGGGTGTCAGATAAAAAAACATAGAGCAGGGGCACACGAGGGCAATGTGGATGAAAACTGACAGGTAGTTACAAAAAGACAGTCAAGAGTCTGAATTAGTCCATTCATATCTAGACAAAAAGTATTCCTCACCATGCTATTTTCTTAACACTGTTTTTTTTAACAAGTGGAGTGAAAGCCAGACAGATCCTGTGTGGACAGCAGGGGCGACTGGTCATTAGGGGCTGGGGCTGTGCCCCACCTGTGGTCAACAGAAAGAACTGCAACAAAATGATGTTATACTGTATTTATATATCGAAGATGACTTCCTATTATTTATTTTCTATGAATATAGCATCTTCCTGAATTGCATATCATTTGTGTTAGGATTTTATTTCATGTTCATTGGTCCCTGCCTTGCTGCTTCAGTCTGCGTTCTGCCGATTCGAGTTTGCAGTAGTAGGCCATAGGGCTAAGCGTGAATGTGGGGCTAGCCCCTCTCTCACAATGAAATGTACATTTTACGTTTGAAAATATGAATATGCATTCTCAGAATGTTAGTGTGATCAATGTAGATCACACAAATTTGATGCCAAGTGGGGCTGACAGCCGGTAGCCCTACTACAGGATAATTTCGTATATCAGACCTGATTGGTTGTCTGTCTGTCTGGCGCCAACATTAGTCGGCAAGAAGAGCGAGGAGGGTAGATTGTCTTAGCCAATTTGTTAGCTTCACAAACGCCAGATAACTTGAGAAAATGAATAAAATGGATTTCATAATCGAGTTTGAAACCCTTAATTTGGAGGAGAAACTTGAAGTAAAGCGACTTGGTGCCCATCAGCCACGGGATATTGTCATCACTCAAATTGCTGGTAAAAGTAACGGCTGGTTTAACATGGAGTTGTTTTTGAAGAAAAAGTGGCTAACGGTTAGCATACAAAAGAAGGCACTCTTCTGTTTTCCATGTCTGCTATTTGGTGGAGATGGTACTTGGTCGAAGACTGGTTACAAAGGTTTGAAACATTGCAAAATATGATCGCAGCGGGAGTTATCTGGACAATGCTGTGAAATTGGGTTTACTTGGAAGGGTAAATGTCGCAGCCCAAGTTGACAGTGCTTACAGGCGCTCCATTGAGCAGCATAACAAACAGGTGGAGGAAAACAGGTACGTTCCTCAGTTGGATCATAACATGTATTAAACTGTGTGGAAAATGTGAAACCACACTGCAGGGGCACGACGAGTCAGTGGAGTCCGTGAATATTCAGATGCATTATCGAGACTCCAGAGGCAATATGACGCTCAGCCCATCTTCAAAGGGACATCTAGCACTGTACAAAACGAACTGTTAGACTGTAAGTATGAAGTGTACAGGGAGGACATAGCCAAGCAAGTGTACGAGACATCATTTGTTGCCATACAGGCAGATGAGACAACTGATGTCTCCTGTAAATCACAAATGGTGGTTGTGTTGTGGTACATGTTGCCTGACAATACAGTGACTGAGATATTTTTGGAGTTTGTGGAAGTCTAAGATAAAACTGGACTTTGGACCTCTCTAATAGCATCAAGGGTGTGCTGGAACCACTGAAGCTGGGAGAAAAGCTGATCGCTCAGACTTATGATGGTGGGGCTGTAATGAGTGGAAACGTCGCTAATTAAAGAGACATACCCTCATGCCCAGTTTGTTCACTGCTATGCTCACCAGCTGAACCTGACCTTGCAGCAACTTTGTTCAGCAAGGATGAACATCCTGAAGGTGTTCCCTTGCAGATTTAACTTGCCACCTTTTACTCTGGTGCACCAAATTGTGTTGCCACTTACTGAGGCAACACAGAGACGCATTCCAAGGCCACCCGCTGTACGATAGAACTTAGAAGTTGATGTTTTATACAACACTCTGCAAAAACGGAGCATCGATTCATCTGGGATTAGCAGTGCGCTCACCCATTTCAAGGAGAATGTCCAGAATATGCGGAAGCAAATTGATGAATGGGCTGCCACTGTTCACAATGAACAGACGAGCCAGGCCGACGAGTAACCAACACAGCTCCGGTGATGAAGGAGGCATGCGACACAGTCATCTCCCAGCTGGAGCAGATGTTTTCACGAAGTGACCACCTGATCGCTTCCAAGTTGGTTGACAGCTCACTCTTCCCACAATTTGTCCTGTCATTCCCTACATCTGAGCTTGACTGTGCGGTGAAACTATGGCCTCTAGGAAAGGAGGAAGTTGTAGTCTGAGCTGACCACTCTGTACCGCCACACTGAGCTTCACACTGGTAAGACGGCCCTGTCTCTGTTAAGATACATCCATGAGAACAACCTAGAGGAGGCTTTTGCTGAGACCGTCACTCTGATGAAAATTATCATAACACCTATGACGATATCCGAATCTGAGATGAACTTTTCCACCTTGAAGAGGGAAAAACCTTCACTCGCAATACCATGGGACAGCCGCGACTCAACGCATTGGCCATGTTGTCCATCGAAAGCCAGCTGATTCAGCAGCTACATGACTTAGTTCCCAATGTAATCTAAAAGTTTGCCCAGAGGAAGAACCTCCGTGCCACCTTTCTCTTAAAGTGAGCCCTCAGCCTTGGTGAGTGAAAGCATATTTTATCACCCTGCCTTTGTGGTGCTGGTCCGTGCATTGGTCATATTTTTGTGCTGGATCAATTGATATAGATTGTGATGAGTGTCAGTGTGTCCATGCTTATCTATTAAGGTTGTTGTCATAGAATGGATCTGTATCCCTAAAAAGTTGTCTTTCTGCTTCGTTGTGGCCTTCAGTGGTGTTGACCTCATTGCTGTTTCGCATATGGCCCTGTAGGCACATTGGTTCTGAGCTTGGTTGCATTCCTAATTTAGGTTTGTAAATGTGGTCATTTTACATGTGTGTTAGAGAGAAGGAGAACAATTACACAAGAAGGTCTCTCGCTCTCGCTCTCTCTCTCTCTCTCTCTCTCTCCAGTATGTGTACTACAACACCTGGTAGAAGCAAGCCGCTCTGTCGTTAAAAGTGTTTTGTAGAGCCACACTGTTTGTTGATGTGTTAAATAAATACATCAGTAGCAAGAGGGAGTTTTGTAGCTTTACTGGTGTATCCTATATTTTGAAATGGTTTGTGCCCCACCAATTTTTTACATATAAAAACGCCGCTGGTGGGAAAATGTTTGATTGGTTGAGTGAAAGTGCGAGTAGGCCAACTGTCAACTTTCACATTATTGATGTGTGAACACTGGGCATTGCTCCAGTGGATTTTTATATGGTATATGGATGGACAAATACATACTGAAGAGTCTCAAGATAATTTGTGAATGTTGATAGCCTGCTAAGGAGCCGAAACTATTCTGTTTTCTCCCTTTTTGCCACCTCACCATTCACCCCTACCCAGGGGGTCCTGTCTGTTTGCAGAAATGTGTCGAGAGGAATTCCACTCCGGAATGAGAAATCTCTGAGCGAACTTTTTAGCCCTGAGTCCCTTTCGGCTTCTACCCATGCCAAACAACAACAGCCGAGTGCACAGACCAGTCATGGCAGACCGACTCATTCCACTGCAAGCTAAAGCTGCCCTTATACTCAGCAGCCAAGTGTCACAGACAAGCTATTTCCATCCGCAGAGGGGCTGAGGCGGTTGAGCTCTAGGGGGATCATGGGATGACGGGTTGGGGAAAAGCAGTGGTCGCATGTATCAACTATCTGATTTAAGATGATGTTTGCCTTACAGTTGACTGAAGACAGTGTTCAAATCAAAACAAGGAAAGGAATGTTGAGGCTGATTCCATTGTAACGTGACTCTTTTTACAACATGATAAAACTTTTAAAGAAAGTTGCAACTTTAAACATAGTTTTGTAGCCAATGAGCGTTGGCATAGAATAGCACACAACATTGTATGATTGATTTTTGTTATTTGAAATGTCAAATTAAAAGCTATTTCGAACTAACCAATGATCTTTCATCATTTTTTGCTATGAGTAAACATCTGTCCTAATGAACCATGATAAATGTAACATATCATACAGCTGTCAAAGAATATAGTCCTAAAACTTCAGAAAACAGTTGTGTCTGGGCTGTTGTATCTGAACTGGATTGTAGACTACAGTGTGGATTTTAATTTTGATTATGCTTGTGACATTATATTAGTCACTGTCACCAGAAACGTCTAGCCTTGCTTAAGCTTATTAATTTCCCCTTCTGTTATTTCATAATTGTAATGAGAAAACATATTCAGCTGGAAAATGCAATACTTTTTAGATACGCTAACATATTTGTTAGTCACTGTTGTTAATTTCCAAAGCGCCAGATAACATGCCCTTATGTTTTGAGACAGGAAAATGTCAAGTGTGAAGTGAGCTAGAGGTTATACTCTCACAGAATGGTGGCAAAGGGCTGGGAAATAAAGAACACAAATCCTGATTGGCTAGCTAGAGTCTGTCTTAGTGCTCTTGTTAGCCTTGGGAGTATGGGTACATTATGTCACACTGATAAAATGATTAACCAAGCACTGGTCAACATAGTGTTGTACTGAACAGCAGACCAATGTACTGCACAAAACAGCTAACTCCTCCCTGTGATGACTGGTCAATGCTATTCATGACCTTACGTCACACAAATCAAATCCACTAGTAAGGTGACACACAAACGGCATATACCCAGACATGTATTAGCTTCTTCTTTTTTTTGAACAACAATGAATCTGTGTTCATTTCACCGTCAGGGCTAGCCAGCATGGGTGAAACACAATGTTCATTGAAAAGATAAACCCGGTGAGCTTGATAGGGTGATAGAACATGTCCAACCTCGCTAGTTATGAAAATCCACTGGCAAGAATGTATCCAGTCATTGGAGGATTGTTGTCAAATCAGACCGTTGTCAGACAATGGAGATAAGTGGGTGCTACATTGTCTTATTAACTGTAGTGGAAGCATGTGGGCATGCACGCAAACACACACCTACACACACTCTTTTAATGAATAGCTTTGTCACATCGTCTGGACGATAACCCGGCCTGTTGGGTTGTGTGTGGTATCAGGCCAACCTGAGCACTGCCTCATTAAAAAGGAAATTACAAGGAAACAAAGGCAGGAGAAAACAGTGTTTCTTCCCCTCAGCCCTTTTAGTTTGCAAAGTGTGGTCTCAACAACTGTGCGCCGGGGTTATTTGTGGATATCACATTCTGGAGAACAAGAAAAAACAACGGTGCTATGGAATTTACCAGGCTTAAAATAAATGAGAAAGCCTCAGGTTATGAATGTTGAAATGATTAAAAGCGGAACATTTTCCACATTGGCAACGTGTTAACCCTCAGTTTACATCGATAAGTCATCCAATCACGGGGATGAAAGAGTTTGGAAAATGTCATCTTCCAGGTACTGTAAAAGTACTGTAAATCTAATGTCAATTGGATCATGTCTAAAAAGATATATACAGTCTATGAAACCAAAGGGCATGGGTCAGAATGAAGAGGAGCAAAAGGCGGTCCAGTTTTTTAACAGAGAAGAACCACCAATAAAAGGTTACTTTATGCTGTAGGACCTATTTGAGCAAAAACATATTAAAGACATCTTCGCAGAGTGGAGAGAGCAGGAGTGAAAGAATGAGACAGACAAAGGTAGTGGATGAATGAGAGAAAGGGAGAGAGCGTGCAACATGGTTCAGAGCCTGACTGGACAGTTTCTGGCTGCGGAGGGAGACCATTCCTCTTCTTTATGAGGGAGCTTGGTTTATCACACCACTGATCCTCAACCTCTTTCCCCCTGACAGCCAGGGAGTTAGAAGTTAGCCTCTGTTTTACTTTCCCCTGATTAATGGAGACGCTCCCACACACACACACGCGCACGCACGCACGCCCAAAGCCTGTTAATTGTGCATTATGGACCAGATGGGGGAAACTAGAGATCAGCGTGTCTATGAGATGTCCTCAGCCATTCTAATACCGAGCACTTTTGTAATGAGCCTATTTCGACATATATGCAGACTGTTATTATTATTAAGGATTTGCTTGTGAAGGGGTCTTCGGCATCAGGAGACGTACCACCCCAATTAGACCAGGGAGAGAGCGTATAACTGAACTTTCCCAAACAAGATCTTGCAATTCTGCGACAGCCCCAGGAACACCTGGCCCCCCCACAGCAGGAAGCCTTGTATGTAATAATGACAGGATTTGTCACAGGGAAAGACGCTGGGAGCCACCAACAGAGGGGGTTATTTTCACAGAGCGTCCCACCTGCACCACCAGAATACACACCGCAAATGCCTCATCCTCTCTCCTTCATCCTGCGTAGGAATCCCTGCGGCAAACCACATGAGGAAAGGCTAATAACGTTCTCTTCCATATTCAATATGAGATAGTTGATCAACTAAACAGACCCTGTTCGTTTTCCGTGCCAGCCGCTATTGAGCCAGATTCCAATTACAGGTGTTGGTAGAGCCATAACACATCCATCCGGGAAACTGTAGAGTAAGGATGAAACGAGGAGTGACAGCTCATTAAAAGTAACATTTGTTCACAGATTTTGTAATACCCTCCAGGCAGTGAAGTCACAGTGGATACACAGAAGGACTTAACATTAGCCCTGCTTACCCCTGGGTTAAACACGCGCAGTTAATAACGAGACGCATTTTGATTGGGACCACCTTTTTAGACAATCAACACATAGTTATCTGATTGTGATCCGGCACACTTACGTTTACACAGGAAGACCAATTCTGTTCTATCTATTATTTTCCTTTTTTTTTTTTTTATTAACAATCAGACCAAAATAATCTGATGTGGAAAGGTCTAAATGGGTTGGGTTTACCTATAGTTTAATGTGAATTGGGATGCTTGTGTAGCAGCAACATTCCAGGTATAGCAGGAGTTGGACAATGAAGCGATTTTAATTATCGCTATCCCGTCATCTGGAATCCGTGACAGGTAGCACCTCTGACATGCTTGTTTCAGAATAAATGAATACAGAAGCTTCAATAAGAACAACATATGAACGGTCTCTCTGGAAAAGAGTGTCTGCTTAATGGAACTAAAGGTAAATGGAAGAGACCAGACGGAGAGACCAGAGCACCAGTGCAGACAGAGTGAACGAATGAGAGATGCATCTCAATACTATGCGTAGACACACTTCTGAATTTAGGGGAATGTGGACCAAATCAAGACATGGGAGGCTTGTTAGTGGCACATACAAACAAGGTCTTTGAGATAGATGAAAAGGGAACACTGAGGCCGGACCTCGGAGGTTGCTGTGGGCAGGATCACCCTGACCTATGCTTTCATTAGCCTTGATTGATTATAGAAGTTAACAGCTTGTTGTGAGTTAGGTATTTTCATTGGTATGGAACTGAATTGTTCAATATGAAAGTAGAATCCAGGAAGGGAATGAAGAACAGTTTGAAGAACATTTAGTGAGAGATGTGAAGCCGGTGGAGCTCAGAAGAAAGCTAAGATATTGTTATGAACCAAAACACATCAGTGACCTTTAGTGAAACATTCCCGTCATGTCACCACACACATGAATGCACATAAACGGACACACACACAGAACACGACCACAAGTACCTTGAGTTCAGTACTCCTCCCTCCCACCAGCACTCACCAGTATCAGGGTCCGAGAACACCCTGTTCCCTGGAGACAACCCAGCTGCTTAACCTTATCTCTTCCTCTCCCACCAGGTTCCCACCACTATAGGAATCACCTTCAGTTGCACAGTGCCTTCTGTAAGCATATAATAGGAAATGTGTCCCTTAAATAAACATTTTGGATTTGTGATTAAATGCTTTGCAAGGCAGTCTCCTTTTGTTTTTTAGTGTTTCATATACTGTATGTCTTACAGTTTCTAAGGAGTGAGGAGGAATTGACTAAATGAATCCCGATAATAAGTACCCGACATTGAAACAAAAGATGCCAACCTCTCACTATTACCAATGGTTGTACGGTGGTGTTTTGGGGAGGAGGGAGGTGTTTGTGACTTTCCAACCAATCATTATTTAAGAGTCGTTCAGAATGAATGTAGAGGTTATCAGCTGTTATCAGCTTTGTGCCTTAACCTTGAAGTATAGGTACATAACTGTAATTACAATAGGAACTACAGATGGACACACAACGACAGAGAGAGTAAGAGAAACTGCGAGGTATGGACAAAAACAGGACAAACCGAGAGAGAGGCAGCGACAGAGAGCAAGACAGAAATACAGACAGAGACAAAACTTTGGCGAAAGACTGAGAGAAACAGAGGCAGATCAGAACTGGAAGAATGTCAAAACAAGTAACAGGCAGTGACCTTCACAGCTCCCAGCACAAGAAGAGAGTTAGAGAAAGGGAGCGAGGAAGAGAAGGGAGTGAGGAAGAGAAGGGAGGGAGGAAGAGAAGGGAGTGAGGAAGAGAAGGGAGTGAGGAAGAGAAGGGAGGGAGGAAGAGGAGGGAGTGAGGAAGAGAAGGGAGTGAGGAAGAGAAGGGAGTGAGGAAGAGAAGGGAGGGAGGAAGAGAAGGGAGTGAGGAAGAGAAGGGAGTGAGGAAGAGAAGGGAGTGAGGAAGAGAAGGGAGTGAGGAAGAGAAGGGAGTGGGGAAGAGAAGGGAGGGAGGGAGGAAGAGAAGGGAGTGAGGAAGAGAAGGGAGTGAGGAAGAGAAGGGAGTGGGGGGGGTAAACGAGAAAATAGAAGTCAATTTCCAACTACCACTGAACTGTTTTTATCCAACTACCACTGAACTGTTTTTATCCAACTACCACTGAACTGTTTTTATCCAACTACCACTGAACTGTTTTTATCCAACTACCACTGAACTGTTTTTATCCAACTACCACTGAACTGTTTTTATCCAACTACCACTGAACTGTTTTTATCCAACTACCACTGAACTGTTCCTTTTTCTGTCCACATCTGAAAAGGAGCTACTGTCATTGAAATAGTGACCCTTTCCAATTCAGGTATTCCCTCAGCAACAGGGAGTATGAGGGAAAACAAGAGATCAAAGGGCAGGGGAGAGGGTCCTAAAATTAAAAAGGTGAGAAGCACAGGGACTTTAGAAACCCACACATCATAAATACAATACTGCATAGTCAAGACTATCAAAGGCTTACAAAGGCAAAGAGACTGTGCGAACACTAAATATTTCATTAATCAGTGTTTGATCTTTAAATGCAGCATTATGGTGCTATTAGCAAAGATCAAACCGGCTAATGTAATGAAAGAGGAAGGAACAGGCAGCACTGGTGAATCTGATGAATCGGACTGTCTCAGACAATCAGATGTCTTTACTTCCTATTGTACAGAGCTGTAGGATGCCAAGTCATCCCGCTTCGCTACAGGGAAAGTTGTTCCCATCTTACTCACGATCTTGCATTGTATGTTCAAACGCAAGAAGGCATGTGGAAATTAATCTACTCAAAAGTGTCTACTGTCTAAGAGGAAATAATGAATGAAAAAGTGTGCACTCCACACTGTTGCTCTGGGTGGGATTGTCCGCTAAATGAATTACGTGAAAATTGAACTCAAATAGATTTATTGTCATGTAACTATAAAAATGTGGTTAGTCACTGCACACGTAGGTTAATGCAGTGCAATTCTTCTAGAAATGTGGTGACAGGATTTGATTGAATAACATCATTAGATAAGGGACTCAAACGGCATATTAATATCATGTTTAACTATTATTTTGCCATAATTATACCACAGTAACAGTTAGTTATCACATGGCAAAGATTTGAAGAATTCAAACAGTCTGGACATGCACTGGACATTTCTTGCTCTGAAACAGAAATAGGCTCCGATGCAATTAAGATCCTCTATTCACACAGAATAATTTAGTGTGCTCTTGTTTCCACCTAAAAGTCCTTTGTTTTTTCGACAGGGACAGTCAGACGGGCCACAGGGTGCAGAGGCACTCATCAGACTGGGAGAGAGACAAAGTCCCGAGCCTCGTGCTCCAGGGGAAACCCAGGGACCCGCTCCATTTGAAGTGTTAATTTGCCCAGGCCAGAGGGAGGGAGGCAGATAAATTGAAATGTCTGTGACTGGGGTCTGACAGGCATTGTTGTCTCTGAACCACCAGCGAGGGGGGGGGGGGGGCAGCCATGGATTTAACAAATCCCGACATCGAACACGGTTAGATCGCTCGGCAACAGATTGGTCTGCACTGATAATGGGGGTGAGCAACAAGGTCAAGTGGATGAGACACCGAAGAAATGTGGACATGCCTGTAACTTTGTCCAAATGAGGGCTTGCAATGATTTTGACCTCAGACGAGGCCTTTGATAAATCCATATTAACGGCACAGCCTTGGGTAATGAAGTCAACTAAATAATGAGAGGGAAAAAAAGAATGAAAATAGGACCTGGGGTATGGTGTGTACGAAGGAGTTACGATAGCTCAGCGGAGAAGAGAGAGAGCCTTGTCATAATGTTACCAGAGTGCAGTCTCATGCTGTGTTGCTGATATCATGAACACCACCGACTGGGAGACAGCTGGGGTTCAGACCTCCCCTTGTTCATTATTAAGTGAACTAGCGTAGTTCGTTTGGTATGAGTGAGGACTAGCTACACAGTTGTGGGTTCTATTCCCACAGGAATCACAGGGAGCAGACAAAATCTAAATGTACTCTCCTGCAAGTAGCTTTGGATGAAATGTTTTCTAATAGCATGAATTCAGTGAATAATAATGAGGTCAATGAAAAAGTACAATTATTTATAAAGGAGGCAACATCATCACTCAAAGTCACTGTAAAAGCCAGGCTATGAGGACAGAACACTTTATCATCCTTCATTACGGTTAGTGTTATATGGTTTTTACATCACACAAGTTACATTTAGATGAACAAGCCTTGATGCCAGATGGGGATACATTGTTTTAGTGAAAGTGTCAATGGTTGCACCGCCAACTTACAAGGTAATGAGGAACACTTTTATAACCGATACTCCCCGCGGCTACTGAGGTCTAACGATGACATCTCGCACAATGTGTATTGAAAAGGAACAAGCAATGAGGTGGGAAGTCTGGTTCTGTAGGTCGTTCCAGCTCCATAAACAGAAAAAGAAAAAAAGCAGTTGCTGGGAAGCAACTAAAAACATCTCATATTGGAAACAGAACTATTCCATGACCAGCAACATCATTTATTTGTTGGAGAATGGCATGTTTGTTACCAGGTAAACAATGTTCCCAGAGAGTTAATACGTTTTCCAGGTCAGTGATCTGGCCGAAATATTGCACGTGCACGTGTTTCGCCTTAATCGTTTCCGTTGTGAATCGAGAATTGTATTTTCATTTGATGTTAATGTTATTTAAATGAAATTATTTCTCTCACTCTCTCTCTTAACAACAGTTCAAACTGAGCAAGAGGAACAATGTTTATCAGGTTTGACTGTTTTTCCTATCCCAACCATTCCATGACCTCTGAGCCAGCCTGCCGGATGCATGGTGTCTACCCAGCGGCCTGCTCCGACACAGCACCCGGAGTAAATAGTGCATCCACCTCTCTCCTGGCTCCCCACCTTATGGCCTCATTCTGTCATCCACCCCCACAACTACCCCCCACCCCCCGTTGCCTGATGCAGATTGGCCCCTATGTGTGGGGCCATGGGTGTGCCTTCACCAGCTGTCTGACGGACTCGTCCAACCTGGTGAAGAGACAGGACTAAGAGAAGAATACGCTCTTGCGGAGATGCAGAAGTGGAGAGAGAATTGCAGTGGCGCTCAGAAGAGATCATCAATCCACAACATTCTTGTCCAATACATAAAATACATGAATTCTTCCAAAAGGCTGTGGGGCCTCACAGGTCATTGTCTGGGATATCACTGTCCAGAATGGAAGATAGATGGACATTTATAGTGGATTGAACTCTCAATGCAATGCAGAAAACCTCTACAGTCAAGGCAAATCTGTATCAGTATTCATCCCGTGCCTGCACTAGTATGGGAGACCAGTTTGGGAGTTAATTCCACCATGGAAAAAAAAGTTACCTCATAAATACTGCAATGTGGGTTTGATTGAATAACATTTTTCATCATGGACAAAGGATTGAGTTCACAAGCCATGAGGTCTAGTCAAAAGCACGTTTTAGGATGTGAAATGAACATGTGATTCAAGAGAAACAGCGACTTTTTACACAAACCCACAATGAATGGCAGCATGGGAAACATTAGCCACCTGGGAAATGATTTGAGTGTATTCCCTCTTTCAAGATGGGTAAAACTGTTGGATTTTCCCTTGTCGACTCTGAGATATAACTTCAACCATTAGGCTGCATGGCACCCCTAATGTCATTCAGGCAGAAAATGTAGCCAATTATTTTAATTTGAACACAACAAAAATGTCAGATTTGTTAAACAAATGCAGATAAACCTGAATATGCTATGAGCATCCGTCAAAATATAATGCTTCTGAAATGTTGCACTTCCAAAAATAGTTGGTGATACATGGCAGGTCTATTTAGATTAAAAATCTGCTTTTGTTGCCCACTTCTGAGATGGGAGACAGTTTTGCTGAAGTCTGCAATTTTCTCTTCAAATATAAAAACGCTGCAAAAAATGACGTGTAAAATTCTGCATGTTTAAGGATAGCCAATTAAAGGGAATCTCTTGAGGACTGAGAGTAAAATGAGTCGGGAATTCAAAGTAAACTGACAGTAACAAGAGGACATCTATTCTGTTTTGTAAATATACTGGAAGAGATTAATAAGACATGTAAAGAGAGGAGGTAAAGAGAGGACAGAGCAGTCCAAGGGCCACATGAGGTAGTCTGCATCAGTGCAGTACTCCCATCCAGGGCTTGAAACTGCTGCCCCCTAGTGGTGATAGTGGAAAGTCAAAGATGAGACATGATGAATGGTGTAGATAAAATTAAGAGCAGTCGTTTTCACCACAGGGCAGGATTCGCACATTCACGTCTGAAATCAGTATATTAAATGTACTGGATATTGTTCAGGATACGATCACATCCTGATAGGAGAACAATATACAGGACCTCCCTACTATACGACTGTAAAACAGGGTACACTCATTCCTTGTTGGGTCCTGTTCAGTTCTGCTATTTAAATGCTAAAGTTGGCCAGATTTTCCTAGCTTATTCACGTGGGAATATGGTCCTGTAAGGATGGGTAGGTGGGTTTTCCTAGAAGTGAAGAGAATTCACCCAGTAACTGAAACCTTGCTGGTTCTAACCCTGAAGCCTAAAATGTGACCATGAGCACGACATTTAACCCTAACCAGGTCATTAAAGTAACAATAAAAAAAAACGAGAGAGGCATGTATGACACATCCAATCTCTGTTATACATGAACATTGCTCTTCAGTGAGAAATAAAGAAGAAAGTTTTCATTTCTGGTTGGTTAGAGGGTTTGGCTTGCCTCTGGCCTTGGCAGGCCAGACAATCGCACTGCTGCAGTGTGTGTGTGTGTGGGTGTGTGTGAGTGTACTCTGTCTCACCTCAGCACACCCGGAGAGTCCTTGTGTGAAGACCTTGGCGAGTGCAAAAGCATGGGTCTCAATCTGGGAGAGAGAGAGAGAAAGAGGCCCTGAACCGATAAGGAACTTTTCAGCGGGTCGGAACAAGCTGTCCCAACTCTCCCTCCTTTTTCTCTGTGCTGTTGACGTCTAAGAGGAAGATAGCAGATTATTATGTAGCCAGTCCAACCTGGGTTACAACGGCCAACGAACTGCAGCCAATCAACCTCAGATGAGGCACACCGGGTCTGTCGCACTTGTTGCTGGCAACTTTAACGTGGGTGTTTTTAGGGGGCAGCTCCGCAGGTGCAAAATCAAGGAGGGGGCATAAGTGCTGACGGAGCTCAGGAAACTGCTACTGTGTCTTTCTCAAACATCTTCAAGGTCACTGGGGAGTGATAAATGCCCCATGAGAAGGTGTTTGCTTTGGGGAGAAGGCTCAGCAGCTACACAGGGTAAGTCAGATTCGGAAAATGTTGCGCATTGTCAAATATGTATTTAAATATATATTTATTCTGAGCGTATGGGTACCACTTCAAACAATACTTGCATATTTATTTTCATTTCAAGTCTTTTTATGTATTTCTTTATGTGTTTCTTTAAGTCTTAACCCAAACGCATGTAGTACAGAATGCTGCTTTGTCGGTTGGTTTTTAATAAAATATTCTCCCAGGCTCATGCAGATTATAGTCATTTTCATATTTTGCTGTTAAAGTTTTTTAAACACACCAGTTGAATTTCCAAAGAGTTCATTCTGTGAGGTTTTCTGTGCCTCTCCCTTTCAGGTCCTCACATCAGCTGGTCGGAGAGGGGTATCTTCACTCGCTGTTCCTTTTTCCTATGCATATACCTCTTTGAGATCTAGCTTTAAAGAGGCATAGGGCATGGGAAAATGGGGCTGCAGAGGTATTTCACTGACTATCCCTGGTCAACCACCTCAGCCCAAAGTAATCCCAGCTCCCCCCATCTTTAACCTGGAGGACTCCCGAAAACCAGATCACACCACTAGGAATTCAGTGGAGCCTCCATGTCATAATGACCTAAGAAAAATCGATTTTGCAGTGCCCTGAAACAATCGGTAATCATCGTCTGATAGTTTCTATAGTTTGTGCTTTGACTATGGTGTAGTTCATTTTGTCCAATAACTTTTGTGTTGTCGACTTCCAATTGCTTAATAAATAAAAATCTGTTTTTTTTGTCCATTTTGTATGTGTATAGATCTGTCAGTTGTTCAGTAACTAAGTGTGTAAAAAATCTAGAATAAAAGAATCAATAATTGATTGGAACATTTTTCCTTTTTTATATATAGGCAACATATCCCAAATTGAATAACCATGAATACTTAGAGAGGAATCAGTTTATCTGATTCAGGTAATACACTTACATTGATTTATATAATAGATTAGCCTTTCTAGATATCCGTTGAGCAAGGGCTAAATTAATTCAAACATGCATTGGAATATTTACACAGTAGCTCTTTTTCCAATGGTCAAATTAACTCACCCAAAGGTCCAGGGTACAGTATAAAAGCCTACAACTACCACCAGGGCGATCGCTCTCATAGGAATGCTATGACTTTAGAATTATGAGTGTGTTGGCAGGGAATGAATACTATAAATAAAGACACTGCATAAATGTTGCCATGGTGAGTTTAAATTAATCACTGCCTTAGATGAGATGCCACCAATACCATTTTGTATTATTGGCACGCATTAATGACCTTACAAGGTTTTCAATACAACATTCAGATTTTAAGGTCCAAGGCTATACAAAAGCTGGTTTAGAGCCCAGCAAATTCTCTTAATTAGCCTTAGCTATGAAAGGTAAATATTAGAAGTATGTAATAATAGATTTTCCTCAATTATTTGAGATTAACAGAATCATATCCACATACAGTTGTGGCAAAAACATTAGCACACTTGCATTTTCATCAAATAACTCACAATTGTCAAATAACTCAAAAAAAATTTAATTTCACTGTTAATACCTTTGTTTTTATATTCATAACTTAATGTTATTTCAAAGCAAAAATCTAAATAGAATTGGCATTGACAAATTGATTAACGCAATAGACTAAATATTTTGTAGTGCAGCCTTTGGCCAAAATAATTACATTCAAGAATGTCCTATAGCCATAGAAGACCTTCTAGCAACACTGTACAGGCCATTTGTCCCACTCTTTGTTTGCTAAATGCTCCAGTTCTCCCAGATTTTTAGAGGGCCTCCCAATTCTTTTCAGGTCTCCAAAGGTTTCAAGGTAGAATTTAGATCTAGCCTCACCAAAACTAAGTCAAATTTGACCATGGGGAAGGTGTTCTTCCCTGTAAACATAGAGATGTTGTGCTTTACCAAAAAAAACTCAAACTTGTTCTCAACACCTACTGGATCTCCTACCAGACAAATCCTACCCACTTCTAGAATGTGCCAACAATATTGCCCAGGTCATTTTCTGATTTTTGGTGGAGGCTAAGATTTTGTACATTTTCCCAATTGTATTAGTTTTTTTCAACTGTAAACTAAAGAAATGCATTTACATGGATGACAAAAGATGTCAATAGCTTTCTGGGAGAAATGGTGAATTATTTCAATTAATTGTGACTGTAAAGAGGTAATGAGAAAGAGAAGGCTCGAAATAGTGTGGTTCTAAAAGCGATGCATGGTTCTAAAAATTGTGTCTATGACTCTAATCATTTAGATAGCATAAGATGCAATGTTTTTGAAGAATGTTGCCAGTATGAAAGTATCTGTAGCCTAGGATAAGAAGGAAGACTGACTGATGAGAGAACAATATGAGAAGTCATTATTCAGCCAACAGCCACTGGGCCTGTTATTCCTATTCTCCTCAGTCCTGTCGGCTCCACTCTGTCTGAACCCATTCAGCCACAGAACATGTCAGCTTTAGGGGCAGTTAGCATATCCTCACCTGAATCACATTCACTGAAATAGTAGTTGTCATTCAAACACGCCCAATGCATATCCTCACGTGTGAATGAGAAGTACGGATTACTGTATATTTTATTCATTCAGCATTCGCTGTAATCTGTCAGTTGGTTATAGCTGATCTGCAGTCATTGTTTTCCTAAACTGAAAAGATGGAGGGAGAGGCCAAGAACATATTTGGGAATTTATTAACTGAAACGACCCATGCTGATTGAAAGCATTGCTTTATTTTTGTCTTTAATTGCAAGAGTCAACCAAAAGTTGTCTTCCATTTTTAACCCAACTCCAAATTGAAACAATACAAGTGAGGCTACCTGCCTTGGTTAAAACTCCTGTCAATTCTAGTCAGACAACATTTTCATTAAGCTGAAGTATAAAGCTCTCCTAACTGTAGCATTGACATGATATCTGAAAACCATATCTGATATGTCTGATTGATGTCTGTAAAATGTATATAATAAGCGTCTTTAACACTGATATATGTCTATCAGAATAATATGTCAGTTGATCAGTTTGAAGTCGTTGTAATTTACTTGATAGTGTGTTTGGATTTTCCTATTAAAGGTGGTTTAAACCCTGAACACTAATAGGCTGAACGTTGTGCTATATGAGAGAGTTTATGTTGCAATTGTATTGGTAACCAGTTTATAAGAGTAATACATTTTAGGTAAACGGTATATGCTCAATATGCTCAGTATACGCTCGAAACAATTCCTCAAATAGCCGTGGTATATTGACCATACCCTGGTAGAGTATTGCTAAATTATAACAAGATGTGTACTTGACCCCATTTCAGCAAACCATCAACAAGATATATTTGAATGACTTGGACTGAAGATTCACACAGTGGTCTAATGGGTGAGAACTCACCTAATCCATCTAAGATATTGTTCCTGACATATAATATGAAAAGTAAACTATTGAGTAGCACTTAGAAAATAAGTATATATTTTAAAACAATTAAAAAATACATACATTTTAATTATAAAAATGTATATAGCCTACCATTTAGGCTAGACAAAACCCTAATATCTCATAATGAAACTTGAAGTTAATTTTAATAGCCAGACAGTTTCAATCTACTTCCTATAGGGGCCTCTAAAACATCATGCAGATCACAATTCTGATCATGCAACAACAGATCTATCTGTGCAATCCGAAACCCAGAGTTAGAACCCAAACTGCAGAAAACCTATTCAGTATCAATATCAATTAGATATTGTTTTGGAGAGCCGAATTTGTCCTTTTTTGAAAAGCCCAATGTCCAGCAGTAGTAGGCCCTAGGTGACAGTGATGCTTACATTTTGAATAAACCATTGAGTATGCTAAAATGATCATTTAGACCTATTGTTTAACTGAGTGCACAGTCCGGGAGGCTGTGGTTTCGTAAGACTGTCCACTCCTCGATACCATCCCGTGTCAAGTCTTAAATCAGTAAACATCCCTATCTGGACATATTTGACCTCGAATACATCGGGATTAGTAAGTATTGTATCTGTTGTTTCTGAATTTTTAAACTAACTCTCTTTGACCTGGTGTAGATAAACAGTGAGCATATCAGCCGATAAGGGGTGAAATTAAGAGAGTTTCAACAAGAATTTCCCAGTGGCAAATTGGATTGACCATCAAATAATTCCAGAATTGTTTATAACGGAATGACTCAATCAGCCACGTATTTAGCTGGTATCAACTAATGACTTTAACGTGAGGCAATCTACACCAATTCCAGACTTTAGGGCGCCGTTCCTTCGCGCCTCTCGAGTAGGTGAGAATCCTCCGATTGAGAGACAATAGAGCTCAATAGATCGCAATAATATCGTAGTTACCTCCGCTTTGATGTCTCTTTGAAGATGCAAATCTCATGCTAGCAGTTCAGTCAAGGCGCAGAGCCCCACTACCCGACGAAATCGAAGAAATATTTGTCTGTGCTGCTGGCAAACAAACCCATACGGCTAATCAGACAGGCTGAGTGGCCTATACCGCGTTCTGACATTAATCTAATGTTTTTGGAAGACCGCCCTTCAAGTTGTTAAAAGATCTTGTTAACCAAATGCGTATTTTTATTTTTTCAACTTAATGTGTCCAGAACCCGCCATTTTTCACATTTAGTGTCCAGAACCCGCCATTCTTCCATTGAAGGAGGGGCAGTCTGTCACGGTACGGTGAGCAGCAGCACCACCGTTCCGTGCACTCTCCTTTCCCATCACTTATCCCGGACTTGTTTTGTGTCACATGTCTTTAACCATGCACACCAGGTCCATATCACATCGTTTGTAAGTGTTTAAATGTTTCCCCTCTGCTCCCCACATTCGTCGATCATTTTGTTCCATGTCTTCTTGTGTACGGCATGTGGTGAGTTCCATGTTGCGGCATTGTCAGCCCTTTTGTTTCATTTTTCAAGTAATAAGTGATCGGCGTTACTTTTGTTTAAATTAAAAAGGATTGAACATCGACTGCCATACTGCGATTGGTTCCTTCGTCTTCACCACAAACTTGTGACACAGTCATGTTTCTGACATTTTATTTTCTAAACGTATTGAGGCCATGGGCAATACTATCAGAATTGACACCCAAGATCAACGTCAAATCATTTGTTGGAACAGTTTTTTGCCTAATTTACATGCAGGTAGCAAGGGTTTATTAACATAGTTATTGATCATAGCTACACAATAACTGTAAACCGACATTTCTGAAGTCATAGTTTTATGATAATTGTTTAATTTAGTATAGCATTTGCATTGTTTTCGTGGAAGAAAGATGAGTGGAAAGCATATTAATAAAATAAGTCCTCGTGTAAAACGTGCTTGTTTTTTTAAACAAGGAATAAACCGAAATGTGAAAGACAATATACGAAGAATGAAACGCGCATGAAACAGGAAACGAGTGACTTTTTTATTCTTGATACATATATATATATCTTTATATACAGATCTAGATTCTAGATACGAATTGGAATCAACCAGATGCAAGTCAAATAATTGAACATAAATAATAAGCAGTTATATTATTATATTTGGTCTCTGATTGTATTTCAATCAGTAGTAACAGGGTGGCAACATCAAGGGGTTGACTGTTTGTTGATGAACCATCGGTTGCATGGGGACTCTCTGAATTTGTTGTGGGTAGAGCGCTTGGGTGCTTTGGGCGAAAGCTCGGAGCTGTCCACCAAGCGTATGGTGCTGAAACGATGGAGCAGCTACGTAGACCAGCGGTGGCAACAGAGATGCAGGTGGAGCGAAGAATTCTGGGCGCAGATCTTGGACTTCGCGCTTCAGCTTCATCCTTCTGTTTTGAAACCATGTTTTCACCTGAAGGAAAAACATGAAACATTTGTAAATGCTTGAACTATTATGTAATTCTTGTTCGAATCAAATATTTCATGACAGGTCAAAGGTTCAGCTATATAGTTTTTGCCCTCACCTGAGTTTCGGAAAGCTTCAGTTTCTCCGCAATCTTTCTCCTTTGAGTTGCGCCGAGGTATTTGTGTTTGTTGAAGGTGCGTTCTAGTCGGCTGATCTGATCAGTGGTGAACTTGGTTCTCAACCTGCGTTGCAGTGCAAACTCGCCCTCAATATCGTCCCCAACCTCGCTCTCAGAGCCGGTCGTGTAACCACAGCTGTCTGGAAAGAAGAAAAGTAAAATATTGTCGGTCATATCACGATGATTTATTTGACAGCATCCAATATTGTCAAAAGCCAGGTTTAATTATCTCAAACGCAAATGGAAAGGTATTAACTTACTGTTTGGAGACGATGGAGTGTAGTCTTTAGCCGTTTTGTTTGCAAGCGCTTCCACGTCAACGTCTTGTGATACTTCATTGTGTAGTTTCGCCTCTACTGAAACCCTTGTATACGTTGATGGTGCTCGAGGAAAAACTTCACCACATATTTGAGACGTTGTTCTACAATGTCTGCCAAGAGTTGTGTCTTCTTTCACGTCCACTCTGCCCGTTACAGTGTTGTAACAACTTTTAGAAAGCCATTCTACTGAGAAGTTCGCCATGTCCGTTCGCTCTTCGTGTCTGCGTCCTGCTAGTCTATTGTAGGCCTCCGGTCACCGCTCCTCTCTCTATATAGAAGACACCCCAGTATTTGCATATGCAAAGAGACTCAGAGGAACGATAAAAAACCTGATTGTCACTGTAATTGCAATTAATAGATGTTGCAATTGTGGTGTTTCACACGTTCAATAGCCTCGTTGATGTTTCTTGGTGCCGCCAAGTCTGGGTACGCGATCAAATTCCAAGTTTTGCCTTTTATTTGCCCTTAATAATAATGAAATTATATAGGCACGTCAATAAATAAAAGGTCGGTTCGATTAAAGGAGACGGTATTTACAAAATCTTAGGGCTCAGATATGGTTATATAACAATATGTCATTAGTAAAAAAAGAGAAACTTGTACCTTAAGCCCCCCTAATATTGTGACTTTGTGCTGGAATTATAGGCACACGGGCTTTTCATTGTGTACATACGTTAGATTATCTGCCGAGACTGTAGCTACTGGACAGGCGACTTTTAAGACAATTGTTTTAGATGCAGACATAAGCGCCTAGTTGTCTACCCGCCAACATGAAGCTGATTAGACCAATTGTCTGTCTGACAAAGTGGGTGTGATGGCCATAAGCACGCCTAAACGGAAAGTGAGAGAATCACGTTTGATCTCTGTTTACTTGTGAATTTAAAAGGCATTTGCTCTATAGGCCACTGTCGCACCGTGAAACTGAAGAAACAAGTCTTGTAGTTTCACAATTTTAATCAGCCTCAGCAAAGCAATATCACCGTAAATATTTATAACAAGACCTACAGTATTTGCTCTCTTTTTCTCTATAGCCTAAGTATTTGACAAAATGTATTTTAGGTTCTAAATAGGCCTACCTTCTTCAAAGTATCACAATTTCGTGGATCCAACTGGACAATGACTGACTGGTTTTCACATTTATTCATATAGTCAATAGTGACCAACAATTCCCTTCTTTTAGGCACAGTGGTTCAGCAATCGTATCACATCATCACACTGTTACCCCAGGCTGAACTTCAAACCTGAGATCGGGCTGTTCAGCACACAAAACCCCAGACACTCTGGAGCCAGTCCCCAGGGTTCATGTGGTAGGTGTAAACTCATCAATGACTGGTTCAATTAGAACTAATTGTTGACCATGATCTCTCCGTTAGCCAACCTTTGATGTACCACAGTGAGGACAAACAGAATTAGTTCACGCGCATATGAAAGCATAGTATGTGAGGACTTCTGCTAGAGGAAAGTGACGCGAGCGCAGTAGAGGTTATAGGAGTCTGTCCGCGCATGTGTCAGGAAAGTCCACTGTTAGCTTATACTGTATTGAATAGAAAAACGTAGACTGGTATGCAAGCTGTCAGCGATCCTCGTTACGTCTGGAAAACGTTATTCCCATCACGGCTTAATTTTTTCTGGGCCTCCATAGCCTTTAGATAATCGTGGTAAGACAATGTATCTTTAGTAGGCTACCGGAGGTTTTTTAGTGCTTTCAAATACTAATGCGGTATGTATAACACGAAAACAGAATCAAGATGCTTAGGCTGTCTGTTCTGACAGACCACTGATTGGCGTTGATGGTCACTTTAGGAATCGCACTCAATGGCGTTACTTGGCTAAGTATGATAATTCCAGAACACAGTGCTTGCGGAGATAAACATGGAGCATTTTGTCACTGAGCCAGGTTACTCCCATTTACTCCCAGTGCGCTCATGTTGCTGTTTCCCGCACCTCTCCCCAATTCGCAAGGGTTGGGTCAAACGCGAAATATAAATCTCGCTTCAAACTTGGAGCTAACTGAAAAATAAATGTTTCCCCTTATTAAAACTTCTCTGATTAACATTTTAATCTGTATGCTTGTTGAACTCATACTCATTCAAAGGATCCCTCGGAGGTACGATCAAAATAAGGAGAAACAATGTCTTATATGTAGGACTGATCCCATAATAAAACTTATGTAATCTGACATGTTGTATATATACCATAATAAGAATTAAATTAGGCTTAATGTACATGCCCATGAATATAATATTGCTGTTTTACATATGTCTGCAGTCTACACCTAAACTAATTAATTTGGTGGGAGTTGTGTAGTAAAATGTTGACATTTGATAGGAAGACGGTGAAAGTTTGAGATATAAGATATACTTTATTGAAAGATAAATATACTCTATTTGTACATATTTAAAAAAGTATGAACATTTTTACAACCAGCAGACAACAATAACTCTTGCATTATGGTTTAAGTGTCTTTGTATATCGTCTTTAGTAGTAATGTGCGTTGGGAATCATCAGATGATGGTGCTGGGGTGAAACGATCTGTTGCATTTGGATATGTGGCACTACCGGCCGGTACATCTGGTGGAGGTGCTGTTGAAGGTATGCAGACTGAAATGGGAGCATGGGCTGAACCGGAACGAGGCATTCTATGCGCAAGTCTTGGGCCTCGCGTTTAAGTTTCATCCTCCTGTTCTGAAACCAAGTTCTCACCTGAAATAGATAACATGACAACACTTAAAACGAAATCCACACAGAAGACCAATAATTCTGTTGGCTATTATTATACGTTTTTTATTCTGGTTTCTTGTATTACCTGAGTTTCAGAGAGGTTCAACTTCAGTGCAGTTTTGACTCGATCCGCGGCCTCTGGATATTTGTGTTTGAAGAAAATCCTCTCCAGCTTTTCGATCTGCTCTGGCGTGAACCTAGTACGCGCACGTCGTTTGGCCCCGTCCCTCTCTTCCTCGCTCCCCTCCTCCACGGAGGGACATTCCGAGGAGGTAGCCTCGCTGTCATATCCCGAAGAGTAACCGCTGTTTTCTGAAACTGTGGTAAAATAAATATTAGACAATACAATGCATTCAACGAAAACCATGACTTGAATGAGTAATTACCATAATTGTTCATTATAATTTCCGTTGTAGCCTACTTACGACTTGGGGAAGAGCAAATGGCCGGATGCACAGATGAACATAACCTCGATTCTGCCTTTTGACAATTAGTTATGGAATCCATTAATTCAATCCTTGTGGCCTTTGGTTTTGGCTGGAGATGGACCTTGTTATAAGAGGTTGGTTGTCGTGGCTGAACCATGCAAGGCACGTGAGGTCGAAAGTGATTTGGAATAATATCCAAAGTTCCAGTGTCCACAGGTCCTTTTGGGTGGGAGTCGTGATGGCTCTGCGCCAGCCAGTCTACAGAGAAGTTCTTCACCATGTTTGCTTGTAGGTGCCGAGAAGGTTCTGAGAATGTTGTGGCAAGACCTGTTGGGGGGCACTTCATTTATAGGCCCAGCCCTCTCCCAAATTTCCATCTACAAAGGCGTGTTAACGCCTGATCGATTCCCAATGATTAGGGCCTAATGGGTCGTTATTGAAGTCTTTACATATCCTGTGAGTGTGTGAAAGCCTGGCGCCACCAAGTCTGTGAGAACCAATTGAGCTCATTCATTTGTCCTGCCCCATTTGAAACCGAAACAGCTGTATTACACGATGCACAGCACCTCTGCATAAATTCTAAGGATATAATACTGTTACAAATAAAGGCCTAAAATGCGTTGATTCCTAAAAAAGACGTGACGTTTTGAAAAACGAACGTGACAATTGAGTACAGGCAGACTAAAAAAAATTGTAACCAACTTTAACCACAGATAAAAATTGTAAAAGACAAACGAATTTATCTTTAACTTGATATTAGGTCAATGACGATGTCCTCTTGTCTTATAATTTGGACAAAAACACGGGTTTGTTAAAAGGTTTTTGATACAATTTTATGATTTCACACCATGTTATAACTACTTCTGTGTCTGTATAGCCTTATTGTATTTACATAATTCCTTCCTATAAGTCTCTTTTCCCACACTTGCAATCCTATGTAAAACAAAGACAAGTACAATACTGTTCTAATGGTTTAGTATTAACACCTTTTCGATTCCCCGGTGAGCACTGGCGCCAGTGGCCCAACAGCCAGCGTTTGGCGGAGCCGGTTTAAACATGAATTTACAGATCAAAGGAATTACAGTAGCAACACAATTAGGGTTGATTTTGAGCCAGTTGTCATGTAATTGGCTAAGAACGAGCAAGAAATCAGAAAACCGCAAAAATGGCTGGATTTAATTTTACGTATGTGTATTCTCAAATAGGATGTTCACTAAACCAGATGTTCACTAAAGAACATAGGAATAATTGAGAAATGTGCTGTTGAAGAAGTTTGACCAACCCAAATTACACGACCAGGCCACTGTCTCCGGGCGTCTCTCGTATGCGAAGCCCTTCAAGTATTGCAGTCTTTTCAGATGGATAACCCCCAACAGCTAAGGGACAATAATCCTAAAAGGATCGCTTAGCTATGACAATGCTGATAAGGATATACTGAATGTCTCCTTTATCGATCATCAGACAGTGGCTGCGAAAGCTTGGATTCTCAGCATCCCAATTACGACCCTTTATCTCGAGCACTTTGAAGATGTCTTAACAATGGAAGCTGCCCGGCCCGCACGGAAAGTCGCGTCCACACAGAGCACATTTCCTCATATCTATGGCAAAAGCCCTAGTATTCGTAGATATTTTACTATCAAATTTCACACACGGACACAAACGGACCGAAGACAGACACAATTATAATGTACCTGATCTTTCAGCATCAGAGAGCAGTATCGTATAATATTTTTTCCTTATGAATGCACCAGACTACAAAAAATGTAATACATATTTTAATAGAATGTTTGCTACACATTCTGAGCATGTTATGCTGTAACCTGCTTGATTAATGATTATGATTACAAAGCCTAAAACATAATAATCTTCAGTAAGAAAACCTTAACACAAAAATAAGTATTGTCATGATCATACTAAAATAAGTAGAACATTCAGTAATTTAAAATTGTTCAAGTAAGCTACCTTATAATCTCTGATGATTGGAATCTGTTCTTTAATCATGGTTTTACCACACATCACTTCTCCTTTGCAAGTGCATATGCCTATGCAACTATTTGTAGCCTACTGTATATTCTGCTTCCTATACACTGGAACAGCTAGCAATTATTTAGGCATATGTATCTATGAAAATGTACTATCAATTCAAAAAAAAAAATAATCTCTCAAATTGCTGTAATTATCATGTCAAGTAGCCATTGGCAATGTATTTTAATCATGCTCTGGATAACTGATCACAGTCATTAGCTATCTGTGGTTGTTTCAAAATGATTTTTCAAATCTCACTGAGCTATAATACTTAATGACAGTGAATTAAGTAATCAAACATTCATGCAAGTTAACATTATAAGGGTGTGTTAGAAACTAGCATACAAACTGTGTACATAAGAAATGTGAGCATATATTAACATTTATCAGAAGGGTTCTAAAATAGTATTTTCTCTTGATATTATCCTAATTGCAAAATTTACAAAGATGTTTCAAATGACTTTGTCATCCACTCCAAATCATGGAGTTGGAATTGTCCAATGGGTTGTTGGGATATGAGGTAAAAAATCAAGGGTTGAGTCCATTGGCTAACGGCCAAATGACAGTTGTGGTCTAAACCTTATATGCCTTCATGCTGGTCATTTAATCAAAACACAGTAGGGATTGTCATCAATGTGTCTTAATGTCATTACCAATAAAGGAAAATTAACAAATTCCCAAACCCCATATACTGCTACAAAATGAAACAGGTTTGGGGTCTGCTGAGAAGTTGTCTGACAAGGATATCTCAGAGGAGTACTGACCTACAAACAGATCCCCCTCATAAGTAATTATGATCTAAAAGTCCATACTGATCCATCAGTCACCATTCACTGGAAGGTGGCCTTCATTCTTCTCAGTGTGTCCTGTAGACGGCGGGTGTGGCGGTCAGTGGTGGTGTGGTGGAAGTTAGCCTCATTTTCGGCAGCCAGCAAGGGGACATCGCAGGCGCCAAGTTGTGCCATGCGCTGCCTGAGGTAGGCCTGGAGCACCAGGTCTGGAGTGAAGGGGTACACCGCCCTCTGGAACGCATCCACCTGACTCACAACCTTCGCAATGGTCCTATAGAGGGAGGAAGATGAAGCAATGAAGAGGGGAAAGGAGGAGAGAGACTGAAGGTAGGACCACCGCAGAGACAGAGAGGAAGACGGCAAGAGTGGAACGCTCATCGCCCGCCACCCACTTCACTGAGCACTTCAATGCAGTACAGCAGGTGACCTGATTTCCACATTGGCGAGGGAACCAAAGGTCTATCGGAAAGCAGCTGTGACTCTGCCTCTCACCGTGAACGCTGGTGACCTCAGCGTCTGTCACCGTCGATGCGTCCCAGAGCACCTGGCACGCCACATCTCCCGAAATCACAATGTATCCCGAAACGCCATCTGGCTGTTCGCTACCTCTAGTAGGGGAGCCCAAATCCAACACAACGGCCACAGAATCACCAGATGTGTCATTACCGTCTGCCACAACCTTTGTGAACCCCAGCATCTGGCCACCATATTTGAGTGGGTAGGACACGGGGAAACTTGTTCCGGGGCTGTCTGAGTTTGGTGGCAACGTGGCCCACTTTTTTTCATTGAGGGAGGAAGTTAATCTCTGGTTTATCAACTTAGACAATGAGTGACCGTTAGGTTGATTTCCATGTCAGAACAAAAGGTGACCAGAGCAGATTCATTATTTATTGAAATTGCTTTATTCACCAGGTTCCTGGACCCTGAAATAGGCCTTGTCCTTGATTTAGGGCCTTTTTCCACTATGAAAGAGAGAGGTCAGAGAGAGAAGAATACTTATTTTACCCAATAACTTACAAACACTTAAGTTTACATTAACACTTACTGATAGATAAGCTGAGAGTGGTTTGAGGGCTGGGATCCAGGGATGTGTGTATCAACCTGACCAGCACCTTATCAGTGTCCACTATCCAGATGTCTTTTCATAAGCTGCGTTAGTAAGCATTTATGAAATAGATTTGGCCACAAAAGCCAAATAATAAGTCTACTGCTATTTTCCTCCACCTCAACCCTACTCAATAATTATGGTAAATATATTGTCAATTTGCATCTCACAATCTGATATAAGGGTACATATTGGGAGTTTATATTTCATATTAATTTCATGTTTCTGTGTAGATTATTAACCAATTTGAATGACAAGCTGTTTGGGAGCCTTCTGACCTGTCTCTTAATATTTCATGAGAGAGAAGGAACAGAAATATCAATACATCGATCATTTTCAACTTGGAAATAATGATATGTTTTCTATATTGTATATAGTAGCCTTTACTGTGTACTTAAGTGTACATTCATCCCGGATATGTTTTCAGGAACATGGCCCTGAGGTGCTGCATTACACTCATTCACCTGAGCTTTGGCCACTTGTAGGCGCCGCTGGTCAGAGTGAAGGATCCTAACTCCAGCTGTTGAATGTGTATGGCCAGGATGTGGGCAGAGGGGAGGGTGGGCCTTTTCTTCACACGCTCTCCTCCCATCAGACACAGGTTATCACTCTTTAGAAAGACCTGACAAAGAGGGAGGGGCAAGAGAGAGAGAGGAAGAGGGAGGGAGAGAAGGGGAGACAGAGAGAGGCAGAGAGAAGAAAGGACATTACATAGATGTGGAAAAGAGGTAATTGGAACAGAATAGAACACTGAACACCTCTCCCCGTGTTGGAAAACGTTAGCTTTGAAGAATGCTTTAATTGGTACCCAGTCGAAACAAATTGGATATTTATATATTATAACAGAACTTTATTATAGGCATAGAGTTTAAATACATAAGTTGAAAAGAAGTGACTGCTAACCGCTACATGCCTTTTGAATCAGCAGTTAGAATAGCTAGCATACAGAAATCGGTGTGTGTAGTAAAAGGCGTTTTTAGCTGTAATGCTGTGGTTTGTAGATGTGGAGTTGGGATCCATACTAGCATCATACTCATTTGTATGTGAGCAAATATTATACCGACCAGCCATAACATTATGACCACTGACAAGTGAAGTGAATAACACTGATAAACTTGCAATCATGGCACCTGTCAGTGGGTGGGAAATATTAGGCAGCAAGTGAACATTCTGTCCTCAAAGTTGATGCGTTAAAAGCAGGAAAAATGGGCAAGCGTAAGGATCTCAGCGACTTTGACAAGAGCCAAATTGTGATGGCTAGACGACTGGGTCAGAGCATCTCCAAAACTGCAGCCCTTGTGGGGTGTTCCCGGTCTGCAGTGGTCAGTACCTATCAAAACTGGTCCAAGGACCAAGAAAAGAAGTGAACCGGTGACAGGGTCATGGACGGCCAAGGCTCATTGATGCACGTGGGGAGCGAAGGCTGGCCTGTGTGGTCCGATGCAACAGATGAGCTACTGTAGTTCAAATCGCTGAAAAAATGAATGCTGGTACTGACAGAAAGGTGTCAGGACACACATTGCATCGCAGTTGGTTGTGTAGGGAGCTGCATAGCCGCAGACCAGTCAGGTTGCCCATGCTGACCCCTGTCCACTACCGAAAGTGCCTACAATGGACACGTCAACATCAGAACTGGACCACGGAGCAATGGAAGAAGGTGGCTTGGTCTGATGAATCACATTTCCTTTTACATCACGTGGATGTCCAGGTGCGTGTGCGCCACTTACTTGGAGAACACATGGCACCAGGATACACCAGGCCATCCGGCGGAGGCAGTGTGATGCTTTGGGCGATGTTCTGCTGGGAAACCTTGGGTCCAGCTATTCAGGTGGATGTAACCTTGACACGTACCACCTACCTGAGCATTGCCGCAGACCATGTGCACCCTTTCATGGCAACTGTATTCCCTGATGGCATTGGCCTCTTTCAGCAGGATAATGCGCCCTGCCACAAAGCAAAAATGGTTCAGGAATGGTTTGAGGAACACAAGTTCAAGGTGTTAACTTGGCCTCCAAATTTCCCAGATCTCAATCCAAATCGAGCATCTGTGGGATGTGCTGGACAAACAAGTCTGATCCGTGGAGGCCCCACCTCGCAGCTTACAGGAGGTAAAGGATCTGCTGCTAACATCTTAGTGTCAGATACCACAGCACACCTTCAGAGATCTAGTGGAGTCCATGCCTTGACGGGTCAGGGCTGTTTTGGCGGCAAAAGGGGGACCTACACAATATTAGGCAGTTGGTCATAATGTTATGGCTGATCGGTGTATAAAGAATGTAGAATAATGCTGCTTAGGCTCAAGGAGATTCACAAGCTTTATCCCACTGCTTCTTTCCCCAAAGCATTGCCATGACATTTCCATTGATGGTTTCCATTAACATCTTTACGTCGCATTACAAAATGCTGAACAGCTGTGTGTTCCAGAAATTCACACAGAAGGTGTTTTTTTCCTCACTTTATTTGCCTGAAAACCCCAACTGGTACAGCAAAGGACACACACGCTGATACACACACACGCCTCACCTGCACAGCTCGCAGTTCCTCCCGGACTTCACATACCTTGGTAGACAGATGTTTCCAAGCCTGACGGCAAGAGAAGAGGTGTTTCATTTAGCAAGAACCAATAAATCCGTCCCACACTTCCAAAAGCTTTTTTCTTGTTAGGTTCACCATTGATTTGAACAGGTACAGAAATATCAGAACATATAGAGAAATAGCACCAATACATCATTTTCAAATGCTACACAATAATCGTACACCATATTTGCACTTCATGGGGGCAAAACCTTATTTTACATTCAGTTAAATACTTTTAACATTAATATTTGAACATATTAATTGCAATATTTACTGGTTTCCTTAACAGCAGAGTACAACAGACATTTCAATTGGAGCTTAAGAGGTAGTCTTTTTTTTACAAACATTTCACCATTATTGTCTTTAGGGAATAGGTATGTAGACTTACAGGTAACTGTCTGACTATCACATTCTCCAGGCCTCCAAGGATCTGCATGGCTGTAGCAAAGTCTCTCCATTCATAGCAGTGTTTGCCAATTAACAGAAACTTGGTGAGCAAAGCAGCTTGTGTCTACAGCAAGGGAAGATGAGTAGAGATTATACCGTCACGCATTTAGAAAACTAATTATGGAAAACATAGAACAGAACATAGTGCAAGTAAATTTAATGACTCTTACATAATTAGATGCAATGGACAATGACTGACTTTGCAATTTGAAATAAATGAAAATTAGCCATTGTGTGTGTATGCTGAATAAATGAGTGGATACAGAGAACAAACTGCAGTACAACTGAGTTGTAGGCTGGTTACTAGTATAGCTCACCTTTACTGAATCACAAGTGACGATTTCAGCAGAGACCCAGTTGGAGAAGGTGTCTGCATATCTCAGCAGCTGTTGGAGGTGGCCATCTGGTGACACCCCCTCATTAACAAAGAGATTGCTGCCCTCTGCTGGAGGTAAAGAGTGGGCCACTTGTCTGTGGGAGGAGTCACAGTAAGACTAGGAACTGAGCTATGGGTTACACAGGTCCATCTCATTTTTTAACAGCACCCATTCGTTACTTCAAACACATTTAATGGGGATGTCACTATACTTCTTGGACCAAATTGAATATTAACTCACTTGGTGACATTAACAGCATTGTCCCTGACTCCTTGAGCTCTAGAGTTGAGAAAATGAATTGGGCGACAGCCTTGAAACATTTCCTGTAATCAAACCAACAGCTTGTGTTACATATTCATTGAAGATCATTTATAATTATTGGAACATGAAGCCTTTGTTTTCTTCTTTTCACTCTGTACTCCAAAAGTTGGGATTTGAATTTAAACAATTCCTATAAGGATAACACAACACCATTTCCAAAAAAGTTGTGACACTGTAAAATAGTACAAAGACAACAAATGTTGCAACTGAGAAATGTTATTGTTTCTTGAAAAATATATGCGCACTTTGAATATGCCAGCAAAACTTTTCAAAAAAGCTGGGACCGGGGCAACAAAATTAGATAAGTTGTGTAACACAAAAGAAAAACCTGGTGGAACATCTCACAACTAATTAGGTCAATTGGCAACCGGTCAGTAACATGATTGGGTATAAAAAGAGCATCCCAGAGAGGATGAGTCTGTCAGAAGTAAAGATGGGGAGAGGTTCACCATGCTGTGAAAGACTACGTAGGCAAATAGTGCAACAATGAAAGAATACAATTTCTCAAAGTAAAACTGTAAAGAGTTTGGGCATCTCATCATCTATGTTACATAATACAATTAGAACAATCGTTGTATGCAAAGGACAAGGGCAAAAACCAATACTGGATGGCCGCGATCTTCGGGCCCTCAAGCGGGACTGCAAATAAAAACAGACATGATTCTGTAATGGACATCACTCCATGGGCTCAGGAACACTTCCGAAAAACATTGTCTGTGAACACAGTACATTGCAGCATCCACAAATGCAAGTTAAAACCCATGCAAAGAAGAAAACATATACAAGATCGAGAAATGCCACCTTCTCTGGGCCCAAACTAATTTAAGATGGACTGAGGCGAAGTGGAGAACTGTCCTGTGGTCTGGTGAATCAAAATTATTTTTGGGAATCATGGAAGCCATGTCCTCTGGGCTATGATAACAAGACCATCCGGCTTGTTATCAGAGCACAGTTCAAAAGCCAGCACCCGTGATGGTATGGGGCTGCGTTAGTGCACATGGCATGGGTGACTTGTGTATCTGTGAAGGCACCACTAATGCTGAACAATATATACAGGTTTTGGAGCAACATATGATCCAGATGATGTCGTTTCAGGGAAGGCCTTGCTTATTTCAGCAAGATAAAGCCAAATCACATTCTGTACGTATTACAATAGCATGGCTCTGTAGTAAATGAGTCCAGGTGCTAAACTGGCCTGCCTGCAGTTTAGACCTGTCATCCATTGAAAACATTTGGTGCATTATGAACTGTTGAGCAGCTGCAATCGTATATCAAGCAATAATGGGAAAGCATTTCACTTTCAAAACTACAGAAATTGGTCTCCTCAGTTCCCAAACATTTAAAGAGTATTGTTAAAAGAAGAGGTGATGCAACACAGTGGTAAACATGCCCCATGTAGCTGGCATCAAATTCAAAATGAGCATGTACTTTTCCAAAAACAGATTCAACATTTGATGGTCTTTGTACTATTTTCAATTAAATACAGGGATAAATGATTTGTACATCATTGCATTCTGTTTCTATTTGCATTTTACACAGTGTCCCAAATTTTTTGGAAACAGGGTTGTAGATTCTCAACTTTTGAGAGTATTTGGGTACTTATACATAATCACCATATTTCTGGCCACAAAAAGTATAAGGAAAATTTACTTGACAGGAGTTCCTGGCTATGAACACAAACACTATACAGTTTTAGAAATGTTGCCTTGTGAATTGCAGTAAAAAAAAAAAAGTACCCCCCAGTGTTTATAAATGACATGATCATTGCCTATGTCTTCAACCTTCTCCTCAGGGACCTCCTGACATTTCACAATTTAGTTTTAGCCCCAAACAAGCATCGCTAATTCACTAATCAAGGGCTTGATGATTAGCTGACAAGTCTAATCAGGTGTGCTGGCTGTGGAATAGATCAAATGAATTCAGTGTCTGGGGGTCCCTGAGAACAGGGTTGAATACCCCTCTCACATGTTTCTCCAAGGAGATGAAGCGGACTGTGTCGCCATGCATGCGTGTGAGGCCACGTGCGTGCACCTGTTGTAGTAGCGTGAGTTGACGTGCCGTGTGTTGGGCGCCGTGTTCGCTGTGACTAAAGTGGTGTCTCTCCTCGCTTCGGAGGCAGCCGGTGGAGATGTCGTTCATGAGGGAGGTGTAGCATGGCCGTGGCAGGACTGCTGCTATGGAACAGACCGTGTCTTTGGGCTGGGTCGACTTGGGCTCCACAATCCTGGAGATCTTCCACTGGAAAGTCTATGGAGATGAATCACAAACGTTCTGTCTATTCATAATATGTTTTACCGTTATTGCACAAGGTAAGTATGTTAGGAACACCCTGTTATTTACAGCCACAACCAGGGAGCAATTAGGAGTAACTGTCATACACATGCTGTGTTTGGTTGACCACCCACAGCTAGTGCTTAACACTGCTCAGTTGCTAGATGCTATTCGCAACCTGTGAGCTAATCAGAAAACGGGAGAAGGCGCTAAAAGTCATTGAGGGAGGGAGACTATTTCTTGCGTATGAGCAACTTATCTTCTACATAGCGTTCGCTGCTGGGAACGACCGCTGTGAATCTGATGATCACTAATCGAGACTCTGAAAGAGGTGCCAATTGCTCTGGTGTCTGAGTCCAAACCGAGTGGCCATAATGTGCACAACCCGTCATTTTCACTTTGTCCACTATGAGATTAAAACCAGCAACTTTTCAATAACTGACCCAACACTCTTTACCACTAGGCTACTCTGCCGTGTTACTAGAAGTCCCAATAGTTCCTCCATAATTTAGTTAAAAAATAATATTTAGTATAATGGAACATTATTTAACAGAGCTCTGAGGATCCCATTTAGATGAGTTTCCGAAAACAACAAGTACAATATAATAATAGTATATTTATGGACCTTCCTTCCAGAGTCCTCTATAGATGACATTCTGCCTAAGGTAGGAACTGGAAGTGCATCCTTATCATCCAGCATGCTGATTGGGCCCCCATAGCCTTGGCTCCACCTCTTTCTGGGAGAGCTCTGAAGAGTGGCTAGAAGCCTCTCTCCCCTGCTGTCTACAGGAGACACCTACATAAATAAGAACCAGAGCATTCCAAAAACCTTCTTTAAGTGTACTGTAGGTTTCATTTACAAAATAAAAAAAAAACATTTTGTGATTAGATTTTTTGCTGATTAGTGGAGATTTATCTTGTGTATCATTTGCTCGATCAGCTCTTGCGTTACTTCAGTCATGAGGAAATGTTCCAGTGTTGTCAGCAGGGTGGACTTGGAACAGAAGTCCACCAGCCTGCAGTCTGTCAGCCATGTTTGCAGAACATCCAGACTCCGGTGGTACACCTTAGCCCTGTCCCCGGACAGAGCTACACCACTGAACACACAAACAGAAAAAAAGCAAAACAACAGAACTGGAATGACTACACAGAATGTCTTTATTTGAGTGTTATATCCAAGCCCAATGTATTTAAAAATCCAGGATACTTCTACTCTAAGTGCCTGATATCTAATCATCCGAAACCAACTTTATCTAAAGCAGTTGCTCTAGGCCAGGGCTGCTCAATCCTGGTCCTGGAGATCTACCATCCGGTAGGTTCTCTCCTACCCCAGTTGTGACTAACCTGACTTCACTTTTCATCCAGCTCATCCAGGTGCAAAATTAGGGTTGGAGCGAAAATCTACTGGGTGGTAGCTCTCCAGGAACAGGATTGAGCAGCCTTGCTCAAGGCCAATGAAATGTTGAATGCAGCTAAATGTTGGACCTCAGTGTCAGGTTACTGGTTTTAAGGTGCTACACATTGAACGCTGTGCCCTATGTGGAAGACTGGCCAAATGCAGCAATGTTATGTATAAATCTCTCACACATCCAAAGATTCACATTCATTTGTGTTTCATGTCTATTTCTGCCATGGTAGTCTACATACGCTGCTGCACTGGTCAATTTGTCCATCAGGAACTGCAGGAGATCCTGAGGGGTGCAGAAATAGCGGTATGTGTACAGGAACTGCTGGATGTAGCCCTCCAAGGCAGCATTTCTGTCAGAGGAGATTTACACAGGGTTTACTTTGGTCTCTGTTAAAATTATTATCTATGGTATATCCCTACACAACATGTATAGATAATTAAGGCAAATGTCTTTACTGTAAGTTGTCAAGATATTACTGTAAACTATCAACACTGTACTGTCAATATACGGTACTGTAAAATGTCACTGCAGTTTTTGTAGTTCCTTTACCTGGCATAGAGGTAGGCCATAAGACCCAGGGGTGTGGCGGCCTGCAGGCTGCTTTTTCCACTCCCTGCCAAAGACATAGACACCAATCCCAGCATTGTAGGCTCCTCTGAAGCCTGGAGATCCAGAGGGGTCCCTGGACCAGAGGCTGCCAGGGAGGGGAGGAGGGACACATCCACACCCCACTGATCCACACTCAGAACCTGACAAAAACAAACAGGCAAAGACATGGGCCACCAACCAACCACAACAAGCAAAGAATCAGTCATGTGAATCAACAACCACTGTTGTACTCTCAGCCATGTACTGTCAAAATAAATGTTTTGTGTCCAATAATCTGCATTTTCAGACAGAAGATTGTTCCCTTACATCTCACCTCTGATATGAAGAAGATTGTCTGAGATCTGATTATGTCACCCCCAGGCTATTATGCACATGAGCCTGGAACACTTACTATTAATCAATAAATCAATCCTTTGAGATAATGAGCCAAAGATCTGGAGCAGGTTATAAAAAATGGCAAACTCATTGAAAGTTTCCAGGAGCACAGTGAAATGGAATATGTTTTTAACCACCAAGACTTTTTGCAGAGCTGGCTGTGTGGTCAAACTAACTAACTGGGCATGAAGGGGCCTTGGTCAGGGAGGTGACCAAGAACCCAAATGGCCACTAATAGAGCTTCAGAGTTTCTCTGAAGAGATGGGAGAACACAAATCAGGCCTTCTTTGTAGAGAGTAGGGTAGACGAAAGCCACTGCTGAGTAAAAGGCATATGATATGCCATCTGAAAAATATTCTCTGGTCTGATGAGACAAATACTGAACTACTAAGCCTGAATACCAACCGTTATTGAAAACAAGACCTGGCTAGTATCATCCCTTTATTGAAGCAAGGTGGCGGAAGCATCATGCTACGGGAATACTTCTCAGCATCAGGAAATGGGAGATTGATCAGGATTGAGAGAAGGATGAAAGGCACAAAAAAACTGACAACAACCGCTAGAGGTACTTCAAGTCTGTGAATGTCCTTGAGTGACTCAGCCAATGCTCCCCATCCAATTTGACAGTCCTTGAGATGATCTGCAGAGGAAGAAACTGATCCAAATCCAGGGGTAAAAAGCTGGTAGAGGCATAACCAAAAACAATCGCTACCAAAGGGTCTGAATAACTATGTATATGAGATATAGTACTGTGCAAATGTCTTAGGTATCTGAAAGTCGAACTAAGCCCATATATTTGGGTAGTGTTTTAATCAAATACAGATACATAAACAAATCTAGTGGGGAGAACAAGTACTTGATAGACTGCCGATTTTGCAGGTTTTCCTACATACAAAGCATGTAGAGGTCTGGAATTATTATCATAGGTACACTTTAACTGTGAGAGACGAAATCTAAAACAAAAATCCAGAAAATCACATTGTGTGATTTTTAAATAATGAATTAGCATTTTATGGCATGACATAAGTATTTGATCACCTACCAACCAGTAAGAATTCCGGCTCTCACAGACCTGTGCAGCTTGGTGAGAAGGCAACAACTGTTGGCGCAATTATTAGAAAATGGAAGAAGTTCAAGTGTTTGGAGGAAGAAGAACAATGAGTACAACCCCAAGAACACCATCCCAAGCATGGAGGTGGAAACATCATCCTTTGGGGATGCTTTTCTGCAAAGGGGATAGGACGACTGTACCGTATTGAGGGGAGGATGGGTGGGGCCATGTATTGCGAGATCTTGGCCAACAACCTCCTTCCCTCAATAAGAGCATTGAAGATGGGTCGTGGCTGGGTCTTCCAGCATGACAACGACCCGAAACACACAGCCAGGGCAACTAAGGAGTGGCTCCGTAAGAATCATCTCAAGGTCCTGGAGTGGCCTAGCCAGTCTCCAGACCTGAACCCAATAGAAAATCTTTGGAGGGAGCTGAAAGTCTGTATTACCCAGCGAAACCTGAAGGATCTGGAGAAGGTCTGTATGGAGGAGTGGGCCAAATTCCCTGCTGCAGTGTGTGCAAACCTGGTCAAGAACTACAGGAAACATATGATCTCTGTAATTGCAAACAAAGGTTTCTGTACCAAATATTAAGTTCTGCTTTTCTGATGTATCAAATACTTATGTCATGCAATAAAATGCTAATTAATTACTTAAAAATCCTACAATGTGATTTTCTGGATTTTTGTTTTAGATTCTGTCACTCGCAGTTGAAAAGTACCTATGATAAAACTTACAGACTTCTACATGCTTTGTAAGTGGGAAAAACTTCAAAATCGGCAGTGTATCAAATACTTGTTCTCCCCACTGTATATACACATATATATTCACAAATAAACCCTATCTATGCAAACAAACAACTTATTTTCCCTTTCAGTTGATGTGTTTAGATTATTGGCAAAGAATTTTAGTAAATCTATAATCATTAATTAGAACATGTGGAGACTAATATAATGAGGGACATTTTTTTTATCCCCTGCTGATTTTGTAAGTTTGCCCAATGACAAACAAATTATCAGTGTATAATTGTAATGGTAGGTTTATTTGAACAGTGAACAAAAAAAATCAAAAAATTGATTTGCATTTTAATGAGTGAAATAAGTATTTGAACCCCTCTCAATCAGAAAGATTTCTGGCTCCCAGGTGTCTTTTATACAGGTGACGAGCTGAGATTAGGAGCACACTCTTAAAGGGACTGCTCCTAATCTCAGTTTGTTACCTGTATAAAAGACACCTGTCCACAGAAGCAATCAATCAGATTCCAAACTCTCCAAGACCAAAGAGCTGTCCAAGGATGTCAGGGACAAGATTGTAGACCTACACAAGGCTGGAATGGGCTACAAGACCATCGCCAAGCAGCTTGGTGAAAAGGTGACAACAGTTACCTTCGCAAATGGAAGAAACACAAAAGAACTGTCAATCTCCCTCAGCCTGGGGTCCAAGCAAGATCTCACCTCGTGGAGGTGATCATTAAAATGGAGAGGAATCAGCCCAGACCTACACGGGAGGATCTTGTCAATTATCTCAAGGCAGCAAGAAAACAATTGGCAACACACTATGCCGCGAAGGACTGAAATCCTGCAGCGCCCACAAAGTCCCCCTGCTCAAGAAAGCACATGTACAGGCCCGTCTGAAGTTTGCCACTGAACATCTGAATAATTGAGAGGAGAACTGAGTGAAAGTGTTGTGGTCAGATGAGACCAAAATCGAGCTCTTTGGCATCAACTCAACTCAGTTTGGAGAAGGAGGAAGGCTGCCTATGACCCCAAGAACACCATCCCCACCGTCAAACATGGAGGTGGAAACATTATGCTTAGTTTTTCTGCTAAGGGGACAGGACAACTTCACTGCATCAAAGGGACGATGAACAGGGCCATGGACCGTCAAATCTAGGGTGAGAACATCCTTCCCTCAGCCAGGGCATTGAAAATAAGTAGTGGATGGTTGTTCCAGCATGACAATGACCCAAAATACACGGCCAAGGCAACAAAGGAGTGTCTCAAAAAGAAGCACATTAAGGTCCTTAATGTTCAGCCCTGGTGCAAAACTGATTCTTTTTGGTTAAGGGGGTATGTTCTTGCCTGGTTATCATTTGCTTATGGATATACTGATGAAAAAGCTGGGGTATTTGGGCTGTGATGTTTGGTTGTAGGACCCAGCGGTGTACATTTACACAGCATGTGCACAGTTGATGTCATACTTTGAGGTTGTGGTGGGGTGGTGAGATATCATATAGAGTTGTGTTGTATGTTCTATTCATTTCTGGAAAAAACAACCATTAACTTTATGCCAACAACCATTAACTGTATGTTTACTGGGTCACTTTATTGGTTTGAAATGACAAACATTTAGGGATATGTTAAATGTATTTGTATAAGTGAAACAGTTTTGTTAGTTTTACACACCTCAAGATATTTCTTCACAGAGACTAGGAACTCCACTTTGGACCTCATTTCCTCCACCTGAACCTTGAGTTTGGACAGCATCAGTCTAGTTTCTGAAACTTCAAAGTAAACAAACTGAATTTGTCCTTATATTTCTATATTTATCAACCAAAATTAGAATATAGCGACCTTAGAAGTGATGAAGGGTAAGTAACAACCTTTGTTTTTCCTCTCTAGATGGAACAGCTTTTGATAGAAATTCCTGGTCTTTTTCAGATTCTTCATCTCGATGGTGATCTGCTGTTGAAGTTCCTACAAGGAGAAAATACAATATGTAAATCAGATTAAACTTTCTACCCAAAACTGTAAAAGGTACTTCGGCTGTCCCTCTAGGAAACCCCCTTGTATTTACACTTTTATACTCCCAAAAATTGTGTTTTCACCTAATTATTCTTTATGGGTGTGTTGTTGTGTTTATAACCCATTATAAACCTTGTTATAAAGCCTTGTCTCCAATGTACTGTATGCACAGGGCAATCTCTCCCCTTGAATTCTCACTATGGTAACAAAAATCAATAGGTCTTTTGAAGTGAGAGATCGGGATACATCTGATCCTGATCTGCACCAATGGCTATTAAGGTGTTAGAATGGAGCGGTTAGACTGCTACAGGGAAGGACCAGATAGAAATCGACATCATTACCATCAAAGCATATACAGACAAAGACAGTCCATTTGTAATCTATTATGCATGATAATGACCTTCTGCAAAATGGTGGATGTATCATATTAATATTCAATGCCAGTTAGCAGAAAATAATGTGCCAATTACCCTAAAACCCTCATCTCTCTTCCTAGGCATCACAAATCATGTGAATTCCCTGGCTACATAGCAGTTTTTATTTTGCTGTATTTTTGACACATCTCATTTCCTAATATCCATGCTCTTAGTCAAACATATATAATACCAGTCAAAATGTTTACACAGTTATAATGGGTACGTGTGTCCAAACCTTTGACTGGTACTGTGTATGTGTATATATATACACCACCAATCAAAAGTTTGGGGTCACTTAGATATTACCTTGTTTTTGTAAGAAAAGCACATTTTATGTCCATTAAAATAACATAAAATTGATCAGAAATACTAATGACGTTGTGTAGACATTGTTAATTTTGGAAATGGCTATTGTAGCTGGAAATGGCAGATTTTCAATAGAATATCTACATAGGCGTACAGAGGCCCATTATCAGCAACCAAAATGTATTTCTATATTTATCAACAGAAATAGTCCTGTGCTCCAACGACACATTGTGTTTGCTAATCCAAGTTTATCATTTTAAAAGCCCAATTGATCATTAGAAAAGAGTTTGCAATTATGTTAGTTCAGTTGACAACTGTTGTGCTGATTAAAGAAGCAATAAAACAGACTCAAAATTGCCACAAACAAAGGCTATTTCATGTGAGAAAATGCCAAGAAACAGAAGATCTCATGCAATGCTGTGTACTACCCCTTTAAAGAACAACCCAGTGTCTCTAACCGGAGTAGAAAGGCGAGTGGGAGGCCACGGTGCACAACTGAGCAAAAGGGAAAATAAATTAGTGTCTAGTTTGAGAAACAGACACTTCACAGGTCCTCAACTGGGAGCTTCATTAAATAGTGCCCACAAAACAGCTGTCTCAAGGTTCAAAATACAGTTAAAAATTTTTTTTTTCTCCATTCCAACTCTAATGTTATTTACCTGAATATAATATATCTTACGAAATTCCATGGCTAAAATGTACGTAAAAGTGTCTACGTAGTGTCCTAAGACCAGGCTGCCCTTTTACATCACACCATTTGGTGGACATACTAGAAAACAATGTCCAATCTTTAAAGCACAGGTAATTCTAGTAACCATATAATGTATACAAAAAGTCTCTATACAAATTAGCTAAAAACTCAAAATAAGACACTAAGAAAATGCAAACATTACACTACACATTTACAAAAAAAGGAGGTTCTAAACATTGAGAGGATGATACGCGCGACAGTCTCAGATTATGTTCTACTTCAGCACAGTCGCTTTTTCATTCCCTCTTTACTCACTTGTGCTTTCAGCTCCAGGCACGGAGACTCACAGTGGTGTCCCAGGTTCATAGCATACTCCACCACATCCTGACTGAAACAGGCCTCACCATAGAAGGCCAGGGCCCAGGCTGGGCTGAGACCGTGGCCAGACTCGTCCGTTCCGGAGCTGGGGGAGAGGAGATGCTCAGACACCAGAGAGTCTGTGTCCTCCATCTCCTCGGTGAGGTCAGGGCTCATCTGGCCCCTCAGAGGCTCGTCCGCCCCCCACAGACAGTAAACTTCAGAGGGGCTTTCATCGCTGCCCCCCACTGGATGTTCGTCACACTCCATGCCCCCCTTGACCGAACACTCAGCCGCTCTTAATCCTGCACCAGGAAACAGGCAGAGCACAAAAGCAGAAAGAGAAAACAGATCTACGTAACTGTTATTTTATAGGAGTGCATGTAGTATGTAATGGATTTCATCAAACGTGTTGTGAATGGTTGCCAACAATACGATGATGTTCATTTCTAGATATGACTTGTTGACCTGTCAGCCAGCCAGCTGAGATTACTCCAACTAGCAGCCAGCATCAACAAACATTCATGGTGAAGAGAAAATTGGTTTAATTTTGCGTTGACGACTTGTCCTCTGATGTTCTGAATACATCTGATGTTGTTATTCAGGGGGAGGCCATAGGGAGGGGCTCATTTTGGAAGTGGACTGCTCATTTGAATGTTAGATGGTGCTTCAGTATCAGCCCCTCATAATATGCCTGAACAGACACAGTTGTCAGTGCAAACTTGCAGTACTGATATTCAGGAGCCTGGGCCATGTTCACAGGCAGCTGACGAGGTACCGCTCCGTCAGAAGTCATGGGCAGCATTGGGGTGTGGAGAAAGTATTATCTATATTTCTTTGGTATTTCGTTTAATTAACATGTGATTTCGGCCTCAAAATAAGTATCTAATATGTGTGTGTAGAGATTTTTGATAGGTGGAATTTTCTCAAGGCCTATGCTTTTCATTGAAAGGCTCTTTTAAACGTGTTTTTTACAGTCAGATGCTAACTTGTTGTATTGTAAGATTCTGCATCACAGTCATCTTCCACCTACCAGTATGAACAGACTATTTTTGGCCTGAATAATCATCTCATATCATTAAATATTTTGTGTGAAACTGAAGGGGGTGTTTGTGTGGATGTCAACAATGTGTCTGTGTGTCTTTTGGGGTCTATGTGAATGTGTATTATGATACTTGTATTTAAATGGAGCGGAAGTAAATGTGTCCTGTTTCCACAACAACCCTCTCCAGCTGAGGAGATTATTGTAGCATCACAGTGTGATTTGGGCCTGCTTGAATAAGCTGTGCTCTTAACAATTTAATCCAACAGCCAATCATTTCTCTAACAAGTTGATCCAAATGCCATTCAAAGCTTAATTTGAGCCCAACATAACTACCCCAATATACTTCACTTAACTTCGTCATCACACAGATGTACTGTATATCATGACAATTGACAGGACGAATGTGAAGTCATGTTAACAGAGATGACAGTTGTGAAGTCATGTTAACAGAGATGACTGTCGTGAGGTTATGGTAACAGCTACGATAGTAGTGAATTATTGGTAACCAAGGTCACAGTTGTGATCTAATGGTAACAGTCATGAAGTCACAGTAACAGAGATGACAGTCGGGTTTTTCCTCGCTCAGATATTTTGAGATTGATGTATCTTTGTCGGCATGTGTCTTCAATCCATATTTAAATACTTTATTTTAGACAGGCATAGAGATGCAATGGGGGAGTTATTGCAGTCTATTATTGCAGTCTTTGATGCTCACATTTAAAACTGGGTGTTTAAGTATGTTGAAACAGTAGTTATGGGCCCCCTCAGCTTCTGCTCTCAACATGTTAATTGGCCCAGTAGGCTATATGATTAGAGAAGTTTCTCAAACCCCGCAGGCAGTAGGCTCCAGCAAGAGCTGGCAACCATATCATTAGCTGTTTTAGCTTCATTGAAACACCTACAGGAATTTTGCTGTAGCTCAGAGCTGAGATTAAATGAGATTAAATTAGTTTTAATGTCAAGTCAATCAGCAGCCTACCAAGTTTTCTAGCCATCTTTTCAGTCTGCAATGTTAGAGAATTTTTTAAGTTCCCCACTCGCTTCATCTCCTACCAAAGGTAAACGCTTCAAGTTGGTCTGCATGGTATTATAGCCAGCTGTTGATAATGCATAATTCTTTATACTTTATAATCAGGAAATTGAAAACTATTTTGTAGGCTGTTTTAAATGTCTGTGTTGAGTAATTGTACACATTTAAGTCTACAGAAAAAATGCCAAGTTGTCATTTTTGATTATTATACTGCTACGGCACTGCGGTTATTCTACTCTGATGCTTTAATGTGTGTTTGACTGTGTCTGTAACTATGTTATTTAGTAAACATAGTAGCAGAACCTGATGCAAACTTGATTTGTCACAAAACCTTCACTTGAGTTATATTATCACTTACGAAACTTGTTGAAAAGGATGTGAAGAATCCTTGTGAAAAAAATAGTGGCATGTAATCGGTCAGAGCTCGGCTGCCGCATAGTAAAATGTCTGCCGCCGATGGGCTGTCAATAAAATTATTTGCAAACACACTAGTGTGCAGTCTTCGATGCTTTCGGAGGGCCGCAGGTCTAGCAATTGCTCATTGCTATCTGGAGTAATGGTAACAGAAATGACAGTTGTGAGATAATGGTAACAGATGCTGGTTGTGAGGTAATGGTAACAGTTATGACAGTTGTGAGGTAAGGGCAACAGTTATGACAGTTGTTCAGTCATGGTAACAATGATAACAGTTGTGCGGTAAAGGCAACAGTGATTACAGATGTGAGGTTATGGTAACAGAGAATACTGTAGTAAGTTAATGGTAGTAGTTCTGACAGTTATGAAGTCATGGTAACAGTGATGCCATTTTTGAGGTAATGGCAACAAAGAAGACAGTTGTGAGGTAATATTAACAATTGAGTTGAAAAAAAAGGTAACAGTGATTACAGATGGAAAGTCATTGTAAAAGAGATTAAAGCTGTGAGGTAATGGTGGCAGTTATCACAGCTGTGAAGTCACTGTCCTACCTGGACATTGATATTGACCTTCCTCTGATTGGATGTCTCTATTTTCAGGTGTTCCCTCTGTCTTTCCCTGAGCAGACAGGGCCCTCTTGTCTCTCTCAAAAGTCTTCAATGGGTCTGAAGCTACAGGTTCACTGTGGAGCAGGTGTTGGTTCAGGTCGGCATGATCATGCCCAGGCACATCCCTCTCCTCCCCTCTCCAGGCAGCAGCACTCAGAGGTGCCCTTTGCCAAGGCTTTGATGATGACGGTTCACTAGAGCCTCTGCATGTGACAGCAGCATCCAGAAAGAGGGAGAGACGCAGCAAACAAAACACAACAGCCAGTCAGTCACAGCCAGTCATAACCATCACAGCCAAACACAAACGGCACTTGGCAGACGGAACCAACACAGTCACAACACAAAGATCATGGCCCGCGTTGGCTGGCAGGCAGTGCCACGACCTCCAGTGAACATAGCATCCAATCTGACCCAACTGCTCTTTCAGCGAGAACTCTATCTCTCCCCACTGTCTCTATCGAAAATATAGCTTAAAAATAAATTCTATAAAAACACAAAAAAAGACTTCACACTGATTCAAAACACACAAAACGTAGACTAAGCATGGACAACTTTGATTAAAAAAAGAACAAGAACAAAAAAGCAGACTCAAAAAGCTTAGACTAAAGTAAGTAAAACATCACAGGCAGTAATGAGACATAACATAAACAAAACATACAGACAGAGGGAATAACAACCCAGCAGGACACAGCAGATACAACATAATAAGCACTTTATCAAAAATCTAGACAGACAATGAAAACAGTTAATGAAAGCAACACAATTGACAGATCCAAACAAACAAATCCGATAATTTGCTATAAAAACAAACCAAATAATAATCCTTTCGAGGTTGAGTTGTCCACAAATGTTTGTCTCCAAATCAGAGTTTGTCTGTTTGTTTCAAAAGTAGAGTGCTGAAGCAACAGAACATCTTCATTGAGCTATCCTAGCAGTACTCCAGTGGACAGTCTAAAAGCTCCACTTAGAGAAGAGCTTCTGGTTGTCTGAGTGTGCGCGCACATGTCCATCTGTCTGTCCCGGCCTGTGAGGTCTGTCTTTCTCATCCTAGCAGAAGATGAAAGGTTCTAGCAAAATACTGCCCTAGGGGTTAAGAGCATGGCAAACATTCAATGTTTTCCAAATAAGCTGGAGCGCTATTCAACATTCCACACACGTGCCCCTCCATCGCTCTGCATACCGTGCACATGGATATAAAGGAGTGGGACTTTATTCATCCATTTCCTTCATTTATACGCCACATGGATGCTTAGGATTGGCTCAGAGATAAGGTAAAACCAAACAGGTAGCGGCCTCTAGTGGCCAAAATGTAGTTTCGCAGGCTGAGTGTCATTGAGGACATTTAAATGTAGTCAACTGGGAGGGAGCTCCTACTTCATGGGTGATACACACCTATGAAGCTTTTGCAGCCACGTTCAACGTCATTAAGTGGGATCTGTCTATTGTGAAGAAAAAACTGAACCAACGGAAATGGAGCTTCAATGGCTTTGCCAGTGGTATTACAGGCCCCATGATGTCGACAATAATCTAGGGAGATGAACAAAAAACACAAGTTGTTTCCATATGGACCTTTCTTGTTGAAGAAAGCCAGGACAAGTCGAAGTGTGCGTGTGGAGTCCATCTTCTGTTGTGTGTGGGTGTACTGTAGTGGACTCATGTGAGATAAAAAACAATTCTACACAAATACTGGACATTTTGGGCTTGTCCCCAGCTCAGAGAGACAACAGAAGCGTGTTTACTGAATAAACTTGCAGACAGAGAATACTTCTGAGGAAAACAAAATTATTTAGATATTATTGACCGCCACTTCAGCTAAAAACAGTTGAACAAAACAGGCACTATTGTTGTTTTAACTAAGGATATATCATCACTAGAGATTCAGTGATGTTCCAAATAACAAGATCAGTGGTGTACTTCTGTGAATAAAAGTGTAGCTTTCATTTCACTTGCATTATTTCTCTTCTGCTATTGAGAGACCAGAATTTGAAATCACCAATGAAAGGACCTACTCACAGAGGCATTTGGCTGTGGTTGACAACACAGTGTAGCACTCTCAATAAGTCCTTCTCCCAGTAAAGGTCACAGAACTTCTCTTTGACAACATTACAGAACGTCTGGTACTGTAGGTCCTTTAGAGACAAGATATACTCCCCTGTGAATACATGAATAGATGGTACACTAATTATACGATTTGGTGAACAGAAATTTTCACAGCAGTTGTCATACACTTGAATCATACGCTATCATCCAGAGCCATATAGATAAGCACTTCATATTAACCTGTCTTGTCAAAGACTAAATTTACCTCACCAGCTTGGGATTTGATGAAGCTACCTACCGGTTAGATACCCAAAGACACTGCTAGACTATCTGCCGTCTAATCACACAACTCTAGAATCCATTTACAAAGCAATTCAGCAATGCAAATTCCTTAGGGGAAGAAGAGAGGTTCTGGGCTACTAGCCTGATGGCAGATCGATTTTTGATGTCTTACTAACTGGCGTGGCTTGCAATGAAATCGTAAAATGATATGTAATGGCTGCATATGGCTCTACAGCTCATCTACTATAAAGTGTAGCCAGAACTTTCTCAACAAACAGATGATAAGAAACGTACAGGTTAATAAACGCCTCCATGCTACTTACCCATCTGTAAATCCTCCACACCATTCTCCAGATATCCATCAAAAGCAAACTCTGCCCTGAGCAGGCCAATAACCTCCTGTAGGTGACCGTTGATCCAGGGTGAGCACTGCGGAGGAGGTCCACCGGACACCCATGTGGGTTCAGCCTCACATTCGCCTGGACTTGGACGTCCTTCTCCATTGCAGGGATGGGAAACGGACACCGCGGAGTCTGAGAGTCTGCCGTTACCGCAATCCAACAGAGGTTCCTCTCCCTGGCCAGGGGTCAGTTGGTCAGGGGGGCCATCTGGTTGATCCCGGAGGAAGTTGGTGGTCAGGGGGGCGTTGAACTCTGGTCTGGGAGAGGACATAGGCGCTGTTATATTTACTGGCACCAGAGTAAAGTGGCCCGTCTGCGGATCTTGGCGCAGGAGGAAGTTGTTGAAAATCTGGTCACCAGTCCGACGAGAGACAGAAGACGATTGGCAACAGAAAGACAAGGGGAAATGGGAGGTCAGAGGAGGAAATGATTGCTCTGGAACTGGAGTCCTTGGGTTGGTCAGTTCGGGGGAGTCAGGAGGTGTAGACTTAACCAATGTCTTGCAGCTAGAGGCGGGGGAGGAGTTCCTTGAGACCATGCTGCTTAGATTGTCAGGAGTGTGTCGTCTGTATTCCTGTAGGTCTCTATACGACTTAGAAAGGTGTGAGTCCTGGAGGTGCGAGGAGGTTTCTGGGTTATTGGCTTTTTGAAAAGGTTGGATGTTACTGCCTCTTGGAGTTTTCCTTAATGTCCTGCAACCCAATATGTGGTAACTCAAAATGTATTCTCTGTCATAATAAAGAAATTATAGTTGATAGGTTTCACTTCTCTAAGATATCAGTGGCGCCTGACACAACTCCCTGACCGGTAAATCCTATGTCCATAGAAAAGAGGCAATCCGCTTACCCCTCAACATCTAAAGAAGGAAGGGGTGTTTCCACATCAGTGTCCACGTCCTTGGTCAGGACGATGGGGGTGAAGTGAGTGGCAGGGGAGGTGAAGGCCTCTGGGAGGTGAGGTGCTCGACTGATTGGATAGCTATAGGGAACAGGGCCAGGTACAGGAACCAATCGGCTCTCAGTGGCCATGGGAACAAATCCTACACACAGTTACAACCCCAGTTACAAAATCCACATGTCACACTTCCTTTTAAGGGATTATTATCACAGTATAACTACAAAGGTAATTATATTGTACTTAGTAGGATCATTGTTATAATTCATGGTTACCCAATACTAACAGAACGTAGTTGGTTGTAATTACAGACGTGTAACAATGAATGCTTGCTGTCATGCTTGTTTCACTTTTTCAGTATGAATCCAAAAGCAACATCTGAATAAAATCTCAGTGTATAGTAACTGTATACGAGAGAAGAGAGTGTTGCTTAATGCAAGAAGAGAGATTCTCTGCGACGATTTATACTGAATTGGATGCAAATTGTGGAGAAACATTGGCAAATTAAGTGGCAACTTGAACATTGTTAAAAAAAGAATGGTAAGAAAAATTCCTTGATCCATGTCAGTAATTACAGAATGCAGTTACCACCACTTAGTTACCCATAGAATTTAAATGAGAAATTTGACTTATTACATTTAACTGCAACATTATATTCTAACAAGTACCCCTTAAAATGAAGCAACTTCACTGACACCATTTGATGACCAATGTATGTAGATTTACTGTCAGCAAGGTCATCAAACTTCACTGGGCATGATTCATGCATAACAGTGATAAATAGTGGAATTACATTTGTATCTATCAAGTTATGGGGTGGAAGGGGGAGCATGGGAAGGACCATTGAGACAATTTAATTTTGAAGGAGAATTCTCTTCCACTAGAACTTCAGTGAGTTTTTAAACTGCCACTTGGAGTGTGTGGTTTGAATGCATGATGCCAAGTTGTCAATTTATTGTCATCTGCAATTATGGATCGTATCTCACAAATATCATTAATTGAATCAACCTGTAGGAAGTCCCACCCAGTAAAAAATTAACAAAGTCAATAATAGCACTGCCCATGCTAAAACAAATAGTTAGTCACTGGAGCTGTCTAAACCTATGATTGTACCACTCTTGATATGTGTTGACTGCTGATTTGAACATCCTCTCCTGTCCAGTCCATTCTGATCCTCTGTATCAACGTCCTTTATGATTGGCTGAAAGGTAAGAAAGGGAGTTATACTCCACAGGCAATAATGGAAGAGCAACATGGCCTCCTTTTCACTACAAACGGCAAGTATGCTGTCCACTATCCATGTAAAACAGTAGCTACAGCTTTACAGTGCAGTGGTACCGGGTGGACTCTGTTGATCAGTTTGGTCCACACTCTCTCAGCGTTTGTTCCTTGGCGTGATAGATAATCCCGACAGCACTGTAACACAAGGAACATAACAAAACACATGAACATGACATTATACCCCAACAAGCATGACACTAGATGCTAACTTAATTTTGTTGTACTGTACTTGTACTGTTGACAATAAAGTTGAATCTGATCTAACCTACATAGGCGTACAGAGGCCCATTATCAGCAACCATCAGTCCTGTGTTCGAATGGCACGTTGTGTTTGCTAATCCAAGTTTACCATTATAACAGAGTAATTAATCATTACAAAACCCTTTTGCAAATGTGTTAGCACAGCTGAAAACTGATGTGCTTACTTTAGACTAGTTAAGATTCTGGAGCATCAGCAATTGTGGATTCAATACCAGACTCAACATTTATTTTCTGAAACAGTCTATTCTTGTTCTGAGAAGTTTAGACTATTCAATGCGAGAAATTGCCAAGAAACTGAAGATTTTGTGTACTACTCCCTTCACAAAACAGCACGAACAGTCTCAACCAGAATAGAAAGAGGAGTGGGAGGCCCTGGTACACAACTGCACAAGAGGAAAAAGACTAGTCTAGTTTGAGAAACAGACATCTCACAGGTCCTCAACTGGCAGCTTCATTAAATTGTACCCATAGAACACCAGTCTCAATGTCAATTGTTTAGAGGTGACTCCAGGATTCTGGCCTTCTAAGCAGAATTGGAAATAAAAAGCCATATCTCAGACTGGCCAGTAAAAAGAAAAGATTAAGATGTGCAAAAGAACAGACACTGGACAGAAGAACATAGAAAACAAGAAACCAGGCAAGCCTAGTTCAGCCGGAACGCAACAGAAAGCATTTCCCTCTTGAGATTTAAACCTGGGTCGCCCACGTGAAATGATGCGTTGCAAACCACTACACCACAGAGCTCGACCATTAGCGCGTGTCAGTATAGCCTCTATCCTAAACAAATCCTTGTTTAACCAGTAATAGGCTTTACCAGTATCTACTAACTTACTGGAATAGGCATAGGAATGGAGCAATTGCTAGCGACTCTGCCAAAGCCATTTCATTTCAGGACATAAGAACGTATTTATTTCTTTAATGGCATAACAACATACTTTGTTCTTTCATTCTTGAATGACATCATGAGAAACGACGAAAGAATTGTGGAAATAAAATAAATAAAGTTTGTTGTTCACAACAGATATGATCTTGACCCTTCCACATGAGAGGCACTGTCTTTAACCATAACGCCACGGCATTACACATTTCACCAGTCGCTAAACACTATTGAGCATTGTGTTAAACTGACTAAAGTTTCTTATTAAGTTTACCTCCACCAGAAATTGCATCTATAAGCTGTTAGCTTTTGCCACTGGCCGTTTTAACAGCTTATTAGCCACTAATATGCTTACTGGTATCTACTAAGCTCTTAGGAATAATCATAAGAATTGAGCAATTGCTAGTGAGGCTGAAGATGAACTTTTCCATGCCAAAGTTTTCGTCAACACGGAATAAGTTAAGGCGTACATCGAAAAGTTTGAAGGACACTATACTATTTAAATGAAAAATAATTATTTCCACCCATGTCAATTACTATATTTCCTATTTATTTTTGCTGTTTTTCCTATTCAGGCTTATTTCATGTGTTTCCATGGAAGACAAGGACATTTCTAAGTGATGCAACACTTTTGAAAAGCAGTGTAAGGTTTCACTATTTCTGTATGTAGAATTAAAAGTTGTGATGATTTAAAGTACAGAATTAATGTTGCAACACTATTTTTCTAATATAATCAAATAGTGCTTTAAATAGGGGCAGAGAGCTGAAACCATGACTACCTTTTTGGCCAGGAGGATTGAAGGTCTTTCGATGGGTGTTCTTTTGGCCATCTCCAGCAGCAGCCTCTTCAACTTCCTGGGCATAGCCAACTTCTGATTGGCTGACAGGTTGAACTTAGCCGTGGCCCACAGGACAGCGGCTACCCCATAAACACAGGCCTGAACACAGATAGAATGATGCAAGAACAAGGAGACAGAACGACAGAAACACAGACAGACAAAGACACAGTAAGACCCAACTAATAAGTATACATGAGCATCTACTTAATGGAGAATTATTTACGTTCTTTTAAAAGACTACTGTCAGAATTTGAGGCACACCTTTTCAGTAACGATCCCATGCTCCTGGAATTCAGGCGCTAGATAAAATGCGTCGCAGCATCCTACAAGGAAGAGTCACTTTGAATTATTGAGTATGACATCATTTCAAAGCGTGTTCCCTCCAACACTTCAGTCAAGACACGTTGCTAAAGAAAACTTTTCAATATTTCAAGTCACAACAGTTTTAAATAAATAAACAGAGACAAATTATAAATGGAAAATGCCAAAATAACTACCATTCCAGACAGAAAAAAAGCATTTCTGAATCAGTAAAATGAGCCATACCTGTGTTTTTGGGATTCAAGAAGAGAACTTCTCCCTCACAACCCACATACATTGTGTCCAGGCATAAGTATGCTTTTAGGGAAAAGATAAAGAAAAAAAAACAAGGATGAAGAGAAGTCTTTAGAGGTAATAAACTACTTTTATAAAATGTATTAAACTAAAAAAAGCTTTTAAATTATTTATTGCCTGCCTTCAGTGTCCTCAGAAATTTCCCTGGTAAACCATCAGAAAGAAAAACTTAACTCTTTTGTTAAATCGCAGCTCATATTTTAATAATCGGACACTTGTGTCTATTGAAAGTAAAAATAAGGTATATCCTTACACTAAACTCACCTTCTGCAGACCTTATATTAACTGAATCGATCAATGACATATTTTATCCACCACATTAACAACCATGACCTTGGAGAGAGTGTTGCATTAACAACCATGACCTTGGAGAGTGTTGCATTAACAACCATGACCGGAGAGAGTGTTGTATTCACAACCATGACCGGAGAGAGTGTTGCATTCACAACCATGACCGGAGAGAGTGTTGCATTCACAACCATGACCGGAGAGAGTGTTGCATTCACAACCATGACCGGAGAGAGTGTTGCATTCACAACCATGACCGGAGAGAGTGTTGCATTAACAATCATGGCCATGGAGAGAGTGTTGCATTAACAACCATGACCATGGAGAGAGTGTTGCATTAACAACCATGACCATGGACAGAGTGCTGCATTGCATAATGTTGATTTTTGACCAACAACATTGACTCTTAAGCTGAATCAGAAATTGACAATCTTAGACCCCAGTTTTCACCTCAGAAATATGGTCCCTTATCTGGGTTGTTAATAAGCAGCCTACAATATACATTGCTCTTTGCAATGCAACACTAAAGAAAGTAACCTGACATTTTGCAAGTTCCTAACGTAAAACGTGGTTTGTGAATGTGAGGCCAGTGAATGTGAGGAATTTAATGCTTAACGCATTATTACCCAGTACGATTGGTTTGCACAGGGCAGAGAATCAATGGCCGATTGACAAATGAGTGACTGAATTGTGACAGGTCACGTGACTAACCTGGGTAGTCAATGTAGGTCTGCAGCGTGGAGAGGCAGGTATGACACAGGGCCCACAGCTCATTCACACATAGTCTTCGCCCACTCCGTGTCAGTAGATCCCTCAGAGAGATCCACTAGGTCACAAGCAAATCACAACCTATTAATATTACCCTTTCATATGGGCCAATCTGCCAGGTGACTCCTGGTCCTGAACAAAGAAGCATGCTCAGTGAAAAGAATGGCCACTGAAAATGCTCAATATGAATCTGGAAAAGAAGCAAGAAAGGTTGCGAAGACACCAAGGCGTGTGAATCTGTGTTGTGACTAGACTGGTTGATCTCACCTCATCCTGAGATTCTTCATTGAGGCACAGCATGCTTTTAGTCATGTGATTATTGGGAGCGTAAAGGTTTGAGGTTGATGTTGGGACGCAAGCGCAATCAGCCAACATTTCCGAGTCCTGAGCTATTTGGGACAGAGAGGGATCCTCGTGTGTCCTATGTCGATTGTCTGAATGTTGTCCTCCAACTCTGTCTCCCCCACTGTCTCCCCCACTGTCTCCCCCACTGTCTCCCCCACTGTCCCCACCACTGTCCCCGCCACTGTCCCATTGCTCTGACCCTTTGCCCTCGTACGGGCCTTTCACTCCACCCCCTCTCTTACTCCAAATAGCACCGGGCTCCACGCCCTCATCCATTCCAATCGCTGTGAGGTCCGACACGTTCACGCTGATGTCCCCGTGGGGCGGGGGCGGGAACACAGGGGGGTTACTGGATTCTGGTACGGAGCAGGAATGCTTGAGAACACCCCTCGCCCTCTCCAGAGTCCTCCTGGATACAGGGGAACTGTTCTGAGACCTGCTGTCCAACAGAGAACCGAGCATATCCCAGTGTTTGACACATCCATCTTCTTCTACATCCCCCATACCGTCGGCTAAGAGGGTGGAGTCCCAGGCCCCGCAAATGTGATGCTGGAGCGGGCCACTGGAGCAGTTTGGTTCTGGGATCCCAGCCATGGCATCTGAGACGATGCCCTGGTCTTTAGAACTGCTGTCCTCTGAGCTGATGCTCTTGTGGAGCTGCCAGTTGGGTTTGGACTTCTGCCAACGGGCCTCCCAAGAGCCCGTCCATCCATCTGTATTTGGATACACAGGTAGTGTGGTTATGGTTATGGTAGACAGAAAGACAGTTTGTACGTTCCTATACAGTAAATACACAGACACCTCAAGTCTAAAGGCAAACCTTGAAGGGTTGCAATGGACTCTACTGACAGGACTCTTCTTCCTGTAGATGAGAGTTTCCGGCACAGGTCTGTGGAAGAGACATGTACTAGCCGGTCTTCTGCAAGAGAGAGGATTTCCTGAGGGGAGATGCATAATATCAACTAGCATAAACACACATTACATCCTCTATGAGGCAACATGTATTTAATAAATGACTGCCATTTCATTGTCAATGTGTGGTGTTGTAACCGTTTTGCATTTTTCTCCCAAAGGAAAATACATCCTGTAATTGGTGTAAAGGTAATATTAAAATGTTGTCCCCTGGGAAGAATTCTGGTTCATGCATGACTGTGACATCCTCCATTATTAATATTTTTTTCAGTGGCTGTATTGGCATTGCTCCTCCACAAGGTGCTGCTCATGTTCAGAGTCTCACATCCACTGGTACAACATCAACGTCTACTGCTGCTACTATTAATAGTGTTTTCATGCTATACCTAAGTGCAAATCACATCTGATCTTTTTTACTCTCTATGACCTTGAGTAAAATGTAGGCCTGGAGGGGGTTGATGCAAATTTAACCGCCTTGCTCTGGGCCTGAACCACACCCGGAGATACTTCCCCCTAACCAACAATTAATATAATGTTGGGCATTTTGAGAAAATGTGCATTATGAGTATCTGTGGTCATCCTCACAATGTCAACTGTGAATGATGATACTTCTTTATGTTTCTTTCGGTGAAACTTCCTTATACAATCGGCATGCCACCACTTTCGGTTTCAAGAGACAAGCGCAGAGCTTTCAGGAGCTTTGTGCAGTGACGTTACAACGCATTTTTTACATGTACAGAGAGCGAATTTTAAAGCAGATTGTGTTAACAAATTGTAGAATAGGTTGTTTCTTTCCACAAAAGCACATATTTTGCCTAGAGATCCAGTGTTAGTTTTGGGAAAGATACAGTAAATGTTGCTATTCACAAAATTCCCCTCAATCTCACTGGAAATTATTCTGTAATCTGTAATTATATGAACAATGACAGTGACCTTACCTGGGGGAATGGCCTGTCTTCAGGGTTCCCCTCCTGCATCTGCCCCAGCAGTCTCTGAATGTCCTCCCCCAGCTCTGCCTCCAGCTCTGGCTCAATGACAAAGTCAAGGGCCGCAGAGAGGGTGGAGCCCAGAGAGAATATGTGACCCTGGAGAAAAGGCCAAGCATCACTGACCTCCAACTGACCCATAACATCGGACACAATGGCATGTTGAAACAAATCTTTCACATGTTGATACCACATGGACACATCCCCTTTAAACCATACGGAATTAATAAAACCTGAAATATGTCACGTTTATATGAACTCATGTTAGCAGTACATGTACTACCCAAACAGCCATAAAGCACAACCGTATCCCTTGACAACCTCTGTTTATCATGCAACAAAAGAGATTAGGGTGACTCTGGGGGGCATTTCTGGAAACAAGGCATTTGGTTGAGGAAGTCATTCATCAGGCCATTAAGAAGTCAATAAAACTGCAGTGTACCCGGGCAAGGCCGGGGCCAGGGCAAAGTTCCGACTTCATATGAGCGACCTCAGATCTACTGCATGCACATGCCTCGCAGGCAATGAATTCTGGGGCCTCATTCAACAAAGAAAATGATCGGCTGCAATACCGGGAGTTAGAGGAAACACTATAACAGAGAATGAATGAGATTTTCATGGGCCTCTTTGTAAGCCTTGAGAGACATGAAAGCTTAAAAAGTCAGACACTTTCACTCCAGCAAACTATCATCATAACCTGCACATATCTGACAGCCTTTTGTTGTGCTTTACTTGAGAAATGGAGCTCTGCTGCAATCACAGTTGACATGTTAAATCTCCTGGATAAATGTGAGCCTGTTTTTTTCTATTGCAAAAGATACGTACGTGTTCCAAGCAATTAAAATGAATGTGGCACGTACTTCTGTAGTAGATGTGGCACCAGCGGATGAATCAAATCTCAAAATGTGATACATACAAATGTTTAGCTGAAGGGCCGCTTAGTCAAAATGTCTGTCAAATATAAATTAGTTAAGAGCCAGAAAACTCTAAATCCAACAGCTGCTGTGAGGTCACGTTTTCACTGCCCCCTGGAGTGTTTGAAACAGATCCCAGCCATAGAAATAGGATTACTATAATTGATTACATTGTTGTGACTCCAGTCGCCACTTTGAGCACATACAGTGCATTGGAAGACACTGGAAGAGGGGATAAATTAGGGAAACGCAGACTCATTTGGTACAATGACTTATTCAGTACCAAAGGACATGCACAGTAAACATGTAATTGAGCACCTGATGAATGCAGTCAATCAATTCATTGGGCTACACATGGTTAAACAAGAGCAAAGGAAATACGAGAGAGAATAAGTTAACGCGAAACGACTGACAAAAATGGAGACAGACAGAGGGAGAACGTGCGTTTAGGACTGAATGAGAGTCCATGTAAAATCCTATATGAGAGATTTTGTTATCCTTCGTATCTACTGCTACAAAAAAAAAGGATGTCAATTCAGTTGATATCCGCCGTGTTTATTTTGAAATGGCTGTTATGTAATATTCTAGTAAAGTGTGGTGGAAAAATTTAAGAGCAAGTCTTTTTCTGAATGCCGAATTCCACTTACTTGAAGTTGATCATTTTTAAGGTGGCTTTGAAATGTAAAAAACATGCCTTTTAAAGAAACCACACCTCAATACCTTTATTTCAAAGACTTTTCAGAAGGCTTTTCTTACTTGTTCTCAACACCTGGTGTCACAAAGGGATTTTAATATACGCTACAGGCAATACCGACCGTGAAGTCGCCATTAATGGTGAATAAATCCACTCACCTCAATGGTGCCACCAGTCATGTCAAACTCTGGAGGAATAAAGGAGCCCTCAGGATCATCTGCAGGATAGGAATAATATTACATTATTTGACATGCCTAATAAATGTGTCATTGTGCTGTTGGTATTAGTCCACATTAAAATGATTCTGTTTAACCACTCTACAATTCGACAGCATGCCAATGCTAATTACACGACCAGGTCCTGAGCCGAAGAAACCCCTAGTAACCGGTTATGTACATTTTTCCTGTCCAGCAGAAAAAGCACACGCCAATAGAGCTTGTTAAAATGTATAATACATTTGTTATTACATGTGGTGTTGGCATGGAACCATGCGTTGAGCAAAGAAGAAAAACACTTGTGCCCGCTCTTGAATTATTCATTAGCTCAGAGAGAAGCCCTAAGAAATGAGACAGCCGCTATCTCCCGATAAGTGCACTGGTGTCACGGTGCATCCTCAGTTTAAAGTAGGTCGCTGTACGTGCTGGGGTGGAGGCAGGGACAACGCTGCTGCCCTCAACCACCTCCACCACCTCCTCCCAGAGTAAGAGACAGTTAAGTAGGTCAAGTCTACATTTGGGTCTGTCTCTGACCATTGCAGTTATAAGGCGAGCCTGACCCAGGTAGGTGCCAGGCCAGAAGCTCTTCACAGGGTCAGAACACAGAAGGACAATAAGCACAACCGTATACAGCAAATGAGGCTGTTAAGATGTTTGGGCTTATTTGGTTATCCAGCAGTGTACTGAAGAATGGTAATTGTGAATTCCGGAAGGTTCCGGAAGGTTCCAGAGGAAAATACTAAGGCCAGATAATAGGTAAGATGGCTTATTGATATGACAGGAGAGATAAACCCAAATGCTTCAGAGAACAGTGATTGAAGGAATGTGCTTTTTACCACTATGACTGAGAATAAAACTCCTATATATAATGCTCTCTTATTCTCTCAGGCGGGATTGGAGGGATGACAATGAGGTTGATGACAATTTGACGGATGGTTCATAAAAGAGTAATGGATTAATTTTCTAATAATGTATTGATACTGCCCTATGAGTTACATAACTGTTGCCTGCTGATCAGGAATAGGTCACTTAAGGTCACTGTCTAGGGACAAGTAACAATAACAGATATAGAATACACTACTGTTCAAACGTTTGGGGTCACTTAAAAAGGTCCTTGTTTTTGAAGGAAAAGCTCATTTTTGGACCATTAAAATAACATCAAATTGTTGCCAGTACTTATGCTAATATTGTTATCATTTTGGTAAAACCTGGAATGGTAGAAGGATGGGATGACAATTTCAATACCGACAGTCAACTGACAGCCCTGCTACCTGTTACCAGGGTAACACTTGTCTTGAAAGTGGCACACTGTTAATCTCATCAATGCTAATCAATAACTGAAGTGGGAGAATACACATGAAAGGTTATGTACTGTATGTGCACGCTGTTCTGTAAAAGACAGATTTCTGCTGTTCCCTAATATGAAGAGAAGCTAGTCTTTGGGCAGATTTCTTACTGTCTAAGGGATAAGAAATAGTGAAGAGAAATAGTGAAAAAGAGACCAGATATTCTTGTGTGACAGACATGACACAGCAACAGAAATGACACAGCAACAGACATGACACAGCAACAGACATGACACAGCAACAGAGAAGACAAAGTGTGACAGTGACTCAGTGAAACAAAGATGAGACAGTGAGACATAGATAACACATTAAGACAGAAAAAACAGTGAGACAGAGATGAGAGTAAAATGCAGAGGAGACAGTAAAACAGATAAAACAGTGAGACGGGTTATCCTAAATATTAAACATGTGACTCAATTTCACCAATGTTCCATCCTAGCAAGACATACAGGAGATGCTTACGACTGCAAACTCAAATAACAAAAATGGAATTGCTGAAAGAAACTCAGCATTTTGTAATTAAAAGACAACCTTTTTTGCCACTACAGTTTGATAGTTATGCTGTTGACCTAAAAATGGTTGGTATGGAAACAAAAATGACATGGAAAAAAACTCTGGGGCTCTAATTATGGAGTGTTTCATTGGAACTGCAGATGTGTCATCAGTTTGACCTTAAAAATCATATAGACTTGATCTGATCCCTGATCCATCCTCAATATGGGCCTTAATCTTCATGGCCATCTTTGATTCCCTAAGCAGGGATGGCAGATTGACATGTGACCTGAAGAAGCCAGGATGGATCAGATCGGAACAAACTGATCAGCAGTGAGATTGCTGCTGCAGCCTTTTACAATAGCAGACAGTATCGACCAAAAGTGAACTATATTGGATAAAGACACCAGAGAATCCAATAAATGATTGATGGATCAGGGCAATATTCCTCAGGAAACAAATGGAATGTAATTTACTGAAAGAGGAGGGACTACGCGGACCTGTCAAAAGGGACAGCTCGTTTTTCCTTTCTGGTCTGTGCCTAATGAACATAATACATGACCCCAAATGACCAGGGTAGCTGGATCCTCTTTTCAGGTAGGGAGTGTGTGTTGTTGACTCACCGCTCAGCTGTTCCATAAAACACACGTTGCCATGGGCGTTGAAGGCCAGCGTGTCAGGCGTGATGCACAGTGTATGAAAGAGGGTTGACGCAGTGATGCTCTGTAGGGCTACAATGCACTCCACACACACCGCCCACACCTCCGGCTCCGTCAGACAGGAGTCCCGCATGGACAGGATATCTGCCAGGGACACGTTCTCCTGTGGACACACAGACGTATCCACAAGAGCACACGGACACACACACAGAATAGAGTATGCAATGCCACTAAGTGTGCAAAGCCAAGTGAACACACTTCGTGTTATGAGGAAACCTAGTTGTGTCAGTGAATAAGAACGATCTCATAGTTAGACATTTTCACAGCCACACTTGTATGTGAAGAAGACAGGACCTTTTGTTGGCTTCACGAATGAGCACAAAAGCAAGTCTTTTAATGGATAAAGAGACTCCATTGTGATGTGCTGTCCAATACTTTGCATTTCCATTGCATGCAACTAACCCGACAATGTAACAGTCTACTTCCAACAGCCTAGTCTCATGGAATTTATTAGCATTAAGTTGCCGTTATTTGTTCTGAACGAATGTAGCTCATCACTAGGATGTCCCATGATTAATTTCTCTCAATTCAACTATATCAGTACAATATTTGCAAAGCATTTCAGAGTACTGTTCCATGATCAGGTAATTTCTAGACATCATAAATGAGGTTGCACAGACCTGATCCTAGATCAGTGCTATCACTCAGAGACACATCGCAAGCCTCAGTTTTGGGTCCTTGTCATACATTTAAAAAGACAGAACCGGAGCGAAGGCAGACTTTCTCCCTCTTCGACGGATCTCAGAGTGATCTATGAGATGATTGTCTGTTACAGAAATGTTTTGAGGAAGGTGAATAAAGCAGTCTTATGATGCCATAGAATATGGAACAACAAAAGGACAGAAAATTGTCACATTAAGCCAGAGCCATTGCCCATAAATAGACTGTTTCCCCTGAGAGTGGCGCAGAGAATCGTTGAGTCGCTCCCTCTCTCCTCAAGGTAAATACATCGGCCTACATAACTTTTCCTTCAGTACAACAGCTCTACTGAGACCAACTATAGAGTACTGGGAGACTGCAAAGATAACAGACAATAGGAAGAAACCGTACGATTTGTGAAGTAGTGAGGGATCCTGTCTGGGTGGATCTACTAAGTGGATAACTAAAGTCCTGAAGTAACCGAGGACTGTTAGGGGTTCAATTAATCCCTTAGTGTTCAAAGGTAGAATGGAATTCACATTTAAACGTGTTCCTCTTGTGTGCAGGCTGCAGCCGAATGTAGCTATCTGGCTGACCTCACACAGAGTGCCTTCCTCTCAACCTGTCATGTCTCTCCGGAGTCTTCACACTTACGCGGGCCCGCGAAACACTAGGGTGAATACCTGTGAAAACCAGTTCTTCACTGAATCATGTTGCAGTGTTTAACTTTGGAGCTTTAACAAAGGCAGATAGGGTTGTGTTGTAACAAATCTGGCTAGTGTCCATGTAAGGCCAAGATGGGATACAGCAGGGGTCAATGCCACTGTACCATAGATCTCTGGGGCGTATTAGCCACTAGCTACTACATCCCAGGACAATTAATATCACTTTTGGAGTTGTAAAGGTCAACCTCCCCACCGCCTTAGTTTTATGCCCCCTGTCCTGTAATCTTCACACAAACCTGTGTTGTTTTTAGGGGAATATTTTATTGAGACAGTTAAGAGAAAACAGAGGGGATTCCAAGCCACTCCTAGTAAACAACTGATCACATTAATCTAATATGTTGTCCTTTAAGAGTAATTTATTTACTGAAATAAATAAGTTACATAAACAATCTATACACCTTTTAAGGAAAAACAAAAACATTAAGGCAGCCTAAATAATGCATTTATTGTAGGGAAAAACAGAACCTTTCTGAAGTGGACAAAAATATTCCTTTACACGGATAGCCAATGCACAAATCTAAATCTTATCAAACAGGTTTTTTTGTGTCATATGTCCCTTAAGGGAGTAGGGGGCATCAGCCCCTTCATTTCCCTATAGTTAAGACTGGTGGGACCGCACAAGTAACATATGTGCATATCACAACCAAAAATGTCAGTCCCCTGGAAACCGTCAGTCAACAATAGTATTGGTACATCATTCTGGCTAAGTATTCAGTATATACCAATGAGAGGGCAATATTTATATTATTTACATAAATTAGCTCTCACCTCATCTTCAAAAAGTGGAGGCAGATGCTCAAATTCATAGTATTCATCCTCTTCTTCCTCTTCTCCTGAAAATGCGGCTGCATCAGTTCCAGATGTACCCATTGTATAGTTTTAATCAACACTGTGGATATGTGTAGGATTGGTTACGAGCAGTGTCACTCCCATAGCCTTTAGCTTAGGCTACTGCATGGCTTTCCCCTTTCCGATACTGTCCTGGCAACACAGTATAGAGACAGGAAAGACTAGGCTACAAGAACGAAAGATGAAAAGGTGTTCCGGCGTTAGCTACTTGTAACAAGGTTCCTCGTCCCGTCCTATCAGCAAAATTATGCGGCATTCCAGAAAACGCTCGGTGTCACTGCGGTTCTATTATTCCAAAACACCCGAAAGACAGCATGAAGATGACCAGAGCATAGGCTATGCGTTTTAATGTGTACTTGCCTATTGCCAATAACTGATGGCAACAGGGAGTTTGCCAACTATGCTGTCATGGCAACCACTACTGCACCTCCACTGAAACTCCGATAACGAACTGCAGTTCCCAAGTATGCAAGGGCTATTCCTAGCACAGGGGGTTACGGAGCTGTACTGTGCTTTGGACCTTGATTCGCTCCGGCGCCTCGTATTAAAGCATGAATTCCCGCCGCATATTCCGGGCAAAATCTGGTTGAATCACGTTGTTTCAACGTTCTTTTAACCTGGTTTCAAAACAGGTTTAGAATTGCAAAAAAGCAAAGAATAGGCTAATGATTTCCCCAAATTTCAACCAGAGTTGCAAACATTTAAAATAATTTTCAGGGACAGAGGAGGAATAGCCTACCATTAATTTGAGCATCTTCCTCCACTTCTTGAAGACAAGGTGGGAGTTAATATCTATAATATAATAATAAAAAAATAATAATCAGAATGATTCAAATCAGAATGATTTACCAAAAAGATGTGCACTGCTGGTCTCCCGGGGACTGACTTCACTGGCAGAGATATGTGCTAGGAAAAAAAACTGTAGCCTACATCTTCAAATGTTGACGTTTCGTTGACGTACACGCAATTCAACTTTTTATTAGAGTACAAAACTACATGTAAACGTATGAAGAAGTTAAACAATGCAGGATTCACTTCTAAATAAACCAACAATGAAACCCAAACTACCTCAAAGTTAAACATGCCCTTCTGCCACTTTTTTAACCTCCCATTTTGAGATAGATGTGTAATATGTTGTTTATGTAAGCAATAAGGCATGAAGGGGTGTATTTGGCAATATACCAAGGATAATAGGTATTCTTGAGCACACCCCATTGCCTGGTCTGAGCTTTACCATGGTATATTGGCAGGGTTGAGTGGGTTACTTTTTAAATGTAATCAGTTACAATTAAGTTACCTGTCTACATTTGTAATCAGTAACGTAACTTTTTGATTACTCAAACTCAGTAAAGTAATCCGTTTACTTTGAATAACTTTTAGATGACTTTCATATTAAGAGACATTAGAAGACGAATAGGAATAGCCTATAAACAATTGAACACCTTTTGCGGGATCAATCAATGTTAGAGTTTACATATCTGGCCAAAAACGGAATTTGACATTGCTTTCTACTTAAATAAGATTGGGCTACATCTCTACATCAGATACACACTAAACGTCTGTCAGATATTCAGTCATTACAATTAATCCAATAACCCTTGATCTTTCAGAATCTGACTTTTTTAATCTGAACATAACCCATAATCTAAGGATGTGTTAGCCTGTTCTTTTATTTGGGTTTTATTCATGTTTCTTATTGCCTCAAAACATCTTAGAAAAATATTAGGCAAATTCTCGAAAAGGTAATTGACATTGTGGTATATAAAAATCATGATATCAGTAGTTTTTCGTGCGTACACTAAAGCTGCAGTAGTCTGATATTTTGTTCCACAACCACCAACATTCTCAACACACTGCAGAAACCCCAGGCACGCGAAAGCATTTTCGCAATCATGAACACACATACAGCTCCCTAAAAATATTAAGAGACCACTGCACCTTTTTGTTTCCTTTCCAAAAAAGTCGAAAAGAACGTTTTGAGTGAGGACCAGAAGGGTTCAAATTAAGAGACCAGTGCAAATTGAAGGCTTCTGTTCCTCACTCAAAACGTTCCTTTTCAACTTGTAATCCATTACGTCTGATGTCCAAATTTAAGATGTTTGTAGGGATGGGTGATATGTCCTACCACTTATTTAGATTTTTTGCCGGATCGTGTATGCGGAACCGGCTAAGAAGAGCGAATGTCTCTGAGTGAGTGAGTGAGTGACTGACGGATGGACTGACTGACTATCCCTTGTTAAATAGCTCAGTGGTTATATAAGTGGACTTGTGAACTATAGGTTCCGAGTTTGTATCTCCTTGCTGGCAAAGTGAAGTACCCATTGTGAATTATTGCTAAATACAATAATTAAAGCGCTACCTAATAAACTCAAAACGATTTAAGTAGATAGCGTTGTTAGCTAGCATTGTATCAAACTACTGTACAATGCAAACCATTCTGTCTAACTTAGTCAATCACCAGCACCTATTTTCCACAATTATAGTATCTCGTTCAACTGCGCAGATATAACTGTTGTAGCAATCCTGCTCCAGGTAGGATTTTTGGAGTGGATATCCCGATAGCAATATGCACTTATGTCATAGGTTCCTTAGAGACAAAAAAAATAATCTTCTTCTCCCTGCTTCCAACCGTATTGCCTTGCGAAAGCATGTGTGCCAAGTACGGAAAAATACTTACAGGACATCCACAAAAATAACGCACTAAAAATGTTTAATATCTGGTGGACATCAGGTATTACTCCCCAACTGGTATATCGGCCATATAATACAACCCCTGGGTCACTCAATGTAACATACTCCTTTCATTGGGAACTTAAACATCCGTCGTACCAACGCAACAGTAACACCTGACGCCTGATGTCAAACCGCAAAACTGCATTTGCCAGGCTTTAGATATCTTTTTATATCCTTTTCCATCTTTATGAAGTTCCATTACCTTGTTGCGCAGGTATTTTTTTACAGTTCTTTTCTGCTCCCCATGGCTCAGTATCTAGCCTGCTCAGTGTATCCATGATAGAGCTAAACAAACTCATTGACTGTTTATACACAGACCCTAATTTAAAATGCCACAGGTGTGGGAAATCCACTGCCATTTTCATGTGTGTGTCACTTTGGGTGTCTGTAACAATTTTCATATGATCACTATCCTTAAATAAAAAAAATATTTTTTAAATGAACAGCATATTTTCACAATTTCAGCCAGGGTATGCAAATTTATGGGTATGCAAATTTATACATGTCAAAGTAAAATCCACATGAATGGCAGGACCCAAAGTTTCCCAGCAGAACATAGCCTTCTTCCCATAGTGCATCCTGGTGCCATGTGTTCTCCAGGTAAGCGACACACACGCAACTGGCCATCCACGGGATGTAAAAGAAAACATGAATCATCAGAACAGGCCACCTTCTTCCATTGCTCCGTGGTCCAGTTCTGATGCTCACTTGCCCATTGTGGGCGCTTTCGGTATTGGACATGGGTCTGTGGCTACACACCCCCATACACAACAAACTGTGATGCACTGTGTGTTCTGACACCTTTCTATCAGTACCAGCATTAACATTTTGATTTGAGGTACAGTAGCTCATCTGTTGGATCAGACCAAACAGGCCAGCCTTCGCTCCCCACGTGCATCAATGAACCTTGACCCTGTCGCTGGTTCACCGCTTTTCCTTCCTTGGACCAATCTAGATTGGTACTGACCACTGCAGACTGGGAACACCCCACAAGGGCTGCAGTTTTGGAGATGCTCTAACACAGTCATCTAGCCATCACAATTTGGCCCTTGTCAAAGTCACTCACACTTGCCCATTTTTCCTGCTTCTAACACATCAACTTTCAGGATGGAATGTTCACTTGCTGCCTAATATATCCCACTCACTCAACAAGAGTATCAGTGTTATTCACTTCACCTGTCAGTGGTCATTATGTTATGGCTGATCGGTGTATCAGTGTTATTCACTTCACCTGTCAGTGGTCATAATGTTATGGCTGATGGGTGTATCAGTGTTATTCACTTCACCTGTCAGTGGTCATTATGTTATGGCTGATCGGTGTATCAGTGTTATTCACTTCACCTGTCAGTGGTCATAATGTTATGGCTGATGGGTGTATCAGTGTTATTCACTTCACCTGTCAGTGGTCATAATGTTATGGCTGATCGGTGTATGTGGTGTCTGATTGCAGTGTTGGAAACTTTCTAAATCCCAAAACCCAACTAATGTCTGTAGTTCTCTAGCTGGGATCCTCCTCACTGTATGTGGGGTCAATATAGACACATGTCCTCTTCCAGGCCGATTGTTAACATCTCCAGTTGCTTTAAACTTTTTAATTATTGCCCTGATAGTGGAAATTGTCATTTTCCACCATTCAGCTATTTTCTTTCAGCAATTTCAATTATTTGTGCAGCCCGAACAACTTTTTGTCGCACATAATCACTGTATTCTTGGATCTTTCCCTTCGAATTGGATGACTATTGGAATTTGGCCTGGGCATCACCTCAAATATATAGCCCAGGAAGTAATGGCTTACCACTTAAGTGTTATTAATCACTCAGGTGAACTTAAAAACATAAAATAGGAATGGGAATATACTTCAGTTAGATTCTAGTCATATTTACACTTAATATGTATTTCACATAATTTTTTCCCATAATTTTACTTCAATTAAAGGTTTGATTTTTGGGAATATTTTGAATAAAAGAACAATAGAATAAAGTTAAAAAAAATAGATGAACATCCCGTTTTGCCCCATATTTATCAAGGCAGGCAATATCAGTGGAGGACACTATGAAATATTACTCAGCCATATATGTACAGCATATAGACTTTCACTCATGACTCAACAATGCTTATTTTAATAATGAAAGTATTTAACTTCTGACACAGCTGTCGCCTCCGCTGCTGGTCTACACTACTGTAGCCTCCATCTGAAGTATTCATTAGGCTATTACCATGGTGACCTATCATAACGAGACACAGCCCGTCCCTATCTCCTTTGCTCGCTGTCTCTGATTTTCCTTTATTGCCTCATTCTCTCTATTCGGTCTCATCTTACTCCTCTCTGCCTTAACATCCATGCCAACTGCCTCTGTGACTTGTTCTGTCATGGCTCAACCTAACGTTGTAGTGAACCAACACATCAAGCCCTCTTTAGAAAGCTGCCTTTAATAAATAGGTCATGGCCTCGAGGCAGTTCCGTGTCCGGCTGTGCGGATTCATTACTCTTCAACTCATCTCTTCGTAACTGACATCACACCAAATTTCAGCTTGAGAACCAGGGTGGTCAAAGCTCTTACACCAATGCGATAAAAACCCGCCACTAGCCACTAGCTGATATTACAAGGCTTGCAATGGTCCATCGCCATGTCTTCCCAGTGGTGTATCGTTGCCAAATCCACCCGATGTGGTCTCCGATTTGCCTGACATAATGGACACTGGAGGGGTACAATGCCATTTGCAGATCATGATAGCCAACTTCATTACAGAGTCCATTTCAGCATAATCCTGTGCTTGTTCTAGTGGGTTGAAGTCAAGCCTGTTTGGGTGCCTGCCGAGACAAGGGTGGCAGGGTGGGTGGCAGGGAATGAGATTGCTATTATGTTGGCAGTGCCCTGCGGCTGCCCGGCTGTGATGTAGAGGTCTGCCCCGGCTGGAGTGGAGAAAAAAACTATTAGATTTGTTGACTGTTCAGCACTCCGGCAGGTTGAGATATTGGGGGCAACAATCTTTATGAGGTCAGCCTCGGACAATTAATTGTGAACACACACATCTGCACAATGACTATAGCATTATATTAACTGGATAATTCATATTTTATCATAGCTGGCACCCCCTTAGCCGTCTTGTATTCATAGGACATTTCCTCATAAGGATTATGGCCGTGAACTGAAGAAATGCTTCAGCTCCTCTTTTGGGAAAAGCATCAATGATGAGTGCATACATATTAGGTAGCTTTTCGATATCTGAACCAGGTTTATTCAAAACAACACACAACTAAATCCAAAAACAGCCATATAATGAAATTGTCTGGTGTTTGCCCACACAGACACATACACACACACACAGCTCTGCAACTACTTTAATATTAACCCCTAACCTAGTCTACCCCTAACCTAGTCTAACCCTTAACCTGGTCTAACCCCTAGTCCAGTGCAACAAATCACCCCTCCTTTGGGACTTGATGGACATTGGGCTTTGGCGTACTTTACTTAATGTAATTTACAGTAGGTACATGTATTGAATCAGAAGGTGAAGAGCACGTACAGTTTGAGATGAAAACAAAATTAATAAGTGGTGTGGAAACATGAGGTTTAGTAATTGAGCAAAAAAAAAGTTAGCTGCTTATGGCAACCGGACCCAAACTCATTGAAAGTATGTGCTGTGAGTTTAGACACATAATCTTTTACACAGCAGCCAAAGGCTAAAAGCATCATAATGTTTTACACAAATATAGTGAATCTGGTCTCAATAAATATCAAACTAGTCAAGGTTTTTTCTAGAGAGGGGTCAAGAAGAAAATGTATGCATGACAGATACAAGCACACAGGGAAATACATTTGCATGGACTAGGACACACAGACACAGAAAATGAATAAACATGATAACCCTTGATTGTCGCATGCAACGAGTATGCATACGGACGCGCCTGCAGGTTGTACCTGAAATCATGGGTGCCCCAAGGTTTCGTTTTCAGACCTCTTCGACCTTGACTGTGTAGCCACGTGTGACTCCAAGCAGGGCCGGCCCTAGGCATAAGCGCATTTTGATTTGGGAGTAGTGATGGCCAAACGAGGCTTCATTAGCGTTATTTTAGCAGGAGGATATTATGCTGGCAGCACTCAGATTTTCTTTATCACAATAAAAGCCATCAGTGAAGTGTATACGACAATATACACTCACCTAAAGGATTATTAGGAACACCATACTAATACTGTGTTTGACCCCCTTTCGCCTTCAGAACTGCCTTCATTCTACGTGGCATTGATTCAACAAGGTGCTGAAAGCATTCTTTAGAAATGTTGGCCCCTATTGATAGGATAGCATCTTGCAGTTGATGGAGATTTGTGGGATGTACATTCAGAAGCTCCCGTTCCACCACATCCCAAAGATGCTCTATTGGGTTGAGATCTGGTGACTGTGGGGGCCATTTCAGGACAGTGAACTCATTGTGATGCTGGAAGTAGCCATCAGAGGATGGGTACATGGTGGTCATAAAGGGATGGACATGGTCAGAAACAATGCTCAGGTAGGCCGTGGCATTTAAACGATGCCCAATTGGCACTAAGGGGCCTAAAGTGTGCCAAGAAAACATCCCTCACACCATTACACCACCACCAGCAGCCTGCACAGTGGTAACAAGGCATGATGGATCCATGTCCTCATTCTGTTTACGCCAAATTCTGACTCTACCGTCTGAATGTCTCAAGAGAAATCAAGACTCATCAGACCAGGCAACATTCTTCCAGTCTTCAACTGTCCAATTTTGGTGAGCTTGTGCAAATTGTAGCCTCTTTTTCCTATTTGTAGTGGAGATAAGTGGTACCCGGTGGGGTCTTCTGCTGTTGTAGCCCATCCGCCTCAAGGTTGTGCGTGTTGTGGCTTCACAAATGCTTTGCTGCATACCTCGGTTGTAACGAGTGGTTATTTCAGTCAAAGTTGCTCTTCTATCAGCTTGAATCAGTCGGCCCATTCTCCTCTGACCTCTAGCATCAACAAGGCATTTTCGCCCACATGACTGCCGCATACTGGATGTTTTTCACTTTTCACACCATTCTTTGTAAACCTTAGAAATGGTTATGCGTGAAAATCCCAGTTACTGAGCAGATTGTGAAATACTCAGACCGGCCCGTCTGGCACCAACAATCATGCCACACTAAAAATTGCTTAAATCACCTTTCTTTCCCATTCTGACATTCAGTTTGGAGTTCAGGAGATTGTCTTGACCAGGACCAAACCCCTAAATGCATTGAAGCAACAGCCATGTGATTGATTAGATAATTGCATTAATGAAAAATTTAAAAGGTGTTCCTAATAATCCTTTAGGTGAGTGTAGTTTACAATACAGTCTGGAAAAAAGAACAGACACAAACAATATTGGAACGGATATTAAACATAAAATGTACAGACTAGATTGCTAACTATATTGCCTTATATAGTGCAATGATGGCTTTTATTTTGAAAAAGAAAATCTGAGTTAGCTCTGCTAGCATAATATCCTGCTGCTATGAGAACTGTAATGAAGCCTCATATGGCCATCACTATTTGGGGGCCCCAGACTGCTAGTGAGCCCCAGACTACTAGGGGAGAGGGGGCCTCCAAATCAAATGTTGCTCAGGACGCCCAAAATGCTAGGGCCGGCACTGACTCCAACTCAATCCTATATCAGTCTGATGACAAAACTAGGCCTGATATCCAGCGACAATGTGACCGGGAGGTTGGACCCCGGGTAAAGTGGCTTCAGGGAACATCTCTCTCAGTAAAATAAGAACAGAAATATAAATCTATATATACAGTGGGGAGAAGAAGTATTTGATACACTGCCGATTTTGCAGGTTTTCCCACTTACAAAGCATGTAGAAGTCTGTAATTTGGATCATAGGTACTCTTCAACTGTGAGTGACGGAATCTAAAACAAAAATCCAGAAAATCCCATTGTATGATCTTTGAGTAATTCATTAGCATTTTATTGCATGACATAAGTATTTGATACATCAGAAAAGCAGAACTTAATATTTGGTACAGAAACCTTTGTTTGCAATTACACAGATCATATTTTTCCTGTAGTTCTTGACCAGTTTTGCACACACTGCAGCAGGGATTTGGGCCCACTCCTCCGTTCAGACCTTCTCCAGATCCTTCAGGTTACGGGGCTGTCGCGGCGAGTGGAGTTTAGACCAAAAAGCTCTATTTTTGTCTCATCAGACCACATGAACTTCTCCCATTCCTCCTCTGGATCATCCAGATGGTCATTGGCAAACTTCAGATGGGCCTGGACATGCGCTGGATTGAGCAGGGGGTCCTTGTATGCACTGCAGGATTTTAATCCATGACGGCGTAATGTGTTACTAATGGTTTTCTTTGAGACTGTGGTCCCAGCTCTCTTCAGGTCATTGACCAGGTCCTGCCGTGTAGTTCTGGGCTGATCTCTCACCTTCCTCATGATCATTGATGCCCCACGAGGTGAGATCTTGCATGGAGCCCCAGAAAGAGGGAGATTGACCGTCATCTTGAACTTCTTCCATTTTCTAATAATTGCGCCAACTGTTGTTGCCTTCTCACGAAGCTGCTTGCCTATTGTCCTGTAGCCCATCCCAGCCTTGTGCAGGTCTACAATTTTATCCCTGATGTCCTTTCACAGCTCTCTGGTCTTGGCCATTGTGGAGAGGTTGGAGTCTGTTTGATTGAGTGTGTGGACAGGTGTCTTTTAAACAGGTAACTAGTTCAAACAGGTGCAGTTAATACAGGTAATGAGTGGAGAACAGGAGGGCTTCTTAAAGAAAAACTAACAGGTCTGTGAGAGCCAGAATTCTTACTGGTTGGTATGTGATCAAATACTTATGTCATGCAATAAAATGCTAATTAATTATTTAAAAATCATACTATGTGATTTTCATACTATGTGGGCCCAAATCCCTGCTGCAGTGTGTGCAAACCTGGTCAAGAACTACAGGAAACATGATCTCTGTAATTGCAAACAAAGGTTTCTGTACCAAATATTAAGTTCTGCTTTTCGGATGTATCAAATACTTATGTCATGCAATAAAATGCTAATGAATTACTTAAAACTCATACAATGTGATCTTCTGGATTTTTGTTTTAGATTCCGTCTCTCACAGTTGAAGTGTACCTATGATAAAAATTACAGACCTTGTTCTCCGCACTGTACATATATATATATATATATATATATATATATATATTATTATTACTGGACTTCAGAAGATTGCTGAAGAGAAGGTTTTGTTCATCAGTGTGCATATGCCGATGGATGTCAACATCGTCCAACAACACAGGCATATTGCAGGACACATTGTATTCCACTTTCAGAATAAGAAACTTAAAATAATGTTTTTCCCTTAAAAGGCTTATTTTCCCAATTTGTAAACCCTAAAGCTCACACTAACCCATTAGCCTACAAACGCAGAACATGTTGGTGAATTTGGTCTTGAAAATGTAAGGTCTTAATTTTGTACTTGTGATCACACTCAATTGAGCCTCCTGTTTTCATTGATCATGTTGGGATGCTTATACAACTTGAGTCGATCTGTAGCAAATTCAATTGATTGGGCATAAATAGGCCTACCTGTCAAAATAATGTCCCACATTTGAGTGAATGTCAGAGCCAAAACCAAGTTATGAGGTCGAAGAAGTTGTCCATACTACTCTGAGACAGGATTGTGTGGATGCACAGATCTGGGGATGCATTTCAATTAGCAAATATGCCTTTGTAAAATGTAATTTGTGGACTTTCTTTCATTCTTAATGAGTTTGAGACAATTAGTTGTGTTGTGCATACGTCTACTATCCACTGGAACCAGATTCTATGGTCTGCTACACAGCTGCGGGAGGTAGGGGTGCTGAAGCCCCCCCGTTGTAGCCTCAGCACACCATGACCAGATTTTGAACTTCATTTTTACAGTTCAAACGCTACCAATGAGTGTGCATATTTCATCTGACGCACATCACTACTGCACGTCATCTCTTTGGTAGTGTGGTGCACAGGAACACTCAACTCGTGCTCGGCCATTGTCACCCTTAGTAACAAATCTTCCCGCAGCCTCTTTCTGGTGATTAAAATAGAGCTTTTCGGTAATCAACACCAACAAACCCAGCAGAGGGAACCTAATCCCCACATTGAAGTATGGTGCTGGATCTGATTTTCTGAAGCTGTTTAACCTCTTACTTCTAGCAATGCTTGAGCAATGCACTGGTGGTGTTTCATGGCCAAAGCAAGCCTGTTATTCTTATTTTGCCATCTTAGCAGTGGCTTTCTTACGGACACTTTACCTGTCCAACCTGCAAATCAAAGTTTTCTCTATAGTTGAAACTGACACTTTCTTACTTTGACCAGTGTTTAGCTGTGCTTGAACCTGTCGTCCTGTGGGTTGCCTATCATGCAAGTTGTTGACTCTCAGACTCTTCTGATTCTGTTGTGGCTTTGGGTCTATCAGACCTCTTCCTGTCAGTTTCCACCATTTTCCAAGTGCCTTTTGATGGTGTAGGAAACTGTATTCACTAACACCTTGGATTTCTTTTCAATTTCTCTAAAGTAAAGACCTAAACTTTTAACAAATATAATGGTCTTTCTGTCTTCCTTTGTTAACAGCCATTTATTTCGTTTTTGGTGACCTAAACTTTTCTTTTTTACCTCTGGCGGTTTATCGCTTACCTTTGTACAATTTTAGGTTATTCACTGGACATGAACTCAGGTTATTCACTGGACATCAACTCCGAGGACCAAGGAATCTGATGGATCTGAAGTTTCTGAGTGGAGGAATGGTCTCAAATCCCTCAAACAATTTTCACTCAAACTTTACTCAACAAGATAGCTCTGGGCAACATCTTGGGTATTACATAATTAAAACTGTTTGAAGTAATTAAACAAATTACATCTGTCAGACTCGATCGTTCTAGTACAGCATCAATCCTCTGAGTTGGCTTCCAAATGTGAAAATCAGGTCAAATCAAATCTTGCTTCTGGCTGACAGAAAAAAAAATCAGTGAATACAATCTGCATATCCCTAATGTAAGATTGTATGGTGTTTTAGTGAGTGTAAATTGCACATTGCCAAGAATCTATCTCTGAATACCCTTCATTAAATGGTCATATTTTACTGTATTTTAGTGTTAATGGCACATTGCCATGAATACCCTTTAATAAACAGTAATATTGTATTATATTTTATACATTTTTAATGGCACATTGCCAAGAACCATTCTCTGAATACCCTTTGATAAACAGCACCTAGAGTAAGAGCACAATAACTTCTCAGTCACATTGAGTACTACCAATGTTTTCCTCTGTTCAGATTAAACGTGCTTATGTTAAAGATTCATGTGCATATGTTTTTCATGTGGGTTTTCCACCTCAGAGTTCTTGGAGAGTTCTAGCATATTTCATGTCATGCTAGAATGCAAATTGAGCACAGAGGCAGAATAGCCAGGGAACAAGGCTACATATTCATCAGGCCTTCCAGACAAGACCCAGTCATAACAATGTGGGCCTAGTGCAATGAGATTCAAGAACACACTGCCAGGGAAGGATATTTTACTGCAGGACTAACATGTTGTTTTGTGGGAAGCCTTCGAATGCCCTAGACCCAGTGTTACATTTGGGGCTGGGGGGAGGAGGTGAGGGTTAGAGGGAAGGAAAATGGAGTGAGCTGCAGCTCCTGGAGTTCGTTCATGTCCCACTTTTTTTTTACTTTCATCGGAACATTTAATTACTTCAGCTAGCTAATCTTTCTTTTAATAAAATCAATTAAATTAGGCTGTCAAGGCCGTAAGTGGGCAGTAATTTAAAGTGCTGGAGCAATGCCCCGGTGTTGCTGCCACGCTTGGCCAAGATGTATTTAATGTGTTCTATTAGCTGCGGCATTCGTCACTGTGTATTATGACCAGTGTGTTCCTTTTTACTGTTAATCAATGCCTTTCTTGGTTAACACTACCAATGTAAATAGAGATCGTTCTGATTTATATGACCATTGCCTACAGTTACATAAAACATATTTTTTTTGCTGTGGATACCATAACAGCAAGCTGTTCTCCCAAGTCTCAACACATTTTTCACAACTGTAGTTATGTGACCTGCCTGTTAACCTTAAGCCAAACCCACTTCTTTTGATGAATTAGATTAAGTGACGGCAGATGTTGTAAAGAAATGAAGTATGTAAATGACACCCCCTAGTGAAGTCTCGATACCGCACATCTTCGCCACCAGAGGGCAACACTTCACAGCGTTTACAGTAACATATGTGCTTTAATTAAACCAATAAGCAGGATTTAGCTGCAATGTGTTTGATTTTGGAACCATTGAACACAAATCTTAGCTTAGTTACTTCATGTTGAATCATCCTTATCTGTAATTTCATCATGTTTATGCTGATAAAGTCTGTGTTTGGTCTAGTTATTATAAAGGTACAGACCAAAAGGATATCAGTTTCTCTGACCATCCCAAAAATGTAAAAACATTATCCCATTACAGATGTGTTGACATGACATTATGCATAACCTTCACAACCAGATAAAGAAACAAAGAAATGAGAGATGAGGAGGGTAGCTGAGTGGTTAGAGCATCTGAACAGTAACCAGATAAAGAAATATTGTCAGATCGAATCCGGTGCCAGGAAAAGTGAAAAATGTCCTTGCCCTTCCATGAGCAAAGCAGTTAACCCTATTCATTTACAACAACAGGAAAGAGTCAAGATGCAATTGGGACATACAGGGCCTGGGAGACTGTGAAAACCCCTAAAATTCCATAACTTCATTGAAATCATGACTGGTGCACTTGGAGTGTATCATGCCCTCGACTTTGGTGTCTCCCTATTGTATCGTGCCCTGAGACAGATGATTGTAACACTGCTTACTTATTAGACAGGTTTTGTTAAGATAGCAGCATAGAGCATGCCTTGGCCTTTAAATCATTTTCTTTTATCGCAGTATTCACCAAGGATTTTATATACTATCTGTCTGATGCCATAGAACAGTAAAGCAGGCAAAGTGCAAGAATTCTAATCCCATTACTTAAAGAGACCCCAAGCTCCTTTTCAAAGTGAATCGCCCAGTTATGTAGTACGGTAAAACTTTTAAGGTCATGCAATGAAATCACAGTAGAAAACCTTTTAAACTTAGAGTCACAAAACCAAGTGCTCCCAAAAATCCCACTGTGTCCACAAATAATAGTGTCATTAAAAACCAGTAAACACATTAAAGAGGTGCAGGGTAAGTAAACAATAATAAGTTAGGTAGAATTCCAAATTTGGTTCTTTCTTTGTGTTCACTGAGAGAGTACAGAGGTCCTCTCAGGGGAAGCCAGGAAAGAGTCTAGCTAGGAGGTGACAACATGCTGTACAATATGATATGCTTGGGGAAAAACTGAACCACAACAAACAAAATCAACTGATTCCTTGTATGTGTTCATGGCTGGGCCCATGTGTCTTGCTTTAACACACACCAAAGACCCCACAGGCTGATACTGAACTGCACATCCCAGTGGAGAAAAGAGAACACCTTTTCCTCTCAACTTGGTATGAAGCACAGAAGGATAACATGGTCTTTGTGAATAATTCTACTAGCATAAAATCATACAATAAAAAAATGGAGCACACTGTACAATAGACAGACAGGTGACAAATTAAAGTATCAACCAACAAAGTGTTTCTGTCAGGTGTTGGGCCATCCGACCAGCTTCAATGCGCTTTGGCATAGATTCTACAAGTCTCTGGGACTCTCCTGGACGGATGGAAAACCATTCTTCCTAAAGACATTCCCTCATTTGGTGTTTTGAAGAGGTTGTGGAAAGCGCTTCCTAACATGTCGGTTCAAAATCACCCTTAAGTATTCCATTGAGTTGAGATCTGGTGACTGCAAAGGCTAAAGCATATGACTTGTGCCTTGTGGATGGGGGCGTTGTCACCCTGGAAAAGACACAATAATGAACCCTGTTTCAAAGTCACTTAGATCCTCTCATCTTGCCATCTTGATCCAAAATCGAGGTCAGCTGGGCTGGCACAGCATTTAATACATGCCACAGTGTATGATAGCAAGTCATTTATTGTTATCATTAGAGGTGGGTATTGGCAAGTACCTTACGTTATGATATACAGCTCCGGAAAAAATTAAGAGACCACTGCATTTTTTCTTTCCTTTCCAAAAAAGTCGAATAGGAAGGTTTTGAGTGAGGAACAGAAGGGTTAAAATTAAGACACCACTGCAAAATTAACACTTCTGTTACTCACTCCAAACTTTCCTTTTCAACTGTTTTGGAAAGGAAAGAAAAAGGTGCAATGGTCTCTTATTTGTTCCGGAGCTGTATATCACGATACATGTTACGATTCAATACGTCGCGATTCATCACAATATCACAACTGAAGTGCTAAAGAAAACCTCAAATATAATTATGCTATGTACTTGAAAGGACAATCTTTAGCTAATCCCCATGAGCAAACTCTGATAAAAAAAGAACCACTCAATTTGAAATGACTTAGAACTTCTAAATTTAACCCTTTAGACCCCAATATAATTCTGCTGTTGATTACTGAAAATTCTCAAACAAAATCATATTTTCTCACACATTTCAAACAAACAGACATAGCACTAAAACCAACCAAATTACAATTACAAGTTAACTTTGTTTTAAAGAGCACATACACACATTAACAGTTCCAAGGTCCTCCGTTGCTATACTATTGTGCTGGGGGATTGGGTCAGTTCTCCTTCCCCACTAAGTTCTCCTTCTCCACTATAAATCGTTGTTGATATGAGGAATGCATTTTCTGAATTTTCCCTGTCTCCTCCTGTTTCAAACTTTAGGAGGACATGAGGTCCTGGTCCACACCTGTAGGGTACCTGGTTTGAGGGGCCCGTTGCTGTCCCTGTCCATCTGGTCATACTTCTGACCTAGTCTAAATTTAAATAGACTCTGGATTTAGCCCACATGCATTTATTAATGATTCCAATTGGACTCTTAATATCTCACCCGGCACAGCCAGAAGAGGACGGGTCATCCTGAGTCTAGGTCCTCTCTAGGTTTCTTCCTAAAATTCGGCCTTCTTAGGGAGTTTTTCCTAGCCACTGAAATTCAACACTACTGTTGTTTGCTCTTTGGGGTTTAAGGCTGGTTGTTTCTGTAAAAATGATTTGTGAAAACTGCTGTTGTAAAAAGGGCTTTATAAATAAATTTGATTGATTGATTGATGTAACTTGGAATAATATAATTTTTCTCCCATTAACAATCAATAGAAAGAACGAATGTATAAGTTTGCATAAAACGATATAATGCAATGAGATTGAGCCAGCAGTCACATTAGATCCGTACAGCTAATATGATCATAATGAAGTACGCACAAGGCAAATCTCAAGACATCCGAGTTTTTATAAATGGTTGGGGGATGTATGTGGCATACATCTTTTGGCAGATGCAGGACATCATCACGATCAAGTGACAACGTCGTCAGCGAAGCACAACATTACTGCTTCTAACTGTATTACTTAAAAAGACTGATAATCCTGACAATTCGCTTTTTGACCATATACAATAATATGGGCTAATGTTGTTAGCCCATATTATTGTCAATGATGATATGTACCCTAACCTACAACGGCTAGTTAAAAAAAAAGTTTACTTGGCTTGGCTCACGTCCGTTCACGCTGGGCTCGACTGGACTGGACTCCAGTGATAGGGCACATCAGTACATGTAGTACATTTTGGCGGAAATGGGCTCGTGAAACTGGAACTAGTTAACATGGCAGCGCCCATGTCTCCAAAAACTCGTCCGGCTAAAAGTCATACTTCCGTTTCGTCATTTCCTGACCCACTCCTCGAAATTTCAATCTGTTGTCATTAGACACGGGTTGTTTCATTTGTCCTCGGAGGTTGAAATTTCAACTCGTAAAGTCGAATCGACCACACTAGCCCCAAATTCGTAATCCAGGATGGTAGCACCTTGTATAAAAAGTAAGTGAAAGCTGTAGTTTTAAAGTTTATTTGAGCAATTCTGTTTATTTGTTTCTCATTAAAATTGTCGTACACTTTTAGTACTGGCCAACTGCTATCTGTGGAAATGTTGCTACGGTGTTATATGCGTGAAATACCACTTACATTTTTATCAACAGAAAGAGCAAGTGCAACAAAGGTTTTCCTGGGGGCGTCCATTTTGTTTTCCGACTTAGACTTTTGGAACGCGATTAACTTGGATGTGACATAATTCCCAGTTCCGACTTCTGAGGTAAATGGAACGTGGCATTAGTAACGTTTGAACAATTACACCGTTGTTTACTTCCGTTTCATAAATCCCATTACATCTACCTCTTGCTGAAACTAGCTTGACAAAACCATTATACCATATACATATAGCGGCATGATTAAGCAAATTATAATCGAAAGTTTGATACTGACATTGATACTGCTATTTCCAAATCACCAATATATTTTCAGATCCCAAAAATGTGAATGAGATGAGCTTCACACAAGTCAGCGTGAAGCATTGTACATCCGTAATAGTTTTTCCTGCAGGTGCTGTAGGTTTTTTGGAGATTACTTAAATACCTGGACATTTTTTTTTTTTAAATGCTTAATGGATTTTCAATGTTGGTTTGAGTTAACACTGCAACTTCTAGCGAAGATGTATGCTTCAAGCTAAGGACTGGCAACAATATATTGTCCCATACACAATAGTGGTTATTCTATGTAGGCTATGATTTCTATTTTTAACTGAGATTTCTACGCTGTTTACACCCATGTTTGAGAATATCAAATCAACCACAATTGCAATATATGTCAAAGAAAATGCTATTCAATATCTAATCCAAATTGTGCAGCCCTACTTTCAGTATATATATACAGCAGGACTGGTCACCCCTCTGAGCCTGGGTCCTCTCTAGGTTTCTTCCTAAAATTCGACCTTCTTAGGGAGTTTTTCCTAGCCACTGAAATTCAACACTACTGTTGTTTGCTCCTTGGGGTTTAAGGCCGGGTGTCTCTGTAAAGCACTTTGTGACAACTGCTGTTGTAAAAAGCGCTTTATAAATAAATTTTGATTGATTGATTTGAGCAGGAAGAACAAGTATTTGATACACTGCCGATTTTGCAGGTTTTCCTACTTACTTTTCATAGGTAAACTTCAACTGTGAGAGACGGAATCTAAAACAAAAATCCAGAAAATCACATTGTACGATTTTTTGAATAATTAATTTGCATTTCATTGGATGACATAAGTATTTGATCACCTACCAACCAGTAAGAATTCTGGCTCTCACAGACCTGTTTCTTTAAGAAGCCCTCCTGTTCTCCACACATTACCTGTATTAACTGCACCTGTTTGAACTTGTTACCAGTATAAAAGACACCTGTCCACACACTCAAACAAACTCCAACCTCTCCACAATGGCCAAGACCAGAGAGCTGTGTAAGGACATCAGGGATAAAATTGTAGACCTGCACAAGGCTGGGATGGGCTACAGGACAATAGGCAAGCAGCTTGGTGAGAAGGCAACAATTGATGGCACAATTATTAGAAAATGGAAGAAGTTCAAGATGACGGTCAATCTCCCTCGGTCTGGGGCTCCATGCAAGATCTCACCTCGTGGGGCATCAATGATCATGAGGAAGGTGAGGGATCAGCCCAGAACTACACGGCAGGACCTGTCAATGACCTGAAGAGAGCTGGGACCACAGTCTCAAAGAAAACCATTAGTAAAACACTACGCCGTCATGGATTAAAATTCTGCAGCGCACACAAGGTCCCCCTGCTCAAGCCAGTGCATGTCCAGGCCCATCTGAAGTTTGCCAATGACTATCTGGATGATCCAGAGGAGGAATGGGAGAAGGTCATGTGGTCTGATGAGACAAAAATAGAGCTATTGGGTCTAAACTCCACTCGCCGTGTTTGGAGGAAGAAGGATGAGTACAACCCCAATAACACCATCCCAACCGTGATGCATGGAGGTGGAAACATCATTCTTTGGGGATGCTTTTCTGCAAAGGGGACAGGACGACTGCACCGTATTGAGGGGAGGATGGATGGGGCCATGTATCACGAGATACAGTATTATTGGTAGCTAGCTACTTGATATAACTACAGTAGTAGTTTTACAAGTGACCTGACACAGTGACCTTGAAAACAGTGCTACTAAATAGCCAGCGATTTCGACAGATAATGTGTATTTGAATGTTGACTTTATCTAAAAATTATCTAAAGTTTAATCATTTTCTTACTGGTGTCATGTGTGAGGTTTCTGTATAAGACTGAAAATGAAATGACCGAACAGAAGTGACGAAAGTTGGATGCCTCTCCATGAATCTGCAGATGCGACAGTGAGCAGATCACGCCTTGACTGCACTTGGTGGGGATGTTTGTCCAGAAATTCTCCCGCAGGAGGCTGCAAGGAAGCCCCTCAGTATAATATCCAATATATATAAATATCTCTCTGCAGCAGGAAGTCTTGGCAAATAGTTTAGAGACATATTTTAATTAATAGAAGGCATGAATCCAAATAATATATAATTGCGTAAGTTCAAGTATTTGGATTCTTTTCCTGTTTTTCAATGCATGCAAATTGGTAACCATGGGTTATGAAATGTGCTGTATCAGCATTGCACCAACACCCCGAAAAGAAGTTCCAGAACTGGACAGGGCCAGCTAGCAGGGCCAGCCCAGACACTGCAGCCGATCAGGACTTAATCTGGGGAGGTCTGAACAGACTCCCAGGGAGCTACTCGAGGGAGGAGTAGTCTGAAGAGACGAGAAAAAAGACCATGCCTGTGGGGAAGACAAAGAAGACCATGCACGTGGGGAATATAAAAAGCTGGAGAGGCAATAGAGGAGGCAATGCAAGGCAGCAGAGCAGCTTCAAGCCCTGTTGCCCTCACCATGTCTCTGCTCCAGCTACATAGAGGAGCCGAGGAGGGAGAAAGACCAGGGAAGAAAAAAAAGGTGGGGCAGCTGCTAAAGGTACAACCACTCATGGGTGTTCATCCCAAATGGACATTAAAACACAGACAATCACTGTGCCTGAGGTGCCTCTTCTGGGTACCTACCTGGTTAGTAAGTCTCCTGGTTTATCCAGATGAACTTGTTTTTTCCTCTTCGTTACCCTTGACAAGTTTAGCCACAGATGATGCTGCGTGCAGTTGTGGCCTTGCTCTTTCTCTGTGCCACTGTTGAGCGGCCATGCTTACCACTGGATTCTGGCCTGCCACCAGCTCAAGGGTATCTAATCCAGGCCTAAGGGTCTTGTGGATCCAGCTAAGAACACCACATCATCATCTGAACATCAGCCTTGTAGCAACTAATAATGTAATACCTACTGATATTGTAATAATAGCGAATAATGTAATCACTTTTTCCTTTCTATTAAATTAAACCAATTATGTAAGAAATTGACAATTATGTTATAACATTGCTTAGTGAATAATGACATTTTGGGCAAATGTTATTACATTATTAACTGAAAAAAAAGAAATAACCTGTTCTGATTTGTTAAATATCTGCAATATCCAAATATGAGTGTCAAGGGCAGACATATCATCAACTTTGGGGATGATTCCATCATTGTGTCCCTGCTCAGAAATGACCAGGGTCCGGTGTTGATGATTTTAGGTACTGGTGCAAACGCTCCTTCTTGGACATAAGTGTGTCTAAAACAAAGGAAATGATAATTGATTTTAGGAAGAAGTCCCCCGGATTGTTCCTGCTGTTACTTATGGCCAAGATGTTGAGGTCTTTCAGCAGTACAAGTATTTGGGAACAATAATTGATAATAAGCTAACCTTTGAACCAAATACAGATGTTGTTTGTGCAAAGGCACTTCAGGGCATGTATTTTTATTGGAAGCTTAGATGTTTTAATGTTGACAACATTTTTTTTTTAGAAATAAGTTGGAGGGAATTGTTAGATTGTGCAGTAAATTTGCAGGCATAAATCTAAATGACCTCTCCAACTGTGTAAAGTCAGAGTTACAAAGAATGTCAATCTTTACTGACCTTAGTCACCCCTTGTTCAGTGAGTTCAGGTTGCTTCCATCTGGTCACAGATAAAACCTACCAAGATGTAGAACCAACATATTTAAGAATTATGTTATTCCTGCTGCTATTGGCCTTTTGAATTAATTCTATGTTGTTGTTTTTTTTGTGTGAATGGTTGTGTGGTGTTTGGGGAGTTAACTGTGTTAATTGTGTTGATAGTTGAATTTACTGCTGGCTGTGCAACAAATTGCCCCTTGGGGATAATAAAGACTGCTAACTAACTAACAAATCCCTGCATTTAAGTTTTATTTATAGGCTGTCGAGTGTCACAGCTTACAAGTACAGCAGCTCTGTCTTTCAAAAAGCTGTTCGGATGACTACACAAAACCTGACTCCTCTTAGCCTTAACTAAAAAGACACAAACACTCACACGTATTTCAGAGGGAAAGAAGAAACTTAGACAATTTATATTGTATTATTCTCATTTGTTTGTGAGACATAAATATGATCAATAAAACGGGGTCAGAATTGTAGGTAAAACAGCAACATACGTTTTTTTTGTTTGTAAATTTTTTTGCACAATTGTAAAAAAAGATTAACTTCTGTAGATGTAAAAACGTTTTGCAAACCAAGTAGAGCACGTCCTTACACTAATCCACACAGCACAGACGCATGCTTTTCAGGGAGCATTGGTTTCCTCTGTGGTATCCTTGCATTAATCAAATTTTCATGTCGTTTCTACACGAGTGGGCTTTTTATATGACAGGGTACCTCTTAACCCACACCTGAATGTGGTCTCATTGACTGAAACACCTGACTTCAATTACTCACTTCAGAAAAATTCATTATCCGAGAGGTTTCGCACACTAATGTAAAAGTACACATTTTGGTGTGTTCTTTGTTAAATAAAGCTGTGTTTATCTATTGTTGCAACTGTATATTTGATATCACATCCGTAATGCTGGAACTGCCCACATGTAACCAAGTTTCCTCTCCCTCTGTCTTCAGAATAGGGGTGTGTGTGTGTTTGCAGTACACACATGACATCATGGCTTTTATGCGTGTGTGTTGCTAGTTTGGGCTAAGCTTCAGGAGTCAGGTTTGGTATAGTCATCGGAACAGCTTTCAATAGATAAACCTACAGCGAACTTCAATTCAGTTTTCAGTATATTATTCTATTAACAATAAAAGTTATGACATTTTGAATGAATTTCTTATACCCAGTGAATAATGTTATACCCAATCAATAATTTAATAACTTACATTTTCAACACAATTGTATTGTTATTCGCTAAGTAATTTTATAACATTATTGGTTTATTTAAAAAAAACAAATGAAAGCTATTCCATTATAAACAGTTGTTATATTCTGCAGTTCTTACATGATTAGTTGTCACAGGCTTTGTTTTCATTACTGAGACAACGTATCCCTGATATCCCCCTCTGTGTGGTCAGACTAGAACCTAGCTACCTCATCCTCCAATCCTGCGTCCACCGAAGTAAAGGGCAAGTAGTTACCCTCCAAGGCATTAAGCACTTTGAAAAATGCAGCTTGCCCCAGGAGTGTCGCCCTTCAGCTCGTTGGCAGAGCTCTCTTGAGATATGCAGGACAAGAAGGCAATCTTGAGACATTTTTTTTCTTTCAATGTCTGAAGCCTAGTTTTGGGAAAAAACTTCAGAGAAAGCCTTCATCGCCTCCTGTTTGCCAATCTATCAAGTCACCAGTTTGCCACGGTATACAGATAAATAAGACGATAGATAACAGAAAAACCTTAGCGGTTCACTGGCGATGAAGGAGAAATTCTCCCTAAGTGGTTGTCAATATCGACTTCATATATACAGTGGGGAGAACAAGTATTTGATACACTGCCGATTTTGCAGGTTTTCCCACTTACAAAGCATATACAAGTCTGTAATTTTGATCATAGGTACACTTCAACTGTGAGTGACAGAATCTAAAACAAAAATCCAGAAAATCACATTGTATGATTTTTAAGTAATTAATTTGCATTTTATTGCATGACATAAGTATTTGATACATCAGAAAAGCAGAACTTCTCCAGATCCTTCAGGTTTCGGGGCTGTCGCTGGGCAATACGGACTTTCAGCTCCCTCCAAAGATTTTCTATTGGGTTCAGGTCTGGAGATTGGCTAGGCCACTCCGGGACCTTGAGATGCTTTTTACGGAGCCACTCCTTAGTTGCCCTGGCTGTGTCTTTTGGGTCGTTGTCATGCTGGAAGACCCAGCCACGACCCATCTTCAATGCTCTTACTGAGGGAAGTAGGTTGTTGGTCAAGATCTCGCGATACATGGCCCCATCCATCCTCCCCTCAGTACGGTGCAGTCGTCCTATCCTTTTTGCAGAAAAGCATCCCCAAAGAATGATGTTTCCACCTCCATGCTTCACGGTTGGGATGGTGTTCTTAGGGTTGTACTCATCCTTCATCTTCCTCCAAACACGGCAAGTGGTGTTTAGACCAAAAAGCTATATTTTTGTCTCATCAGACCACATGACCTTATCCCATTCCTCCTCTGGATCATCCAGATGGTCATTGGCAAACTTCAGACGGGCCTGGACATGCGCTGGCTTGAGCAGGGTGACCTTGCGTGCGCTGCAGGATTTTAATCCATGACGGCGTAGTGTGTTACTAATGGTTTTCTTTGAGACTGTGGTCCCAGCTCTCTTCAGGTCATTGACCAGGTCCTGCCATGTAGTTCTGGGCTGATCCCTCACTTTCCTCATGATCATTGATGCCCCACGAGGTGAGATATTGCATGGAGCCCCGACCGAGGGAGATTGACCACCATCTTGAACTTCTTCCATTTTCTAATAATTGTGCCATCAATTGTTGCCTTCTCACCAAGCTGCTTGCCTATTGTCCTGTAGCCCATCCCAGCCTTGTGCAGGTCTACAATTTCATCCCCGAGGTCCTTACACAGCTCTCTGGTCTTGGCCATTGTGGAGAGGTTGGAGTCTGTTTGATTGTGTGGACAGGTGTCTTTTAAACAGGTAACTAGTTCAAACAGGTGCAGTTAATACAAGTAATGAGTGGAGAACATGAGGGCTTCTTAAAGAAAAACTAACAGGTCTGCGAGAGCCAGGTGATCAAATACTTATGTCATGAAATAAAATGCAAATTAATTATTGAAAAATCCTACAGTGTGATTTTCTGGATTTTTGTTTTAGATTCCGTCTCTCATAGTTACCTATGATAAAAATGACAGACCTCTACATGCTTTGTAAGTATGAAAACCTGCAAAATCGGCAGTGTATTAAATACTTGTTCTCTCCACTGTACATTAAGGAGGCACAAATCGTTTTACTCAGCGTGGCGAATAGCGAAGAATCACAGGACGGTTGAGCACCTGGAAGGCTGTGCTAAAAATTGTAAGCTGACATGGTTAACTGAGTGAAGGTCAGCAACTGACACAAGATGCTAACCTCTGCTATACCGCACAAACACATTCTTAGACTGCACCTGGCATTTTCTACCAATTACACTGAACAGTCCCTCGGTCAGACTGAGGGATTATAGCACTGCAGTATGAGGTTCCACCAAAGCATATCCAAGACCAGATTGGTTGTTTCAGAAACATTTCATCTAAATCCCACCCTCTCATGCCCTGTGTTCATTACCACCACAATGAACAACATCTGACTCCAGTACTGCTTACAACCCTGTCGTCGACAGAGGTACACACATGCATTAACGCCTTCAGCCACAAACGCCCACACCACCCTGTAATCAACATCGCACAACAAATATTTACAGGACTGTTTCTCCTCTCTGGGGGAAATCAGATCATCTCTCTGAGTCACAGTGCACACTAGTGGACCACCTTGACAGCATCCCACAAGGTCGCAGAGAGATCTCTGTCTCTGTCAAACTGTCTTCAGGCCTGAATGTAAAGGCCTGGAATTTTATTTGCCCAAAGTTACAGGAATAATCTGATGGCGGGTGGGGGCTGAGTGGCGTGTGGCCTTGTAAAAAAAGAAAAAAAAGAAAATTCTGTTGCATATTAAATGTGCTCAGGCGTTTCATGGCCTGTCAGGCCTGATTTGTGATGCACAGAAGACACACAAGCTCATTTCCCCACACTCACATACTGTTCGCAAACAGTACATCCTAATACTAATTCAGACAAACACACTGCAAACGTGTGCTGGCTGGCACGCATTGCATGCGCACATGCTGTAGGTTAAGCCTGTTATCATATGTACCCCCCCCCCCCCCACCTAACCCGTGCCTCAGACACGTCTGTGTACATCCCTGCCGAGGATACTGCAACATAACACGTGCACACACTCATGCAGGCGCACAAACACAGCAAAACGTGTTGTTCATCGCATGGTGAAAAAATACATTTATTGGTATCTATGTTGTTGATGTAGAAAAAAGTACCACAGGCGTAAACTGGCAGAGAAATGACAAGCTTCTCCAGCTGGCTGAATTTAGCAGTAACTGCTGCTGAATGATGAGCCGCGGTAGATAAGAGGCCTAGGGTACCAAACATGGAGGCCAAACACATTGAAAGCTAATTTTGCTTCTAAGAAATACTGTAGGCCGATGTGCGAGAGGTACAGTAAAAAGACCAAAAGCAAAAATACTCTCGCATAGACATGTTTAATGCAGGATGATTTGAGAAGATACCAAGGACGGACATACCAAGGGGTTTTGACTGATAATGTAACATGGCAGTTCATCCATGGACACATACCTATGAAGTCAAGATTCATCTGTCCAAGGGTCTCACTGGGGCCCATGATGCTACTGGCCGGTCATTACCTTGTAATGTTTCAAATAATCCAGTCTTATCATTTATACATTTCAGTTCAAAAATCCTTCACATTCAAACAATTCTTTCTGCAAATCAAGCCCCTATGTTGAGGGGATTTCTTTTCTCAGTTCAATCACAGCTGACATGTGTGACATTATCCTGGTATCCCATAGCTATTAGTGCATTTGTGTGTTAAATATAACAAAATATATGTTCAGTCCACATACCTGACTAAAGATCAGAACAAAAAGAAAAGCAACCTAAAAAGAAAAGCAAAGAAACTATGCACCAAAAAACAAAAGACATTTCTAAACTCAGATACTGAGCATTAACATTAAGAGCTTTGTCTTTTCCATACATTTTCTTTACATATATATGTTTACTCTTAAATATCTTAAATCTTTTATAAAATAATTAATCCAAATCAATTCTATGTACATAGACAGGATTGCACAGGATGGATAGCGCGGTGTTTCATGCCAATGTAGTTTTGGCCAGGCAGGAGTTGCTGTATTCTTGTAAAGTAGCAATTGGATTCTTTCTTAACTTTGTCTGTTCACTCTAACTCAGGAATGACTCATTTCCATACCAAGCTGGTGACCCAAAAGGGCAAAAAAAAAAAAGGCTTTTTAAAAGTACTTAGTCCCTAAGGGCCACCTTGTAACTCCACCTGTATAACCTATGCAGTTTAAATATTCAACTCAATTAACGTCCCGCATGTTCTCAGGCATGAGTTGAATGTGACAATAACGGGAACAGTGAATAACAGCCCTGTCTTCTGAACATGGCAGTAGGAACATCCACTGTAATGTAAAAAAATAGAAATGTTTCACGTCATGTTATAGTGACCACAGTTCCATCTGCTCTGTAGACATATTGTGGGTGGTTGTCAATAATGTGCATTGATATACAAGGCAAAAAAACACAAAACACATAGCTATATATATAGATATATATATAAGGCTTGCATGCTCCGTTTCCTAGAAATAAATAGAGTATAAAGCATGGACTTGACCAATTAAATTAACCTCCAACCATTTCACCAAAGCCATGCCAGAGATCGGAAATGCTGAATTGGGTTGTGGGACAACACGACATGAACCCAGAATTGCTTGGTCATGGCCTGTTATGACACTACTGGCACGATCGCTCTCCAACACCACAAATATACACAATGACAATGCGACTGTTGTTGTTGTTGTATACTTCTCTCCCCCCAAAGAAACAAACAAAAAAACACTAGAGTAGGACAGCATACAGACAAGGACATTCAATATCAACCTGTGACAGAATACTCAACGGGTTTTTTCAGTTTTCTTGGTTGTTATTTTTTTCAGTTTTTTTCAGTTTTTTTTTACGTGTCGGCATCCACGGAACTCTTGACAAGAGCAGATTATCTTTGTATATTACTAAGACATCTCTAGCGGATATTCACAGTATATTCTAGTAAATATGCTTCAAAATGGTGAAAATACCAATGAGTCTAAATTGCTGGTGTGTTTGCCTGAAACACTGAGCTTCTCAAAGTACTGAAGTTACACATCAGAGAGAACTGGGTCTATGGATTTATCTATGAGCCATTGAAATAAACACAATTGTCCTGTTCTCACACACACACACCCACACACATCCATATTTTCCCATCTTCTATAGATTGGTGATAATAATAACAGTGGTGAAACAACCTTTAACAAAAGCTATTGTATCGTCTGGGGTATGACTCACATTCATCTATGAAAGCAAAATCAGTTTGTGTTGTGGCGGCTGGTCATTGGGGGAACCTTTACGAACATGTCAAATAACTTTACAGGGAAACGGAACACATGAAAACAAATGAAGAAAAAAAAGGATTGTGACTCTCAGAGAGTTATTCAATATTTTTTTGTGGTTTAAGTTTCTAGAAAGGGAGAAGTGACTCAAGGATCAGAGGGAGGGAGGCTAGAGTGGAGGCCTATTTTCGGTCTTCCCTCAGCGTGCTACACAGTAGTTTCATTCTTCCAGGGTCCCGTGCGTATATTCCCTGTGCTGTCCGATGTGTACAGCAAACCCTCATGCAGGCCGCCTTTAAGGATCCCATTCTGATTGGACGGCTGGTTCTGAGGGTAGGATTGTCTGCGCGGGTGCATCTCCAGGTGGTGATGGGGCGCAATCAGATCCTCCTCGTTGGCTATTTTGCCACAGCCACACAGGAAGGTGCCCGCGTCGCCCGCCTCCGCCTGGCACAGGGTGGGGAACAGGTCCGCCTTGGCGCAGCAAGGCACGTGCCGGTGGCACGGAGCATGGCACGCCAGCGACACCTCGTGGGCCGCCTGGCACGCGAGGTGACCCGCCTCGTGAGGGGCGGCAGCCAGGTGACAGATGTGCCCGTGGCGCTCGTGCGTGCTGTGGGGGCTGTCCGTGCGCGAGCTGTGGATCGAGCCCCCGTCCACGCTGGACGGGATGTGGTAGGCGTATTCCCTCTCTGCCGCCCCCCCGCCGCCTCCCTGCCTGTGCCGGCCAAAGGGGCGGGGCTTAGTCCTGGAGCCTCCCTTCAGGCAGCGGTGCAGGTGGACACCGGGCCGGCAGCCCTCTGGGTTGCCGTGGAGCAGCAGGTCCTCCTCTGCCACCTGCTGGCTGTGCAGGGCGGCACAGCAGGGCGCAGGGGCGAGGCACGCCACATGGTTCTGCTTACAGTGGGCCACAGCGCCCCCGTGGGCGTGTCCCAGCAGGGCCTTAGCCGGGCATGGCGAGTCCAGGTGGCAGTGTCCCAGTGTGTCCCCATTGACATTCACCTTCGGACGCGAGGGGCCGTGAGCGTGGCCACGGCAGCCCTGGTCGGCACGTCGCCCGGGGCAGCAGGAGCACCAGCAGTGCCACACGTCGTCCCTCTTGGCGCAGTGGTGGATCAGCACAAACAGACCGAGCGTCACCGAGAAGGCGCCGTACAGGCAGCTGAAGATCATGTCCAGGAAGTGACCCTGGGACACGGCCAGTGCGCCGAAGGCCCACGTGGCCACGAACAGGAAGAGGGTGAAGGCCGCCGTTCTCAGCTGGGCCTTGAATGAATGCTCGTTGGCGAGCAGCGAGGGGTCGACGGGGGCGGCGGTGGACAGGTGGCAGCCCGCATGGCAGTGGCCCCCGTTGGGCGCCGATGGCAGGGCTCCGGGTTCCCCTCCCTGGTGGCGGTGCCCGGCCGGATCGCCACCCGATGCCAGCCTCTGCTGCTCGTCGGTCAGGGCCTTCAGCTCGTACTTCTTCTCAGGGTGGCGCCTCAGCTGGATGAAGGTGCACAGGAAGTAGACGCAGGTCACCAGGACGATGAACGCCACAGGGCCATAGAAGGCTCCCAAGCTGGGCTCCCATGCCATCCAGCAGCTGAAACACACACAGACACACACGCGATCAGACAAAGAGGAGGCTACATTAGTGTCACTCATAACACTCGTATCTGTATCCAGGTAAACGATGGCAGATTTGCAAACGGAAAGCGGGAGCTGTATACAGGAATGTGCCAGGCGAAACGTTTTTTACAGCGCCGCATGGGTTTTCACTGACACTGATCCTGAACTTAAGAACAGAGCACGGCAATCAGTTTCTCCCATCCCTCCAGCTAATTGGGTGACTTCTGCATATTTTATGTTGTCTGATGATCCAGATTGCGATTGCCTATTTCAGACCGCTTAAACAAACAGCAGTGATGTGATGCACGGGGACTCATGGCTGCGTTACAAACAAAATAACAGCGAGCATGCTGGCGCTAATTCCTCAAGGGCACCGCTAGGAGATCTAAATAAAAACTGCATCCAGTTAAATACCCTTTATTGAGTCATAAACTTCACTGAAATGACTGTGCTTTTGAGAGTTCTACGGCCACTTAAAGACACCAGCTACTCCTCTCACTCGAGTCCTTTTTTTGGTCCAATGTTTTTCAAGCGTACCCTTATCATATTACTGAATGCATCCAGGGAATTTTCCAATTTTGTTATCAACAAATGCAGGTAGAAGTACAGTACAGACATAAAATGCACATTAAATCGGCAGTGAGATATTTGGATTCAGTCTTGTGGCAGGTGAACAGGTGTGTCCTAACCTTAGGGCTAATTAAATTATCTCCAAACTGTTCCCTTTCAATTTATACCATGGATAAGAACATGTTCATATTTCTTCAGTTAGCCCCATGCATACAGGCCAATTCCAGTGAGAATAAGGGGTTAATAAACATTGAAAAACTGAAAATCCACAGACCCCTTGAAGCGATAAATTACCTTAGGTGATAAAGAAAAGTATACACTGAGGTGTGACATATCATTAGATCTACCTGAATCTAATCTGTTTTAGAGTGTTAATGAGATGAAGAGTCATTGCAGAATATTGGTGCATGGAGACGCTGAGCCATTAAGGAGGTATGTGTGTGTGTTTAAGGAGGAATGTGTGTGTCGTTAAGGAGGAATGTTTGTGTCTTTAAGGAGGTATGTTTGTGTCTTTAAGGAGGTATACACTCACCTAAAGGATTATTAGGAACACCATACTAATACTGTGTTTGACCCCCTTTCGCCTTCAGAACTGCCTTCATTCTACGTGGCATTGATTCAACAAGGTGCTGAAAGCATTCTTTAGAAATGTTGGCCCATATTGATAGGATAGCATCTTGCAGTTGATGGAGATTTGTGGGATGCACATCCAGGGCATGAAGCTCCCGTTCCACCACATCCCAAAGATGCTCTGTTGGGTTGAGATCTGGTGACTGTGGGGGCCATTTCAGTACAGTGAACTCATTGTCATGTTCAAGAAACCAATTTGAAATGATTCAAGCTTTGTGACATGGTGCATTATCCTGCTGGAATTGCCATCAGAGGATGGGTACATGGTGGTCATAAAGGGATGGACATGGTCAGAAACAATGCTCAGGTAGGCCGTGGCATTTAAACGATGCCCAATTGGCACTAAGGGGTCTAAAGTGTGCCAAGAAAACATCCCCCACACCATTACACCACCACCAGCAGCCTGCACAGTGGTAACAAGGCATGATGGATCCATGTTCTCATTCTGTTTACGCCAAATTCTGACTCTACCATCTGAATGTCTCAACAGAAATCGAGACTCATCTGACCAGGCAACATTCTTCCAGTCTTCAACTGTCCAATTTTGGTGAGCTCGTGCAAATTGTAGCCTCTTTTTCCTATTTGTAGTGGAGATGAGTGGTACCCGGTGGGGTCTTCTGCTGTTGTAGCCCATCCGCCTCAAGGTTGTGTGTGTTGTGGCTTCACAAATGCTTTGCTGCATACCTTGATTGTAACGAGTGGTTATTTCAGTCAAAGTTGCTCTTCTATCAGCTTGAATCAGTCGGCCCATTCTCCTCTGACCTCTAGCATCAACAAGGCATTTTCGCCCACAGGACTGCCGCATACTGGATGTTTTTCCCTTTTCACACCATTCTTTGTAAACCTTAGAAATGGTTGTGCGTGAAAATCCCAGTAACTGAGCAGATTGTGAAATACTCAGACCAGCCCGTCTGGCACCAACAACCATGCCACGCTCAAAATTGCTTAAATCATCTTTCTTTCCTATTCTGACATTCAGTTTGGAGTTTAGGAGATTGTCTTGACCAGGACCACACCCCTAAATGCATTGAATCAACTGCCATGTGATTGGTTGATTAGATAATTGCATAAATGAGAAATTTAACAGAAATGTAACCTTTAAGGAGGTATGTCTGTGTCTTTAAGGAGGTATGTCTGTGTGTGTGGATGTAAAACAGTGTATTGCTGTGACCTTGAAAACAGGGCGCTGCTGTTTGACTTACTAGGGTGTGGCCTCCCCGCTGCCGTAGTTGTCAATATTGACAGCTGCTGTGATTCCACAGATGATAAAGGGAACTCCGCCACTGACTAAATAAAACCTAGAAGGAGAGAGATGGGGAGAGAGAGAGAGATTATAAAAATGGGTGACACTCAAAAATAAACTTCACAACACCAATATTTTTCAAGGCTGTACTAACAGTCACAGATAGTCAAAAAGAGAATTAAAAAAAGAGAGAGCCATGAGGAGAGAGAGAACGAAAGAGAGGCAGAGAGAGAAAAAAGGAGCAAGAAAGACAGTGAGACCTGAGGATGTGCTTCTCCCTGTGTGTCGGCTTGGGCTGTACGCTGGGAATGAGGAGAAAGACAAGAGGGAAAGAGAAAATGAGAGACAGCTTGAGAGATAAAGAGGAGGTCAAACAGGCCTTCTCCTCCTCTTCCCTCCTCCACGCAGCAAAAAACAAGTCAGCCGCTGTCGGCAACCTGAAAAACAGTTCTGAGAAGCAGTCAGTCATATGACCAGTCGGGCAAACAGCTTCATTTTGCGGTGGAGCAGGTTCAAACGGCCCAGTACATGTCCACTTCTCAAATAGGGGACGTCTCTATTATTACCGCTGCTTGAGACATTCTCCTCGCAACTCTTCAGCTCTGGAGAAAAATAAATAAAAAAAATCACAATGTCAGCCAAATGCAGCCCCATCATCTATCCCTCTGTCGATCTCGGTCCCTCTCTTGCTCCTACCCCTCCCTCACTCCTATGCCTCTCTCCCTTCCTGCTCTCCCCTCCCTCCCACTGCACCCGTCCCAAAATTCAATTACAATCAAGATGTTTGTGTGGGCAGGTGGAAGCACAGGCATTAACAGGGCTGTCAGTGTCTGGCCGGAGTGATTCCCCGAGGACGCTGCTCCAACAGAAAGCCATTTACGCACACGTCAAGGAGATAAGTATAAAGACGGGAGAGCGCCGTCTGGATGTTAACGCCTAGTGCTCTACGCTGTTCTCTATCTGCAGCTCGAGGGGTCGCCGGTCAACAAACGCACACTTTGCCTGGCTGCCAACACATGGCCGCATACACAGCAACACGTACACACTCCGAACTCTAGGTCTCTGTCCATGTCGTCACAGCGTATCCTTCGAGAGTCCCTCAAGCACACACGCTTAGGCGACACAAAATGGCAGACAGTTCAGACGGTGGGGTGCTTTTGAATCAGGTTTGGGGCAGCAGACGCAATCATAAACTGATAGGAATAGACACCCCCAAATCGAGAAGTGCCCTCCGGCCAAGGATTGACTACAGAGAGTAGAGGACTTGGACCTCTCCAAATGTGAGACATTCGTGTCTGTTCTGTTACCAGGACAGACAGACGGGGGGATTGGGTACATCTGCATCGTCTAACAGGATGTTGTGCTGCTTACTGTAGCTTGCTCTATTTCTGTATTTTGACACAGAAGCAGCGGCACGAAAATGATTAGGGTTTTGTACTTCACGGCACAAAGCGAGGAATATTCTACCATGATCCAGTGTTTCCCAGCCGAGTGAATTGAGGTTTCCATCTCCTCCAGAGCGGGTAGGAATCATTATGTACTTATTAGCATCCATGCCATTAAACCAGTGGGGCCAACAAAGCACAGGGGTCAACTGGTCAAAGGTCATCGTGATGGGACTCTGGATTAGCTGACAGCCCAATAACCCGATGCCATCAGATTCTGTCATCAGGCTGTTCCTGGGCTGACTAGAAAGAGAAGGGGGATGGATGGATGGGTGGATGGGTGGAGGGCAGGATAGCAGAAGGATGATGGAAATTGATTTGTCCCCGGTGGCTAAGTCTCATTGCCTGGGCCCCTCTGACGGCGAGCATTAGGCGCTCGCGCACGCACACACACACAAACACACACCCCTTTCATCTAGGCTTTACATTCTGCAGCACCGAAACACATCTGCTCTGTCACATTATCTCATGCGGGATGACAGACAAGACAGATAGACAAGATGGTAGCCTCCGAAATATCGGACCCTGCCTGTGCAGTGCAAGAGTTCAAAAATCTGTCCATGTGGAGAGGGGCAGAGGATCCCGGGGCCTCCCGTCCTTAATGACTTTCAATGGCGTCCGGTGGCTGTGGTCCACGCAGGAATGTCCTCTGAACATATCCCACATGTTGAAATCACAGGCTATCTGGGTTTGCTCGTTTATACGATTTGTTGGAGAACCACCATGGAACTGAAGTTACAATTATAAGACACGCAGAGAACCACTGAGGTGTTTTTAATATTCAAAAGTGCTTGAGGAAAGTGTTGGACTATTCAAGTGAAAGGGGAACTGTTTCTAAACTTTTAACTGGTAACTTAAAGAAACAATTATTTGAAATAATATGGTAAACTTGGCGTCATTGTGCTATGTCTGTCTGTCAGCATCAACACGAGTGTCAACCTTTCTAATAGAATTTGCTCAAATGTAGTTAGACAGGCTAAGTGTACACACAGCTCCTTCCACCTCCCTATCCCTGATTCTCTTACATGTGCCAAACGCTATGAGTAAGCAGAGATAGAAAGAAAAGAAATCCAAATAACATGAAAGCGACCTTAACACGGATGTGTGCACCTAAGCGGATATGATTTTGTTAAATGGATTGAGATGGGTGATCAGATTCCGAGTTGAAAAAGCTGGGTCCTGATGGAGGTCACCAGCTGACTGAGGTAACCATATAGAGCGTTGGATGGGCACCATGGGAACAGCTACATTGGGGTGAGAAGCTTTGGGCGGAGTTAAATACAGAACAAAACAATTACAATTCAAATACTGAGCTATATATGCTCCTACAAAGAAGAGGGTTCTATGCAATTGCTTCCAATTGGTTATTTTCAAATAAAACATTTGATGTTTAGGTTTAGATGGCACAATGGTTCTCGACCCTATTCAGTGCTTGTTTTCCCAGTTAAACAGAGTGAACAGTGTTGAATTTTCACAACCAGGAAATGGCTGAGATGACCCCATCATCTTAGAGATTGAGGATGCTGCTTTTCAATTTGCCAAAAGAGGTTGGTGCACCTTCTGTTGACCAATAGAAATTTAGCATTTTTGGACGCACTTTATATGCAAATGAAAGAATTATTCCACTATTACTGAAGATAATGGACATTATCACACTTATTTCATATGGTCATTATCGTTCACCTTTATCAAACTTTCTCAACCCACAGCAGCTGTTTCAGTCTCGTCTGTTCTTCAGCTGGAAAGACCGTCTCCCCCTTTCCTACCACTCTCACCCAGCCAAGTGGTCTCAGCCAGAGGACTCCGCCAACACACAAGCCAAACCAATCTGTCATCATGGAAAGCAAACAACTCCCTCCATCTACCTCATAGGCAACGTAGAGAGACGGCCTGTTCAATAGCTACTTGGACTCAGACAGGAGAAAAAGAAAAAAAACAGATGAGTACCCTTATAGACTTTACTCTGACGTTCCACCGCTCTACTACACGGCACAGACTCAGACTTCCTCCCTACGCTTGAGCTCCGAACATAAACCACTTAGTCATCTGTGTAAAATGTCAGTTGCAAAACCAGCCCAACACAGTCAGCGTGAAGCCTTCAAAGGAAAATGAAACCACAGGCCCTGTGAGATTCCTTTTCCACAAGGGCTCTTCCACCATCTTCTGAGGTAATATTGATGACAAGTTGCTGAAAAATGATAATTATGGCAATAATGACCGGGAGGATGATGATTAAACGATGATGATGGTACTGATGAACACATGCTCCCTGTACAGATGTCAGGAGGTTAAGTATGTTCTCCCTCCCTATTTCCTGTCTTAATGATAGTTGCTAAGCAGCAGACAGCTCGCTGAATGTCACCTCTACCGCATTAATGGGTGTCTCTAAATTGAATAGGCCCCATTTCTGAAATGTGTTTGATTAAAAAGAATATCCTAGAGATCTAGGGTATTTATCTGAGTCATTTCCAAATCATGCCATTCAAAATGATGCAAGTCCTGACACCCAAGAGTGACTCAAGCAAATATCCTGACATGAGTTTGACACATTCGTAACCAAGCTGGAATTAAGAAACTGAGAAATAACTGACTTAACTGGTTATATTGGTGTACATCAATTAACACACTGGATATTGTTTTGTTTTTCTCATGTAAGAAAATTTAAGAGAAGCACAAACCTTTTTCAAACCTAACTGAAGGATTACATGAAGAGCAGTGGCAGGATTATTACCATATAGAGCTCAGAGTGAACCAAGGTGGAGAGTGAGACATGTCAACACGCTATAGAGGCTCCTTGGATTAATGATCCAGTGTCTCTGGTGAAACCCAGACAGTAATGGAGATTTCAGAGAAAAACAAAGCAGACAAACTACAAACAAACACGACTGGCTTATTATTTCCTTTCCTTCAACACTGCAAGCCCAAATATATATTTTTCTGTGTAGGTAACACGCAACATTAGAGAGAGAAAACTTTCCAGAAAGGTTAAACCCAAGGTTAAAATCCCAAAGCCTCTAATAACAGAGTAGCATGGTACAAAGGATAGGATTCAATGGGAGTGAGGAATTAATAGGCACTGGCAGGAGAGCAGGCCAATGCTATTGTGTACAGATTCACAGAAGCACATCTACTCAGCACGAACCATACATTACAGTCTGAATGAAATGAAAGAGGAAAGCAGAGAATTGTGCGTTGAACCCGTCACTAACCTCCAAAAGATACCAACAGCACATTCAGAACAAGGACGGTCAACCACACAGACCTGAAACACACACGCAGGTGAAAGATAGAGGCATGGTGCGTCATGCCCACACACACGCACGCGCCCACACATACACACACAGTTAAGAGTTAAGAGAGGGTGGGTGTTCTTACCTCAGCATGGGTTGTTTGGGGTGAGCTGGCGGGTCTCCGGTCTGTGGCTGCGGAGGCTTCTTGGTCACCTGCTTGTAAATGTTCCGGGCCGTCACCCCTAACCACAGCATGGTGGACAGAGATGAGTAGTGCAGCACCAGGCCGACCTGCACCGGGGGGGAGACAGGCAGAAAAGGCTCACTCACTGGATCTTCCTCGACGTCATGTCACAGTGTTGTCCTCTCATTGTCCACGTTCCACTCACACTTAATCAAATCGACCCACAGGGCGAAATCTTTGTCAGTCGCGAAAAGCGTAGCGCCAGCGTCGCTAACGCAGACTGTTTTTTTTTTCTCGCGGCGATCGATCCCAGTGGAAGGGGAAGATGGACTTTTTGTTATGAGTGCATACACGCCTACATGCGCACGTCCGTCACCAATAGCATTAGAGGACTCGAGACCGTAACCTTGAAGCCGTCAACAATAAACCAGAATGTAAATGTTGGTCACGTCCACCCTGCTCCACGGGTAACAAATGCAAGGCTTCTTTTCTAAACAGACAAAAATGCAAGGCTTCTTTTCTAAACAGACAATGTGTCCTATCCTTTTTTGTCATAACATTCATGAATTACTCTCGAAGGGGAATTGATTTGGAATTGTTTTATGGCTTTATCAGGACACATAAATACAGCTACTGTACAGGGAAAGGGAGAGACAGAGAGAAAAGAGGAAAGCATGAGAGAATTAGCAATGCATTGTGTCTTTTTTCACCAAACACACTCGTCAGTTCGCTAAAAACTAAGAGATATCCAATCAAATAACTCGCTCCAGTCGGCTAGGCTCAAACATCTCCACAGGGACTGAAGGAACCATGAAGGAGCCAGACATGATACTGATTGGAAAAAACCTTGAGGCCAGTTAACGGCTGTGGTCTGTGATTCAATCATAAGTCTAACCCAAACGCTATGGACTGAAAGGGACGTTGGCTGAATAGACAAACAGCCACAGTAGCCAACGACAAAAGGATGGAATAAAACCCTTGGTGAAGATATTTTTGATAGGTGGCGTCTTACTGCCTCAAACTAAACAGGATCTTGACCTGAAGAAGACAACAAGAGTGCATACACAACCCGAAGTGGATGAAACGGCACTTGTGCACATACACAGAAAGCACTATTTGGTGTTGTTGAATCTGATAGTCTGGAGGATATTGAGGCAAAGCAAATGAGATGGCTGCTGCTAAGTCGCTATGGAAACTCGTTCTTGGGTGCCTGGTGAAATTGTGCTTCAGAATATATATTTTTTTATCTTACTAATTACACTATTGAGGAATACACAGATCAGCCAGAACATTATGACCACTGACAGGTGAGGTGAATAACACTGATAATCTCGTTATCATGGCACCTGTCAGTGGGTGGGATATATTAGGCAGCAGGTGAACTGTCCTCATAGTTGATATGTTAGAAGCAGGAAAAATGGGCAAGCGGAAGGATCTGGGCGACTTTGACATGGGCCAAATTGTGATGGCTAGACGACTGGGTCAGAGCATCTCCAAAACTGCAGCCCTTGTGGGGTGGTCCCAGTCTGCAGTGGTCAGTACCTATCAAAAGTGATCCAAGGAAGGAAAAACAGTGAACCAGCGACAGGGTCATGGACAGGGTCAAGGCTCACTGATACACATGGGGAGCGAAGGCTGGACTGTGTGGTCTGATACAATAGATGAGCCACTGTAGCCCAAATTACTGAAGAGGTTAATGATGATACCGATAGAAAGGTGTCAGAACACAGTGCATCGCTGTTTGTTGTGTATGGGGATACATAGCCGCAGACCTGTCAGGGTGCCCATGCTGACCCGTGTCCACTGCCAAAAGCGCCTACAACGGGCATGTGAGCATCAGAACTGGACCACGGAGCAATGGAAGAAGGTGGCCTGGTCTGATGAATCACGTTTCCTTTTACATCATGTGGATGGGTCCTGCCATTCATGTGTATGTTACTTTGACACATACCACCTACCTAAGCATTGTTGCAGACCATGTGCACCCTTTCATGGCAACGGTATTCCCTGATGGCATTGGCCTCTTTCGGCAGGATAATGCACCCTGCCACAAAGCAAAAATGGTTCAGGAATGGTTTGAGGAACACAACAACACGTTCAAGGTGTTGAGTTGGCCTCCAAATTCCCCAGATCTCAATCCAATTGATTATCTGTGGGATGTGCTGGACAAACAAGTCCGATCCATGGAGGCCCCACCTCGCAGCTTACAGGACTTAAAGGATCTACTGCTAACTTCTTGGTGCCAGATACCACAGCACACCTTCAGGAGTCCATGCCTTGACGGGTCAGGGCGGTTTTGGTGACAAATGGGGGACCTACACAATATTAGGCAGGTGGTCATAATGTTATGGCGGATTTGTGTATTCTGTTGGTGATTGTTGTGAAGTGTGTCACATTTCAGTTGGTCACCTTTACTACCATCAAGTGGAATGCCTTGCTTTCATATGGCCACAACAAACTTAAAAAATAAAACAGGATATATATATATATATATATATATATATATATATATATATATATATATATATATATACATACACACACACGTATAAATATGTGACCTCAAAAATAACTGCCACCTTTGATAAACAGTGGTAAATCTGTCTAGACAAAGGTGCATTTTGCCTTCATGCACTGAAAAATATGGGTTGGGAGGCAAAGAAGAATGCATGGGCATGAGAGTTGAATACATCTTGGGGACGTATTATTCTACATTTTAACAAAAAATAATCAGAGCCTGCTCTATTGATAACATACTGTTCACTAGGCCACTGGAGACCCACTTGAAATCACTAAAGTAATCCTAAAGTAGCATCCAGTCTACAAGTTGTCTTCTAACCACTGACTGCTGTAAAAATTATTTGTCTCCTTACATTTTTGCATATTTTTCACATTGAATAGGGTCACATCTTTTTGTGGGTTATATTAATGTATATAGGTCTGAGAGAAAAAAATACACCAAAGTTAAGGGCTTGCTTAATTTGTTTAATGTGTTAGATAAATGGGTGAGAAAATGTTATGCCCCTCTAGTTAGTTGAACCAAATGAACGGGTATGTTAGAATGAGAGGTCTGAATACTGTGGTATACAATGGGCCATCCTGCCCAAATCTCTACAAGAGCAAGGCAGGATGTCACAAAGAAACAACATCCAGAGATCTTAAGCCTCTCTTGTCTCAGCTAAGGTCAGTGTTCATGACTCTACCATCAAGAAAGACACAGGGGAAAAAATTTTGATTAATTCCAGAGTTCACTAAGACAAACATGAATCTCAATGTCAAGAGTTGGCTGATAAATCAAAAGCAAAACATTTTGTGTAACTTCGTCAAGTTATGTCTGGTGTAATCCAAACACTGTTGTTTTGATTAGCTGTAGTTTATCGTTTGTTCATTCGTTTTATCAGGAAATGCAACCTAATATCCTGGCCCTTGTTTTATTGACGTCTTGATTCATTTCTTATTTGCTACCACAGTTTTACTTATTTTCCTCCCCTGCAGTTTCGGGATGTCCGATTCATAGTTACGACCCCATCTGATCAAAAAAATTCCACAGCAGTTGAGGGGGGAGCGGGGGCGTAGATTAAAATTCTGTCTCCAAAGTACGTTGTCAAGCAAACCAGGAAGTGATTTATAAATACACATGAGCTGAAGGAGAGTGCATTCTCAGACCAACAACCATGAATGAGCTCACCGGCCTATCACAAGGAGGCACTGAAGCACAACCATACAAGGCAGCCCTGTCCACCACCGACCCCATAACCTCAGGCAGTGCTGAGCCAATTTGGGCTGCCTTTTACTGGACTCCCGGGAACCTCATTCTTTTACCTAAACATACATTTATTTTCCGGACAAAATGGGACTGTAAGAAATGACTTGTTGTTAGGCCTTGGGTTTCCAATCAGAACCTCTGAGACTCCCAAAATAATTAACTGCAAGTCTGGGTCTAACAGAGTCTAATGGACTTCTGCGAGGATAAAAAAAATATCCTAACCAGTAGCTGTGAAGGTTAGAGAACAGGACAAAGGAGTGGTGTACCATCTGCCATTTGACCCTTGTCACATAGAACAAAGGTGTCAGGGAAGAGTCTGTCATTTGAAGTTGGAAAAGTGTAGGATGTGTGTAGGACCTAGAACTGTAAAGGAGTTAATTGATACAGTGTCTGGAGAAGACTGAACAAGTATGAATACATTCCAAGCTATACTCCCAGTTTGGTATATAACTTTTCTGTGTGTAGCTCTTACTCTCATTTTGCCCTGATGGCATCAGTTGATGGTTGTTTGACAGATTCAAATGTGTCATACAGATGAGACAAACACTTGCTTGAAACGGAGGACATTTTCTAGCACCTGTCAATCAAAAGAGCTCTAGTGTTTTGAAATGAAAGAATATGTTTTCTAACAGTTTGTAAGTTTCTAAAGAAGTATTTCCGAGACGGCCACAGTTTTCCGCAAAAAAATCAGAGGAAGTAAAGGCTCCTTTTATGAATAGATACACAATGTTATTAATTCCCAGGTATTTCGATCGCTCCATTGTTTCATCATGGATAGAGTGGGATTCCTCACTTTCGGGAGCAGGAATGACATTGGTCTATGGTAAATTACAGTTAATTTGATTTGAGATTGTATGATGAATTATTTATTAAGTGAATGTCAACGGGAAGAGGTGAAATCATCATATTCAACGTATGTCTTAGAGTTATTAACTTACAATTGTTCTAATTAATCAAATAAAAATTCCAGTAAAATAGAGTGAGCCCTGTTAAGTATCAATGGTTATTTTAGTTTTTTTTCGGTGTAGATCAGCTGTGATCGACACAGATCAGACATTACATATACAGCTTTTTTCCTTTCCAAAAAAGTTGAAAAGGAAGGTTTTGAGTGAGGAACAGAAGGGTTAAAATTAAGAGACCACTGCAAATTGAACGCTTCTGTTCCTCACTTAAAACTTTCCTTTTCAACTTTTTTGGAAAGGAAAGAAAAACGTTCAGTGGTCTCTTACATACATACAGCTCTGGAAAAAAGTATGTACAGTGGATGTAAAAATCTACACACCCCTGTTAAAATCCCAGGTTATTTTGATGTAAAAGAATGAGACAAAGATAAATCATCTTCAGATCACCCCACAGATGTTCAATTGGATTCAGGTCTGGGCTCTTGGTGGGCAATTCCAAAACGTTAATCTTCTTCTGGTGAAGCCATGCTTTTGTGGATTTGGATGTGTACTGAAAAGTGAACTTCATCTTCAGCTTTCTAACGGACGCTTGAAGGTTTTGTGCCAAAACTGACTGGTATTTGGAACTGTTCATAATTCCCTCCACCCTGACTAAGGCCCCGGTTCCAGCTGAAGAAAAACATCCCCAAAGCATGATGCTGCCACCACTATGCTTCACTGTGGGTATGGTGTTCTTTGGGTGATGTGCAGTGTTAGTTTTGCGCCAAACATAACTTTTGGAATTATGGCCAAGAAGTTCAACCTTGGTTTCATCAGACCATAACACATTTTCCCACATGCTTTTGGGGGACACATGCTTTTTTGCAAACTTCAGCTGGGCTTGGATGTTTTTCTTTGTAAGAAAAGGCTTCCGTCTTGCCACCATACCCCATAGGGCGATTTTTGAGATTGTTGAGATTGTTTCCAAGTGTAGCACACAGCCAGTACTTGCCAGAAATTCTTGCAGTTCCTTTAATGTTGCTGTAGGCCTCTTGGAAGCCTCCCAGACCAGTTTTCTTCTCGTCTTTTCATACATTTTTGAGGGACGTTCAGTTCTTGGTAATGTCTCTGTTGTGCCATATTTTCTCCACTTGATGATGACTGTCTTCACTGTGTTCCATGGTATATCTAATGCTTTGGAAATTATTTTGTACCCTTCTCCTGACTGATATCTTTCAACAATGAGATCCCTCTGATGCTTTGGAAGCTTGTTGCGGACCATGGGTTTTGCTCATAGATGCAACTAAGAAAATCCTACAAGAACAGCTGAACTTTACTTGTGATTAATCAGAGTCACTTTAAATGATGGCAGGAGTGTAACTACTTCTATTTAACATGAGTTTGAATGTGATTGGTTAATTCTGAACACAGCACATCCCCAGTTATAAGAGGATGTGCACACTTATGCAACCAGGTGATTGGAAGGTTTTTATAATTTTTTTTCCCTCTCAAAGATTTCGGTTTGTTTTTCAATTAAATTGTTCACATTATAGGTCACATTAAAAGTTCTGACATGATTTATCTTTGTCTCAGGACAAAGGAGATGCAGAGACAGAGAGAAAGATAGGGAGGGTGAGAAAAACAGAGAGCAAGGTGGGTTACATGTGCTTGAAATGCTGAGAGGCTGCCGGAGCACGTTCCAGAGATCCTTGAAGTTGGCCTGTCAAAGAGGGGGGTGGTGCGGCAGCTCCAACTGGGTGAGGTGGCGCCCCGCTGGGTCTAAGAGAGATCCAGGGTGGAGGGATAGGAGAGGCAGGTGGAAAGGTGTGTGTGCATGTGTGATCACACATATCCTCCAAAAACAGGTCCTCCAGTGAAACTGCCATGCAATTGTTCTAGACACTGTCACCCAACTGGGAAAGGGGTAAAAGACTGAACCCCATCGGGAGGAAGAGAAAGCAGGCCGAAAATCTCATGGTGGTGTCAAGTTCACCCACTGAACATAAATTGCACCAATATAAAGCAACAATATTCAATCTGATAAATAGCCAGAAGGGCCGAGCAACAGGAGCACGGTGTAAAATAAACCCCCTCTGGTCGTGGTGACATTGAGAGACGGGTGATATCTACATGTTCGTGATTTCGTCACGGTTCTCAAGCCGCGGCATCTCCGCCGCTCATCGTCTAGGAAATGGCGCCGACACATCCGTCTGGCCAACAAATTAAATTCCCCCGTAATGACAAACCGGTAGGGGAGGAGTCATGAGGTTAGATTCGCCACCTTTCGGATGGCGACACTGTCACCAGTCTTCACCTGAGGATTCTCGATGGGCATGAAACAAATCAGAGGCACACTGTAGCCTGGCCATCCCTCTGTGAAGCCAAGCCTGCTGACAGGCAAGCCAATACACATCAGGCATTGCTGGCTTCCGCGAAGTACACTGAGCTAAAGCGATCCGAGCAGCTCCATATTGAGGTGGACTCATTACGTAATAGAAGATGTCTAAATGGCTAGTAATAGCAGGAAGAAGCGGCTGCCTCGACAGTGTCTCAGGTGTGCTGTCTGACTGGTTTTAAAGAGAAAAGAGCCTTGGAGATATAAATAGAGGGAAAACCTTTGAATCCTCAACTAAAAGGTAGAAGGGGAGAAAAGCCATGAATCTCTCACCAGCTAAAAGCCCACCTGCTGAGGGGAGATATCTGAGGGAGGATGGCGCATTCTGAAAACAAAACAAACTACAGGATCGTCTACATATCAATCGCCACGAAATGAACACCAGGCCTCTTTACTTCTTAGTTGACACAAACAATTTTCCTGTTGCTACATTTACCCTGAGGGCCGGTTTCACAGACACCTATTAAGTCTAGTCTAGGACTAAAACACCATGTTCAATGGAAAACTTCCTTTTGTTTTTTTTTTGTTGTAGACTATGCTTAATCTGTGTCTGCGAAATAAGCCCTGAGAGTTCAACTTCACACCAACCATTACCCATTTACCTATTATCTTCTAATGAATCTACCAAAACAACGCTCATTCTTTTGTCACTAAGAAAATGAGTCTGTCACTTCCACTGAAATCAAAACTTCCACAAAACCATTGGAACTAGTTGACACAAGGCAGACGGCCTCGCCAAAGCTTAACACGTAGACGCCTCTGGGTATTTAAAAAATGAAACATTCTCCACTGATCTCTTTTGCTTTTTACAAAGCTGAGCGTTAATACAACCAGCAGGAAACAAGGCACTCCGGTGACACGTCAGCTAACTCTCCCCGGTGCACCGGCCTACTAACCAACTACGTCCCGCGGCGATGCCTGGTGCCTCTGTCATCCTCACTTGCTCACTTCTCTGCCTCGGGCCCGAGCGACAGAGGTGCCACCCATGGAGGTAAACAGAGAGAGAGAGAAGCAGCGGGCAATGGCATTAACGGCAGGCGTACTCCCACTTCCACCAAGAGGACAGCAAGAAAAACACCAACCTCATTAAGAAAACAGACTGCTTGGTAAAAAAGCCTGTCGGGGTGTGGACGGGAAACCCCCCGGAGAGAGAGACAGCGCGGCTTTCATTGCAGAATACGTATGTGCCGGCCAGCCATTATGCCAACAGGAAACAGACAAGAAGACAGCCAGCATACTAAAGCATTTGTTCGTCTGTTGCTCGGGTTCGCTCGGCCACTCGGACTGTATTGTCTCTTGTTGTGGCCTATTCATCAGAGCATCAAAGACGGTAATGGAGAAAGACACAGAGAGAGAAAGAGGAAGGGAAAAGAGAGGGAGAGCTAAATATACTTCACTGTGCACTCCGAGCATCACAACCACCGCTACGGCGCACCTCAATAGACATTCATAATCAATTCCCCCGGAGAGCTTCGAGAGAGCGGGAATTAAAAGGCACTGCACTTACTGCTTGACAGATGATGGGGTATTTGATTCGATTGATGCCCCCAGCGAACACAGTGAAGGTCAGAGCCGTGTGGAAACAGAAGTTGAGGAGCATGTGCCATCCTTTCCGACTGATGCGGATAGTGCTGCCAAAAGAAGAACATGGCACAAAGAGTAAGCAGTCGGTAAAATAGAGATGAATAGTGCAGAGTATCAAGGGAACGTGTTAAACATTGATGTAGAGGATGTTGAAAACGTCAGTTCTAAAAATTACAATTTTAGATAAATTACTAGGACGAGTAGGATATAAGGGAATTATATAGAAGGGGATACAGTAAAAAATCTGGTTAGATGAATTGAAACTTTTTCCTAATAACATTTAGTAAAACTTCTAATGGATAAACAAGCCATATCATACAAGACATATTTCAGATAACATTTAGGAATTAAATTAAAAGAAGGATTTTAGTTACAACAATGTACAGTTCACTAATAATTCATGGACACACACACACACACACTCACTTGATACTAAAAAAAGAAACTAATTGATTCCAGCAGACTCAGTCAATTTAAATGCAACACAATAGAACACTATCCCCAAACCCCCCATATTGTGAAACGCGAAATTAGCTAGAGTGTTCTGCACCCTTGGGCATAGCACTTAACCTATATTGCCACTCAGTGTCCAGCTCCTGCAAAAACTAGGATGGTCAGCCAATCAAGAAGCAGTATCCAGGGCAAATAGTCTAGACAGAAACCAAGATCAACAGCAACAAATCAGACATACATCAAGTCAACTTTGTCCTCTTAATTTTCACCGGTGCCATTATACATCTGGGCGCAAGAAAGAACTTCTGCTTTATGTGAGATAACTGCAGAGAGGGAGAGTGAGACAGACCAGAGAGACAAAGAAGGACTGAAAAAGAAAGAGACTGAGAGAGGGGGAGATGGAGAGAAGGAGAAAAGCAGAGAGCAGAAGTAACCCACGAGGCGTGTCTGAGTTACTGCGCGGTGTGAACGTGCCGGAGAGCAGAGGAAGAGCTGCTGTTCAGGTGCTAAACTCCATCCAGCAGGCTCCAGGAGAGGCCCATAAATCACTTCAGCCTCTGCCTGCCTCCCAGTGCTTTTCATTGGCTCTTAATGGGTCAAGTGCATTAACCTGGCACACCTTCACGTCCTCTTTCCCCGAGGAGAGCGTGTGACTAAACTGACCTCCTACTCGTTCTCCTTGGCTGAAGGGGAAGGGATGTTCTGAAGGGTGAACCTGGGAGTCCGAATGAAGTGGGCACTTGATAATAGGCTCGCAAGTGTCAAAATTCTGTGAATACACACTCCCTTTGCCTGAAATAACGTTATCAGAGTCAGTGAAGCGATTAAATTACTTCAACAAAATGGACGCCATACATGTTCTCTGCTTGGCTGAAGAGGGAATATTATGAAGGATCAAGTTAGACCCAGTAGAATTGGTCCTTGTGTAGGTTTACTAGTATCACATATTACTAACTCCTTTTGCCTAGAATACATAAATCCAGATTAACCCAGTACTAAAGGCTCATAGAATTGGTCAGATGCTCAATTAAGCTCTGGATCCTTATGTGTTGAGAAATTATATGTGAAATGAACAAAGAACCCAATCCCCTGTGTTTTTTTAAATCTCCAAGGGTGAAATTTACCCTCCAGCTTCTGAAATTGGAAATATTCTATATGTCCAAGGCACAGTTACAACAAAGCGTTGTTTTGTGACAGGTCTACGAGGCCATTTATGCTCCCTTGGTCTTTCCACAGGAGATTCCGTATACACTAAAGTCACCACAATCAGTTAAGTTATTTGTACACATTTTCATGAGAGATCTAGTTATGTGCACAAATCTCACTTTTAGGTTGTATCTATAGGAATGTGCACAAGGCTTGGTTATATTGTTGTTGCTGCTTCGGGGATGGGAGCAGATGAGGTGTGAGGTTCCCGCTGCTTCCAGACAATGATTGTTTCCTCTGATAACACAGTGTCTTCTGACTGCAGTGGAGCCACCAACAACGTCATTCATCCAAGTCTGCAGTCACCATGCCACTGACACTGTCATTCCTCGAAATAGTTACCCTGAACCCTCTATCCCTATGGTCCTTCATCCTGTTAATGTCACTTTCTCGCTGGGCAATTCCACGGCAGACAGACAGATACTACGACTTTGTCAAGAAAAAACATTGACTTTGCAGTTTGACAAATAATTTGACTCTATGCACAATGATATAGTTTGCAGAGCAAATGCATTCCCCCCCCCAAAAAAAAATCCAATAAAGGCTTCTATCCTGCTTTGGATGTTTAGGTATTATTTTACTCACTGGTTGGTTATTACTGTATTAGGCTCTAGCCCCTAACCAGACAATGTTCGGTTGGTCTGCACAACATCAGAACCAATCATAGAGATCTATATAAGTTTCATCAGTTTGTATATGGGGGAGAAAAGTGTAGCACTGTACTAGAGTTAACTTGTATTTTGTCTTACGATGCATTTCACAATATCTTTTAAAAATAAGACTGGTAGCTAGATGTTGTCTAGCCCTTAGTTGTTTACTGATTCATTTTTAAGACAGAAAGATGTATCTATGCATTCATTTCCACAAAATGAAGACTCTGCTTTCATTTGACAACCAATTTAATATGCTCCTATGAACCTCACATGTTGGCGCTCATGACTACTTGGAAATGCCACTCTCTTTATTAAAGTTGCCTCACACTGTTAACCATATCATTTGTTCATACTTCTTCATGCTCCACTACATTCTAATCTATTCATCTACTTTCCATCAGAACCAAAAGCTGTATCAAAAAGGGATCATTTCTTTCATCTGTCATTTCAGAGACACTGAACAATGTCGTTTTCCTTTTCTTTATTCCCAGCACTGTAAAAGTATAAAAGGACTGAATGATCAATTCTGTCACCAACTTTATTGCTGTGATCTACTGAGTGACCAACAAAGAGTCAAAGAGAAAAAAGGGCTAAATAAATCACAAACTATCCAATAGAAATAGATTTCAAACTGGATACTACAGGATGTCGGTGGCCAGATCACCTCTAATATTTTTAACCATCTTGGCCAGATCACATTTAATGTTTGTTTAAATTATTATGATTACTGCCATCAACAAACACAGATTGGGGATATTATATACACTGTAATACTATTATTATTATTATTAATGTTAACCTGCTTTTTAGTAGGCTAACCCACAGCTAACTCCAGCCAGAAGTACACACTCCCTCATCCCCTTAATTTGAGGACAACTGATTATATAATTTAATAATCAAATGTTTTGCATGTTAAACATTTTAATATTAAAATATCCATCACACTATTCATGCAGTGACAAGCACACCGAAGCACAAAGATGCATTAACCATGCTAAATTATAAGAGCTTATTTCAGAGCATAGCTTGCTGAATTTGCAAGATACCTTTTCTTTTGTGTTGATTTAGGCTAAAATAGAAAGGCGACACAGTCTTGTCTACAGTTTGATGTTTCAGCTTGTCTCAATGAATGAGAAAAGCAACTTGCCACAAGCAAAAGCAGTCACAAGCCTGCGTCATAGCCATGATGAAGCCTGAGCTGGAACGTGAAGCTAACTGAAGCTGATTAACTTCATGAAAGCCAAGGCTAGATCCAGCTTGCTTTGTAGGATATGCCTGAGGTTGCATGGAGCTCACAGTAGATCATCAACACAGGAAGAACAAACAAACAGACCCCTGGGATTGGAAGCGTCCATATGGATAGAGGTAAATGAGGTGGTCTGGATCTTATAGAGATCATTAGAACACATCCTCCTAACACACATTCACATCAATCCTCTGTCTGAGTCAGAGAGAGAGTGCTTCATGCAGGCCCACAGCGGCTGACTCAAAACCCAGGAGCATGACGGAGGAAAAGAAAAGAAATCCCAAAAAGGAGAGGCGGTGTGTTGTGATGACCTAGATGTGTGTGGATTTTACCAAGCTTGGTAAAGGTGGGAACTCACTTTGAACTCAGCGCTAAACACGGAGACTGAGACACATTAAAATAGATACAGGTTCTGCTTCATGAATTATTCCAATAATATGTTTTCCGCCATCTTGTTTCTGTCCAACTTTCGCTTGTTGATTGAGATCGGTGTTGCATGTCATGATGTCCCTCAACTGTCTCAGTGAATGAAAGAAGGTTTAAAAGACAAGATGGCAGCACGCACATTGTGGGAGAGCAACATTTATTCCGTCTTTTAAAATGTAAATAAAATAACCCTTTTAAGAACATCATTGTATGAAATTGCGAATAGTTCATATCCAATTCCAGGTCAATGGAACCTTCTCCTGTTCCACTTCATACTACATAAGTAGCAATCTTAATTAGAAGCCATTGACATACATAAAGGTTTAATAGTAGTGGTAGAGTTAGTCATCCCCAAAGGTTGCTTTTAAGGGTAAAATAAATTATGTATTCTATTTGGTATAACTTGCAGCGTGTGTAGTAATCATTTAACAGTTTGACAAGATCACGTGTATTTAGCCGCCTAATTCGTTTTTTGTGGGGTGTCCTAGCAAGCTAGATTGCTAGTTTAGCTTGCTTGTCAGATGTCACATAGACGTATACAAAGACAGACTAAGCATTAGAATCAATAGAATTTTACCTGTGGTGCACGATGTAGGTGATGATCGAGGCGAAGAGGCAGAGCAACATGACGGCCGTGCAGGCATACACGACCGGGTGCAGAAACTCCCCAGGGTATGGGGGGAAAGACAGCACCTTCTTCAGATCCTATAGGAGGAACCGGAGACAGAAGAAACATTTTCAGTTAGAAAATAATCTAGATGCCTATACAATGCTACTGAAACAAAACAGAACAAACTGAATTGAGAGTGTGGGGGGATAGTCCTGTATAAGAAATGACATGAAGTACTGTGCAAAAGTCTTAGACACCTGAAAGGCCATTTATTTGGGTAATGTTTTAATTAAAAAAACAACAACATATATAAATACATGAATATAATTTATATATACAGTGGGGAGAACAAGTATTTGATACACTGCTGATTTAGCAGTTTTTCCCGCTTAAAAAGGCCTGTAAAAGTCATCATAGGTACTCTTCAACTGTGAGTGACGGAATCTAAAACAAAAATCCAGAGAATCACATTGTATGATTTTTAAGTAATTAATTTGCATTTTATTGCATGACATAAGTATTTGATACATCAGAAAAGCAGAACTTAACATTTAGTACAGAAACCTTTGTTTGCAATTACAGAGATCATACGTTTCCTGTAGGTCTTGACCAGGTTTGCACACACTGCAGCAGGGATTTGGGCCCCCTCTTCCATACAGACCTTCTCCAGATCCTTCAGATTTCGGGGCTGTCGCTGGGCAACACAGACTTTCAGCTCATGCCAAAGATTTTCTATTGGGTTCAGGTCTGGAGATTGGCTAGGCCACTCCAGGACCTTGAGATGCTTCCTACGGAGCCACACCTTAGTTACCCTGGCTGTGTTTTGGGTCGTTGTCATACTGGAAGACCCAGCCATGACCCATCTTCAATGCTCTTACTGAAGGAAGGAGGTTGTTGGTCAAGATCTCGCGATACATGGCCCCATCCATCCTCCCCTCAATACGGTGCAGCAGTCCTGTCCCCTTTGCAGAAAAGCATCCCCAAAGAATGATGTTTCCACCACCACGCCTCATGGTTGGGATGGTGTTCTTGGGGTTGTACTCATCCTTCTTCTTCCTCCAAACACAGCAAGTGGAGTTTAGACCAAAACGCTCCATTTTTGTCTCATCAGACCACATTCTCCAATTCCTCCTCTGGATCATCAAGATGGTCATTAGCAAACTTCAGACGGGCCTGGACATGCGCTGGCTTGAGCAAAGGGGACCTTGCGTGTGCTGCAGGATTTTAATCCATGACGGCGTAGTGTGTTACTAATGGTTTTCTTTGAGACCCAGCTCTCTTCAGGTCATTGACCAGGTCCTGCTGTGTAGTTCTGGGCTGATCCCACACCTTCGTCATGGTGAGGAGCCCCAGACCGAGGGAGATTGACCGTCATCTTGAACTTCTTCCATTTTCTAATAATTTGCTCCAACAGTTGTTGCCTTCTCACCAAGCTGCTTGCCTGTTGTCCTGTAGCCCATCCCAGCCTTGTGCAGGTCTACAATTCTATCCCTGATGTCCTTACACAGCTCTCTGGTCTTGGCCATTGTGGAGAGGTTGGAGTCTGTTTTATTGAGTGTGTGGACAGGTGTCTTTTAAACAGGTAACTAGTTCAAACAGGTGCAGTTAATACAGGTAATGAGTGGAGAACAGGAGGGCTTCTTAAAGAAAAACTACAGGTCTGTGAGAGCCGGAATTCTTACTGGTTGGTAGGTGATCAAATACTGATGTCATGCAATAAAACGCAAATAAATTATTTAAAACCATACAATGGGATTTTTGTTTTAGATTCCGTCTCTCACATTTGAAGAGTACCTATGATAAAAATTACAGAGTTCTAAATGCTTTGTAAGTAGGAAAACCTGCAAAATCGGCAGTGTATCAAATACTTGTCCTCCCCACTGTATATATACAGGGTTTTTTTTGTTTCGTTTTTTTACACAAATAAACACTTTCCAATCAAATGTCTTTAGTTTGACTTTCAGGTGCCTAAGACTTTTGCACAGTACTGTACAAGGGAATCATTGACATAACATAATAAGACAAAGTACATGACAATTCGTTTTAAAGAAAACTTGAACTGCAATCGAACTGCCCTACATTAGACAATGCTCACTGCTGGACCAACAGTTGACAAAGATTACGTCACGCAAAAGTATTCCCATCAACATATTCCATCAACATGTTCCCCCAAACAAGTAAAACCGATGGGGCGCTTCAGGGGGACGGGGGAATCAACATGACTCTCTCCTAATGGCATGCAAATCGAGCAGCAGACGCTCATTAAGAACACTTCAGCATCGTGCCACATCTGTGCTACACATCTGGAAGCATTCAATGCCCTTTACGGGGCTAGAGCGGAAGCGTCGCCGTGCGGCTGCTTTATGGCAACGACACACATGCACACATCAGACGTTGTGACAACCGCTGTGCATAGATCATCCTCAGAGAATGGGCTGCTCCTCAGAGTTGGGTAAACCCGTTTACTTCCATGTCCTATCCATCAGGAAATACGAAAGCCGGCCTAACTCCAAAGTGAAGCTGAATCAATGATCATCAGTATAACTGCCTTGGCAGTTAGGAGCCAATAGTGATGTGAATAAGAGGGCCGAACCGATGCTTTCACATCCGTTTCATCAAGACATATGCAAGCTAGCTACATCCATCTGCCTAAACCGGGATCAGCACAACAGTAGGAAAAATGGGATACCGCTACTTAGATACGTTACTGCGAGCAGAGACAGGATCTATTGAAAAACAGAACTAGGACTGGCTGGGTGTAGCCACTTCTCACATGAACCAAGCAGAATCCTGCCCTAAGGTTGTCCCACTGGTTCACGCAGGGGCCAATAGGGACCAGGGACCCTGTTGGATTGCACGCTGAGCACTAATAGAACCGGTGGAGCTGAAGGGGGAGATAGCTGGGGCCATAGGCTGCTCGCAATCTCTTCCAGATAAGGAACAGCGCGACAGGGACTGAAAAGCACTCAGTTCAATGGAGTCTGAATGGAGAGAGGAAGCCAGAGTGCAGGGAAAGAGAGTGAGAAAAACTGAGAGAAAGCTGAATAAGTGATGGTAAGAGAGGGAGACCGTTTGGCAAGAGAAGGAGTAAGGGTTAGGGGGAAATAGCCAGAAGAGGTGTGAATGCTAATTGTAAACACAACTGAAATTCTCAGCTCAATCTATAATGACGAGACCTTTATCTCTCCACAGGGGTTCAGATGTGTGAGAGTAAAACATTTACAGGATGGCTCATGGGACATATCACCCATCATAAGATCGTCATCAGCGAGGCTATAACAACAACCGAGGCAAGTTCTGTTGCATTACCCCAGAGCCTTCACACCACATTCAACCATTTAACCACTTGACTGGGCAAAATTAACTGAAACAATCAAAACCACTTGTCAAATACCCCGGTATCAGAATCAACCAGTAGCCTCCTGCTACGGAAAATCCATACGGTATGCACTCAATTAAACCTTTTATACAGCCAGGATCTGTCCTAGGGTCTGAGCAATGGCCAAGTGGGTGGGGTTATAGGTTATGCGTCTGGCCATGGCTGGATTTACTGATGTGGGGTTGCTGGAGGAAGAAAACAAACACACCCGCCATCAGACTGGCCCAGGTCAAAGGTTTGATGGAATGAGAAGGGGATCAAAGGAGAGGAAAGGAAGGGGGGAGCAAAAGAGCCTGGCGAGGAGGAGAGGCGTACAGCAGAGGATGTGGGGATGGATGAAAAGTGGGGAAGGAGTGTGATGTCACTTTCACGGGAGAGAAGTTGCTTGAGAAAAATGGCGGGAAACACTGCAGGGTGCCCTAACTGCCAACACTGAACTAACAGTTCTTAGCGTTGCCAGTGCCGCTTTTTATGCTCCTGGGGTGATGCGGAGAGAGGCAGATACACAGCCTGCCTCTCACACAGAGGACAGGAAAACAAAGACTGACGGCTGATTGATGCCAAATACCGACAGACTGTCGCTGGCATCAACTTGATCTCTCAAGCGAACGCTCCCATTGGTGTAAAATCAAAGCCTCGGGAAACGAGGAAGAAAAAGCCCCTACATATTCTCCCAATCACAAAACACTCTCTAGGTGTTGTTGCTAGTTGCATAACAGGCACATAATGAAATATCCATAACCATCATATGATGCCTTTTGGGATATTAAAATAAGACAGAATATCCCTATTTGTTTTTATGGCAGTGATAATGAGAGATCGCTCTTTGAAATAGATTGTATCACTGGAGTGAACAATCCTGAAAATTAAAACAAGACAGTATATCTGTATGTTTATATAGCAGTGATAATGAATTATAGCTCCTTGCAACACCTTGTATCAGTGGGTGCGGATCATTAAAATGAGACAGTACAGTATATCCTTGTTTGTTTATATAGCAGTGCTAAGGAGTTACAGCTACTAGCGATACCTTTTATCACAAAGCTCTGAAAATATTCACAGCCCTCTCATATTCTTTCTAACCAAGCCCTACCACCATCTTCAGATAACAACAGCATCCAGCTTCCAATATGGTTCTTCCATCCAGACCAATCACAGTTATTATCATTATTGCTATCGTGTTACATCACAGTAAGCGCTGCCTGGCTGCCTGTGTGGACTTTATTACTGCGTTTAGTGGGGCCCCCATTCCGGCCCTGACAGAACAATTCATTACAGTCTGAGCTGCAATATTACCAAGCCAAGCCCACGGAGCCTATTCTGGATTAGCTGCCATGTTCCGTCTAAGCACGCTTCATTGTCCCTCTCCCCTCTGCAGCCAAACAACCTATTTATCCCATGTCTGTGTAGTGGCTACATATTTAATCCAGCCAGCACGCAAACACCACCACCATCTCAGAAACCAGATTACAAGTGGAAATTAAACCTGGCCCGGTCTAATCCATAATCTCCGATGCAGACCTGCCAAGCATGAATCATTTTAATTTGAAAAGAAATCAAACATTTACACCAATTTTCGGGATGTCCAATTAGGGATTACGGCCTGTTTTGTGAAAGCTCCTCCGCAGTTTCAGAAGAGTTGGTAATGAGAACGGTCCTCCAATGCAGAAGCTCTTATATTTCTTATCACACTGCTTGATCACAAGTGACCATGTACCTGTGTCTTTATGTGTATAGCAAGGTGAAAATGTAAATCTGTCACAGATCCCAAAGTGGTGTCCCTATAGATTTTCCTGACTAACCAAACTGGGGAAACTCAGGACCTTTTTTTTAATAAGGTAATAACAATAATATTATAAAAATGGAGGGGGGGGGGGTGTTCACAGGATGATTGGTAAGTAAAACTCACAGTTAGGATCTTGCTTTATGAAGGTTTGCAATGAATGGTCCAGCCATAAAACTTTAGGCTTTTTTGTTTACCAATGACATTGTAAGAATTAATCACATGGTTTTGAAAACACAAGGTTGATAAATATTGTAAGACATCTTTGCTGAAGCACTTTTCGGGAGTGACATACATATCTTGGGTCTGTGTTGCACTGCAGTCCAGACTCAAGCTACTTCCAGGTTTTTCATTTCACCTCCGGTTTTCAGTTACATGTCAGGTTCCCTCCTAAATGTGGCAGTCAGTGGAGGAAGTAACCAGCTAGCCATGACATGAACATATGTCTGAAAAGGAACTAGTCACAAGTTGTTGCTAATGTGTAATTAGTACTAGCTATAAGAGATTGCCCACATTTATAATAGCCATCTGCTCCTGACACTAGCTGTGTCTACTAACATTCGCTAGCTATCACATAGGCTAGCTGAGATGTTCTATTTATTTTTTTAACTGCTGAGACAATTCAAGTCCTTTACTGTAGCAACCTAGGAAGGCAACCTCAACGACAAAGTTATTAGCACGTGTTAAGTATGCATTTTCATTTGAAGACCTTCATAGAAGTATGTAATTACTACTGGTTACAGATTTGAGGCAAGAAAACATTTCTTAAGTTAGTGAATTGATACTGTGACATCACATACTGTATCAGTGAATGACTAGTTTATTTCAAACAGTGCAGATAGCATTCCTGCCACCACCATGCGGCACCCCTGCTACTCACCCAATCAGGTGCTGCCACTTATCGACAAGTTCATAAATCAAGAGGCAAATCGGTTTAAAAATCTGCACTGTGTCATTCGTTTAACACTTTGTCATTTCATGTCATTTTGTAATTTAAATTCAAGTTTGAAAACTCTGACCAAATGGGCTAGCTCTGTGAAGGACGCTGCCTCCTACGCAAAACTAACCAGAACAACAACAAGTCACTTTTAACGAATGGCTGTTTTGTAAGGTGTGACTACTTAGATGGATTGAGGTTTCCGATCATGTGCCTGGAGTGGCACATTAACTCTATCAGACAAAAACATAAACCTCTCCTCTTCCTTTGGTGAAGGAGCGGACTCACTATGACACACACCTCCCCTTTAGTCCACTGGCTGGCAATTCAAGAGGGTCTATTTAAGACCTGCCTCACAGTCCACTCAGAGGCCTATCAGGTGATAAGTCAAGAACTACAAAGATGCACTCTCCCAGACAAAATCTGTCTACTTCTACAACCTCATCATTAACAGCCAAGGCAGAGCCCTAATATTCAACCATCAGTAGTATGCTCAGGCCCTGTATCCTGCCCGACTACCTCTTCAGTGCTTTGCAATACATTTCTGGACTTTTTTCAGTCAAAACTACAATCGCCTGTCAACCAAGATGTACTTTCAAGGTTCCGTCCTTGGATCTCTGATTTTAAGATCATGAATCTCACACCAGCCACTATGCACTTGCTTGGATCGCCCTCTGTGGTTTTTGTTGGTAACAAAACTTGTGATTTTTTGTTGTTGTTTGGTATTAAACTGTGGTAACACAAGATGAAACATGGTGCCTTATGGGATGTCACTTTGCTCATGGCAGCTGGATTGTTACACACTCACGGGGCAAATAGAAAACTGACCCATGATCATTTTAGAATTTCACAACAATATACATATTTGCCCAGAGCCAGATCATTGGTCATCAAACCCACTTTGACCAGCCTCAGTCTCTGATTAACTGTCACCTGGACATCAAAACCTGGATGATATCAAACTATTTTAGGCTGTTTAATAACTAAAAACTGACGAGGCCAACAGAAGTCTGCCTATATCAAGAGCAGTTGCACATGGAGGCAAGGCAGCAAGTGTTTCAACAGAAAAAGAAAGACAATCTTTCCAAATTTTAATACTATCAAGCTTGATATTGAACTAGCATACTTTAATCTGGTGTTGCAAGTGAGGTACTTAAAAATAAGTACTGGTTGGCAGGTCTCACGATGATCCCAATCACTACATCAAGCACTGACAGATGCTGGAATCAGAGGGGTCTGGGGGGGATGGTGCTATAATCACCTCAGTCTACCAATATTCATTTTCATACAGATTCAGGGGTTGACTCAAACTGTTTGCTCAATAGCTGATCTATTCCCTGCTCTCCTTCGCTGCCATAGGCTTGCACAGAGAGAGATATAGAGTGACTGGGTAAAAAAAAAAAGATTCTCAGATTAATTGGAATTCTTGTTTGGACGATCTGAAATCGATTATTAAACAACAGAAATTTATTAATTGAATGTATTTTTTCCTTGTGAGTGTTAAATGGGTGGGAGGTTCCAGAGTAAGCTGTAGCTATTGAGACATTGTGACTAGTGAAGTGGAGTTCGCGAACGATTAGTCCTTTTTAGTGACTTGAGAGAACAAGTTATTTTTAACTGTATCGTTTAGCTGAACAGTTTGCAGAGGATTTTTTCAACATCATTGGTTTCCTACGCTGTCCTCCAGCTAAGTGCTCTGACCAAGAGAAAAATGGATCAAACCAGGCAGAATAATAAATACATATATAACTGCAGGTTCCAATAATAAATGAAGAATATTTATTATTGATTGGGATGATACACACATAGCTATATGAAAACACACACAGGCTTTGTTAAAGAGTTGTGAATGACTGACTTGTTCAATTCCATCAATCAGCTGAACAACTGTTTCATTTGAAGGGCTAACAGGCGAGATCTACTTGATTCACTTGATTCATACACTGTCCTCCAGCTCATTGCTGGGTCCAAATGATTCATACACTGTCCTTCAGCTCATTGCTGGGTCCGAAAGGATTCATACACTGTCCTCCAGCTCATTGCTGGGTCCAAAAGGATTCATACACTGTCCTCCAGCTCATTGCTGGGTCCAAAAGCTGTTTGTTATATGTTTGCAAAGAAAAACGGTTCAAGCCAGCATAATTATAAAGACATGTTTACAAGTGATAATCGGACCAGGGTTTTTTTTAATGCAGTTATGATGATACATAAATATACAGTACTTTCTATTTTTATTATTGATATGTTATAAAAGTAAGGAAAATATATTAATACCTTTGAGCCTGGTTGTCAATGTTTGACATTAATCTTTATTAATCCACCAGGTTATATAAGCTAGAGTGTTCCCTGTGCAGTTCATAGCCTTCGTTCTCAGAGAATCTCTCTTATAAGTAATGTTTGTATTGTAATGATCAGTATATACAAATTAAATCAAAATTCGTAATCAAATTGGGACCTTGTGAATCTAAATCAAATCGGGAGATCAGTGTCGATTTCCAGCTTTAATACAGAGGTTCACAGGAACACACACACACACTTGTACACAGACAAGCACAGAAACATCCCTTAGCTGTTCAATCAAAAACAAACCCTTCAAATTAAGGAACATTTTCAGATGATTCATGTTATTTGGAGTAGAGTGTCCCTCCAGACGAACATCATTATTTAAGGGTCCTGTGTATAATTTGTGCTTTATTTATCTACTTCAAGTCCCTGGAGTTTCTTCCTCGGCCTTAGATTAAAACTAGCATTTGCTATTTAGGTGAATTATAGCAAAACAGTTGCTACACTCTCTTTTCCTAACAGACTTAAAAGCTGGATTCTTAAGAGGCCATTGTGTGACCTTGGTCCCAGTCTTTGTGTATGCGTGCGTATCTCTTGTGTGTGTGTATTTATATGTGTGTGAGCAGCGCATTCACTGTTAAGCAATATAATGTTACTCAACCATGATGACAATTAAAGGACTTTGAAGGGATGCTTGCAGACTGTGTAATCCCTTTCACACACAGACCAAAATCCCACAAATTTGCCATGCCCGCATTTTTAAACCAGACTTTTCTGTCTATCTAAAACGGGGCTAAAATGCGTGCACAGTGAAAGCTAATCTAAAGAGCTAGTCATGCTCACACCCTGTAACTGAAGTGCAGGGGTATGGGTCAATGGTTCCCCGCTGTTTTGTAGGTAAATTCATTAACACTGTCAATATTCAAAACCTCCCTAATTTGACCTACCACCAGCCCCCACGGTTTACCAACACCCCCCCACATCCCAATGTGCTATTTACCAACTGCTATGTATGTATACGTATATGGGGTACATATACACTACTGTTCAAACATTTAGGGTCACTTAGAAATGTCCTTGTTTTCAAAAGAAAGCAAGTTTTTGTCCATTAAAATAACAGATAACAGATATACAGAATAGACATTCTTAATGTTGAAAATGAATACTGTGTCTGGAAATGACAGATTTTCAATGGAATATTTACATAGGTGTACAGAGGCTAATTATCAGCAACCATCAGTCTTGTGTTTCAATGGCACGTTGTGTTTGCTAATCCAAATCTATCCAATTAAAAGGCTAATTGATCATTTGAAAACCCTTTTGCAATTACGTTAGCACTGCTGAAAACTGTTGTGCTGATTAAACAAGCAATAAAACTGGTCTTCTTTAGACCAGTTGAGTATCTGGAGCATCAACAATTGTGGGTTTGATTACAGGCTCAAAATGCCCAGAAAAAAATAACTTTCTTCTGAATCTATTCCTTGATGATGGCTAGTCCTTGTGAGAAATAACCAATAAACTGAAGATCTCTTACAACCCTGTGTACTACTCCCATCACAGAACAGCGCAAACTGTCTCTAACCAGAAAAGAAGCACGAGTGGCAGGTTCCGGTACACAACTGAACAAGAGGACAAATACATTTGGGTGTCTAGTTTGAGAAACAGACACCTCACAGGTTCACAACTGGCAGCTTTATTAAATAGTACCTGCAAAACACCAGTCTCAACATCAACAGTGAAGAGGCGACTCATGGATGCTGGCCTTCTAGGCACATCTCAGACTGGCCAATGAAAAGATAAAATTAAGATGGGCAAAAGAACACAGACACTGGACAGAGGAAGATTGTAATTGTTTTTTATGGACAGACAAATCTAAGTTTGAGGTATTTGGATTACAAAGAACATTTATGAGATGCAGAACAAATGCTGGAGGACTGTTTGCACCATCTGTCAAGCATGGTGGAGGCTATGTGATGGTCTCAGCACTTTGCAATGCTGTGCTATACCCTGTGGACGGTGCTTTATTGGAGCCAATTTCCTCCTACAACAGGACAATGTCCTAAAGCACAGCTCCAAACTATGCAGGAACTATTTAGGGAAGAAGCAGTCAGATGGTATTCTGTCAATGTATGTTCATGTATGTATGTTTTCTAGGAAGAAAAGGACATTGCTAAGTGAGCCGAAACGAACGGTAATGTATATACAGTGGGTAGAACAATTATTTGATACACTGCCGATTTTGCAGGTTTTCCCACTTACAAAGCATGTAGAAGTCTAATTTTTATCATAGGTACTCTTCAACAGCGAGTGACGGAATCTAAAACAAAAATCCAGAAAATCACATTGTATGATTTTTAAGTAATTAATAAGTATTTGATACATCAGAAAAACAGAACTTAATATTTGGTACAGAAACCTTTGTTTGCAATTACAGAGATCATACGTTTCCTGTAGTTCTTGAGCAGGTTTGCACACACTGCAGCAGGGATTTTGGCCCACTCCTCCATACAGACCTTTTCCAGATCCTTCAGGTTTCGGGGCTGTCGCTGGGCAATACGGACTTTCAGCTCCCTCCAAAGATTTTCTATTGGGTTCAGGTCTGGAGACTGGCTAGGCCACTCCAGGACCTTGAGATGCTTCTTACGGAGCCACTCCTTAGTTGCCCTGGCTGTGTGTTTCGGGTCGTTGTCATGCTGGAAGACCCAGCCATGACCCATCTTCAGTGCTCTTACTGAGGGAAGGAGATTGTTGGTCAAGATCTCGCATTACATGGTCCCATCCATCCTCCCCTCAATATGGTGCAGTCGTCCTGTCTCCTTTGCAGAAAAGCATACCCAAAGAATGATGTTTCCACCTCCACGCTTCACGGTTGGGAGGGTGTTCTTGGGGTTGTACTCATCCTTCTTCTTCCTCCAAACACGGTGAGTGGAGTTTAGACCAAAACGCTCTATTTTTGTCTCATCAGACCACATTCTCCAATTCCTCCTCTGGATCATCCAGAAGGTCATTGGCAAACATCAGACGGGCCTGGACATGCGCTGGCTTGAGCAAAGGGGACCTTGCGTGTGCTGCAGGATTTTAATCCATGACGGCGTAGTGTGTTACAAATGGTTTTCTTTGAAACTGTGGTCCCAGCTCTCTTCAGATCATTGACCAGGTCCTGCCGTGTAGTTCTGGGCTGATCCCTCACCTTCCTCATGATCATTGATGCCCCACGAGGTGAGATCTTGCATGGAGCCCCCCAGACTGACCGTCATCTTGAACTTCTTCCATTTTCTAATAATTGCACCGACAGTTGTTGCCTTCTCACCAAGCTGCTTGCCTATTGTCCTGTAGCCCATCCCAGCCTTGTGCAGGTCTACAATTTTATCCCTGATGTCCTTACACAGCTCTCTGGTCTTGGCCATTGTGGAGAGGTTGGAGTTTGTTTGACACCTGATTACAGGTGTCTTTTATACAGGTAACGAGTTCAAACAGGTGCAGTTAATACAGGTAAGGAGTAGATAACAGGAGGGCTTCTTAAAGAAAAACTAACAGGTCTGCGAGAGCCGGAATTCTTACTGGTTTGTAGGTGATCAAATACTTATGTCATGCAATAAAATGCAAATTAATTATTTAAAAATCGTACAATGGGATTTTTCTGGATTTTTGTTTTAGAGTCCGTCTCTCACAGTTGAAGTGTACCTATGAAAAGTAAGTAGGAAAACCTGCAAAATCGGCAGTGTATCAAATACGTATTCTCCCACTGTACACTGTACCTGCATAAAGTATACGGTATAGTAAATTATGGTAAATAAGCGGCTGTTCAGAAGGCATGTATAAACATTACCCAGTGGTACTGACAGAAAATGTACCGCAAATCCTACATAAAGGCAGCATAAGAGAATGGAGCAATGGAATGAAGAAAAAAGCCACACAATGTGACCAACTTGTGTGGGATGAAAGAAGATGATTTTCCTGACTTTTACACTTCATTAACCAAGCTTGTCTTGGATGGCCATACAAAAACCACACATTATCTGTCGAATACACTGATTGGCTACTATAACGTCTATAGTTAACCCACGTTGCGCTTTGCTGAGAGAATAATCTATTGAGGTGTTGACGAGTTGGCCGGTCGGATGGAGATGCTTGGTGGACTGCTTGGCGGACTCTGGGGCTGCGAAGAGGGTGACTCATCTCTCTACTACACAGCAGTCTGGATGGAAATAGCTCTGTATGCATTGTGCATACGCCTGCCCGCACACATTACACGTACAAACATACATACACAGATGCCCTGCCATTTTCTCCTGCAGCGCCCGAAGAACAATGACCCTCTGCAGGTAAGTGCGTGTTGCTTTTCGGAACTTGAGTGCCGCAATGGAAAGAGCACAATGAACACTGGCACACACAAACACACAGTTTTAGGAGCAAAATAAATATACACATGCATACATCCAAGCCACGTGTGCACACTGGAACGCCACGCCATCTGCCCATAAAGAGCCCCATTGATAAGAACACTTGTGCTCGATGCTACATTGCCACTTCAACACCTTTAAACACCCTCATCCGCAAGGCCGTGCCTGATTTTGATAACGGCACAGTCCTACGTTCCGTGGAGAACAAGAAATGGCCTTAAAATAAAGAAGTCCCTGTAATGTTTTTGGGAAAGACATACCGATGGCATTTTCATATTTGCAGACATTGGTGTGGCGTTGGATCGAATGAATGCGATGATGACAAGTGCTTTTGTGTCCATGCTAACAATGTGTGGAGCTTGCCAGAGACGTTCATTGCGCATCGCCTGAACCAACGGAGCCCTGTGGAGGCACCCGGCCACTGGCCCATAAACAAACAGTGTAATGGTAGAGCTCTGATGGTTCTATTACGACCACCATAAAAAAGCACATTGTTTCCCGAGCGCTACTGGCTGAATTTCTGCTACTACAAATGGGAGGGCTCAGTGAAGACGGCCCTCTGTTGATGTTGCCGTATAACCATCCAGTCTGGTCGAAACACTGCCGAATCCCCCCTCAGAGTCCAACAACTATCATGGCAGCCATAGCAACAATACAAAACTTGATAAGTCTTAAAATAAAGAGAAGGCATGGTGTCTGCAGCTTAATGTGCTGCTGTGCTTATATGCAGTACATCCAGGGTTCAAATTACGGGAGGGATTGGGGGGGTTTGACCCTCCTAATTAATACTTGGCCCCCCCAAAAAACATTAATGTAATTGTAAAAATCACGATATATTGACCATATTCATGCCTGGAAGAATCTTGTAATAGGATTTCAGACACCCCTGAAGCCCAAACTATACCATACAATTTCTACCATACCATACCATTTCTTGATGTTATTTTAACGTCTCATCTGCCTGCCTCACTCCCAATGTTGCAGTGGCTTTTAATGAAAGCACCCCTTACTAAAACAGGTAAACCAAAACTATGAATTCATTCATTCAATATTAGGCGATACACAGAAAATTTGACTTCATGGCAGAGAACATTAAACACTGCAGTACACTACCATAGAGTCAACACTGCCATAGAGTCATGTGTACTGCCAACCTTATATTGAATGAATATGTCTTAATGGTTTCTGTTTACCAGTTGTGGTGGTGGGGGGGTTAATCAATGACACACAAAAGATGCATAAGTGACGTAGCGCATTTTCACAGCAGAAGATGGACAGCTTTTATGCTGGTAAGATCTGTTGAGATGCTCTCTCTACATTCAAGGGAGTCCCTTGGTTTAGCTAGCACATTTAACAGTAATTTATTCTGTCTTAAACCGCATGGAACTGTAACGATAGAAAATTGCTAACGTGTTCCTGACTTTTGCAATTAGTTAAGGTCGGAAAAATTGCCAGAATTTCTGTTAAATCTGTCTGATTTGCATGTGTTCTGACTCACTGTGTGCTTATGGCTTGGCATTTCAATACAAATATAAAATGTTGTATACTATCTAATGTTAGTTAACAGTGGTGCTCAGTCATGAGAGCAGTGAGACAATGGAGGATTAGTTCTTGTAGATATACGTTTTTACATCAATATAGCAGAGGGAGGAAAGCGCAGGGGAGTGAACCCAAAACTTTGTGGTCAGTATTTAAGGTAAGTCTGATTTGATCTTTTGCATTAGGCAACTTTGAAGACTGAAACATTAGCCTAGCTACTACTTGAAGGCATACACCACCCAAAAATCTGCCAAATTTGTCAGCTGTTTTCTTACAATGAAAATAGTCTAATAGTCTAAATAAGGAAACTGAATTTGATTATTGGGAGATCTATGCCTTTAGTTAGTCAGGCACAGGCCTAGATGCTGTATGGTAGTAACACATACCTACCTCTTTGGCATGTTGATAGTGTCTTTGGTTCTGGTACAGCATTGTGTGGGTCTGTGTTTGAGCATAAATGATGGTCTGCTGTTGTGTGTGTGTGTGTGTGTGTGTGTGTGGGTCTGACTTGCTGGCAGTTTTGATCTAGAATACTTTGTTGGTCACCCTTGATAAAAAAAAAAATTATGTGGTTCGTGCCCCATGAGCTGGTGTAATGGATTGGATTTATCATCATCTACCGATTGCACACATTACGTTAAACAAGCAAGATACTGTAAGGATTGTAAGACTTCAGTTCACTGAAGCACGTGCCTGTACTGTACTGGGTTCAAAAGGTTGACCCTCCCGATATTTATTGCATAATTTGCACTCTGAGTATATCCTGGTGTACTTTGCAGTGTGTCTTCGTGTTTGTCTGTGTGCGTGTGTATCTCATAATTCCTGAGAGAAACCAACGTTTGCCACGCCTTCCCACCCCCTATGTATTCCCATTTCCAAATCCTCCTGTGAGAATCTTTTTTATTTTTATTATGGATTGCGTGACAAAATGCCAGCCAATCCCATTTTACACGGTGACAGCTCTGCTATCTGCAGCCATTTAGGCCTAAGTGGCCGCTCAATCTCATCCCGCAGCCATTTACATGTTTGTGTCTCATCATGACGTTTGTAAGGCAGGCTGGCCCAGACTGTCGCTCCACACTGTCTAGAAGGGCAAAGGGGAATTTTACTGACCGGATTAGTTTTCAACTTTGCTATGGGAGTATATCGGTCACCCAGTGGAATGGGATTTGGGTTGGGGGTGGTAATTGAGTGAGCTTAGTTAAACCGCAATGTCGAGCCTGAACAGAAAAATACTCTCCACAGTCAAAATGACTCACACACCGGCGACCACAGCCTTTACACAGAACCCGTCCTTCGCCCACACAAGCACCCCCCCACCAGCAGACAATCAGACAATCAGACACACGATTCAGTAGAATCATTTTTAAAAAACAAGAACAGAGCTGTTAAAAATCGAAGACAAATTATCTTTGCATTTTACTCAAATATATATATGTAAAAAGAAATTATTATGGGACACTTTTATTCCACGCATTGCAATGCTCTCTTCATTCATGTAAACTATTACTGTCAAGTCAATGAACATAAAAACATATTGCCATAATTATTAGCATATAAATGTCAATTCATATTAAATAGTGTCTCTCTGGCTGCTTTACCCATAATCCATCACTGCCTGTGTGTGACTAGAGAAGAGAAACCCATGTGATCTCAAATAACAATGCTTTGCCTTGACAACCTTTCTCATTAAAAAAAGAAAATGTTTCCCAATGTCGTACATTATCTGAAGGCAAACATCATTAGTTCTCATCCATTCACTGTTTTGAACGGCTCTAATGATATAAAAAACAACCGGGGCAAATGATAGCTTCAGTGGAGGCCTTGCTAATGATGCTTCTGAAGTACAATGAGACTTTTAACCTAACTTAATGTGTATCCACTGTAGCCAAGATTTATATACTCTTGGGTGCACAAATACACAAGGGCACACACACACACGTACACACACCCTATCTGTGTGCGCACACAGACGAGTACACACTAACGACACAAAGCACAATGAAACACTGCATTTGGATTCTCGCTGAGTGATAAGACATCCAAAGGATTCTTAATGAACCTAGCCACAGCCAAATCCCTGTAACCCGTCCTAAATTACAAAAGTCTATTTCCTACTGTCCTTATCAGCATTAGGAAGAGACCGATGCCACATCAATACACAGGCTTTTATTGCAGTGTGAACTCCAGCCACCCACGACTCCTCACAGCATTTTCTAAGCATTGTTTCCATGAGAGAATAAGCCCAGAAAAAAGCCTGCTGCATAGAGGAGATTCACAGTATCTTCTTAAAGTGAGAAGAGGTCAGAATATCACGCTGACATGGTTCCTGGGGAGCAGTTCAGTCCCATAGCTATTTCTATTCAACATCACTTAAGGGGGAACAAAAGTCACATGATCACACACAGTAGAGGACGTTCAGGGGGAAAAACGACAGTCCACATGACTTCACACGATACTCATCACCACCACTAAGTCCCAATCTAAATGATGTTTGGGTATAGCTATGCGCTGCTCTTGTCAGTTTCAGTCAGCTGGAATCGGTTGTCTCTTTTATTTTGTCTTCCAAACCAATGATTTGTTTCCATGGTGGGACTATTCAGCTGAGAGGAGAATTCAGGTGATCATGTGACTGTAGCTCCCTTTTCTCAGGTCTTTTCAACCACAGCCTTACTATGCCATCTGGGATGTTATCTTCTACTTCGGGCCTGGCAGAAGCAGCAGAACAAGGGGGCATTCTGGGACATGGCATCTTGGCTAATAAGACAGACAGACATGCAGCCAGCCAGTGCTGCGCTGGGCAACACTACATATCCTTAATGGGTGCAAAATAAGCTCTTGATGTTTTCGTCTAGGCCAGATAGCACTTGCAAAAGAGGGACTGTCCTTTCCTATTATAACTATACACAATTTTGAGCGGAGTATATTTCATATGCCCATGTCTGAAACCAACCAGAAAGAATACATATACTTTGGCCAGCCAGGCTTCCCCAAAGCAAATGTCACCAATTTTTTTTTTTTTAATAATGAACAAGAATTTATCTTTTACTATGTTGCCTTCAGTTTTCATAATTCTTCTTCAATTCTGATGTGAATAAATATCTACCAGAGAAGAGGTCAAATCAGTGGCTAGCTAGCAAATATCTGCCTTTTCCCCAAATCCATAATGGCCAGCGATTAAATCATAGTTTACATTATGCCTGAGAGAATAAAAAATTATGTTCAAATTTGTGCTGATGTTAACCAGCTGGCTAGCCATTTCCATGAAAGGCGGTTAGGTTACCTAGAGTGTTATGCCAGGTAATGTTAGGGTTATTTAGTAGGACAGCAAACAGGAATGACTAATTTGGCAACATAAAGTGGAGAATGAGGTTGGCGGAAGTGTTTCTGCATGTGCACCACATAAAAATATACAAAATATAAATTAGTATCCTACAACATCATAAAATAATTCAGTTATTCTGTTGAATTGGAAAAAAATGTTTTTGGAAGCAACAACATGAGAAGGTCACATGATCACACACATTTTATGTTACAATTATGCTGCAAAAAAGCAGTGTCTACTCTTTGCTTTCTTTCCGACTAGTGTTTTGTGATGACAAATGTAAAAGAGTTTATTCAACCCCTGTGGCTGTTGTCTTCGGGTTTCAGCCACACAGTGCCTAACGTACCTCTGCATGCTGTTATATTTACAGCTCTGGAAAAAATTAAGAGATCACTGTAACTTTTTCTTTCCTTTCCAAAAATGTCAAAAAGAAAGGTTTTGAGTGAGGAACAGAAGGGTTAAAATTAAGAGACCAGTGCAAATTGAACGCTTCTGTTCCTCACTCAAAACTCAACTTTTTTGGAAAGGAAAGAAAAAGGTGCAGTGATCTCTTAATTTTTTCCAGAGCTGTGCACAGTTACATTTTATATGTATATAAAATGTAACTAATATTTTAAATGTAAATAATCTTCCACATTGATTTGTTCAAAATAAATGTTTTAGAATCATGAATGCAAATGTTGAATATGTTTAACGGTTTACTTAATGAACCTGCACAATAATAGCCAAGATAGTAAAATAACAATGATAAATAGGGAATGAAAGTCTTATAGCAGGCAGCTTTCACTTAAGTATACCAACAAAATCACTATTAAAATGGATGGATTGACTGGTGAAGTATTTTCTCAAAGTTCCTAGTGCAGACACTCAGTAACAGTAATGCACCAATGTAGGAATGCACCAATAAAAAAATTATTGATTAGTCGTAACTTAAAAATTAATGATCAGCCATACTGAAATCTACCGAGAGCCATTCTGAAGAGCGTCTGTTCCAGACAGCTCTACGTAAGGAAAGTAAACCTTGCCATTACATTCTTCTCCATGATATGACTTGAGTGTGGTCTCAGGGCAGATTGGGTGGTTAACATTCTTGCATCCAGAACCACACATTCCCCATATGAGCCCTATATTTCTGATCTCTCTGCACTGTATCCCTGCTCGTAGGCTTTAATAAAAAATCTTTCAAAATGCAGGTTGGAACAAGGAATTTGGGGTTCATCACCTGTCCACTTTCTGAAAAATTTGTCCCTCCAGATTTCTGATGCATGTGCATGTGTACTTCAACACAGCGTTGAAGTGTGGAATGTTGCTTTCAGGAATGTACAAGAGTATGAAATGCTTCAATTTGCCAGAAAGTAAATGAGACAGCAACCTGAGAGAGTGAGACAGAAAATGTGTCCTATACTAAACAGACCTTAACTTGACGTTAACAAACATATCTCTTCTTAGGCAGCTTGTGTGCATAGCCTGCAAGGAGTAGGGCTTGAAAAAATACTGGTAGGCACTAATTTTGAGAGTTGTAAAAAAGCAAACAGACTGTAACTGATCTCTTTTTTATGTAGGTAGTTAGGAGGCTCTGTGATGTTTGAAACTAGTGTTTATTCCTAGGGCTGAGCCAGATGTCATATATATATCAACACGACATTATCATACTTACAGCTGGTGCTGTGTGTGAAAATTTAAGTAATTGAACGAGAGTAGCCCATACCAGTATTTACTGGCTAACCGAATAGTAGAATTTTTGGTCTTGTTAAAGGACACTTTTTGGGTCCCAGATGAAACGGCCAAGAAATTGACGATTGAAAATCAGTGCATCAGTTTCTTTAGCTAATTCATTTTTCATATTTTTGTCAGTCTATAATAAAGCTCTACAGGCTTAATTGGTCATCAGTACTCAACATCACAATTATCAGGACCAGAAGGGAGTCCCAGCACAGCAGGGTAAGACAGCCAGTGGAGACAAGCCTTGGACCTGAGGTACATTTTCCACTGTAAACATTTCAGCAAATGCATTAAAAGAGTGAACAATCTTTTTTGAGGTAAATGATAAACTATTTTAAGCTACAGTCTGGGATCTGGGTAATGGTCAACCAGTGTTTCCCCTACACTAACTGGCCATTACGGCATGTCACTGAGATGCCGACATCTACGACACAAAAGGCATGATGCATGAAATGGTAAAAATGTGTTTTTAATGTTTTGCAAAACGTCCTCCCTGTACACCAGTCTCTCTTGCTTGTCAACTTTATTTTCTTAACACTATTTGACAATAATTTCCCTACATAATTTGCTAATAATAACTCAAATAGTCACCCTCAATAAACATTCTCTAAAACTGTTCATGAATTGCCTGCCAGACTCCTAATAATAGCAACTAGCTACTTACTAATGAGGCAATATGAATTCCATGTACAATATGTTGCATTAGAGGTTAAAGAGAGGATAGAAAATATAGTTTTGCTAGTAGCACAAAGGGCCCCATGATTTCACAATATATTTTGTACAATACTTTCGCTGTGGCACTGGATATTTCTTATGCAAAACATATTCCAGTGAACATCAGTGTACAGTGAACGCGGGGTGGAAAATAGTGTGGTTGAATATAGAAACACAATCCTTCTCCATAGCTAATGAGCACACGCAAATTAACAACAATGACATCAGAATATGATTTTTTATTGATATATATTAGATATATTCTCTAAATTAACATACTTAAGCTCTAACAATTTGTCAATGTGCTCCACCTTATAATATTCTTAACCTAACATTTTGCTTTGTTTATATTTTTCCTACAAAGTTTTTCCTTTGAAAATATACACTAATACACTATATATACACTGATCAGCCATAACATTATGACCCCCCCTACGTAATACTGTGTAGGTCCCCCTTTTGCCACCAAAACAGCCCTGACCCATCGAGGCATGGACTCCACTAGACCTCTGAAGGTGTGCTGTGGTATCTGGCAACAAGACGTTAGCAGCAGATCCTTTACCTCCTGTAAGCTGCGAGGTGGGGCCTCCATGGATCGGACCTGATTGTCCAGCACATCCCACAGATGATCGATTGGATTGAGATCTGGGGAATTTGGAGGCCAAGTCAACACCTTGAACTCGTTGTTCTGTTCCTCAAACCATTCCTGAATGATTTTTGATCTGTGGCAGGGTGCATTATCCTGCTGAAAGAGGCCAATGTCATCAGGGAATACTGTTGCCATGAAAGGGTGCACATGGTCTGCAACAATGCTCAGGTAGGTGAATGGCAGGACCCAAGGTTTCCCAGCAGAACATTGCCCAAAGCATCACACTGCCTCTGCCAACTTGCCTTCTTCCCATAGTGCATCCTGGTGCCATGTGTTCTACAGGTAAGAGACGCACACACACCCGGCCATCCACGTGATGTCAAAGGAAACATGACTCATCAGACCAGGCCACTTTCTTCCATTGCTCCGTGGTCCAGTTCTGATGCTCACGTGCCCATTGTAGGCGCTTTTGGCAGTGGACAGGGGTCAGCATGGGCAGTTTTGGAGATGCTCTGACCCAGTCGCCTGGACATCACAATTTGGTAAGGCTTCATTTTTCCTGCTTCTAATACATCAACTTTCAGGACAGAATGTTCACATGCTGCCTAATATATCCCACCCACTGACAGGTGCCATGATAACGAGATTATCAGTGTTACTCACTTCACCTGACAGTGGTCACAATGTTATGGCTGATCAGTGTATATATAGACATTTATTTTGAAGGCAAAATACAAAAAAACAGAGGTCTTTTTGTTACTGACAAATCTCTAATGTTGCCTGCATGACGGTAATCTATTGTAGCTAATTGTAGCTATTGAGTTGTGGCAGTTAGCTAGCTACCTTCTTACCTTTGGTTGTCACTCAGACAATGGCTACCTTCCTTAAATCAATGTGACAGCAACTTACTGACAGTTCAACACAAACGTGCATTTGCACAGACACAGCCAGTTATGCTTCTCAGACCTTACTCACTAGCTTCACTTTCCAAAAGTTGTGTGCAGGATGCTTTAATATTTGTGCAAAATTGAACTGCATGTTATAGCAAACTGCGCTCAGTTTGGTAAAAAAAACAACTAGTAATTCATAGAAATATTCAGTTTTTCTGTGACGACACCTCACAATTTCTGGAGTGATGCCATGACCCTCTCTGAAGAGTGTAGTAAAGAATATAGTAAACAAAGTCAACAGACCAAAAGAACTTTGTACATAATCAGAGGATATTCCGCCTGCTGTGAAACATTCCTACTGCACATGGTAAGTCTAACATTTACTTACTGGCTACAGATTCCTTTTCAGAAAGTTGTCAAAGTCCTTTGCATTGCTAGTTATCTAGCTATTGCTACTAACGTTACTGTTAACGTTAACTAGCTAGGTAATGATGTTAACTTACCAGCTAGCTAACATTCTAGCTTGATCGTTGGGTAGCAAGATTTTCTTCATAAAAGTGAGCAAGTTACTTAGTTTGATAATAAGCTACCTGATTGACCGGTCATTCATCCAGGTGTGTGTGATTATGCCTAGCAATTATGTTTACAATGTCTTCAAAAAAGTGAGCAAGTCACCTTTGTTGTGAAACTTTCCTGGCAATAAAACTCTTTCTGATTCTGATGCGTGATGTGGACAACCCAGTCCATCAGTACAGTAAGACTGCTAAACGGCTCAGTGGCTGTCCACCTGCACTCAAACTACCTGCACTCACATTGCTGCTACTTTTTATTATGAATCCTGCTGCTTGATATAGTATGTGTTTATTATGCCTTGCACTGGTGCCAAAAACAGGTGTTTTACCCTAAGTCTAGAAATGTTTCTATTTCCATTAACACAGGCCAGCGGCAGTCGGCCACTAGGCTATGGCCGAGTAGCCCGGCTCTCACTTGGTGCCAAGCCCCGGACTTTAGGACTTAGGGTGGGGTTTGCGGGTTGACACGTTACGTGTTGTGAAAACGCTGTGTTTTGCTATTCAAATAGCGCTGTGTATCGTTTCCACAAGGCTTCTCGTAATGGTTTTCATCCAATCTAACAAACAGATTCCTGATAAAATAAAGAAAATAATGCAACAGTACAGGGAAGCAAAGACTCAATGGAAAGAGTTGGAATGACCGAATGTGGTACGATGCCAGACTCAACAGAAAACTGCTGAGACCGAGATGCAGCCTGCAGTACCTATAATAACATAAAATAACCTCAGAATTCTCCCAAATCCTTCTATTAAACGTAGATAGTTTTAACAAAATACTTATTAAACTAAATAATGAATACACTGGCTTACAGTTGTAGTGTCACAAGTGTAGGTGGAGAAGGGGTGGGTCACAGGTGTTTGAGGAAGAACTTAGTTTTATAACTCAAGTTCAAACGCCGTATTATAAACAAACTGAGCATGGCGTTATTGTTTATTTTATTTTACTACCAGAAAAATACCGGACAATCAAATCGCGTTGATAGTTTACACCTCCCTCCACACCTGAGCCCCTCCTTAATTTCTTGGTACCAAATGTATAGTCGAAACAGGAAAGTCTAGAGCCAACAATTGCATAAATCACCAGTGTAGCCCTGGTACCGGGATAAAGGACCAGTGGAAATGCGGCATTAGAGACCAACCAGACCAGTATAGCACAAGGCCAGGGTGTCCCCATTTGAATAATTAATACCTGGGTGGGGTTAACACTAGGAGTGCCAAATGCCTACGTGAATTGGTGTTTGAGTTTGCAATAAAAAAAACCTGCCATTTTGAAAGCTACACCCTTCTCCTTCCACGACTTTTCCTAAAAATGCATATATTACATTGTTCTATTGTAAGAATTCTAAACTCTGTGATGGCAATTCCATCGATCAGAACTCTTAATGGTGGATGTAGAGAGACAACATTCTCTTGGCATAATTAACAGTTTATTTGCAAATAGAGAGAAGCATCAAACACTTACAAAATAATACTCAGAGGAGTCTCTAACTTAAAACATGACAATCACCAGTACTTATAGTGGAAAAAGGGGTGTGGTAAATTGCTGCCCAGCTGTCCTAACTAAACAGAACACATTCCCTTTGTTCTATTACTACCTAGGCCTCACACAAGGGGCAGGCTATCCTCCCCCAGATGGGTAACCTCTTCACCCCCCTAAGAGGTCTTACATCATCTGGACAATAGATAGATAGACTCTGATGGGTTATACAGATAGGCAGATTTCCGAGTAACCTTATAATCTGCGGATACCAGTCAATAATGGCCCTAAACACCAGATCCCCTTCTCCTACTATTTAGAGTCTATTTACCTGTTTTTTTTTTACCCTGTCTTCAGACTTAAATCGCCAATAGCCCACGGCACGTAGCGTTGGTACCCAACTGGTACCCAACTGGTACCCAACTGGTACCCAGGCGCTAATCACCCCTCACTGAACGCATGACGTCAATGAATGAATGTGCAATACTCCCTGACGATTGATCAGACCTTGGTTGAATTTGAATGACCTTACAAGTGAAATACAAGATTTCCATGACCATTCAAAATTTAGGAAGAAACCTAGAGAGGACCCAGGCTAGAGGGGTGACCAGTCCTCTTCTGGCTGTGCTGGGTGAACATATTAAGAGTACAAATTGTAATAATTAATAAATGCATGTGGGCTGAGTCTATTTACATTTAGTCCAGGTCGGAAGCATGACCAGATGGACAAGGAAAGTGACAACATGGGGGAGGGGGAGGTGTCAGCACAGTGGCAGCTGATATCGTCATGTATCGTCTTGATCTGCAACACAACCCGGAGGACTTTGGACAGGGACAACAACAGGTCTTTCAAACCATGTACTCCTCAGGTGTGGGCCAGGACCTCATGTCCTCCTAAGTTTAAAACGGTAGGAGACAGGGACAATTTTGAAAATGCATTCCTTATATCTAAAAGGATTTATTATTATTTATTGACTCCCCCAGCACAATAATATAGCAGTGTAAGACCATGGGGCTGAGACAGGGGGGTCCGGTGACATTGTGGCCCTATCTGGGGGAGGCTCCGGACAGGGCCCAACAGGCAGGAAATCAATCCACCCACATTGCCAAGCATCAACCAAAGGGACACCCACCAACCGCAACCACCCTGAATGAGGGCTGAGTATTGCCAGTAGAGTACAGCCCAATTGCACAAGTGCGCAACAGAGAGTCAACAACAAGCTAGTGACTCCGCCCCTGAATGGCATTGGAGGGAGGGCATCCCAGTGGCGATGAGAGCCCACCTGGCAAGACAGCAAGGGTGGACAATATCAAGCCTTCTGGTCACATTCACGCCCCTGGGCCAGACTACACTTAACCATAGACCATGCTGTAGATATGAGTCTTTAGTAGACACTTGAAGTTTGCATTTCTAACCTTAATTGGCAGATCATTCCACAGTAGTGGAGGTCTATGAGAGGAGGCCCTGCTTCCGGCAGTATGTTAAAAATTCTAGGTACAATTAAAAGGCCTGCATCTTGTGATCTAAGGTTATGTGTAGGTATGTATGGCTGGATCACTTCAGTGAGGTAAGTAGTTAAAGTCCATGTATTGATTTATAGGTTAACAATAAAATCTTAAAAATAGCCTTAACCCTAACAGGCAGCCAGTGTAAAGAGGCTAGTACTGGAGTAATGTGTAAAAAAAAAAAAATTCTAGTTAGGATTCTAGCAGCACTAATTGGAGTTTATTTATTGATTCAACAGGGTAACTGGAAAGAAGAGCATTGCAGTAATTTAATCTAGAAGTACCAAAAGCATGGATTGTTTTTCTGCATCAGTTTTTGATAAAAAGATTCTGATTTTTGAAATGTTTCAAAGATGAAAATAAGCATCTCTTGAGACATATCTTACAGTTTTTTGAGATATGACCATGCAGCCGTCGAGGTTCACAGTGAGATCTGCCAACAAAACTCTTTGCTTCTTGGGTCCTAAAACAAGCATTTCTGATTTTTTTGAGTTTAAAAGCAAGAAGTTCTCTGTCATCTACTTCCTAATATCTGAAATGCATGCTTCCAAAGTAGCTAATTTTGGGGCTTCTCCATGCTTCATTTAAATAAATAACTGTGTGTCATCAGCATAACAGTGAAAATTGACATTCTGATTCCGGATTACATCACCCAGAGGCAGCATGTATAGTGAGAACAATAATGGGCACAGAACCGAGCCTTGAGGAACACCAAAACATACCTTTGATTTGTCAGAGGATATGCCATCCACACATACAAACTGATATCTTTCAGATAAATAAGATTCCGACCTAGTGCACCTGAGGGTTAATCGTGATTGGGTGTAGGTCTTTCTTGTTGACTTGTCTTTAAACCAGGCTAGAACATGTCCACGTAGCCCAATATGGGTTTCCAGTCTCTCTAATAGAAGGGAGTGATCAATAGTGTCAAAAGCAGCACTACAATCAAGAAGCAACAGGATGCAGAACCTTAGTCCAAGGCCATTAGAAGGTAATTTGTTACCTTCACAAGTGCAGTCTCAGTACTATGATGGGGTCTGAAACCGGACTGGAGCATTTCATAAATGTTTTAACGGGAGTTTCTATATTGGCCTATATTTGCTTAATATGTCTGGATCCAGATTAGATTTTTTTAGAAGAGGCTACAATTTTTATATTTTTAGTGAGTTTGGTACACATCCGGAGGAAAGGAAGCAATTTATTATGTTCAACATTGGCTGACTTAACATAAATATTAGCAACGCCCCCTTTTCGGGATGCACAGGGGATATGATCACTAGTATAGCCAGGAGGAGAGGCCTCATTTAGGACAGTGAATTCATCAGGCTTTAGCCACGTTTCGCACAACCCAATAACGTCTTAGCTTATGATCAGAGATTAATTAATTTACTGCAACTGCCTATGGAGCAAGGGATCTAACATTTAGGAGTCCCATTTTGAGATGCAAGGTGATACAGTTATTTTTATTTAATAAGGTTGCTATTGTTAGCACTACCTTGTTTGACTTAGAACGAGTCACAGTGGCAATAGGTAAAACTGTACTAACTACTCTGGGTATGCTATCGACAGACTCCACTATGCTAGCAGGATGGCTAACAGCCTGCGACCTGACCTGCAAACTATCTCATGGTGAAGTTATAGGAGTGAGACTCCTGTCAATGTTCCTAGATACAGAAGAGCACCACTCCACCTAGGATGGAGTCCATCGATCTTCAGCAGATCAGGCCTGGCCCTATTTCTGGGAAAGTCCCAAAAAGAGAGCCAGTTATCTACAAACTCTACCTGTGACGGGCAGAACTCCGTATTCAGCCAGCGATTGAGTTGCACAAGTCTGCTGTAGAGCTCGTCACCACCCCTAGCTGGGAGGGGGCCAGAGACAATTACTCGATGCCGACACATCTTTCCATCTAGTTTATACGCTGATGCTATGTTCTGCTTCGTAAACCTCTGACGGTTTCATCCAAACGTCGTTGGTGCCAACGTGAATAACAATATCCCTGTACTCTCTATACTTGGCAATTTTAGACTTCGCTAGCACCAACCCCAGATTTGCGGCTACATCGGTGGCTCTGCCCCCCGGTAAACAGTGTACGATCGACGGCTGATTCTTTAGTCTAATACTGCGGGTAATGGAATCGACGATGACTAAAGAAAATGCCTGCCGATCATTCCCCTCCAAAGACGGCTCGTCTAAAATGTAAATCTACATACGTATTATGCTAAATAATTATTCACAAAACGAAATACCAAGAATATTGTTTACCAGTCACCAATTACCAATTCAACAAACATATTACAAGTTACTGTTTTTATTTTAGGAAAGAGAAACTAAATCACACACACATCCTATCATCTCTCTTTGAATTTTCTCTGCTTATTTTACTGAAGATTAATATTCTACAAATGTATTAGGCTAAATAATTATTCACAAAACAAAATACCAATGATATTCTTTACGACTAGAGCTATGCATTGGCATTAAAATCAACTTGATATCCCCACTACAATCCCTGGGAGAGACATGCAAAGACACGCCGTTCACATAGCCTATTCATTTTGAAAGTCGTCTTTTTTGAATAACTCCTCTCAGTTTTTCGAAAACTTATTCATGTCACCTATGGAGAAATCATATATGCCAGTAATCTAGGAGACTAGAGATATGCACTGGCATTGAAATCAAGCCCCACAAATCAATAGCCCCACTAGAACCCACAAGAGAGACCTGCAAAGACAAGCTGTTCACATAGCTTATTCATTTTGGACCTATGAGGGTGTGAACTACGCTGAATAGGCCTAAACAAAGACCAGCTGTCTGGCAAGTGTGAATCTTTCAAGCCTTTTTTCTCAGAACTAAGTACAGCAGTTAATCAACTTTTGAAGCATCATATTTTTCCTATAACTTTATCAAACAGATTACAAAGCTCTGAATCTGGACCTCTATAATAAAAAAAAAAAGAAAAGCCAAACAAATTTTGCGATAGGACCCGGTTCCTGAATTCTGTCATTTAGCAGCGGCAGACTGCCATTCTGATAACACAGGGTAATTTCAATTAATCAGATATTGCTTTCATTAATAAATACTGAAATACATGCCTCAATAACATAGCACATATTTAAGCAATAAAGCACGAGGGTGGTATATAGCCAATACAACACAGCTACAAGCTTGCTTTGAGCGCCTTGAAACAGCACTTTGCTGATGTATTTTGGAAATATACCACCAACCCCTGAGATTCCTTATTGCTATTACAAATTGGTTACCAACGCAATTAAAGCAGTAAAAAGTGATGTGATATCACACCCTCTCATACACGACATTACTATTCCAGATTTAAACCACCCTGTTAATTATTCATAGAACATACATGTTGTAAAGAGGTGGTCAGTGGAATGCAGACCATTGGTGACAAGATGGACCCTCTCATTGGCATACGGTCAAATTATTTTTTTGTAAACAGGCGCATAGAAGTCCAATTCTGACTGTATTTGGCTCTAAAATTTAGACATTTTCAGGTTGAGAAAAATCGACAGCTAACACCCACGGTATTCTACTTTAAGGCGATAGCACAGATGGGATGCAGAAATTTTGGTAGTGGTTTTAGCTTTAATGCTGTAGATTTGTGACAACTGTAACATACATTTGAGTCAAATAATAGCCTAAGCGTAAGCTTATTTTGCTAGTGGTCAAATATGGACATTCATGTTTTGGGTGGCGTTCCATTAAGTTTACCTCACTATCAATCTTACATCTACAATTCTGTCTTTGCATTTGAGATTTGGTTATATTTCTCTCTTCCACATCCAAAAGTTGTTTACTAAAAAAATGAGCAGCTTGTCATTTCAACTTATCATATTGTCTCTAAAGTACTTATTTTACTGTATGTTGTGAAATGGGGTATTTAGCCTTCACTGTTAAGGCAAATATACATTAAACAAAGGTTATTCTTTGTCATCGTTGCAGAATGAGATAGTGACAGCGGTCCTAGCATGGTCAGGCAACTGTTATGGAACTGAGGTGAATTTTGATAAGTAAATTAAAGTAAAGTAAATTAAAGCCACTGTCTCTTTTCAGTAATTTCTAAGAATAAAAATTGTGTTTGATAGTAAACAGCAAAAATACCTTGAAAATAAAGTTATTGTTACTTTATTCACAACAAATAAGGGCAAAGGTATTTCTACTAAGATCCTCTATTCTCTTTTTCCAAGTACTGTGAGGAAACGGCATCCTGTGGATTTGAGGAACGGGAGGAGGGGGAGTAGGGTAGATTTACTATGATTCACCTGTGTTCACTAACGACTGTCTTGTCTCTACCATACTTAAGCAACCTCAGGCTGGGGTCACGGTTTGGAGCAGCTATGGGGAGAGGACAAAAACGACACAGCCTGGGCGTTTAACCAACTCTTAAGAATTGCCTAGTCCTCTCTAGGCTTTTAGTTTGTGTACTTCTAGTTCCAAAAGTTAAAGGAAGTACGGTATAGCTTAGTGATCTCTATTGCTTGAAGCTATTGCTTCGTTTTGTTTATTCCGGACCGGTATCAGTCGGTTTTGTTTCACAGCACATTGTACTGGTGATCATTTTGTGCTTATATCCACTGTTAAAAGAAAGGAGAAAAAAGCTACACTCCTCTAAAAGACACCTTGGAAAACCTTGTCTATGCCTCTGGTCTCATAATTTAAACCATCGCATTTAAGATTTTTGCTGTGCCTAAAACAAAACTGTTACAGTACTTTGGTTGTAAATACGGTAGGCTTTGGGCAAATCTGCAAGAACATTTTGATGATTTTCTTGCTGTTCTTCTGTTCTAAATATAACTATTAAGTTTTGTAGAATTGCAGGAAATGCATTATGTAGCAAACCTGTTCTAATGGCGTACACCCAGACACCCACTGGGCTGCTCCCCACCCACTTCTATATCCAACGTTCCATCCTTGGAAATACGGAATGAGTTGGAAACGACTGTCTGTATATGCAGTCATTGAAACTCGTGCTAAAACAGACCTGTCACGAGGTGTGTGTAGTGGAGTGCGTAACAAAAAAGCGAGCCAAATGCAGGGAGGCGATTAACATTTCTTTGTATTAACACACAGAGAAAAATGGCGTGCAAACAAAGCGCACAAGCGTGCAAACGTACTCTCCGGTACAGTCAAAGGTCATAGAACAATACCACACAAAGACACCCGGAAACACAGGAACTTATATATGCGATCTAATGAGGGAATGGACACCAGGTGTGTGCAATAACAAGACATGACAGTGCTGTGGGAGGAGGAGCGGCGTGGCTAGAAGGCCGGCGATGACGCGCGCCGAACACCACGTCGGGAGGGGCGGCGCGCGTCCTCCACGCGCGTCCTTGTTACAAGACCAAATAGTCCTTCAACCTACCCCTTGACCCCTTCCTTTCTTTTTTAGCATAGCCAGTTGAGCCAGGATACCTGAGTGGTAATGGCCAAAGAAGCATCTACTGATGGCAGATCGTTCCTATCAGAATATCAAATGTAATACTTGTTTATTAAATCATCAGGTTACTCACTCAGTCTGATATGCAGATGGATGTAATAGGATGTGGGTGCAAATCCAGCCACCACACCTGGCTCCACATGGTTGGTTTGCTTTTATGGGGGGATCGGTACTGTGTATTTTGCTCATCACCTATGGGGATTGCTATAAATAATATTATGGTGTGATGTTATTGTTGGTAGAATCGTATACACAATGTGACGGTAGTGAGTTACCCCAGAAGAGCAGAACCTAATGCCAAGACATTGTACGTACATTGCTGTGCAGGTTTAATTGCAAGTATAATTCTGTATTAATCAGGCCAAAATAATCTCCATTATTCCTCCTGTACATTTCATCACGGTTATTTCTCAATTCATTTTCCTTGTTTATAAAATTATCTAACGAGAAGGCATTGCTGTGTCATAAACAATTCACTATTCCTTCAGAAAACAAGATGATAATGGATAAACTGTAACTGTGAAACAGTAAGACCTTCCTTTTCCCCACAGCCTCTAGCCAGACTGCTAGTGGTGCTCCAAAAGAACCGATCCTGTCCAGTTATTAATATTATTATGAATACAGCCCTATTCTTCTGTACCTTCTGTTATCGATGACCAAATATAGTACCCCTACCATGTCAAGCCACTACCATATAATACCAAGAACAGCCATTCTGGGGCCCAATTGAATGTCCTCGTTCTGACATGGGCGCTTTCTGGGATGGAAGAGGGGTCAAGGGGCATGGCCAGTAGGACTGCATCTGGGGAACAGTTGATTAGGAGCTTTGCTAGAGCCTCTTTCACTTATCTCAACATCGCTGAGACCAGCTGACATGTTAATATCGTAACATTGGATTCTTGTATGGAGTATTTATACTCACCGCTGTTAATATTGTAACATTGGATTCTTGTAGGAAGTATTTATACTCACCACTGACATTTTAACATGGGAAGTATTTATACTCACCACTGACATTTTAACATGGGATTCTATTATGGAGTATTTAAAAATCATCAATGTAATTGTAGATTTATTCATTGTCTGATCGGTAACTTGAATACGTTATCGTCTCGTCAACCATGTTCCTGAAATGTGTTTGAGCGAGTGAGTCTTTTCATACAAGAAGACACGCTAAATAGTACCTCTAATTTAGGCCTTTCCTAGCCAACTGAACTGTAGCACTGTTAAATCCAACAACACCATTATCATTAATAAAACAGAGTTTGTCAGCATGGACAGTTTTACAATTGAATTGAATGCAACTGTGTTGTCCATAAAACCTGGTTTCTGCTTAGCTGCCAAATGAATCAGTCGCTTTCTAAAAACAACTTAAAAACTCTAAAGCCATGGAACAGGCCACTTACATTCTTTGGAGAACTGTGTCTACGATTGTGTACACTGTGACATATTAACTGGAAACCTCCTTCTTGCCAGAAGCAGCACTATTATAATCTTTCATATACTTAGCCATGGATGGGGAGCAACAATCATTTGAATAACAATAAGTTATGCCGTTTGTAACTCAGAGATGGGAGGATCAAATATGGGAGGCTTTCTCATCCAATCTAATGTGTTGCATCAGGGAAAAAAGAAGCCCCATCACGATTGGCTGACTACAGCAAAGCCCCAGCAAAAACTGTTGATGGTTTCACATTAACGGCAAGCCGTGCAGTCAGAACTCATTATTCAGGGCGAAAACAATCTGCATCACACGCCAAATGATTGGCCAGCTGCAATATGCTGTGGAAGTGCGTATTACTGACTGGTAGAATGGCCTAAAATAATGGTGGCTATTTAAATGAATGCCGGATCGGAGAACAGAGCTCCTTGTTTATCAGGATCACTAAGAGGCCAGGAGTTTGGCTGACTATGTGACAAGGAAGGACTCCTCGACCATTCATGCCGTGTGGGGAGGAAAAACTTTTGGCCCAGGTGAATGCCAGAGCAAGACGCCACACCTTTCTAGGACACACCACAATCAACTCGCCAGCTTTGGGTGAAAAGACAGAAATGAACCTGAGATCCTGTTTTCATAATAGTCTAAAAATGGTTTTGTTTCCGATTGAGGGAGCAGCCGAGAACCTTCGAATCAAAAGGTTCATTAATGCCCCAGTGTCCTCGAGCAGCACAAAAAACAATATTGCAAATCTCCTCGTTGGCAGTATGAAAGGAGAATTGATTCCAGGTTTTGGCAGAGCAGACGGAATGAGCCTCTCATTCAGAAATCCACAAGGTGGAGGGATTCTGATCACCTACACGTGCATGGATGAAGATGTGTCGCTTTTCTCCTTCCATGCCCATCTCCACAATGAGGTCGGCTGGACCCGGGGTCAAAGGTAAACATGGGCGAGTGGATCCCAGATCGCCAGTGTTTGCCCTTGCCCTCCGTCGTCATAACAAACCCTGACACTGACACGAGCGTGTGCATGTGCGTATTCTGGAATGTAGAGGCCCACGGCTCACCTGCCTCGTGTTGTTCACAAAGAAGTCAGTCTAATTGCCTTGCCGAAGCATTTATCCCCCTCCTCCTGTGCCGGCTCTGCACCACACAGTCAGTCTGCCCTACAGGCTAGCCAAATACACGTCCGAATAGACAGTCTCCCATTGGCTTATGGATTTGGAGCCTTTTGTCATGATTGGATACCGACAAAGTCAGCTTCTCCCCCGGCATTCCGCTCTCTGTAAAGGTCTGTCCTTGCATATCAAACAGGCCGGAGCAGTGGAGCAATCACACAGAGGAACATGTCTGCCGAGACCACAGTGCACGTTTAAAGACTGATCCAGAATCAACAGCGCGTCTGGAAGCGAGGACGGTACACAGGCTAAAGGGGGAAGCAAGGTTCGGTTACTGATGAAGATGAACAATCAGGATGCTGTAAATGAATTGGTTAGCCTTGGACCCCAGAGATGCGCCTGGCCTGGTGGAGACAGGCAGGCTAGTCTGGGCAAGGGAAGAGCTGGAGCTGTCCGTGGTGCTGGAGCATGAAAAACATTGAGTAACCGTGTCTCCGATCTGTGGCTCGTGGTGCCTCTGTGACGCAACAGTCAGCATAGCAAGAGAGCACACCGCCTGTTCTTTAAGGAGACCCAATACCAGTTACTAGATTATAATGTCCTTTGGAAATGATTTCTCGTAATTTCACCATCGCCCGGTGCCTCTTCCTTACCAAAAGGTTATCATGAAGATAATATCTAATGTTATTCAGATCTATATCCACATCTCTGTGCTAATCCTCTTCCTATCCAAGAGCTAAACCAGACAGAAAAAAGGTGATGCTTCTTCATTTCCTGTAGAATTATGGTTCACGGTCTCCCTACGTTACAGACTATATAGTGAGCTTTCCTTAGCCCTGTCAAAAGCATTTCATTGAATCACTTGTATCTTAACAAACCATAACTGCATACCAATCTCAAGGGACAATTGTACTGGTCTGTGCCACTATATGTAGACTAATCATCTCCTTCCAAGCCCCAAAGTGCTGAATGAGAATGTCCAACATTACTATTCTTGGAGAATTATAGTGGGCCTTGCAGGAAATTTGATTTTGTTCTCTCTTTTGTAATAGGCAGAACTATTTGGGGACAGGGTCTCTTGTAAATGTATCCTGTTGTTTGTTGAGCCTAGTATAGATTTCACTGTGTCACACTCATTTGAGGAGATTCCATAGAACTGTATCACGCTGGCCATAGTTTTTCAAGATGCATTCAGTGGGTCACTTCAAAGATTGATACTGTGTCATGTGATAAAACAGTGTGCTGCACAGTTATAGGAAAGCTAAGGGCATAAAGCTAAAGCCACAAAAACTGACCCCATTTCTAAAATAAATGCTTTGTTTTTCTGCAGTGCATCTTTTTAATATTATATTGGAACGCTATAACAGATGGTGTTTGGCTTGAGTTTACTCAACAACTTGTTGAGATCACTACATCTGGTGTTTCATTGTCTACATCAAGTTGGTCTGAACCTGCTTTAATGGCACTGCAAGAGTCAGTCATTTCAGCTTATAACAGGTTACAAGATAATACATGGTGCTATAGGCAACGCATGACAAGAAGAGTTCCAGCTATGCCGTGAGGAGATGATGCAACAGGTTCGGTTAAACACAGCCGGGAAAATCATACTGCAACCGAGATAGTAGCGAAATGAGAGTGATGTCACGAGTCCGTAAATAAGGGTCCATTTCTCGGGCACTGCAGAGAATACTGCGGGTGTGGTGACTGCATTAGTAAAGCGCGCGCGGTCTCCGGCGCAAACACTCGAATAAAATAATCCGCTCTCGTTTGAGAAACCAAACCGCAGACACTACCCACCCACCACAACCAGCAGTTCCATTTGACGTGCCCTGAAGTTCAAATCATTAATCAGTTGTCAGGTCTATTCACTAAATTGCTTCGCAATCTCACTTTGCTTGTGCGCTGACAAGACAACCACCACATACCCAATAACCGTGCGCCGTCAAGCGCAGCGAAAAGCGTCTACTCTAGGTTGTATATTAAAACACATTCATTGCCACAGGCCCATGCAATGACAAACTGACATCTGCGCTCTATCTGACAACAGCTTGGTATTCCATGCACGCCACCTCTTGCTCTCACTATGCCGCTTTTCCCGGCTCTCTCACCGCTAACTCTCATTCTTGCTTTTCAAACCGGCTTATTTCTTTACGTGACTGAGAATAAAATTAAATCGTCTCATATAATATGCAGATACATTCTAGAATGGAAAACACAGACATTCCACAAAACATCACTTCCATGCACTGTAAGGACTAACCTCCCAATCTAGCGAATCCCACTCTTCGGTAAACATCCGGAGGATTTCTGTCCGTCCAAACGCGGACTAGGCGCAGAGGCACTACGGAACAACTGGGCGATGCGATGCCATTGCGCTGTCGGTATTATCCACATGAAATCAATTTTAATAGGGGACGTCGACAAGAGAAGGTATTCGAAAATACACACCGCGACGACACCACGACCAACTTGAGCAAGATAGATTCAATAATGCCGTGCAACAATCGAACATTTCGATGGAAGAAGGTTGCAACCAATTAGTACACCACTTGCGCTCGCAGGCGAATACTGAAAAGGCGCTCGTTCTATAGAGCATGGTTTCGATTTGAGCTGCCGTACTCCCTTTAGCAGAGGTGGCAGACAAGCCAACCAACTTCGTATTTCCAAAATGTAGAACAAACGAGTAATACAATCCTCAGCTATAGCTCCATTGCGCACATCTCCATTACATTTTCCTCTCAGGGGCAGGCTACAACAATAATGCACGATTTCGAAAGGTCCCTTATAGCACGAAGTGACTGGGCACGTGACTACTCCTTTGTGCAAAATGATGAATTTGATTCATTACAAGCAACAAGCCCAGAGAAAGCCGGGGACAAGGTGTCCAGTGAGAGGATACTGGAATAAGGAGACTTCTGTACTCACCATCAGCACCGCAAAGTTATTGTGATGAGTGCAATGAATGGTGGTCGTGTTGCCCGCGGAGCCTGTTATGTGGCACCCCTCTGCCCGCCAGCCACCGTGCCCATCTAGCAGGTCAAAATCCCAATAGGCTGCGGTGGGGTCTACACCCAGCGCAAAGTGCCTGAGAGCGATGGTTACCGAGTGTACCGCGCTCCCGAAGCTGCACCCATCTGCAAGAAAGCAACACATTACATATGGGAAACCAAGTGGAAAGTCTTTAAGTGCTAATACATCCAAGAGACATGGACATACACATACACAGCCAAAACACACCACACATTCATGTTAACTGTTGTCAAACAGCCGTCAATTATTATTAATATTTTCTTTCGTTTACATATTTATGTTACAAGTTAAAAATGGTCACAGAAACCATAATGAGAATGTAACGGAAAAAATGTCTAGACTGACAAGAAAATAACACGCATACAAAAACATTTAAACTATGATATGACTTAACCTATGTGTAAGCGCTATAAGTGTGTAGCTGTTTTTGTACAAAGTATGCAATATGGATCAAATCTCTATAAGCTGCGCACTTTTTCCCCATTTTGTATTCATGTGCGTGTCCTTCTATTTGTCGACAGCAGATCATAATTGTAGACTGCGTTGACATCAGAGTCATGATGATAAAATGCATGCATTTCCCCTTACCTAATTTGGTGAAAGCAACTGGTGTCGAAACGCTCCTACGTTTTCCATCATCTGCAAGATTTGACGAATTCCCTGTGCAAGGAAAGAGTTTCCCATTTCGAAAGACAATAAACTGCAGCTTGCAAGTCGAGTTATCAACAGATTGCAACGCAGAAGGGTTAGGCGTACCAGCCAGCAGCAAATGGATTGAGGCGACTGCCACGGAGTTCTGCGGATGGAATAAAAAAGGACAAAATGTAAATTCAATAATTCCATTCGCTAGAGATGGGCTAAAAAGAATTATCACGCCAGAATAGTAAGATTGACAAATGCCTTCTCCATGATTGGAAGCGATCAAAGAGCACTAGTAACCATGGGAATGGGTTTGACTCGGTGCAGGCTACATCTAAAGCGCTCTCATGCGCCTATTTGGTCAGGCTCCCTGCCGCAGAGGTGGAAATGGATCTCACCATCTCAGCTGGAGGGCACATCAACACTGCAGCGTTGATTTAAAGAGACAATCAGCCTCACTTTATCTCCCCTTACAGCTATTAAACACAATGGAAACCACTAAAATGACATGTGTTGAGTTGTGGGAGGGGCAGACAGTTCCTGAAAGAGTAGTCATTGTTGGGTGAAGGCAGGGTGGATTGAGTGCACTTAGGGGGACCCGACCCAGAGCAAGCACTCTTTCAACATATCTGAGTTCAAGTCTAATCATATAAAAGGTACCCAATGTGCAACAGTCAACAGCTGAGGAGAAAGTGAGAATGAAGCTCAGACATAAGCGCTCTGATTCATGTTTAGCTGATACATATCCAATAAATATTTTTATTGCAACATAGAGGCACATTTTTGCATGGTAAATGTGATTCTACTCCAGTACAAGATATACCTAGTCATGTTAGGGAGAATGACCAACAGTGAAACCATGATTCAGCAACATAATAAAAAGATTTAAAACATCTATGCAGGAGTAGCGTGGGGCCAGTTATAGATGTGAAGTCAAAGAGGCCTGACATTACCCATTAGCCCAGGCAAGTGAAAGACTGGAGTTCTCTGTGTTGCTGAAACAGAGACCGATGAACCTTTTCCTAATTTTCTCTGTCCACACCGATGCCGGGATTCATTACTATTGTGCAACTCTCCAGCTCAGCCAGTAAAGCATATCTTTCAAACTGTGTTCAATTCCTGGGACCACCCATACATCAAAAGTTTGTGCAAGTTTTACTCTGAGTCGTTTCAGTTAGAAGTGACTGCCAAGTCTATATCTATTGCTATATCTATTTCCAATTCAAATACATTGTGAGTAATGGATACAACATATTAATGTATCATCCAGTTCTCTTGCAAGGAATGGTTCTCCTATGCCAGTGTGGCAACTAGTCAGTGTGGTATCCAATCTGTTAAAGTGACGTGGCCCGGAAGAATACTCAAGTTCCTTCTCTCCACTTTATAACCAACATGTGCTCTTTTACGGCCCAGGATTGTTAGCTATTCGTTTCTGCATTGACTCACACTTAAAAGGCTATTGATTCTGATCCTGCTGAGAGAGACGAATATCTACCTTGACGTCTATGTTGCATGGTTTCCCTCCACAAAGGCTTAGGCAGGTATGTCTAGTTTTCTGAAGCTCTGGGACAGAGGCATCCCCAGTCGACGTCAGAGTCGATTTGATCGCTGACGTTGTTAGGTACACATGAAGCATACACTGGGATCTCGAAGGCATGGCCTGGGGATGTGGACTCGACTGATCTGAGATCAGCATTCCCAATTGGAGTTGTTTTTCAGGCATCTCAAACGATGATGTCAGCTGAAAGATTGTTTCAAATACTATAACACTGCAATGAAATGGTACCTGGCATGCCTGTTCTCTGCATCTTCCATCCTACCAGTATGTACAAAGGGAGATACAGCCGAGAAAGTGTGTGGTCTGCTGCATGCACACAGACTTTCTTTATTAACCAATACTGAAAGTCCTTCCAGTAACTTTCTTGGGACTTTACACTTCAGATCTGATACAGCTGGGCACCAATACATTACCTTTCCCTTTGACCAGGGCTGCCCAACCCGGTTCCTGGAGATCTACTGTCCTGTAGGTTCTCTCTTCATTCCCAATAGTGACTAACCCGATTAAGCTTTTCATCCAGCTATTTATTAGAATCCGGTGTGCTTTAATTAGAGCTGGAGAAAAAACCTTCAGGACAGTAGATCTCCAGGTACAGGGTTGGCGCAGTCCTGCTTAGACACTCCCATTTCTGGAATATGGTATGCAATAGCCTTACAAAATGACAACCACAACATCACTCCAAGCTCAAATCTATATATACACTTGTGTTTGTCTGTACTATACTATATGTATATACACTCACCTAAAGGATTATTAGGAACACCTGTTCAATTTCTCATTAATGCAATTATCTAATCAACCAATCACATGGCAGTTGCTTCAATGCATTTAGGGGTGTGGTCCTAATAATCCTTTAGGTGCATTTAGGGAGTTGTTTTTCAGGCATCTCAAACGATGATGTCAGCTGAAAGATTGTTTCAAATACTATAACACTGCAATGAAATGCTACCTGGCATGCCTGTTCTCTGCATCTTCCATCCTACCAGTATGTACAAAGGGAGATACAGCCGAGAAAGTGTGTGGTCTGCTGCATGCATACAGACTTTCTTTATTAACCAATACTGAAAGCCCTTCCAGAATGGCCCATGAACTTAGCTTGGCTACAATCGCCATGAGTAACTTTCTTGGGACTTTACACTTTAGATCTGATACAGCTGGGCACCAATACATTACCTTTCCCTTTGACCAGGGCTGCCCAACCCGGTTCCTGGAGATCTACTGTCCTGTAGGTTCTCTCTTCATTCCCAATAGTGACTAACCCGATTAAGCTTTTCATCCAGCTATTTATTAGAATCCGGTGTGCTTTAATTAGAGCTGGAGAAAAAACCTTCAGGACAGTAGATCTCCAGGTATAGGGTTGGTGCAGTCCTGCTTAGACACTCCCATTTCTGGAATATGGTATGCAATAGCCTTACAAAATGACAACCACAACATCACTCCAAGCTCACATCTATATATACACTTGTGTTTGTCTGTACTATACTATATGTATATACACTCACCTAAAGGATTATTAGGAACACCTGTTCAATTTCTCATTAATGCAATTATCTAATCAACCAATCACATGGCAGTTGCTTCAATGCATTTAGGGGTGTGGTCCTGGTCAAGACAATCTCCTGAACTCCAAACTGAATGTCAGAATGGGAATGAAAGGTGATTTAAGCAATTTTGAGCGTGGCATGGTTGTTGGTGCCAGACGGACCGGAATGAGAACATGGATCCATCATGCCTTGTTTCCACTGTGCAGGCTGTTGGTGGTGGTGTAATGGTGTGGGGGATGTTTTCTTGGCACACTTTAGGCCCCTTAGTGCCAATTGGGCATCGTTTAAATGCCACGGCCTACCTGAGCATTGTTTCTGACCATGTCCATCCCTTTATGACCACCATGTACCCATCCTCTGATGGCTACTTCCAGCAGGATAATGCACCATGTCACAAAGCTCAAATCATTTCAAATTGGTTTCTTGAACATGACAATGAGTTCACTGTACTGAAATGGCCCCCACAGTCACCAGATCTCAACCCAATAGAGCATCTTTGGGATGTGGTGGAACGGGAGCTTCGTGCCCTGGATGTGCATCCCACAAATCTCCATCAACTGCAAGATGCTATCCTATCAATATGGGCCAACATTTCTAAAGAATGCTTTCAGCACCTTGTTGAATCAATGCCACATAGAATTAAGGCATTTCTGAAGGTGAAAGGGGGTCAAACACAGTATTAGCATGGTGTTCCTAATAATCCTTTAGGTGAGCATATATGACTCTAATCCAGACTACAGCTCAGACAGCACAGCGCATGCTTCTTTTGCTTTGTTATTTTCTGTTCTTACCAGCAAACGCCAGCAGTCCCTTTCAATTCCCTCAAGGTTGACTGTCGTGGGCTGCCTACAAGGATATGGTTGTATGTGCGTATGCAGACTATGCCCACACTGGCCTACACGCTCACACAGACGCACAGCTTGATCCAAGGCCGTGGTATCGGCTGGGTGGATGGTTGACCCGTCTGAGCCCACAGTGGACAGGGGGACACCAAGTCAATATGACGATCCGACCGTGCTCAAACCTAATGCTGCCACTGCCCTCAGGTCCACGGAAGGGATGTCAGCCATCTCTGTTACCCCCCCGAGAGGCCGAACAAACGATTACAGCCGTAAAATGTATTTACAAGGAGGTGAGAGAAAACATGACTCGGTCGTATTGATGTCAACGGGAAAGCAACAGGAGATAGGTGTCGGGCTGTCTGTATGAGCTCTACCATGTAATGGGATCACTCAAATTCATGTAAAGCTAAAGTGCCATGAAAATAAATACGGATTCACAGCGCAGTTCTGCAACTTGACATGATCAGGTGTCTCTATGCATAAGCCCAGCTTGCCACCGCCACCATCAGACAACAAACTAGAGGAGCGGCGATTTATATTTCACAGCCAGTTGGTACTCATCTCCCGCAATGTCAATCTTAGGAGAACATTTCCTCTTCTCATTGGTTACCAAGGGCTGATCGACAAAGAACCAGACAGTTCAAACGAGCAGTGACTCATCCTCATTTTAGCCAGAGCCAATTGTGAGTGAGATAATATGCATCATTGTGCATATTCACTGGTGTATTCATTGGTGAGGGTGTGTGCATTTATTTCTGAAAGACTACAGGCACACAATATGGTTACTGATAAGATCATTTTCTTACATGCAGCCTAATAAGAACACAAGCTTTCTTTCTTAGGAACGCTTTCTAGCAAGTGTTAAGACTGTAGGGGGATTGGGTATGACTCTAGATCAAAAACGTCATAATTCTTTCTAAATGATTAGCATGTTTGAAGCTTAAATGTCTCTTTACCATTACAGTTGTGTTCTGTGTTGTGCTGTGAGGAAATTAAACAGGCTACAAGGTTGCTATGACAACCAGACACGAGAGCAGACTGAAGCTAGGCAGGAAATACAACAGGCTCTGTGGTAACAGCACCGTGGCCAAAGACGGATTTATTGTGAAGATACACAAGAACTGCTTCTCTTATAGAATTCCCAGATCACACTTGTAAGCAATGTAATGGCGACTTTAGTTAGCACATCCCACACGCAGAAACACAGAAGTGATGTAACAGTAGTGTCAAGGCAACCTGCGCAAGTGCACATTGTCAAATAAATGTCAGTCCTTTCAAGTTTTTGGGGGGTCACAAATATGTTAGTATCCATTTGTCATTTAAACATGGTTTTAGTAATGACAGTTTCAGCTTCTGAAAACAACAGCTTGAATCTGTTTTTGCGCATTTAGACTTCAAGAAAGTATAACAACAAAGAACATGCTGTTCACTTCTCACATTGACTCCCAAACCTATCTGGTCTGTTGAGTCTGCCTACCTGTGTTCCAGGAAGTCTTATAACATGGTGTCTCTGGGTTTGCAAACTCTTTGGTGTGGCTGCTTGGTCTTTACACAATCTTAACCAACTGAGAACAATCTTTCACAATTTTTCAATGTTTTCGGAAAAGGTGCACTATGAAACAACTTTTCCACGCATTTAGATATGAAGTAAATGTTTTGTGTAGTTAATCAAAAATGTTTTTATTAAATATAAAGAGGTTACTGTACCTGTAGTGAGATAACGATTCTTAGTCAGTAAACATTTAATTTGTTGTATTCACCCAAAGACAAACTGTTAAAAATGAAGATGAGTGTTGCATCTCGAATGAAATCATTTTTCCTAGTCAATGAAACAGCTGGTGTGACGGGGCTTGTTGCCCCACTAGCGTTTCTCTTACAGACTGCAGTGTGGTTCTGTGAAACAGCAGATCTCAACAGAACAGACACATGCTTCTCTAATACGACAAGGGAAAAGAGTCCACACTAAAGGCTGTGAAGCATATTCATTTCAAAGTGAAGGGAGCGAATGCCGTATTGAGTGTCTGAGAGCATAACAGAGGCTGTCGCCTAAGAGAGAAATAACAGACGTCATTTGTTCAACCAGTCATTAATTTGATTCACTAAATCACCAACCTATTCTTTAATTTGTTCGACTCACTAAATCCCCAACCTGTTCAATCAGTCATTTGTTTGATTCGTTAAAAAGCTAAACTGTTCATTCAGTTCACAATAGAGCTGAATTAATTGAGTCAAGCAATCCATTTTCCTCAGAACCATTTTTTCAGTGGGGTACGACTTTTCTCACACTCTTCATAAAGATGAAGAAAAATGGTCCAACATTAATAATTCAAATACTGCATGAAATGTAACAGTCAAAATGCAGTTAAACAATTGAGAAAATGACAGACGCAATTCATATCACAATATAATGTATGACTTGATGGTATAACCATCAACAGAAAAACAATTAATAACATTAATGTGCAACACATTTTACATATTAACTTTAAGCTAAATAGTACTTTGACAGATGTTCTTACTTTGCAATTGCTGTGTAGATTTATGGTCTCTTTTAGCAAGACAACCACCCCCCAAACTCCACAAACTAAGGGTTAACTGGCCACAAAATCAACATCTCAGTCTCCAAATCACAGACAACATCATATTGATCCTCCATTAGATTTTTTAAATGGGCAGGGGACACTCCAGACCAAACTTAGGTTTCTCAGTATTTGAATCATGTGTGCACGTTTGTCAAGGATGTCAGTAAAAATATCATACCCCTCTGTATTTAAATGATAACCATGACACCCAGATCCAGCCCTGGGCGTGAACATAGCTTGTGGTTGACATGAGAAGGTTACACCATACTGTTCATAACCTGCATGGAATTATTCAAAAGCTTCTGTAATACCAGCTCCCTTCCTCCCACAGATTCCAAGCCTGATTCAGCGGCGAGGGTTGTGAAGAAATGGATGAGAGCTCACTTTGCCGTAATAACAGTTGGCTATCACTCTGATAAAGTGGGTGCACTAACGCCACACTAGCCAAAGTGAAATAAAGCCATAACTTTGGATACGGCTTCAACAGTGTGTGCATCTGTTAGGCCAACTCCTGAGAAAATCAAATCATATCCAGTCACTCCACATTCAGTCAGTTCAGTACAATCTATCTATTCCATTAGTTTACGATTGGGTTTAACCTTCAGCATTTGAGTGTGGAGGCTGTAGGGCAAATGAAAAGACAAGGGAGATAGCAGTAAAGCAAAGCACATAGGATATGGTCCAGATTCAGTTATGGACCATATAGAGGAGCATTTAGACAGCTATGTTTCAGTCATACAGTCTTGGCTGTGGGGCAAAAAAGAAAAGAGGGAACTCCGTAACTGTCACTATTAATTTTATTTATGTATTATATATTTTTTCATCTTTATTTTACCAGGTAAGTATGCTGACAACACAATCTAATTTACAGCAACAACATGGTGGCCAATAAGGCTACCAGTGTTGCTCAGGGACAGAACGGCAGGGTCTTCAGCAATAGGCCACCCTGCCACCCGGAGATAAAACTAAATCAAAATTATTCCCATATAGTAGAGCTGGGCATTGCCAGAGATGGTATAATATAATAATGATACCAATCATTATTATATTATATAATTAATATAATAATGATAATAATGATATTGTTAATTTTCTATTTTAATTACTTTGGTAACTAATTTATAATATTAATAAGGGACTATAGAGGTTTGTTTCACACGGCCAATGTACCACACTTATCTAGGCCCTTCAAATTGTGAAAGAGCCCTTATCCGTGATGTATTGGCCATACACCAAACGCCCTTGTGTCTCCCGGCTTAACTGTACTATTGTGTTCTGAACATATGGCTCAATACATGTCCACTGCAGTGGGACAAGAGAAATCCATGAAATAAACAAGCTTTGACCAGTCAGGAAAAAAACTAAACAATTTAAAAAGACATTGTAGAACAAGCTATAGAAAAATGAATACCAGAGTTTGGGCTCCATTCCAGAACAAGGCAACATAGCTTAAATAATTTGAATACTTTGAGTCATAGAATCAATGTTGCATTCAAAATATTATATACTCCATTCAGTTTTATTATTATACTGTATATACTCTACTGTCCTACCACCCCTCCCCCACCTCAGAAAATAGCACAAGAAAGCAAATTGTACAACATTATTCAACTGGATATTAATGTGATGACAGGGAATACAACATTGTCTTTGTGATCGTTCAGATTTTACTTGTAGACTGGGCTCGGAGGTGGACTAAGGTTGTGACACGCGGAGTACTCTGCAGATCGACTCATTCAATTACTTTTCCAGCTCCTGTTTCAGTCTCTGTGTGAGGTCTTTATGACAATGCCCTCACTTATGGGCTGTCCACTGATTAAAACTGAAGTGTCTCAGCCACCGAAAATGCTATAATTTCAGCGAGGTAAGCGTTTGAGGTTATTGTACAAATGCGAAACAGAGAAACTTGGGATGGCCTGAAAGTGACAAATCGATCGTGTTGTAATTATCAGCCATGTGCATCCATCATAGATCGGGACTTCCTCAAAGGTACAAAGTTCATCTCAAGAGGTTTGTGGAGGACACACCCAGGCAATTCTCTATGTGTCTAGCTCATCCATCTTTCTCATGATCTATGGGCCGTATTAGTTTATAGTAAATACCTTGGGAGATATGCGGGCACCACAATGTAGCAACGGAGAGCTATGAACACAGCACTTTAAGTGTCTCCATGGTAACCTGTTAAGGAAATGGTGTGACTTCAACAATATCAGTGTGGGGCACTGAACAACGGAGCACGAGTTAGGGAGAGACAGGACTCATGACAGATAAAAATAAATGCCATTACTTAAAAGTGTAGAAAATGTAATATTGATGTCGGTGACTTGGAGGAGGGACCTTGCTATTCATGAGCTAAATTAGAATATTTAAAAAGCATGCTGGTTGACAAAGGACATCATTGATGGCTGGTGGGACAGGATGCAGCAGTGAAAGTCAATGTCTGCAATCATCTGAACTATAAATAGGGAAACGTAGTGGTCTCTGCCTTTTGGTCAGGCTTGCTCAGGAACAAAACCAGATTTGAATGTCATTGAAAAAGACACTTGGAATGGACACACCAAAATATCCTAGTTATTTCAACAAGTAGATTCAACAAGTAGGCCTCATGAAATTCATTTTAAGATACTGTAGTTGCTGGTAATGTAATTCAGTGCAATTACCGGGTTTGTTTTCGCAATCAGATTACATGTTAACATGCAGGCTTAATCAGTTCCTTTATACCGCCCGTGGTTTATGAGGTCGGCCCTGTGCCAACACTTCTGAGCCCTTACAGGGAAAGGGGTGGCATTCGTAAATCCCTCACTTTGCACCTACATACCTAGAACATGGGCGAATAAATGACAGTCAGACGGATAGTGCTGTCTTCGTAGCGAAGACAAATAATAATGATTCCCAAGAACAAAGCCTATAAGATGAATTGTCTCCCATCTAAATTGCACAACTGGGGTTCTGGGGTTCCGTCACAGTGTTTGATGATGTCAGACTCCAGCTGAACCCTGGATGACAGCAGTCGGCAGAGAGGGCCCCAAACATGGACAAGCGCAAGACACACACACACCTGGGTGAAAGTACATCTGGGTAAAATATGGCTATCCTCTGCAGTGTGAATTTAAGTGATGCAAACGCAAAATTACTGTGCCATTTGATTACTGATTTTGTTAACGAGAAGAAGTTCATGAGTTAGGCAGCAAGTTAATAGTCCACGTAAAACAATCCAAACAAAACTGCTAGATCTTTTTCTACCACTGATTTGTAGTTGCACTAATGCTTTAAGTGAAACCATGTGAACCGGTGCACCTTATACAATTATAATTTACATCATGCTTCTAAAGGACTGAGGTTTCACCAGGTTGAAATCAGAGCAAGAAAAAAGTGCTTAATATTTATAGCCTCCTGTTTCCATATTTTAATTATTTCGCACTAATCCTTAGGCTGCACCAAAGAATGGCCTGGTGGCTACCTTTATCACTGTCTGATAACAAACTCGCTGACAACAATGACCAACTAACACTTTTAGAAGCCTAGGGCATTCATCATGTGTTCCCAGAGTCAACCATTGTCAGTAAACTCTGCTGTACTCGGAACCACATGCAGGTTCTCTATGTAAAAGCAGCATGGGAAATGGAAGATACACATTTACAACCCATTGGGGTATAATATTAATTCCTCTCCAGGGCTCTTCCTAAGTTTTGTCTCCACTAGGGAGTTTTTCCTTGCCACTTTGCATTAACCAATGTTGCTTGCTCTTTGGGGTTTTAGGCTGGGTATTGCTGTGTAAAAGCAGTTTGTGACAACTGCTGATGTAAAAAGGGCTTTTTAGAAGAAATGTGACTGATTGAAATGAAAAGGGCGCCATTCTTCCAAGGATGTAGGCTCGTATAGCTTTCTTCAAACACTGAACAAGTTCAATGCTACCCGATTCCAGTTTTAGGCCACGCTGGATCCAGAGCAGCTGTTTGGCATTCTGTAAGGCACCCCTCGGTATCTTGGCCAGATTCGTAAGACCCCAGCTTTTACTACAGGTAGGATGACAGAGGATTTATGGGAGTGCGCCCGTGACGCATACGCCCATCTCTTCAATCGATCCGGTGAAGCATTAGCATGGCCCCTAGTCACTGAGTCTCGTTCTTCCTCCCTTGCCCTCCCCCCTCTCCCTCGAATCAATGTTTGTCCTGCAGTCAGACTTGGTCCAGCAGCACTGGGAAATGAACGGCACTAAAACATACAGGCACGGTACTAGAGGACGATCTAGAAAAAGAAACCAATCCTGGACCTTTAACTCTGAGACACTGTTGTAACCCGGCACCTCATTGACGGTGGAAGAAGACATTCTGAGTGTTGGATGTGTTTAGCGTCTGACAGTTAAACGCTTTAAGCAGGAGTGTCAATTCTACATTCCTTATCACAATTATGTAAATGCTATTCAAAGCTTGAATGCTTTGGCAGCATTCTGACAAAACTCGAGAGGAACATTTTCAAAAAGTTAGGCTGGTTTACACCTCACAGTCATTTAACCTTTATTCATTCAGTTTCTTCTCATTGAGATAACATCTCTTTTGCAGGAGACCTGTTCATGTCTATATTGAAGTCATAGATCATGGTCAGATATAGGACTAGCAATGATGACCATGAAGCAGGTTCCCGATTTTATTTTATTTATTTATTTATATGTTATTTAACCTGGTAATTATTTGGTTTTGAACCTCCTTTTTGAGTACGACCTGACCAAAGGCATTTGAATGCAAGACAGGACACAGAATAACATAAAAACTGTAAATATATATACTGTAGTATAAGCACAAATAGACATTCAATCTGGAATTTCACTAAATACAGGACTAAGTTGAGATAACAGCGTCAAGCTAAAGGGACTTTTGCAACTCATTCCAGTCATTGTTCAGCACTACACTGAAATGAGTGTTGACCAAAGCAGCAATAGGCTTTAGGAGTGCCTGGAGTGATAGACATCAACCAGAACACAATTGATAAGAAGTGTTACATGTTAAGAAGTGAGCTAAGGTAGAGTGGGCATTCACCTAAAAGTGACATGAATAGGTTGATACCAATGAGTCTGGGGTGAGTGTAAAGGGAAGGCCAGTTAACCAGGTCACACTGATGAGTGGCTGAGGGAGCAGGCGTTACAAACCGGATGGCAGAGTGGTAAATTACATCCAACTTATTGAAGAGCAAGCCTAAAGACTATATTGGAATAGTTGAGGATTGGCAGTGTGGTCATTTGTTCCGGTGTATACATGGCAGCCTGGCTGAAGAATGGCTTGTTGGATTTAACCGTAGGTGGGTGATATGATTATTTCATAAGAGTGAACAGTCAATATATACCAACACATGTAAATGTTACATATACCAACTCAGTCCCGTCCAGGGCCAGGATGTTTGGGGGCAAGCAGGGTGTGGTAGGCTTTGATTAAGAAGCACACATCCAGGTTTTTAATACGAAGGATGGAAGCCAGCGAAGGCACGTTGGATGTTTTTAAAGCCAAAGTATGTTGCAGGGTGGACAGCAAAGTGCTCATTGAAGAACGAGTGTTATACAATATAGTGTTGTCAGCATAAAGGTAGTGGAGGCTGAGGTGGTGGGTGGGTTTAGCAACCGTATGCTGAGACTACCAGCAGAGTTGCAGACAGAGTGAGTACCCCGACCGACTTAAATAGACCGCCATATTAGATTAGGATATCTTGAGACTGTGGTAGGAGCGATCCTGATGTCAGTTGATGAAATCCTGAGCTAATGCCCACTAAGGTCATCAAGTGCCAACTCATTAATGTAAAAAAATTAATATTTCAAAGCAGAGGCACACTGTAAATTGGAAATCCACTTGATTACAGTTGAGTTGATCCCAGAGGACCCGTAGATATGTTTGGCAAGTTGTTACACGTGTGGTCTAACAACACCATCCTAAGCCGCTGTCAATCGAGTCCTTCAGCTTGCCGTGTTAGTGACAGCCCTGTTTCCAGCCTCCCCTGCCACTTCACAGCCTCCTCTTGGCAGAGGCTCGCGTCAGAGGAGAGTGCACGCTTTAAGGCCTCCCGGGCTCAGTAGTGTTGGCACGGGGCCGACCTCGTAAACCACGGGTGGTATAAACAAGGTTTAATGTAAATGGCTATTCAGACGGATAAAGTCCTTCCACCATTACTTTTTATTGTCCTGACGGATGAAGACGGAAGAAAACCTCCCCCGGACCTCTGTTTAATTGCTGCGGTTATCTAACGGTTAGCCGACAATGCGAGTATCGCAGAGACTTTTTTACGAGGACGGAAAACACTGGGAGTTTCGGAATCTTGCTGAATGATTTTCCTGCCTGTTCCTTTCTGCCCTAGCAACCAATTATTGAGTTCTCAGATATATATCTTGGGTCCTGCTCACTTGCATATAGAAATATGTTTAAGAGAAACCCCACCCACATTCTGCCCTTTCCCACCGCTTTACCTGCCGTGACTGCAGCCGTTGCAATACCTACCATGGGAGACTGAGTCTAGAAGGATGGCAGCATTAAGGCACAGAGCTCCATGACTCTTCCACTCTTATCCCACAGATGTAAATTGCCAGGTGAGATTCAGAGTGGGTACAAGCCCATGGAGTAACTCATTATCATCTGTATCTTTTACACATGCGCGCGTGCACAGAGACACACCTAGAGACACACCATCCCTCTTTTTTGATCATCTTGTTGTTGCCTGAATATTCCTGCACAGCACAAAAGGCAAAGTTGTATTAATTTAATGCCTAAAATCTATTCTAAAGTTTTTTTATTTCCACATTTTGCCCAAACAAAGAAAAAAATTAGCCTGTACAATAAAGAGATTTGCAGAAACCAGCAAAGTAAGAAACTGGATTTTCAAATATTTTGGATGAGACAAAACCCAGAAACAGTTCAAATGATGATAAAGTCAGTTTTGTTTAAGCAGTTTTTGAAAAAATATAATATTTGCAGAATTTGTGCCTGTTTGGATGGGATGGTAAATATACTGTAGGTCTTGACGTTACAAGGCTGATTTCATTATAATGGACCAATAACTGTTCAGCTGCGTAAAATGGTTTGCTCTAAAACAGTATTTAGTTCCATGGATTAGATCCAGAGGTAGCACAGCTGAATCAACTTAAACTAATTATCAATACCTTGTCTGCTTGATTCAAGTGAGCTAGTTCAACGACACAACAACATTGTGAGACAGCTGGGGGTCTCCAGGAAAGATTGGGGAACCACTGCCCTATACCGTCATATCAAATCTGCAAATAGTTTTCCTAGAGCTTACACTACACTACACAATCAGATCAATTTAAGGGCCAAAAGAGGCACAGGGAAATAAATTACAAACCAGTAATATTCCAATGATAAAAACACCCAGTGATTAATTACACAAAGTGATGATATAAAAATCTAATTGACTCCACAGGGACTTTAATTTAAATCTATATAACAATATATACTTCCGGTTTCTCCAGGGATATTAATTCCTGCAGTAGCAAACTGGTTCAAATTAAGATACAGCGTCTGCAATGTCCTGTTTTATGAGCTGTGATGGGAGCTGCACTGGCCAGCTAAAGACTATCATTTAATTGATAAGTTACTGCAGGGCGCCTAGTCGCTTCCAGCCACTGTGTTCCTCTTGCCAGGCTGGAAAAGATGGTACCTGTAACTTTATCAACTGGCACTACTGGTCTAGAGGAAACTGCCACCACTCAACCGCTAATCTAAATACATCAGCCAAGACCGCTTTATACCAATTATGCATTACATTGCTGCTTGTTTTCCGAGCCCTTAAGGCACCCACACCCCTTGGCAGTGTCCAAAGTGCACCTCCCACCGCTCTAAATTAACCGCCGCCCGGGTTTCCAGACATGAACTCACCGTTCTCCCGAAACGCACCCTTTTGAATTGGTGTATCAAACACAGCCTACGTACTCACTAATTATTGGGGGAGAAAATGGGCACCATCTCAACCCATTACTCGGAAATGAACATACGTTGTTGGTCTTTGGAGGCCCTCCTACTCCTCCCTAAAGCTGGCCGAGACAGAAAAAATTATAATTCACCAAACAATTTCTTAATAGATGCGGAAGTTATCTGAGGGAGAGTTCACAGTGTGTACGCCTACAACTGAGCACGCGAGTGCTAGCAAAACAAAAATGTTTTTTAGAGGAGTGTACTCATCTTAAGCAGGGAACACTTGGTCCACGCTCCGCGGAGCACATTTCTCATTCTGCATTGATTTACATTAGAATGTCGAATTATGCCTTAACTGAGATGGGGGAGGCTTAAAAAGCCATTTGGGTGACATGCAGTCATGTTTTAATGACATTCTCTCATCAGCTTTTGCAGAGAGCAAGAGGTCAGCTAAATGGTAGAAAAGGGGAGAGAGGGAGAAAGAGAGATAAAGAGAGATACAAAGAGAAGGTAAAAGCCACAGAGAAAACCTGGGGGAGCCGGTTCTGGTGAAACGGAGGGCAAACAGTTCCTTAGTCAAGGACAAATCAGAACATAATGCCCATGTAGATTCTAATTGGGCTGCGACATGGCAGTGTCTCGTCTGACACAATGAAAGCGGACGATGGGATGAAGAGACGAAGAGCCAGTGCAGCGTACCCCGCTCCCACAAGTCGCATCCACTTACAGGCAGAGAATGAAGACGAGAGCATGAGGGAACAGAAAACAGGTCGCCTGGGCGAAGGGAGTGGCACATTTTCCTCAAACGAGAAGCTCAAAGACATCGAAGTGGGGCTGCAAAACTGCAGCCTCCCAGGAATTGCTATCTGCATGAAAATGCTTATTTCAGACAGGCTAGAGCCAGCTTTGGTTCCGCTCCAGGGAGAGACCTGCTTTCCCATGTCAGTATAAATGTAAATTTCACCCAGTAAACTGCTCAAGGCCTCCCCTCCCCCCGGATCCCGGATTAAGGTGTCAGGCTGTGGCAGTAGTGTGTGTGAGAGAGAGCTGAAGACTAGTTTGTGTCCAGAAAGAGTTTTTGCATCAACTGTATGTAGGTATATAAAATGTTGTACACTCAGGGTGTGTGTGTGTTACGAATGCAGGTACCCTTTATGTGTTTGTGGTTTTCCCCTCCTGCCGTTTCCCCAGGTGTCCCTTATGTTTGTGTGTGTGTGTGTTGTTTCGCATTTATCAGGTAGTTTAGCATCCGTAGAAAGAGAAAGATTGCGTGTCTACATAATGTAAGTGCACACGTGGGTGTGTGTAATATAGGTACTTAGGTGTATGTTCCAGGTGGCCCTTACTCTAGGTGTATGTGTGTGAGAGAGACACACAAGCAGGTAGTTTAGCATCTCTAATTTCGGTGCACTGACAGTGTGTGTTGTGTGACTGGCCTTCACACCGGAACGGAGAAGCGGGAGGGAGTTGTCCCCCCCGTTCAGATCTCAGCGGATAGGCGGCTGATATTTAAAGGCCTTTTCATTGACGAGGTGATAGTGGTGGCAGCTCCCCCTCTCCCTGACTGAACAGCGTTCTCCTTATCTCCCTGACCTTCCGCAGGCGGGCGCCCACGCGTTCCAGGGAGAAGAGCGACTGACTGGCATGAGGTGGTACCGACGTTCGGGCCAGCTCCGCCACACGGTGAACCAACGAGCGACCGACCTTCAAAGGGCCGGCCCAGAGGAAGGTCCCTGATGGGTCATATTTCAGCCCGAAATGTAACTCGTTCTGTGATCCGCGGGTGGCGTGCTACAGTTTTCAGACATTCCAGGAACACGCGAGAGGTGTACGACCAGGCAAGAAAAGACAAACATGCTGTTTAACATTGTCTACACTCATCGTGCACACACGCACCTCGTCGTTGACAACTGAGTGTACACTCCAGAATCCCAGATAAGGCTACAGGCCACAGCATGTAAACAGCCCCGGCCGATCAATGTTCTCTGGAGGGAGGCAGTCTGATCAATGCTTAAAGCCTGTAAATATGTCTCTCTTTTCTTCTCATTGACTGGTTGACACCGACCCCCCCCCCCCCCCCCAATACACCACACACAAACTTTGAGCTTGTTAAAAAAACTAAAAAACATGTAGCCCTGTTGCTCTTGTAAATTGGAATATAACTTAAATGAGAAAAAAAAAAAATATCAGAGAGTGTGGGCCTTAAATGGTAACTATCCTGGGAGCTTTCTCGCATCAGTGACTATTTACTTGAAAGCCCTTTTTCGTCAAACGGGCTTGTTGTGCTGCACGCACGGTGTTTCCCCATCAAAGGCTAATGCTAATAAGCTTCTGTCGCTGCTAACAAGACAATGTTCACAAGGCCTTCCTGGCAGTGGAGCAGACGGAGGCTTGGTGCCCTGCCAGTGAACATGGACCCCTGGCCGCCCCTTCGTCTTTGAACTTCAGGAGACCGGCGCTCGCATTGTGCCGCGCTGATTGACGAACCTGGATAACCAGCTGCATACTAAGCTCGCGGGGTGGCAGCAGTTGGCTGGGTAAAAGCCAAGGTCTTACTCGAACAGCGACACATTGAAAGACAGTCGAATAAACACAAAGGAGTTTGGGAGGCCATAACACTGTCACCTGTCAGTCTGGGTTAAGAACCATCTCTGGATAAATATATAGCTTACGCAATATAGCAAATCATTCCCTTCAAAGGACTTTCCAGTAGTGAGTGCATACATTGTTGTAATATTGACCCCCGAGTGGCAATTGAACCTATAATCTGGGGATTGCAAATGGCACACTCCACCGAATGAGCCATGCGGGATCCGATTAGAGGACGTGGCAGAAAGTGAAGGCCGATTTCCCAACGATGACATCCCAGTGTTGTGATCCTAATGAGCGTACCTCCACCAAGCTCTGCTGGGATGACGGAAAAGGAGGTATTTCCCTCTGACGCTTCATACAGTGCAATGTTTAAACTTTAATGCTGCTTCCAAGACGACTCGTTAATCTTTGATGCGCTTGACCCTGAACGAGACAAAAAAGCACTAGTGAGGACAGGAGGGGGTTTCCTGCTGTGAACAAGAGTCACCAGACTTGCTACTGTTAATGTTGCACCTGCCCCAGTTCTGGCCTTGGAAATGGGTTCACTTTATAATTGAACCACCAGGAATAAGTCAGTAACACCCTTGCTAACACCACACTGCCTCCACATAATCACCACGAGTACTGGGTAATGTCCATTAGGGCAGGCAACCGTTTAGATTCAATTTACGCTGGGAGAATCAGCGTTTTCTTATTAGAGAAGTCCATATATGGTTTTCCTCTGTTTTGGCTTCTGTCTAGTGTCCAGTGTCTTTTCCGCCCGTTGCAATCAGCTTGATACTACACTGATAATCAGACATTGATTCAAAGTCACACAGAGATGTGCCAAGTACTGTAGGGGTGCCATACATTAGGAGACAATGACAGGGAATTAGATAGACGGCATTTGGTTGAGTGTGCCTTTTTGTTCTGCCGGTCAAAGCAAAGACTGCATCAGCAAGGATAGGGATGAAAAAAACAACATGGCTACCCTGTGTCCTGAGAGTGTCCACTCCAAACCTACCTACTCTGAGCATGGTTCTTCTCCAGAGGTGGGTCACAGAGGACCCAGTGCGGTCTGCACTTAGTTTGTACTATATAAATGTGACTGAACTAGGAAGAGTTTTAAAAAGGATTGATATTGTTTCACTTGTAAGGTTTAGGGTAGAACTGACAATTGGGGTTAGGGTTAAAATTAGGTTAGCGTGTGTGTGTTTTTGTGCAGGCTCAAATAGGTTTGACTATATAAACTGTGAAAAAACCATCCCCAAATTGTAAAAAAAAAAAAAAAAAAAGATTAAGGACTAAATGTACAATTAGGTTTACGGTAAGAACTAGGTATAGTGTGACGGTTGATTATTACAGGTTAAGTTTGGGGTTAGGTTTTAGGGGTTATGGTTAGGCTGAGGTTAAGGTTACGGCCAGCTTCATGGTACCGTCAGAGCATGAATTAGTAAGAAAAATATTATTTAAATAAAATAAAACTTTAGTGTCCCAATCAAGATCTAGATTAGACACGTGTATGTATGTTTGTGTGGGTGAATGCATGTGTTTGTGTATGTATGGGTGCGGAATGAAGCCTTGACCCTTATCTCCTCACCTAAGGCCAAGGAAATACCTTAACTAGACAACTACTAGCCAGCTCGCTTTCCATGTTAATTGTCTGTTTACAGCAAACGGTGCTAACAGAACGTTATTGCTTTGCGTCTGTACATTATTGATGCTCTGAGCGAAGCCTAGCTTGGGCGCCTGCTTGTTTTGTTTAGCTCTCCCTGGTACACAGCCTCTACCAACCCCCTTGTTCCCACATGATCAATTGTTAATCAGAGCCCTTCATTCAACAACCTCATTTCGGCAGCCTGCTTGTCAGCAGCAGGGGTGAAAAACTGAAACACATTTCAGGTGAGGCGTTTGTCAGATGTTCTACCTCTATTTACGGAAACAGAACACTGATTAATTGAGATAATCTGATAATTGTGCTTGGTAATTAAATTAATCGTTTGTTGGTTTCTGAGCCACAGGCCATCTCCAGGAGGTAAAGATTCAAAAATTATATGAAGATAACGGTCTACTATTTCGACTTGTTTTGCTCTCTGAATCCCATTGTTTGTAGGATGGTCATTAATATTTACTCAGTTGATCATTACACTTTCCTGAATGAACATACAGTAGGCCGGCACTAGTAACACATCTGATAAGTAGCGTATGTTCCAGGGAAGGGCTGATTCGGCAAATCAATGCCGAATCAACCTAAACCGAGATCACTGGGAGCCAATTGACTTAATAATTGAAAAGCAATCTTGAGCGAGGACCGCAGCATGCTATAAAAAGCTACGAACCGTATTGAGCCTGATTGAAGTGCACTGCCACAGATGTGTGATGGGATGGCAGAAAAAGACTGGTGGACTAACTGGTTGATAGGCTAGCGGTTGCTGCTGGCTAAAAGAGATCTGTAATGGACCACTGATGCCCAGTGCCAAACCTCAAGAGTTTTGTTTCCTCACAGCAACTAGCTGCTGGCAATCATGTTGCTTCTGGGCATCTTATATACAAATCCAAAAGGAGAAACAATGGCAAATCAGACCAAAAGTAGTAATCCAATCTCCACAATTATGGCTTTGTTAATATTTTCATTAACAGTCTATTCAATGTAACAGAGAGAACACGTGTAGATCAAAGAGCATTTTAATGAAATCCGCACCTGGAGATTATAAGACAACAAGGGAGTCACCACAAACCTGGTTGAAACTGAATGCTGCACTTGCCACTGTTTTGACTTCCAGCATAGCTTTTGGTTCGGTTTAACCCTCTGAAACCAAACATTTAGAAGATTGGGCAAGAGAGAAATGAGGGCAAATGTGGAAGGAATAAACAAACACTGGATGACAAGGGAAGGCCCCTTCATCACTCTACCATTTTATCTATTAAAGTGTATTTCCATCTAAATTCATCTGGGATTGTCAGTCTCCATTCCGCTCAAAATGTTGCAGCATGTAATGTGACTTGACAGGACGTTTCAGGGGAGTGAACGAATACAAGGGTGTCATCAAATTGATAACAATGTGTCCGTAATATCTACCCAAACGACAACACTCCTGGGACAAACACTGACCACCATTTCGGGCTCTCGTGTAAAATTGCCGTGTGAACGTTTCAAACGTTATAAATGCTATTTCTTTTTATTCACAGTACAGATATCGCAAAACTACCACTAACAAATTCAGATTATCGTTGAAAAAAAACATCACATCAGAACGTCAAAATATAATCTTTGTAAATATATTTCACCTAAGATATATGTCACTTACTGGCATCAGACTTCATCCTATAATGCTCTGTACCTTTCTACTATGTAAGAGGATTCCAATGTCACCCTAACACCATTTTACCCATCACGGCAGCTCTCTAACTCACCTTGGATAATCACTTGGATAACGTCAAGTGTCCTCTCAAACACTGCTGCGAGTACAATCGCAGAGAACGCCGCGTTATCAGGCAGAGCACTCACTTGTCTTTTCAGTTCTCTCAAACAGACAAATTCCCTCTCGCTCTCCTCCACCCGGTTGTCCTCTCTTGAACCACCTCCCTGTCGCTTCCTCTCTCACTCCCTCTCCTTCAATCAGCCGAGCAGCCGGAGCCCGAGTGCCTTGAAACAATGTACCAATCATCAGACAAGCACTGCGCCTCTCGCCTGGCTCTATTCCTGTGGGATTCACCTACCGGCTCTGTGAGCTCAGTGCTGCCCGGGATACAGCCACGCTGAGACCACTCTGCCTGCCAGAAACCAGCGGCTTTTTCTGATCACCATGCATCGGCCCCACTGAACCAGGGACAGGGACACTTAGTCAGGTGGCTGGAAGAAAGCCTTATATACGGATATCCCACCGAGTGATTCAGCCAGTGCTGTAACACTGTGGGGCTTTCGTACGTTTTCTCCACTCTAACTCGTTTGCCTCCACTTTGGGTCTCACATATTCTTTCTCGGCTCTCAGGGATAGAGTCACCCGCTACCGAATTCAACACGCAGCGATTATATGACTTTACCACGCATGAGAAGATAATGTGTGGCTGTAATGTTTCACGCTTGTTTTAAAGTGGATTTCAATCCAGATGTGGGTTTTGGATTCTGCGGTTAAGAAACTCTGGGCTTTGTGATGCATAACGAATGGTATAAGGATTCAGCAATATCACTTTCTAATATGGAAAACAGAGCCTGTTTCTAGCAGCCATTATTACTTCACCATGCAGGTTAGGATATACAGCAGAAATGAGAAGTGCACTATTGAGCTGCAGTCTGTCCATCCACCCTTTGACCCACCCGCCCTTGGATTGGGCTAGTAACAATTAGGGGTCGGTTCTGTTCGCAGAAACATAGGAGCTGGATTGGATTACAGCCAGAGGAAAGGTTACACACTCCAGTGACTGTGAGAGAGCAATGAGCTCTGAGAACCAGCTTGTACCAAGAGACAGGGATCATTTCATTACAGATACTGTACATCTCCTCTCCCTGACTTAGAGACAGTAATGGCTGCTTGGGAAAAGGTTGGTGCATGATGACTACACTGCTGCTGTAGTGGAAATAACAGAGGCTCGAGGCCCCTGACTACACTGCTGCTGTAGTGGAAATAACAGAGGCTCGAGGCCCCTGACTACAATGGCCCTTTTAGGACATCTTCAGCCTCAAATCTTCCTTTCAAATCAATCGTCTGCCTTCTTTCAGTCGACCCTCTTTATCCTCACTTCACATCCTTAGGGCTGTTGTCATCGTGTCCTGAAACAGACACAGAACAAAATCGGACCTCAGAGCTCCGTTTTGTTTCTCATGGATCATATTGGGTCTCCGCCACCCAGATATGGGAGCGGGTGCATATGAAAGGTCCCGGAGCGAGGCTCCCCATCCTGGGCCACCCCACCCTCGTCTCTCAGGGATGCTGGCAGGCTTTCCTCTGCACCGTAAATGATAAGGCATTAATATTCAAGGCCGGTTTGGAGGATCAGAAGCCTGTAATTACTTCAGTCCACCACCCCACATATTAAAGACCTGTGGACGTTAAACTAAACATGTTTGCACACCATTTCAATTCACATTGAAAATACAGTGCCTTTGGAAAGTACAGAAGTCAGAACCCTTCACATTCTCCACATATTTTTATGTTAAGACATTATTTATAATTGATTAAACATAATTTGGTTTTCCCATTAATCTACAGAGACATTTGTGAAAATAAAAAATGTAATATGCCTTTAAACATGTCTTAGTAATCACACCTCTTATTTATGCCGCTACCTGGATCTGGGCAGATTCTCCCATTTATCCTTGTAGATACTCTCAAGTTCTGTCAGATTGGATAGGGAGCATTGCTGAACTGCGATCTTCAGGTCTTCCCAAAGATGTTCAGTGCTATTCAAGTCTGGGCTTTGGCTGGGCCACTCAAGGACATTCACATAGTTGTCCTGAAACAACTCCAGTGTAATCTTGGCAGTGTGCTTTGGGTCATTGTCATCCTGAAAGATTAATCTTGGCCCCAGTCTGAGGTCCTGTGCTCCTCTGGATTAGGTTTTATTCAAGGACCACTCTGTATTTTGCTCCATTCATCCTTTCTTCAATCCTGACCAGCCACCAAGTCCCCAATCTTCAAGGATTGTGCATTTCTAGTCACCCAGCCGTACAAATGGAAAGAATTTGCGTATCCCTTACACACAGAAGGTGAATTAATGTGTGAATATCACGCGTGCACACGGATGGACATTTATTTCTGTTTGCTATATATTCCCCATATGAGCGAACATGTACCAAACCAACATTAACATGCGCATACTCTTTTGTCTTTGTTTTCTTAAATACCTAAATCCTTTTGCATAAAACAATATAAAATAACATAAGAGTAAAGAAATGTATACACTCACTAATGAATGTTGCTTTGCATGAAAGCACCTGCTAAATTACTAAAATGCAATGTATAAACCTTGTATTTGAGCATTGGGTTTTCATAGTAATTTTCTGTGTGTTTGATTATTTTCAAATTGTATGGTTCAATTCAAATACTTACATTGGTATTACATTTTTAATTTTAATTTTAAATAATTATCTTCAAAGAACTTATTACAAATACCAATTTCCTGGGTACAGCAGTGTATTTAATTCAGTGCATTCAAGTATTGAATTGAGTTCAAGTGTTTTCCATATTCCCTCTAATACTCAACTATTACTTTTATATCTATGTGATTTAAAAAATAAAAATAATAATTTAAAATGTCTTTTTTAATATCCAGCATCTGGTATTATTGTGGGAGGTCTATTTGTCTGAACTTACTGGCACTACATAATTCTGAGGGTGCCTGTGTCATGCAGAAAAATGCAAAAAAGAAAAAACAAGCATCGCTATTAATTCCAAAACAGTAACAATTAGAGAGAAAGAGAATAATAGCAGCCTCGACCTCAAAAACACACATGCGCGTATGTACAAACCCAGCCAACCGAAAGCAGAAGAGCACATTCAGACGTAAACGCCCACAGACAAACATCCAGAATTCAATGAGGTGTTTCAGTAATTATGCTGCCAGTGGAATCTTAGCACCCAGACTCTAGACTGTGAACACTGCCAACGCAGGAATACTCCAATCTCGTTAATCTACACATTTTAATTGAAGGAACGACAAACGCTCACAGACAGTGCATGTGCAAACACACTGCAGGAGAAATTTGGATTAGTCCTTTTCTGTTGGTATGGATATTAGGGACTGAATCAACTCCAGAGCCGGGGGCAACTACATCACAGTCCTGGATGGATCTGAAGGGAACTGAGGAGGAATATCAAAAGAAATGTCAAGAGACTGCTATAGTTAATATGTTTATTGTGCATTAGTAAATTTTACTCTGTGTTTATGTGTATATAAGTGTGTTTACTGTATGAATGTATGCATGTTTGTATGTACACGATAAGTCATGACATTATGACCATGTGCCTAATATTGTGTAGGTCCCCCATTTGCTGCAAAAACAGCCCTGACCTGTCGAAGCATGGACTCCACTAGACCTCTGAAGGGGTGCTGTGGTATCTGGCAACAAGACGTTAGCAGCAGATCCTTTAAGTCCTGTAAGCTGCGAGGTGGGGCCTCCATGGATCGGACCTGATTGTCCAGCACATCCCACAGATGCTCGATTAGATTGAGATCTGGGGAATTTGGAGGCCAAGTCAACACCTTGAACTCATTGTTGTGTTCCATTCATGAACCATGCTTGCGTTGTGGCAGGGCACATTATCCTGCTGAAAGAGGCCAATGACATCAGGGAATACCGTTGCCATGAAAGGGTGCACATGGTCTGCAACAATGGTACGTGTACAATAAGTAGGTGGTACGTGTCAAAGTAACATCCACATGAATGGCAGCACTCAAGGTTTTCCAGCAAGACATTGCCCAAAGTATAAAACTGCCTCCGCTGGCTTGCCTCCTTCCCATAGTGCATCCTGGTGCCATGTGTTCTCCAGGTAAGTGTTTCACACGCATCCTGCCATCCACGTGATGTAAAAGGAAACGTGATTCATTAGACCAGGCCACCTTCTTCCATTGTTCCGTGGTCCAGTTCTGATGCTCACGTGCCCATTGTAGGTGCTGTTGGTAGTGGACAGGGGTCAGCATGGGCACCCTGACTGGTCTGCAGCTACACAGCTCCATACACAACAAACTGCAATGCACTATGTGTCCTAACACCTTTCTATCAGTACCAGCATTAAAATGTTCAGCAATTTGAGCTACATTAGCTCGTCTGTTGGATCGGACCACACGGGCATCAATGAGCCTTGACTGCCTATAAGGGATGCAGTTTTGGAGATGCTCTGACCCAGTCCTCTAGCCATCACGCTTGACCATTTTTCCTACTTCTAACACATCAACTTTGAGGACAGAATGTTCATTTGCTGACTAATATATCCCACCCACTTAAAGGTGCCATGATAATGATTGGTCCTGTCAGTGGTCATAAAGTTATGGCTGATCGGGGTATGTATATGTACTGTACAGCACCAGTCAAAAGTTTGGACACAACTATTAATTCAAGGCTATTTATTTTTACTACTGCACATTGTAGAATAATAGTGAATGTATCAAAACCATGAAATAACACATTTGGAAACACGTAGCAACCAAAAAAGTGTTATACAAATAAATGTCATATTGTAGATTCTTCAAAGTAGCCACCCTTTGCCTTGATTGCATTACAATTAATTAAGTTGTGCCATGTTAATAGTCAATTTGTGTAAATCCATTCCTTCTTAACGCATTTGAATCTTTCAGTTTTGTTGAAGGTAGGGTTGGCATACAGAAGACCATCATTTTGTCTGTCAAAATTATGGCAAGAACAGGTCTAATAAGCAAAAAGAAACGACTTTACTTGAAGACATGAGGGTCAGTCAATTCGGAAACATTTCAAGAACTTTGAAAGTTTCTTCAAGTGCTGATGCAGAACCATCACATGCTATGATGAAACTGGCTCTCATGAGGACTGTGAGAGGAAAGAAAACCCAGACATACCTCTGCTGCAGAGAAGTTCATTATAGTTACCACCCTAAGAAATCAGCGATTAACTGCACCCCAGTTTGCAGCCTACATAAATGCTTTACAGAGTTCAAGTAACAGACACATCTCAACATCAGCTATTCCGGGGAGACTGCACAAATCTGGCCATCATGGTAAAATTGTTGCCACTCAACCACTACTGAAGGGTACCAATAAGAAGAGATTTGCTGGTGCAAAGACACAAGAGAAATTAACATTAGACCTGAGGAAATTTGTCCATTGTTCTGATGAGTAGAAATGTGGGATTTTTGATTACAATGAACATGTCTTTGTGAAATGCAGAGTGCCTGGACAGATATTCTCTGCATGTGCAGTTCCAGCCATGAAGCTTGGAAGAGGAGGTGTGATTGTGTGGGGGTGCTTTGCTGGTGTCACTGTCTATCTTTTAGAGTGCAAGGCACACTCAACAAGCAGTGCAACAACAGCATTATGCAGCGATACGCCATCCCATCTGGTTTGTGCTTAGTGGGACTATAATTTGTTCATCAACAGAACTATGAACCAAAACACATTTCCAAGCTGTGTAAGGGCAATGTACACAAAAAGAAGGAGAGTGATGGAGTGCTGCATCAGATGACCTGGCCTACACAATCACTGGACCTCCACCCAAATGAGATGGTTCAGGATGAGTTGGACCCCGGATTGAAGGAAAACCAGCCAAGTGCATCAAGACTGTTGGAAAAGCATTTCAGGTGTACTTCATGAAGTTGGATGAAGAATGCCAAGACTGTGCAAAGCTGTTATCAAGGAAAAGGGCATTTTTAAGAATCTAAAATGTGTATTTGTTTAATACTTTTTTGGTTACTACATGATTCCATACATGATTTTTCCTTGTTTTGATGTCTTCACTATTATTCCACAATATGTAAAACAGTAGAAATATAGAAATATCCTTGAATGAGTAGGTCTGTTCAAATTGCTACTGTACATACGTACGTGTCTGTGTGTGTCTGTGTGTGCATTTCTATGTGCCCATCGTGACCTTCATCTAGACAGTTCCTAATAATGCTTTCGTTAGTTTAATTACCCCCCATGGTCCAGTAAGGAATAAATGAGGAAGAAAGCAGCTTGTCATGGCATGCAGAAATGGATGGAGGGACAGAGGAATAGGTGGAATAGAGAAGAGCCAGAGACAAAACAAAAGAGACAGACAGACCAGCTCCCACAGCTGCTCCCTCCTTAAAGGAGGCTAGGGAGAGATAGAGCGCAGAGGGAGAGAGACGATGGGGAGGAGGGTGGGCAGAGAAATAAAGAAAAATAGACAGATAGACCAGACCCAGCTGCTCTCTGCTTAAAGGAGGTTTAGGTAGAGGGAAAGAGGGGAAAGGAATTTAGAGAGTGAGGGAGGAAGGGATGAGGTATAGAGCCAAGTGCTAGGCAGCACATTTCAATTAACACTGGGGACAGAGGTCTCGGCCAATTGGCCCACGGTGCTGCTAGCCATGTAGAAGACACACAGAAAGAAGGAGAAACATCAAAACCAGAGAAAGTGAGAGACAGAGAGGAAATAAGACAGATGTAAAGTAGAAAGAGAAACAGAGGAGAGAGTGACCCAGAAAAAAAGTAATATGTAGATAGGAGAGAGACAGGAAGTAGGGGAGGATGAGAGAAAAGGTGAGGAAGAGAGATGGCGAAAATGGCAACATGTGGAAGGTTACATTGACCAATGCTAAATGACTTTTATCTTGCTTTTATGTGCTTTTATCACCAAGGTGACAGGTCAATATAAGTGCAAAGCTTTTTTTTGCTAAATTATGTTAAATAAAATTACGTTGCTTCATGGAAAGAAAGCGCAACTCATGACTAACTAGATATGACCCTAATATCAAAACTGGAAGCACACTGTGTCTCTGCCAAAAGAAAACACCAAAGCCAATCCACACCTGTGAATTAGCTGTGTCAGTTAATCACACCTGTGAATTAGCTGTGTCAGTTAATCACACCTGTGAATTAGCTGTGTCAGTTAATCACACCTGTGAATTAGCTGTGTCAGTTAATCACACCTGTGAATTAGCTGTGTCAATGACAATACACTCGCTTCACCCCCAGTACAACTTGGGGCAACAGTCCCTGAATATAGTTGGTCAACTGTTTCTGATTCTGCATATGATGGGAGGTAAGAGGTGGTCAATTATGTCATAGAAAATTTTTTATTACTAAAATCTAACTAAAAGTCAGTCATTTTAGTCATTGCTTTTTCTCCTTCTATGATAGAATATTTAGGATACCTCTTCCATCATGCTCGCAATCAGACTGCATTGCTCTCAGACTGCCTATATCTCACAACTTTGATATATCAAATTGAAACCCAATAGAGTTGTATAACCTCCAACAAAACAAGTCCTGCTATAAGGAAGGCTGAAGCACAGTATCCACCAAAAAAATCAGGTTCAGACCAGATCGTGCAGCTCTGTCGTTCAGGAGAATCCTACGTGTCTGACCAATCAGTCAGCAGCACAGTAATGCGCCGGTGGCAACGCTTCAGACAGCCAGGCCGCAATCAGACGGGGGAGGAGAGGGCTTCATCACACGCCATTGGACGAAGTAGCCACGGCACATGAGCACGGTAATGCACTTGATTAAACAGTGCAAGTGCTGTACTGCGGCAGGCCCGGTCGGAGATGGGAAGGGAGCATGCGAGTGTGATTGACCCTCCCGGGGATGCGTGACCAAGGACAGCCAGGGCGGCAGCCATACTGCTGGTACCAAGCTGTTAGTCAGCCGATGAGACTGAGGCCTGAAGCCCTAAAGACCATGGACCACGTTTCCTGCCCCCCCCCCCAGTTCAGTGGGAAGGACCAGAACTCCCAATGGCTCCGTGACCGACTATCTCTGCCCCGCTGATGGGACCATTTATCTCTTTCTCCAACATTCTCCCTCTCACGCCCACTCTGTCTGTAGCTCCACTTCCTTTCTCTTTTCCTCTCTCTCCATCCCTCTGTCTCTTCGGCGTGCTCATTCCATCCGAATTCCATTTCTATTTTTGCTTCCATCCACCCCTCCCCACCCCTCACACTTCTTATTGCAAGAGTGGAGGAGAGGGTTTCCACAGTGTTTAGCATTCAGCACCTCTCACAGCAGCATCACAGACCTGTTAGCTTCAGAGACCTATTCCAGGAGAAAGACAATTCTTTAAGGGAACCATTTCTTTTCTATGTGTGCTTCTTGCAGTCGCAAACCACAGCACAGATGCAGATGGATTTGTGTGGGACTACAAAAAGACAGCAGACACACAAACTCACACACAAAAGTGTAGCTGCAATGACACCTATCTATGAAAATATCATACAAATGTCTTAAACACAGAAATTGACACACCCAAATAACCTTGAGTAATTTGGGTATGAGTCATGGGTGGGACTTGATTTCAAGTCTGAGCTTGCTATCACCTAGAGTAATACAGGTCAGCATGCTAATTCATATGCGGACACCCACTTAAGTGGCTTAATTCCTCTATAGGAGCACTGGCCATCTGTATCTACATGGGGACAGTGTTACGGTAATGTGGCATTCATAAATGCTGTGTGGTCCTCAGATGCTAATGCCACTAGCAGAGCTGTTTGTTCAATTCCCGCTAGGGTCACAAACACAAAATGTTTTCACTTACTGCACGGTGAGAGAAAGAGAAAAGTGCACACTAAATAGCACACATTTGTATAAATCAATACTACATGATTAATGCGTAAAGTGAAGTAGGATGTCTTAGTTCTATTTGTCTATGGGCACTTGTGGCATGGGCGATTCGGTGGTCTTATTGTTCTGCCTGAGGTTGCATACACTACCGTTCAAAAATGTGGGGTCACTTAGAAATGTCCTTGTTTTCAACAGACAAGCACACTTTATTGTCCACTAAAATAACATACAATTGATCAAAAATACAGGACAGGCATTTCTTGCGTGCTATCTGGAAAGTGGATTATTTACAATGCCATTAACAGTGTCATTAAATGTATTTTTATTGAAAAACAGTAGAATGTATATTATGCACCTGCTATTCTATTAATAGACACTGGGCTTGAAGTTGAGGGGCTGACTAACTGTGCAGCCCCATTTAGCCGAGGGGAGAGTGTATGGTCTTTCAGCGGAATGCTTTTGAGGAAATCCACAAACCAGAGTCCTTCTGTTTCACAGTGAGCCCATCTAATTAGCTGCCAGCCAGACATCTGAAACCATGTGTTGGATAGAGCTAGAGGCAGAGGTTTTGCATCTGGAGTGTGTTTGTCTGCATGTGTGTGTGTGTGTGTATGCATGCGCACGTACATGTGTGCAATTGTGGTTATGCAGACTGTTTGCACATGTCACTGGTGTGTGTGTGTGTGTGTGCGCACTGTGAAATGTTGACATAAGGCCATCCATTTGGCAGTGAGTCGGCACAGCACGGCCATATGTTTTGTGCAGTGGTTCAGTTTAAAATGGTAGAGATATAAACGGGCCACGACAAGGCCGGTGAGATAAAGATCAGACGCTCAGTGAGCGGTAGCTAAAACAGCACTACGGCTTAAACCGCAACGGTGCCAACACCGGTAAAGATCAACACAGAGAACGCTGAACCGACCGCGGTGGGCGGGGTGGAGGAATATAGATGAGCGTTTCTTCCAAACATGTTCTATGCATGAGACGATATTCGTAAAGGAAGAAAAGATGGGGACCGTGATACGGAATAGAAAAAGCGTCTTCTCCCCGGGCAGCAGGAGACGTTTTAGTGAGAGTGTAAAAGTGGAGGATTACTGTGCATGTGTGTGTGGGTGTGTGGGTGTGTGTGTGTGTGTGAGAGTGAGTGAGAGAGAGAGAGTGTACAGTGAATGGATTTTCTCTCTAAATTAACTGTATATTCACACTGTCATCCCATTCAAAGTGATGAGCAGCAGGGTCAGGTTTGTCTTTACAACTTTAATTGCTCTCTGTCTTTGAGTGAAACAAGGACAATGGGAACAACTGAGCCCCACAGCACCCCCTGCACCGACACCCCCAAGCCACCAGGAGGCCCTATAGCCAAGAGTAAATTACGCCCCCCCCCCCCTTTTAGTGGCAGGAGACTTGCCTACCGATGGGCCAGGGGGCACCCACTGAGTTGGAATTCAGATGGGGGAATCCCTATATGCAGGTTAGGTACCTGACGATAATTACCTGCCCAGCACTTTCAACGCTCATTTGTTGAGACCTATAGATGAGTGCTACTGTCACGTAGCAATATTTAAATATGATGTAGCAATGATGTATGATGTAGTTGAACATTGTGTTGCAACAATAGCTTAATATGATAATGTAGTAATTAGGGTAACGTGATCATGTAGCACTAGTGAAATCTGATTATGTTGTAATAGTTAAAGGTGATAATTTAGTAACTAAATATGATCATGTAACAACAACAATGGGTAATGCGGTTATTGTTGGTGTGACTGACAGAGCTAGGACAGTAAACCAATAACAGTAAACAGATTTCAAACTCTAATCCTGTAAATGGCATTCCCTTGCAAAGTCAGCCAATTCTTGCATGAGAAACGGCAATTGAGCCTGATTACTGGGGTGGAAAAGCAGCCTCTAAACAGGGCATGTAATGGGCTGCCAGGGCGGCTGATACAGTCCAGTGAAGAAGGGCCTGTAAGGCCACGCCAGATCGTAATTTCAGTTTTTTTTGCATATGAAGCGCCACGTCGATGGTTTGTGCTCCAGGACCAGAGCAGAGAAGAGAGAAGGCCAGAGATAGGGTTTAGAAAGGTCTAGGGGAGAGAGAGAGAGAGGGCTCAACGCATAATAACTGAGGGTAAGGGCGTTTTGGATTGAACTGAGAAAGAGTGTTCTGGATGACTGGATAGCTAGATGGCTAGCTGGCTGTATCCTCCATCCTTACCCATAGTACCCTCACTGCTCTGAGTGCCTCTGAGCGCTAGTTAACTTCTGTAAGTATAGTCATTATCTCAGCCACTGTCATTGGTCAACAGGAATGGGCAGCTGAGTCATCCAAGGGATGCACTGCTCTCAGAATACTTCCTTGTTGCACTAGGCAATATAACACAGAGAAAGGATAGCTGAACACAGTAGGCAGTCTTATGTTATCTGAAGAGGACAAAGAAGAAAAAGCATTCACAAACATGCAGAAAGGCACAGATGCAGTCAAGAAAAACACACACACACACAGTCAACAAACACACAGTGTAGCTAGCTATGGTGAAATATTGAAAATAATTCCACTTCAATGCCAAAACAGTGTGTCTGTCTGCATATCTAGACCGTAAAGTGTCCGCTGAAGTTGGCATTTGTCATTTGGGACGGGCCAGCAGGAGGCATGACGGGGTAACAGTGATTGAGTGTGACAGGATACAAGGCCACAGTATCAATCACGAAGGAATGGCCTACATACACTCACCCTGAAGTGTGCCTTTAAAATCAGTACCATATTAAGCTAGGATTTGCCAACAAATAGGCGCAAAACATTCAGACAGAAATAAAAAGGTCCGTTCTCTGATAAGCCATTCTTAAAAAAGAATTCCTAGAACGGTTATTCAAGCCATAATGAGTGTACGTGGTATGAGGGCTGGGAATTGCCTCACAATACAATATAATCAACATGTGTTTTACTAATGTGTCTGCTGCACAGGGACAAAAGACTGCCTAAAGAAAACTATTTATGATTAGTCACAGGAAGAAAAGTGTGGAAGTGCTTGTGTGAAGGCAACGTAAAGGCAACTAGTTTAAAAATAATATTGTGCTTTTTTCACCCTGATCACTATGTTTTACCCGTGTAGTAAAGTACTATTTCAATGTCAGTTAGACACTGTCTACATTACTGCACTGTTATGGACAGCAACTCTCTCTTTCTGTATTTTTCATAGTACCTCTTTGTCAATGTCACTAGGTCACTCTTACGCCATCCCAAACTCTCAGTCTTCTCTCTCACTCCTATATCTCTCTGTCTTTCAACTAAATTAATCAAATATAGTCATTCCTTTGGCAGGATGTTAGGAAGTGCAGCTCAGTGTCCACCTCATTTTCTTGGCCAGTGCACACACAGCCAGTCTTCTCTTAAGAGCCAAGTCTTCCTGTGATGGCCTGTCTGGGTACCTCCACACCGCCTGCCAGACAGCAATGTGAATGTCAACTTATCAGTCAGAAAAACATCTGTCATACTCAGAGCTGCAGAATAGTACCGGGTCAGGATAGCTGCCGTATAAGAAGGCTAAGCCCCCAGTCACATAAAACCCTAGAAACACCCCTGCTGTGAAATATTTGAGATTTTGTACTGCACTCTGAGAATACCAGAGCAAAATCTGGCGAAGAACATCAATTTTGTGACATCAGGGTAGCCTAGTGGTAAAGACTGTTGGACCATTAAACATGTTCACTGGTTCTAATCCTCAAGCACACAAGGAGAAAAACTCTGTTTCTCTTTCCCTAAGCAAGACATTTAACCTGTAAGTGTGACTGTGTTTTTGGCATACGTACCTGGTAAAATAACAGTAAACACATTTTTGTTTATCCCATTCTAAGCCAGATAAAAATGTGGATGTCAAATATTATGTTATTTTTGAAGGCATAGACATCTACAATAGGTGTAATGAAAGGGTGATTCCATTGACAGAACTAAACCACCCCGGGCCGTTACTGATTGTATTCCCATTACTTTCAAAGAGACCTAGGTTTAATTCACGGAACAGTTGCTACTGACAATTGTAACGAGAAGTATCTTCCCATATTTACCTCCTGGATAATGTCACTGATCTTCCTGGCATTTTGTTCATTATGGTAAGCAATCTTCAGTCATTCACTGAAGAGGTCGTCCTTAGATGGGAAACCAATACGTACACTAATCTGTATGAAATTATTCAGTACCAGTTTCAAATCCAAACCTTTGTAGCATAGCAAAAAATAAAAAAATGACTATAAAAAAATAAAAAATCACTACTCAAATGAATCCAGGTGGACACTGTATGCTTATCACAAGACCCATGACAATAATGTAGTGAGTGGAAGTGGCATTAAGATAACCGTTCATTCTACCAGCAGATGGATGCGTCTCTCTGCACACGGCACACCTCCATGTCTCTGCATGTGAGAGTGGAGGGTGACAGACGAGGAAGAAGAGCAAAAACAAGGAAAATAGCCTACCATTATTCTGCATTATTTAGCTACTTATATTTACTATGTAGGTTACCATACTTTACAGTTATTACAACATACAACAAGTAACCAAAAAAATGCTAGATTAAATCACAAAGCCGGTAAAATAAAAAGTTGGTAGTTCTGTCACTGAGTAAGACAGTTAACCTTAATTACTAACTGGCCGCTGAATATGGCTGCACACTGAAACTTTCCAATTTCCAAGGGGTTAAGTTAAATGCCGTTGTTACATTTCGGTTCAACCTTGACAACTAAAATCATGTAATCTGTAATCCTTAATCAAGCCCATGCCCCTTTCTCAGCTTGTCTCTCGGCACATACAGTACCAATAAAAACGGCAACATATGTAAGTTATTATGGAAAACTAGACACTTTTCTTTTTTTCCTAGTCTAAAAAGGCTTTCAGCTTCTCTCATCCTAAGCCTCTACCAGCCCTGGTCTCAGCAGCTTCACAACAGGGGATACAATTGAAAAACACTAGAACCCAATAAAAAGCTAACAGCCAAAGCAAAAAGACAGGACACACACCCATCTCTTCTATCAGCAGACAACTAGCTATAGGACTTCTCAAAATGAAAAACAATTCTATGTTGTTCTCCTTAATGGGTAAGCCAGGGGTTAAATACATTTTCCACAGGCTCAGTAATATACACTATATATTGCTTTCCAGACGCCTTAAGGTCTGTCCCTAACTTTTTTTACTTTAACTCTCAAATCGCTAGAAAATATTTTGATTAGTTATCAGGATTGTAAGAATACATTGTGTTTGTATTGATATTCTGGGAAAGAGCTCTAACCGATTTTTAAAAAGAACCATTTCCTTCGATATGTCACTTAATTATTGTTCCCATTTTTGTCTTGTAGAGTTACAGTATTACTCAAATCAGACAGATTGGAACCACGACTCATGCACTACTCATCACCTCGTATTGCAGTAGTAACTGTACAAACTCCATTACACCCAATAATCCAGGAGAAAAAGCCAGCATTTAACCATGTATGCTTGAGTATGAGGCCGTCCTGTTACGACATAGCTGTACCTTGCTGAGTTGGCTTGCCGGGGAGCCGCTGCCATTGACTGTGTGACATTTAAAGTTGAGCAACGTATCCCAGATGGCATCCCGGTCCCCGTCAGGATTCTGACTGGAGAGGGGCGGCAGTGGGGCTCGCTGAACCGCTGTACAAGAAAGACCCTGGAAGTTAGCTGGCCTGATCAGGAAGGCTTCCAGTGCTATATTTGGAGACACCTGGATGGAGACAGGTCAGAGGGAGTTTCAGCTCCAGCTGCTAGTGACTCGTTATGTATCTTGTTGAAGTGTGTTTCTGTGTTAAATCAGTAACAAAATGCAACAGAGCAAAACTGCTGATCATGCTAAGCTGTAAGAATGAATAAATGATGAACTAGCTTCATACAGAGAGAGGAACATATTTATATGAATGGGTGTTGTAATTGGGTGCATTTGATGTTCGTCTCACTACCTTTGAGACTGTCTGCATGTCTCTAGTGAGAGCCAGGTCGGCAATTCGCTCCACACACTGGACAATGCGTGTACACGCCCTGGCCTCGTTCTGAGCCATCCACAAGACATGTTCCTCCACCAGCATCATGTTACTGGCTATGTCAGAGATGTAGTCCCCTAGCTGCAGGATTCACAAAGAGAATCAAAGAGAGTAGATCTGTCATTAACATCCATCACACCCACTAAAGAGAAGCCATTTATTAAACAAAAAAAAAACTGACTGATGAGGTTGGCGATGGGGACGTTATTCATTATATAAAGATTTCATTCAGATTAGCGGCTCCGATGGGGCATATATTCACCTAATTGTGAAGACAGTTGAACTATTTACATCAATATCACAGTCTTTTTAAAAGTATCTGTATCTAGCATTATCTGGGAATTGAAGGGTTAGGGTTAAAGTATTTGATCCCCTGCTGATTTTGTACATTTACCCACTGACAAAGAAATGATCAGTCTATAACTTTAATGGTACGTTTATTTGAACAGTGAGAGACAGAATAACAACAAAAAAATCCAGAAGAATGCATGTCAAAAATATTATAAATTGATTTGCATTTTAATGAGTGAAATAAGTATTTGATCCCCTTTCAATCAGAAAGATTTCTGGCTCCCAGGGAGCTTAAATGGAGTGCTCCTAATCTCAGCTTGTTACCTCTATAAAAGACACCAAGACCAAAGAGCTGTCCAAGGATGTCAGGGACAAGATTGTAGACCTACACAAGGCTGGAATGGGCTACAAGCAGCTTGGTGAGAAGGTGACAACAGTTGGTCCCATTATTCTCAAATGGAAGAAACAAAAAAGAACTGTCAATCTCGCTTGGTCTGGGGCTCCATGCAAGATCTCACCTCGGGGAGTTGTAATGATCATGAGAATGGTGAGGAATCAGCCCAGAACTACACGGGAGGATCTTGTCAATGATCTCAATGCAGCTGGGACAATAGTCACAAAGAAAACAACTGGTAACACATTACGCCATTAAGGACTGAAATCCTGCAGCCCCCGCAAAGCCTCCCTGCTCAAGAAAGCAAATGTACAGGCCTGTCTGAAGTTCAGAGGAGAACTGGCTGAAAGTGTTATGGTGAGATGAGACCAAAATTGTGCTCTTTGGCATCAACTCAACTCGCCATGTTTGGAGGAGGAGGAGTGCTGCCTATGACCCCAAGAACACCATCCCCACCATCAAACATGGAGGTGTAAACATATTTTTCTGCTAAGGGGACAGGACAACTTCACTGCATCAAAGGGACGATGGACAGGGCCATGTACCATCAAATCTTTGGTAAGAACCTCCTTCCCTCAGCTATGGCATTGAAAATGGGTCGTGGATGTGTATTCCAGCATGACAATGACCCAAAACACACGGCCAAGGCAACAAAGGAGTGGCTCAAGAAGAAGCACATTAAGGTCCTGGAGTGGCCTAGCCTGCCTCCAGACCTTAATCCCATAGAAAATCTGTGGAGGGAGCTGAAGGTTCGAGCTGCCAAACGTCAGCCTCGAAACCTTAATGACTTGGAGAAGATCTGCAAAGTGGAATGGGACAAAATCCCTCCTGAGATGTGTGCAAACCTGGTGGCCAACTACATGAAACGTCTGACCTCTGTGATTGCCAACAAGGGTTTTGCCACCAAGTACTAAGTCATGTTTTGCAGTGAGGTCAAAATACTTATTTCACTCATTAAAATGCAAATCAATTTATAACATTTTTGTCATGCGTTTTTCTGGATTTATTTGTTGTTATTCTGTCTCTAACTGTTCAAATAAACTGATCATTTCTTTGTCAGTGGGCAAATGTACAAAATCAGCAAAGGATCAAATACTTTTTTCCCCTCACTGTAAGGATAGGTTTTTTTCTAGTATGTCCCCGTGTTGACTTGTAAGTGGCTTGGAAATGAGAGATCCAAAATAATGATCTTCTCAGAGAAGAAGCTAAACACAGTCTCGCTCGACTCCTCTGATCTCTTTTGTGTTCTAAGACCCTCTGGTGGCTTTCAATCGTATGGACTAGAAATACATTTTAAACTGGTTAAAAGGATAGCTAAATTACCTTGTCATCACCTTAAGTAATCATGAACAAAAAAGAATGGTGAAAAAGCTTTTCAGAATGTATTGGAAGCTAGTATAGCCTGGCCGATGGCAGGCTAAGATGCCTTTGTACATGAGCAATGAGCACATTTATTGAGAAACCTGCAGTGAACTAAATTTAAGGTGTCATATGAACAGTTTTGTAGATGAAGTGTGAAGTCTATTCTTGCAAACCACTCTTTTAAAATCAGGCAGAAGCACTGAAACCTAACAGGCTTAAATAATCCCAGGTCAGGAATAGCGACTAACAATAGAGCATGTATGGTTTCCCCTCAAATTGCATGTTACAAAATTGCTGCGCTGATGACACTGCAGGAAAATTAGCACTCAAAGTCTGCCATTTCAGGGAGCAGGAGTCAAGCAGACTAGCCAGTTACCAGAGCAAATTAAGACCCATTCATGTGCCTTTAATTGGCTCATTAACAGCTCGTCCAAAGAAAACAGTTTGGGATGTTTATTGTATCGTTCCTTCAACGGGTAGCGTGTGGTCAAACACGTTCTAAAGTTTTAGTGGAATGCTGGGTAGATGTTGAGGGTGAGTTGTGTGCGTACGTGCGTGGCAGAGGCAGCTGCGAAAGCACTGCACTGGCCTCAAGCTGCAGGGCAAACTCACTCCTTTGGTCTCGCGTTTAATGTTTCAGAATGCTGCTGTTTGTGAGGCCATTCTCAACCTAATCTGCCCAGGTTAAAGGTTCAACCTACAAAATACAATGTGGCGCTATGTTACCTCAGAGAAAACGCCCCATTGGATATTCTACATCAGTAAAATGTAATGGAGCATTTTGCCAGTGTGGTGAACAGGTCCTGTTCATAGTAACATCAATAGCACACATTCACATATGTTCTAAGAGGAAGTGGTTTCAATTTTGATGATGACGCGTCCTCCAGTGATTTTAACAAGATTTGCCGTTGTCGTGGAGGGAGGCCAAGGGGAGTTGCTCATTTTATAAGTGGGCTGCTCACACGGCTGCTACTTGGAGATGTTGTTCACACGCTGCCTAAGGAGAGCTGGTGTGGTCCATCGGACTGGCCTTCTGCTCCTTCAGCAAAAACTCTCCCCGTTTCCCAACTGCCTCAATCAAAAATGAATACAGTGATAATCCAGAATTATTTGGACACTGAGTGATGTTCTGTGGTTTTAGATCTGTTCTCCAGCATTTGGGATTTCAAATGTTGTTAGGAAAGCAATGGCAAATGGCCTTCTACACCAAGGAAAACCTCTACAGTGAGTGCTCACCATAATAAAGAAAAAACAACCAGTCTGACAGATCAGGAACACTCTCCAGGAGGTGTGGGGAGACGTGTCAATCAATATGATTTGCTGTAGACTTCAACTGGCAAACTACATATGCTATACTGCAAGGGGCACAAACACTAGTTAGCCTAGACACAGGGTGGCCTACAAAATACCAAACATAGACTGCATACACTGCATGCACAATTATTAGGCCAGTGAGTATTCTGATCGTATTATTATTTCTATGCATATTTTCCAACTCCAAACCATATAAACTTGAATGCTCATTGGATTTAATAATTTTCAGGTGATATGTATTTGTGTAATGAGCGAGGGTGTGCTAACAGTGAATAACACCTTATATCAAATGTGCACAATTATAAGGCAGCTGTCACGGTCGTGGGATGAAAAGGACACAGGCGCAGAGTAGAGGTAGGTAAGGTAATCCATGTTTAATGAAAAAAGAAAGAAGGACTCCAACAAAACAAAAGGCAGCAACCAGTGACGTGGGTATTCCTTACACAGGATAAACAAAACCAAAATGAACCACGCCTTGGGGCCTACAAACTGGCACCGGGCAGGGCTGGGGCACCTGGACCACCCCACACGTGAGCATGGGTGGCACGGCCCCGTCCTTCCACTCCGCTTGCCCCCACGGCACCCCCCCAAGGAATTCTTGGGGCGGACACACAGAGGTTTGCTTCCGTCGCCTCTGTCGACGTCTCCTTGTGGGTGGACGCTGTGTTGGCCTGGTGTGCCGCAGGGGACGGTAGGGGTTCTCCTCCTCCTCAGTGTCGCTGTCAGGCCAACCGAGGAGTTCCCCTACCGTCCATTTCTGCCGTGTCTCTTTGTGGTGGTTCATTCTGTCACGGTCGTGGGATGAAAAGGACACAGGCGCAGAGTAGAGGTAGGTAAGGTAATCCATGTTTAATGAAAAAAGAAAGAAGGACTCCAACAAAACAAAAGGCAGCAACCAGTGACCTGGGTATTCCTTACACAGGATAAACAAAACCAAAATGAACCACGCCTTGGGGCCTACAAACTAAACTTAAATAGGGTCCCCAATTGGAGGCAATAACGAACACCTGCCTCCAATTGGGGAAACCAAAAAAAGGAGTAGAGGTGGCTAAAGGCCACCTCCTGTCCTGTCCTGGCTATGCCCCGAGCCCAGCGCAGAGATGGCTAGGGGCACAGCCAGGACGTGACAGCAGCTTCATGACCTCAGGTAAAATGGGCCAAAAGAGATTTAACTAACACTGAAAAGTCATTAATTGTAAAATGCCTTTCAGACAGATGCAGCACTGCTGAAATAGCTAAACTATTGACCTCGTCAAACGTCTTGTTGCGAATAGTCAACTGGGGTTTTATGGAGAAGAAAAGACGCAAATGAACTTCAAAAGACTTGAAAGAATTAAACGTGAAGCTACCAGGAACCCATTATCCTCCAGTTCCACCATATTCCAGAACTGCAACCTACCTGGATTGTCCAGAAGTACAAGGTTTCAAGTGTTCGGGGACAGGGCCAAGGTCAAGAAGGCTGAAAGAAGACCACCACTGAATAAGATTCACAAATTGAAGCATATGGATTGGGCTGAAGACAGATTTTTCAAAGGTTTTATGGACAGATGAAATGAGAGTGACTGGATGGATGGGCATATGGCCATCACTAATGGACACAGGGCACCACTTCGAGTCAGGTGCCAGCAAGGAGGAGGAGGGGTACTGGTATGGGCTGCTATCATTAAGGATGAGGTAGTTGGACCTTTTCGGGTAGAAAAAGTCCAAAATAGGTCCAACTCACTCCAATACCTACTGCCAGTTTCTGGAAGATACTTTCTTCAGGCAGTGCTACAGGAAGAAGTACTCAGCATTCAAGAAGGCCATGTTCTTTATGCATCCAAGTACTCCACTGCTTGGCTAGCAAGCAAGGGCCTCAAAGATGCCCGAATAATGACCTGGAACCCTTCCTTACCTGACTTAAATCCTATTGAGAACTTGTAGACTCTTCTCAAATGTGAGATTTACAGTCAGGGAAGACAATACACCTCTTTGAACAGCATTTGGGAGGCTGTGGTTGCAGCTTCAGTCAAAGTTGATCGTGAACAGATCAAGAAACTGACAGACTGCATGGATGGAAGGCTCATGGCAGTAATTGAAAAGAAGGGTGGCTATATCGGTCACTATATCGGCCAGAAATGTTAATGTTCATTTTGTGTTACTTATTTGTTGCACTTACTCTAAACATTTTGAATAAACAAGTGAGTTGGAGAAATTATTTTTGTAATTTAGTTGCCTAATAATTCTGCATAATAATTGTGCACACTTATATATCCCCCTGAGAAAGATCACAACAAATCTTTCCTTTGTTAAACATTCAGGTTTGAGGTTGAATTATATTTTGGACTGACTGAGAGCATAGTGTTTGTTCAACAATAAAAGAAATCTTGATAAATACAATTTGCCTAATAATTGTGCATACAGTGTAGTTCTGTAAAAAGACATTCTGGACAGAAGCAACCAATATTCAAATGCACCAGAGTGATGGCAAAAGGAAAATGTGGAGAATTGAAGGGAACTGACATACAAACTTATCAGAGAGATAAGGTACATGTTTTGGGCATGTTTGGCTGCCCCCGGAAATACCAAATGCCTCAAAAGTCATTGGACGTCAGTTCCCCTTGCAGCGGCACAATGACCCAAAAACATGCTGTTAAGCAATCAAGGAGGTTTTGAGGGCCTACTAGTAATGGAATAATTGACTCAAAAGCTGTTTCACGCAGTTATGGTCTATTCCTTCAGTATTTCTTCATCAAGAAAGCGGGTAAAAAGTCTGGAGTTGATTCCAGGTGTGGCATTTGCATTTGGAAGCTGTTGCTGTGAACCCACAACATGCGGTCAAAGGAGCTCTGAATGCAAAAGAAACAGGCCATCCTTAGGCTGCAAACAAAAAATAAATCCATCAGAGAGATAGCAGGAGTGTTAGGAGTTGCCAAATCAAAAGTTTGGTACATACAAAAATGAGGGACAATCTATAAACCTAGAGAGGAACCAGACTCAGAGGGCTGGCCCGTTGTCTTCTGGCAGTACCGGGAGAAGATTATATGGGTAAATTACTTTTTGGGCCACATTAATGTTTTTGCATGTTCAGATGACTATCAGGTCAATAAACGCATGTGGGCGGTTTCCAGAGCCTTTAAACAGATTTTAAGTCAGCTGCATAACCAGGTGGACAAGGACAGTAACATTCTAGTGGGCTGTGGGAAGTGGCAGCAGGAATCATCAGGCAGCAACTGGATCTGCAACACAACCAGGAGGACCACAGACAGGGACTCATTGCGAGTCATTTAGGCCAGGTACTGTAGTTCTGAGGCGTGGTCCAAGAGCACGTCCTCCTAAGGTTAAACAAGACACCAGGAACGTTAGAGAGCATTCCTTGGATTCAAAAGGACACAGTTTGAGCATAATTCAGACTGATCCTTGACCCTGTCACATAAACTATGGCAATCTAAACAATTAGGACTCAACACAGGACAGACTGACCCTAGTCTCCCAGCACAATAATATAGCTAGAGACAGGGGGTCAAGAGACAGTGTGGCTTGATCCAAACGTAACCCTGGACCCGGCCAATCAGGCAGGAAGTAATTCCTCCAACTTCGCAAAGCATCAGACCAAAAGTGACATCAACCAAACGCAACCACTCTGAAAGAGGGCAGAGTACAGCCCACAGAGTACGGCAAGGAGGACAAGAGTAAGCCAGTGACTCCTTCTCCAAATGGCATTGGACAGAGAATATCCCAGTGGAGATGAGAGCCCGTCTGGCAAAGGCAGCCAAGGTGGCTTGTAAATCCAGTGCCTTTCCATTCACCTTCACACCCCTGGGCCAGGATACACTTAATCAAAGACCTTGCTGAAGAGATAAGCCTTTGGTAAAGACTTAAAGGTTGAGACTGAGTCTCGTCTCTCACCTTAATCGGTAGATCATTTCACGGTAGTGGAGCCCTATTGCAGAAAGCCCTGCCTCCAGCTGTTTGTTTATAAATTAAAGGTATAAAAAGGAGGACCGTATCTAGTGATCTTAGGTTACCTGTAGGTATGTATAAGTAGTAGCAAGTCCATGTAATGCTTTGTAAACAATAAATCCTTAAAATCAGCCCTAGCCTTAGTAAAGACAGTAAAGACCATTGTAAAGACAGTAATGTGATTAAAAAAAATCTTCTAATTGAGATTCTAGCAGTGGTGTTTAGCACTAATTGAAGAATAGTGTCTAATCGGGGTAAACACAGAAACGTTTATTGCAACAGTCTAATGTTGAAGTAGCACAAGCATGGATTACATTTTCTACATCACTCAGATTTTGCAATGTTCCAAACATGGAAAAAAGACACTCTTTAAATATATTTTATATACAAAACAGAGATCAGGGTCAAGAGTAAACCTGAAGTCTCTCACAGTTTTTGAGGGATATGACATACAACCCTGTTTCCAAAAATGTTGGCACACTAGGTAGATGTAAAGAAAAACAGAATAGAATTATGTGCAAATCATTTAAACCCTATTTTTAAAAGAAAATAGTACAAAGACTTTTCAGCAGGACAATGCCAAACCACATTCCACACATTTTACTATGGCTCCATAGTATAAGAGTCCAGGTGCTGAAACGTCCTGCCTGCAGTCCAGACCTGTTCCCCATTGAAAACCATTGAATGCATAATGAAACAATAAATACAGCAAAGGAGATCCCAAACTGGTGAGCAGCTGGAATCCTATATCAAGCAAGAATGGGAAAACATTTCACTTTCAAAACTACAGCAATTAGACTGCTCAGTTCCCAAACACATATTAGTAAAAGAAGAAGTGTTGCAACATAATGGTAAACATGCCCCTGTCCCGACTTTTTTGAAACATGTTGCTGGCATCAAATAAAAAATGGGCATTTATTTTTCCAAAAACAATATCTCAGTTTCAACATTGGATATGTTGTCTTTGTACTATTTTCAATTAAATATAGGGATAAATGATTTGCACATCATTGCATTATGTTTTTATTAGCATTTTACACAGTGGAATGTGTAAGTGATTAAAAAATATTTAGGTTGTCCAAGAATATTTATTATGACTTTATAACGTCCTTGTTTGGGTTGCAAGCTGTTAGTTAAACTTAAAAAGATGGTGGTCCAATATTCCAGGATTATGAGGATAAACAGTTAGATCCATCTATTCCACGGTACAATATTAAGTCTAAGGTATGATTGTGGCAATGTGTACATGTTGGACAAAACCCAATGAGTCAATTGTCTTCAGAGAGGCATATTGGAGAGGGTCATTGGACAAGTGAATACTGAAATCACCAAAAATGTAAATATTATTCGCCATGATTATAAGGTTTGATCAGAATTCTGGGATCTCCCTGAAGGTACTGTGTATGGCCCAGTGGGTCTGTAAATCGATTTTTAGATTAGATTAGACTTAACTATTGTCACTGAAAGTACAGTATCACAAAATGTAGTTCGCATCTAACCAGAAGCACAAATAGTAGAGGGCAGAAATGTACAAGTATTATGTATAATGTATGTACCAGATGTGACATACAGATGCGCAGTGTATAGTGAAATGAAGGCAAATGCAGTACAAATGGCAATTCTAAATGCGCAATAAAGGCAAATTGAAGGTGCAAAGTGGCATGTGCAACTGAAATGCAGGGATAGCAGCAATGAGGTTCCTGAGGTAGACACATACATGTAACAACTCAAAACTTCTTTATAAAACTTTGCAAAGCATTAGTTCAAAGGGAGGGGTAAGGTCCCTGAGAGGTGGGTGGGAATGGTTAGTGATGGGTCACAGAGTTCAGCAGGGTTACAGTAGATAGAAAGAAACTGTTCCTGAGCCTGCTAGTGCAAGAATGAAGAGACCTGTACCACCTGTCTAATGGCAGGAGGGCAAACAGTTTGTGGGATGGATGTTAAGCATCCTGATGATGCCGCGCCCTGTGCAGACACTGCTTGGGCTGGAGGTCGATAATGGTGGGGAGCTGGGCACCAGTGATGTGCTGGGTGGTTTTCACCACCCTTTGCAGGGCGTTCCGGTCGGCCAAGGTGCAACCGCCGAACCACATTGTGGCGCAGTTTGTCAGAAGCTATGAAAAATGATTGAAGAACCTTCATAGCTTTCATGACAAAAACCCTCAAAAGACAGAAACCCAGTCATTTGTTTGTTTGTTGTTGAGTGCAATTTGATATTTGGAGTCATAAATATTAGCAACACCTCTCCATTTGCAAGATGCAAGATATGATCACTAGCCAGGATGATAGGCCTCATTTAGGGTAGTAAATTCATCAGGCTTTAGCCAGGTTTCACACAGGCCAATTATACCCAGTTTGTGGTCAGTGATTACTTAACTGCATTAGGCTTTGAAGCAAGAGATCGAAGATTAAGCAGTTCTATTTTGAGATGCAGGGTAGTATCACAGTCTTTTGCTATGGTGAACACCACCTTGTGTCACTTTGCTTGACCATGATCGAGTCAGAGTTGCAATGGAGAAAACTATCCTAACTACTCTGACTATGCTATCGACAGACTCTACTATGCTAGCATGTTGGCTAACAGCTGACATGCACACTAACTCATGGTGAGGCTACAGAAGTGACACTCCTATCTATGTTCTTAGATTTTTTTTTCAAAAGCACCACTCCAGCATGGATGGAGTCCATTGCTCTTTAGTAAGTCAGGATTGGCCCTTTTTATGTGTGAGTCACTTAAAGAGAACCAATTATCTACCCACGCTATGTCCTGCGACAGGCAGAATTTCCAAGCTGAAGCTATGTTATGCTTTGTAACCTCTTACTATATCATCTTAACATTGCTGGTACAAACATAAATAACAATATCTGTGTTAACAATGTACGATGGTATCGTGGTCGGTTAATTCCTTAGTCTAATGTTGTGGTTAATGTAGTAGACAATGACTAGGGTTTTCAGTTTTTCAGGGATGCCAGTAGAAACTGTCTGCAACTCAATCCCCTCAACAGACAGCTCGGACCTTGATTCCTATTCCAATTGGGAAAACCGGTAAAAACTTTCTGTCGGCTCAAAGACTGACCCAAGTATAGCAGGTCGCCAGCATTTCTTCCCTGTGACAATGAGAATTGTTTTACGGCTTCAGGAACTGTGTCTGGGGCTAACACTACTACAATGGTTTCTGTTTGGTGGCACAGATGCGGTTTTTACCTTTTCTACACTAAGATAACACTTGCCTGATAACTGCATCTGAAGCCAAGCCTAAATGTCCTATCTTTACCAGAAAGCAATAGTTCTCTTTCACGTTAAAATTACATCAAAGGCAATGAGCAGGAATAATGTTACTTAGCTTTGACTGTTCAGGGGTGAGTAGCTCCATTTATTATGTCCAAATGGAGTCCCAAGTTGGATTAAGACAAAAATAACATTGGTAAACATGTAAAATTAAAAATTGAATCAAATTTGTTAATAATAAGTTAAGTCAGAAAATTTTTGGCAGGTGGCCAAGTAGATAACTGCAAGCAGCGGATGGAATGTCAACAGGAAAAAAACAGGAAGTTACCGCCTCTATCTTTCCGCATTGTTGAAAAGATTTCCTACATTTCCTACAAGATAAATTTCTTAAAAATGTATCATCAACTGTCTGCATCACTATGAGCCCCTCATGTTACACCTGAACAATCTCTCTCATCAGTGTAGCTTGCGATACTGATCTCTGAGAGTCCAGGCCTTGTTCACTGGCTGACAGTAGAAGGCTTTCAGATTGGAGGCCTACATAAATTGAGGGCAAAGCTGCAAGAAAGTACAGAGGTCACTGGCAGCCTCACAGTGTGGAGGAGGTGGAGCTATCTGTATCCTCAAATGTGCTTGCATGCAGAAACCTGTGTGAGTGATCGAGGGCAGATTGCAGGTCCACATTTAACCAAAGCAAAGAGGCTAGAGAGTTACTGCTCCCTGTCACCAGGAATGGCTCACCTTGATGTGTGGAGAAAAAGATGCAATTTGTATTGTTGCATGTCGACGCACCAAACCTTTGTAAGTTTGAACCTTATTTCAACATCAATTTGATTTGGGGATTCATTCATACGTACATCTCTGCGTTGGTCAACCAAGCGAGTCAACCTCTCAACCAGGTGTGTGACAAAGATGACATCCATCACATCGCTGAAGTCTCCCGCCCTGCCGGTGAAGGCAACCAGCTGCTGCGCTAATGCCTGGGCATTACTGGTATTGATGGTCACCTGGGAAGGGTATTAACAATGGGTTGTATAGGAATGAGCAGGATCAGTCCTGTTTACAAAGATGTGTCTAGCATAATAAAACGTCAGCCACAGGTCTTCCTTTGGCCATAGATAAAGTCAGACATGACAGACAGCAACAAGACAACCTAGTTGGTAACATGGTAATATGATGTTAATAATAGTTTATAGGTAATATGATGTTAATAATAGTTTATAGGTAATATGATGGGAATAATGTTTAAGGTAATACAGTAGTAATAACAGTATAAAGGTTATATGATGTTAATAGTTTATAGGTAATATGAAGGTACTAATATATAGGTAATATGATGGTAATAATGTGTAGGTAATACAATAGCAATAATAGTATAAAGGTAATATGATAATAATAGTTTATAGGAAATATGATGGTAGTCATAATAATACATAGCTAACATGAACGAGCATGAGAGTCGAGTGGTTTGAGATTTGTGCAGGGCAGAGTTAATTAACCCAGGTCCATGTGTTTTTTGGCAGCTTCCAAATAAAGTACTTCTCAAACACAGAGAATTGTAGTCAGGTTCATACGTGCTGTGCCAAAAATAAAGAATATGCATCTATTTTGGTCAAACCCTTGCTTAGTGTGGATGGCATACATACCTGAGTGAGCTCATGCAGTACCCGGGTTACCTCACTGGCATAAGGGCATTGAGTATAGTCCTCCTCTGCCCACTGGCCTTCCCGGTCACAGCGCCGCCAGGCTTTCTTCTCCCTTTGATTGGGGTGGTGGAAGATGGTGCCAGAAGGGTGGGGGGAAGAACCAAATGTGGATGGAGCGCAGGGCAGGAATGCCAGAATCCCTGCCATGGTCTTAGGCCACCTGATGCATAAGAGGTGTCAATAAATATGGCTTAGTATGAAGACATTCAGAAAATGTTTCTCCAAAATAAATCAGACAATGTATACGATGTCATGACAGATTTAAAATAAGTTAATTGATGCTTGTGTGGCGCCAAACCGGCCATCTAATCAAAGGCTCTCCTTCAAGAGGAACCTACAGTATTAATAAAAAACTTTTTGTCAAATTCTAGTAGTTGTACAGCTACAAACAAAATGGAAACACTCTGCAACCCTCTTTCATTACTCTTTTTGAGATAAATATTTTATTTGAACAGCGCCACCTTAAAAAATTTCATTGATTCTTGTTCGGATATCAAACTCTCCACTTGTGTCTGATTGGCTAGCTGTGTGTGTGGGTGTGTGTGTGAGAGCCACTAACTGATAAAAACTGATTATTTTTGTTGCATGAAAGTGGTCCTACTGCCCTGCGGTTAGAGATTTTTTTAAAAAGAAGGGTCAAAAGAGGCAGAATTCTAGAGCACGGTGAGCGAGGAAGCCAAGACCATATTGAATATCGACCTGTAACATTGCCAAAGACGACAAGCCACTTACAAAGTTCAGGTCAGAGATTTTTCTACAAACGAACAATCCAAGGTAGGCAACCAGTTCATTGGCACAGCATATTTAAAACAATCTGTGGATCAAACCGCCCTGTCCTCATACATTCTGACACAGACATCTCTTCCCAAACAAATGTGAGACACGAATCACAAAGTTGAGGAAACCTTTCAGTGGCGTTATTACTGTGCAGTCCATTAACAATTTGTCATTTTCAGAAATGCCTTGGCAAAGTATTCAGACCCCTTCACTTTCTCTACACTTTATTGAGGGTATAGATTAGAATTTTTATTTTTTATTTTTTTTGCTATCAATCTACACACAATACCCCACGTTTTTGTGCCAATGTATTGCTAATCCAAAACTGAAATTAAACCAGTACATACATATTCAGATCCTTTGCCATGACACTCCAAATCGAGTACAGTTGCATACTGTATCCTTTGATTGTCCTTAAGATGTCTACAGAACGTGATTGGAGTGCACCTACGGCAAATTCAATAAATTAGACACGATTTAGAAAGGTACACATATGTTTAAGGTCCCACAGCTCACAGTGCATGAAATGGAAGAAGTTTGGAATCACCAATACTTTTTGTACAGCTAACCGTAACCGGCAAGGGCCTTGGTCAGAGAGGTGACCAAGAACCCATTGGCCAACAGAGAGCAATACTTTCTTTGCAGTGATGGGAGAACATGCCAGATCTCCTACCATCTCTACAGCACTCTATCAAACAGGCCTTTATGGTAGAGTAGTTAGATGGAAACCACTCGTGAGTAAAAGGAAAATTACATACAACATATAATGGACTCTGAGAGCATGAGAAAAAATATTGTCTGGTCTGATGAGACCAAAATCTAACTAACTACTAACTGCCGTAGAGGGAGCATCACTTTTCTGGGATAGCTCAGACCAGCACAGACTGGTCAGGATTGATGGAAACAGAGCCAAAGTCTGGTCCTTAAAGAAAACCTGATCCACAGTGTACAGGACCTCATTAAAATGACCCAAACACACAGCCAGGACAATGGAGCAGATTCTGGACAAGTCTGTGATGTCTTCAGTGGCCAAGCACCAGGAACTGAACCCAATTGAACATCTGTGGGGGGACCTGAAAAATCACAGTTCACCATCAGTCCCCATCCAATCTGACAGAACTTGGGGGGATCTACGAGGATGGATGGGAAAAAATGCACTAATCCAGGTGTGAAAAGCTGGTACAGGCATAACCACGAAGATTCACAGCTGTGATCACTGTCAAAGGTGCTTCTACAAAGTACTGAATGAAGGGTCTGAATACTTGTAGATGTAGATGAAATTTCAACACCAGGGAAATCTATTAATTGGCACACATTTCAATTTTTGTTTTGCTTTGTCATTAATGGTAATGTGTGTAGATTGATGGCAAAATAAATAACTTAATCAATAATAAATCTAGACTCTAAAAAACTGAAAGGCTGGGTAAAACTGTTGAAATAAAAATGTGTAAAACAAATTGGATTCACTGACTATATCACAACAAAATGTGAAGAAAGTAAAGGGGTCTGAATGCTTCCCAAAGACACTATAGATTAGCAAGACAGTTTCCCAGTCAAATAGTATGCTTAGTCCTGGACTAAAATAGTCAAAGGAAAATGTAAGAATTTACTTTGACCTGGACTAAGCTTAAAATGTTCGACCATATTTTTCCCAAACTGCGCTGCTCATGTAAATTTTTTTTAGTAAAAAGGTATCTGCCGAAGTGAAGTCTGATCAGAAATTTGCAGCCACATCTGATCGTTGGTAAAGTAGGATGATGGACCCATACTTGAGCCTTACTTTTCACAACATTGACGATAAATGGAAGCTGCGCAACAGATGCCTTGAGACGGCATATTTTCCAATGTATCACATGTCAGAGGTGATTGCACAGGGCCTGAGAGATATGCTTTCTGCGTGACAAATCAGGGAAGAGAAGCTCATGGCTATAACGACAGACAACGGAGCTTATGTTGTCAAAGCTGCACAGCTCAATGGACGGACACGGCAGCAGTGTTTTGGACACAGGCTGCACCTTGCAATTGGTAAGTGCACATCAGCTTAACAGACACAATACTATAATGTTCAATAATCTAATTGGGGATATCTGGGTGGTGACTGGCTGCTATATTCTTTCTGTGTTTGTTTGTATGTGTCATAAATTATAATGTCTATATGTTTTATATTACTTTTATTCTCCTTTTCTGTGCTGATGTTCTTGTTAAACACTTCGTTACATGTTTAAAAAGGTGCTATATAAATAATATTTTACTTCAGCACACTAAATAAATACAGTGACAACAATAAAAAGTACTGTTCATATAGCACCTTTATTAATGTTACAATGTGCTTGATATTACAATGTTACAATGTAAACTTCACATTACAAAACAAAGCAAAAACAATATTTTTTTAGGTCAGATCGTCCAGTCCTATAGACTACCATGGCCTTGTCAGATCCTTGTATTTAGTTAATAAAAAGAGGAGAGTGAAATGCTCTGAAGCAGGATATGACCTCTGCAACTTCCTGCCTTTCCCACCCCACACCCCTGTCCCACAAACTCACCAATCCCCCTTCCAATGTTGTAATAAAATATTTTTTTTGTTAATGGGTTTTAATTTATTCAAGCAGGATAGACATTTTTGTTTATCAAATGGTCAGAAATAACAAATAATGCATAGATTTCTGTCATAAGGCAACTCATTGCCTTTACTGTACGCGGACCAATCATGCTCACTGTACTGTCATGTGGAGTCAACCCCAAAGGCCCATTCTGAGCCAGGAAAAGCCCTGATATATAGAACTTGCTCTACAGGCTAATCTTCCTGAAAACACTGTCATAAAACCTATGGAATTAAATCTTGCTTCATTTTAACAATTCCATTTTGCCCCTTTCTGGTCTTCATAAAGATAACCACACCCCCTTATTTGACTCTTTGAAAACTAGAGAAAATTTTGAAGAAATAGATAGCTATGTTTCGGAGGAACCAGTCCTGCTTTCCCCGTTGTCACAATACTAGCTACTTAGTATAGCACTAATTTCCCCCTCACTATAAAGGGTCTATTTGTGCTGCACAGAAACGACGCCTCTCTACTCACAGCACTGGAAGTAGGCTGTAAAATACTGGAGACAACAATGGACCGAACATAATAACTACGAAAGCCTTCCAGGTGAAAAGAAGGGAGATGGATGGAGACAGGGAGAACCGACCTAGGTAAAATAGAATATGCAATCATTTCTAATTCATGCTCAATTAGGCTTGCCTTACTCAATGGAACCAATTGAATAGTCTCGGAACAGTATACCGTCCAATCTAAGAGAGTATTTTATCTTTGTTGCATTTTGCTTTAGCAGGATGGGAAAATGCCATCCAACTAATTGGACGGTTTTATAACCATACATAGCCTTCAGAAACATTTGCACTTCCCTAATGAATGGAGATAACCTCTAGCTAAACAGTATGCATTCTGAGTAAATGTTTTACCTTTCAGTGTTTAGTTTCTTACATAGCTAATACTCTACAGTGGTTTTCTACTTGAGCAGAGTTTCATGAGCCATTGGGCTCTAATGTGTCTCCTTTAATGTCCAAATTCGGTCAGGCATATTTTCATCCATGTATAATGGACCTTTGACCATGCTTTTTAGCCCTAGCCAGAAGAGATCCTTGTGTCTAGCCTGGTCTACTCTGAGCACCCACCTGAAATCTCCCTTGTTGATGCTGACCCGGTCTGCTGAGCAGTAGGGCGCTGACGTCTCCAACACAACAATCTCCATCTGTTTGGACCTGTTGCCACGGGAACTGGTCACCTGGCACTCCCAGCTGCCAGCAAGGCTGAGGTCGATGTTGAAGAGGATGACTTCACTGTGGGAGAGAGGAGAGGTCTATGAGTGTGTGTGTCTTTGTGAGTACACATAGTTGTTCCAGCCGCACAAGGAGTAATTCAAGAGATGTTGATGGGTTTTAGTGGGACTTAGTCCTTGAAAATGGTGTACTATGTCACGTATGTGCGAATATGTGCCCCAGCTAATCCAAATCACATGCTTTCAAACACGGAATACCATGGCTTACTTATGCATGTAAGTGATTTGACTTATACATATAAACAATTTATAACACATCCAGCCTTAAATGGGAGGTTTACTTTTTTTATTTGCAAAAAGCCCCCGACTGCATTTTCAAAGAAGGATTTCCATTTAAATGAGATGTGTATGAATAAATAATGTTTGCATATATAACAATTATATAAGGTCAGAATTGGAAAATGCTATTTAATTTTAAGAATAAGAATTGATATATGCATGTGACACTGAATGGACCTAAGAAACTACTAGGCAAGAAACTCCTTCCGTTGTCATGAAAAAATTTCAGTTTAAAGCCAAATGTATTTGTTTTAAAAATGCATAATAATTGCCGTAAAATCCACATTTCCGTGTGGCACCTCCGAGAATTGACTGCTTTGCTCCACACTTTTGTTAAGAAGCGTTCACTGTCGCGCTGAATAAAAACAACTGCGGTTTTCCCCCAAAACCCTACTTTTCACATCCTAATTAGGAACAACAGTATGCCGTGTGTGTGTGTTTGTGTGACAACTGACATTTAAATTACAAGTGACAGGCAAGAGAAGGTACTTAAATCTTCCGTGGTAAAAATGATTAGTTGCTGAGTGCACTCTGATATGCCAGAGACTAATTCTTTATAGCGTCTCAGAACAGAGGATGTGCAGGAAATATTTATTCAGCAACATGAAATAATAGTTCCCTGTGGCTTTTTCCTCCAATATTCTCAAATGGCCCCTTTAAGTTGTCTCCTGCTGTTAGGTTCTCTTGACATCTTTCAGTAGATCGGAGTCTTCAACTGGATGGCACTAGTATTTGTAAAAACCTATTGCCTTTTCACACCATAGCGTTGATCCAAACCCGACTGTGCTGGCTTGGATCTGCTTTTCGCATCGTTCTTGTCAGCGCGCTTCCAACGGCCATGGCCCAGCCAGCTCAGCACCGTTTAGCTTGGCTCGTTTGTGCTCAGCGGTGTGAAAAGCCCTCTAGATTCTAATCTACGGATTTGCTAGCCTTCAAAGGGCTCACATCTTCACAGTACAACACCACAGAAAATACAAGCAAAGCACTGAGCATTGGTTTATTTCCACAAATCAAACTCTTCCCAATGACTTTGCCTCAATGACACTCTCTGTGAGGAAATAAATAATGAAACCGGACTGTAATGATTCGATCTTAGCATTCCGCTTACCACTCATTTCTGTTAAGGATTTTAAATAGATTTGAATCAAACTGTGAAAACGTTACTGAAATGACGACATCCTGTGGAAAGTGGTAGAATGGCGGGGGAGTCGAGAGCTGTAGGAGAGTGGACAAAATCCTGGGTGTTTTCACAGAGCTGTTAGCTAAAAGCTTTGAGCCGGGATCATTATTTCATTGGCTGGAGCAGAGTCAAGAACCCAAGAGGCTTTTGGGATTTAGGTAAAAACAGTAGCAGGCAACAGTTGTGTCAATGTTGTCAATATGGTGGGCTGCTAAGTGCTATACAGCTCTATATTACAAAGCAGGATCAAGCAGATGTATTGTCTAATGTATTCTTAAAAATATATTTTAGAAGGATTGAAATCGCCATAGGCTAACTGATTCAATAAACAAGAACACATTCATTTAAGTTAAAGGTAGACATTTGAATTAGCGTAAACCTTTTTAAGGGTTGGACGGTCTGCCAAAGTGTGCATCTCTCTCACTCAAGGAAAGGGAGTTAGAGCTGGAGTCAAAAAGGTCTAAGTCAAATGGTTACGCGATTTGACCTTTTCAGAGATCTCAGCCAAGCAAGGAATCTTCAATTGAAGATACACAGCCAGATGTAGCTTGATTAATTATTATTCCTTGTTCCTTTGCTAAGCACTCCTTAACCATGCCCAGTAAAATACCATTCTGCTGCACTACATGCAGATCATGGGGACTGTTAAAGTGATACTCTGAGTGAGTTTAGTTCAGCAGTGTTGAGCAACGCCGCTATACGATGGGATTCCCGGCGCTGCTGCTGCCCCAGCCCTCTCCGTCACCACGTGCAGAAATAGAATGCGTTGCTCCCTCCCCCTAAAACAGCAACACTCCTTCCAAAAGACACAGCCACAAAGTAGCGGCCTAACTCTCCAGTCAGGCCCTAAATAGAAACCCTCTGAGCTTAATCCAATATCATCCTGTTTGATGTCATACCCATGCAAGCTGCTTGCCTGCCTTTTATTTCCAGGAAGGGGAAAATTGAGAAGGAAGCACTGAAACATGTTATGACGGTAATTACATGACGACGACAGCTTAAAGACTTGATGATGGCAATGAAGTAATTCATGACAAAAATGAAATCTGAGTGGTTACTGAACCCACTTTATTTTGCTATCTTTAGTCTATGGGATCAAAACATCCGGAGCTTCCCAAAGCCTCTGAACATGTGCGGATCAAGTCCAACAGTCTCAGCCACTAGTCAAAATACAAACCAAGTCTATGGCACATTTTAACACCATTTGATCTAAAATGTGTTGACTGTAGATTACATCATTTTAAACAATGTAAGATATAACTGCAAAAGATGAAAATGTATCCCATTGAACTGACACTGATTCGGTTAATATGCAGAGTGATTCAGCTGCATGAATTAACAATTATGATTCACAATTCAATGTTGTGATGTTTTTGTCTTATAGCAACGTTATGCTATGATATTACAGTCTGTTCTGTAATACTGAACCTACAAAACAGAGATCATTGTGTGATCTCGCACATATTGATTCACTTTTAATCTACCTTTATTGAACGTGCCAGAGTAGCCTGTTCAACACCAGTAGAGCAGAGATTGTGTAGAGTATGAACATACAGTGGGGAGAACAAGTATTTGATACACTACCGATTTTGCAGGTTTTCCTACTTACAAAGCATGTAGAGGTCAGTAATTTTGATCATAGGTAAACTTCAACTGTGAGAAACGGAATCCAGAAAATCACATTGTATAATTTTTAATAATTAATTTGCATTTTATTGCATGACATAAGTATTTGATCACCTACCAACCAGTAAGAATTCCGGCTCTCACAGACCTGTTAGTTTTTCTTTAAGAAGCCCTCCTGTTCTCCACTCATTACCTGTATTAACTGTACCTGTTTGAACTTGTTACCTGTATAAAAGACACCTGTCCACACACTCAATCAAACAGACTCCAATCTCTCCACAATGGCCAAGACCAGAGAGCTGTGTAAAGACATCAGGGATAAAATTGTAGACCTGCACAAGGCTGGGATGGGCTACAGGACAATAGGCAAGCAGCTTGGTGAGAAGGCAACAACTCTTGGCGCAATTATTAGAAAATGGAAGAAGTTCATGATGACAGTCAATCTCCCTCGGTCTGGGGCTCCATGCAATATCCCACTGGGGCATCAATGATCATGAGGAAGGTGAGGGATCAGCACAGAACTACACGGCAGGACCTGGTCAATGACCTGAAGAGAGCTGGGACAACAGTCTCAAAGAAAACCATTAGTAACACACTATGGCGTCATGGATTAAAATCCTGCAGCACACGCAAGGTCCCCCTGCTCAAGCCAGCGCATGTCCAGGCCCGTCTGAAGTTTGCCAATGACCATCTGGATGAGTACAACCCCAAGAACACCATCCCAACTGTGAAGCATGGAGGTGGAAACATCATTCTTTGGGGATGCTTTTCTGCAAAGGGGACAGGATGACTGCACCGTATTGAGGGGAGGATGGATGGGGCCATGTATCGCGAGATCTTGGTCAACAACCTCCTTCCCTTAGTAAGAGCATTAAAGATCGGTCGTGGCTGGGTCTTCCAGCATGACAACGACCCAAAACACACAGCCAGGGCAACTAAGGAGTGGCTCCGTGATAAGCATCTCAAGGTCCTGGAGTGGCCTAGTCAGTCTCCAGACCTGAACCCAATAGAAAATCTTTGGAGGGAGCTGAACGTCCGTATTGCCCAGCGACAGCCCCGAAACCTGAAGGATCTAGAGAAGGTCTGTATGGAGGAGTGGGCCAAAATCCCTGCTGCAGTGTGTGCAAACCTGGTCAAGAACTACAGGAAACGTATGATCTCTGTAATTGCAAATAAAGGTTTCTGTACCAAATATTAAGTTCTGCTTTTCTGATGAATCAAGTACTTATGTCATGCAATAAAATGCAAATGAATTACTCAAAAATCATACAATGTGATTTTCTGGATTTTTGTTTTAGATTCTGTCACTTACAGTTGAAGTGTTTGTAAGTGGGAAAACCTGCAAATCGGCAGTGTATCAAATAGTTGTTCTCCCCACTGTATAAGCAAAATAAAATTGGCAGTAGCTTCAGGATACTCCAGATCTGTTGATCCGACAGACACCAAAAACGCTGGATTAGCTGTCGCAACATGGTATTTCTTTTGTCAGTGCATTTGTGTGTTCATCCACAGGTCTATGTGAGACAAAGATGAATATTGTGAGGACTGATTAACTGGTTGTAAAAACAAGTCAACTAACACACTCATTTGGGAATCTCTCCACTCACCCCCTTTTATTCCTCTACTTCCCTCTCTCCTGCTACTGTCTTCTCCTATCCTATCTCCAACTCTTCTCTCTTCTCCTCCTCCTGTGCCTCAATCCTTCTCCCTCAGATCTCACCTCCTCATCCCTCTCTCCTCTTTGCTCTCCTCTCTGTTCCCCTCTCCTCTCTGCTTCCACTGCCTGAGCAAAGCAGACTCTCCATCGTGGGCTTAACCAACAAATGTCTGCTACTACACAGCTCAATTCATGACCAGATGAACAGACCACATACAAAGGGCTGGTCCAGCTCTAGCAGTCAGCTTGCTGTGGTTTGGTGGATTGATAAACGTTGTCCTCACACTGAATGATAACTATGAGAGGGACCTGGGAGCAATCCGAAGCAAAGCCTTGAGGCGCTGAGAGGGACAGGGGCACAACACAAAGCAATGACCTAAATCCGAACTAACACTGAGCCATTGTGGAGACGTCTGTGCCCAGCGTTTCCCGAAGACCTCATTAGGAACGTTCACGCTCTTGTGTCGATAGTTAACTATTTGTTTTCTTACTGTAGAAGATTTTGAATTATAAATGCAACCCCCCCAACCCCCCCCCCCCCCCCCAAAGAAATCTATGGTATTTTACAAGGGGCTCTACACCAAGGAGCAGTATTCCATTTCCTCCTGGTCAACATATAAATGTGTTGGTGGTTCCTGTCAGAAACGCTCATAAACAGCTACTGCCAAAGGGACTGTACTGAATTCCTGCAAAATAAACATAGGTAAGAGAATGAAGATAATTTAGTGTTTTAAAACCCCATACTAACATGTATTCACATGATATGGCACACACACACACACACAGCTACAAACATACCCCCCTCCGTAGGCCAATGTGCACACTTTAACTGGCTGAATCTGGGTCTGGACAGCGGGACTCTGAAAGATTCAGTGTGATTTGGGGAATGAATAAAAGATGCCTCCTGCAGCACCATCCATAACAGGAGAAGCAGCTCCTCTTCCATTTGGCCATACGTCTCTTCTACAACCTCTCCAACAATAACAGGAGAAGCAGCTCCTCTTCCATTTGGCCCTACATCTCTTCGACAACCTCTTCATCCATAACAGAAGCAGCTCCTCTTCCATTTGACCATATGTCTCTTCTAAAACTTCTCCATCCAGTGTAGTGACCCCAGTAAGCTTCACCCACTACAGTCAATCACAGCCATGCCATACGCTGATATACACCCACACTTGCTCACACAAAACGCTAACACCCAATTGGACGAGTGTGTTAGTTTGCACCTTTAGTGCATGCAGTACTCTAAAAAAAAGTTACAAAAGGAGCTCAGAGGGCGTATAAAGTTCTGGAACAAAGTCTTACGTATGAGACTTAGATTAACCTGTACCAGAGTCTTCTGTGAAACAGGGTGGATGTAGTGTTTTGTCTGAGGCGTGTACTAGAGCTGGAACTAGCTGACATGTCTCTGTTAATGACACGACTGTGGATGGCAGCAGAAAGCCCATTTCTGAAACATACAAAGCGCACTGTATGCTCAGATATAATCAGATACCTCTAAAGTCATTTGACAATGGACAATGACTCCAAGCACACTGCCATAACTACCGAGGGGTTTTTAAGGGCCAACAAGTGGAAAGTTCTTGACTGGCCAAGTCATCCAATATGGATGACATTTAAAGCCCTTTACCCCTGTAGTCGTTATATCATTTCAAATTCAGTGTTTCGTTTTTGGGGTTTTATACACAAAGAGAAGTGCAGTACAGGAATCTCAAAGAAAATATGTTGGGATTTTTTGTTCTGAGGCAGAATAAAACTAGTCAAATAAAAACTGGTACCAAAGAAACAAACACAATAAAAAAAAACAAAGAGGAAAGTGTCCAATCACTCCCCACAGAAGGAAAATTGCCTATAGGCCAGAGATGACTTAGTCAGCCTAATAAAAAGAAAATATTAGGCTACTGAAAATATTATGGAATGAACCATCATCATCATTCAGTTGCATTCCAACTCTGAAAGGTAACGCAAAACTGGAACCTGCCATAATTTCCTGTACGTGCTGTACAAATGTCTCCTTTCCCAAAAACCTAAAAAACCCTCCCACTTCAAATTCAGGCTATTATTATAGGTCTATCAAAAACATGTCTGAATTATTTGAAAAAGTGTAGCCTATCATATAAATTGTCAATGAATGTTTAAAGCGGGGAGACAGAAGCAAGTCGGCTGCAGTAGTAGCAAGACCCTACCTATCCTATAGCATATCAGCCATTATTCAAATGAAGCAATTGGCTGTTATGCTGCTGCAACTACATTTCAATTCAATTCAATTGACTGCATTATCTACATCTGTGTAACCACTTATTGATAAGGGTAGAGTCTCAAACTTGATTCGGGGACACAACCTCTCCGCAGTGATTGTCTTGATTTGCTATTGTTTTGAAAGGTTGACCAGACGAGAGTCAGCTTATTTTCAGAGAGAATTTCAACCAATACATTTGTAACAAGCTCCCAACATCCACCAAATCTGATTCCCATGTAAGCATTGTGCTGATTTCACCTAGCTGTCTACCAATCAACTGATGAACAGGAAAGCACTAAGACAATTAACTCTGTTTCCATGGCGACTGAGGCCTGCGGAGACCAGGAAAAGTCCAAGAGCCAATCAGCTAGAGGAGAGGTGCGAAGACAAATCAAGGAATAAGGGGAATGAGAAACGTCAAAATAAAAATGGAAATGTGAGGAATTGGAAAAAGGTAAAATGCCTGGAGAGGGAGAAAAGAAGAATATGGAGAAGTGAGAATAGGTGGATAGAGAAAGTTGCTTGAGTCACAAATAGAGAAAGAGACAGACAGGGACAATATTAGAATTTAACTCAAGCTCTCCCTCATTAACCAAACACAAAACATTCTGAATGCCCCATATGCTGACGAATAGCGTACGGTCTCTCATCAGTTCGTCATAGTCATACTCAACTCTCAGCCTCACTGCCAGTCTCCCCAACCGGATTACCCACGCAATCCACAGAACCCATTCCCTGTATGCAATTCATCCACGTCTTCCAAATAGCTAGGCTGGCTCCCCGGACTTAAAAGTTATGTGGAACTACGACGGCCCTCAACCTAAAGCTATACTTTGGTCAGAAAATTATGGTCTGAAATTATAAAAACTCAAGCAAGCTTTTTAATGGCCAAAAGAACAAGGTCTCTCTTCCACTTGTTCAAGACGTAGCTATTAGACCAGGGGAGGGCCAACTTTTTGGCTCTGGTGGGCCACATCAGGATTGTGTAATTAAATGGAGGGCCACATTTGTTTTGTTATTTGTTAATAACAAATTATTTACGGGACAGAAAAGGGTAATATTTAAAACGTGTACACAGTAGGTTCATTATAATGTCGACATTAATTAAGATTCAGATGTATATTATTTTTTACTTACCCTCAAAACTATTTTATTATCAACTAAGGGCCAGATGGAATTGCCTTGAGGACCGGATTCAAATGATTGCCCACAAAAAATACATGAAAATATAATTTTTATACTTAATTAACCTAATCAACCTAATTAATTGTATTAATGAATAATGTGTATCCAAACAGAGGTTCCAGCCTGGCATTCAGAAATATGTCTTGCCACCTCTTTGTTAGTAGGGAGAATGAGGAGGACAGCTAAGTGTCATACACATTGCAATAACAGGAGAGACCATGCCAGTTGCTATACAACTTCAGATCAACTGGGCTATTCAAAGCAAACTACTCGATTGGTTCTAACAAGCAAGACATTGCCAATAATACATCAAAAAAGAGAAGCCACTTTATCTGAGCAGAGGAGCCCGAACAAGCCAGAACAGTAATCTGAAAAAACCCGCAAGAGGTATGGCAGACCGCATAACCCTACTCAGTGGTGTTCAGACACAATGAATTAGTCGCACCCCATTATTCAGCTCACCAGAGAGGTTTTTAATGTCGTTTTGGTCAAGGAACTGGGATATCCATTGCAAAAGCTTGATTCTGTGGTCAACGAGCAACTTTTGAGTGACTATGGAGAAATGCTTTGGATCATTGTCCTGCTGGAAGATCCGACAACGACCCAGTTTTAGCCCCCTGGCAGAAGCAGACATCTTTTAAATGTTCTGGTACTTGACAGTGTCTATGATGCCATGTATACTAACACACTTTCCAGGGCCATTGGCAGCACCTCAAAATTCAACCAACTTTGACTATCCTACTGTGAACCATGCTCCTGATTGTGCATGGAGGCAAAATACACTTGGATCCTCTACCAAGGATATTATTTACAGTTCCAGTTGATTTAAACAGGTCAATTATATTCCTAATAATAAAGATAGTTATTTTCAGATATATAGCATTTTTTATAATAATTGTAAAACCGGTAATATCAAACTTTCGTCTTATCAAATCAAATGATTTGATTTGATGATTTGATTTGAAATTTGATTAATAGATTAATTAATTGTTCTCATACTGGAAGGCAATATATTGCCTGTCTGACTCTGCTGCACTAACCTCTGTATTACAGAAATGTACCCATGTAGACTGCCTCATTTATGCATGTCTGACTCACATCAGAATGTTCTAGCTCACTTCTTATATAAGACAGAAAAGTGACTGACCACAAGTGTGGTTCCTCACCAGTTCAATCCATTTGCTGTAATAACACAGTAAGCCCGAAGGAAGCAAAACTGCAACCCTCACTTGACATGTAGCCCAGTTAATCTGGTTAGCATAATCACTTTCGTCTGTTTTATTAATTCTAATTACTTCATTCCTTCATGCCCACCCCAGCATTCATATTAAGAGGTGCCTCTCTTAGTATCTATATCCAGAAATGTGAGGGCAAAAAAAGTGACAACAAAAAACAAAGAGAAGGAAACACTGTGTTATGCATGTGCATAGGAATTATCTTGTTTTCCTCTTTATTTTACATATGTTTTCCAATCTCCCTTATGTTACAAAAGCAACATGTTTTCTGAGGTGGAAATGCTGTTTCACACAACACTCATCTAGAGTACACCCACAGTCGTCCTCTAAAACTGACCTCACAACTTGTGTTCAGGAAACTTGGGGGGTATAACAGACTTTGCAATAAAATGGCAAACATGAAAAAACTGTCTGTAGTAGCTGTATTGCTATTGTAAGAAATGTATTGCCTATTGTCATACTTCATTTCAAATGACTCTGATGAGTCCATAAACATACACACCCATCCTTTGAAGGACAGGACTCATTTCAGCAATGAGTGTTTGCAACAAAGGACTATTTTTATAGAACCAGCAACTTCCCAAAGTGCAACAGCTAGCACTCTAGTACTGTAGGTGATTGGGTACGAATGGTGGAACATTCAATATTGTAACCTGTAGACAGAGATAAGAATGGAGTGAATGGAAAGAACCTCATTAACGAAAATGCCATGCTCAGCCATCCCATTGATGTCAGTTGCCAAGTCACAAGAATTTCATTGTGCATGATGACACTGTTATTCGGTACATCTAATAAATAAACTTGATACTTAAAACATGATAAGACACTTCTTTTCAGAAAAACTAAGACAATTTCTTAATCTGTGACTCATGAACAATATCTCCATTGCCTACCTTCTGTAGGTACTAAGCTTCATTAACACACCTGAAGCCATTGGGAAAAAATAAAACAAAAGGCTCTGTAGCTCTACACTCATACACCTAACTCCCAGCATGCACTAGGGAAACAGAGACACAGCCACACACACAGTGAGAGAGAGAGTGAGAGACACACAAGGGTTAGGAAAGGTAAGGAGAAAAAGACAGCAAAAGAGACAGTGAGATAAAAAAGCTGTGAGAGTGAGGATTTCTACCTTACCATGTAAAGGTTGGAAAAACACCTGCCCACTGTGACCAAAATAAGAGAAAAAAATATGACTATGTACAGAATAAGCTTGGCCTTGCTACCAAGACAGGCCACCACAGGCAGACGTGGATCAAAAACAGGGTGTTCACACACTGCCCACAAAATGAGGTGGATTTGCAAAATTAGCTATACTTCCAAACATTCGTCCACATTTGAGGCTCATCATACAGACCCACATATAGCTCCCCAGCTCTGCCGCCATGTGTTGGAGTTTACCCCGGTGAACAGGAGGGTCGTTTCCCTGCGCCTACGGGTCGGGGATAGGTCCCTCACTGTTGTTTGTGCCTATGGGCCGAATGGCAGTGCAGAGTCCCCAACCTTCTTGGAGTCTCCGGGAGGGGTGCTGGAAAGTGCTCCGATCTATCGTTCTACTGGGGGACTTCAACGCCCACGTGGGCAACGACAGTGACACCAGGAGGGGCGTGATTGGGAGGAACGGCCCCCCTGATCTGAACCCGAGCCGTGTTCAGTTATTGGACTTCTGTGCTAGTCACAGTGGCCGTATGTCTTGGACACTCGGGTGAAGAGAGGGGTGGAGCTGTCAACTGATCACCACCTGGTGGTGAGTTGGATCCGATGGCGGGGGAGGAAGCTGGACAGACTCGGCAGGCCCAAGCGTACTGTAAGGGTCTGCTGGGAACGTCTGGCCGAGTCTCCTGTCAGGGAGATCTTTAACTCCCACCTCCGGAAGAGCTTCGACTGGATCCCGAGGGAAGCTGGAGATATTGAGTCGGAGTGGGCCATGTTCTCCACTGCCATTGTCGAAGCGGCCGCTCGGAGCTGTGGCCGTAAGGTCTCCGGTGCAATCCACAAACCCGGTGGTGGACACCGGAAGTAAGGGATGCCATCAAGCTGAATAAGGAGTCCTATCAGGCCTGGTTGGCTTGTGGGACTCCTGAGGCAGCTGACGGGTACCGGCAAGTGGACGGCAGCCCGGGTGGTTGTGGAGGCAAAAACTCGGGCCTGGGAGGAGTTCGGTGAGGCCATGGAGAAGGACTATCGGCTGGCCTCGAAGAGATTCTGGCAAACCGTCCGGCGCCTCAGGAGAGGGAAACAGTGCCCTACCAACGCTGTTTACAGTAGAGGTGGGCAGCTATTGACCTCAACTGGGGATGTCGTCGGGCGGTGGAAGGAGTACTTCGAGGATCTCCTCAATCCCGCCGTCACGTCTTCCATTGAGGAAGCAGAGGATGAGGGCTCAGAGGTGGACTCGTCCATCACCCGGGCTGAAGTCACAGAGGAAGAGCTGGAGGAAGTGTCTAGGGAGAGGGAAGTCTGGGCATCTCTCCTTAGACTGCTGCCCCCGCGACCCGGCCCCGGATAAGCGGAAGATGATGATGATACAGACCCACAATGAATTTTAAACTAAACTATGAATTGAGAAACTCCAGCATTCTGAGGAATTTTCTGCAGTCACATCTGCAGGACATAGGACCTGCTGCCATGAGAAACAGGGAACCAGGATAGCACAAACAACTTTGTAAACTTAACATTTCTTGGCTGTTTATTTTTGGTTGCCATTTACACTTCCCCTATTTGCTAATTGTTACACCATACACTCACCTAAAGGATTATTAGGAACACCTGTTCATATTCTCATTAATGCAATTATCTAATCAACCAATCACATGGCAGTTACTTCAATGCATTTAGGGGTGTGGTCCTGGTCAAGACAATCTCCTGAACTCCAAACTGAATGTCAGAATGGGAAAGAAAGGTGATTTAAGCAATTTTGAGCGTGGCATGGTTGTTGGTGCCAGACTGGCCAATCTGCTCAGTTACTGTGATTTTCACGCACAACCATTTCTAGGGTTTACAAAGAACGGTGTGAAAAGGGGAGAACATCCAGTATGCGGCAGTCCTGTGGGTGAAAATGCCTTGTTGATGCTAGAGGTCAGAGGAGAATGGGCCAACTGATTCAAGCTGATAGAAGAGCAACTTTGACTGAAATAACCACTCGTTACAACCGAGGAATGCAGCAAAGCATTTGTGAAGCCACAACACGCACAAACTTGAGGCGGATGGGCTACATCAGCAGAAGACCCCACCGGGTACCACTCATCTCCACTACAAATAGGAAAAAGAGGCTACAATTTGCACGAGCTCACCAAAATTGGACAGTTAAAGACTGGAAGAATGTTGCCTGGTCTGATGAGTCTCGATTTCTGTTGAGACATTCAGATGGTAGAGTCAGAATTTGGCGTAAACAGAATGATAACATGGATCCATCATGCCTTGTTACCACTGTGCAGGCTGGTGGTGGTGGTGTAATGGTGTGGGGGATGTTTTCTTGGCACACTTTAGGCCCCTTAGTGCCAATTGGGCATCGTTTAAATGCCACGGCCTACCTGAGCATTGTTTCTGACCATGTCCATCCCTTTATGACCACCATGTACCCATCCTCTGATGGCTACTTCCAGCAGGATAATGCACCATGTCACAAAGCTCGAATCATTTCAAATTGGTTTCTTGAACATGACAATGAGTTCACTGTACTGAAATGGCCCCCGCAGTCACCAGATCTCAACCCAATAGAGCATCTTTGGGATGTGGTGGAACGGGAGCTTCGTGCCCTGGATGTGCATCCCACAAATCTCCATCAACTGCAAGATGCTATCCTATCAATATGGGCAAACATTTCTAAAGAATGCTTTCAGCACCTTGTTGAATCAATGCCACGTAGAATTAAGGCAGTTCTGAAGGCAAAAGGGGTCAAACACAATATTAGCATGGTGTTCCTAATAATCTTTAGGTGAGTGTATATAGCTAATAATATAGCAATTATTATGATTAATTAAGACGTTCTTATATTTTTCCACATGCTCTCACAGTGTAAACATGCATATCTAGAATGCCAATGAAGCCCTTCAATTGTAACTGAATTATAGACAGTGAGAGAGACTGAAAGAAATGTTCCAAAGCATTTTATTCTTTTTGGCATAAAGGACTGGTCCAAAAAGTTACTGAAAGTGGAACAATCCGAATAATTTAAACAGGGGCTGGCTGGGTCTTTGCCAGGGTTGATATATCAGTCATGTCCTCTTCAAAATGTACATTACATCAATGACTGGCCAACATTCAAAAACAATTTTCAGCGCCTGGTGTAAGTCTTAAAAATACAAAGGTTAAAGAGCCTGGCCTAGCCAGAGCAATACCATCAGACCTTGGCCCTGGCAGGAGCCCCACAAAATAACGATTTTCCAGAGAAGATCCAGATCTCTGGGAATTAGACTAAAGAACTCGATTATATATGAACAATTGCATCCAGAGAATGCTTTTGCAATATATACATTGTTACATAATGTCAATAAAGCAATTTGAATTTAATTGAGAAGAGATACAAAAGAAAGAGCAACTGTATTGTTGATATGGAAGTGTACTTTTTCAGTGGTAGGTTAGGGAGGGAGTCTTCGGGAAGAGTTATCTTTTGCTTACCTCTTGCCACCACATAGTAGACTATTTGATCACAGGTAGTAACCTTTTCTCTCTCAGCTCATTCACTGTCAAAACTGTAACAATTGTGTTATCAAAGCCAAATTACCTTAACCTTAATTGAATAAATAATCATTCCTTGCCAACCCAGTATACCCAAAAATAAATTTTCAAAACAGTTTCAGCTTTTGATTTGTGGATGTGCCACACAAAGAATTCAATCCTGATACCTCTCTACAAATTACAACAAACTAAATACAACTTCAAATGATTATTACGGAATAAGCTACTGCAAACACATTCATATTTTCTCATATTGCAAGGCCTACCTGGGATTTGGCATGACCCCTCATGATCTTAATTTCATTGCAATGGCAAGGGGAAAAAAATATAAAACTGTCTGGAAGTATTTGGAAAATTTTCAGAATATTTGCTCTGTATGCCATCACAATGGATGTGAAATGAAACGAGATGGAATTGAAGTGCAGACTTTCAGCTTCAATTCAAGGGTTTGAACAAAAATATTGTATGAAACGTTTAGGAATTGCAACCATTTTCATACACAGTCCCCTTATATCAGGGGCTCAAATGTAATTGGAGAAATGAACACAATCATAAATAAATGTAAATTTTTTATACTTTGTTGAGAATCCTTTGCAGGCAATGACTGCTTGAAAGTCTAGAGGACATGGACATCACCAAACACTGGGTTTCCTCCTTTGTAATGCTTTGCCAGGCCTTTGCTGTAGCTGTCTTCAGTTGTTGTTTGTTTGTGGGTCGTTCTGCCTCAAGTTTTATCTTCAGCATCAGGTGATTGACTTGGCGTTGCTGAATATTCCACTTCTTTGCTTTAAAAAACTCCTGGGTTGCTTTCGCAGTACGTTTTGGGTCATTGTCCATCTGTAGCGTGAAGCGCAGTCCAATCAACTTCACTGAACTTGGCAGAATCTGAGCAGACCATATATCCCTATACACGTCAGAATAAATCTGTCTGTTTCTGTCTTCTGTCACATCATCAATAAACACTAGTGACCCAGTGCCATTGAAAACCATGCATGGCCATGCCATCACACCCTCCACCATGTTTTACAGATGATGTGGTATGCTTCGGATCATGAGCCATTCCAAACCTTGTGGACATTTTTTTCCCCCATCATTCTGGTACAGATCTTAGTTTCATCTGTCCAAAGAATGCTGTTCCAGAATGGGGCTGGCTTTTTTAGATGTTTTTTTGCAAAGTGTAAACTGGCCTTTCTATTCTTGAGGCTTATGAATGGTTTGCACCTTGTGGTGAACCCTCTGTATTTGTTGTTCACTTGGCTGGATGTTGTGAAGGGGTTTTTCTTTACCATGGAAAGGATCCTATGATCATCCACAAGGTGTTGTCTTCAGTGGAAGTCCAGGCCTTTTTGTGTTGCAGAGCTCACCAGAGCTCTGAATGTACCAGACTGTTGATTTAGCCACTCCTAATGCTCCTGCTATCTCTCTGATGGATTTTTATTTTCATTTGCAGCCTACAGATGGCCTGTTTTACTTGCATTGAGAGCTCCTTTGACTGCATGTTGTGGGTTCACAGCAACAGCATCCAAATGCAAATGCCACACCTGGAATCAATTCCCGACCTCTTAACCACTTAATTGGTGAAGAAATAACTAATGAATAGCCCACATCTATCCATGAAACAGCTTTTGAGTCAATTGTCCATTTACTTCTGGTCCCTTCAAAAACAGGGGGCTACATATTAAAGAGCTATAATTCCTAAACTGTTCCTCCAATTTGGATGTTCAAATTAAAGCTGAGAGACTGCAATATAAGGCCATATTCATTATTTAACTGTAACTTGAATATATTAGGTAAACAGACAAAATAACAAAACTTGTCAGTGTACAATTATTTCTGGACCTTACTGTATACGTTTAGTTTTCAGATAACTTTTGACATACAGTATATAATCTCTGCCTTACACACACACACCCGCCAAAATCCATGGCAGAGTCCAAGTCAACTATCTTAGCAATGTGTTTAAGGTCCATGTACGTGGTAAGATATGGGTGCAAAAAACAACCCATTAAAATCCTGCATAAACAGTATGAGAATAAAGATTCTCCTACAACTCCAAAAAAACACCAAACAGTGCATGTAGGACAAAATGTGTCCAATATTTGGATTCAGAAAACCTGACTCCATATACAGGAAAGGCTGTGTGATCCCTGCAGTGTGAAAGAACCAGAGATGGATCTGTGCTTCTTCGCAAAACAATTAAAGAACATTATTTTCCAACCTGTAACCTATAATGAAACGTTTCAACCCTCTCAGATAATGAAAAGCTGCCAATCCGGAGAAAGGAGAGACAGAGATGAAGGCTGATAGAACACTAAGTCCACCACAAAATGAGGGCCAGTGAGTGTCGTTGCTGTTCTAGTCTTTTATCTGTACTCCTATGCAGTATATTATTATTAGCATCCCCCACACCGTTCTTCTGTAACACTGAGATACATTGAGAGAGAAAAACAGACAGAGCAAGAGAGAAAGGGACAGACAGAAAGAGACTGAGATGAGAGCCCCAGCAAGAGAGACAGAGCGAGGCATAGATGGATAGAGACTGAGAGTGAGGAACAAAGTGATAGAGAAAGAAAGAAAAGAGAGAGAGCTATCAGAGAGAACTAGGCATGGCTTTTCTGCTTGGTCTCCCGTACTCAACTAATGTTTTTTACAGGTCTGTGATTCAGGGGGCAGATTAGCGTGATTAAAAATGGAGGGGATTAAGAAAGATACCTCCAAAACGGCAGCTAGGTGCAGGCTTTCAAGTGTTTGATTAATGGCGCATGATTCACATGCTGGTCCCATGTCTGCCACTAGCATCAGTTTTTGGGAGTTTAGCCTTGCAATAGTACTCAGGCTGCTGGAGCCTAGGCCACACATACACACACCATGTTTCTAGGACTTGTCACCTATCTTGATTCAAAATCGTTGAACCTTAAAACTAACACCTAACCCTAACCTTATCTTTAGTAATTGCATAATATATGTATACAAGGGAAAGCAGCGGCTAATTGTGGTGCCTAATCAGAATCAGAATGAGGTGAAATCCATTACACTGCGCTCTGGGACGCACTGGTGGAAATTGAGAGTTGGGAGTGTGAATCTGGTTTGTTTGCCCACGCATGTTTCTAGAAAGCAATTCCTATAACGTGTGTTGTAATGCAACTTTGTGATGTTTTAGGTAAACTGGGAAACAAGTACACACAAGTCCCAATTAATTTCCCTTTACCTGGTTTAATCTCAGTTTCTGAATCATTCGGAATCAAATGGGGAAACAGATAATCACCATTTGCCTGTGAGGGCTACACCTCAAATATCCTAAGCAACATCCAAACTAGGTTAAATATAGTAATGTGGAAAAGGAGGCACACCCCTGAAAGCTTGTCTTTTTTATGTATTTGTAACCACATTCATTGACAAAGGTAACCCAATTAAACAAATCACATAAAATGTTGACTATGAAACCTTTACTTATGCCTTTACAATAAACAGCAATGCAATTCTATTGAACAGAAAAGTACACCTTCAAAAGTTCAGCTTCAATAAACCTACATTTCTTCTTTTGGAGTAATTCTGTTGTAGTTTTGCTTGTATGTTTGGAATCATTTTCCTGTTGCAATATCCATGTTCAGTTCAGCTTCAGGTTTTTGACAGACGGCCTCACATTCTCCTCAAGATATAGTACAAAACAGCGCATTTCAACTTGGCCAATTTGCCATCATTGAGTCAACAATTAAATCTACAGATTGGCCAGTCCCTGAGGGAGAAGAAGAGCAACCCTAATCATAACGCCACCACCTCTATGCTTTACGGTTGGTATTAGGTTCTTCTGTTCAAATGCACTGTTTTGTTGACATTGCATCAGGTATTACGGACAATTATTTTTTAACTTTGAATAAACAGTCCACTGCACAATGGTCCAGTAGGTTCGGTCCTTACCCTGCTGTATGTCAAACCTCAGTCTTGATATTCTTTTTTGAGAGCAGAGGCTTTTCTTCCTGACCACCCATAAGTTTGTGCAGTCACTTTCTAACAGTTGACTCATGCACTTGGATATTTATTACTGCAAGAGAGGCCTGTAGATAAGCTGATGTTACCCTGGGGTTCTTAGAGACATCCATGTGTATCTTTTGGTCAGTTTTGAATTTGGTGGGCAAACCTGTCCTACAGTATGTAAAGTATGTCCTATTTATGTTAAGCCATTCTATGTGATGGTAAAGGGGTGCACTCACTTTTCCTGCATAGGAAAATTGCATTTCTGTTTATTTTAATTACACACATAGTTTAAATGTGTATTTGTTTGTGTCATTTATAAATTGGGTAACCTTTGTCAATGGTTGGAATTTAGCTCAAATATCAAAACATTTTTTAAAAGAAAAGGAAAGGAAATACAACATTCCAGAGTTGGAACTTTGACTATTCTGAATGTTTTCACTGGAACATTGTGCAGCATGGCAGCGCACTGCTGAGGTAAGAGAAGAAGCAAAGGATTGTCTTTTTTAGGGATTTCCTTAATAGGACTCATAATATCCTAATTCAGTATGACTACCTTCAGCGTGTCCGATCAAATAAAGCACTGGGAGGTTTAGGCTACACAATAAATCCTGGGTGTTTAGACTTTTCCACTCCAATGGGCCATTGTGCTGGGCTAAACGGACACACACATACACACACACACACACACACACACACATGCTGCTCAGTCATTTCAAGGTGAACTCAATCAACAGAGAGAGCGTAACGTCAAAAAAGATTGCCTTGTGTCATTAAACCACCATCGACATGGGCTTGGCTTCTGGCATGGCGGGCAGGCCAGGGAATTACTAATCCCTGATCCTTTATTTAATGAGAGCACCAGGGCCAGAAGGCCTGCACCCCCTCGCCCTCAGTACCCGCCTGTCTGTCGGCACACTTGTTCTTGGTTTGGAGGCAGGGTGGTGGTGAGGCCCGGACGGTGCTGACACTGGCGGTGTTGACGTGGGTCTCAGCAGTTTTATCCCCTCAGTCTGCAGTGGAAAGCATGTACCTCAGCTCCAGCTTGCCTTTCTCTCTCCGCGGGAGGAGCTCGATTGGGCCCATGCTGCCAAGAGCTACATTACTGCATAGGTTCCACTATGGAGAAAATTGCATAATATGTGTATACAAGGGAACGCAGCGGCTAATTGTGGTGCCTAATCAGAATCAGAATGAGGTGAAATCTATTACACTGCGCTCTGGGACGCACTGGTGGAAATGGAGAGTTGGGAGTGTGAATCTGGTTTGTTTGCACACGCATGTTTCTAGAAAGCAATTCCTATAACGTGTGTTGTCCTGAACTGTGTGTGTGTGTGCTTTGCTCTGAGAGATCAGAGGGCGCGGGTAACACTGATGAGCGTCACAAATCACCTAATCACCCTAGTGTAACTTAATGGACTTAGATTACACAAGGAAGACAGAGCCTATTAGAAGAAAACTCTACCTAACATGGAGCCTCTATCAGGCTACTCCACTGTATGTTGTACAGAAGCCAGGCATATTAATCACCCGCCAGTACGTTCACACATACAAATGATCAATTCACCAAAGCAGTCTGAAGAGCTTTTGTGTGAACACGCAAAACTACAGCTGTCGCTAATAGCTACGAGTGTTCCACAGTCATTAGCCCTTTCATAATGAGAGGCCAGGTGTGAAATGCCAAACAGACCTCATTGAAAAGGCTAGCTAGTCATTCCATTTCAACAGATGGCTACAGAACAATCCAGTAATACAAATTAAATGCGAGGAGGAGGAAGAGTAACACATTGAAAGGCCATCGAGGCATTTAAACACAGATAACACTTCATAAAAGCAAAATTCACAAGTCGCAAAAGCGGGAATCATCATATTGGGAGTGTTAGGAGCAACTGCATTCTGGGACACTATCCATTCCAGTACTGGAAAAGAAGCTGGAATTCCTGGTGCTATGTAAACCGCGACAACAAGCGTTCCGGTCCTGTTGACATAGGGAAACATATTACTGTCAGCACTCCTTCAATATTTATGTTAGAGCCTCTGGCTCAGAGCTTAGCCGCAGTTAAACTAATCAATGGCAACGCGCTCCTCCATATGAGCGAATTTGCCGCCAAGCCTAGCAGACTTGGGTTCAAATGCTACTTGAAAAATGTCCAATACTACCAACGTTTGCTTTAGCTTTCCTATTGGGTCAGATGGGCAGGGATTATAGGTTCAGGCAGATTGGATTGGTCCAATAAGTCAGTAAAATACAATTCAGCATAAAAAGTGTTAAAAAATTATTTCAATTTGGATTTTAAACACAAGTTAACAGTTACAGCAGCGCCCTGCACAGGAAACAGAAAGAGCGAACAGTGGTCCAGTGCTACCTGCTTTATCACTGTAATCATGATTAAGCATCTGTTCCGGTTACAGGGAGATCCCTGTGTGCGCCAACAATGCTCGAGGAGTGCTCTAGAGACCACCACAGAGGCGCACAGATAGACTCACAGAGGACTGAATTCTGTCCCCTCCTTTCAGACTGCTTTTGAGGACAGAGAATAGCTCTGTATAAATTGTGTGTGTGTCTGTTTGTAGTTTATTGCATAACAGTTCCACATGAGCCCACCTCCCCTGTTCCCCCTACCTGGTGAGCAGACAGCAGTCGTGCACTAGGGTGTCCTCCACGTAGACACCCCTCTCCTCGTTGCTGCGGACGGCGTGGCCATTGTGGCGCCAGTGCAGGGAGAAGGTGGGCTCCAGGTAGGAGGCGGTGCACTGCAGGGGAAGCCGGTCCCCGTGGAACACCGCCTGTCTCAGGGACGGGATCAGCTGGAACAGGGGCAGCTCCAGAGGGCCATCTGAAAGGGGAGACGAGAACGACACCAGGGAGAGAGGGTCAGAGAGAGGACAATTACTCCTTCAAAGAGACAGATTGATTGGTGGGCAATGGGAATAGGAGAGGAGGGTTGTTCCCCGTTAATAAAAGTGATGATAATGTAAACACACAACTATACACTACATGCAGAAATTCAAATGTGCCCTAAAACATACTGGATATCAGGAGTAAACACCTTGGGAACAAAAGCTGTGGGGATCCTGTAGAGGACGGACAGCTACTGACATAATTCCCCAGCTGACTGAGGAGGATATTTTTGGCTGTCAAGAACATACAGCATTCTGTAGTCGTAAAAACACTAGAACTGTACCTGGCGCGACTTGAAGCACCTATCTAAGATCAGGTACCTTGGGAATACCTCAAAACCAAGGGAACACATTTGATTGGATGCGTAAAGACGTGAAGTGTGGTGTCAGACGAGAAGTGTGGCGGGCCATTCAGCAAATGGGTTGTAAAGCGCTTGCATTTATGGCGGCTGAGACATTCATTTCCAAGTCCTACATCTCTGGCTACATTACATCTCTGTTCTCCATGATACAGTATATAAATTATGTGACTGAGAGATGGTGAGATAGCCAAAGCACAGCACTATTCTCACTAATGGGAAGTGGTTGTATTAAACCAATAAATGTTTATTGTAAATGTATGATCTGGGTCGATTTTGTAAGGCATTAATTTGGATTTTATATATGCATATTTTATTGAATGCATAGATAATCCTAATCAATGCAAATATGTATATTAATACATTCAGTATCCCTCGAATATTGAAAAGGTTGAAAAGACATCTTTCAAATTATGTTTGCACACAGGGAAGTGTTAAGTATTGTATGCAATAAACATGCATATCTACTGGCCTAACACCATCCATCCATCTATCCATCTTCTTCCGCTTATCCGGCCTAACACCATCCACTTCTTAATACTGAGATGCAAATAACTGTTTGATAGTACCATTCATGGGCAGTGTATCCAATGAACTATCCCAAAGATAAGTTAAATTAATTTCCAAAGTTGTGAAACGACAATTCTAACCAATAATAATAATAAATAAAAATACAAATAAAATAATTCAAAATTGGCACAAAATAATTTTGACACATAGAATCACTAGCTTCTATAAAAAAAAAAAACAGCAGCGCATGCAGGAAATATCAATTAGATCATTGTTGATTTTTGAATGTAAGTGAAATTCACCCAAAACAGGCCCAAGGACATTACAATATAAAAAAAAATTCAAGAGTGAGAATTGGTATTAGTGCACAGAGAAAACAAGGAAAATGATCTTTTGTTATCAAAATGATCAACTTGTTGGATCACTGGGAGAAAACACACTGTGTGGACACGTTCTCTCTTTATCATTGGTTCAGTGCCACTCAACTAGTTTTCACATCATGTTAGAGGTATGTTTTCCTACAATGTGCCAAAATTCCATAGGCCTGGATTAGGTGGTTGAAGACAAGTTTGATTATATTGATCTGTTTGTCAGTGTCAGCAGTAGCCTAGAAGCGCCAGCAGCAGAAAATTTTGTCCACATAAAAAAGTATTCTAATGTCTCCAGTCAAATAAATTATAGTAGAATTGCACTACATGTTTTTATAGAAGGCTTGTGTTTTTTGGGGGCAAAATAAGAAACATGTAGAATAAAGCCTACGACAGTAACTCCACACTACTTGGAACTCAGCCATGTATTGAACAATCTTTTTTGTGACCAGTGATTGATAAAGGCTATAATTAGCTCAAATGATGATTCTCTAGCCTATTCACCACATCAGCAATAGGAAGCTACTCTCAGAAAAGTCTAAATCTTAAAATACGATGACAGATGTAGGCAATGTATTATTACAAAGGTGAAAATGAGTTTCTTAAATGCATATGAGGAAATATAATTTGTTGATCATTTATAAAGCAATGAACTAGAGCCACTATGTGGAGTGTAGCAGACGAAATGCAGTGTCCACAGAAGGACAGCATCCCCTTAGCCCGGTACCAGTCCTGTATAGGCGTGTTAACACTGGACCTTAGCCTAGGGCTAAGAGCCTCCTAAGCCCAGGGCTAAGCAAGTGTTCACAAGTGCATATTTTGAAGTGGGCTAGCACCACACTTAGCCTAGGGCTGGCTGGTCCTGCAGAGTTAACATCGACTTTTCATGGCCAGTCCCAAAAACCAGAGGTGGGGGACTCGAGTCACATGACTTGACTCGAGTCTGACTCGAGTCACAATTTTCAGGACTTGTGACTTGCTTGATTAAAGTATGAAAATGACTTGACTTGACTTTGACTTGAGAACAAGTTACTTGAGACTTGACTTGACTTGAAGTGGAAGACTCGACAATGACTTGAACTTATAATAAACAAACAGCAATACAATTATTTTATATGTTGTGACATCAGCAGCACTAATCAGCGCATGTGCCTTTAACGCTGCACAATTCAAACCGCGCCAAACATGGCAGACAGTAAAGTTAGTCGAGCTCCACAAATTGTATCGTTTGGATACAAGGACTTTGAACTGGACCGTGTGAATAAAAAACGATTTGCCAGATGCAAAATATGCAACAACGTCAAATTTCATTCTTCATTTTAAGAACCACAAGGAAAGGTAAGAAAGTAATCTCTTTATATTCAGTTTCACTAAGATCTATAACGATTAAGTAATGAATTAATATTTTGTTTGTCATAATTTGGCCTTGGTTGCATATTTTATTTTATTTTTTCTTGTTAGAAATGTGACCATTATCATTACAGAATACGTCTGGTAAATAGTTGTAAGGGAATTTGACTATAACAGTGGCATAGCCTGAATTTTAATGTTGATGGGCATCTTAAAATGAGCGGGCATGTATATTATTACACATAGGCTATAATGTCTGTATTAAATGTGGGCATTTTCAAGTGTTTGTGGACTGCGTGTGGAAACTAAAAAGCATTGTGCTTACTCCATAACAGTTAACTTTACTGCATGAAAGGCAAACATGGAGGCGCCGATGTGATTACTAGCACCTAAACATTTCGAAGAGCTTTTTTTTAAAAGAATAATTACAGCGTAATTACATATTGGGCAATTTTTCAGTCACAATAATTAGTTTATAAGGTTGTTATTATTAGCCCTTATTACATGTATTGGCTGAATTCCAGTGCAGAATGCGTGTTATTTCTTCAGACCGTTCCCATGAAAAACAGCGCGTTGCTATGGACGCAGCAGGATTCTAACCAGAGACGGAACGGACTATTTTCTTTAGAGGAAGCAATACAATCGTTTTTAAATCAATAAATTCCTTTTGAAATCAATATTTTGTGTCAAATTATTGATTTATTTGGTAGGTAGCCATGTAATAAGCGGGATAAGGTATAGCGAGGCGGTTGTTATAGCGAATACAACCCCTTCAGGCTGATTCAAGATCCCTCCGCTTCGTCCCCCCAAAAAATGTTACCGCGGAGGAGAAAAATATTTGATTTTGAAATCGAGCTTCGCACCGAGCGCACGACAGAAACAGAGGACAGTGTGTGTGTGTGCTCATCTCTTTAGTACTGTGACTTGACTTGAAACTTATAAGAACTCGACTTGACTTGCTTAGGGTGAACCCTTGACTTGACTTGACTTGCTTGATTTATCTGAACTGTGACTTGAGACTTGACTCGAGACTTGATGGTTAAGACTTGAGACTTGCTTGGACTTGACCATGTGTGACTTGTCCCCATCTCTGCCAAAAACACAGTGACAAAATTACCAATGTGAAACGGGGTCAGGAACAAAACCATAGAACGTTTATTTTCCAATTGCAAAACCTGCCCTTTCACTTAATGTACATAGAGTACACTCTAGACGGGCACCGTTACCAACAGCTCCGTATTTCTCTTTCAGTCCCTTCACTCTACAAACTTTATTTCATTAATACTTGCTAAATCTTAGCAAAGTTGTTTTTGCAGCTTACTTTGGAAGTAAATCTAGCAAATATGTCAAAAGAATGAAGGTTGACTAACGTTTTTCTCTTTCTTTGCGTAATTCTAACAAAGTTGTCAAAGCAGAGCGGGCATCTTGATCAACCGATGTCATGAAGTCGTTAATTGAATCGTGGTAGCGTAACATTGATTGGGTGTCAATTATGTAAGCTACTGCAACATTATTTGCAATGCCAGAGAGAACATAATATTACCCTATTATAGAATGTAAAATGGCATTGTGTCGTATTTGTCCGTTAGCCCAGGGCTTAAGAATACAAGTGTGAAGCCTAGGGTTAAACCTTAGCCCAGGGTTAATAAACTATTGTGTGAACACAGGCTAAGCTAACCCAGGGCCAACATTAGCCTGGGGCTAAGATAGCCCAGGGCTTAGAACAATGCAGTGTGAAAAGGCCCTATCTGCCTTCTGGCAAAACACAACTAGGACCATACATTAAGAGTTAGCAAGACAGCACAAACATATTTGACACCGAACTCACCCCACACCAACAACTGCTAATCATTCTAGATGGCAAACAGTTAAACGTGAATCTCCTGATGAATGGAAACAAGTCATACCCCACCGTTTCCTGAATATGATTAGGCCATTTCAAACGCGCTGACAGCACTTGTTATTCTACCCAGATGTTTCCCTGTAATATTCAGTCTTTTCAAGAATGTGGAGTTGATTAAACTTGAAACCACTGGCCTGACCACAGTGACTGAGGCCCTTTGGGTCTGTGTGCGTAAGTCTTCTTACGGAGTGACCGTAAGAGGACCATGTCACCGCTCTGGTGTCATGTGTTAAATTATTACCCAAACACCACTGGAGACCATGTGTGAGAGAATCAGCCAAAGCTTGCAAACATTGGCTGGGAACTCACAGAGGGCCTGCCCTGCATGCATTTCCCAGATGAGTGCGTGTGTGTGTTGCTTATTTCTCACTATTCGACAAGCTGACCAGACATTGCCCTGACCACTCACTGAGGAAAGGACCGGATCCTGGCAGGAAAACACTCCTCCCACCTTCCTTCTCCACCCTCCGTTCCCCCTCGTTTAAGAACCACCCTCACCTGAACACCACGTCAGGCAGCACAAAAAGGAGGAAGCAGTAAGATGCGCTCACTCCGATATCTGATTCTAATCACAACTTCGAAAGAGAACATTCAAGGGAGAACAAAGGGGGAGGATATGTATGGAATTAAAGTGGAACCTAATATAGACTAACCTAATAAAAGGAAAAGCAGATCCCGTTAGGTATAAGTGCAAGGGGAGGGCTGTGTCAGTTGTCACCTAATCGGCATACACTCTTAGTAATACCACAACCTATAGCATATAACCTTTAGTTCCCATCGTGTGCGAAATGAGATACCAAGGGCCACACAGCAAACCATGACATGAAGTGAACCTGTGTGGGGTTAATAAGCATCTAAATAACATTACAGGACGCGGTTGTTAGTGCACTGTACTGTGTCCAATTGAGGAGGCTCTTGCCAAGGCAACAAATGATGGTAGGAGGCAGTCCTGGAGGGAGTAGGATCACACAAAGGCTTGCAGAGAGGGAGTCCTGAACATGAACACTGTAACCCCATCATGGTTGAGCTGAGGTAGAAAAAGAAAATACACTATTCTAAACCGCCTAATTCCACTTCTGGATATCTGTCATCTGATTTGGGTGGAATTGTACGATAATGGCTGAGATTGTTTGAGATATTCAGGACATCTATGCTAGCGAACACAGATAAGAAGAGTATGACCACTCGACTGATCAAACAGAACTGCGACAAATAACACACTCGACCCCCCCCCCCCCCCCACACACACACACATGCTAATTTTCATTTCTAGCAGTGACTCATGTTCTTTTTTATTTCATCCTGTTGCAATGTCCTTTAAGCGTGAGCAAGATGTAGAGAGCGTGGGAGCAGAGCTGGGGGAAAGCAGCTATCAGGAATTAGATGCGATTCCCCCGTGACTCAAAGCACACAACGCAGCATGGACATGAAGGTGCCAGACCATACTCCAGCTAGCTATCTCTCCGCTCCCTTGAGTCCTCCATCTCACAGGTCATTCACTCACCCAACACACACAGAGGGCCGATCAGACAGCAGGACGGACAGTAATATTAAGACAGATATGTGGCAGCTGAATGTACAAGTACAATCCTGGACAGGAGTCAAAGCTAAAGAGCCTTAACCTTTGTCCATCTCCTTACTGCTGTGTGGCAGGCGACGTGTCCTTTGGTCTGACGCGACTGGGAATCAAACCCACATCCTTCCAGTCTCAGGGTGTAAACACTACCCACCAGGCCAGTGAATTGGTCCACTCTAAATCCACCCGTTAGCTTTGTGGGACTTCCCAAATTCAAACACATAAATACAAATTAAGGGTGTTGAGATGCAACTACATCTGTTACGCATGACTTGTATAGACAGACAAGGGTCCCGTGTGTGTGTGTGTTGTGTTGTGGGTGTGTGTTATTTACTGTGTGCCCCGGGGATATGGGTCAGGGACAGCACGTTTGACGACCTACCGCATTGGAGCTGGTTCTCCCTCAGGTTACGGACCTGGAGGCCGCGGAGGTGTGTGGGGTAAACACACACGGTGTCGTTGCCCAGGCGTGCGCCGTTGGCACTGGCCCAGTGCAGCAGCCACCGCAGCTGGCAGTCACAGAACAGAGACTCTGTGGAGAAGTGCCTGGGGGAGGGGGCATCACAAGGCATTACAACCAGGGCACCCGCGATCCGTGGGGGACATTACAGTACTGTGTGAGATCATGTCTGCGGGTCTCCGTGTTAGTGTCTCTGTGTGTCTGATTTAAGAGGTGTGTGTGTGTGAGCGTGTTTGTTTGGTTTTCATATTCTTACAGGACTTTGAGAGACACGAGGTGTGCGAACAGTCCCAAGGGCAATGAAGAGAATATGTTTCCAGATAGATTTCTGTGGGAAGAAAAAAGGCCAAAAACACATCGGACTGGTTTACTTTGAAAAAGCACAATAGGCACAGAATCCACATACACATTCCTCTGAAACAGCCTTATCTTAGAGGAACAACATCTTTGCTACACACTCATCTTCAATTGTGAAGACAGGGCTGTGTGTTTTCAATTTAGAGATTACTCACAATTTAGAGAGATTGCCAAGGTCTAAAAACATTTCAGGAGAGAGGCAGCCAATCCGATTGTTGGACAGATCCCTATAAGGACAAAAAGGAAAGTTAAGTGTGGCTTTGTGGTGAGGCAAGCCCATCTGACTTAAACCATTACGAGAACTGTTCATCGCCGAACAACTGGCGGTGAGGGATAGGGAATAGAATGATCTTGGCTGTGACAGCGTGTGTGTTTCATCTTTGTTCATAGCTAATCTAATAACGGGAGCTTAAGTAGCTTGAGAAACTGACGCTAAACCACCAGTCTAATGTTTACTTATGTCAACTGGCGGCCGTTCAACCCTGACCTTCACCAAACCCTTCATCCATTGCCATCTATCCTCACACACCTCCTTACACGCACACACAGGCGCACGCACACAGGGCTGTCGTGGCTGTGCGCCCTTCCCCTCTATAATTACAGTGCTGCTTTGCTGAAGCAGCTGTGGGAAAATAAGCAAGGCACTACAGTAATCACCAGTTGGGGAGCACTTAAATTAGCACTCGGCTGATTCCAGAGCCTGGCGCTCACGCGCCCAAAATCAGCACCGTCGCACCGCCCCGGCAGCCCATAACCTGCTAACAATCACCACGGAATGAAGTCATTTACACGCCGGGGTTTATCCGAGACCATCTGCGCGTGTGTCTGGGCACGTTTGATCTACCACTTCAGGAAAGAATGAATTTGCTGCTTCTTCATTAATTACAGAATGATTCATTATGCTGCTCCGTCATAATTGCCACGGTGTAATGCCCACCCCTCCCCAATGCCCTCCCACCACACCCCCCAAGGCCCTGGCCTGGTTCCTAGGGGAGGCACACCCACTGAGAGGAGTCCCTTTATACTTACAGTCTCCTTAGAGCCGTCAGTCCGCAGAAGGCTCCGTGCTCCACCGTGCTAATCAAATTATTACTCAAGTCCCTGAAAGAAAGAAAGAAAGAAAGAAAGGAAGAGAAAGGGAGAGAGGGGAGAAAAGGGATGAGATCAGAGGACAAAGAGAAAGATAAAGAGAAAATATCAGGGGACAAAGAGAAAGATAAAGAGAAAATATCAGGGGACAAAGAGAAATATAAAGAGAAAATATCAGGGGACAAAGAGAAAGATAAATAGAAAATATCAGGGGACAAAAAGAAAGATAAAGAGAAAATATCAGGGGACAAAGAGAAAGATAAAGAAAAGAAAGACAGGACAGAGAGAAAGAGAGGCCAGACAAAATAGCAGAGGAAGGAAGGGTGAAAGAAGTCCGTCATCATGATATTGTTGATTACAAAGTCACATTGCTGGGAGGTGCCCCAAAGGGCTGTCTCATCTGGTAGTCTAGTGCGTGAATGACAGTGGCGGTGAGATGGGATAGGCTCTCATCTGCGTCCTAACATGCACACTCACTGTAACATCAAGACGTAATCTTGCGCATCCCACAATTCACTCAGAACGTGCCTACTGACATGTATAAAGCAATATATAAATTAAACTATATATCATTTGTGTGAGGCTAAAGGGTAAGAAGGCATACATGATGGTGTGATTTCCGAAGGTCAAGATGACGTGTTAGGCACCCTTTTGATGTATTCAGACAGGACATCCATTTTTAAATAATCATCATATTTATCAATAGTGACTGTAGGCCTGCGCATCAAAAGTTGCATGCGGGTCTGACATTATGTGTCCAGCTTTTTACAGTCTTGGTTTCAACCAGGATCAATCTTTTCTCAGTCACCACTCACAGTCCCTCGCTTAACCCCCTAACAGACATAACTAAAAATGGACCTGAATATTTCTGTAACATCCTTTTTCTCCGTTTTCTCTCAGGCCAAAGAAAACTTCCTGAAATTGTGTTCCCCCGGTTTCCTTTTGATTGGGCCTGTTGGGAGTGATGTGAATTAGAGGGAGTCTAGCTCTCTCTCCGTCCAGATGTGTGTCGTAGTAATGGGTAAACCAATGCACTTACACACTTTGCAATAGTATTTTTGATGATGTACTGAATCGTATTGACAATACTGCAATATTATTATTATCCTGTGTTTTTCCTTCATACTTGATCTCTGCAGGTTTATAGCATTTTGTTAGATTTTAGCAATTTATGATTGACTAAAACTTGTTTAATCACAGGCGTGTCTTGCCCCTTTGCATACAGTGAACAATATGTATGTAATATTAAATTCCAATAAAATCCCATTACGAAAATACCATACAAATCCGAATACGTATAGAATCATGACATTTGCAATGCATATCATTTTGGCAAGTATCATGATAATGTCATTTGGTAAAGCCTACAGTACAAAAGTGCAGTTATGGGTAGTGGAGTTGTTTCAGCCTAATCCCAGCCACTGTAAAATGGCAGTCATATAAATATGCAAGGCCAGCCAAAGGAATAAAAACAATACCATTAGCACTTATTCTGTGCCACATTCCCAATGTAACCATAAATATTGAAAAATAAGTTTTATTTGTGAGGCACTGCTTATAAAACCAAACAATCATTCTCAGCTGTTCGAAGGCAGAGAGGCATAATTTAACATTCTACTGTAATAAATCATTTGAGAGAGTCAAAGAAAAAAGATTCACAAAGAATCAAGGAAATGTCAAACAATTAAAAGGCCATGCTTTCCAAATCATTAAAGAAAAAGTGAGGCTTAGACCACCATCTATGAATGACTGGTCAGATGGAGCTGATGCTAATTCTGTCCTCCTAAAAGCATTATACACAGCAAAAAAGAAAGACAGAACCACGCATACAGAAACTATCATTAATGTCAGATAGATGTCTCCTGTCTCTACCTAATGATGTGTGTCTGCTGTTAAATTGTTTGGTCCAGAGTTAAAACACACTCGGTCTGCACCATTACCCCAACCCACCCTTTCAACGCTACCACTCCAAGGACTAAAATTATCCTCCAAGCTGATTTTCCCCACATGCTTATTTTCTTACTTTGCCAGTGGATTTTTGGTGGTCTTCAATGATTGGCATACAGGGATTGAGGTTTGGCTCAAGTTCTTTTGGCCCAGACAAAGTCTTGAATGCCCAACCCTGTTCCCGGAGAGCTACCGTTATGACTAACCAGACTTAGCATTTCATCCGGACGATTATTCAAATCAAGATTGGGGTTGGAGTGAAAACATTCAGGACGATAAACTCTCCAGGAACAGGGCTGGGCGGCCATTATCTAAGTACACACGGGCAGTTTCTCTCCAATCCTCCCTCTTAGTTCTGAGGCTCCAAAGGGTGGTTTTCAAGCACTGCTTCACTGTATAAAAACAAAACTAGCATTACAAGAGCTATCATGAGAGGGGCAAACTGAGCACGGCTAGTGAGCCGAGAATATAGAACTGAAGGGCAGACAGAGAGCTACTGTCTGACCCAGGATGGCAGATACTGTGGGGAGAACAAGTATTTTCCTACTTACAAAGCATGTAGAGGTCTGTAATTTTTATCATAGGTACTATTCAACTGTGAGAGACGGAATCTAAAACAAAAATCGAGAAAATCACATTGTATGATTTTTAATAATGAATTAGCATTTCATTGCATGACATAAGTATTTGATCATCTACCAACCAGTAAGAATTCCGTCTCTCACAGACCTGTACGTTTTTGAACTTGTTACCTGTATAAAAGACACCTGTCCACACACTCAATCAAACAGACTCCAACCTCTCCACAATGGCTTGTTCTCCCCACTGTATCCCTCCTCTATAATATTATGCAACACTTACTGAGGAAGTAGGAGAAAGGTAATTCACTATGCCTCTAGCCTAGCACCTCTCGTTCACAGCAGTCAGCAGCTAACCCAAGCCAGAGACCTCAGCCTAAGTGCTCCTGTCTTAGAGTTAAGCACTCAGCAGTTAATCAGATAAGCCTGAGGTCAGAGGTGAGCAGTGAGGGAGGTCAGATGCAGGGTCACAGGTGGGTAGAAATGGCAAACTAAGTCTTTACCAAGTTACACACAACACAGAATGAGCTGCCGGGGGCACCCGTTACAACATTCGTATAACCCAATCGCTGGGCACTGTGCTGCCATCTCCCACGCAGTGTTTCTCAAGGTACTATGAGCAGTGAACAGACAATGACAGCTGTAACGCATCTTTGGTCATTACATCTGCTGCGGGTTATTTTGTACTGTGAGAAGCAGACGGGAACATCGGCAGCCACTGTTGTTTTGATCTTATGCTGTGGGTTACTCTGTTTTCACGTCAATCATGTATCCCAGTTAAACATAGCTGGTTCTCTAGTGGACATTTGTGTGTCTGGCTAGATAGTTGCATTGTATTGTTAGGTGATTGGCAGCGGATAGAGAGAAAGGCAGGATGGGAGTCCAGTTGAGTAAATAAGTCCTGTTTCCTGAGAGAGGTCTGTTTGTAGCTTCGGTCAGAGTTGGTCACACACACATATACACACACAGAAGCTCTCTCTCACACAGTCCCTCTCACACACACAAACACACTTCACTCTCTCTTAAACACAAACGTTTGTATGTATATCCTTTTTAGGACTTAAAAACCCAGCACGGCTCAACGTAAAAGATTTTTGTCCCTGGCCCAGTGTGGCCAGTGGGTTTGGATTTCTTTTTTTACTGTCACTCCTCCCAAAAGTTGTAATTTATCAGTGTTACAACATAGAACCAAATACTTTTGTTATTTAACATGATTAATCATTTATGAAATGCATTCTGGATATATAAAAAAATATATATTTTTATATTTCTTTCATAACATTTCAAATGATAAAAATGAATAAAACCAACTAAGCCTTTACCAAGCCTTTACCTAAGCCTTTACCAAGCCTTTACCTTTACCAAAAAAGCATTTGACTTTCAAACAAAACACTGACTTTCAAACAAAACTAACTAAGGCGACCAGCTGGTCCATCAGTTGCTAGGTTGGCGGTTGTTATGTCGTGCAATCACCCAATGGGCATCTGCATTTCAATTCCTGATACAACCAAAGGCCCTGAAGACGGATTGTCACCCACCCGTTTGGCTGTCATGCTGACCAGGTGCTGTTTTCTATTGGCATGGCTGGTCAGGGATTGTTTGTAAAAGTTGCCAGTGCCTTTGTAAAAATACACACATTTGTCCACCCTAGCCAGGATCTTAAGACAGACGACAGTGCATCTGAGTTCTATTGACGTCAAAACAAGTAAATTATTTTTTTAACTGAGGTAAATATTTCCGTTTTCGTTTGAGCTCGTAGCTATCCCTTACTGCCTTCTTCAATTGAGTGTTTCGCGCAAGGTTTTAAATGTTTTATTGAAAAACATTACCAAACCGCCATGTGTCACATCACTGCTCAACTCTTGTCTGGTCCACAGCGTGCGAAAGGAGCTTCAAGGTATTTTTTCTGTGTGTGTACCAGATTACGAAGCAACTGGAGAATGTAAAGTATATAATGTGATTATTATTTTACAATCTCTATCCCGATCGGGACGGTGACTTGTTAGTTTGATTAGCGTCGACTTGACTTTTTCCTGGTCCTGGGACATTGTTATTGTCGAGCCCAGCACAGAAATCCATATTCCACATTATCCTAACCCTAACCTCAATAACCAAACATGTACAGTGGATATAAAAATTATGCAAACCCTTGCTAAAATGCCAGGTTCTTAAGATGTAAAAGAATGAGACAAAGATAAATCATGTAAGAATTGTTTCCACCTTTAATGTGATCTATAACGTGAAAACAAACGGAAATGTTTGGGGGGGGATTAAAAACAAAAAACTTGCAATAACCTGGTTTCATAAGTGTGCACACCCTTAAACTAATATTATGTTGAAGCACCTTTTGATTTTATTACAGCCCTATTACAGTTTTTTGGGTAGGAGTCTATTAGCATGGCACATTTTGACGTGGTAATATTTGCCCACTCTTCTTTGCAAAAGCGCTCCAAATCTGTCAGATTGCAAGGACTCCTGTGCACAGCCCTCTTCAGATCACCCCACACATGTTCATGTGGATTCAGTTCTGGGCTCTGGCTGGGGCATTCCAAAATGTTAATATTCTTCTGGTGAAGCCATGCTTTTGTGGATTTGGATGTGTGCTTTGGGTTGTTGCCGTGCTTAAAGGTGAACTTCCTCCTCATCTTTAGCTTTCTAATGGACGTCTGAAGGTTTTGAGCCAAAATTGCCATTGTATTTGGAACATAATTCCCTCCACCCTGACTAAGGCCCCGGTTCCAGCTGAATAAAAACAGCCCGAAAGCATGATGCTGCCACCACCATGCTTCACTGTGGGTATGGTGTTCTTTGGGTGATGTGCAGTGTTGTTTTTGCACCAAACATACCTTTTGGAATTATGGCCAAAAAGTTCAACCTTGGTTTCATCAGACCATAACATATATTCCCACGTGCTTTTTTGGGGACTTTTCTTCTCGTCTTTTCATCAATTTTGGAGGGACATCCAGTTCTTGGTAATGTCTCAGTGGTGCCATATTTTCTCCACTTGATTTTCACTGTGTTCCAGGGTATATCTAATGCTTTGGAAATAATTGTGTACCCTTCTCCTGACTGATATCTTTCAACAACGAGATCCCTCTGATGCTTTGGAAGCTCTCTGCGGACCATGGCTTTTGCTATAAGATGCAACTAAGAAAATATCAGGAAAATCCTAATAGAACAGCTGAACTTTATTTGTGATTTAATCAGAGTCACTTTAAATGATGGCAGGTCTGTTATGACTACTATTTAACATGAGTTTGATTGGTTGTGATTGGTTAATTCTGAACACAGCTGCATCCCCAGTTATAAGAGGGTGTTCACACTTACGCAACCAGGTTATTGTAAGGATTTTATTTGTCATTTTTCCCCTTGAATATTTCAGTTTTTTTTTCAATTGAATTGCTCATATTATAGATCACATTAAAAGTGGAATAAGTTCTGACATTATTTATCTTTGTCTCATTCTTTTACAACACAGATTCCTGGCATTTTAACAGGGGTGTGTAGACTTTTTACATCCACTGTATGCCTAAACTGATTCTAACCCTAATGCCTAACCCTAACCCCTGAGCTGGAAATTGCAGTTCTCCTCGATTTTTTTTGTGACTTCCATACATTTATTAAATTCTGATGTTGATCAATGGGAGCAGGGGGCAAGGGAACTGAGGTTAATATGCCTACTGTTACCATGAGTGCACTGGGATGTTTAGTGACCACAAAGAGTCAGTACATCGGTTTAATGTCCCATGAAAGATGGCACCCTATGCTGGGCATTGGGATATGATCTTTTGACCATTGATAAAAGTACCCCAACTGGCCCTTTAAGATCACTTCCAGCAGCATTTGGACTCCCATACAAGTGTGGCTAAAACCAAACCTACTTAGCTTCAAATGCAAGCAAGCAACCATGCTTTTAGAATCCTTGTGTACACATACAGTACCAGTCAAGCTGCTCATAAAGCTGGTTGAGACAATGCCAATAACATGCAAAGCTGTCATCTATGCAAAGGGTGGCTATTTTGAACAATCTAAAATATAGATGTATTTTGAGTTTAAGAGTTTGACACTGTCACTGGTTGCTAAAATAATTCCATGTTTTACTATGTGGGTTTGAAGTCTTCACAATTATTCAATAAACTTGAAAATAGTAAAAATAAAGAAACAGCCTTGAATGACTAGGTGTCCAAATGTTTGACTGGAACTGTAGACCCGAATCACACTTAGATACTCACACACTAATAGCTGGACTTTTACCTACTAATGTATTCACTTTCAAACATGTAAAGCTGGCTAATCTCAAGAAGGGTTAAATGTTTAAACAAAAAGTGGTTTCTCCCTGAACCCTCAGCATTTGAAGTGTGGCCAGGAACTACACTCTGGCTCCTGGTTCTTGCGAAACCCAAACATAAACAGCAATATGTGCAGATGATGTTTGAAAAGCTACTGAAGTGGTTCCCAATTAATTTTGGCTGCGCTGTTTATGTTCATCTGCTGAGTTTTTGGCCCTGAGGATATTAAGCTGTTCACTCCAGGACAGTAATGGGAGGATTCATCTCCTGCTCTGGCCGTTTATCTCATATGCACGCACGTGCACTGAAGTCACAGTGGACAAGAAGCTAGACCTCTGACCATAGACTGTACTTTCACCGGACCACACGCATGCCTTGGGCACAGCCCACAAACTCTGGCTTGACGTAGTGTACAAACTGATTACCCCCGGCTCTGATTCACAGGCTCCTCTGTTGTTTATACCGTCAGTGTGGTCATAGATTCAATGCGGTTTCCATTCCGGAATTTCATGAACAAACACTAGTGACTGAATAACTGGGTAACAGACAAAAAAATGTATGTCCAGTTGTCCTCATCATATCGTTACATTGGAAACAATTGCTATGTACAGTGGCCTCAAGAACTGTTGGTAACCTAGGTAAATACGAGCAAAAAGGCTATGAATAAATGTCATGTTTATCAGCTTGATCTTACACTTAAACAATCATACGAATCTAACCTTCAATTAGAAATCAAGCGTCATCAAGAAATACATTTTATTCAGAAACATGGCAGTTATTGGCATCTCAGTATTCAGTACTTTGTGCAACCTCCCTTTGCCACAGCTCAGAGTTTCCTGCTATAATGTTTGATGAAGTCGGAGAACACATAGAAAGGGATTTTGGACCATTCTTCTATACTGAAACTCTCCCAATCCTTCAGAGTCTTCGGTCCTCGCTTGTGGACTCTACTCATCAGCTCACCCCACAGCACCCCACAGCATTTCAACAGGATTCAGGTCAGGAGACCATGATCATAAGGGCACCTACATTTGTGGTGAAAGCAGAATCTCTTATCTGGCAACTCTTCCAAATAATTTGTTGGCTTGGAGGTGGAATCTAATCAAAGTTTTGGAGACTTGGTGACACCAAGATGTAACAAATTACTCTGCAATTCTCCTTGGAGTTTTCTTTGCCACTTCCTCCTCAATGTGTGTGGGGTACACCTGCAAAGTCCACCTGCAAAATCTTTATCACACATCCAGTTGTTTACATCTCTTAATTATTGTCCAAATAGTGGAGATTGGTATTTTCAGGTGTTTAGCTAACTTTTTACATCTAGTGACTGATTTGTGAAGATCAAAAAACTTTTGCCTTATTTTAGTTGTGTTTTTTGGCCTTGACTTAGGGAGTTTAGCCTGTTCATCACCTCATATTTACCTCAGTGAAACTGGATTTCATGGTTGACCACTTAAAAAAAAGGGAAATAATCAATTGTAATATAAATCAGTATCTTTTTTCCCATCATATTTTCTACAGGTGCCAATAATTGTGGCTCGCAATAGAATTATTATTTCTTAATGACAATGTTTTCTCAAAAAACACATAGGTTCATAAGATTTTTTTTAGATAAGGTTAACAATGCTTTCCTAGCCTTTTTTTTTTTACCTGGGGTGCCAATAATTATGGAGTGCACAGTATTAAATGGCATATGAGAGACTATGCTGTTGAATCAAATCAAGTAATGACTGATGTTTATCAGGCTAAGCATCATGTTTTCAGTGTCCAGTAAACAGATGTAATCCTGCAGATGTGGGGATGTAGCCAAATATCCACCACTGTGGCAGAGCATAGATAGAGTATTCAGGTAACGGTGGTGGATACTCGCTCTGTCCTGCTCTCGCCTACCCTCCCACTCACATACAAACACACACAAAATACACAGAGGACAGTACAGAGTGCCCTTCTAACAATTGTTCCACAGAATAAAAGGGGCAGAGTGGGAGGGAGAAAAAGAGAGAGACCTAGAGAGACAGGGAGATTACAGAAGGAGAGAAAGAAGGAGAGGAAGAGAGAGAAGGGACAGTGAGTGGAGAAAAGCCTCTCTCCTCTCTAATGAGAGGACAGAGCCGTTTCTGACAGGGAGAAAAGGCCACAATGGTTCTGAGGTCATTTTATAACGCCTGGAAAAACTGATCCCTCACTTCCTTCTCAAGGTTGGACTCCTCTCAGTTCAAAACATCTCACTATGTATTCCCATCCAACCCGAAATGCGCAGCAGAGAATAGTCTGAAGACACGAACGCTCTGAATGGTCTGGGATATGATACAAAAATATTAGGAGCAAGAGAACACTCCATGGTACGGTAATAAGCTGTCATTGATTCATACTACAAATCCTGGGTCAATTGGTACTCCCACTGAGGAAACAAGTCAGAAGGAAGAAATGTCTGAGACACATCAGACATCAAATTAGATCAAACCCATCTAATTAGTTTGGCTAACCACCTAATGCAATGTAAATAAACATGCTACGAGATCTCTGAGGAGAGTCACAGAGAAGGTAAACTCAGTCTAATTAGAGGGGGTGAATGTACAACCCATGCGACAGTAATAAAAACTCCCTGTCAGAGCATGAAACTGCAATGACCGGACTTCCTTCAATAACATTTAAATACCAGAACGAAACATAAGAGCACTTTGGCAGCCGTGGGACCCAACCATCATGCATTAATAATGAATGCCTGACAAGAAACCATTACACAATGATAGAAACTATTTCAATGACCACCACTGTTCTAAAATACTTAAGACAAGGTAAGAACTGAGAGGGCAAGTGTGAGAAAAGATTTGGTCTTTCAGAACTTTCAACACTGTTTTTCCAAACCAAGTGATGATTAAACTTTTCTCAGATGAACCTCAAAAGCTATTTCTTCCTGGAGTCTTCATTTACAGAACTTGGAATGCTTTAGGGGTGTTGCCTTTGGATCAGTTTATTGGCAGGTTGCTAAGGACCCAAACATTTAACCTAAAGGGACGGTGCAATATTTTTCTCCCATATCTCCCTCCCGTCCAGAGATAACCATGAAGATCTTAATAGAGGAAAATTATTTGTCGAGAAACAAAGAGGTACAAGTGGAAAAAACATTTTAGTTTCAGTTAGGGTTTCAGGTAGAACAGTTTAAGTTCCTTTTCCAGAGAGGATAATTTCTGGAAAATAAGTGTTTATTGTCATTCTTGCTTTCATGAACCCCCTCAAAATGTATCGAAACAAACAGACTGAAGTACATAAAAAGAGTGTAGACAGTGATATTACATGGCAACGGAACATGTACATTTCTCAAAAAGGTTTATGGACGCTAAATAAATCATGTTGTTCTCATTTTCCATCATAGACCATTTTGAAAGACCAAGAGCTAGGGGGAAATCTATTCTCCTATATTTTCAGCTGAAAAGCAGAGTTGATGGATGATGCTTCACAGAGAAAACCACAGACATCACAGATGCAACGACAAAGAGGGAGAAATCCTCCTCTTCTGTGTTTCAAAGCCTACTGTGTAAATCAACAGGCCCAAGGCACTAACACTTTCAACCTCATCTGTGACCCTGACTATCATAAAGCAGCCCCTGCGACCAAAAAAAAACAAATTCCCAATTTCAAAATGGCCGTTTGTAACTTTCAAATACATGCATTGCATTATCTGTGTTGAAACATACATGAAAATGTTTTAAACCAAACTAACTGACCTTAATCTGACAGATTTGTGTTCATTTGCCATAATAATTTACTGTAGGCATTTGCGGTCAAAACTTTAATCAATACAGAGTATTTCGCTGAACTGCTCCCCTAATTGCAGTTGTAGAGTAACCCAAGAAATTGTTTAAAACCATACATGTCACAGGTATACAGCCCTGGAAAAAATTAAGAGACCCCTGCACCTTTTTCTTTCCTTTCCAAAAAATTTGAAAAGGAAAGTTTTGAGTGAGGAACAGAAGCGTTCAATTTGAAGTGGTCTCTTAATTGTAACCGTTCTGTTCCATTCAGTATAATGGTTATAACCCAAATTTGACCAACTATATTAAAGTTACTGTAATATAATTATTTCTTTAAAATGTAGAACCCTGTTTACAAAAAAGTTGGGAAGCTGCGTAAAATGGAAATAAAAACAGAATGCAATGATGTGCAAATCATTTATGCCTATTTTTGATTGAAACTAGTACAAAGACAATAAATCAAATGTTGAAACCATTTTGAATTTGATGCCAGTACCCTGTTTCAAAACAGTTGGTACAGGAACATGTTTAACATTGTGTTGCATCACCTGTTCTTTTAATAATACTCTGTACGTGTTTGGAAACTGAGGAGACCAATTGCTGTAGATTTGAAAGTGAAATGTATTCCCATTCTTGCTTCATATAGGTGCTCAACATTTTGTAGTGTTCTTTGTCGTATTTTCTGTTTCATAATGCGTCAAATGTTTTTAGTGGGTGACAGGTCTGGACTACAGGCCGGCCAGTTTAGCACCTGGACTCGTTTACTACAGAGCCATGCTGTTGTAATATGTGCAAAAGGTTGTTTGGCATTGTCAATCTGAAATAAGCAAGGCCTTCCCTGAAAAAGACATTGACTTGATGGCAGCATATGTTGCTCAAAAACCTGTATGTGGGAAGCTGACGTGACGCCCTTGTTTTCCATTCATAATGGCAATCACAAATTGAATTTAATCCAAAGTGTTTAACATTTTGATATATTGTTAATTGCTTATTTTTACTTGGCATTCGAGTGAATGAATGCTTAATATCCTTTATTTTCTTACAGCTTTGCATTCATCATTGCATTCTGTTTTTATTTCCATTTTACGCAGCTTCCCAACTTTTTGTAAACGGGGTTCTACATTTTAAAGAAATAATTATATTACAGTAACTTTAATATAGTTGGTCAAATTTGGGTTATAACCATTATACTGAATGGAACAGAACGGTTACAATTAAGAGACCACTTCAAATTGAACGCTTCTGTTCCTCACTCAAAACTTTCCTTTTCAAATTTTTTGGAAAGGAAAGAAAAAGGTGCAGGGGTCTCTTAATTTTTTCCAGGGCTGTATACCTGTGACATGTATGGTTTTAAACAATTTCTTGGGTTACTCTACAACTGCAATTAGGGGAGCAGGTCAGCGAAATACTCTGTATTGATTAAAGTTTTGACCGCAAATGCCTACAGTAAATGATTGAGTATGGCAAATGAACACAAATCTGTCAGATTAGGATCAGTTAGTTTGGTTTAAAACATTTTCATGTTTGTTTCAACACAGATAATGCAATGCATGTATTTGAAAGTTACAAACGGCCATTTTGGTGGCCTAGCCAGTCTCCAGACCTGAATCCAATAGAAAATCGTTGGAGGGAGCTGAAAGTCCGTATTGCCCAGCAACAGCCCTGTATGGAGTCTGTATGGAGGAGTGGGCCAAAATCACTGCTGCAGTGTGTGCAAACCTGGTCAAGAACTACAGGAAACGTCTGATTTCTGTAATTGCAAATATTTGGTACAGAAACCTAAGTTCTGCTTTTCTGATCAAATACTTATGTCATGCAATAAAATGCTAATTAATTACTTAAAAATCATACAATGTGATTTTCTGGATTTTTGTTTTAGATTCCGTCACTCACAGTTGAAAAGTACCTATGATAAACATAACAGACTTCTACATGCTTTGTAAGTGGGAAAACCTGCAAAATCGGCAGTGTATATCTACTTGTTCTCCCCACTGTATATATTTTTAAGAAACAATAAAATATCTCAGTAGCCTTTGTACTATTTTCTATTGAATATGTGGTTTAAATGATTTGCAAATCATTGAATTCTGTTTTTATTCATATTCATATCCCAACTTTTTTGGAAATGGGGTTGTATATTCAAGCCCAAGCATGATCCAGTGGTCGCACACGTTGCCTTCAGTGCAGTGTGCTGCCAAACAGGTTGAATTCACTACTAGTTGTAATTCGGCATACTATCTTTCACAGATTTTGTTGTTAGTGACTAAAGCATGAAATGGTCTTAAAATATATAGGCAGTCGACACTTTATTAGGTAAACCCATCATGTCTGGGACAGAACCACCTATTTCCTCTAGAACAGCCAGAATTATTTGTGGCATGGATTCAACAAAGTGATGGAATCTTTTCTTGGGCATTGCTGCATACCACCCATTCTAGCTCATCCCAATTAAAGGAGTTCTATCAGATTGAAATCTGGGGATGGCACAGGCCATTAGAGTAAACTAAAGACACTATCATGTTCACTGAACCCGATTGAGAAGATGCGTGCTTTGTGACATAGCACATTGTTCTTCTGGAAATACCCATTTAAAAAAACAATAGACTGTAGCCATAAAGGAATACACATGGTCAGCAACAATGCCGAGGAACTGCAGCATTCAAATGATACTCAATTGGTACTAAGGGGCCTAATGTGTACCAAGAAAACATTCCCCAAACTATTACACCACCAGCCTGTACAGGTGACACAAGGCTGGATGGATCCAAAAACTCATGCAGTTTATAAACAATTCTGACCCTGTGTTTGCGGCAGGAACTCTGATTTGTCAAAATTGGCACTGTTTTACAATTTTCAAAAGACACGTTTTGGTGATTAATTGCCACTGGAAAATGGCCGTGTGATATTACAGTCCTGGAATGTAATGAAAGTAAGTTTATCACAATGCATAGCAGTACTGACTGAAACCTACAGAGGTGGGAATGAAAGAAGGACAGGGAGTGTAGCTTTAAGTTAGGAAGTCACACAGAGGAAGTAATTTGACACCAACTCTGTCATAGGACATGAGGACATCTCTCAGGGGGGTGGGAGGAATTGGCCACACTTACACACATGCATGCACGCATACAGTTTCTCTGTGGGGGTCTGAGGGCATCTGGTTGGCTAACTTCCAGTGTCTTGACCTCCTTCTCTGTATTAAACCAGAAAGTAACATCTCAAATACTCATGCTAATAAAGACTTCTCTCTTGATTTTCACTTGGTGTGATTTTGAGGGGATCAAATACTTATTTCACTCATTAAAATGCAAATCAATGTGGATTTTTTTACATGCCTATTTCTGGATTTTTTTGTTGTTATTCTGTCTCTCACTGTTCAAATAAACCTACCATAATTATATAATGATCATTTCTTTGTCAGTGGGAAAACGTACAAAATCAGCAGGGGATAGAAAAAAAAATCCCTCACCGTACATTATGATTCCAGCTATACAGGGTTTGTACAGGTCACTGGCCAAGACACCTGGTGAGGCCTCACTCTCATCTTTATTCTGGGTTTCTTCTTTTAACTGCATGCGGTCTTAACTTCTCTGTGTACTGCTGGACACGGGGGCAGTATGTCACACTCAACAACACAGCATCCCTTCCTCTGTGTACATCTATCCCCAACTGTCATCTGCCCAGTGCTACCCTATATATAGACCTGAGAGGATCTGACAGAGACTGCTCGGCAGTTCAATATGCAAATGAGACCACTCTTGTTGACCTATAAGATGGCGCGGTTAATTTCCATACAGAAGTAAACAGGACTCACGACCAGTGCAATAACAACCTCCTCAAACACAACTACAATAAAACAAATGAACTGGCTTTTCAACTCACAAGGAAGGCCAAATCAGTGAGCCAGTTTTAACTATGTGGTGAACAGGTGAGTGGGGTGAAGTACCTGGGAAACATCCTGGACCTTTGTTGTAATGCCAGCACTGAGAACGTCAATAAAACCTGCCAACAACAAATGTACCTGAAGCACAGACTGAGAAAACAAATTGTTAAAGGCCATCCTTGGGCATGAAAATAGTCAGTGCCTATTTCTCAATTTGTTGTTTGAGCTACTACTCTCTGGAAGGAGATACAATAATATTTTACATTTTTAATAAAAAGGTTTTGGGACACCTCGGACCATCACATGAAAAAACATTCTAGGGAACCATGACAAAAAATCCTAAGAATGCCCTGTCTCAGGGACAATAAGAGAACTAGGCAGAACATGCAAATAATGGAACAATGAGCCTTTTAAGGACAGGAAAAATATAAGACATTTTTTAACACTGCCAGATCAAGATTATTGTCAAGTAAGATATTTTTGAACAACTGTTTGATGTTTGTTAGTATTAGAAATTGTGTTGTTCGTACACACGCACGAACAATTGGCCCAGAATGACTGTAAAAACATATGGCAATTTATAAAGTGAGAGCCCGTTGCCATCTGTCAATATGTCTATTCAGTATATGGCTATTCGGCAGGGAACTCACAGATCCGTGTCACTTGCAATATCTACTACTATTGAATTCTCAGTGTGACGCCATAGGATTCAACTGAATTCCATTCTGGGAAGGAACACATTGAACTGGTAAAGCATAAAATCCCGACACAGAACAGTGGTGTGCTTTATTCATATTCATGCTGTAACTCTGACCCACTTTGACAATGAGGCCAGGACAAGATTGTGAGATTCAGGTCACCAGCCAGCTTGTCTCCTCTCTGGTGTGGTGAAAGGTATCAATTCCAGTTTGGATGACAAAGGAAAACTAACTCAAATCTTAACTTTGAGCATGTTTGCATGTGCTCATCAGTGATACATACTGTAGCCAGCAGCTCAATAGTCAAACCATGATATAATCTTTAGAAATATCATGCAGAACCAAATTTTGTACCGGCAAATTATTTGGCTACAACCCGGAAAAATGCTGCAATTATCAGCTCAGTGGCATGTAATTGTGTTAAACTGCTTCCAGTTGAAGTAATGGGACATACAGTGACACTTTCCATCCAGTAGATTCAAGGCATTACCCCAAAATGCTTGAGTGACCTGCTCAGTCTCATTTGAATGTGTCTGGCTAGAGCCTCTCCTTTCTAGATCCAAATTAGAGTGACAGGGACTGTGGTCACAGTCTGGTAGAGTCAACACTCAACAGCCACAGACGGCGCCGGGCAAGCCTGTCAGTCAACCGTAGAATCAGGGTCCTCTAGGCACCTAACAGGCAGACTGCAACAGCTGGCTCCCATAGCCCACTCACAGAGGGCACCTGCAAACTTGATGCTTTGGCACCGGTCGTGCACAAGAGCATCTACGGTGGGCTCTGCCAACAACTACAGCTGGCAGGATGGACAAATAGGTCGTGAGGATGTCTGGACATTACCTATGTAGCCATGAGTTCAAAAGTCACAATTCAGAGTGCTTTAATAACCTGGATCCGGACCGGGAATGTATATCTTTCACATTAGTAGGGTACAGCATGACAATCAGGTTGAAGCAGATGACAATTCCCTAAGCAGCACAGGCAGGGTAGTCATTGAGGAAAATGACTGAGGGATAAGCACTGAATGGAATTCCAATACATAGAGTCACTCAATAGAGACTCACAAGATAGGTCTCTGTCCACTTCCCAAGAATTTCCAGCAAATTTTTAAAAAGGTTTAAACTGACTGGATAAAATCAGTGCTTTGACGTGGCGCACATTTAAAAAAATTCAGTTTTTCAACTCCTAACAATAAATGTTTCGTAAACCGTAAAGATAGTACATTGGTTTTGGGCGATACATGAGCTAGCGACACAGGTTGGCTAGTCTAGATTATGGCACCACACTGTGCTAATCTTACATTAATTTATTTCCTTAGCATAACAACATGCATGTTGTCCTGAGTCGTACTGGGAGGCCAATACACTATACAACAGTTACAAAATTCACTACAATATGATGGATATTATACAAATATTTGCATATGAAACGGGATTTGCAACAACTTTCCAGGACTTTTGCAAAATAATATTTCCTGATTCATGTGTATATTCTTGTTATAACGGTAGAATCTATAAATAGAATAATTATCATAGTTCAGTTAGCCATGAAAATGTGAGTTTGAAAGATAAGATAATTGGTTGGATGGAAACTTGCCGTCTTCAACACTGGACAGTGACCACAGATTATTACCAATCTTTCCATCTTTTGCGTGGTCAATGCTTAAAATTCCTCCATGTCTAAACTTGAAAAACAAATCGTCCTTTATTACTTTTGGAATTTGTAATGCTTCCTGACAGTTTTGCTGATTCTTTAATGACTGTTGCCAGCTGGGTAGAGTGAAGAGACTATCAATGTAGGTCCATTATCATTTCTACACAGTTGCCCTTCAGCCTGAGACATTACTATGTCGATGGAGATCTTTTTTAACCCCAGGAAAGAGTATTATAAATACACCTCCATTTTACCCAGGGCAGGGTGAAATCTCCAAAGACAGTCATCAATTTGTATGCGCACCACGGTGACAACATCTGACCTTTAGAATATTAGGGTTATTTAAAGCTACATACCAAACATTTTTAATATATATATATATATATTTTCAAGACATTTATTGTGACGGATGAGGTTTAGTGCAGATGGAAGAAAGTCAACAACTTGATTTGGGCTAGCAATGCCAACAGACACCCCCCAGTACTGTTTGCACTGTCCATCCCATAGTTATGGTGTGTCAGAGGAGGATCAACAAAACTATTCCCTGTAGCAGATGGCTTACTTACAGTTTCTCCAGGACGTTCAGGCCAAAGAAGGAGGCATTTCTCAGCAGGGAAATCTTGTTGTTGCTGAGGATCCTGCGGACAGAAGAGTGGAAAGGTATTTCAAATTTAGACAAGGAGATGGCGAGCCTTGGGACGTGTGGTTAAATACCACAAATATACTTCCCAATGGGAAGATTTAACACAAATGTCCAATAAATTAAGTGTCCTGTCAATAAATTGGGTGAGAGATAGAAATGTATTGCTGATTAGATCTGTCTGTAAATATCCCGTCTCGGGTGCGTATCCATTTATTTACGGCTGTTTGTGGTTAAAAAGGGTTATGACCCCCCCATCAGGATATCACCCTCAGAGAACACACCTAATGCTATGCCCATTCAGCACAATTCATGCAGCTCCAGTACCACAAACAAATCAATGATTGACTGCTCCACAGGGACACGAGCAATAAACATTTGCCCCAGGATGTGGATATCACTTTCTCATACATTTTGAACCACATATATTTCAGAAGTAAAGTAGAGCTTTATTTATTTGTTCAATTCTGGCTAGTGTTTTCTTCTCTAAATATAAAGTGGAATTAGCTTTGTATGCAAGATGGTTTACTCAAGACTCCATGCAGAATATCTAAGCAGTCAAACATAAACACACAAACAAAAACAAAGACACACACACACACAAACACTAAGGAACAAATATAAAAACCCACAAGGTCAAACACACAAACACAAAAAACAAACATACAGTTAGTGTGCAAAAGTTTTAGGGGGGTGTGAAAAAATGCTGTAAAGTAAGATTGCTTTTAAAAATAGACATGTTAATAGATATTATTTATCAATTAACAAATGCAAGGTGAGTGAACAGAAGAAAACTCTAATCAATATTTCGTGAGACCACCCTTTGCCTTTGTAGACATATAGTCAGGTGATGGAGTTGGGGATTTGGTCAGAATTAATGGTCTCCTCAATGCTGAGAAAAACAGAGAAAAACAGTTGTGCTCAAAAGTTTGCATACCCTGGGAGAAATGGCAATATATGTATCATTTTTAAAGAAAATATGAGTGAGCAGGCAAAACACGTCTTTTATTTCTTATGGGATTCACATTCAACTGTAGATTCACATAACATAATGGCATAATCATGAAACAAAACATGGGAACAAAGAAAAAAAATTACTGATCCCCTTTTCAAAATTCTGCATACCCTTAGTTCTTAATACTGTGTATTGCCCCCTTCAGCATCAATGACAGCATGCATTATTTTGTAACAGTTGACTATGAGGTCCCGGATTCTTGCAGGTGGTATAGCTGCCCATTCGTCTTGGTAAAATGCCTCCAGGTCATGCAAAGTCTTAGGTCATCTTGCATGAACACACATTTGAGATCTTCCCAAAGTTGCTTGATGATATTAAGGTCAGGAGACTGTGATGGCCACTCCAGAACATTAATTTATTCATACCTTTTTCTGCTGTAACCAATAGAAGGCCACTAACTTGCCCCCCCCCCCCCCCCCCCCCCCCCCCCCCCCCACCACACACTTCACTGTGGAGAGGGTATTCTGTATATACCAGGCAATAGAAAGACATTTCTCAAATGTACCTTAGTTCAAAATCAGGCTTTTTTGTGGCATTGGTGCAGTAAAGGCTCCTTTCTGGCAACTCCACCTTGCAGCTCATTTTTGTACAAGTATCATCGCATTTTGCTCCTTGAAACAACTACATCGTCTTTTTCCAGAGCAGCCTGTATTTCTCCTGAAGTTACCTGTGGGTTTTTCATTGTATCCCGAACAATTCTTCTGGCAGTTTTGGCTGAAATCTTTCTTGGTCTACCTGACCTTGGCTTGGTATCAAGAGATCCCCAGATTTTCCACTTCTTAATAAGTGATTGAACAGTATTGACTGGCATTTGCAAAGCTTTGGATATCTTTTTATATCCTTTTCCATCTTTATAAAGTTCCATTACTTTGTTACGCAGGTCTTTTGACAGTTCTTTTCTGCTCCCCATAGCTCAGTATCTAGACTGCTCTGTGCATCCACATGAGAGCTGACAAACTCATTGACTATTTATACACAGACACCTATTGCAATTTAAAAAGCCACAGGTGTGGGAAATCCACATTTAATTGCCATTTTCACCTGTGTGTGTCAGCTTGTGTGTCTGGCCAAGGCCAAACATTCAAGGGTGTGTACACTTTTGATCAGGGCCATTTGGATGATTTCTGAACATTATGTTTTAAAAAGGAGCCAAAGAACTATGTGATAAGTAAAGGCTTCATATGATCACTATCTTTAAAAAAAAGACATCAATGCCAGAATGTCAACATCAATGCCAAAATTTCTGTCAGGGTATGCAAACTAATGAGCACAATTGTACATGCAGATAATTATCCATCATGGCAATACCTTTAGGGAGGAATCTGATTGGCCCCAAATGTATTCTGCAGCATGACAATGACCCGAACCGTTCACTATTTAAGAACTATCTTCAGCATAAAGAAGAACAACGAGTCCTGAAGTGATGGTATGGCCTCCACAGAGCCCTGATCTCAACAGCATTGAATCTGTCTGGTATTACATGAAGACAGAGAGCCAACTGAAGCTGCCTAAATCCACAGAACTGTGATTAGTTCTCCAAGATGTTTGGGCCAACCGACCTGCCAAGTTCCTTCAGAAACTAGAACAACTGATGCGGTTCTGAAGGCATTTGATTTAGATTTTTTTTCTGTTCACTCACTTTGCATTTTGATAATTGATTAATATAATCCATTAAAACATCTATTTTTGAAAGAACTCATATTTTACAGGATTTTGTTTTATACCTGCCTGAAACTGTATATACAAACACACAAACAAACAAACTAAAACACACACAGACACACAGAGCTGAAAGCCAAGGCTAAATATCTTGCACAGAAACACACACACAAGAAAAAAGGCACACACAGTGACAAACAGTCAGTGTGGTGTTTGGAGAGTCCAGGGGGGCTCGTTAGGACACAGATGGGGGTCCGTCATACCTGCTGCTCTAGTGAAACAAACATATCAAACAAATATAAACTCTAGGACACACAAGGATTTACACAGACACCCAACAAGCAGGTGCATACAAACACACACATATCCACGCATTTTGTTTTCCTTGTAGGGAACGGAAACCCAGAAATCCATGTCACCTATCCCCTAACTCTAAAAGTAACCCAAATTCTAACAATTATAAGTTTTATTAAACCTAACCCATTTGCCCGGAAATCTCCATTGTCCTAGTGGGAATCGTACAAAAAAATACTGTGGGGACCAGTTTGTCAGGTTTTACCATCATTATAGGGAATTCTTGTCCAAGTACACAGACTTGGATCACACAAACCCAGGCTCTCACACAGCCTGCCAACACAGTTCACATAGTGAGGGAGCCCAGAAAGGTTTCTCCATTGATTTTCACGCCTGGGGTGGAATACAGCAGTAAATGATTTTGACTCTGAATACTGAGATACCCAGTCCAGCCCTTCTCTACAGGCATTCCTCGCATTCAATACTCTGGGCTGTACCAGGACCAGTTTGTAATGATTTATGTCACGCTTATTCTTCAGCCCAGATACACAGCATTTCAAATACACCCGGAATGGCATTTCTTTGGATTTCATATCTGCAAAAATATCGATCGCCCTCGCCATGCATTAAATCATCACGACTGCCGCTGGGCTGGCATGGCTGCCTGGCCGGGGGCTGTGCTGCGGAGCATGGCGGCTGGTGCCCACGCAGGACAGCCCCGCTACGTCGCAAGCCTCCCGCGGGCACGTTTCTATAGACAGATGCCCAAGGTCAAATCACTCGCTGTTCTTCCGCCTGTCCCCCCGCTTTAACAAGATCATCCTCCTTCCACTCTGAGGAGGGACAGCAGAGGTTTGGGAATGGCGTTAATGGGAAACTGTCATAAGCCACCTCGTGAGGAGGACACATATTTTACAGACAAGAATGCATTCTCCGCTGTAGTGCTAAATGCATTTTGCTGAAGGTGAAAATTGCTAACTAGCTAACGGGGGAGGGAACGGCACAGACACTAAAATACTTCGTTAAATGGTGTTGATGTGATAGAAATACAGTAGTGATGAATAGGGGTGTGACGATGTGGAAACGTGACGATAGTTTTCGTTGAACTGAAAAGCTGTCTCGATATCAGCATGACGTTGTGTGAGGGTGTAATTAGCATAGCCCCAGCCACTTTTAAATAATTTGTGTGGCAGCATTTTGGGTCCCCGGTAGAAACAATAAACGGCGACCAAGTGACAGACAACACATGAACAATATGTAAGAACTGTAAGAAAATAGTGCCATACCCCACGGCTAACACGAGCACAACGCCTTATAGAACCACCACAGCTCCCAACTAAAATCAACTGCACCTGTGAAGAAAACACTGAAAGGCCAGAAAACACTCACAAATGCCTTCTCAACGTCCACAGTCAAGTGCTAGAGCCATGGCAATAATGAGAGACATCAGCGTTTTCATTGCAGTTGATATGAGGCCATTTTGCATGGTGGAAAATCTGGGATTTCGGTGACTCCTCCACACATTGGAACCGAAATACACCATTGGATATGATGCTGAGCCGGTTTCTAATCTTTGCCAGCTAGTTAGTTACAGTAGCTAATAACTAGCTAACACACAGAACCATACCGAACACAAAAACTGTTAGCTCATGGTAAACCTATGTAAAATAGTCAGACAATTTGGCTAATGGCAGATGGAGTAGTAGATAGAATAGGCCAGCTCCATTCTCAGCATGATCATACTTCAATTAAACATCAAATGCATGTTTGCTATAATAAATTAAATGTTACAATTCAGTATTAGTGTACTAGATTATCAACTGCTGATATAAAATAACCCATAAAATAATAGTCATCCCCAAAAGGTGCACATTAAGTTGAAAGGTCTTGCTTTAGACTAAGAGACTATAACTATAGCCTATAAGTATTTGATACACTGCCGATTTTGCAGGTTTTCCTATTTACAAAGCATGTAGAGGTCTGTAATTTTTATCATAGGTACACTTCATCTGTGAGAGACATAATCTAAAACAAAAATACAGAAAATCACATTGTATGATTTTTAAATAATTAATTAGCATTGTATTGCATGACATAAGTATTTCATCACCTACCAACCAGTAAGAATTCCGGCTCTCACAGACCTGTTAGTTTTTCTTTAAGAAGCCCTACTGTTCTCCACTCATTACCTGTATAAAAGACACCTGTCCACACACTCAATCAAACAGACTCCAATCTCTCCACAATGGCTAAGACCAGAGGATCTAAAATCAGGGATAACATTTTAGACCTGCACAAGGCTGGGATGGGCTACAGGACAATAGGCAAGAAGCTTGGTGAAAAGGCAACAACTCTTGGCGCAAATTATTAGAAAATGGAAGAAGTTCAAGATGACGGTGAATCTCCCTCGGCCTGGGGCTCCATGCAAGATCTCACCTCGTCAATGATCATGAGGAAGGTAAGGGATCAGCCCAGAACTACACGGCAGGACCTGGTCAATGACCTGAAGAGAGATGGGACCACACTCTCAAAGAAAACCATTAGTAACACACTACGCCGTCATGGATTAAAATCCTGCAGCGCACGCAAGGTCACCCTGCTCAAGCCAGTGCATGTCCAGGCCCGTCTGAAGTTTGCCAATAACCATCTGGATGATCCAGAGGAGGAATGGGAGAAGGTCATGTGGTCTGATGAGACAAAAATAGAGCTTTTTGGTCTAAACTCCACTCGCCGTGTTGGGAGGAAGAAGAAGGATGAGTACAACCCCAATAAAACCATCCCAACTGTGAAGCATGGAGGTGGAAACATCATTCTTTTGGGATGCTTTTCTGCAAAGGGGACAGGACGACTGCACCGTATTGAGAGGAGGATGGATGGGGCCATGTATCGCGAGATATTAGTCAACAACCTCCTTCCCTCAGTAAGAGCATTAAAGATGGGTCGTGGCTGGGTCTTTCAGCATGACAACGACCCGAAACACACAGCCAGGGCAACTAAGGAGTGTCTCTGTAAGACGCATCTCAAGGTCCTGGAGTGGACTAGCCAGTCTCCAGACCTGAACCCAATAGAAAATCTTTGGAGGGAGCTGAAATTCCATATTGCCCAGCGACAGCCCCAAAACCTGAAGGATCTGGAGAAGGTCTGTATGTGGGCTGCAGTGTGTGCAAACCTGGTCAAGAACTACAGGAAACGTATGATCTCTGTAATTGCAAACAAAAGTTTCTGTACCAAATATTAAGTTCTGCTTTTCTGATGTATCAAATACTTATGTCATGCAAGAAAATGCAGATAAATTACTTAAAAATCATACTACGTGATTTTTCTGGATTTTTGTTTTAGATTTCATCATTCACAGTTGAAGAGTACCTATGATATGAAATTACAGACTTCTACATGCTTTGTAAGTGGGAAAACCTAAGAAAAATCGGCAGTGTATCAAATGCTTGTTCTCCCTACTGTAGTGCTTAAAAGACCTGAGATTTGACTTGGACTTCCATCCAGTGACTTAAGATTTGAGTCAGATTTGCATGCAGTGACTTGAGGCTTGACTTGGACTTGTCTGATCACATCAAATGTCCAAGAGATAATTCGGGGTCCCCTAAAGAGCAGTACTGATATCTCTCAGTTCTAATCGTCCATGGAGACAACGAGCCTAGTCAGTTAGGATACCTAAGTTTGGTGTGAAAAAACAAACAAATGCCAATGGGAGCCCAAAGCTGAGCAAGCAGGTGTTCATGATGCATTATACTGTCGTTGATTTAGACATCAATGTCCTAACTGGGCTGTCAGTTTGGATCCCATATGACAAAGCTCTCCCCTCCCAGTTCCCCTGAGTTCCGCCCTCCCTGTACGGGCAGAACCCCCCTCTGAGAGACAGGCAGCCACTGTTTGTGCAAACTGAAGCGTGCCCCGTGCTGTGAACGCAGAGGAAAGCAGACGCTTGGCGACCCCCGCACAACTCTCTCGGGCCGCTGCACAACGTCCAGGAAATCCAAGGAAAAACACAATTGTGCGTTATGTAAACAGTGAATGGCGACCACCTAGAGTATCCGTCCAATTCTCTGTTTATATTACCAGCTAGAAAATGACATTTCCTTATGGTTGTGAAATAGCAGCAGTGGTGGCAATGGCAGCAGTAACTGCAGATATAATGGTAGTAGCAGGGCTTTCATAGACGGTCTCCAAAGTTGTGCTTGGCATGAAGCAAACACAAATAAAACCATTTACTTCGTAGTGTTTCCATGTGGCAAAATATCTCTTTCCTGACCAGGGCCAATAGCAAAACGAATCGGACCGACATTAGATTTTTTTACAGGGGCATGTTTTTCTCACATGATGGCACAGATAGCACACATTATATACAGTATCTCACAAAACTGAGTACACCCCTCAGATTTTTGTAAATATTTTATTATATCTTTCATGTGACAACACTGAAGAAATGACACTTTGCTACAATGTAAAGTAGTGAGTGCACAGCTTCTATAACAGTGTAAATTTGCTGTCCCCTCGAAATAACACAACACACAGCCATTAATGTCTAAACCGCTGGCAACAAAAGTGAGTACACCCCTAAGTGAACATGTCCAAAATGAGACCCAAGTGTCAATATTTTGTGTGGCCACCATTATTTTCTACCACAGCCTTAACCCTCTTGGGCATGGAGTTCACCAGAACTTCACAGGTAGCCACTAGAGTCCTCTTCCACTCCTCCATGACGACATCACAGAGCTGGAGACCTTGCGCTCCTCCACCTTCCATTTGAGGAAAAGCCACAGATGCTCAAAAGGGTTTAGGTCTGGAGACATGCTTGGCCAGTCCATCACCTTTACCCTCAGCTTCTTTAGCAAGGCAGTGGTCGTCTTGGAGGTGTGTTTGGGGTCGTTATCATGTTGGAATACTGCCCTGCGGCCCAGTCTCCGAGGGAGTGGATCATGCTCTGCTTCATTATGTCACAGTACATGTTGGCATACATGGCATTGGTTCCCTCAATGAACAGTAGCTCCCCAGTGCCGGCAGCACTCATGCAGCTCCAGACCATGACACTCCCACCACCATGCTTGACTGTAGGCAAGACACACTTGTCTTTGTCCTCCTCACCTGGTTGCCGCCACACACGCTTGATGCCATCTGAACCAAATACGTTTATCTTGGTCTCATCAGACAACAGGACATGGTTCCAGTAATCCATGTCCTTAGTCTGCTTGTCTTCAGCAAACTGTTTGCGGACTTTCTTGTGCATCATATTTAGAAGAGGCTTCCTTCTGGGACAACAGCCATGCAGACCAATTTGATGCAGTGTGCGGCGTATGGTCAGAGCACTGATAGGCTAACTCTCCACCCCTTCAACCTCTGCAGCAATGCTGGCAGCACTCATACATCTATTTCCCAAAGACAACCTCTGGATATGATGCTGAGCACATGCACTCAACTTCTTTGGTCGACCATGGCGAGGCCTGTTCTGAGTGGAACCTGTCCTGTTAAACCGCTCTATGGTCTTGGCCATCGTGCTGCAACTCAGTTTCAGGGTCTTGGCAATATTCTTATAGCCTAGGGCATCTTTATGTAGAGCAACAATAATTTTTTTCAGATCCTCAGAGAGTTCTTTGCCATGAGGTTGAACTTCCAGTAACCCATCTGCTCCCCATTCACACCTGAGACCTTGTAACACTAACGAGTCACATGACACCAGGGAGGGAAAATGGCTAATTGGGCCCAATTTGGACATTTTCACTTAGGGGTGTACTCACTTTTGTTGCCAGTGGTTTAGACATTAATGGCTGGGTGTTGAGTATTTTTGAGGGGACAGCAAATTGACACTCTTATACAAGCGGTACACTGACTACTTTAGATTTTAGCAAAGTGTAATTTCTTCAGTGTTGTCACATGAAAGATATAATCAAATATTAGCAAAAATGTGAAGGGTGTACTCACTTTTGTGAGATACTGTAAATGGGTGTTATTAGGAGAGACGTAACCTAAGTTAATTGTAAAAAAGCATTACGTTTTAGCTTATCATGTGCATAACCTGTCTTAATGTCTTCACTGTAATGTCAAACAAATAACCTCCAAATAATGTCAATTATTCTTAACAGCGCAATGTGCAACTACCAACTTTCTTTCAATTAATGGGGCAGTGGCTAAGTGCTTTGCAGTCCAACTCTGTCATTGTGACCAGGAGGCTTAAAATACATTTTCTTCAATTCACTACTGTCTGGCTGAAATATAACCCATATTTATGATGTCGTCAGACCAAAAAGTGTATGTCCTGCTAAACTCCTTTGTCCAGAAAGCCTCAGATTCATAAGTGACACACTGAGACAGATGGGCACTGTTTTGCTCACTCTGATGTTTTATCCATAGAATTTTTAAAGCCAGGGTTTCCAAGGAATGATGGAAAAGTCGGTTCGACAAAACAAAATGGGATTTGGAGTCAATGGGAAAAATAACAATCTGTGTAACGTAGCTGTAATGACAGCACGTCATCATGACAACAACCGTGTGAAAGATCATTTCGGAAAAAAAAGTGTTAGATTTCATGGCCTTCAAATAAACAGTTTTGGTAAGCGCTAGCTATTGGAATGCCGTACTTCTTGTAAAACCAAAAAAGTTATTCAAAAATATCATGCCTCAGCAAGGATGCTTAGCCCATATTGTCTTTTAAGACACTTTATATACAGTAATGGTATATCTCCAGCTCTATAGATATAGATTTCCAACAGAATTTGCAGTAATTAACATGAAACAGTGCTACCATATGAAACACAAATGCTAATTTTCGCAAAAAAAACTGCTAAAGCTTATTTTCTCAGGAAAAGCTTCTTTGAGGGAGACTGACAAATAATATTGCCTTGCTGGTTCAGAAGAAATGGTCAATATGTATACACACAGGTTGGAACGACATATGCATTTATGTGTCACAACACAATTTAAAAAGTGATATCTTCTATAAAAGGTGTATTTATCTGTCAGGTTTGAACAAGGCATTATATCCACAAACAACATCCATATCAGCTCTTTAAGAGCACAACCCTGGTTTTCATTTTCCCTTCACCAACAGACAGCTGGGGTATATAATTCTGTGAGGTCCAATTTAAAAAGCACTATTATATCACAGAGCCAGCCACACACCAGAGACATACAACTGTATTATTATAAAACGAAAATAACTTCAATTGATGCGATCCAAGAGACCAATGGTGACGACCAAGTAGGGTAAAGATCACCATGTAAACTATTGCAAACTTTCAGATAGGCCCGGCCCCACGGTTTCCAGCCACTTTCCTTCAAACATCCCGAGCCCTCTGTTATTCTATAATATCCAGTTACTAGGCACAGCTAACCAAAATAACATATTTCATATCGACTAACATTGACCTTGGACGCGAAACAGACATCGCTCTGGAGTTCAAGTGGGTATTTGCAGAGCTTCAAATAGGCCCTGGTTGTCAGTTGAGCACATCTGCACATGTTGTCGCCCTGCAGGACTACAGAAGGAGCATACTCTTTTCTTGATTAATGCAAATCAGAATCCTTGCGAAAAGCAAGTTGTGTTCCTGCTATTGTACGAATAACGATGGGGGGCATGTTACATTTGAAATAGTAATTTCCATTTGCCAAGACGATATCAGATAGTATCGATCCATGTCTGTTTTGGAGTTGTTCGAAATTTCAGAGGGTTGACGCGTACACAAACACATGCACAGAGCAGATTACACACTGAGTAAGCGATGCAGCCTCATTGCGAACGCCCTTGCAGTGATGAGCCTGGGAGCCAGTTAATGTGTTTCCTACTGTGATCCCACCACGCAACAGAAGCTGAACAACGCACCCTTTTAATCGGTTGGTTTTACCACGTCTCGGAAAACAAAACATGTGACCAAAGGTTGGGCTGCCTCCATGATAGCAGACTCATGACAGTTTAAATAACCTTGCTATTTACTCAATGGTAAAGGGAGGAGGCAGGGATAACAGACCCAGAGTATCCTTGGCCCTCATTGTATTTTTCTTCCTCAATATTTTTAGAAGGTCAACATTCGCACTGCTTCTAACCACATTCTTGGATTTTCGAGGGCACTGTGTGATTTGCAAGCTTTTTGTTCCCCCAACGGTCACAAATTATGGTGCTGCAAGTCATTAACATCCCATAAAGCAAAAGTGATCAGGTGTCCTTGAAACCACGGTATGAAGTACAATACAGCATTTGACAGCAAATAAGAAGTGGACTGAACAAACACTTTGCAGAGAAAGCTGGTGGTTCGATTCATTACTTGGCACGGTGTAATACGGCTTGATGGTAGAACAACTGCACTACAGACCAACAGAAACACAATAACACACAGCCTAGAACCATCTCTTACAATAAAAAAGAATAGCCTCTTGTGGAGATCTTTCAGTTTGTGTTCCTCCTGCTATATTTCAGTGTTAAGGGTATCAGCCCTAAGGCATTGGAATAATTTTATTTTTGTATATATTTTGGGGTAATTTTACGCTTAACTGACCTAAATAAAGTGGGGAAAATAGAGGGAAGCACTCAGTAGGCATAGGCAGGAACAGAACCCACGCTGCAGCGTAACTTCAATACTGGAGGTAGCAGCCTAGACGAGTGGACCACCCTAGGGTACAACTTCTGAGCCTCTGGACCTCCACGGGCCATAAAGTAGCATCTGGATAGAAGGGACATGATAGTTTTTTGAGGAAAAAAAAAATATTTTTTGAGGGAAAAAAGATTTTTCTCAACAATCATCCCTTGGAGATTATAAACGGAAAAATAACTCCTGTGAAGACAAACGAGTCACTTTCAAACCTGAACTGGAGACGAATATGCATTGCAGATAGTAGTTTCAGCCGCAATGTCCTGTGAATGCATATAGGGTATATTAGCGTATTGAACTGCTGCCTTTTACGGGCCAAGAGGCATTCGGTCTCCGCTCCGTCCCTGCTGGCTGCTCTCTGAGTGCTAATTCCAAGAGAATATAAAGGTGCTACGCGTGCATGTCTATGAAATATTCATGATGAACCACTCTGAGCGGAGATGAGCGGGGCCGCCGTAAACACCACCTGAGGAATGTCAGAGCCAGGAAAGCAAGAAAATTGATTTATAGATAGGCGACACGCAAAAACACTCCACAAGGACAGGATGGCCGTGTTTCATAAGCACAGGGAAGAGAGAATCAACTGACAAGATGTGTGGCGAAAATAACATGAGTCATGGTAATAGCCCCTCTGAGTCCAATTTGCACTCGGCAAGAAAGTGAAGAAGACAAACGAAGGTTCACAGCGTAAGTTGAGCAAATGGTCAAATGTCATAGAGAGTGGGGTAGAAGATAAGCAAAAGCATCAGTCCAGCCGTTAGAGGGCTGCCTTCCCCAAAGCTCTACGGTTGCTGTGTGCCATTTCCAGAATAATGTGAAGGATGTTTCTGTACAGGTCAATAGAAAGACATGGCCTCCTGATGGCTTACATGCAGACTACCGATAGATAAGTGCCCTGCTGTCTCCAGTGTCATCATCACATCCCCTAGTCAGTCTGCTTCAGGCCTATTCCGGACACCTCCAGAAATGGCACTACCCCAAACCAATGCACTCACTTTCTTTTACTTTACTTTGGAAGAGAATAGAGCCTTTGGGAATTGTAAGGACCCTTCTGTGGTTCTTCCATAGATGATGTCCAAATCAAAATGTAGATCAATTCTGGCAACTGATAAAAAAGCATGCTTCACTGTAATGTTCAATAGACTTAGTCTGAAAATGTAAAATAATTCTAACAGGACAGTTCCACTGCAAATTGCTGAGAAGCATACAGGTGTCAAATTATTTCTTTAGTGTCAGCCACACAAGCACACAGAATACAGTCACACAGAAAATAAAAACTACATTAGGCAGTATAAGTTTGAGTTTTTCAGTCACATTCTATGGCCCTGCTTCTTCTCTCATAAAAAAAACAAACATGCAATTTCACAACATTTCCTGTCTGCATGTATGTTGTTCCAATGTCAAACTTCCCGTCTCTCCGTCACTCCCTAAATATTTCCCTCTCCTTTTCTTCCTTTCCCTCCATCTATCCTTAACCCTGCTTCTCACTGTCTTTCACTGTTTGTCTCTCCTTCTATGTCTCACGTAGTCTAGTTCTATGTTCTCCAGCCAGCGCATCGCCTTAGACAGGTGTCAGCTACAATATCAGCTACTGTTCTCCGCAGAAAGACTGCGCCCCTCTCCCTCTCTGTTCTACTTGCCTCTGAAACGACTACACCAGATAGGTCTCAAGGTCAACAGAGCTGTCAGGCTCCACTCCCAACTCCGGAGGAACTTCTCCCACATGTCAGAGTGGGACACAGGCAGAGGTGTTAATAGAGGTCTCGTGCTGCTCTATATTTTGCAGCGGCTACGCTACAATGAACATGTCACACGTGTTCAATTGTCTATTTAATATTATGTCTAAAGTAGTTTTACACAGCCTAGTATTAGGTAACAGTTTCTAAAGCTGAACATAGTTGTGTAGCCAGACAATGTCACAAAAACAATGACCTTGAATCGCTGAGGCAATGTGTTGCTATGATTCTAAACTGTCGGATAAGTAGCAACAATGACAAGAAGCTGCTATTTGGTGAATCATAGGTGGTGAACTAGTTGGATCATGTTCTTGATAGTATGTCCTGTTTTGATGTGTTCTTATGTATCTCACTCCTACGATAACATGCCTAAAATCAGCTTGCCAGCCAATCAGCAACTGCAAAAACCAGTGACAATATGTTTTAAAGCTTTGGAAACTAAATATACATCTCCAGAACAAATTAAGAGACCACTGCACTGGAAAGGATAGAAAAAGGTGCGGTGGTCTCTTAATTTTTTCCGGAGCTGTAGTTTGGATATTGTTGATAATTATTCAGAGTTAGGTTATTTAGCTCTCAAGTTGCACTTGTATTGTTTTAGTTGCTTAATAACCGATCAGCGCAGAGAAGAATACCACAGGGTTCTACACACGCCGCCACGTCTTTCACAGTTTCTGGTTCGGAAGGTAAAACAACAGTACATTTATATCATAGGCATTTCAACAAGATTGCTGTTTATAGTGCATCCAAATAATAAGTAGGTGCAAAGCTCACACTGTTGAAGCATTATTTCAAATGATTAGCAACCCCTAGAAACTAGCTATATAACTGCAATAAAAATGTATGTAACCCTACATACAGTACACTACCATTCCAAAGTTAGGGGTCACATAGAAATGTCCTTGTTTTACATGGAAACATACATTAAATGAGTTTGAATAGGAAACATAGCAAAATAAATAGGAAATATTGTAATTGACAAGGTTAGAAATTATTAATTATTATTAATAATTGTGTCCTTCAAACTTTGTGTTAATCAAAGAATCCTCCATTTGCAGCAATTACAGCCTTGGAGACCATTGGCATTCTATATTTCAATTTGTTGAGGCAATTTGTAGAGATTTCACCCCATGCAGCCTGAAGTAGCTCCCACAAGTTGGATTGGCTTGATGTGCACTTCTTATATACCATACTGTCAAGCTGCCACAACAGCTCAAAAAGGTTGAGATCTGGTGACTGTGCTGGCCATACCATTATAGACAGAATACCAGCTGACTGCTTCTTCCCTAAATAATCATTGCATAGTTTGAAGCTGTGCTTTGGGTCATTGTCCTGTTGTAGGAGGAAATTGGCTGTCCACACGGTATGGCATGGTATGGCATGGCATTGCAAAATGGAGTGACAGCCTTCCTCCTTCAAGATTCCTTATACCCTGTACTAATATCCCATTTACCACCACCAAAGCGCCCCCAGACCATCACATTGCCTACAACATATTTGACAGATGGCATCAAGCAATCCTCTAGCATCTTTTCATTTGGTCTGCATCTCACAAAGGTTCGTCTTTTTGATCAGAACTCCACAAACTTAGATTAGTTTGCCCATAACACTTTTTTCCAATCTGATGTTATTTTAACTGAGTTTTCTTTCAAAAACATGGACATTTCTAAGTGACACCAAACTTTGAACAGTAGTGTATTGATAAAACCAATATTTTGAACTGATGGTTCTCCACAGAGTTTTGTTTCTATTGAACATATGAAATAGGGCTGCACGATTTATCTCATTATAATTGAAACTGCGATATTAACATTTCCAATATCCAAATTGCCAAATTATACTCCAAAAAAGGTGAATGAGATGTGCTTCAAGCGAGGCAACGGGCACGCATCGTACGTACGTCCATAATAGTTTTTCTTGCGGCTGCTGTAGGTATTTTTGTAGATTACTTAAATTCCTGAAGTAATTTTATTTAAATACTTGATGGTTTTTCAAAGTTAGTTTGAGCTAACACTGCAACTTCTAGCGACATCATCTGCTTCAAGCTAGAGAGTGGCACCATATTGTCCCACATAGCCTTCATGTACACAACAGCATGATTAATAAAAGTTTCGGCATCAATGTCAGTGACTTCAAACATACTTAATATGGGAGAAAATATACCTCAAGGGTTGAGAAGTTTTGCCTAATCAGCTATGACAACAGCACAAACATAGCAAACGCCATTGCATTAAATGAGCAGTTAAACGAATAGTTGACTAGTTCGATCAAATTGGTATAAGTGTAAAGATAGAAAACACTGAACTTTAACTTTATTGTTATTCAGTTTAATAGCACAGTATGTAGGCTATGATCTCTATTTTTAAGTGAGTTCATGTTTAAACCCATCTGAAAATCACACATCATAACCGTAATTGCAATATTTGTAAAATAAATCGCGATTCAATATTTTATCTAAATCGTGCAGCCCTAATATGAAACCACAATGAAAAGCAATGTTGTTGAATTCTCTTTGGGGAAAACTAGTGGCCTTTTCATTTTTCAAACCATTTACAACCACTATACATTTCAGTTGTGAATACAAAGCATTTACTCTGTTAAAACTTACTTAAATAAAGTAGAATGCCAATAATACAAAACTCATCTGCAGAGCTGATGTGAATAAATGGGACAATGAGGGAAACAAGGGGAAGCATTACGAGAGATCTGCTAGTTAGGGAATCCACTCAGTGTAACCCACATGATGTTCATAGCCTACTTTCCTCTCATATCTGTTTATTTTCACAGCATGTCTAAACAAAAGGAGACGTAGGAGGCCACTTCAGCCCGACAAAGGTCACATTTCCTAATGCAAGAAAACTGCTTCCTGGCCAACCATAGATCCTGCTGAAAGCTTGTTGACCAAGGAGAAAAACAGTGGACACTGCATGTATCAATGTAATGTTACAACATACAATACTTGTGTACTGAAAGTGTATACTTTTTTCATTGTAGACTGTCCTTGTAATTAAATGTATTTGTTATTTCCTGCGAAGAGTAACTGATTGGACAAAGATATGTTTATACTATATCAAGATAATTATCTTGGCCTAATGTAGCTCATTCAACTTTCAAAGACTACTAAACATGGGCTCTAACCACATAGAAACTGACTTTTAAAATATGACCTAGGACCCAAGTCTGACAGTGAAGAACAAAATCTTATGTCCACGAGGAACCCTTCCTCAAATCAAATTTGTATATCCACTCTAGGCAGAACTGCACAGAACAGTTCAAGCAAGTAGAGAAGATTAGCATTGGTGCATAATTAACCATGTATCTTAGAGCAGCAGAAGTACTCTGTTTACAGGAAATACGAAACAAAATTGCAAACAATTGAATTCAATATCCATAATGCCACAATACATTATTGCTCAACAACTTCCATATTTCAATCTTCTTCCACAGTTTAGAATGAAGGAGCTCCTTACATTTCCTATTTTCTTTTCTTCTCCCTTAATGAAAGAACTTTCTATAGTGTTTATGAAAAACAAGTCTACTGGGGTGATAGGCCTATATTCCACTTTCACACCTGGATGGTGGATGTGTTTGTTCTTTCTTATTTTTCAGGCCCTGTATGGTGAATAAGATTCCTTTTGCATTTCCCTTTTTCATCAGTCTCTTTTAACAAGTTTTTACAAACAAGTTACAGTCACATTTTAACGATTGCAGCGGCCAACCTATAACAAGAACCTGCAGAAGGTAAAGTACATTAACAGCAATGTATTTCAATTCCATGTAGGGTATTTTTACATTCATTGGTTATTGGTTCTCAGATAAATAGGTTGTCATGTTTGTCTTTATCTAAGTTTAATGGTCATTGGATGCTCTAATATTGAGGCCTGATGAATGATTTATCTAGTTCGGGGATGGGCAATCCAGCAGGTCAAATGCTTTCTCTAGGCCTGCAGATCATTTTCCAAAAACAAAACAAAAAATGTCCTACATTCTTTTGGAACTCAGTCAACTTTCTAGTTAGAATAGAAAACACAAATCATAAGGAATTTTGGCCTCAGCTATGATAGTTTGGTGATTCTCACACTCATAGAAGTTGCCCATCCATGAACTAGATGCTACAGTATAAACAACTATTGCTAACAATTGCTTTGTTGTTTGTTTATGTCATACTCACAGGGATACTGTTTTGTTGGGTAAAAAACTGGGTTGTAGAGTGTCCTGTAATTCCACATCATCACACACCACTTTCACCCGAATCTTCTGTCTGCTCAACTCCTTGGACCTCTCAGAAGAGCAATGACAGCTGTCAATGAAGAGGTCCGGGCAGTTTCTGTTCATCAGGCATGTCCTCAATCCGACAACAACGCAAAGTAAGCTCAGCAGTTTCATTGTGAACTTAGCCTTTGGATTGTCCTCAAGTTATCTCTTCCCAGTCAGTAAAGTAAGTGGAGACCATCTCATAGGCTTTTCCTTGGTGGATTGTTAGCAGGTTAATTCCACGTTTTACCGTTGTTTATGTACGCTGCTAAGAAAAATCTGCGCGTGACAAATCTTGACAACACCTGTCTTGTCCTCTCATTCTGTACAGGCTAGTACATGAATGAAAACGAACGTTTGCATGAATGAAAACGAACTTCTTTGCTTTGTTAAATACTAGGTCACTGCAATAAAAAAATATATGTTTACATATTTACAGACAACCATGCGAATTCAAAGGCTGTGGAAACTTTCTTAAATAAAAAGTTTAGCACGTTTGTTACCAGTATCATGCACGTTTGAATGCCATGGGAATGCAGTAGACTTGCTATACCATCTTCGCCGTCGGCAAGAGCTTTTTTTGGTAATAACGAGTGTCACTTCTCAACGTCCGGAAACACATTTCTCCATTGTCATAACGCGGTTATCAACAGGTTTCCACAGATATTTCCATCCACGTCTCGCGCCGTCAACCGTTTTACTTCTTGCAAACTATTCAACGCATGGACGCGGAGATGTCACTCCCCTTGAAGATACGGGGCGTGAGTTGCTATTTCTGTTTATTTTTAGGCAACATACAACTGCCATTATAAATATGACAATACGCAATTTGACATTGAGTTGTTCTAAATAGTCTTTCAAGTGTTGTTAAACGCTGAATAATACAGGGGATTACTCTGGGGGCGTTTCTAAGACACAGGAGGCTTTCGCTGAAAGCCAGAGGGAAACCCTAGGGGGGACCAGTGGCATCCAAAAGACGAAACTTGTAATTTCAACAGTGAAATATGTAAACATAAATTAGTATGAAAAATGTTAGTCTGACCAAAATGAGCGATTTGTTTTTATTTGGTTAAAATGTATAATGTGAAGTAACAAGAATGTACTGTATACTGTAGTCCAAATAAAAAAGTATGTATTTAGAGATACAGTGGATATAAAAAGTCTACACACTCTTGTTAAAATGCCAGTTTTTTGTAAAAGAATGAGACAAAGATAAATAATGTCAGAACTTTTCCCACTTTTAATTTGACCTATAATGTAAACAATTCAATTGATAAACAAACTGAAATCTTCGAGGGGGGAAAAGGAAAAATAAAAACCTTACAATAACCTGGTTGCATAAGTGTGCACACCCTCTTATAACTAGGGATGTGGCTGTGTTCACAATTAACCAATCACATTAAAACTCATGTTAAATAGAAGTCATTACACACCTGCCATCATTTAAAGTGACTCTGATTAATCACAAATAAAGTTCAGCTGTTCTAGTAAGATCTTCCTGAAATGTTCTTAGTCGCATCTCAGAGCAAAAGCCAGATGAGAGAGCTTCCAAAGCATCAGAAGGATCTCATTGTTGAAAGATATCAGTCAAGATATAAAAGATACAGGTACAAAATAATTTCCAAAGCATTAGATATACCATGGAACACAGTGAAGACAGCCATCCTCAAGTGTAGAAAATATGGCAAAACAAAGACATTACCAAGAACTGGATGTCCCTTTTCTTCTCGTCTATGTATGAATAGACGAGAAGAAAACTGGTCAGGGAGGCTTCCAAGAGGCCTACAGCAAAATTAAAGGAACTGCAGGAATTTCTGGCAAGTACTGGCTGTGTGCTACATGTGACAACAATCTCCCGTATTCTTCATATTAATGGGCTATGGGGTAAGGTGGCAAGACGGAAGCCTTTTCTTACAAAGAAAAACATCCAAGCCCGGCTGAAGTTTGCAAAAACAAACATCAAGTCTCCCAAAAGCATGTGGGAAAATGTGTTATGGTCTGATGAAACACAAGTTTAACTTTTTGGCTGTGATTCCAAAAGGTATGTTTGGCGCAAAAACACTGCACATCACCCAAAGAACACCATACCTACAGTGAAGCATGGTGGTGGCAGAATCATGCTTTGGAGCTGTTTTTCTTCAGCTGGAACCGGGGCCTTAGTCAGGGTGGAGGGAATTATGAACAGTTCCAAATACCAGGCAATTTTGGCACAAAACTTTCAGGCGTCCATTAGAAACCTGAAGATGAAGAGGAAGTTCATCTTTCAGCATGATAACGACCTAAAGCATACATCCAAATCCAGCCTTAGTCAGGGTGGAGGGAATTATGAAAAGTTCCAAATAACAGGCCATTTTGGCACAAAACCTTCAGGCGTCCATTAGAAACCTGAAGATGAAGAGGAAGTTCACCTTTCAGCATGATAATGACCCAAAGCACACATCCAAATCCAGCCTTAGTCAGGGTGGAGGGAATTATGAACAGTTGCAAATACCAGGCAATTTTGGCACAAAACATTCAGGCGTCCATTAGAAACCTGAAGATGAAGAGGAAGTTCACCTTTCAGCATGATAACGACCCAAAGCAAACATCCAAATCCACAAAAGCATTGCTTCACCAGAAGAACATTAACGTTTTTGGAAGGCCCAGCCAGAGCCCAGACCTGAATCCAATTGAACATCTGTGGGATGATCTGAAGAGGGTTGTGCACAGGAGATGTCCACGTCAAGATGTGCCATGCTAATAGAATCCTACCCAAAAAGACTGAGTGCTGTAATAAAATAAAAAGTATTAGTTTAAGGGTGTGCACACTTATGCAACCAGGTTATTCTGAGTTTTTTATTTTTCCCCCTCAAAGATTTCAGTTTGTTCTTCAATTGAATTGTTCATGGTGGAAAAAGTTCTTGATTTATCTTTTCTCATTCTTTTACATCACAAGAACCTGCCATTTTAACAGGGGTGTGTAGATTTTTATATCCACTCTAGCTAGTAAGAATGTTATTAAGAAATTGGGTAAGAATGTATTATTTATTAGCGCCGAAATTAAGTATTTAATATTCATTAATCGCAATTAATCACCATTTTAGAATGTGTTCTATTTCATTGTAAACTATGGAAAATGTTGTAGATGGAATTAAATAAATCATTCAATTAGACCAGGGTGTCACAGCCATTAAGGTTGCTGGTCTCTGGTAGTTACCATCTACCATTCTACTCCTGATCAAGGCTCCAAGAACTATAACTGCTAAATTGTTCTACTGTATGAAACACATCAGATCTTCTTATCTGGAGCTACTTGGTGTGCAGGCATTTGATTCAAGACCAAATTACACCTAATCTTTTCAAGGTATTGTCTTTTGATGTTTAGGCTTAAATATGATTAGAATTGTGTTCAGGTGTGAGCCTGAAAACAGTAGTTCTCTTAATGGTTGTTTGGCCACAACCAAATACTTTTGTGTCTTTATTAAATAATTACTAAATTCAACCAAGGTAGGCTGAACATTAATCAGGTGAGATCTGTAATTTATACACAGCATGGATGTTGTTGCTATTAGTATATTTTCGGGTGGGATTGTGACTGGCAAAAACATTAATGCTTAGCATATGCCAGCAAAACCTTTAAATAATGACAACTTACTATGCTACAAGCAGGTATGAGCAGGTAGATTTGCGCACAAACACCATCTCGGGACCAGTTGAGTCTAGTCAATAGTATTTCTAAGTCCCATCCACAGGCTCCTCTGTTCCATAGTCTCCAGTGGTACCCCCGTTTGATAGTGCCCTGGCTGCAGCAAGACTCTTTTGGAGCAATTGAAGAAGATGATCCAAGTTAGGGGAGGCATCCGTCTGGAGGGAGACGGAGAAGGAGGGACGCAAGGAGAGATATTCCAATTTCCGACAACTTGGAACATTGCATCCGTTGTACTAACTGACGTGTAGCCGACTGCATGTTTTTAGGGATGATTCATAGAATAGTGGCGAGTAAACACTGTTACCGACATGAACGCCTACTCTCCAATGTAATTTTTATATAATTTTCCAGTGAAGTGCTCCGGACAAATCAAGCGGCAATGAAGTTACTCTAGTTACACTACTCAAGTCAAGCACTGACGTGGTTGGTTGTGAGACTGAAATAAGAAAAATGCATTAATGGCGAAAAGAAACTGACAGCCAGTGGCTAAACTATCGGGGATGCAGGAGGTGTGGTTGCACCAGGGCCTGCGATGGAATGGGGGGCCCGTGCTTGGCCTCTACCATCAAAATATAAAATGTTTGTATTTTATATTGTGTGCTTCTATGCTGTTATCACGGTCAGACGTCAGCTGGTAGGTTCATCTACGGCAGGATCTTCTGACCATAATCCAGGTCAGAAGCATGACCACATGGACAACCTGGGGGGAGGAATGGTCAGTGGAGTGGCAGCTGGAATCGTCAGGTATCGTCTTGATCTGCAACACAACCAGAAGGACTTTGGACATAGACAGCTACAAGTCTTTCGAGCCTGGTACTCAGGTGTGGTCCAAGACCTCATGTCCTCCTACTGTAAGTTTACACAGAGCATGAGACAAGGAAAAGTTAGAGAGCGCATTCCTTAGATTAACAAGGATTTACAATGGGAAAGAGAACTGACCCTACTCCCCCGGCACAATAATATAGCAACCTAAATCCTTGGGGCTGAGACGGGGGGTCCAGTGAACACACATAATGTCTTGCTTAATATGTTTTTTAGATTATTTTGCCAAATATGTTTTTGAGGATAAATAATTTTTCTCTAAAATATTGAGTATTGTTAGTGTGTTGACTATTTAAAAAAAAAAATGAAACCAGATTGTATCTTACAAATAGGCTTATTAGTAGTTGGGAAAACGTCTAGGAATAAAACCGTATCAGATCTTCATTTATCTAATCAACTTACTGTAATGTATTTTATGCATAATCTACATAAAATAAAGCCTAATGTCATAGTAGAAGACAAATGTTAAACATATTTTGGATATTTTAGGATCTATGATTGTCATTTTTGACAATTTTCAAGTCTTGATATATTATTGAGACAGCTGAAGTGACCATGGCATATAGGTAGCTCAAGATATTTTACAGTCGTAAGAAATGTCAGCATCAATGTTGCATTCTGTTTTAGGTTATGGTCTTCCAGGATTACTTCTTCCAGTGTCTATTGGAACGCAGACAGAAACAGTTTTGAAGATTTAGTCTTTAGCTCTATTCCATTTATCATTATCATAAAAAACTCCCTAGTCCATTCAGATGACTAGGATACCCATTACTTGATGAAGCCTCCACCATGCTTAAAAATTGAATAGGTGTCGTGTTTGATTTGTTATATACATAACACAAAAAAAGTGAAATTCTTTGCTATTATACTTTAGTGCCTTTTTCCAAACAGGATGCATGTTTTGTTCTATACAGGTTTATGCTTTTTACTCTGTCATTTAATATAGTATTGTGGAGTAACTACAGTGTTGTTAATCTATCCTGAGTCTTCTCCTATCACAGCCATTAACTCGGTAACTGTTTTAATTACTATTGGCCTCATGGTGAAATCCCTGAGTGTTTTCCTTTGTCTCCGCCAACTGAGTTAGGAAGGATGCCTGTATCTTTGTAGTGACTGGGGATATTGATACAAATTCAAAAACCTAATTAAACACTTTACCATGCTCAAAGGGATATTTAGTGTCAGCATTTAAAAATGTTTTCCCATTTACCGTCTGTGTCCTTCCTTGAGAGGCCTTGGATAATCTCCCTGATCTTTGTGGTTGAATATGGGCTTGAAATCCACTACTCAACTAAGGGAGTTTACAGATACTTGTATGTGTGGAGTAGCGAGATAGACTAATCATTCAAAATCATGTTAACGTTTTTATTTGCACACAGAATGAATTCATGCAAATGTTTACTCTTGAACTTATTTAGGCTTACAAATACTTATTGACTCAAGACATTTTAGCTTTTAATTTTTAATAAATGTTTACAAAGTTCTACAAACGCTGTTAATCTTTGACCTGATTTTGTGTAGATTAGTAATTACATTTTATTGTTAATAAAAAAATATATTCTTACTGAAGTCACTGTAAACTCTGTACACAAATTATACATAGAAGTTTCAGGGTCAGTTTAAAAAAAACAACTGAATACAAAATGTTATTTTCACCAATGCAATCATGACACAACATTCATTCAGTAGGTATAAGGAATGGCACACATATCCCTTATGACTATTGATATAACAAATGTGTTGCCGTTCACAACAGATCCACAGTTTTAAAGGGTGTACAATGTCAACTCCGGTAGCCCATATTGCAGCAGTAATACTAGTAGTTATAGGGTTGTAAAATTGCAAGAACTTTCACAAAATGCAAGGATTCTGGATTTAACACATATTTGCTTTGGATTCCTAAAATCATCAAACCAAGATTTCTGGAAAATTTAGGAATCTTTGGAAAGTTTCCGTTATTTGTAACACCCTATCATTTCCCATGCATGAGACCTGGGAGACACAGGACTAGACATCTGGTTGGACTCCCGAGGCTGGGCGAGGTGCTTCCCTTGTGTGTGCACTCTGCACCAGGCCAAATTCCTCTCATTATTCGCATTGTCTCCGGCACAGCTAGACTGCGAGCACAAAGAAGGATTTCAAACCGCTCCCTGACCTCTCTGAACAGCCCATGTTTCTCATCTGTCTACCTGACAGGCAAACATGAAATGTCTCCTAGGAGAACAAATTCACTGGGAAGAACAGATTCCCTACTCCATCTTAGATTGTACAGGCGGAAACTAAAGCCACATGTATGCTTTATATTCAGCCATCCTCTTGACTGTCATTCACACTTGTTTGCACAGATGTATATTTACCTTGCTCATGAAAGTAAAGAGGCAAATCTCCCAGCCAGCTGACCCTTGGGACGCGTGGAGGAAAATAACCAAGTTGAACTGACATCATCATTTGACATGATATATCTGAATTGGAGTGCAGAGGCAGAAACCTTTATTTGGATTGAGGCCATCAGCGTTTTGCAGGGCTACTTGCATGGCTGTAATGGAAAACAGAGCCCTCTCAGCCTTCGCTGTTCTCTAAATATTTTCTTTGTGGTGGGGAAGATTTTCTTGTCGTCAATCAGCAAAATTATATAAAAAGTGAAAAGACAACAAGAACACTGTAAGCGTATCTAAACAGTTTACGAGAATATACATAAAGCACTCACTCTTATGTACAAAAGTCATGATATTAATTATATAATCATAATTTGTATAACACCATGCTTTTATTGTTTGTTATTAAAGCTGATTTTGTTCAACCAGGCATAACCATTGTAGCATAATGGAAATTGTTTACGTGCCTTACAGTAATAATTTTGTGGCCGTTACTTGTTTTCACCTGGACCCGACCAGTTGCTGATTTAAATAGAGAACTACCACAGAAAGTGCAAAACAGAGCAATTAAGTCAAGTCTTATTGAACCAAAGACAGTGTTGGGTTGTTTTCTCTGTCACTTTTCTGTCTGTTAGTGTTCACATCTCTTCATTATCCCCTCATGGCTGAGAGGAATGAAGCATGACTGCAAGGCAATCACAGGCCTCAATAAATATTTACATGCACCGCTTCAAAAGGCCAAAGCGCTAGCTACCACACAAAGATGACAGTGTCATTATTTCTTCATTAGTAAGTTGTTCTTTCTACTTATTCCCTGTGCATAGAGTGAGTGGATTTGACTGTGGAGGCAATATGTTAGTGCTGACTGACCCCACTCTGCAATGACATAGCATACGTTCAGGGTAATCATCAAATCTTTAATCATGTTACCTTTTAAACAATGTCAATGGAATGCTGACTGTGCATCCGTTGCAAATGGGGTCACGACTGTTTGATACTATCTAATGCACAATGGGAATTCTATTTGATATGAGGATGAGGTTGTCATATGGTCTTTGTGTGATCTGACTATAGAATCATGAGTAGCTTGCGGTAAAGTTTAAGGATTTTGAAATGGTCTACATTTCTATTGTTTCCCTATTTTATGTAGGGAATGGCTTAGTAGGGCACCAACAGTGACAAATATATTTGTAATAAAATTTACATGAACACAGATGTGAGTGCAGAATCTAAATACAAAGTTGTACTGGTGTGTAGTTTTTTGTAATAAAAACAAATATGAATGAATCAGCTATCACACCAAAAACAACATTTTTTTCTTTCAATTATTTACAGGATTTATCAACTTCTTTTGTTTTACATGTTTTATCCAACTAGTGGTTTAATTGTACTACAAGAAGTAGGATAGGAAAATACTAAAGAGTAAAATACTAAAGTGGCTAGAAGCCTATGGAGAGAGATGGAACTTGGCTGACATTGTTTTAAAACTTCCAGCAGCATGATCTGGCCCTGTGTGAGTTGGCTGGCTGATATACCCAGCATGTACACATTGAGTTCCAGTGGCAGGGTGGAACCAGCCACCAGATCATAGCTCAGCGTCACTGAGGGTTTAGTCTGGGCATAATGTTCAAAACAGCGACCATAAGAAAACCAAACTGCTTTGTCTGATGGCTTTTCCTAAGATTGTATGATCACTGCCTCTCGTAAATTGTAATAATTGACCATTAGGTGTCACTGAACATTTTGCTGTGTATAGGTATTTGTTACAGAATCACATATCATGGTGGTATTAAAGCCAAAAGAATAGCAGTGGCCATCATCAATGCCCATTTCTGTGTTTCTCAGTAATAATTCGGAATATATAAAACTTTCAGCTCAGAATTGCTCTTGGCAGATGTTGTCTCTGTGCTGTTTGATATAGTTTAGCAGTAACAGAACTCAGAGGAGACAGGGAATCCATATTCGAGTTCTGTGAGTGAGTGGTGCAGCAGTGAACTTGCTGCCCTCATAAGTATTCTGGTCCCCAGCAGTAATCCGGCTTGCGTGAGCAGGGACCTGATGAGGAGAATGAGGAGATGAAGTCCCGCGGGAACAGGGACAGTCTTCTTGGGGGGTGGGGGGGTGGGGGGGGGGGTTGTTTAGTGTGTTTCTATACTGTCCTTTACATGTCCTCTATCTGAGTTATCATAGAAGGCTGTCTTTACAAGTCTTCCTTTCCCCATCTACAGCAATGCTCCCCACGGCTGGGAGAGGGTAAATCTTTATCCACCCCCCAAACAGGACGCCCCTGAATCACACAGACACCGTCGGTCACACGCACACACAGGAGCATATATACAAACACCCACACACCAACACAGAAGTCTTCCATCCCAACCAGCGTGGCCTGTTACATCAAGATGGGAATGAAGCCACACTACTGTGCTGATCTGTCTGAGAAGGAGGAAAAATTGTTTTACGGCCTTCCTCCTAGACAACCATGCGTGAAGTGACTGTTCATATTCACAATTGCAACGGAAGCTCCAACACTTCCTTCATTCACAGCTGGCATTAATGGGTCCCTGTTTACATTCCAAAAAGGAAAATGGATTGGTAAGAATGGAATGGAAAAAACGTATTGAAACAGGCTTACTACTGAAAGGTCCTATTTCAAAACAACTTTATACAGAGACATATTGTCTAAGGACGCGATACTAAAAAATCCTGCTCGGATGTTTGCTGTTTGAACTTTGACCCTGGTGGCCACATAGCTAAAAGGGGCGAGGATGTCATGCAAAGGTCTACTCCACCCATCTCAGCTGCATAACTGGTGCTTGTTCTCTGTAGTGAGGTGCAGTACTGTGCAAAAGTCTTAGGCACCTGAAATTCAAACTACTGTAATTTATTTGGGTAGTAAGTGTTTATTTGTTAATAATAATAATATTTACAGCTCTGGAGACAACTTCACCTTTTTCATTCCTTTTCAAATAAGTTAGAAAGGAAGGTTTCAGTGAGGAACAGAAGGGTTAAAATTAAGAGACCACTGCAAATTTAACACTTCTGTTCCTCACTCAAAACTTTTTTGGAAAGGAAAGAAAAAGTTGCAGTGGTCTCTTCATTTTTTCCATATATATTTATACAGCTCCAGAAAAAAATAAGAGACAACTGCACCTTTTTCTTTATATATATATATATATATATATATATATATATATATATATATACACTCACCTAAAGGATTATTAGGAACACCATACTAATACTGTGTTTGACCCACTTTCGCCTTCAGAACTGCCTTAATTCTATGTGGCATTGATTCAACAAGGTGCTGAAAGCATTCTTTAGAAATGTTGGCCCATATTGATAGGATAGCATCTTGCAGTTGATGGAGATTTGTGGGATGCACATCCAGGGCACGAAGCTCCCGTTCCACCACATCCCAAAGATGCTCTATTGGGTTGAGATCTGGTGACTGTGGGGGCCATTTCAGTACAGTGAACTCATTGTCATGTTCAAGAAACCAATTTGAAATGATTCGAGCTTTGTGACATGATGCATTATCCTGCTGGAAGTAGCCATCAGAGGATGGGTACATGGTGGTCATAAAGGGATGGACATGGTCAGAAACAATGCTCAGGTAGGCCGTGGCATTTAAACGATGCCCAATTGGCACTAAGGGGCCTAAAGTGTGCCAAGAAAACATCCCCCACACCATTACACCACCACCAGCAGCCTGCACAGTGGTAACAAGGCATGACGGATCCATGTTATCATTCTGTTTACGCCAGATTCTGACTCCACCATCTGAATGTCTCAACAGAAATTGAGACTCATCAGACCAGGCAACATTCTTCCAGTCTTCAACTGTCCAATTTTGGTGAGCTTGTGCAAATTGTAGCCTCTTTTTCCTATAATTAGTGGAGATGAGTGGTACCCGGTGGGCCCATCTGCCTCAAGGTTGTGCGTGTTGTGGCTTCACAAATGCTTTGCTGCATACCTCGGTTGTAACAAGTGGTTATTTCAGTCAAAATTGCTCTTCTATCAGCTTGAATCAGTCGGCCCATTCTCCTCTGACCTCTAGCATCAACAAGGCATTTTCGCTCACAGGACTGCTGCATACTGGTTTTTCCCTTTTCACACCATTCTTTGTAAACCCTAGAAATGGTTGTGCGTGAAAATCCCAGTAACTGAGCAGATTGTGAAATACTCAGACCGGCCCGTCTGGCACCAACAACCATGCCACGCTCAAAATTGCTTAAATCATTTTTCTTTCCCATTCTGATATTCAGTTTGGAGTTCAGGAGATTGTCTTGACCAGGACCACACCCCCAAATGCATTGAAGCAACTGCCATGTGATTGGTTGATTAGATAATTGCATTAATGAGAAATTGAACAGGTGTTCCTAATAATCCTTTAGGTGAGTGTATATTATATATGTAATTTTTTTTTAATTAAATCACTACCCAAATAAATGGCCTTAGTTGGACTTTCAGGTGTCTAAGACTTTTGCACCATACTGTACGTCATCACAGTCATCAGTTCAGCCCAGAGATGGTGAGCGCCTCCCTGCAGAGCTTTCTCACCAAGCTAACCCATTGTCAGTGAAGCTCTCCACCCTAGCGCCCTTAACTGTGACTTCTCATTTAAAAGGACACACTTTCTCTCATTTGGAATGGATGTCTTCTTCCTAAACGGGGGAAGAGAGGATGTTGACAACAGCCTCCTGGGGATGTGTGAAAACAGGCCATTATTCCTACAGCCACTCTCTCTATGTCACCGATCCCATTGGCCGCAAAAGAGCGAAATCTCTAATTCTATAGACCTCCACGACTCCATTACATGTTTCTCTCCCTCAAGCTTTCATGGGTGAAAACATCAATGTCAATTTTATCCTTCGCGTTAAAATGGATGCATGAGAGGAAATGAAGAAAGCCTATGACTTATAGCTTAAACCACAGGAACCTCTGCAGGAAACTCTTGATCTTGCGTGGAGCTTTGCCAGAGGACTAAAGCTGTGTCGGGCTCCATTGGTGACACATGCTCTCTGTCATCTAAAAGAACGATGAGGCGGTGGCCCGTTCCCCACCTCCCTTATGTGTCATCCCGCTTACACACCCTTAACCGCCCGTCCAATCCGAAACCAGGCTTCCAATTTCCGAGCTCTCTAATTGGTCTAAAACACTAGTTTGGCTTGCGCTGCGGCATCTCAAGATTCTCCACAGAATGTTCCACTGTGTTGCCACAGTAAAGTCCTGGGTGGATGCCGTGGCTAGTTTAAGGGGGTGGCTGTACCAATACAAACCGTGGCCACAAACCCAGAGGGTCGCATATGTTGAAATCTCAGATCTAAGAGCCAGATATCCAGCTGCACTTGTAAACTGATTATGGGAGACGTCTGTTTGGAAAACGAAAAGGGAGTATGTTAATGCTCAAGATTCTATTGTAGTGACTCCCAGATGGCGCGGCAAGAAAATGACTGTCTTAACAGTGTAGCTGTGTCATTCGACTCCTCGACAGTGCCAGGGGGTTCAACAGAGGGCAGTGTAGATTGGCTCAGCACCATCTTAACTGCCACCTAATGCCTCCTTTTGGCAGGTCGGACACTTGCAAGCTCAATCGTGGTTGTTGGCTGGAAAATTCACTGTGCTCCAGTTGCACAGGTTCCGGTGAATACTTCCTGGTCAGGCAAACAGTGTGACAACATGCAGAACTGCTTGAAGACCTGCCGACACTCACAAACCTGCCTGCATCAAAGCATAAATAATTGCAACTTGGACATTATGAAATTGGGATTGGGAAAAAAACGTAATTAATAAATTGTGTTTGAGTGAAAAATGACTATAATACACTGTAATACCACATCTGCCCAGAAGCTCATGTCGAAGCTGGTAAGAAACCGTCACTAGCACCATAATCTGAGGCTGAGGCCGTTGGGGTTCCCTGTTTGTGTGGTGGCAGTGAGGGCTGGAGGGGGGGGGGGCAGAGGATAGCATAGGCCCCAGCTGGTGTAACAGACCAGGGCAACATCCATCTGAGAGGGGTAAATGGAGGTTAACTAGGTAAATGAAGGTTAGAGTACTTCATAACATAGAAGAAGACCAAACAGTACAGTGTACATAACAACCCACATTCAGATGTATACCACTAGTACGGTGTACATAACAACCCACATTCAGATGTATACCACTAGTACGGTGTACATAACAACCCACATTCAGATGTATACCACTAGTACGGTGTACATAACAACCCACATTCAGATGTATACCACTAGTACGGTGTACATAACAACCCACATTCAGATGTATACCACTAGTACGGTGTACATAACAACCCACATTCAGATGTATACCACTAGTACGGTGTACATAACAACCCACATTCAGATGTATACCACTAGTACGGTGTACATAACAACCCACATTCAGATGTATACCACTAGTACGGTGTACATAACAACCCACATTCAGATGTATACCACTAGTACGGTGTACATAACAACCCACATTCAGATGTATACCACTAGTACGGTGTACATAACAACCCACATTCAGATGTATACCACTAGTACGGTGTACATAACAACCCACATTCAGATGTATACCACTAGTACGGTGTACATAACAACCCACATTCAGATGTATACCACTAGTACGGTGTACATAACAACCCACATTCAGATGTATACCACTAGTACGGTGTACATAACAACCCACATTCAGATGTATACCACTAGTACGGTGTACATAACAACCCACATTCAGATGTATACCACTAGTACGGTGTACATAACAACCCACATTCAGATGTATACCACTAGTACAATGTACATAACAACCCACATTCAGATGTATACCACTAGTACGGTGTACATGTTAAGAGACAACTGAATATCTACATTGTTCATTTTTGTTATTTTTCATCCCATGGGAATACTGCCCTAGTGGTCACACGGAAATTATGCTGCATAAATGTTAAGGTTCCTACTGAAACACTTTATTTCATACTCAATATTATTTTAGGAACATGTTGAGTAAATTAGTATAACTGAATCTGGTATTAGTGAAAGGCACAGTAACATCTTTGGTTCCTGTCATTCTGGATGTAAATCTTGAAGGAACGTCTCAGCTTTAAACTGAGATTTTATTGGCCGGTTCATTCTGTGATTACCAGGCATTGCCCACTTTCTTTGCCCTCAATAAACTACATTTTTAAAACATATTTCTCTCAGCGCTGCATATATTAAAACAGTTAAGGAATGAGTACAGGAAAATTAAACCTCATTCAAGCACATACTTAAGACAGCTCTGTTCTTTGAGAAAAAACATTCGGAAACATTTGACCTGGACCGAGAGACAGGTTAAGTGTCCATAGCAGATCAGGCCAGTGGAAAATACATCTCTTTGTAATTGAGATAGGGCAGCGAGGGGTCGCCCGTCTAAAGTTCACCTGCACTGCCCTCTATTTCCAGTTAACACAGTCAACACTGGACAACAATTTCTCATGTTAACACAGTGTCTAAGGGGGCCTTGAAGAGAACCAGTGCCCGGAACCCATATCCCCTCTCTCTATTCCCCAGCTCTGAGCACCTCTGCTCTGCTTTACTCCCTCCACTCTGGCCGAACGTGCTTTCTCTCTCTCCTGATTTCCTGGCCTTATTGAGTCATGATTACCAACCCGGCGCCCAGTGATTGTCACTGGCCGTCAGGCATTAAGGAAGGCTCCAGCTGAATCAACACTATGCGCAAGCACACAATCGCGCATGAACGAAGGCACACACCCGGCCCTGACACAGCGGCTAAACGAAAACACATTTCAGCTCCAGTTAATAACAGTCACAGAGAAAGGTGATAATGGAGTTGTAGCATGGTTGAGGTTCCGAGGCGAGGGTTGGAGGGAAGCAGAGAAGGGCCACAGGAAGGAAAAGGAATATTAAAAGTATGGATGCACAGTACTGTAGAAAGTCGGGAAGAGAGAGAGAGGGGTGCGCAAAGAAATATGTGCACCTGTCGTCGTACATCGTGGCCGACTTTATGAAGAACCCATTGTATGTTTGACGGACCCCCGATGGGGGTGAGTTGGCTTGCAGGGAGGGTCTCTTCCTAGCTATACTCTGGTCCCAGTGCAATGTTCCATACATCCCCGTGACAGCGGGAATTAAAAATATGTCCGGTTTTCCTGTTCCCTTTTTTTCTACTCATTCCCTTCCCCCAACTCAAGTTCATGAGACTGGAAGTCTGCCAAACAAAACGTTGACCCCAATTCCATGGTGTTGGTTCGTTCCCATTCTGCTGGGCCTCTGCTCAGGCCCTCTGGTTCCCATAGCCCACAGGCAGCGCTGCCCTATGATTGGGTGTCCAACAGTTGCAAGTATAGTTAAAAGGGCTCTGGGGATTGACTCACAAGCTGCGATAGAATTCAATAGTGGGTAACTGGATGCATACTGGATGCATACACCCCTCACGTTTTGTTCAAAATGCAGGCCTTAATGATCAAATCCATTTTATTATTTGCAATATGGATTAATGACTGTTACAAACAGCTTTTACTAGTGACCAGATCGGATTTGTCTGTGTTCAGACTGTGACTTCTGAACTAACATAGATGTATTTGACTGCTTATGACAGCGTCATTCTATCCTCCACGGTCCTCATTTCATGGTAGTTGTCATAGTTACAGGCCAGGGCGCTTTAATTCACAGGCTTACAGGATCTTCGCATGCAATTAAATAAAATGATGGGCACTGTAAATTCTTCTTTCACTCGTTTACGCATTATATTAGCATCGGAACCATCCACTGTAACTTCATGGCACAAATCTATCTAACTACTTGATTGTAGTATGGTAAATTGTCATTATTTAATGTTTTTGCTGGCACGGGCTTAGCATTAACAGACAACTTCCATGCTCTGCAAACGTTACAGGCCCCCACCTGCACCCCATTCTAACCACATTTCAGTCTAAACATCAAAGGAAAAGCTGAGGTGTGATTCAGTGTTGGTTCAATGCCTGCACACCCTGCAGCTCTCCAGATAAGGGCTGATATGTGTTTCATACAGCACCCTAACATAGCAGTAATTGTACTTGGTGCCTTGATCAAGAGCCCAATGGTAGGAGACATTAGAACCATGGAGTCAGAGACCAGCAACCTACTATTTGGATCTGCCAGTTATTGTAGTACATTGGGTGCTTATTTAACTCCAAGTCAAGCATTCTCCATAGCTTACATTAAAACACAGCATGTCTTTAACATTTGTAAAAAGAAACATTTATATTTAGGGCCCTCCTCCTCATCGTCTGCAAGGGACATTGAGGCTTCAGCCAAGGAGCTGGGTAGTGTTGAGACAGTCAGGCTGCAACCGGCGATGCTACTCCACCTGTAGCGCCAATGTGGTGGTGCTGATGGTGTTTACATCCTGTTTACATCAGTGAGAGTGCCCTAATGTCTGTGTTGTTCCAAAAGATTAATGGTTAAGCATTCTGATGTGTTTATCCTTTACATATGTTTACATTGTTATATATCTTTGTGACATTGTATTCATTTTTGAGTGACCACTGTTTTTATTCTCAGTCATCCATTTGCTTATTCGTAGGCAGATCATTTGTATGCTTGGGGTAATTTTGTAGAAAAAAATAAACAGGTGCATTCAGGCCTATCTGCAAATTAATTTACTGTGTGCAAACAGTGGATGAGTGTATCAATGGGAGGTAGCTGTCTCTGCATGCTGAAAGGCTGGCAGGCGACAGGCGAGGGAGGCCTTACGGTAGGTTAAATCTCCAATGGTTACAGGACTCCACAAAGGGTCATGTCTGTCAACAAGTGATTATGTGGGACTCCAACATGTTTAATCACATAAATTGTGATTAGTGGATAAAAGTACTTTGAGCCAAATAAATTGTATATGACTGTTCAGAAACAAGTCACATAGCCAGATACTGAATCAGATTTTTACCTGCTAAAGAATAATATATGAATGTGGGTTGGAATGTGATTTGACATATCTGATTTCATTAGGTTTTTAATTGTTCACACTGCAGGAAATACACTTGTTTGGGATCTTATATGCAGTAAAATTGGATTTAAGTCACTTCTAACTGCCAGTGCGAACAAAGCTTAAGTAGGCATGATGCGTCTGTCCATGCAAGGCTAATCTCTTAGACAGACGCACGTAAAATAAGTGGTAGTTGTTAGTATTTGGGATGTACCTCATTGACATTTGGACTAATCACTATTCTGCAGGTGGCTAAATCTTTTGTATTTTGAAAGGGGAGGGAAGTTGGGGCTCATTGACTTGCCGTAAACAGGCTGAGAGTTTCCAATTAAGGGAGTGCAGACCTCATTAGTCTCATGTATTTTCCCAGAACTTTATTGAGCATCTGATTACGTAATTGGATTTTGTTTATGGGTTTCCAAGATTAATGCAATACAATTATTTAATTTCACTCTTACCTTCCACATCATCGAAGTGAGCATGGATTTTATCTTCAAAACATCTTTTGGTTTATGTGACTGGGGCTACTGATCTTCAACACATTCTCAAAACCTACCAAGAATTTCTCTGAAATGCTTCAGTGGAAAACGATCAAAGACAACAAAAAGAATGATCATGTTTTTTAATTCCCCTCTGGGTAAGGACATGCAGCGCAGCTATCAATTTACAAAAGGTCTGAGCTCTCTGAGAAGGACCTCGAAAGACCAATTTGCTCTGTAGCTTGGTGGGGCCACCTTCTCATGCTGCTTTCCCTACCGTTTCATTTACTGAGGCCTGGATCCTGCTTGAACCAAACTGCCAGAAATCAGCCCAGTGTGGAGCAAAATGCCACACTGCAAACTGGAAATGGGAATAAGACTGCCAAAGATACAGTAACCCCAGACACTCCGTGATGTCACATCCTGTCATTGTGTTCAGTCTGGAGGTCAGACAGACTCCCTCTTAGCCCTCCAAACCCCCAACAATAACAGTCCTCTCAGATGGAATCTGGCTCATGAGAAGTCCTGCCGGGGGTTGTGACACACTATAGGCTCATTCAAATGTTCCTGAGCAATAACATCCAAGAGTAGATTGTGACAACAGATTTGACCTTAAAAAATGGGATAGCTAATTCTGGATATTCAATTCACTGACAAAGTCTGAATAAGTCCATATACACACAGTGAGGGAAAACATTATTTGATCCCCTACTGATTTTGTAAGTTTGCCCACTGACAAAGAAATTATCACACTATAATTTCAATGGTAGGCTTATTTGAACAGTGAGAGACAGAATAACAACAAAAAAAACCAGAAAAACGCATGTCAAAAATGTTCTAAATTGATTTGCATTTTAATGAATGATATAAGTATTTGATCCCCTCTCAATCAGAAAGATTTCTGGCTCCCGGGTGTTTTTTATACAGGTAACGAGCTGATATTAGGAGCACACTCTTAAAGGGAGTGCTCTTAATCTCAGCTTGTTACCGGTATAAAAAACAACTGTCCACAGATACAATCAATCAATCAGATTCCAAACTCTCCACCATGGCCAAGATCAAAGAGCTGTCCAAGGATGTCAGGGACAAGATTGTAGACCTACACAAGCCTGGAATGGGCTACAAGAGCAAGCAGCTTGGTGAGAAGGTGACAACAGTTGGTGCGATTATTTACAAATAGAAGAAACACAAAAGAACTGTAAATGTCCCTCGGTCTGGGGCTCCATGCAAGATCTCACCTCGTAGTGTGTTACCAAAACAATTGGTAACACACTACGCCGTGAAGGATTGAAATCTTGCAGCACCCACAAGGTCCCCCTGCTCAAGGCACAGGTCTGTCTGAAGTTTGCCAATGAACATCTGAATGATTCAGAGGAGAACTGGGTGAAAGTGCTGCGGTCAGATGATACCAAAATCGAGCTCTTTGGCATCACCTCAACTCGCCGTATTTGGAGGAGGAGGAATGCTGCCTATGACCTCAAGAACACCATTCCCATCTTCAAACATGGAGGTGGAAACATTACGCTTTGGGGGTGTTTTTCTGCTAACGGGACAGGACAACCGAAGAGACCCAGCATCTGGTCTGGACAGTAGGTCTTTGACTTCAGGCAGTTATTGTCTGCGACATACCTGTGTATGCAACCAAATACTAAACATAAGTTCTTGATCTAGACATTATTTCTGCCCTGATACTGTGGTGTGCTGATCGTTGTATAATAGTTGTATAAATGTGTATAAAAGGTGCCATCATTTTTAAATGGTGAAATCAATGTACTGTGCATATAAACCCAACTTTTTCTTCATATTAATTGAAAGTCAAAATCCAAATCCAAATGTTTGAATTATAAAACCAAAGAATTAAAACAAGCATTTGTTGCCCAGTGGTATACAGCATAACCATCCAATATTCAGATTTACAAGTTCCAACCTTCCATACTGCTCTCACCTACGGTAGATGTCCTTGGCTGCGCTCAACAGTTACTGCTCTCTCTAATATTTGAATTCATATAAATTAGCTCCCTTCAAAAGCTGCTAATGAATATTCACGAGGACCTGAAGCACTAAATGACTATTTCACACCGAGGACCATGTGGGGAACAGCTGGGACCTCGTTTGAACCCCGACTGCTTATATCGACCTTACTGCCTGGACACGATGTTTGCCCTACAGCTCACCTGCAGGCCACAGTAGTGAATAGGAACATGTACTATGTTATTTTTCCTGCTGACATATGACCTGTAGTTTAATAGACCCATTTTCTGCCTCTGACTCATGAAGCTTTTAGCCCAGGTTGTTGTCTAGGTTACCCTTTGACTTAGCCAGTGGGTTTTTAATGTGCTTTCATCATCCTCTGTTCCGCTACGCTTTAAGTTTAGCACAAGAGTGCGCAAGGGGACACATAGTGTGTTTGTTCGAGTCAAGTGTGTGCGTGTGTTGCATTGCGGGTGTGTGCACATGCAAGGGTATGTGTGTGCATGCACGGTGGGCGGGTTTATATCTGGCAGATCTTAATTAGACTGCGGGCTGCTGTTCCGGAGGGAATTTCAGCTCTATGTAAACATCATACATCATGATTCAGAGGAGGTGCACACTGTCCACCAGCTGCCAAAGCTTCGCGAGGGGGGTGACAGCAAACAGCGGAGGTCAAAAGTGTATTGTGGCAGTTTATGGAAACAGTGATGAAGTCAGCGGTCCTGTTTTAATACTGTACACGGGACACCAACGCTATGCAACATGCCACAGCTCAACGGAAGATCTCGGGGAATGTTTGGTGACAGTCGGGCCAGCAGGTCACCCAGATTCACTCACCACTGACATTTGCAGTATTCTCTGAAATAATATGATGGAACTTTGGCACCCTTGAACAATTGCTCAATTGTGTTTTCGCCTTTTAAACTGATTTACCAACAGGGTTGTGGAAGACTAGCATTAACAATGCATTTCAGGGCAACAAGCAAGCCCTACAAGCAAGTGGATGTTAGCAATTTTATGGCACTTGGTCGAATAGGGTCAACTTCCACTGATCATTTCTGTAGTTTAGCACTAAACATCTTGATACAATCATGACACATTTTCAAAACACCTGGTAATGCAAACAGCACAACACAACAGTTTGAGTAAGAGGCTCTACTACACAAAGTTATAATTAGCAAAGTTATAATTATCTGTAGATGCGTTCTGCTTTATGAGGGGATTAATGTTTTTTTAATGTAACCCAGGCATGTGGGCAGCACTTTAGAAGTTGGGTTCTGCCAGCCCATCACACCTTATTAGTGTGCTTCTGTTCTTCGTTCTCCCTCTTAGCCATCATGGCTCCCCTTATGTTTGCTGCTGTTGCTTCTTCTTCTAGAGTACCTCTGATTGGAGCATTGCAGTTTACCACAAAAACCCATTTACTGTTTTCCTCTCCTTGATATGATGATATGTTAAATTAAAGAATACATTGAATTGGTTTAATTTCAATTCTAGTTCACTTTAAATTAAAAGCAAACCCTAATTTAAACTGAAATTGTAATGAGCTTTCAGATTTGACTGGAATGGAAATGGAATTGAACCAGTGGTTGAGTTGTTGGGCATGGGCAGCTAAACACCTGAAATGCCAATATTAGCAGGAGCTCATTTCAACTATGGTGATTAAAAGAAATATTGGAAGGTTTTCAGAATGTCCATTGAGGTTAAGAGGCAATGAGAAATCATGCCAATGTCTTAGATCACTTCTTAATTGCATTTTTGTGATTATATATTCTAGAGAATATATATTTTTCTTCATTGACTGTCTTTTGTTAACAAACCAAAGGATATGACTGTTTATTGCAATCTTGACATGACTTGATATTCATCAACATTTCCCACTATTGCATTCAAACATGTTCATTTATATGCACTGTTTGCAAGATATCTTTCCAATTTGACTATCCTAAAAATGACAAGAATCAATGCTATATTTGACATATCAATGGATATCCTTGATTTACAAGATCTTACTGCGATTGAAAGAAGTCTTGGAAATCCAAAAAAACTGACAAGAATATTCAGACTGTCTGTGTGGTTTATGTTGGAGTATATATTTGTGTCTCTGTGTTCCAATGAAGATTTAAAAATCTTGTGTAAACATAATCCAACTTTAGCTGATGTCGGATGATCTAATCAATGAGGAGCAGTTTATTCTGTAAACACTTGAGGAAGCCAACCATTAAACATGATGGATAGCCATGACTTTCATCCTGGCTGGATAAAACCTCTTAAACTATGATTCACATGAACATCACTTGGGTAGAAATAGAATCCAAATGGTACTGTGGTTTATTGGAAATCCATAATCTACATGTATGCACTTCAAAAGTAGACCAAATAAAAGCTTGAAAATGAAGCAGAAGAAGTGTTCTTTTTGGAGATGTCAGTAAGCTTTATCATGTTGAACTGTGGTGAGGAGATCTGAGGCATCTGAGGCTACTCCATCTATCCCCGTGGGCAAGTATGACAAGTTCTGTCCAGTTGCTGTTACATATTGTTTAGGTGCATGATCTTTAACACTACTATTGCGTGACAAAACAGATATGTTTGGATTATGGCAATACTTATTTGGTTTTCTTGAATCTGGTGGCCAGTGACAAGCATTTTTAAGAACATGCTCCATTTTGGATTCAATGTGACAGAAGCTGATTGAATCCTAGATTTTTTTTCAAGAACATACTTTCCCCACGGGGGACTGCCGTGTTCCCTTTCAATTCCCACTTAAGAATGAATCAGGATAAATCAAATTGGCAACCCTGCCTTTCCTTCCTACTCCCTTTTGATACTCAGTATCCCATCCCTAAACCACCCCAACCCCAGATCCTTTAAAACGCTGAGCTCTGCATGCCAAATATTTTACTGTGTCTATGTCACGACTAAGTTTAGTAACTACACTGCTGTAGCAAAGGAGGATTTTGAAAGATTTCCTTTTTTTATAAAGAAAAGCTGAAATATACATCAGAGAGTGCTCCTCTTCTCATATATCTGCAGAGGTCTTAAGAGGTGGAGGTGTGGCAGAACAGAAAATACTGTCTTTATTAATACATGGAGATGAGGGCCAACGCAACTTGGAAAATAGGTGGTGGATAGACCACAACATAAACTTGTTTTTTGTTGCTGTCTGAGGGGGTAACCTACATACATTTAAATAGACGTTGAAAGGGAAATGTGGAATGAGATATTCTACTGGATACATACACAAAGGAACAGTGTCACTTTGTTTTTCGGCACTGGATGAGAATGTGTACAGTATGCACATTAATGTTCACCATAGTTGTGTGTGTGCTTGTGTGAGCATAACCTCTTCCTAATTAGACAGTAGCAGTTCATTGAGCTTGGTGCTTGCCAACATGCCAACCACATCCCCCAAACCCCCTTCCATACACATACACACAGATGCATATTTTTCTGGGGACCAGAATTCTCTATTTTCCCTATTTCGTAACACTAATCCTAATTCACAGGGTACCTAACAGGGTAACTGACCTTAATCCTAACCGTAATCAAAACCTAACCTTAACAGCAATAACCTAAACCTTTGCCCCTTGCCTGGAAAACTGATTCTAATGCTAACACTATATTTGTGGGGACTCCATATGTAGTAATACTCAAGTAGCCTGCTGTACCATCTCTTTTAAGGATCCCTATCTCACCTCCCTTAATGACGGAGAGAAAAACAGATAGAGACAAATTAAATAGATGAAGAAAAATGACAGAAAAAGAGGGTAGAGAGAAAGAGGAGAGAATGTGTGTGTGCTTGTGTGTGTGTGTGTGTGTGTGTGTGTGTGTAAGATGTTTTTGTTCCCCACTGCATGCAGTGGCTCCAGACTGAGCTATGACTCATCATCATCAATGAGTTCAGACGGAGAAGACTGAGTTAGAGTGAGAAAAATAGAAACATTTGGAGAAAGCCAGAGAGGGATAGTGATTAACTAATACATCCAGCCAAACATGTTCACATATCACTGTAAAAACCTACTTGCAATTGATTGATCAGCATTATTCCATGATTTACTTACTGTAGACTTTAAACTGACATGTGCAAAACACTGAATATGGAAGGCAACACGGTATATTGGTTTGGCTACTAGATGTCCAGATGTTGAGCACACACACAATCCTGTTGCAAATGCATGTTTGCGCAAAATTACTGAAAAATCATTATTATCTTTTAAATACCTGTTCATTGGTTGACTCATTGGTTTACTAATCTTATGCCATACAAACATAAAAACGCATATTTTTTCTAGATTAATCTGCCATATAGTATGACTACACCTGTTACTAATATGGCTGTTTCCGTTGACATATGATTTAAATTCCTTGGTTATCGCTCATTTTCCTGGGAAGCTCCAATGCACATTCAGACAACTTAAGAAAACCCCTCACAACAAACTCTAACTGTGATTTTCAATCATGATTTCATAGGAAACATGTTATGGTGAACAGTCAATAATTACAGCTACAACAGAGGAACCTTGTACAGTGAAGTGTTCAACCACTGTGCTGGATACTATGAATGTTCATGCATGTCATGCAGAGAATGCACATGTTCTAAACCCATTAGATACTTATGAGTGCTCTTGTTGTATCATGGTTTACCCTATTCCCAAGCTACTCATCCACAGTGCACTGGTCTGGCACAACAACCATTTGAAGTTGGCCTTAGTGGGAGTGACTGTATCGTTGAATGAGAGTGATGAAAATGTTTTAATGAAGCAGTATCTGCCTGGTTCTGCCTCGAGCCAGTGTCAACATCCAGCAATACCGCACAACGCAACAGCATAACGATTGGTGCTTGTGTGTACAAGGGAGAAGGTGTTGTGATTGGTTGGTAGACTTAGCTGATTAAGCCAATGCATTTTGTACCAGACATTTCTGTCTACTTTTTTCTTGATTAATCAAATTTACATTTCAGTGATTTTGGAAACGCTCTTGCAGTAAGTGCATTCATCTTAATATAGCTTGGTGGGACAACCATGTTAACCTTGAAGTATTAGGTACACATTACTCAATGAAGTAGCTATCAGCAAAGTAAGGGCTAGAAGACAGAAAAACCTGCAAGGATTAGTTCACAAAAGGAAATAGTATATCAGAGGGTTGCAGAATTATTCTAAATCTTCTTTAAAAAGGTATTTCACTGCCTAAAGTTAGGGATGGGCAGTTTCAGGTTGCTGCTTAGAATAGTAGTAGTGGATGTTGGCTTCATCTGGAAGCCTGTGAAGTGTGAGGACCGGGGTGACAGGGAAGACATAGGAATGCTGAACACCAGATGGGCTACAGTGTTCAGGATAAGGCAAGGGTTTGATGGCTCAAGCATGTAGCTCTACTACCAATGAGTTGCAGTTATCCAGATGTACGTGCCTGGATTAGTACCTGTGCTGGATCCTGTGTGAGGCAAAATGTTTCAATATATGTTGTAAAGCATGAACATTGCTCCACAAGACCTTCTGAGCATTTTTTGTGGAAACGTCTGGGAACACTATTTTACCCTGGTTGACCGCAAATTATATTTGGGTTCAAATATAGCTATCTTAGATAGTTTACAAGCAATTCATGTTGATGGAGCAAGTTATGGACATGCTAACTGTGCACTGTGTTATATAATCATCTAATCAATACAAAACTATTTTTTCATAGCTCTCATTAACTTTAATATGTTTGAAACGTGAGCCAGTTAGACTCTTGCTGCAACTGGTTGCCAAAAGTTGTAGGGCAGGCTTTGCAAAAGATTAATTGTTTGATATCCTTACTTTGGGAAGATTCCAGTAAGAATAACGGTACACATGACTTTGCAAGCCAAAATGATGTGACTTGCATTCTTAGCGTGGCGTATAACCAAGACTTTCAGACCACTCTGTTACTAAGCCCTTAAGATAAGGTTGATATTTGTAATGTTTATTCATGAAGTTCATTGTTTACACTTGGGAATATACAAATAAGATGAAAGTCAACAGAAAGTATTCAGACCCCTTTCCTTTCTCCACATTTTGTTGTGTTACGGAATTTTTGCCACCCCATAACACCCCAAAATGACATAGTAAAAACATGTTTTTAAAAATGAAATACATAATGTACATAAGTATTTAGACCCTTTGTTGAATCGCTTTTGGCAGCAATCACAGCTTTGAGTCTTATTGGGTATGCCTCTATCAACTTTGCACAACTGGATTTGGGCAGTTTCTCCGATTGTTCCTTGCAGATCCTCTCAAGCTCTGTCAGACTGGATGGGGAATGTTGTAGAACTACAGTGAGGGAAAAAAGTGTTTGATCGCCTGCTGATTTTTTACGTTTGACAAAGAAATGATCAGTCTATAATTTTAATGGCAGGTTTATTTGAACAGTGAGAGACAAAATAACAACAAAACAAGAAACCAGGCAAGCCTAGTTTAGCCGGCCAGCAATAGAAAATGTTGCCCCCCTCAAGATTCAAACTTGTGTATACCACATGAAAGGCTGTGTTGATAACCACTACACCATGGAGCTATACATTTGCTGGGTGTCAGTATAGCCTCTATCCTGAACAAATCTTATTTTGCCACTGGCCGTTTTCATAGTTAATTGGCCATTCGTGAATTACATTGATACAGTTAAACTGACTAATGTTTCTTACTAAGTTTACCTCCACCACAAATAGCGGCTATGTATTGCGTTTGCCACTGGCCGTTTTAACAGTGTATTGGCCAGTAATAAGCGGACCTTTACGCATGTCAAAAAAGTTATGAATTGATTTGCATTTTAATGAGTAATATAATATAATATATAATAAGTATTTCCTCCCCACTCAATCAGAAAGATTTCTGGCTCCCACTCTTAAAGGGAGTGCTCCTAATCTCAGCTTGTTATCTGTATAAAAGAACCCTGGGAGCCAGAAGCAATCAATCAATCAGATTCCAAACTCTCCACCATGGCCTAGACCAAAGAGCTGTCCAAGGATGTCAGGGACAAGATTGTAGACCTACACAAGGCTGGAATGGGCTACAAGACCATCGGCAAGCAGCTTGGTGAGAAGGTGAAAACAGTTGGTGTGATTATTTGCAAATAGAAGAAACACAAAAGAACTGTAAATGTCCCCCGGTCTGGGGCTCCATGCAAGATCTCACCTCGTGGAGTTGCAATGATCATGAGAACGGTGAGGAATCAGCCCAGAACTACACGGGAGGATCTTGTCAATGATCTCAAGGCAGCTGGGACCATAGTCACCAAGAAAACAATTGGTAACACTACGCTGTGAAGGACTGAAATCCTGCAGCACTGAAGTCCCCCTGCTCAGTAAAGCACATGTACAGGCCCATGTGAAGTTTGCCAATGAACATCTTAATGATTCAGAGGAAAACTGGGTGAAAGTGTTGTGGTCAGATGAGACCAAAATCGAGCTCTTTGGCATCAACTCAACTCGCCATGTTTGGAGGAGGAGGAATGCTGCCTATGACCCCAAGAACACCATCCCCACCGTCAAACATGGAGGTGGAAAAATATTTTTCTGCTCAGGGGACAGGACAACTTCATTGCATCAAAGGGACGATGGACAGGGCCATGTACCATCAAATCTTGTGTGAGAACCTCCTTCCCTCAGCCAGGGCATTGAAAATGGGCCATGGATGGGTATTCCAGCAAGACAATGACTCAAAACACACAGCCAAGGGAACAAAGGAGTGGCTCAAGAAGAAGTGGCCTAGCCAGTCTCTAGACCTTAATCCCATAGAACATCTGTGGAGGGAGCTGAAGGTTCGAGTTGCCAAATGTCAGCCTCGAAACCTTAATGACTTGGAAAATATCTACAAAGAGGAGTGGGACAAAATTCCTCCTGAAATGTGTACAAACCTGATGACCAACTACAAGAAATGTCTGACCTCTGTGATTGCCAATAAGTGTTTTGCCACCAAATACTAAGTCATGTTTTGCAGAGGGGTTGAATACTTATTTCACTCATTAAGATGCAAATACATTTATAAAATGTTTCACATCAGTTTTCCTGAATTTCTTTGTTGTTATTCTGTCTCTCACTGTTCAAATAAACCTCCCATTAAAATTATAGACTGATAATTTCTTTGTCAGTGGGCAAACGAACAAAATCAGCAGGGGATCAAATACTTTTTTCCCTCACTGTATGATCTTCAGTGTTGCCTTGGCAGTGTGCTTTCAGTTATCATGCTTAATGTTTTGGTCGTTGGCAAACTTTACATGGAATGAAACCTTTTGTTTAGGAGCAGCTTCCATCTAGCTGCTACTGTATCTTAAAGGCCTGATTTATGGTGTGCTGTAGAGATGGTTGTCATTCTGGCAAGTTCACATAGAAAATACCATGAATTACTTAAAAAATGTCTTGGAGAACTTACGCACAGCAATGAACATACAATGTGTTGGAATTAGGATTCTGGGGTAACTCACTACCATCACATTGTGTATACGATACTACCAACAATAACATCACCATAATATTATTAATAGCAATCCCCATATGCAATGAGCAAGGTTCGCAGGACCGATCCCCCTACAAAGGAAACAGAACCAGACAGGTGGAGACAGGGGTGGTGGGTGGATTAGCACCTGCATGCTAGTATGACCATCAAGCATATCAGACAGCGAATAACCTGACCCACACGGAAAACTCATGCAAAACAAATATGAACATATATGTAAAGGATTTCTCAACTTATATTTACATATGTGCCCTGAATATGTCTATGAAATATATAACTTACGCTTCTCACAATATCATAATACAACGCATTTCATATATTTTAGCGTTGAATATAATTTTTTTAAATAATTAAATATATGAATATGCAGTACATTAAGCATTTCTCATCAACACATCATGGAATTAACCTTAATGAGAGACTCATTGTGAAAACAATATGCATACATTTTAACACAGTATCATGAATGCCATCGCTCTCTCTAAAAGTACTTCAAAGAAACGACTAGATAACATAAAAAACACATGACAGGAAACAATAGAAATATGGAAATAATATATCAGTTAGATATAAATGCTAAATGCATATTACCAACTATAATTTTGTCATTTATGTATTTAAGACATATTAAAACATTTGAAAATGACCAAAATCAAATATGCTAATATATGTATGAAATATCCAACCATATATTAATAATAATACATACATTAGTATATTGAAAAAAATATATAGGCACATATTAAAAATATATGTTTTCGAAAGATATGTCAATATGTAATACTTCCGTGTGGGGACGATTAAATAGACAGGTATAAAATCTGATGTTGTTATAGGAGCGATTTGACATCAGCTGATGCATCGTTGGCCAATTACCACTCAGGTTTCCTGGCTGAAGTGGATACGCTAATTTATCCCATCTCTGCAGAAAAACTCTGACGCAATGTTAGAGTGGCCACTGGGTTCATAGTCAACTCCCTGACAAAGAGTTCGGGGGGTTCCACTCTGCTCCTGAGAACTTTCAACACTTAAGCAATTTTGTTATATCCTGATCTATGCTTTGCCACAATTCTACCTCAGTCTATGGAGAGTTCCTTGGATTTTATGGTTGTTGTTGTTTTTCTCCTCTGACATACAGTTGGAATTGTAGGACCTTATATAAACAGATGTTTGCCTTTCTTAATCATGTCCAATCAATTACATTTTTCCACAGGTGGACTCCAAGTACTGTAGAAACCTCAAGGAGGGTCAGAGGATCCAAGATGCATCTGAGCTTAACGTGTCATGCCACAGGGTCTGAATATCTATGTACACGACATATTTCAGTCTTTCATTTTCAATAAATTGCCATTTTTCATATTTTCCTTTTGGGTTATGTTGTGCAGATTGATGTCAAAAATTGTTTTGTATACTGATGGCAGTATGCTCTATTAACTTTAATGTTAGACTCCTGTCAAGTGATTCCTGGTCACAATTTTAGGCACGTTCACACTGCACATTAGCCCAAGAAGACTACAGGAGATGTTAGCCTGGTGCTAAGCAAGTGTTTGATGCCTAGAACCAACCTTAACCTAGGGCTAGTTGGCTCTACTCTGGAGCAGGGTTAGCTCTGACTTTTCAGGGTTAGCCCGGAAAACATAGTGGCAAAATAACAAGTGTGAAACAGGGTGAAGAACAAAAGTATAGAATGCTTACTGTCCAATCATATCAGATAGAGTTTAAAATGGTCTTGTTTTGTATTTTTCTGGTAGCAAAGGTCTTAGGAATACAAGTGTGAATCATTAGCCCAGAGTTAAAGCCTGAAGTGGGAAAAAGTACAAAGTAAAAGTACTTCGCAAAACTGTGTTCACCAGTTTTGCGAAGTTCCTGTTAGAGCAAAATGACCAGAGAAACAGAATTCATAACAAACCAGTGACATTAATTGAACATTTACACGCTTCCTTTTTGTTTAATTTATCCCTGGTTAGTTTTGAACTCCCTTTACCTCATTACTCAGATCTTAATTAGATACTTACCTAAAGTGTTGAAAATAGCCAAACCCAGTTGAGTACTTATACTTGGTACTTTTTTCCACCTTTGGTGAAAGTTTACAGCAGGGTTAACATTTACTGTGTGACCACTGTAATGCAAAGCTAGTCAGGGGTCAGACTTAACCATGGGCCTAAAATAGCCCAGGGCTAAGAACAATGCAATGTGAAAAGGCCTATGGGTAATTTAACCCATTCACCTGTGACATAACCATCATTGTATGCCCTCTCTGGAAGTCTGGAGAAAGACGGCTAGTTCAGTAGTTTTATCACAGTGCCTCTTCAGAAAATGGTTACATAAACAAGCCTTTACTCCTGTCTCTCATTCCAGTCCAATTACATGGTTTTCAGTGGACAGGGAACAACACAGATTTCAGAGGAGATTAGGAGCCACTCCAGCAACACCAGCTAGACTCCGCTCAATGGGTCTTCTATAGTCCTATTCTAACAATAACAGAACAGAAGGACAGAGAAAAAGAAAGAGAAAAAGTAAAGATAGAGAATTAGGAGAGATAGAGAAAAGAAAGGGAGCTTGGTTGATACTGTCCATTTACTGTAAGATAGCATTCAACTGGATGGTGTTGATTTACAAATGCAGGGGGAAGAAAATTGGCAGACACATGGAACACTGATTGGAATTATACTAACTTCCAAGAATAGGCATGTGTTTATTATGGTCATAGGAAATAGAAGAAATCTAATCCAAATGTACTGGAAAGATCTCATGCTGAATCTGAAGACACATTTGTTCCTGAAAAGGTCCTTCAGTGAGAGGAAATGAAAGTGAAATTAGTAAATCTGTACAACAAATGTAGCAACCAGGTGATGTTTCATCAGATGAATGTAACACCACTAAGAACAACTGAAACATGGCCTTCACATTTAAAAGGTCATTTTGAGTGTTTCCATAACATCAGTACATTTGGGATAACGTACCTTAATACTTTTATATTAGAGCTTTGCTCTATATTCCTGTAACATTAAAGAGGTTCCTCAACTGTTGATACTGGTTTAATTACTTTCAGTTTATAAAATGTATCAACTGAAGAGCATCTCCTTGGACTGCAGTTGCAGTTTGGTTTAAATCTGAGTTGATACCACCACCTTGTGGCTTTGGTAGACAATAGATCCATACAGTGACGCTGCCTCTGTTTGAAGGACATGATATCATATTACAGGGTTAATTGGTTTATCTGATTTGATTTAGTACTGTGACTGTTTAAATAATTATTTTTCTATGTACACGTCACACCAATAATGAACACAGAAGTGCTTATTCTTTACAAACACTGACGGCTAGGAAATATAACCTATGGATTTTTAATTAAGGTATAATGAACACAGAAGTGCAAGAGTTTGTTTAAAAATACTTTAATAATGCAACACTCACACAATACATTCATGAAAATTACTAATCCAAACCATATACAGCATCATACAGTGTACAGTATAAAGTGTACAACAATAGAGCATGGGGTATAGAAAAGTGATCAGTTTACATGAAAGTATAAATGTACAAGGATACGTAGAAGATAAAGGCATACAAATAAGAACATGGTTAAAGCTTGACTCCAGTCACATGATCACCTGGTTGAAATTTAAATGCTCTACCATTTTGCCTACATATTCTATCTATCATTATAAGATGACCTTAACCTGTCTGAGACGTTGTACATTCAACGACAGTCCCAAACAACATGGAATTAGGGTGTGCAGCAGGGCATTTAGGAGAAGTGTGCACTGCATTCTCTGTTTTATTATACAAAGATCGGTTGAAGCTCATAATTAGTCTTCTTTAAAATTATTTCTTTGCAAGATAGGACTATTCAGCAGGAAAACGTTTCAGATGGATGAGCATGTAACTGTAGTGCACTTTTAAATTTGGCCAGCTGTAAGTAGCATGAATGTAACATACCATGAGTAACACTGATTTGGATTAGTATATGCAAGTCCCAATGCAAAGTTCAACCTCTTTTCTTTTTATGTGGTATTATTAAACTAGTCAGAATTCCAAAATGTTTGTGAGACAGTTTTACAAGGGATGTGATGTCACAATGAGGCCCCAGGAAGCCAGCCTATTCCTGGCAATGTGAACTCAGACCAAAATATTTGTAAATGTATCACTTCAAATTAAAGGATGACTACAGGCATCTATGAAACGTACAGCCAATTTACAAGCAAATCAGTATGAAAGATTGTTATCTAACTAGCCTGCTAGCTAAACCTTTTCCATTAGCACTGCATGACAGCCAGCAACAGTCATCTTTTGCTAGCAGATCAGAAAGCAAATAAAGAGATTGACTCAAAGATTGCTTGCTGGTGCCCTCCAAGCTGTTTAAGCTACCATAGCTGTAGAGAAATCCAATCCAGCTGCATCATGTTGCTGTGTTGATGGTGACTTTTCCTAAATGTACTGAAGAAATTAAATATTTAAATAGTGTAAAAATGCTAAACATTTATGGTAAATTAAATTAAGAGGAGAAGTTAAAAGTACAATCCACAGGAAGGGATGCCATTGGAACAACCAGACGGCAGGTAAGAGCTATGTTCAGAATTTCTCAATTGGTTTGAAAGATTTCTACAAACTAACTCATTTTGTAAAACAGCCCAATTCTTTTGCAAAATGAAGTGCTGGTTTATTTTGGGATAAGATCTGCATAAAAACAGAGTATTGTCATGAATACTTCCGACATATGTATTGACAAGATAATACAGTCTGGGATAACCAAACAGGTATACTCATTGTAATATATATGAAGCACAGTATGAAATGTGTTTTTCTGTACTGTAAGCAAAAGGGCCAATGCGTCACAATTTTGCAAATACAAAATATATACTAGTTACTTATATGGTATGTTTGTCAATTTCAGAACTTCTGAAATATCTACAAGTTTGTCTGTGTGATACTATAACTCCAACAAACAAGAAATCAAAATGAACATCAAAAGGAAACCACAAAAACGTTTACTGCTGTCACCAATAAATATATTCATCAAGTCTTTCATATCTATCAAGGCCTAGGATTTAATTAACTTCACAATGTATATTTTCTTGAGTCATGCATCAATGGATTTTTTTTATGTTGAATCCATTCATGGCATGCAATCAGGCCCATGCACAGACTTCTAGAGGGTCCAAGGCCAAACCCCCAAAATCATATATAAAATAAACACCTACATTTTTCTCGAAGGGGAAATAGCCAACTGTTTATATACACTATGTGCTTGTGAATCTGACCAATAAGTTAGCTGAGCTTCCTTTCTTGTCGTACCACTTTATAATATTTTACAATGAGAAATGATACACAATGCCAAGTGTACACTCACCTAAAGGATTATTAGGAACACCATACTAATACTGTGTTTGACCCCCTTTCGCCTTCAGAACTGCCTTAATTCTATGTGGCATTGATTCAACAAGGTGCTGAAAGCATTCTTTAGAAATGTTGGCCCATATTGATAGGATAGCATCTTGCAGTTGATGGAGATTTGTGGGGTGCACATCCAGGGCACGAAGCTCCCGTTCCACCACACCCCAAAGATGCTCTATTGGGTTGAGATCTGGTGACTGTGGGGGCCATTTCAGTACAGTGAACTCATTGTCATGTTCAAGAAACCAATTTGAAATGATTCGAGCTTTGTGACATGGTGGCAGTTATCCTGCTGGAAGTAGCCATCAGAGGATGGGTACATGGTGGTCATAAAGGGATGGACATGGTCAGAAACAATGCTCAGGTAGGCCGTGGCATTTAAAGGGGCCTAAAGTGTGCCAAGAAAGCATCCCCCACACCATTACAACACCACCAGCAGCCTGCACAGTGGAAACAAGGCATGATGGATCCATGTTCTCATTCTGTTTATGCCAAATTCTTACTCTACCATCTCAATGTCTCAATAGAAATCGAGACTCATCAGACCAGGCAACATTCTTCCAGTCTTCAACTGTCCAATTTTGGTGAGCTTGTGCAAATTGTAGCCTCTTTTTCCTATTTGTAGTGGAGATGAGTGGTACCCCGTGGGATCTTCTGCTGTTGTAGCCCATCCGCCTCAAGGTTGTGCGTGTTGTGGCTTCACAAATGCTTTGCTGCATACCTCGGTTGTAACGAGTGGTTATTTCAGTCAAAGTTGCTCTTCTATCAGCTTGAATCAGTCGGTCCATTCTCTACTGACCTCTAGCATCAGCCTGGCATTTTCGCCCACAGGACTGCCCCATACTGGATGTTTCTCCCTTTTCACACCATTCTTTGTAAACCCTAGAAATGGTTTGTGCGTGAAAATCCAGTAACTGAGCAAATTGTGAAATACTCAGACTGGCCCGTCTGGCACCAACAACCATGCCACGCTCAAAATTGCTTAAATCACCTTTCTTTCTCATTCTGACATTCAGTTTGGAGTTCAGGAGATTGTCTTGACCAGGACCACACCCCTAAATGCATTGAAGCAACTGCCATGTGATTGGTTGATTAGATAATTGCATTAATGAGAATGTTCCTAATAATCCTTTAGGTGAGTGTATTTTGGCCTTTATTAACTGTGACACTTAGGAGAACGAGTTATCAAGTATATTAATTTCTGAATACAAATGTGCCTGCCTACCAAGAGGATGTGAGCCAGCTGAGCCTAGTGACATTACAGATGTGTCAAGTAAATTTTGTCACTGTAACAATGCACTAATGCTGCTGAACAATACATTCCAACCTAGCATGACTAAAGCTTAAGCCCTGATCACACCTGCTGCGTCCATGTGCTGTGATCAGTGTTGGGGGTAATGCATTACTAAGTAACGTGTTACAGTAGTCAGACTACTTTTCAAATGTAACGATCAGTGTAACACATTAGTTAAGTTATTTATGTAATCCATCCATCCATCTTCTTCCGCTTATCCGGGGCCAGGTGGGACGGGCGGGACGGGCCCGGGAAGGCGTTCAGGGGGCATCTGGAACAGATGCCCAAGCCACCTCAGTTGACCCCTCTTGATGTGGAGGAGCAGTGGCTCTACTCTGAGCTCTTCCCGGGTGACCGAGCTTCTCACCCTATCTCTAAGGGATCGCCCAGCCACCCTGCGTAGAAAGCTCATTTCGGCCGCCTGTATCCGGGATCTTGTCCTTTCGGTCATGACCCAAAGCTCATGACCATAGGTGAGAGTAGGAACGTAGATTGACCGGTAAATCGAGAGCTTCGCCTTGCGGCTCAGCTCTTTCTTACCCTCAAATATAACCAATCACTTGCGGTTGCTGTTTTGTTTTGCTGGGATCTTTTGCCTGTTGGACAATCAAAGTTTAATCAGAAATCATCCTCTGTTGGACAATCAAAGTTGATCCTAAATCAGGCAAACGAATGTTCAATCTGAATGAACAAGTAGCAGCCCCTTCAGTGCTATATTAAAAAGAAATTACAACTGAGAGCATTCAAAGTGCATAGGGCAGCGGGACTGTTTCGGATTTACCAGAGTACTCTTTCATCCCGTTAATAAAGAGTTACAAATGTTGCCCATATTGTATTTGTATATGGGAGGTGTTAATAGTGGTTTAATAGTGGTAAGTATAACTCTAGTTTATAGTCAATTAACATCTAAATACATGTTCTGTTTCTAAACGTGACTTTTCTGAATCATTTCAAAAACAGATTAAATAATTATTCACCCCTGAATAAAGTTTTGACATCCATCTATCTTCTTCCGCTTATCCGGGCCGGGTCGCGGGGGTAGCAGTCTAAGCAGAGATGCCCAGACTTCCCTCTCCCTAGACACTTCCTCCAGCTCTTCCGGGGGAACACCGAGGCATTCCCAGGCCAGACGGGAGACATAGTACCTCCAGCGTGTCCTAGGTCTTCCCCGGGGTCTCCTCCCGGTGGGACGGGACCGGAACACCTTCCCGGGAAGGCGTCCAGGAGGCATCCAGGACAGATGCCCAAGCCACCTCAGCTGACCCCTCTCGATGTGGAGGAGCAGCGGCTCTACTCATAGCTCCTCCCGGGTGACCGAGCTTCTCACCCTATCTCTAAGGGATTGCCTAGCCACCCTGCGGAGAAAGCTCATTTCGGCCGCCTGTATCCGGGATCTTGTCCTTTTAGTCATGACCCAAAGCTCATGACCATAGGTGAGAGTAGGACCAGATTGACCGGTAAATCGAGAGCTTCGCTTTACGACTCAGCTCTTTCTTCACCACGACAGACTGATACATCGACCGCATTACTGCAGAAGCCGCACCGATCTGTCTGTCAATCTCCCGTTCCATCCTTCCCTCACTTGTGAACAAGACCCCTAGATACTTGGGCAAGCCACCCTTTTCCAACTGAGGACCATAGCCTCGGATTTGGAGGTACTGATTTTCATCCCAACCGCTTCACACTCGGCTGCAAACCGTCCCAGTGCATGCTGAAGGTCCTGTTTTGAAGGGGCCAACACGACAACATCATCCGCAAAGAGCAGAGACGAAATTGTGTGGTCCCCAAACCTGACACCTTCTGGCCCCTGGCTGCGCCTAGAAATTCTGTCCATAAAAATTACGAACAGAACCGGTGACAAAGGGCAGCCCTGCCAGAGTCCAACATGTACAGGGAACAAGTCTGACTTACTGCCGGCAATGCGGACCAAGCTCCTGCTTCGGTCGTACAGGGACCTGACAGCCCTTAGCAAAGGACCCAGGACCCCATATTCCCGAAGCACCCTCCACAGGATGCCGCGAGGGACACAGTCGAATGCCTTCTCCAAATCCACAAAACACGTGGATTGTTTGGGCAAACTCCCATGAACCCTCCAGCACCCTGTAGAGGGTATAGAGCTGGTCTTGTGTTCCACGGCCCGGACGAAAACCACACTGTTCCTCCTGAATCCGAGGTTCTACTATCGGCCGTATTCTCCTCTCCAGTACCCTGGCATAGACTTTCCCGGGGAGGCTGAGAAGTGTGATCCCCCTGTAGTTGGAGCACACCCTCCGGTCCCCCTTCTTAAAAAGAGGGACCACCACCCCGGCCTGCCATCCCAGAGGCACTGTCCCCGACTGCCATGCGATGCTGCAGAGGCGTGTCAACCAAGATAGCGCCACAACATCCAGAGACAGGCCAAGCGGACTGCAGCCCGGGTGGTTGTGGAGGCAAAAACTCGGGCCTGGGAGGAGTTCGGTGAGGCCATGGAAAAGGACTATCGGCTGGCCTCGAAGAGATTCTGGCAAACCATCTGGCGCCTCAGGAGAGGGAAACAGTGCCCTACCAACGCTGTTTACAGTAGATGTGGGCAGCTGTTGACCTCAACTGGGGATGTTGTCGGGCGGTGGAAGGAGTACTTCGAGGATCTCCTCAATCCCGCCGTCACGTCTTCCATTGAGGAAGCAGAGGAGGAGGGCTCAGAGGTGGACTCGTCCATCACCCGGGCTGAAGTCACAGAGGTGGTTAAGAAACTCCTCGGTGGCAAGACGCCGGGGGTGGATGAGATCCACCCTGAGTACCTCAAGTCTCTGGATGTTGTGGGGCTGTCTTGGCTGACACGCCTGTGCAACATCGTGTGGCAGTCGGGGACAGTGCCTCTGGGATGGCAGACCGGGTTGGTGGTCCCTCTTTTTAAGAAGGGGGACCGGAGGGTGTGTTCCAACTATAGGGGGATCACACCTCTCAGCGTCCCCGGGAAAGTCTATGCCAGGGTTCTGGAGAGGAGAATACGGCCGATAGTAGAACCTCGGATTCAGGAGGAACAGTGTGGTTTTCGTCCAGGCCGTGGAACACTGGACCAGCTCTATACCCTCTACAGGGTGATGGAGGGTTCATGGGAGTTTGCCCAACCAATCCACATGTGTTTTGTGGATTTGGAGAAGGCATTCGACTGTGTCCCTCGCGGCATCCTGTGGAGGGTGCTTCGGGAATATGGGGTCCTGGGTCCTTTGCTAAGGGCTTTCAGGTCCCTGTACGACTGAAGCAGGAGCTTGGTCCGCATTGCCGGCAGTAAGTCAGACTTGTTCCCTGTACATGTTGGACTCCGGCAGGGCTGCCCTTTGTCACCGGTTCTGTTCGTAATTTTTATGGACAGAATTTCTAGGCGCAGCCAGGGGCCGGAGGGTTTCAGGTTTGGGGACCACACGATTTCGTCTCTGCTCTTTGCGGATGATGTTGTCGTATTGGCCCCTTCCAGCCAGGACCTTCAGCATGCACTTGGACGGTTTGCAGCCGATTGTGAAGCGGTGGGGATGAAAATCAGTACCTCCAAATCCGAGGCCATGGTCCTAAGTCGGAAAAGGGTGGCTTGCCCACTTCAGGTTGGTGGATAGTGCCTGCCTCAAGTGGAGGAGTTTAAGTATCTAGGGGTCTTGTTCACGAGTGAGGGAAGGATGGAACGGGAGATTGACAGACGGATCAGTGCAGCTTCTGCAGTAATGCGGTCGATGTATCGGTCTGTCGTGGTGAAGAAAGAGCTGAGCCGCAAGGCAAAGCTCTCGATTTACCGGTCAATCTACGTTCCTACTCTCACCTACGGTCATGAGCTTTGGGTCATGACTGAAAGGACAAGATCCCGGATACAGGCGGCCGAAATGAGCTTTCTCCGCAAGGTGGCTGGGCGATCCCTTAGAGATAGGGTGAGAAGCTCGTTCACCCGGGATGAGCTCAGAGTAGAGCCGCTGCTCCTCCACATCGAGAGGGGTCAGCTGAGGTGGCTGGGGCATCTGTTTCAGATGCCTCCGGAACGCCTTCCTGGGAATGTGTTCCGGTCCCGTCCCACCGGGAGGAGACCCCGGGGAAGACCTAGGACACACTGGAGGGACTATGTCTCCCGGCTGGCCTGGGAACGCCTCGGTGTCCCCCCGGAAGAGCTAGAGGAAGTGTCTGGGGAGAGGGAAGTCTGGGCATCCCTGCTTAGACTGCTGCCCCCGCGACCCGGCCCCGGATAAGCGGAAGATGATGGATGGATGGAATATGCATTTAGCATTTACATCTAACTGATATATTTCCATGTGTTTATTATGCTGTCTAGTCGTTTCTTTGAATAACTTTTAAAGAGGGGAATGGCATTCATGATACTGTGTTAAAATGTATGCATGTTGTTTTCATAATGAGTATTTTTTGAAATGTAAACTTGGAGTACAAAGTGGTTCATTCTATTGAAACTGAAAAAGCTGCTTGACAGTAACTATAGTCAAAACTTTGGTGTATTTACTAAACATTTATCATTATATTGTGACACAATGGCAGTTGATACTGTGAATAAAGGTCCTTATGGTTTATGTTTTAAAAAATGATATATGCATTTTTGTGTTTTGTGTGGATAACAAAAAAAACTTATAGTTTTGCTTTACAATCTCAGGGTTTTAGGTAGTAGTGTTAACTGTCACCTGTTAGTTTGAGGAAATGTGGCATATACATTTAAAAACAACTGTAATGGTAAGCAAGAGTAGTGATCTCAAAAGTTAGCATACAGGATGTGAGCATGTTGACCCACTAGTCTGTGCTTGAGAATAAAAAAATCCAATTGCATATTTAGCGCAGTAGCCTTATGAGAGGTATATAGCACTAGTTGTTTTTTACAATGACATTTTATAATGCCGAATGGACCTACTTTATCAGTATAGATGAGGGATAAATCATTTGTTGATCAAAGTATATATTGGTTATCTTTATTCTATGACTGGTGCCCTAACACAATGCAAAAATGTCCCTGCAAAACAAACAATGTTCATCCCTCATTGATCACTCTGGGATGTTTCTGTTTTTAGATTCAATGAAATGAGCCTTTGTTTTATTAACAGTTTGTGATGTTAATCTCACAGACAGAATGCAATTTCTTTGATACTTGTTATCTACCGACTCTTATCTGACTTATTCACAAAAGCAAGTCAAGTGAGATATGCCATGTGTGAAATGTTTCTGATGTGTAAAACAAGAAGACAGAGTAAATATAATGTTAATAGAAAATAGGGCTCAATGTGATGGTCAACTGAGATATCACATGCATAAAAAGTTTCCTATGAATGCAAAGTGTAATAACAAATTAAAAAAAAACAAAATTAAGATGTACCAGGCACAATTGGTTTCTTATGTGTTAAAAAAAGGATGCAGAGAAAATAAGAAAGTGATGACAAAATTGAAAATAAATGTTCTTGCTAATCAGAAACGGGTCCACTGAGTTGTGCCATGCAGAAACATTTCTCTAAATAACTATAGTTTTAGATGATACTGCCCCATCCATAAAACATTTCATTAGCACTTTCCAATGTGGCCTGTTTTTGTCTCAAAATACAATTGGCTTTTTTACCCGTAATGTGGAATTGTCCTCAGGTTTGTATTAGATGTTGCCCATTTGTTTTGCTGTTGAATGATGACACATCTATATCAATGTCAATGCAACACATGTAGGAGCAGTAGGACAGTATCAGTGGGACTCATGGGGTGGTATCACTGGGAATGGGGATATTGTTTTTAGGAGGAAATCAGCAACATGTTTCTTAATTAATTTGTTTGCTTGAATGAATATTTTGAGCATGCTCTGATTAGGCAATTATTTGTACGATGATAGCAAAAGCAAATTTTCACCAAGTTACCTTCCATCAATAGCCATATAATGTAATTATCTGCATTCCTAGAATGTGATTATTCATAGCCCAGATCTCATAGGTATTGTGCATTTGACTTAGTCAGTATTCAGACTCCATAGACCAGGGGTGTCAAACCGGTTCCACGGAGGGCCGAGTGTCTGCAGGTCTTTGGGTTTTCCTTTAAATTGGTTCCCAGGTCAGACCTGAACAACCAGGTGGGGGTAGAAATTAACCAATTAGTGAACTAATTAATCAATCAGGTACAAGGTGAGAGCGAAAACCTACAGACACTCAGCCCTCCGTGGAACCGGTTTGACACCTGTGCCATAGACTGTGAAGATATTCCATATTTCTTCCTGCTGCTCTGTAACACTGACTGTGAAACCGTATTTAATTGTTTAGACATTATGAAACATGCCTCTAAAGTACATGCCGTTTAAATGCAAAAGAAAATCGAAAAGTATCTAAACATATGCTATGCTGTAAGTCTCTCAGGATAACTGCTTTGATCTTGACAAAAAAGAACAAATTAAGTCCCAGGGCAATGCATGAGTATCATGGATGCAAAAACAGCACCCAGCTAGCACGGTAGCCAAGAGGTATCAGTACATCTGATCAGTGCTGGTGAAATAGACAGTGAGAGAAAGTTTTAGTTTTGCCCGATGTTTTTGTAAGATTACTGACATAATCAGCTCAGGATAAAGACATCTACTGTACTCAAATTAACTTACATTAAAGATCCAGATTCACAGTTGTCCTGTTAATGGATGGATGAACCACAAAAAATATGGAACGTATGGATTATGGGTCTTCGTGTGTTAACAAAGAAAAGCTTATATTCCAGTTAGATAACTAGCTAGCTGTAATGTCATCTCAACAATACACATAATAATTGGTTGTTTTGGTGTTTTGGTGATGATAGTTATGTTTGGATGCAATGGAGCCACAGTGTTGTCTTTCTTGCCATGTTTATTTCTGAACTGTGTTTATAATGGTTATAATGGTCTGATCCCTTTTGATAGTGATTAGGAGTGGATGCATTACATTGGAGGACATAGAACAAATAAACGTAATTTATTCCTGTAGAAGGCCTCTACCCGATCCTTGCAACATGGTTTGCTGTTCATTCCAATACCAACTCAAGTAGTTTCCATGTTGTTTTTCTTGTGGTGTTTATTTCTTAACTGTATTAGAGGCTGTTTATTTTCACAAATAGCTAAATTATTGAAGTTTTAATTTTTTTTAAATGCTGAGGAAAACCTATTACTATACTATGGTAGAGCTGTACACTCCCAACTAAGTGGTGACCGAAATTATTTCAAGTAAAAACTTTTGCATGATTTTAGGCAGTTTATTTTATTACCCTGATCAATATTGAAACATCAACTGAACATGCAATGTGTAACTATATATTTACAACAATTTAAGCAAACAAAATAACCTATATCCAAATGTTACAGTATAAACACATTTTACAGGATGCTCTCCCAGGAACTGTCCATAACATGTCACTCTCATGCGTTGCCATTCAACGTCCCAAAAAATGATTAAAAAATCGGTACTTTCTGCGTTGGCCAATCAGTCTGTCAGAAACAAGTGGGGAGGGGAGGGATTATACTTTAGTACATCCTCATTGGTCTGGTTAGTTGCCTTGGCTTGATGTACCTGTGTCCGGTATATCATGTGTCCTGCCATGACAGCTGTTTCTCCATAGAGTGCTGCAAAATCATTTATGACGTAGTCAAGGAGAGGTGACACATTTTGTCAAAATAAGGGGTCTTGATGATCGAGAGCATTGCTCCCGTGACAACATCAGTGAATAGCAAACGTATTGAAACACAAGTTGTAAGTGGAAAGGTAATAGCTGGGATTCTTGGGAAACAAAGGGAATATTTTCATGGTGGTTTGAGTGGATTCTTTGGCTCCATTTTGGCATTGGTATTGGTATTCTTTAAAAGACATTCTAATAGGTTTTATAAATACGCCCTAACAGTAAACTGTAGTCAGTTTAACAGTAAATGTATATTCAATATAAATACCTATGTTTGTCTCCTGTAAAAAGGACTGTTGTCTATAATGCTGTATGTTTTAGATGGCCTCCATTTAGATTGTGTGACCACACACTTTCTGTATTCCATAGTTATGCCAACAACCTCATGAAATACACAAAATAGTAAAGAAACAGAAAAATAAAGTTATTGTTGACGTGCAAAACAAAACAGAAAGCATAGGATTCAGTAGCTCATAACCAATGATATTGCATCATTTAAATAATTAGTTTCATTTGAATGCACTGAAGCAAGACCATGTTAGAAGTAAATGCACTGGATTGCATTTCGGAAAGAAACACAAGAAAAAAATATATAAAAATCATTTTGCTAAAAACAACACTAAAACAAATGTTTTTGCAAGTACTGTAAATGTTTCTTTATGGCCAATTCTTGCAAATATACGTCCATTATGTACATCAAATTAATGCATTGCTATCCTCATAATACATATGAACAGACCATATGTTATTATTCTATACTATGTGGTGGTAAGTGATTTATACGGAAATGGGTGAAAGCATTGTAAAAGAAAAATGCATGTAATATTTTATTTAAGGGAATAAACAAACATGCATTAAGTTTGAGACAGTTTTTGTCTGCACAGGACTGCGAAATGTTGAAGTGTTCCTGTGTCATGCTTATATAGCATGCTATTACTTTCAACTTTCACACAAGAAATAGTTATACAAATTGCAAAACAGTCAAAAGGGAACCGTAAAGGACTACAAATCAAATAAAAATCTTTGGTCCTTAAGTTATAACTTGTGTGTGAGAACATGATGGGGAATTTAGTCATCATCACACAGGACACTCCCATATCAGAGGAAAAGGACAAGCTTTGCATATTCATTCAATCCTTACCCAGAGGGTGAACAGATGATTGTTGATGATCTTATTAAAATACCTTAGCCGCTTGACCGTTACTGAAGTGTCCTAAAATATATAATCAAATGTACTATCTGTACCATTAAGACCGCATGTATCACTAAGCACAGCGGGAAATACTACCTACCTGCTCCACTTACAAAATACTGTTACTCTCAAATCTGCAAGGCTGTATATTTTCACCATTTCATTGCCTTATTCCTGTCCATTTAAGGGGTTTGACCATTGTCTCTCTTGTAAAACATACAGGAAATCAAATTGGTTTATGGTGGCCTTCATTGATTGTCAATTTTCATTATGTATTGAAGGGAGCCAAGGCCGCTGGATATACAGAATAATCACAATAATTAGAGACACAGGGAGAGGGAAAGAGACAGAGAAAGAGTAGACCAAGTGGGGACCAAGCTAGTACTCTGTCGACTTCCCTTCACAGTAAGGAACTCGGTAATCAACAAAACACCATTGCAGAGTGCAGCCAGCCACTCTAATCTCTGCTCTGTGCCAGTAACTTCTTAAAGCAAAAACCAGCAGACAAAGAACTGATAGAACATACAGGTTGACAACAATGGTGATGAGTTGAATCAGGTTGAATAAATGTGGCATGGACACAGGATGTACCGTGGCTGGTGGTCCGCCATTCACAACGCCCCACTCATCAACAGTTAATGTAAAAGTCTGCCTTGTTTCAGAAAACAAAAAACATTTTAACGAATTGCAGTCGCACACAGAAATACACAGCTTCAGACATCCACCAACCCAACCCGCACACAGAGACACACCCCTGTGTGTTACAAGTACAGGTAATATGTCCAGTAGAGCAGGTTGATGAATATAAACGAAAGGGGAAAGGTCATCCTGGAGTAGTTATCTATTAAGTGGGGGTTCTCCACGTGGCAACAGTTTGCAGCCTTGCGCGTGACCTTGCGGAGGAGGTCCAGGACTGTTAGACAGCTGTTTGGGTTCTCTTCAGGGGGCTCGGGCATGGGCTCGCTGCTGTTGGGGCTGGATGGGCCCAGTTCCAGCTCCGCCGTTGCCGCTAAGGATGCTGCAGCCTTCTCCTTGCGCCTCTTGGCCCGGTTGTTTTCCGCGGCAATGGTGGTGACCATGCCGTTCATCTCCTCGTCGAAACCTCCCATCTGATGAGCGTACTGGGTGGGGTGGGGGTAAGGTGAGGGGGTGAAAGGAGGAGTCAAGATTAGCTTACTCTCGTCGCAAACCACTTACGCAATCATCTGAAATTACACTCGGGGATAAGGCGGGACGTACGTCCATCCGAACGTTCAACCGCCGTCATCGCAGCGGACCAAACGCGGCGATGGAGATGAAGGCTCTGATAATGACTGGGGATGAAGGGGATGACGATGACAGCGACAATGCCACCGGTCACCAACGTGATGTGAACGTCGGCAATGACGGCAAACAACACTAATGGCCGTGATGATGGCGATGACCAGAACACCCGCACCGTGGACGATTACATTGGCAAAGGCCTCACCATGACAATGTTGGAGTTGGGGTGGTTCAGGGTGCAGAAGTGGGCCACGGCGTACTCAATCAGGGCACCGAAGATGAAGCTGAAGCAGATGCCTAAGTACACATCGATGGCTTTAATGAAACAGTTGGCGTTGGGCAGAGATGTCCTGGCGCCCATCATCAAAGTGGTCATGGTCAGAACAGTGGTCACCCCTGTCACAAAAGCAAACACAGTAGTCGGATGATTTATTTAATGTTTGAGAACATCTTCAGTGTTCTGGAGTTTTCCTCTCAGTTCAGTGACAATGCTACAATGCTCGTGATTAATGAGTATCTGGTAATACATGTCTGTAACAAAAAGAAAGTTGCACATTCTGTGTATAAGCCCCTAGTGATTTACTGAGCAAAACACCCCCACCGATTCAACATCGTGGCACTTTAATGCTGAAACAGGGTTTCGTCCAATAAATCACTGGAAGCATATACAGAGTGTGCAACTTTCTGTTTATAGCCGGGGGTTTAATCTCTTTTAGTCAGCACCTCAACTAACTTTTCTGGGTAGGTGCCAGCTCATTACCTTTATTTTCCTCCAGACATGTAGAAAACAGTATTTGAGTTGCCTGGCCTAAATACATTGGCTAAAGCAACAGGACAGTACTACAAAAGTCCAATTCACTTGTGGAACTGCCAGATTGTCCCAAATGCCTGCACATGACAATTTTAGTGTATGAAAAAGCTTGAGCTCACAACAGTCTTCCATGGAAGAGATGTGGACATTTTGGGGTGGGGGGGGGCTGAATCGGCTGTGATTAGTGGGTCCCTGAATTGGAAGAGCAGTGTGATTTACCAATACAGATCCTTGCGGGGACGGAGGACTGGCTGATCCAGAAAGAGACCCAGGACAGGACCACCAGTAGGCTGGAGGGAACATATGTCTCCAGGATGAAGTACAGAATGCTTCTCTTCAGCTCAAAGTGGAAGATCAGTTTGGGGTAGTGGCCTGTGTCAGAGAGACAGAGCCACATAAACAACAGGGTGACATGGGAATGAGTTTGTTAGCAGAACCCAGAGAGAATGGTACAGGTCTTAAGTGTCTCATGGACATTGCTTTTCCGGGCTTTCATCATTTTTATATACTGGTAGATCCTTCCGTATGACTAACTTGGAGTCATATTTAGCCATGGCATTAATAGGGATCTATCAGTGAATTATATTCATGAAGAAAATGAACTACCATAAAATGGACTTGACGTTCATGGCGCTGCATGTGTTCTTACACAAGCCGTGAACCCCAGCATTCTCAAAAGTTCAATTTCAACCAAACGATCAATTCAAATGTGGCCATTATTCATAGCTGGATTCAAATTAATTTGTAGTTGATTAGTTGCTGGTTGTGCGTGTAATTTCCAATAGCTTCTTATTGTTAAATATAATTTGGTCACATGAATTTAAATGTGTCACGCACGCTTGCCAGTTAATACTTTTGTCTGTCACAAGAGACTTCATGGAAACAGTAGACAAACAATATTTGTGAAAGGATAAAGAAAAGGGTAGGAGGTTAAGGTCTTACCGGTTTCATAGATGGCCTCAGACGCGGATGTGTAGTGGTCCTCGATGGTGTACTGAGCCAGACGCAACGTGTCCAAACCGCTGACTGACTCATTCCCTCTGGTCCAACAGAACATCACATCATTGATGTTATAACCCCCTGTTGACAGAGAGACGGACGGAAAGGCAAAGATAAAAATGGATACAGAGGGAGACCGACAGTGGGATACAGGGAAGAGGAAAAAGAGAGACAGAGAAGGAGAGAGAGAGGGAGGGTAGTACAGAGTGAGTGAGACTGAGGAAAAGAAGAAAGATGGAGTCAAATCAAAGACATAGGTCTAGTTAATAAAGGCCCATCACACTAAGCGTCTGTCTTGCAATAACATTTCATCACACAAAACCAGTTTATTTCACATACAAAAACACAAACAGACGTTTCAATGAATAAGAGGAGAGCTGGCTACTGAGCAGAAAGTAAATGATAGCAATAAGCTTCACAGTGTTAATGTTATATTCAAATGACTTTACGTTTATGTTTTATTCATAATATTAACATTAGCACTAGCCACAGCCCTCCATTTATCATTGTGAAGCACTGTGACATCATCCTTTAAGAGTGTATTTACACTATGGTATTTGTATTTAGATGAACAAGTCTTTGTTGCCAGATTTTTAATAGTATAAACGGGTGAAAATGTCAGCTATCACATGTCAACTTCTGAGATATAGTGGAACACTTTTCTGACAGATACTCCCTGTGCTACACATCTTAAGACCGTGTATTGCTCAATGTGTACTGGAGTGAATGAGTGGTGTTGTAGGATGTCTGGTTCTGAGGTCCTTCCAGCTCCAAAAACAGAATAAAAAAATATAGTTTTGTCATTGGGAAGCAGCTAAAAACATCTCACACTGGCAGCTAAACAATTCTACTATCACCAGCAACAACACTGCTTGACAGAGTGCCATGTTACTGTGCTCATTAATTCAATACCTCGGGTGAGAGATGGAAAAACACTAATGAGGATATCATTGCTTAACCATTTTCTTTCTGCCTAAAACTGTATGTACTTGCCATAAGATACTTTGTAGGATAGACAGTTCTTTGTGATAATAAGGGTATAGCTCTGAAAAAGACCTGGCATTCATGTTCTATTGAAAATTGTATTCAAGCGTTTGTAACTAGCTTTCTTGTTGACATGAAAATAATACAGACATCTTAAATGGAACATAGTCCATCCAGCTGCTACTCTGGACTGGAAAAACCTAACATGCATAGTATTTGAACAGAGGTCTGCTCCAAAACATTTATTTTCACATAATTCCTGCCTTAAGAGATTTTATCATTATTAGACATAGTTCAGTTATTGGCCTGAAGAGGGCGCTGGATCATAAGAAGCAAGATGACTGTGACTGGAGAAGAAATCTCTATTAACTGGAAAGGCCAAGTCAAAGAACTATCCCAGACACTATTGTTTCCAAATGAAAGGCTCACTAGCCAACCACAAGCTAGTGAGATTATATTGGCACACCAATTTTTCTTTTAAATATTATGCAGTAGGGAATGCCAATTCCAATAATTTCAATTTCCTTTGTACTTCTAAACAACTGCATTTTTTTGAAACAGTTAATTAAAAGAGCAAACTCTATAAAACATACTTCAATCTCTTTTAGGCCAGGTGTTTTGTAAAAGCACTTTGTGACATCTGGTGATGTAAAAAAGGCTTTATAAATACATTTGATTTGATTTAGGAACAATAAACGGATAAAATAACTGGAATACTCCATACACTGACCACTGACTCAACTGACAACAATTTGAAATATCTCTGCCACTTTTGTCATGCCCCCTTGGTTCTTGCCGTTTCCAGAACAAGATAGTTGACACACATAGAATGCTGACTTCACAAACATTTGTGTTATGAGCTGTAGAGAAAGAACATGTCATTCTATTCCCAGGGTGCCAAAAAGTGTATTTAAAAAAAAACATACAGAGGCACATGCAGGTTTTACAATCTGATCTCTGAATTGTATCAGACAGATTATCTCATATTTTGAGGCACATTAGGCTATAGCCTCTCTGCCTTCCCACGTCTCCTGTGAGACGAAACCCAGGGAGTCGTACATTATTGAGGGAAGTGTGTTCTATGTAGTATGTAGAGCACCCTGATGAAAAGCAACAGAGACTTTGAAGCCACTGAGGCTCAAGACATATTTCTTGTAAATTCAGTACGCTGTTATGTTTGCCCTTTCTCAGACAGATTGCGGAACTCATTATTGTTGGAGGCTCCAGGGTCAGGGCAATGTGCAAAGTGAATTTGAAACATGTGCTGGCACTGCAGTTATGTGCCATAGCCTGGGAACAGTTACATTAGGACATTAGGGTTGTCTTGAGATGCTCGGAAGCCCGAAAAGTGCACTCCCCTGAAGCCTGGAGAGGCGAAAGCTTTTTGCCTATTCAAATATCCTGCTCTCTGAGACAATGACAGAGACTCCACTTGAAATTGGCTGCACTGAGACATGTAAAAATCTACAAAACAAAAACAAATACGACTAGAGCAGCCTATCCTATCGCGAAGCAACAATCGAACATGGCTATAAAACCCAAATCCTTTTCTCCAGCCTGCAGACACTAAATATGTCACTGTCATCCTTTCATAATTTTTAGTCTTTAAACTTTCCTGTTGTGAGTGTAAGGAGGACTGGGAGCGGTGTTCCATTTGTGGCAGAAGAATGATATGCTCACAGCCTCGCTGGGATCACTGTGCTGCTGAAATGAAATTGGGTGTCTGCGATACACAGCAGGACTTTGACCTGGCTGTAATGTAAAAGCAAAAAACCTTTACTCTGGGATGAGTGGGACAGCAGATCCCTCTGGCTGAATTTCTTTTTGTTGGCATGTGTTGCTTCGGAAGCGATATGGCTTCAGCTTAGCACGACTTGTCGCTGTGGAAAAAAAAGTAGAGTACAGCAAGGACGCGAGAGAGTGGGAGACGGTTCAATCCGAGGGAAAGGGAGATGAAAGGTGAAAGCGAGAGAAAGAGGTAGAAATAGGAAGAGAGAGTAAGCAGGAAGAAATGAAAAGAACGAGAAAAAACGAAGAGACTGAAAGAGGTGAGCGAGAAATAGGAAGGGAGAGAGAAACAGAGAAGACAGGGACTTCTGCTCTGAACCCTCTGCGTTCCTCCCTAGTTGGCTCTCTGCAGCTACAGGCTTATGTAACAGCCACATTAGAGACAACGCAGGAGTCATCCTAATTTGCGGAGGGCTGGCGAGGGCGGACTAGCGTGAAGAGGGTTTTGTGGCCAGCCAAGGATAAAAGGCTGGGCCGACGGGGGCAGACACTGTCACATGTTTCCATGAGTTAGAGGCAGCTTTTGTCATGACCCAGTTTTGGCTCGTATATAATCAAATAAATGGATAAAGAACACCCACTTATGGACATACCTGGGCTGGCCCGTTATATATATATTTTTTCAGTTTTTCTCCGATAAATACCCCCCTCAGACACACGCACAGAGATATGCGTCCATACACATGTATTCTTTTTTGTCAGTACATTCCCAGGCACAAAAACGCACCAAACCTGAAGTCAATTTAGAATGTGATTTTATGTTGACATTAAAAAAATTAACTTCATAAACATTGCACTCTGTGGATGCTTACAATTAATGCATTCATCTCATGATGGCTAGATTTGACAAACACAGAAATGTGTAATGGTAAGTGCAGTTCCCTCAATAAATAACTAACAGCAGACTTCATGCTGGAAGGAAGACAAAATTCTAGTTTTAGATCAAGGAATGTCTGTTCGTGGGTTTTTTGTTGGTGGGTGATGGGGGTGCTGTGGGATTATTTACAGTAAGACACTCTCTGAAGAGGTTGGGTTTCAAGAGTGTTTGGAAAATGGGCAGGGAAAAAACATTTCAAATAAGGAGTGCATAAATAAAGAGGGACAGCTCCTTAGTTCTTCAGTTGCCATTGCGTCATATAGCGGCACATGCAGAGAGAGCTCTGCAGTATGTTTAGAAACCGGCTGTTTCACATCCTAAATGCTCATTGGCTTAAAGGGTGTATGATATGAGGCCATTTACATTGGGCATGACAAAAATAAGTTGTAATATTCTAACCGTTTTGAAATATAAATAACACTCCTTGGGGGTTTATGGTACAGTATATGGCTAAAATACCATGGCCAAGTGTTGTAGGCCAGTGTTGTATTCCTCATTGCATTGTGCATAAACATTACATTGTTTTATTCATTAATTGCCCACAATCTCACTTCAGTTTTGAATCCAACCCCTGAAAAATGTTTGGGTGTTGCCATATTGAGCACCCATTAAGCAATTATGGATAACAAGTTATGAATGGACTGTCATCATTAAAACTGAGCGAGAGCGCAACAATGTTTTCATCTCATTTTACAAGAGAAGTCAACAGCTGCAGGTGGAAAGCAGGGGCAGCAAATCTCCAATGAGGCCTTAAACAGAGAGTGAACTTTTATTCATTTTCGTAAAACAAAAGTAAAACCTGTAATGATATGGACAATCTATTTTTAATCAACTGCATTGACTATAACACTGCAGTTCCACAACATTATGGAATTGAGTGCTTGCTGACGGATGATTAGAAGGTTCCTCATTCTGAAATATATCAGATAGAATGAATAACAATTCAAGATTTTCTATAAACAGCGTCTTTATACTTTTTCTAACTATAGCCGCCAGTAATGTAAAAGATCTATAGTGCAATGCCTTTGGAAAGTATTCAAACCCCTTCACAGGTCACAGGGAATCACATACCACAGACAGAAAAACTAATCCCAGCCTTGAAGGAAGCCAGAGAGTGAGGGAACAGAACATGCTCATTGTTTACCCTCCCACCCGAAAACATGAAAGAGGTAAAAGAGCCAAGCGGAGATTTACAAACCTCAGCCCTCGAAATTGATTGATTGAATGGGGAATATTTTCATGCATATTTTGTTTTTTAACATGTCTTGAACACTATCTTTAATAAAATCCCTTGAAAAGAGCAAACATACTGTACATGATGACAATCATGAAGTCAATAACTTGCTGACATCCCATAACATTATTACTAGAAATATCTTAGACTTTCTTAGATCATTCATTTGAATGCAGCAGTAGTAAGATACTAATAATTCAATAAGTGGTGAGTATCTGAGATTAAGGCATATGAGCGGTAAGAGCACAAGATATACATGAACTTACAGATGACGTTCACATTTTCCATCAACATAGTATAAGCATCTATCTAGAAGTCAGGAGATAGATGAAGGGTAGAGCTTTTTGAAGTAGTATAGTACAGCTGTTTAATTAGCAGTTAGCAGTTCGGAGGTGTCTTGATGTGGAGAGCACCGTCGTGTTAGTCTCTGTAGGGCAGATGGCTGATTACTGTGGGCCACAGCAAGGGAATCTGTTCAGGAGGCTGGGTTTTTTGGTCACTCTATGGCCTGCCCCCCGTCTGCTGGAGGAACAGTGGGTGACGAGGGAGGGAGGGGTCAGCAGTGGGGGGCCAGCACGCTTTATATCACTGGAGTTGTGTATGGGATGTTACTGAAGGGCAGGTGGCAGTCCTTTGTAAAGGACCTATGATGGGTGGCAATGGGCAGACAGACATAAAACACAAAGGTGAAATGGACGATGGACATGTGGAGCCATGTCAGGATGTTAAATAGGACATCCACGGATGTGGCTTCTTGAGGATTGCTGTGATGTTGTCTTTTGACCTGAGGTTGTGGGAAATGATGGACCTCAGTCAACCACCACCTCTACAGTAAAGGAGGGTCCTCCAGATGAAACAATGGGAGAATGTATGAACATTTCAATGGTTAAGCATGCATCAACAAAGAAAAAAACCGTTATAATGCTAAAAGGATTGATGGTTGCTTGAACAATGTATTCAATGAAAGAGATAAAGCAAAGGGACTGGCTAATATCTGGTGACAAATCTAATTGGGCAAGTTATTGTAAAGGGACTACATATGTGACTGCGATCAACAAATAGAAAAATAAACTGCAATATGAAACAAAAACAAATAATATAAAGCATGATGGAAAAAAGCTTTGGAGTACTTAAATAACAAGCACAAAGGCCAGTCTAGTTTAATTGAAGCAAATGGCTCAAAACCCCAAGATTTGATGTTGCTATTTTTTCACTGAAAGTGAGTGCATACAGTACTTAGGCATTACACGCCAACAAAAACCATGGAGACATCATATTCATCCATCCAAAAAAGATTATGTTTAAGAGTTTATGTGGGAGAGGAAGAACAATTGTTGTCCATCAACAATGCAAAACCACTTGGTATTGAAAATATAGATGGACATGAATGAGAATGGTAGCAAACACTGTTGCCAGTCACATCTGCCATATCTTTAATCAGAGCTTAGACAAGTGTTTTTTCCCCTGTGTAGGATTGGAAAAGCCGCCTTTACTGGATCTAACAGCCGACCAATCAGCCTACTCGCTCTTATCAAGCCATTGGGATTATAATTTTTTTACCACTTGATAGAAAACGATTTCTCTATAAACAAATGTACTAGATTTCCAGCATGCCTGCAGTGAAAGACACTCAATAAGTACTGTGCTGACTGAGGATCGGCTGAAAGAAACAGATAAAAAGAACATAGGTGGAAGCAGTTCATGTTGTGTATCAAATGCTATGTATCAATCACAACACTAAGGGTCTCCTTGAAAGGTAGCTTCTCTGGACTTAAAACAGTGTGAAATTCCAATTGGGTCTTTTTCCCCAATAGGTCATTGATTTAGCACAATCAATAAACAAAGCCTGTGTTGCAATGTACATGTCAATAAACATAGTTAAATCACAAAAAATCTAATCCATCCTGATTATAATTTACCTGGCCCGTACTGCAGACATCTTCAGTTCCTTGTTTCTGGGCCATTTTCCTTTCAATCTTGTCTTCAACATGTTAAAGCTCAACTGGATTCGGATCAGGTGATTGACAGTGAAGAATGTCTCACTTACTGGCTCTGAATGATTCCCTGGAAGTTATGGCAGTGTGTTCAGGTTAATTATACTGCTGAATAACTTTCCAGTGAGTTTAGAGGCATTTCGTTCTTTGCAGACAAGATATTTCTGTACACTTTATAATTCATCTTGCTGCTGCCGTCTATAGTCACATCATCAATAAAAAAATGTGAGCCTGTTCCAGTTGAAGCCATACATACCAGGCCATGTTTTCCACACTTTCTTTTTAATAACACTGGTTCATCTTTGTCTCTTCAGTGAATAACACATTGTTCCAGAACTTTATAGACTAATTTTGGGTACTTTTTTGTGTAACTTGGCCGTTCTGTTTTCGAGTGTTACTAGTTGTTGGCATCTTGTTGTGTACCCTCATAATCCTGTTGGTGTACTTCTGTGTATGGCAGGTCTTTGGCACATCTGTGCCTACCACCTGGACAGTGTTCCATTGAAAGTATTTTTTGTTTATCCATTTTAGAGGTAATTCTTGGTCTACCAGGTTGTTGCCATTGCTGAGGTCACCATGGCTTTCTTCTTAAAGGTGCACTATGCAACTTAACGCCACCTAGTGAGTGGTATATCGGTTCTATAACTCTTTTAGGATCTGACATTGTCATTACTAACTACAAGCATACTGAGCGGTCTGAAGCAGTGCCACCTCCAACCGTCTGCTGCAACAATGAACACAGACTTTTGTTTCAAATGGGGTTAAAGTTGAAAGGTCTTTCCATAACTACGGAACACAGAATAAACAAAGTAAACAGCTAAACCAATCAAAACGCCATCTAGGCTATTTATTGCATTAGATGCATTGCCATATTTCAGAGACTCGTTGATGGCTGTCTAAAGAACATGAAACCATAATTGTGTTAGCTAGCGCTAGCTGGAACAATAATATGCTAAATGAGTTGTGACCTACTTGTCAAGTAGAGTAGGAGCCAACTTTCCATTACTGTTCATACAAACTTCAACTCTTGCCTTCAAATGCAAAATGTACCTATGTTTGTCTTATGCTCGCGTTGCTTCCATATATTTTAGTTTCTGGAGTATTCAGTGTAAGCTACATGAACCCAAACAATGCTTGTCATTGGCCTTCTCCTCACACACATTCAAGGAAGTACACATCTATGAACGTCCTGGCCTTCTACGTTTTACTTGCAAACATGGCGCTGGGGCTAGTGTCAGTCCTGACACTCTGCCAGAGACAGCTTTTTAACATTAACTGATGGTATGTAAGGGTAATTATCAGATATTTTAAACTGAAAAGGATTTTAGTCACTTAATGTTTTGGCTAGGTCAATACACTGTAATGTACCTGCTTGATGACCAGATTGACTTGCATTGTCAGACACAAAGAACAGACTACAAATGCAAATGCATGTCTGGAATCAAGACTACACATGGACAGGCACAAACAATGCAAACACACCTGTATTATAAGAAGCACCTGTAAAGCCAATTGTCCAAATATATTTGTTAAACTAAAATACAGGGACTGTGTCCAAGACCTGCTGTCATTTATAAATGTTTGATCCAATATTGGTTAAAACTGACAGTCTGCACATTAACCCCCAAGTCACTGAATCAATTCCAACGCAAAGTGTGGAAAACAGAGCAAAAACAGGTTTCACAACCCTGTTTTTGAAACAGTTGAGGAAACAAAGCTTCTTGTTGTCATCATAGATTTTAAAATGTCTAGGTGTAAACATATCGATTAGATGGTTGGAAAGACAGAGAGAGGTCTGTCTGCAATAAGTATATGCTTGTTTGAAGATATGATCGTTTCCACCAGACTCCCGCTGGCATACGTTTTGTCTTATTTTGAGTATTGCCTGGTTATAAGGTCCATTGCTGTAAAGCTAGAGATGCCCTACAACAAGGCTGTCTTTTTACACTGCGAGCAAAGAGCCAAAGTCAACAAAATGTACTCATCAATTTCATAGTTATTTGTAGAGGAGAAATTATAAGTGTCACTTTTAGTTTTTCTATGGAATAACGTGTTAAAAATTCCAACCTGTCTATTTAATCTGCAAACATTAAGCTTCGACAGACATTGTTAAAAAGACATGGAACTAGTTTTTTTTTCACAATCTAATCCAGAAGAATGCAAGGCAATAGTGTTTTATAGAGCCACGATCGCATGCAAGTGAGAAGCAAGGCTAGCTTTAAAAAAAAGCTAACTAAACAACATCTCCCAGCACAATGACTGACCTATTGAAAATATACTGTACATATATTAGACACGCTTAATCACTATATTTGCAAGAACAGAAAAATGTATGACAGTAAAGTGACTATGGTAAACAGACTGAGGATGTCATAATGAGATTCAGTGTATATGGTAACACATTTTCCAAGTTTTCCGAGTTATACTTATGTGATGTTATAGACATTTATAAATCTTTGATCTAACTTCAGTAGACAAGCACATTTTAATATCAGTGGAACAGACTGAAATGTTTAGACTTAAATGTATTTATCTAGAGTATATTTTTTGACTGGTTCTGTTGACTAGCAGCTTGTATCTTTAAACAAGAAACCAGGCAAGCCTAGTTTAGCCAGCCCACAGTAGAAAATGTTGCCACCCCATGTGAAAGGCTGTGTCATAAACCACTACACCACAGAGCTGTACCTTAGCTGGGTGCCATTGTAGCCTCTAGTCTCTATCGTGAACAAATCCTCCTTTGCCACTGGCTGTTTTAATAGTTAATTGCTCATTCGTGAATTACATTGAAACAGTTAAACTGATTAACGTTTCTTAATAAGTTTAACTCCACCACAAATAGTGTCTATGTATTGCGTTTGCCACTGGCATTTTTAACAGCATACAGCTAGTAATACGTTTTACTGGTATCTACTAACGCACTGGAATAGTCATAAGAATTGAGCACGTGCTCGCGAGTCTGCCAAAGAGATTTCATTTCATGGCATAAGAACAGACTTTTTTCTTTCATTTGTGTATTTATATAATAACTATCAATAAAGGCTACGATAACTAACTTTTTCATCAAGTGAAAAGACGAGAAAATTGTGGAATCTACCAGAAATAACAAATGTCGTTGCTCTCAATAGATTCGAACTTAGGTCTTCCACATGAGAAGCATTGTCTTCAACCACTACTCGACAGCATTACACGTTTCAGCAGTCGCTAGACTCCATTGAGGATTGTGTTAAACTGACTAACGTTTGTTATTAAGTTTACCTCCGCCACAAATAGCGTCTATGAACTGTATTGCTTTTGCCACTGGCCGTTTTAACAGCTTATTAGCCAGTAATGGTATCTACTAACTTCCTAGGAATAATCATAAGAATTGAGCAATTTCTAGCAAGACTGAAGATATACTATTCCATGCCAGAAACAGTCGCAATATAACCATATACAGTTTCGGCAAGCGAAGTCTTCGTCAATATGAAGTAATTCACAAAGCGTACTTCGCTTCACCAGCGAGGAGATTCGAACTCAGCTATCTGCTGCTCTAACCACTACGCTGTTTAACAAGGGGCAGCCTGGCAGTCAGTCATTCAGTGAGTGTGTGAGTGAGTGAGTGAGTGAGTGAGTGAGTGAGTGAGTGAGTGAGTAAGTAAGTAAGTAAGTAAGTTAGTAAGTAAGTACGTAAAAGTAGGTAAGTTCGCTGTTCTTAGCTGGCTCCGCTTATGCGGTCCGGCAAAAACTGTTGCAGTAACTGCTAGGCAATGTAAAACTATACAAGCTCAGTCTGACAACAAATTCATCGAAATACATCAAAATACATAAACACTCAACTAAAGGATTATTAGGAACACCATACTAATACTGTGTTTGACCCCCTCTCGCCTTCAGAACTGCCTTAATTCTACGTGGCATTGATTCAACAAGGTGCTGAAAGCATTCTTTAGAAATGTTGGCCCACATTGATAGGATAGCATCTTGCAGTTGATGGAGATTTGTGGGATGCACATCCAGGGCACGAAGCTCCCGTTCCACCACATCCCAAAGATGCTCTATTGGGTTGAGATCTGGTGACTGTGGGGGCCATTTCAGTACAGTGAACTCATTGTCATGTTCAAGAAACCAATTTGAAATGATTCAAGCTTTGTGACATGGTGCATTATCCTGCTGGAAGTAGCCATCAGAGGATGGGTACATGGTGGTCATAAAGGGATGGACATGGTCAGAAACAATGCTCAGGTAGGCCGTGGCATTTAAACAATGCCCAATTGGCACTAAGGGGCCTAAAGTGTGCCAAGAAAACATCCCCAACACCATTACACCACCAGCAGCAGCCTGCACAGTGGTAACAAGGCATGGCGGATCCATGTTCTCATTCTGTTTACGCCAAATTCTGACTCTACCATCTGAATGTCTCAACAGAAATCGAGACTCATCGGACAAGGCAACATTCTTCCAGTCTTCAACTGTCCAATTTTGGTGAACTCGTGCAAATTGTGGCCTCTTTTTCCTATTTGTAGTGGAGATTAGTGGTACCTGGTGGGGTCTTCTGCTGTTGTAGCCCATCCGCCTCAAGGTTGTGCGTGTTGTGGCTTCACAAATGCTTTGCTGCATACCTCGGTTGTAACGAGTGGTTATTTCAGTCAAAGTTGCTCTTCTATCAGCTTGAATCAGTCGGTCCATTCTCCTCTGACCTCTAGGATCAACGAGGCATTTTCGCCCACAGGACTGCCGCATACTGGATGTTTTTCCCTTTTCACACCATTCTTTGTAAAACCTAGAAATGGTTGTGCGTGAAAATCCCAGTAGCTGAGCAGATTGTGAAATACTTGCACCAACAACCATGCCACGCTCAAAATTGCTTAAATCAGCTTTCTTTCCCATTCTGACATTCAGTTTGGAGTTCAGGACCAGGACCACACCTCTAAATGCATTGAAGCAACTGCCATGTGATTGGTTGATTAGATAATTGCATTAATGAGAAATTGAACAGGTGTTCCTAATAATCCTTTAGGTGAGTGTAGCATCATAGCATAGCATAGCATAGCATCATCTTCCGCTTATCCGGGGCCGGGTCGCGGGGGCAGCAGTCTAAGCAGGGATGCCCAGACTTCCCTCTCCCCAGACACTTCCTCCAGCTCTTCCGGGGGGACACAGAGGCGTTCCCAGGCCAGCCGGGAGACATAGTCCCTCCAGCGTGTCCTAGGTCTTCCCCGGGGTCTCTTCCCGGTGGGACGGGACCGGAACACCTTCCCAGGAAGGCGTTCCGGAGGCATCCGAAACAGATGCCCAAGCCACCTTAGCTGACCCCTCTCGATGTGGAGGAGCAGCGGCTCTACTCTGAGCTCATCCCGGGTGAACGAGCTTCTCACCCTATCTCTAAGGGATCGCCCAGCCACCCTGCGGAGAAAGCTCATTTCGGCCGCCTGTATCCGGGATCTTGTCCTTTCGGTCATGACCCAAAGCTCATGACCATAGGTGAGAGTAGGAACGTAGATTGACCGGTAAATCGAGAGCTTCGCCTTGCGGCTCAGCTCTTTCTTCACCACGACAGACCGATACATCGACCGCATTACTGCAGAAGCTGCACCGATCCGTCTGTCAATCTCCCGTTCCATCCTTCCCTCACTCGTGAACAGGACCCCTAGATACTTAAACTCCTCCACTTGAGGCAGGCACTCTCCACCAACCTGAAGTGGGCAAGCCACCCTTTTCCGACTGAGAACCATGGCCTCGGATTTGGAGGTACTGATTTTCATCCCCACCGCTTCACACTTGGCTGCAAACCGTCCAAGTGCATGCTGAAGATCCTGGCTTGAAGGGGCCACCACGACAACATCATCCGCAAAGAGCAGAGACGAAATCGTGTGGTCCCCAAACCTGACACCCTCCGGCCCCTGGCTGCGCCTAGAAATTCTGTCCATAAAAATTATGAACAGAACCGGTGACAAAGGGCAGCCCTGCCAGAGTCCAACATGCACAGGGAACAAGTCTGACTTACTGCCGGCAATGCGGACCAAGCTCCTGCTTCAGTCGTACAGGGACCTGACAGCCCTTAGCAAAGGACCCAGGACCCCATATTCTCGAAGCACTCTCCACAGGATGCCGCGAGGGACACAGTCGAATGCCTTCTCCAAATCCACAAAACACATGTGGACTGGTTGGGCAAACTCCCATGAACCCCCCATCACCCTGTAGAGGGTATAGAGCTGGTCCAGTGTTCCACGGCCTGGACGAAAACCACACTGTTCCTCCTGAATCCGAGGTTCTACTATCGGCCGTATTCTCCTCTCCAGAACCCTGGCATAGACTTTCCCGGGGAGGCTGAGAAGTGTGATCCCCCTATAGTTGGAACACACCCTCCGGTCCCCCTTCTTAAAAAGAGGGACCACCACCCCGGTCTGCCATCCCAGAGGCACTGTCCCCGACCGCCACGCGATGTTGCACAGGCGTGTCAACCAAGACAGCCCCACAACATCCAGAGACTTGAGGTACTCAGGGCGGATCTCATCCACCCCCGGTGCCTTGCCACCGAGGAGTTTCTTAACCACCTCGGTGACTTCAGCCCGGGTGATGGACGAGTCCACCTCTGAGCCCTCATCCTCTGCTTCCTCAATGGAAGACGTGACGGCGGGATTGAGGAGATCCTCGAAGTACTCCTTCCACCGCCCGACGACATCCCCAGTTGAGGTCAACAGCTGCCCACCTCTACTGTAAACAGCGTTGGTAGGGCACTGTTTCCCTCTCCTGAGGCGCCGGATGGTTTGCCAGAATCTCTTCGAGGCCAGCCGATAGTCCTTCTCCATGGCCTCACCGAACTCCTCCCAGGCCCGATTTTTTGCCTCCACAACCACCCGGGCTGCAGTCCGCTTGGCCTGTCGGTACCCGTCAGCTGCCTCTGGAGTCCCACAAGCCAACCAGGCCTGATAGGACTCCTTCTTCAGCTTGACAGCATCCCTTACTTCCGGTGTCCACCACCGGGTTCGGGGATTGCCGCCTCGACAGGCACCGGAGACCTTACGGCCACAGCTCCGAGCGGCCGCTTCGACAATGGCGGTGGAGAACATGGTCCACTCGGACTCAATATCTCCAGCCTCCCTCGGGATCCAGTCAAAGCTCTGCCGGAGGTGGGAGTTAAAGATCTCTCTGACAGGAGACTCGGCCAGACGTTCCCAGCAGACCCTTACAGTACGCTTGGGCCTGCCGAGTCTGTCCAGCTTCCTCCCCCGCCATCGGATCCAACTCACAACCAGGTGGTGATCAGTTGACAGCTCCGCCCCTCTCTTCACCCGAGTGTCCAAGACATGTGGCCGCAGGTCAGATGAAACGACAACAAAGTCGATCATCGACCTGCGGCCTAGGGTGTCCTGGTGCCACGTGCACTGATGGACACCCTTATGCTTGAACATGGTGTTCGTTATGGACAAACTGTGACTAGCACAGAAGTCCAATAACTGAACACCGCTCGGGTTCAGATCAGGGGGGCCGTTCCTCCCAATCACGCCCCTCCAGGTGTTACTGTCGTTGCCCACGTGGGCGTTGAAGTCCCCCAGTAGAACGATAGAGTCCCCAGTCGGAGCACTTTCCAGCACCCCTCCCAGAGACTCCAAGAAGGTCGGGTACTCTGCACTGCCGTTCGGCCCGTAGGCACAAACAACAGTGAGAGACCTATCCCCGACCCGTAGGCGCAGGGAAACGACCCTCTCGTTCACCGGGGTAAACTCCAACACATGGCGGCAGAGCTGGGGAGCTATAAGCAAACCCACACCAGCCCGCCGCCTCTCACCATGGGCAACTCCAGAGTGGTGAAGAGTCCATCCTCTCTCAAGGAGTGTGGTTCCAGAGCCCAAGCCGTGCGTAGAGGTGATCCCGACTACCTCTAGTCGGAACCTCTCAACCTCACGCACCATCTCAGGCTCCTTCCCCGCCAGCGAGGTGACATTCCACGTCCCTAGAGCTAGTTTCCGTGTCCGGGGATCGGGTTGTCTAGGCCCCCGCCTTCAACTGCCGCCCGATCCTCTCTGCACCGGCCCCTTATGGTCCCTCCTGTGGGTGGTGAGCCCACGGGAGGGCAGGTTGCTCTTCTATCAGCTTGAATCAGTCGGTCCATTCTCCTCTGACCTCTAGGATCAACGAAGCATTTTCGCCCACAGGACTGCCGCATACTGGATGTTTTTCCCTTTTCACACCATTCTTTGTAAAACCTAGAAATGGTTGTGCGTGAAAATCCCAGTAGTTGAGCAGATTGTGAAATACTTGCACCAACAACCATGCCACGCTCAAAATTGCTTAAATCAGCTTTCTTTCCCATTCTGACATTCAGTTTGGAGTTCAGGACCAGGACCACACCCCTAAATGCATTGAAGCAACTGCCATGTGATTGGTTGATTAGATAATTGCATTAATGAGAAATTGAACAGGTGTTCCTAATAATCCTTTAGGTGAGTGTAGCATCATAGCATAGCATAGCATAGCATCATCTCATCTCATCTCAAAATTGCTGGGACAAATATAAGTTTCCTGATCTGTGCCATGTGTTTACATAGGAATTGCCACAAAAATTATTAAAAACATAGAACCAGATTCAAAATGATGCAATTTCTCGATAGGTAGGAAGGACATTTCATAATTTTTTGGGGTGGCATGTATAGAGCAGTAAATTCACTCTTACGCACACTAGATGTTTTCATTTGCTTTGGAGGGTAACATAAATTTTTCATATATTCACTTCACTTGTTGAAGACTTTTTTGTTTAAGCTAGCAGTAACTCTGTCGACATACAGAAAAAAAAAAAAATGTTTGCAAATTGTTAGGTTATTCAAGAGTGTAACTCGGTTATGTATTGCGGTACATTCATTAAGATTAGTTACATAACATTAACTAATAGCTGAATAGCTTGCCATGCTTAGCCTCTTGGCTAGTGGCGAAAGTGACATTCCTGGTATGGAACATCAACCAAACCCTCTCGGTGCAAGGAATTCCTTCCACTTATGTGAGCTCAAAAGCTTTATGTACACACCATGAACATAGAAATGTCATCCCAATACCTTCATTTTATCCATCAGAACAACACCTAAATCAAGAGCCTGTAAAAGGAGTTTGTGACTGCAGTAACATTTCTGTATCCTCTTTGACATGATAGTAGAATCATATCATTTCAAACTACAATAGGGATGTTCACAAACTATTACTATAATTGTTAGACATCTTAATGTTGCTGCCTTTTGGTACAAGTAAATCTTAGGGGAAATCTTACAGCTCTCCAGTTGAAGAGTGCAGGTCTGCTTGTCCATGGGGTATTTGGTCAGATCCATGTTGCAGGCCACTGTCGTGGTGATCCTGAAGAGGGGAGAAAAATGCAGGTTAACAGCTTTCCACCTCAGATGATCTTTCCCTTGAGCGGAGTCACCTCAGTGTGATTCCGCGGTGTACCTCCAAAGCACTAACACTGCTGTCTGTCTCTGGCCTCTGATCAATCTGAACTTGAATGTTCCTTGTTACACCCACTTGACGGTCTTCAACACCCATTCCCAGCTCTCCTCCTGCCCTCTTGCCCGTGTCCTTCGTCTTGTCTCACACTTCCGACTCTGCCGCAGCCCCTTTTTGACAGATGAAGGTCTCCAGGCAGTCGGCGTCCGTACACAGGAGAAACCGTCCTGAGTCTACCATATGCTCATACATGTTAAGTCAGGTCCATCAGACACACAAGTCATATTGAGACTGTAAAAAAATATGAATAGAACAGCAAATTAGAATAGACCTATATTCTGTGATTTATTTTTTGACCATATTCATTTTGCTAATAATCTAAAGTTAAAGCTAGACAGTCAGAGAGCATAGGAAATTCCAAAAACCATGGACGGGGACTATTTTTGGCAAGTCTGACAGTAGAGGAAATATAACCCATTTTCAGTTGACTGAATGCAGCCCCCGGGGGAAAATGTGGTTGGCATCCATGCTGTAAATGCAATATGTCTTTATGCATCCACATGAGTTCTGGTGTGTAACAGACACACACACAGACACACACACACTGATACAACCAGTGATAGAATCAGCACACACCTATGCAATGTACACTGTACCAATACAAACACAACAAACCCTGGCACACACACACACACACACAAACACACACACATATATATATATATATTTATATAGACAAGCCGCTAACCCCACACATATTTTACCACTCAACTGACACCAGCACAATGCAGTGCATCATCGACCGAGCCATTGAATCTAAATAGACCCCTTCAACGGCTGTCCGGTCAGCACCATCATATAAGCCTGGAAAAGAAGTCAGCACCCTGGACAGCTATGACCTGGACGCCCTTACGAAGTCATCTGGTCTGTCGAATGTTGGTGAAGGCGAAATAAATACATCATAGCCTCTGTAGTGTGTTGCTTTGGATTCCCTTTTTTAACAGAACCATGGAGGGCAGCTGTACTTCTGTGCCTAAATGAAAAATGTACCAATAAACAGAAGCAGGGATGCTGTCTGTTCGGCACCTCCATATCTCTGCAGCAACATCACCACAGTCAATGCTGATGATTTTACGCTTTGTTTAACTGACGCCCTGATGCAGAGTGACTCGCGTGCAATCCCTATAGCGCCACCACCTCCACCACAGTTCACTTCAACCTTGCTGTGAGTGTTGCTTCCTGTTTCTTACGATTGTGGTTTGATTCCTACGGGGGGCCTGTATGAGAATGAATGGGTAGATATACACCCACCAGTGTATGTTGCTCTGGATAACAGCATGCTAAATTACTTCCATATTAATGTTGATAGTTCTCCATAATGGTGAACTACATTCTGCAACATTCTTTCAGGTACATCTGCTAATGTTTGTAGGAGGTGGTGAGGTCAATTCTGATTGACGTTGCTATGACCACGTGAAATCACCACGAGTTGACCCGTCTGGTCAAAGAAATGTAACGCAAGGACGTTTCTCCGGAAGACCCACCTCAGGGCGTAAAGAACGGTTCCATTGGGAAAGATCCTGATCAGCCGGTTCTCCACAGTGATGTCATGAAGGAAGGACTTTTTGGAATCGACAATGAAGGTGTCCGGCACCCAGAGCAGTTCCACCAGCCTGCCGTCCAGACTCAGGCTCTTGTTCCCCTCGAAGATCAGGCGCTCGTCAGTCCAGCGCTGACGCAGGAAGATGGTGGCCGTGTAGTCCTGGAAGGCAATGTCAACGCTCATTACAACGCTGACTGACTTCCATCACCGTGCAGCCTCATGTCTAATGGCTTACTGGGCTATCAATGAAAGGCTTGACGACCAGGAGCGCTACGTATTTACTTTCACTGTCTACGATGGAGGACATTGATCTCACCATGTTGATTTCTGATATGGTGTCGATGCTGGCAATATCCAAACTCATTGCCACGGTCACTGGCCCATCTACAGACGTGAGAGAGGGAGACAGGGAGGACAGGGAAACAGAGGGAGAAACAGACTGAATGTGAGAGACAGTGAAATGTTAGTGCTTTCTTTTCTGTGTCAAGGTGTATGGCATTGAATTGAGGAAGGACAGAAATAGAGATGGAGAGGGTGAGCTGAGAGAGATTGAGAGAGAACAAAAACATAGATGTGCTCCAAAGCACTACAAGCAGTCACATAACAGTGTTTTACAAAACACCTGAAGACAAACAAGGATGTTTGGAAAATGTATATTGCTGATCATCAACAATAATAGTGGTCATGCTATCCATACATATGGGCTCCTCAATTCCACCTTCTCCTCTGTTTCTTTCGCTTCTCTGTTTCTTTTCACTTGTTCTTGTATAATCATTTTCTATGATTCCTGGTCTTGCTTGCCCGAAAACAAGGTCACCAAACATTTGTGAATTCTGTACGTACGCACGCCCGGATTCTTCTGGACCCTAGAAAGAAAAGCTGGTAAAATTGTGACAGCAAAACTGAAACCAAAATAAACAAATGATTGTGTAGACGTATCATGCTCACCCACACTGGGGACTGTGTAGGGAGTGTATTCATGTGGGTGTGTTTGTGTGTCTGTGTGCATACATGCATGAATGTGTTTTCATTTATTTCTGTAAGTATTGCCCTCCTTTCCAGGACGCTGGCCTCATGTGTGTCATTCATAGGGATCAGACCTGCTTTGATCTGGTTCAGTCTCGGAGATTACTGATCAAACAGCAGGAAAAAACTAAAACCTAATCACATTTTCAGAAACGTTCTTTCGGGTTGACAATGACAGTAACAAGGGAATTGTTAGAACTGGCAACAGAGGATCAAAGGCAACAATACGACATGCCACAGTCTCTACAAGGTTTCGACTGTGGCATCCATATTAGGGAGTCACACTGAGTGATCGTTTGCATGGAAATATCGACCTCGGTAAGTCTTCCATATAAGGACGTTCCATTCAGTAGTGAAATAATTCATTGAAACTGATAGAAATGACGACATTGGTACGGCCTCCATATTAGTCACACTCAGTAGTCCTATGTATGGAAATATGAACCATGGTACGGCCTCCATATTAGTCACACTCAGTAGTCCTATGTATGGAAATATGAACCATGGTACGGCCTCCATATTAGTCACACTCAGTAGTCCTATGTATGGAAATATGAACCATGGTACGGCATCCGTATTAGTCACACTCAGTAGTCCTATGTATGGAAATATGAACCATGGAACGGCATCCATATTAGGAAGTCGTGCTGAATATTCAAAGGAATATTGACTGTGCTCAGGGAAATAACAGTTTGTCAGTTGCTTACTCAACTGGTGTGTGGCTGTTTTAGTATCATGTAGTAAGTGTTTAGTATTTAGCAAATGTATCATCATGCACATACCGGGCTGTGCAAGTTGTATGAGATTGCTTCCATCTGGCAGGTAAAATCTCAGATAGATTTATGCATAGCCTTGTCAAAATATGGTAATCTGAAAATGAATATGAGAACATGGCAGGCACGTAATCCCACAGACAGACACACAAACACAACTGCATACACTTACACACACCCAGCTGGGCACACACGCACTGCCCCTTGAGCATCATATCATTTTCCAGGGATGTGTGCAGTTTCCCTTACTGTCAAAGAAAGGCCTGAGGTACTTGTTGTATCCTTTCATCAGCTTATGAATTGTGGGAGGCAGAATCTCTCCCTCCTTCACTTCAGCACAGAGCAGCGAGTTCTCTAAGATCCTGAGAAAAGAAAAGAACAGAAGAAAAAAAAAGAAATGAAATATGTTTGTGAGTTTCAACGGAAGTGGGTTTCTATCGGTTCTTGCTATTTAGCCTTATTAACCTGCCTCCGTCACCTCTGCCAGTTAAGATGGACAATATCTCCAGAAAAGCTTAAACTGCTGTGAGCAGGGGAGAGTCAGCAAATTATAAAGCCTCTTAATAACTTACTGTAGAATGAAATGTGATAAGCACATGTTTCATAATTGGCTTACCATGATCCTAATGGACAAATCCCATTTTCCCCCTTGCTCTGCGTTCTCTAGACATTTAACTGATCATTACCGAAACGCAGAACAGATTCCATATACGGGCCCAGCGATTCCTATCTGACCCATTTTTTTATATACGTTTTTGGTGACTCCCCCATTATATATATTTATCCCCAGTGTTCTAATAGATTCTGAAGGAAATATGTATGTCACTGAGAGTCAGGAATGTGGTCCTTATTAACATTTTTGCTTGAACAGGTAAAAGGTGAGAGCCACGTTTGTAGGAATTAACACAACCCCAACTGGTAACCACAGTGCTATGTACCAGGCACCATTTGTTTACAGTTTAACTTATGATACCCTTTTTCAAACCTAGTTTGGGAAACAGTGCCTTAAAGGCATGTAGCAGAGCAGGGAGATAATTATTTAACCAGGAATTGAGCAGAGAATGAACATTGAACAACACATTCATCTTCCCCTGTGGTAGTCCTGTCCATTTGTGCATGATAATCTGAAATCTAAATATGCTTGCGAATGGAAGAAGCCCTGGGGCCTGGTTAGTGATGTGAGGAACATTGAAGGAAGCAGATCATGCCAAGTGTAGGCGGCAGATACATTAATCCCTGTACACTAGCAAGCCAACATGTCCTCTCTGTGCTCACAGTCACAGTCACAGTACATTTTTCTGTCATTACAGAGTGTGATATTAGGAACCAAATATGACAGAGTCATGTGCAGTGTCCATTTGGTTCTACACTCTTAATGCAAAAGTCCATGGAAGAACCTTTCCAGGTCAAAGACATTACTCAGGGAACACTTAACATAAATGTTCACACCGGAATCTTTTTTATGATGCAGGTTTTTAAAAGTTTTATATATTATAGCAGCAGCCTATCACAAGATAAGGCAGGGAGGGGCAAAAAAAATTATAATATAATAACTGCAAATATCCTATTAAATATAAAAAAATAAATTCACTCTTGAGGGAGTTCAGGAGCCATCTGGGAAAAGCAGAGTAACAGCGACCTCCCAGGGGAGGTGGTGATCAGTGAACTCCTCATTAACACCTGGGTTCATTGATTGCTTTTTGTCTCCCTCTATTTATTGTTAGGAAGCACCTGCCTTCAGCAACACAGAGAGAACAAGATGATGCACAGCATGGATAGGCATACCCACCATAGATTGTAATGCAAGTAACGCTTAAGTGTTTTAAATATTACCTAATCCTCGTTAGCTTTAGGATTATGTAACGTCTCTCTCCCAGATTAATACGCAGTACGGTATTGTTCTATGCCAATGTTTTGTTTTGCTTATCACAGTCTATGGTTTCCTATTACTTTGTACTGCTGATTGCCTTTTTGTTTGGATTGTACCACGTTCTCAGAAAAACAAGAAACAAAACACTCTTCTACAATGCAACTTAAAAACACTTCTGCCTCAGGTCTGATATTTGTTTTAGTGCTGGATGAAAACCAACCCGTTTGTTCTGTATACTCTCAATGAACAAATTGCAAAAATAAACACTTGCATTGCATTTAGGATATTATTGTTCTAATGATTTCAAACCAATAACCAACACCTTTCAGTCAGGACTGCTGAAATAAATTTTAGAAAATACAAAATACTAAAGTATCTTGATTGAAAATGCATTGCATTGTAGGTTAGAAATGGCCCATCTCAGGCTAGAGGTATTTCGTATTCAAAGCATGGCTTTCAGATAAATATTTGTGGTCACCCATTAGCGTAAATGTCTTTCCTGCTCATGTTAGGTTAAAGGCCAAAGCAAATTACAAAATATCTTGAACAAATAATCATATCCCATAATTTCAACATTGTAGATTAAATGTTGCAAGAAATATTTAATTCCTACTTTGTGATTTTAACTGGCACACAACCAACTCAGAAACCACAGCCAACACTAAAAAATCTAACCTTATTGAAGCCTCATAAAGAAAATCAATAGGTGAAGACAGTACAAAAAAACAGGATTGAAATGTACTATAACAGAATGTCAAAATAATATGCACTTTATCTTAAAGCCATGCCTCTACTAAACCACACCTCCAGTGCAGTGTACACCCAGAAACCCTTTGCTAACTGAACTTCCTAATATGATTGACTAGTTATAGTACTTCAACTACAGAAGTTCCTTGAAGATCTCCAGGTTCCCTCAAGTCTCCACCAGACTTTTCAACAAGTTCTAGATGTCTAGAGTAGACCATAATGAATGCAGACAGTGACTTACAATGCCAGTAGCGCTTTAGATTATATGTGAGAACATTTTCTGAGTTGAGATGGATCTGTCCTAGCTCCAGAAGATTATAGTAACTCTGGTATCATTCTCAATGTCACTTTTCTTTACTCAGCCCATTGGAGGTGCAAATTTAAGTTGTTTTTTCTTTTTTATCAATCTATGGTTAAGCTTCAAATACGAGTTTTGGATCAGTCAACACAATTACTTGGGGATGAGTTAACAGAATACATTTAAAAGTGAAATCTTCACTGGGTACTGGCACCTGTGACTCGTTCTACCTGACCGTGCTAAATAAGCTTATAGGATTCTGAGAGCAGCAGACTGTTGCAATGTTGAGTAGTGTTGACCTCAACTTTGTAATGAGAAATGTTTGACAGGTCCAGCTCTGCCATGAAAATGTCCATGTATGTGAGTGCTGATACTGTAACACGTCATTATGGAACTGGGTCACCTCAAATGGCCCCCTCCACACAAACACACACACAGTCCCCATTGTAGGTAAACTCTGGAAATATCTTGCATCAAAACAGTGCCGCTGAGTGACATTCATCTTGTTTCACCAGTACTGGAATATATTATCTTTGAGGCAGATGGGAAGATGGTAAAGAAAAGGAAGACAAAAAGCAAGAGTGGACAGTAACGTGTAAGGATCTGTCTCTCCCAGGACAAATGTGCAGATTTTCTGGTTTGCCCTGTAAATTCTTACACTATATAGTGAGATGCCTTTTGAAAGCCCTGAAGGGACTATCCGGATGAGATAAACATTATTAAAGAGATACTGCAGGATTACAGTGAGGCTAAGGTAAGATGAATATACAAACACAATCTGTATGTCTCTGCATCTGCTACCCAGGGAGTTATAAGCAGTTTATTAAAATAATATATCTGGAATGAAGGGTATCTGCAAGCATGTTCGCATGCTTTCAGACTGATTGCTCTAGAGCTGTGACGGTGAGGTGACGGACAGCTCCATCATTTCCGGCTCTTTCCGGTTTCCAGTTATTCACAAACTCACCCCGGACTCATTCATTGTCTTGTCTCCAATCATAACGCACACCAGGTCCCTATTAAGTCATCAGTATGTGTTTCTCCTCTGCTCCCCTCACCTGTCGGTTATTGTTCCCTGTCTCGGTATGTTTCATGGAAGTGGGGAGTGTTTCCTTTTGTTTAGGACTTTGTTTTCATTCTGTTTAAGTGCTCTGTGTTTATTTTACATTAAAACATTACATTGAATGCTGCTTTGCCTGTGCCTGGTTCCTCTTCTCCACCAGAAGAGCTAGTTAGGATCTTCCTTCAGACTGCATGGAGATGCATCAGGTTGATCTGAATGGGAAGGTGTAATAAGGGGCCATACTTAGGGAATAAATGTCTCCCAGATATTAACTCTAGTCCTGGACTACAAATCCTCAATGGAGATCTCCATCAAGTGGAAGGACGAGATGAAAGGTTTCATTTGGGATTTAACCTTAGTTGCTTTTAGTGTTGGCTGTGGCTCGTGTGGTGTTGACCATGTTACAGTGTTACAAATAGGCTAGTAATACTAATACATACACCATGAGGTATGACTGACTGTTCTGAATCACCCTTGGACCATATCCTAAACCAATGCTTTCATGTAGAGGGACAGGGATGAGGCTGGCAGCATTATTTACAAGGACATATAACACCAAGGATCCACTCAGCACTGCCTAATGTGCTAATTGGCCCACTCATTGGCCTTGCTTGAACAGTCACCATTTATTACTTGTCTTTGTCGGTGTTTAGTGAGGATGGAATGCCTCAGGGAGAGAGCCAGCACTGATCTAATAGCATATGTTCAATGATCCCAATAATTGCAACAGAAATCATGGAAAATGGTTGCATACTTCCCATTTCTTGGGTTTGATCTTGGGATCATTAACCCACCTCTTTCTTTGGAAACATTTAATTGAGAGAGGCCAGCAGATGCTGTGTGAATGAACAGACTAGCCTTAACCCTTTTTTTAAACTTGAACTGAACCTGAACTCTAACCGTAATCCTATTTCCAAACCACCCAAACAGAAACCCTAGAAAACCGTTGCTTATCAACTGCTGTTCATAGTATGCCTATCTATGTACTCTTTTCTGATCTCTCTCTCTTGCTCTTATCTTTCTCTTGTGATGATTCTAGGTCATATTTGCCTTTATTTATAATTAATATTTCTCAACAAAAAAAACATACCAATGAAGTCTGCAATAAAAATCATATGAATAAACTTTGAAATAAATCTCTGTAAAGTATTGAACCACACATGGCCAGTCAAGCAGCTCTCAGTAGCCACAGAGGGATGTACTGTAAAGTAATATTCTAGTGTATACAGTGGATTGATGTCAAAGGTTTGGGAATTGCAAGGAACTGGGGGATCAAGGCAATGGTGATAAACTGTACTCCATGGGGAGGGGGCCCTCAACCTTGTGGGGAATCTGCATTTCCAGACCTTTCTTCACAATACAGCGCCGTCCCCCCAGGTGTCCAATCTCTCCCCTTGTTCCCCTCCTAACTTTGCATCTCACACAGAGACATGGGCCGCATCAGCCAAAGAAGCGCTCACACATTTCACAACAGATAAATTCAGGCCGGCACAACCCCTGAAGACAATTGAGTAACGCTCTCCATGGCTCTTCTCCCTCCCCCACACCCCATCTCTCCAAGGCAGTGCGCTTCCATTCAAATCACTCTCTATCCTATCCATCTCTTCATGGCAATCCGCCTACCCCCCCCACCACCACTTCCCGTAGGAACAATCCCAGTGGCTCATGGCACAATATCCTGATCCCCCTCAGCCGCAAGAGGAAACTGAAACATATACACGTAGGGGGTCAAAGGTCTTTTCCCATTCAGTGCCATGTTGAAAAGATCTTTATAGTCTTTCAATGTTATTCTTTGCAGCTTGCTTTCTCTCACAATTTTGTAAAACTTTAATAAATAATATAATGCAATAATTTTTGTCTTTTGAATGTCTGTTTGAGCTCTTCACTGTTGAGCATTCATTTAAATAATTCATTTTTCAATCATGTTTAATCTAGAGAGGGTTTATTGCGCAGGATTATGTTGTATGCAGCCATGTTGACGTATGTGCAACTGTTATTTTTGTCTGAATCAGTACATCCATTTGAAGTAATTACGGGTACAGTAATGTCATCTACTGTATATTCAAGACCATAGTGCTCAGTAGACTACAATGCATGAAGAGTCCTTGCACCTCAAGGTCCAGTCTGGCACGAGTTTTTGTCAATGTCAGCGAACGACTTTTGAATATTGATCAATGGGGATAAATTATGCAAAGACCCAACAAAAAGAGTTATGTCCAGTCTCCAAACGGTAAGGACAACAGCAGATGGAGTGCACCCTTTTCACCTCCTTCACCAGACCAAGGCAAAAAAAAGAATGAATCCCAGACAAGCAAGAAGGGGAAACACATGAATACATGGCATCGGCCACATATCAATTTGAAGTTCGATGGTTCCATAGCTGCACACTAGATGCTTCGCCTGTCAGTTTGAATTAAAACTAGTTTTTTTTTTCTTCTGAGAATATTTCATTTCTCTGCTGTGAAATGGATTTGTGCTGCTCTCTTACACAGAGATTATTCTTCTTTTCTCTGTTGGGATTTTAGCAGTGTCCTCAGACCCTCACCCACTCAAATGCATTGAGGAAAGCACAGCAATAAAGTCCACTTGGGTTCTCGGTCTGAGGTTTTTAGATAAAGAAACAGCTGTTTCTTTCTTCCTTGCTATCTCAACTCCCAAAGCTCTTTGACATGCACTAGGAAAGTAAAACTCTCTTGCAGAATATTTCAAACAAACTCTCCGGAGCTAATGTATTTGAATTTTAAACTTGATTCCCCTGTCTACCTTCAGTTTTTAACATATTCTGTAATTGTGCACCTTCAGCTATTTTCCCCAACTAAGCTAAAAAGTTACTGAAAAGTGCAAGTTAGTAATCCGAATCTGGAATAAGTGAAATAACTACTATGTAATCCAGGCTTGGAGAATTGATGACCCCCTCCTTTTCTGATCTGTATGGATAAATGACTCACATTATCTCTAAACACACATTGCATCACCACGGCTTAATGAATAAGGCATGACTGGATGTATGCAAAGTCTCCATTTATGGGTTCAGCTGCATGTTGTTGACTGGATGCTGGGGAGACAGGAAGTAGAAAGCCCCATGCTTTTGTTCCTCCTCCTAGGCAATGACCAAAATAAAGTATTGTGCTGTAATGCTATTCCCACGGAGAGCAAATGGTAATACAAATCTGAAATGCATACAGTTCTGACAACAGGACGTAATTGGCAGGAAACACCTGAACACATCCCAGAGCCTTCTAGCTGCCTTTAAACACGAGGCAGACAACTCAAAAACCTCCAGGAAACCTCTTGACAGGACTCATCCATTAAATATAGGCTTTTACTTTCTTTTTTTGATCTGACAGTTCTCCATTTTATGCTTAGGACTCTTTAGGGACAGCCAAACATTTAAGTAGGAATGCTCCCAATCTGTTAAAAAAATCATGAAATAGCCAGTTCTGGCAGATACCAATGTGTATGCAGTTAATACTTTTTATTTTTGTTCGGGTCAAATTGCTGATGCAAAGATATAATGTACTGCTTCACTGAGATTGTGAGATCACTGGAAAAAAAGAAGGGATTTGACATGAAATGTAACATAGAGCTGTTTTTATCAGATCAATGACTGGCAATGTGGCATTACTTCAACAAAACAAATAATTTGAAAATGCTGTTTGTAAATAATTCAAAAAAATGTAGAAAAATAAACTAAATGTCCCTAACCGGGCATTTCACTCTAGGGAACCATCATTTTCAAAAGATTTCTAGGTCAGTGAGATTTACTCACACATAATTGCCCAGAATGACTGTGGGAATAGGTTTTGTGTGTTGAACAACACACTCTATTACAAGTGTATCGAAGGACTAGTGAAACCGGAAAAATGTATGTAGTCATGCTTTTTATCACTTTGAAAAGGCTCAATGTTAAACCGAGTGTTACAAGTCAACATTTTTGGAAGGGATCTCATATTGTGATATTACTCCTGGTGATATCGTGGTGAAGCACATGGAAATATGGATACATTAATGTATTTACTAATCACATAGGTTCCACAACAGCTTTAACAGGACTAAATCGACAAATAATGGCAAATAAGTTAGTTCATTATATTGAAGTTCTTGCTGAACATACATTGGCTCTGGGAAATACTGATTATTTTGGCTAGGTAAAAAGGTAACTATTGTAATCTGTAGGTAGTATTCATTACTTTATAACACATACTGTTTTTACATATGTAATCCACTAGGCAAAAGGTGAAACAGCATTAAATCACTTTTCAACAGGAAATTATCATTGGAAAAAGTTATTTGTTCTGGTAAAGGTGTGTTAATGTTATTGTTTGTGGGCTTGGTATAATTTGGATAAACCAATCCATAATATCCAGGACATGGTCGTGTTTTCCCACGAGATCTATTCTAGCTACATTACCAGACAAAGGTGTGGACACATCTACCCATTAAATGGTTTTTCTTTTTTTAGTTTTTTACAATTTTCTACATTGTAGAGTAATAGTAAAGACATCAAAACAATGTAATAACATATGAAATCATGTAGTAAACCCAAAAGTGTTAAACAGATAAACATGTAATAAGGCTTACTGTATCAGTCCATTGTTAATTTAGGAACAACTCCAATAAATAAACAGAAATGACAGTTCATCATTGCATTAAGACATGAAGGACAGGAAACATGTCAAGAACTTTAAAAGTTTCTTCAAGTGCAGTTGCAAAAACCATCAAGCGCTAGGATGACACTGGGTCTCATGAAGACTGCCACAGGAAATGAAGACCCAGAGATAGCTCTGCTGCAGAGGGTTAGTGACTCTACAAGAAATTGTGCCTTTTTATGCTGACGACACAGTACTATAGGCTATGGCTCCTTTTATTGAACAAGTTGTTGCATGACTGCAGTCTGATTTTCGACTGTTACAAAAATCCCTTATGGACCATAGTTTGGTAGTAAATGCAAACAAAAAAAAAAGTACATTTTATTTTTTAGGTCAGCACCTGGCTTTGGATGATCCGAAAATTACTACCATAAATGATTTCAAACATGTTCTTTCTTAGAAATATGTTAGAATTTGCTTAGATGAAAATCTGTGAAAAAACTAAAGAAAAATGTATGTCTGTCACATCAGCATAGAAAATATATTGTGCAAGCAACTTTTATGTCACTACTAGATTATGGTGATTTACTGTATATGCATGCATTAGCTTCTGTCCTCAAATCTCTGGAAGCAGTCTATAAATTGGCTTCGCATTTTATCACTGGTGCAACTTTTCACACTCATTACTGTCTGTTATATGCTTCAGTTGGTTGGGAGTCACTGAAATCTAGAAGGGCCAGACATTGTTTCATGCTTTTATGTAAGGCAGTCATGCTAAACTTAGTCCTGTCTATCTAACAGAGAAAATGTGTTGGAAGAGCAGTAGTTACCAAACATGCTCTCTAGACTGGATAGTGCTGGAGATACTGCAGGCCTATTCAGAACTGAGTATGAATGAACTGCGTTTGAAATCTTTGCCCCACACTCATGGAATGCCATTTATAGTGATCTGTATGTTTTATTTCCATGTTGTATATGACTATTTTTGTAATACAGGTCTCAGCTCTATACCCTCTACGGGGTGTTGGAGGGTTCATGGGAGTTTGCCCAACCAATCCACATGTGTTTTGTGGATTTGGAGAAGGCATTCGACTGTGTCCCTCGCGGCATCTTGTGGAGGGTGCTTGGGGAATATGGGGTCCTTGGTCCTTTGCTAAGGGCTGTCAGGTCCCTGTACAACCGAAGCAGGAGCTTGGTCCGCATTGCCGGCAGTAAGTCAGACTTGTTCCCAGTGCATGTTGGACTCCGGCAGGGCTGCCCTTTGTCACCGGTTCTGTTCGTAATTTTTATGGACAGAATTTCTAGGCGCAGCCAGGGGCCGGAGGGTGTCAGGTTTGGGGACCACACAATTTCGTCTCTGCTTTTTGCAGATGATGTTGTCGTGTTGGCCCCTTCTAACCAGGACCTTCAGCATGCGCTGGGACGGTTTGCAGCCGAGTGTGAAGCGGTGGGGATGAAAATCAGTACCTCCAAATCCGAGGCCATGGTCCTCAGTCGGAAAAGGGTGGCTTGCCCACTTCAGGTTGGTGGAGAGTGCCTGCCTCAAGTGGAGGAGTTTAAGTATCTAGGGGTCTTGTTCACGAGTGAGGGAAGGATGGAACGGGAGATTGACAGACGGATCGGTGCAGCTTCTGCAGTAATGCAGTCGATGTATCGGTCTGTCTTGGTGAAGAAAGAGCTGAGCCGCAAGGCGAAGCTCTCGATTTACCAGTCAATCTACGTTCCTACTCTCACCTATGGTCATGAGCTTTGGGTCATGACCGAAAGGACAAGATCCCGGATACAGGCGGCCGAAATGAGCTTTCTCCGCAGGGTGGCCGGGCGATCCCTTAGAGATAGGGTGAGAAGCTCGGTCACCCGGGAGGAGCTCAGAGTAGAGCCGCTGCTCCTCCACATCGAGAGGGGTCAGCTGAGGTGGCTTGGGCATCTGTTTCGGATGCCTCCGGAACGCCTTCCTGGGAAGGTGTTCCGGTCCCGTCCCACCGGGAGGAGACCCCGGGGAAGACCTAGGACACGCTGGAGGGACTATGTCTCCCGGCTGGCCTAGGAACGCCTCGGTGTCCCCCCGGAAGAGCTGGAGGAAGTGTCTGGGGAGAGGGAAGTCTGGGCATCCCTGCTTAGACTGCTGCCCCCGCGACCCGGCCCCGGATAAGCGGAAGAAGATGGTATGGTATGGTATGGTATGGTAGGTCTCAGCTGTAAAAGAGACCTAGGTTAATTTCTCTGTATAAATAAAAGTAAATTAAATAAGAGTTATATAGCCTATGAAATCAGCAATAAACTGCACCACAAATTGCGGTACAAATAAATGCTTCACAGAGTTCAAGTAACAAGACCTTCTCCAGATCCTTCAGGTTTCGGGGGTGTCGCTGGGCAATACAGACTTTCAGCTCCCTCCAAAGATTTTCTATTGGGTTCAGGTCTGGAGACTGGCTAGGCCACTCCAGGACCTTGAGATGCCTCTTACACTCCTTAGTTGCCCTGGCTGTGTGTTTTGGGTCATTGTCATGCTGGACCCAGCCACGACCCATCTTACTGAGTGAAGGAGGTTGTTGGTCAAGATCTTGCGATACATGGCCCCATCCATCCTCCCCTCAATACGGTGCAGTCGTCCTGTCCCCTTTGCAGAAAAGCATCCCCAAAGAATGATGTTTCCACCTCCATGCTTCACGGTTGAGATGGTGTTCTTGGGGTTGTACTCATCCTTCTTCTTCCTCCAAACACAGCAAGTGGAGTTTAGACCAAAAAGCTCTATTTTTGCATCATCAGACCACATGACCTTCTCCCATTCCTCCTCTGGGTCATCCAGATGGTCATTGGCAAACATCAAAAGGGCCTGGACATGCGCTTGCTTGAGCAGGGGGACCTTGCGTGTGCTGCAGGATTTTAATCCATGACGGCATAGTGTGTTACTAATGTTTTTTTTTGAGACTGTGTTCCCAGCTCTCTTCAGGTCATTGACCAGGTCCTGCTGTGTAGTTCTGGGCTGATCCCTCGCCTTCCTCATGAAGATTGATGCCCCACGAGGTGAGATATTGCATGGAGCCCCAGACCGAGGGAGATTGACCGTCATCTTGAACTTCTTCCATTTTCTAATATTTGCGCCAACAGTTGTTGCCTTCTCACCAACCTGCTTGCCTATTGTCCTGTAGCCCATCCCAGCCTTGTGCAGGTCTACAGTTTTATCCCCGATGTCCTTACACAGCTCTCTGGTCTTGGCCATTGTGGAGAGGTTGGAGTCTGTTTGATTGAGTGTGTGGACAGGTGGCTTTCATACAGGTAAAGAGTTCAAACAGGTGCAGTTAATACAGATAATGAGTGGAGAACAGGAGGGCTTCTTAATGAAAAACTAACAGGTCTGTGAGAGCTGGAATTCTTACTAGGTGGTAGGTGATCAAATACTTATGTCATGCAATAAAATGCAAATTAATTATTTAAAAATCATACAATGTGATTTGCTGGATTTTTGTTTTACATTCCGTCTCTCACAGTTGAAGTATACCTATGATAAAAATTACAGACCTCTACATGCTTTGTTAGTAGGAAAACCTGCAAAATCGTCAGTGTATCAAATACTTGTTCTCCCCACTGTACATTATCTTATTTTTGTCAAACTAATGCCAAGTAAATGTACAGCACAGATGCCATAATTTATTTTACAGTTAGGAAAATTGTAGTGTAAACCACATTACAGCTTGCTGTAGAAACATTGCAGGATTAAGCTGGCAACTAAGTTGCCAGTATAATACTCATTTTTACAGAAAAGGTTTCACAAGACAGGCACAGAACTCCACATGGGCATGATCAACATTGTTTTAAAAAAAATAACTATTGTTTTATGTTTATGTTTTGGTATTGCTATCATATTTTCCTATTGCCTTTTTTTTAGTGTAGCAGTAACTCTGTTCACTATGAATGCTGGAAACTAATTTTGTGAACAGATGAATTAAGACAAAGCCCATAGCTCTGCATTCTACCTCAAAAGAGGGCAACAAAGGCTATCCCGTCTGGTCAAAAACGACAGAAGGTCTACTGTGGCACAGAACATTTTACAGTTTTTTGGATTGCTTAAGCAAGATTTTCAAAACAGGGCCCGTGTTTTCAGAACACTACACACAATTAGCACAACCACACACCCAATTAGCAAAACACTGCAGATCCTTTGCATAATTAAACACTTGTAAAAACTATACGCTTCTGTTTAAAAACCACACTTTGTTACCATATGAAACACACAAGTTTCACATTACGATACTCTGTTTGCACGAGTTACACTCTGCTGTGATAAACCTAAAACACTTTTATTACAGTAGGCTACCATCAACAAAGTACAAATATAATGTAAATACACCAAACAATACACAAGACCAATGTTGCAGACTGAAGAAACTCATTCATTTCTCAACAAGCCCAAAATGTTGACATGGAGATTCATAATACTGTAACAAAATGTCACTTTACGTATTGTACTGTAAGTTTACTGTAAAAAAAAAAAGAACGAAAACTAGACATTGTCTCTGAGCCTAGCTGGATCTGGCCAGAGAATTTCATAAACATTGCGGGCAATGTTGTCATTAGCAAGACACCTTGGAAAGAAACATCTTGAATGACGAATCCATCCTTGCATCGCTGCTACCTCCATCTGATCACAGGCCTCCTCTATGGCTTGGATGAGGGGTACCTCAGCCTGGAGACGGAGATCATATACCTTCCACCGCCATGCCGAGAAAAACTCTTTTATAGGGTTGAGGAATGGAGAGTATGGTGGAAGATATAGGACGGTGAAATGTGGATGTTGCTGAAACCAGTTCTGAACCAGAGCAGAGCGGTGGAAAGACACATTGTCCCAGACAACAATGTATTGCATATGATCAATTTGATTTGCTGCTGTTATGTTGTGCAATTGGTCCAAGAATGTAAGTATGAGTGCTGTGTTGTAAGGGCCCATATGGGCATGGCGGTGGAGGACCCCATTCTGTGTAATGGCTGCACAGAGTGTTATATGATCCCCACGTTGCCCTGGGACATTGACTATAGCCCTGTGGCCAATGATGTTTCTTCCCCTCCTTCGTGTGCTCGTCAGGTTGAACCCAGCCTCATCTACGTAAATGAACTCATGCTGGATCTCCTCTCCATCCATTCGTAAAACTCTCTGAAGAACAGTGTCAGGCAAAATTGTGTAGTTCAGTGTGGATGTAGTATACATTCTACAGTACAGTAAAAGATTATGAGACAGTATGCAAGATCACACTGCTAAAGTGAATACATACCTCTGCATAATCATGCCGCAGTCGTTTCACCCTTTCGGAATTGCGCTCGAAAGGCACTCGATAAATTTGCTTCATTTGAATATGGTGATGGCCATTCGCGGTTTCATTACCGTTCTTCTAGCAGCAGGATATTATACTAGCAATGCTAACTCAGATTTTATTTTTCAAAATAAAAGCCATCATTGAACAATATAATTTAATATAGTTAACAATATTGTCTGTACATTTTATGTTTAGTGTCCGTTCCAATGTTATTCTTGTCTGTTCTTTTTCACAGACTAGATTGTTAACTATATTGCCTTATACAATTCAATTATGGCTTTTATTATGTTAAAGAACATCTTAGTACTGCCAACATAATATCCTGCCGCTAAAACAACGCTAATAAAGCCTCAAATGGCCATCATTAGTTATCGTCACCTATATTGATAGATACTGTATCTATGTCATTCACAATTGATTAATTAGCTGTTAAAACGGCCAGTGGCAAAGGAGCATTTGTTCAGGATAGACAAAAACCTCACTGGATACAACCTTGAGTATGTTCGTTATGGGAAGCCTAAAATGAAATTGTTTACTATATTGCAACTATTTCTGGTGGATTTTCATCTTTATGATGTCTCATAATTGTTCAGAATAGACAAACACTTCCCTGGCTACACGATTCTCTTGTCTTTTCAGTTGACGAAAAAGTCTGTTATCATCACCTATATTGATACAGTAGTTATTGTATCAATGTCATTCACAAATGGCTAATAAGCTGTTAAAACGGCCAGTGGCAAAATCCAGAAAGTTCATAGATGCTATTTGTGGTGTAGGTAAACTTAATAAGAAACGTTACTCAGTTTAACACAATATATTGGCATCTAGCGACATATTACTTGCTAATAAGCTTTTAAAACGGCCAGTGGCATAGATACTACTTGTGTTGGAGGTAAACTTAATAAGAAATATTACTCAGTTTAACACTACTTAATGGTGTCTAACAAAATATTTAAACTTGGCGTGATGTTAATGAGTGAAAATAATATAATGTGAAGAGGCTGGGTAGAAAAGACTGGGCAGAAGTGAGACTGATGCAACAGGTTTACCGGACAGGTGTCTATTGATCCCGTCGGTACCAGCTGCACAGCCAGCTGTCACCCAGGTGTGTTTGTCTGCCTTGACGACAGAGGTCTGCAGGTGATAGATATGGTCAAAGGTGTAACATGGACACAGATTGACATGTTTAGTAGCAGAACGAGTTACAGCAGCAATAAGAGGCATCTGAGCAGCCTCCTAGCTGCCTAGACACTTTTTCTGCCCTGGAGTTACCTACGGACACCCTGTCTTTACCACATGTATGCGTGGGGCATTTGATAGTAGCAAGATGTAAGCGTCTAGCAACAAATAGCTTCTATAAAGTCTCCAACCTGTAGAGTCATACGTGTACCAGGAGAGTTAAGCGTATGGACCTGGTACCACATTTACCCTGTTAAATGTTTTGTTCAATGAAATAGCCTAGACAAGAGAGCTAGTGACAAAGTCTGTACAGTGATAAATAGTAAAAATAACTTTTTCCTATAACACCCCCAAAAAAGTGATCCTTCATTTCTCATAAAACTACAAATATGTTTAAATATGTTAAATATGTTAAAACATAAACACACAAAATAAAAGTGATCTGTGCATAAGTATGGCAATTGCCACTCCGGTGTTTATTTGAAGATTACAGAGAACTTTGCAAAATATAACGCATACTCAATATTGCACACTATTATATTCAATGTATTTTGTCATCTATGCTGAACCTCCTTCAAATCCTCTAAAGAAGAATAGAGAGCCACCACTGAATTTAAATGTCCGGCTATACCATATACAAGACTGAACGGTTTATATTCATAATAATTAGTCACATACACCTTTTGCTATAATTTTCATCAGAACATATACAATAATATAGAACACAATAATATAGAACACAAGTGTGGTGGTGCGATAATAAGGAACGCAACCCAATCATACGTTTTATTGAGCACACATTCTCATTCACACACATCCAGTCTCCAACCTCGCACACACACAATTCTTTGCTCACTCGCTCACACACGAACACTTATTCAAAGTCAACCATTCGTACTTCTGTCAATAGTGTTGAGATTTTTTGTCCCCTCACCTAAAGTTCTTGGGTATCCTCAACATAGTGTTACTTTGGATAATCTCATTTGAATTAGTCATTTACCCTTCCTTTTAGGACTCGCCTTGGTTTGGCATATAGGGGTTCCTCAACCACTGCTATTGCAACCAACCAAGGGGAGTAATGTGACCCAATTAGATTGCATCACACACCTGTCTAATCGCCTGCAAGGGGACTCTAACCACCTCTGCAGAGGGGGACTCTAACCCCCCAGCGGCAGTTGATAATCGGTCAGCTAGCTCCCTCACTTATGAGTTCTTGGGAGTGTCGAATGAGTTATTCCCTCACATACAGGGAACCCTGTAATGGCTATACTATACTGTTTAGGAGTTATTTTAATGATCAAGCATTTATCAGAACAGTCAGTTACATCTCTTTTTTTGTTCTTTAACTTCATATCGAAGGATTTTCTATATATTTTTTCATAACATCAATCCAATGTAACAACAATAAAACATGTACCATCAATAATCAACTGTTATTTTACGTGTAATAAATCGGAATTCGTCACTCACGGCTCTGGTGCAAACAATTCAACCCTCAAAACAGATTGATATGAACTTATTGCAAATTTTGTCCAGTAGGTTTCGCTTACCTACTTATGATGCGCACACTTCAGTCAGCTGGATAGAGTCAAAAAAGCAAACACCGTCATCGTGAAGATATTGAAGTCCCATCTGGGGTGTCAAATTGTGGAAGATGGAAAATGTTCGCAATCCATACAAATAAGAACTTCTCAGAGTCTGGTATAACAGTTGATTATTTCAAGTTTAATTACGTGGCACCACGGGAACAACCGTCACAACATTGACAGAGAATCAGTACAGACACTAGCAGAATAACGTCATGACAGATCTTTCTGATTATAAATTTCAAGATTCAAGCTTATATTCCCTTCCAACAGTACATATGACGGAATTAGCATTCGCAGAATGTACATTCAAGGCATAGTAGCCACTATGAGGTAGTCTAAAATGCAAGGTTGCACAAAAAGCTCCAGCAGACAGAAAATCATAGAATGTCGGTTGCCCAGACAACCCGGTCAAAGACTGAGATATAACTATCTGGACAGTTACTATATGGGGACTTAAGTTAACTATGCTCTTCCCAATAAGGAATAGAGCTCTGTTCACCTGTAGGATAATTCACCTGTAAGTAATAACCACCTGCAATTCAAGAACCTCCTCCTAGAGAACAGTTTCTCATGGCATTTTTATGGCAAAGGTAGGGGCCTGTTTTTCTTACTGCTAAAAGGAGCCAAGGCCCTGCTCAGCCGACAGAGAGAGAGAAAAGTCTTTCAGTACCTGTGTAATTGATCAAGCATTCAGAATACAAACCCTTCTAATAAGATAATGAATAAATAAGGATGATAATTAATGAATTTTCTACAATATTAAAGCCTGGCATGTGTGCAGTTTGCTGGCATAGTGGTTAGCGACAGTGCCTTTCACGTGGGTGACCTGGGTTAGATTCTCGAGAGGGCAGCCACAATTAACACATTTTATTGCGGCTTGCCTGGTTTCTTTTCACGTAATCTAGTTTTGCTGCTGGTTGGTCAATTGTACAGTTAGTAAAAAGCTTAACAGCCTGTATTGCCTGTCAAGCGGTGCAAAGGTCTAAGGCGATCCTTTGAGACCAGGCTAACCACGTGGGCTGCATACTCGACTGTGTCGGAAATTGATGTGTGGATTAGAAGCCTCATGGGCGATATCCATTTTCTGGCATCATCACATTTTCCCTCAGGCGGCTTTGGGCATCTAAAAAGCTAACTGACATCATCAGGTGAGTGTGTTCCATCACAAGTCTACATGACTTTCTGGTTAAATAAGCATTATGAAGAAAGGTTGAAGGGCTTGGCACCGATTCCAGAGAGGAAGGCTTGCGACAATCATCAATGCTCCCAAATATGTTAGATTTTTCTGAGACAGGGTCATAGATACAATTAAATATAAAGAATATTGGGAAGGGATAAGAAAGACAAAGAAAAATGAAAAAAAAAAAAACATTTTCATCTTGTTCTGAGATTTTTCCAGGTTCTGTTGATGAACTCAATTCCACTAAAGATGACACAAAGTTTGGAAAACATGAAATGATGTGCCTTCATATTGCAACAGAAAATGTAACAGCTAAGGGCCATTGCGTGTTTAGATGTGTTGTGTATAGGGCTTTAACAAAGGACATGAGTAAGAAAAGACTTGGAAGAAAGTACAGCACAAAGCAGTTACCAATGATTGAGGATTACAAATGTCTCGGTGATAGGGTATCTACAACCACCCCACTTTTCCATGTTGAACTTGTATCTTTTGAAGGACAGTAGGCTTGAAGATTCCAGCTAATTCCAGCTCAGCATGATTTTGAGAGAATAAAAGACCACTAAAGTAGGCTTCGGACCCAAAATAAGATTAAAAGGTTTGTTCCAGCATGATATTCCCACAACACTTCCCACACTATTAACATATTAACACAAGGCTAATCCATGACTCCCACTGTGTAGGGGATTTGATGTGGGACTTAAAAAAAACTCTGGTGCTGTTCAAATAGGACCTGGAAGAGCTCAGTCGATGCATTTCTAGGACAACAACAAAAATTGAATTCTCCAACAACTCAGTGGTGTTCATTTTGACATATATTTCATTTTCTTACAAAATATCCCACTGGACATAACGGAACTGCAAATGGGTTCTGATAACAGTTGGGTTATTTGATGTAATAGTTGGATTAAGGGCATAGGGTCTTTCTGTCTGTGCTACCTGACTCCAACTGGGAAGGGTGGATCAAGGGGAAAGAGATACCCCTTTGATCTTTATTTGATCTTCACACACATTTGATCTATGTGTTTGGTCTAGGTTTCAGCCAACAGTACATTTTAAGTCAACAATAGAAATCCTAGACATAAGAAAAGCCATGGCAACTTGCATCTTTTGCATTATTTGAATGTCTTCTCAAAATGCATCTGCTTTTTGAAGTCACTCAGCTTCTCCCCTGCTTGATTCTCTCACTTTGTTCCTTGTCAGGCTATGGGAGGAGAATGAAACAGCATAGTGATTTTGCTATAGCTTTCAAGAAGAGTCACAGGGACCTGAGAAGAGGCAGTTATCTAAAGGGGTAGACAGACTGACACCCAAAAAATACCTGTATTCTTTTCCATATGGATTCCACCTTACTTGGTGGCACTTTTCAAAGAAAACCGTGTGCTTCATTTGTGCATAAGAGCTGTTTCCAGAGTAGCAAAGTTCATGGATCTCCCAGTGAGGTAAGATGCTGGAAGTTGCGCAAAGATGGGATTTGAAGTACCTATTGAAACTACTTTTGAGTAGGCTGTAATTTGCATTTCACTGGCTTGAAGTACAATCCAAGGTATTTTGTAACAACAGACATAAGAGAGCTCTATTTTGCATTTTACAAAATTATTTTTAACAATCCAGATATGAATGTGGTTTTGTTCTAGCGTGAAGCTAATTAGAACAATAACACACAGCATCCCTTGAAGTATTTATTTTTCATAAAATTTGGATAGTTTAGTTTCCAGAGGACTTTACAGTTAGCGTCATGAACTAAAGTACATAGTAGTAGATAAAGGTTGCTGCTAGTCACATGTGTATTTGCAAGTTATTTGCATGGCACAATCATACCTGCCATTCAATGAACTTCCTTTTTTGGAGATACTGGTCATTGCATTTTGTAACAAAATTGATCCCATCTCTGGAGATAAAATGTAGCTCTATGTTTGATAATTTTGACCTCTGATTTACATTTTGATAGGGCTTTCAAACGAAAGTAAGTAAAATAAGTAACTGTGGTTAATCCGATGCATATCTTCACTTAACTACAGTATGATGAATTTCAACTACGGTCAAATATGTCTGTAAACAAAATGTATTTAAAATGATAGACATTCTTTGATTTGATTGAAAGCGATGGAAGTAAAATGATAAGTGCCAGAATGTTAATTGCATTTTAACCATAAACCACACAAAAGTCACTATACAACACAGTGGATATAAAAAGTCTACACAGCCCTACATGCAAGGTTTTTGTGATGTAATGAATGAGAAAAAAGATAAATCATGTCAGAACTTTTTCCACTTTTAATGTGACCTATAATGTGAACAATTCAATTGAAAAACAAACTGAATTCTTCGAGGGGGAAAAAAAACATGGTTGAATAAGTGTGCACACCCTCATATAACTGGGGATGTGGCTGTGTTCACAATTAACCAATCACATTCAAACCCAAGTTAAATAGAAGTCATTACACACCGGCCATCATTTAAAGTGACTGATTAATCACTAATAAAGTTCAGCTGTTCCAGTAGGATTTTCCTGACATTTTCTTAGTTGTATCTCAGAGCAATAGCCATGGTCAGCAGAGAGCTTCCAAAGCATCAGAGGGATCTCATTGTTGAAAGATATCAGTCAGGAGAAGGGTACAAAATTATTTCCAAAGCATTAGATATACCATGGAACACAGTGAAGACAGTCATCATCAAGTGGAGAAAATGTGGCACAACAGAGACATTACCAAGAACTGGACATCCCTCCAAAACTGATGAAAAGATGAGAAGAAGACTGGTCAGGGAGGCTTCCAAGGGGCCTACAGCAACATTAAAGGAACTGCTGTGTACTGGCTGTGTGCTACATGTGACAACAATCTCCTATATTCTTCATATTAATGGGCTATGGGGTATGGTGGCAGGACGGAAGCCTTTTCTTACAAAGAAAAACATCCAAGCCCGGCTGAAGTTTGCAAAAATAAACATCAAGTCCTCCAAAAGCATGAGGGAAAATATGTTATGGTCTGACGAAACCAAGGTAGAACTTTTTGGCCATAATTCCAAAAGGTATGTTTGGCCCAAAAACAACAATGCACATCACCCAAAGAACACCATATCCACAGTGAAGCATGGTGGTGGCAGCATCATGCTTTGGGGCTGTTTTTCTTCAGCCAGAACCGGGGCCTTAGTCAGGGTGGAGGGAATTATGAACAGTTCCAAATACCAGACAATTTTGGCACAAAACCTTCAGGCCTCCGTTAGAAAGCTGAAGATGAAGTTCACATTTCAGCACGACAATGAGCCAAAGCACACATCCAAATCCACAAAGGCATGGTTTCACCAGAAGAACATTAACGTTTTGGAATGGCCCAGCCAGAGCCCAGACCTCAATCCAATTGAACATTTGTGGGATGATCTGAAGAGGGCTGTGCACAGGGGATGTCCTCGCAATCTGACAGATTTGGAGCGCTTTTGCAAAGAAGAGTGGCCAAATATTGCCACGTCAAGATGTGCCATGCTAATAGACTCCTACTCAATAAAACTGAGTGCTGTAATAAAATCAAAAGGTTCTTCAACAAAGAAATTAGTTTAAGGGTGTGCACACTTATCCAACCAGGTTATTGTGAGATTTTTATTTTTATTTTTTCCCTCAAAGATTTCAGTTTGTTGAATTGAATTGTTCACGTTAAAGGTCACATTAGAGGTGGAAAACGTTATGACATGATTTATCTTTGTCTCAATCTTTTACATCACAAGAACCTGGCATTTTAACAGGGGTGTGTAGACTTTTTATATCCAGTGTAGATAGTAGCAATATCAATACACCCAATGTTTATGTCAGCTGACTCTCTGTTACCAACATTCTTGAAGTTGACACTTACACACACAGACACATAGAGTGCCGGAAGGGTTGGCCAGAGCCCATGTACAGTATTTAGAGTTTGGCCCATGACACTAATATTCTATGTGTCGCAGTCTGAAAAGCTCTTAAGACATTTCAGGCAAGGAAACATGACCATATTTTCCCCATTAACTGCCATACATTATATAACTTTAAATAAATTATCTTTGTACTAGAGTCATGAAAAGGTTTGACTACATTCAGGGCAGTCTCTGCTTTCAATATGTATAAAAAAAAATTGTTACATACAAGGTGCATACAAGATTTTCATCAGACAGTGAAATGGCAGCCATGTTACCTACCCTACTTTGATGTTTTAAACTACTCTTCCCTATAGTTACTGTGAGGATATTACTGCAGTTACTAATGTAACATTTGTATATATTTGATGGTTTTTGCTGCATGAATTTGTCTTCTTCAGGTTTATACAAAAATTACTGCTAAATGTTACCTCCCATTTGTATATGCTGGTAGCATATTCACTCACCTAAAGGATTATTAGGAACACCTGTTCAATTTCTCATGAATGCAATTATCTAATCAACCAATCACATGGCAGTTGCTTCAATGCATTTAGGGGTGTGGTCCTGGTCAAGACAATCTCCTGAACTCCCAACTGAATGTCAGAATGGGAAAGAAAGGTGATTTAAGCAATTTTGAGCATGGCATGGTTGTTGGTGCCAGACGGGCCGGTCTGAGTATTTCACAATCTGCTCAGTTACTGGGATTTTCACGCACAACCATTTACAAAGAACGGTGTGAAAAGGGAAAAACATCCAGTATGCGGCAGTCCTGTGGGCGAAAATGCCTTGTTGATGCAAGAGGTCAGAGGAGAATGGGCTGACTGATTTAAGCTGATAGAAGAGCAACTTTGACTGAAATAACCACTCGTTACAACCGAGGTATGCAGCAAAGCATTTGTGAAGCCACAACAAGCCCAACCTTGAGGCGCATGGGCTACAACAGCAGAAGACCCCACCGGGTACCACTCATCTCCACTACAAATAGGAAAAAGAGGCTACAATTTGCACGAGCCCACCAAAATTGGACAGTTGAAGACTGGAAGAATGTTGCCTGGTCTGATGAGTCTCGATTTCTGTTGAGACATTCAGATGGTAGAGTCAGAATTTGGCATAAACAGAATGAGAACATGGATCCATCATGCCTTGTTACCACTGTGCAGGCTGCTGGTGGTGGTGTAATGGTGTGGGGGATGTTTTCTTGGCACACTTTAGGCCCCTGAGTGCCAACTGGGCATCGTTTAAATCCACTGCCTACCTGAGCATTGTTTCTGATCATGTCCATCCCTTTATGACCACCATGTACCCATCCTCTGATGGCTACTTCCAGCAGGATAATACACCATGTCACAAAGCTTGAATAATTTCAAATTGGTTTCTTGAACATGACAATGAGTTCACTGTACTGAAATGGCCCCCACAGTCACCAGATCTCAACCCAATAGAGCATCTTTGGGATGTGGTGGAACGGGAGCTTCGTGCCCTGGATGTGCATCCCACAAATCTCCATCAACTGCAAGATGCTATCCTATCAGTATGGGCCATCATTTCTAAAGAATGCTTTCAGCACCTTGTTGAATCAATGCCACGTAGAATTAAGGCAGTTCTGAAGGTGAAAGGGGGTCAAACATAGCATTAGTATGGTGTTCCTAATAATCCTTTAGGTGAGTGTAGCTAGCAAAGAGAAATTGTCAGTGTAGTAAAAGTTGTGTCTATCTTTAAGGCAGTGGATTGGTGATGATGGAATTAACATAAATGATGGGAACCCATCCTAAAGATGTATATAGTATAAAAAAGGTTGTATATACTATAAAATGAACAACATAATAATGTGTTAATTTTCCAGCATTTTTAATACATTATACTTAGTTAAGAATCCAAGAGAATTAATCAAAAACATGAACCCACTTTTAAATGTATTTCTCAAAACATTTAGTATAAAAATGATTGGCACCCTTGTTTTCAGTACTTTATGCACCTTGCAATTACATGGTAATGGCACTGAGCCTTTTCCTGTAATTTGTTATGAGATAAAGGACATTAGAAGTCTCTGAACTTCAATCCCATTGATAATCTGTGGATTGAATTGAACAGGAAAGTCCAAAGATGCAGATAAAAGGATCTAAAGGATTTGGAATTATTCTGTATTTTGGTCTAAGATCCATTCCAATGTGGGTGTAAAATCCCTTCCAAAGTGCCTTCTAATATCATTTTGCTCATCTAATGTACATAAAGGGTGCCAATATGTTTAGAGGTTATTGTATTTTGAGGTTGTCGTCCAGACAACCATATTCTGATATTTACTAAATGGTCAAATGTTGGTTATTTTGTGGATGATTTCAAAATGCCTGGCTTTGCGTCTTACAACTTTATGTAAATCATCCTTCAAAATGCTGGTTCGAAGTTGTTCACATTGAGCATGATTACAAACCACATCAGAGACAGTGACTTACTTCAGCTGAAAAAGGCACACTCACTGCACAGATCAGCTATGTGCTGCACTTAACATGGAATGAGGAAAAATGTGTGCATAAATACAGTGGATCCATATTTGGGAAATGTTTACTAAAACTTTATTTTTTTTTTAACCTTGAGTCTGGTATAGCTGCAAGCAAATTCTCATACGCCAACTTGATACAATTAGCTTCAATGTTAGGGCCAAGATATCGATATCTGGTAAAAAAAATAAAATAAATACAAATCAATCTATTTAAACTTAATCCATTCACTTTTGCCACAAACGTGTTTTTTATATAGTGACTGGGTAGGTGTATCCAAACTTTTGACTGGTACTTTACATGTGCACTTAACCACTATTGGGACCCAAATGGAAGTATTATATATTGAAATGTATTTAGAAAACATATTTTTGTATGTGCCTACAGGGGGGAGAACAAGTATTTGATACACTGCCGATTTTGCAGATTTTCCCACTTACAAAACATGTAGAAGTCTGTAATTCTCATCATAGGCACTCTTTAATTGTGAGTGACGGAATCTAAAACAAAAATCCAGAAAATCACATTGTATGATTTTTAAGTAATTCATTTGCATTTTATTGCATGACATAAGCATTTGATACATCAGAAAAGCAGAACTTAAAATTTGGTACAGAACCCTTTGTTTGCAATTACAGAGATCATACGTTTACTGTAGTTCTTGACCAGGTTTGCACACACTGCCGCAGGGATTTTGGCCCACTCCTCCATACAGACCTTCTCCAGATCCTTCAGGTTTCTGGTCTGTCGCTGCGCAATACAGACTTTCAGCTCCCTCCAACGATTTTCTATTGGGTTCAGGTCTGGAAACTGGCTAGGCCACTCCAGGACCTTGAGATGCTTCTTTTGGAACCACTTCCTAGTTGCCCTGGCTGTGTGTTTTGGGTAGTTGTCATGCTGGAAGACCCAGCCACGACCCATCTTCAATGCTCTTACTGAGGGAAGGAGATTGTTGGCCAAGATCTCGCGATACATGGCCCCATCCATCCTCCCCTCAATACGGTGCAGTCGTCCTGTCCCCTTTGCAGAAAAGCATCCCCAAAGAATGATGTTTCCACCTCCATGCTCATCATTCTTCTTCCACCAAACACGGCGAGTGGAGTTTAGACCAAAAAGCTCTATTTTTGTCTCATCGGACCACATGACCTTCTCCCATTCCTCCTCTGAATCATCCAGATGGTCATTGGCAAAGTTCAGACGGGCCTGGACATGCGCTGGCTTGAGCAGGGGGACCTTGCATCCTGCAGTGTAACTAATGGTTTTCTTTGAGACTGTGGTCCCAGCTCTCTTCAGGTCATTGACCAGGTCCTTTCGTGTAGTTCTGGGCTGATACCTCACCTTCCTCATGATCATTGATCAGACCGAGGGAGATTGACCGTCATCTTGAACTTCTTCCATTTTCTAATAATTGCGCCAACAATTGTTGCCTTCTCACCAAGCTGCTTGCCTATTGTCCTGTAGCCCATCCCAGCTTTGTGCAGGTCTACAATTTTATCCCTGATGTCCTTACACAGCTTTCTGGTCTTGGCCATTGTGGAGAGGTTGGAGTCTGTTTGACTGAGTGTGTGGACAGGTGTCTTTTATACAGGTATCGAGTGCAAACAGGTGCAGTAAATACAGGTAATGAGTGGAGAACAGGAGGGCTTCTAAAAGAAAAACTAACAGGTCTGTGAGAGCCGGAATTCTTACTGGTTGGTAGGTGATCAAATACTTATGTCATGCAATAAAATGCTAATTAATTATTTAGAAATCATACAATGTGATTTTCTGGATTTTTGTTTTAGATTCCGTCTCTCACAGTTGAAGTGTACCTGCGATACAAATTACAGACCTCTACATGCTTTGTAAGTAGGAAAACCTGCAAATACTTGTTCTCCCCACTGCATATGACATGCATTGTATTATGATATTGTGAAAAGCGCAAGTTATATATTTCATGAACATATTCAGGTTACATATGTAAATACATGTGGAGAAACCCTCTACATATATGTGCATATATGTTTCGCATGAGTTTTCCATGTTGGGACATAAGCAAATATATTTTTGGATGATGCTTCATTGACTAGACACTGATACTGCCCAAAAGTGCACAAATGTATACATCCATTTACATTTAAGTAAAAGAGGAAGACAATTTTATAAGCTTCTTTCCACAGGCTGTAAGGCTGCTCAACTCGGGAACCCCTCTTCCCTTGAACTTAATGTTTTACAATTGGGATGCTAACATGCCCACAATTTACAAGTCAGCGTTACATGAATGTTCCACACAGAAACAGCTGTTAGCCTCCGGAATCTTCTGGGGGCTTTGAGCTTGGCTAGCCCTGCCCCTACACACCTTCTTCCTTTTGTGACCTCGTCAAGAGGAGGTCTTTAAAGGGCTCTCAGTGAGCAGCTTGGAGCAAAGAGTAGTAAGATGGACTGAAGAAGGCTGGCAGCCGAAGCCGAAGCCGGAGGGCGGCCAGGAGATGGAGGGTGCCGGAGCAGCCACCAAAGCAATGACCACCAGCCCCAATTCCTCCCAAACCCCCACCAGGAGATTGCCCCAGGGTTGATGCCTCCTTCCCAAAAACGGGTTTGACATTTAGGTTTGATTCCTCCCTCACCTCTTCCCCTCACTCTTTATGTCAATAAAACACCCATCTGATTCTCCCACTGAACACCCTCTTGTGTCTGTTCCCTGTGTCTTGTCCCGTTACACAGTGTATCCTGACATATAAAGGGCAATGACATTTACAGTCAAGTGACAACAGTCACTTACTCATTGATGCTAGTCTGTGGTGGTGGCAGCGTGATTTACTACAGCACAGAGATTTTCACTTTGATTTACTCCACCATGATGTCATTGTCACAATGAGTTAGAATCCCATTCAGGGCAACATCATTTCTAAGGAGGAAACCCTGCAATGTTTATAAAGGACTTAAATGATCCTCACCTGTGTACCATATAATAACAACACATGAACTGAAGTGTATGCAATACATATTCATTCATAGTAACTGGCAAAGAGGAAACAATCTGGTGTATTTTACAAAACGTGGCACTACTGTCCTACAGAAAACACGAATCAGACCACTAGATGGATAACCTGGATAAATCAAGGTCACTATTCCTAGTTCACAATAGGCTACATCAAATCAAGTCTCACCCTCCACTAATGTTAAAAAACTACTTACAGTGAATTATCTTCTAATGCTGGTCTGTGTAGAAAAAGTAGACATTCATTTTAAAAATGAACAGTGCAGGAGTGGAACCTGGGTCTACAGTATGAGGCAGACATTGTATACCTTACCTTTGAGGTTAATTTGATTAATATACCGTGGCGTAAACGCCAGCACCCATTCCTGCCAAACCACCACCAGGAGGCCTCCGGAGGAACTGCCTCCCAATAAAAGTGGTTTGTCTTTTGAGTTTGATTTCTCCCTCACGTTCTCCCCTTAATATTCTGGTTTAGTTAATAAAATGCCCACCAGGACCCTGAATACATCCTCTGTGTCTCTCCCCGTTTCACTGCTGAAGGATGCTAGAGCCACAGGCTAGAAGGACAGGGCCCAACTGAAGAAATTGCAATGAGGCTCATATACTGTAGCTCAGAAGGGGTAACGGCAATATCACAGATAGTGTAGATCTAGGACTTTAGTTAGAAAATGTTTCGTTATTAATGGTGGTTTAGTACTGAAAGTGTCTAAAACGAGACTGGCAAGAATGTTGGTAAATGTCAGAAAAGGTCAACTGGTAAACACACTATCACAGAACATTCATATTCCTCATAGAAAAGTGTTAATTCACAAAGTTCTATCAAATCACTTTAGTAGGGGTAGAGCAATGTAGCTCTCTGATGCTGCACTCAAACTAGCTTGACCCAGCTCTTCACGAATGAGAGAAATGTGTGCGAAGAGAGAAATTCCACTAACTACTTCAACTGATTTATGAACTTCAATAAATCAGAGATATTTATCGTTATTTGCATTTGAATTGTATTTCTTTGTATTTTATTTATTTTAAAGTATTTCTCACTTGAAGTTTAATAGCCTTTCTTTTGTGACTACCTGCAGCAGTGTTAGCAACAGCTTCTGCACTGTAGCCTACCGGAGTAGAGACGTTTTAAGATTATTTCCCAGTGAAATGTCATTGGGTGTTCCTGGAGAATTTACATTGTTTTATTCACATACTTGGTGGATCTAAATATTGTTTAGAATTTAAATTGCACCTACTAGCATAGATGTCAGATCACCATAAAATCTGATTGATTTGTTGCTGACATGGTTTTCGATGCCAGTATTTTTGGCTAGCCCACCTAATATCCCCCTTTCAAATAACCTGGGTTAGGTGGGAGGAAAGGATAACTCACTTAGCTGAGTCCATAAAACACACAGGGCCACACCAGACTGAGATGAACTCTGTGAAATGACATGGTTGCAGCCGCTGGATCAGTCTTTCTGTGTCATCAAGAAACCTGTTACAAGACCAGCTAGAGGTCATGACATTCATACAATCTGGCAATGGTCTGCTGTGGCTAATTTGTGCCTGTGGTCTGGTGCGATCACTGAATTACCGTCTGTGGGGTCCTGACCTGGTAAAAACGACTCACTGTGAATTTGTTTCTCACTGGTGAAAATAACATTATTGGGTTATTTAGGTACTGTTGCTACTCTCAAAATGAACTAATTGAATAACAAGTTTACATGCTGTCCAAAAAAGATCCTAATGGAGAGTAAAAAATTAGAGAAATCAAATGACCTCTAATGAAATGCTGTGTGCATTATTGGACAGATAATGATCTGACCATTGAAAAAAGCAAATGTACCCAAAGCATATAGCAATCCATATCGATGTTCTGCTAACCTCAGACAGGATGGTAGCTAGTGAGTCAATTGCCAAGTCTTATGGCAGAAAGAAATGGTAAGCAGAAGGTTAAATCTAAATTGCAAGGATTGGTCAAAAAACACCAACAAATGTGTGCAAAGTGAATAAATGCTTAGTATTTAAAAAACAACATTGTACAAATGATATATATAACACAACAATGAACAGATGATTTAAGGTAGTAGATGTCTGTAGAAGGGTTCTTTTAGTAGTATTTTAAAGGGGCAGCGGTTCCTGTAACTGTAAGGATCAAATATGCACCAAAACATCACATCATCCTGTGTGCATGACCTCTGAAGGCATCAGCACAGCCGATTGGACGCAGTGCTTGGTGCATGGGGTGCTAAGGGCTGCCCCAGCGTGGCCTTACAGCAACATGGCAGTGTAAATGTGAATTTCAATACTTCTGTGGAGACTTCCATTGATTCGTAGTGAGGCAAAGGGATTTGTTATTGTCTACTGCTTTTTCTTCCTTTTGACCAGTTTATTGTACAAAAACACATACCCACATACCGTACACAGACACTAGAACACAAACATACAGAATTTAATTTACACTGGACTGAGCAACACTTCATTTACCATTGTGAAAAGAAAACAGAGGACAATGTCTCATGCAGTCATCTGTCTATTGTAAAAAGCAGCCATATGTAATACCTCAACTTCGTAACTGATCTTACCCGTTTAAGAGGAGTATGATGAAGATTCTCCCTCCAGAGCGAAGCACAGACATCATGGTTGGAGATCTGGAGGCGTCTGCTGGACTCTATCTGAATGAAGGGGATACCAAAGAAATTTCATAAAAAACAGACCTTATTGTTTTCACATTGATATTCCAAATGTAAATTGTATATGACATCTATATACATTTGAATTGTCCACAATCTGTTGTTTCTGTTTCTGTATGTCTGTGTTTCATGTGTTTCATTATGAAGTGACACAAAAAATGCATTGTTTTAACCCTAACTCTGTGCACACCTGGGCTATTGTGTTTTGATTAGTGTATAACAGCATGTCCAATGCATGTACTACTTCACAAGCCTTTTAAGGTGTTTTTCTAAACTCAAATAAGCTCAGGGGCATCACAGATGTTCTGGGCATTCTGCTTTTATAACACCACACTGTAGACCACCTTTGACATTTCATGAACAAACAGAGTATACTTATTTTTTACATTTGTCTTGAGCCATTCACTTAAGAGAAGTCTGGCACATTGGCTGCATAGCACCCCTCTGTTCACTAAGCTTGTAACAAGACCCCGGAGAATCCATTCAACTGCATAATCACCTCACAATAATGACATCTGAAATTTCTACTCAAGCAGTAAGCTCTCTGCTTAGGAGATATTGCATCACTACCTTCTGTGGATCTGGTTGTCTCACCTCCTTTCCCCTTACCCAGTACACTTTCTAAAGATGAAAGCAGACTGACAATCTATGCTAGTCCCACATAGCTTAACTGCCAAATCCCAAGTGCTGCAGTTTACAGGTTAAGTAGACCAGGAATTTAAGGTAGTACGGCGAGTTCCCTTCTGGTCTGCCTGTCTAACCCACTCCCCCCTTAGTTATTTATTTGGAAAAGGTGCTGCATCCAAGAGATCTGCTGATCTACTGTGGTGTTGCCTACAGGTTACTGTCAATTACTATTGGATATCATCTGTAATCAGATGCATGGTGTTATTATAGTATCAGAACAAAAACGGAATAAGATAAACCCACAAAATTATATAACTAATATTAATCTCCAATTCTGAAGACCTAATATTTGCATCTTTCTTGGACACTTACTATATTCTCGGTCTTTGCAAAACAATAAATCAAATAAGAATAAATTAAATGTCAAATAAACCCATTAACATGATATAAATGGTTTGAAACATTCAGCCAAACTCAGATTCTTTAAATTTCCCAACAGTACATCCATACCACAGAGGCATTAAAATACGAATATTCCAATATATTTATTTTTCATCAATGGTCAAGTATTTGCTTTATTGAATTTCTTTCTCTTTCAATTTTCTGAAGCAAAGAAACACTGGACTGATCTGAAGCTAATCTCTGGAACACTGCTGAAAGCATCTTGACATGAATGTAATTTTTGACATTATAATACATTTCTCAGACAGCTGTCAATCATGTAGCTGCAATGCCCTTGTCAAGCTGTCACCAGAGGATGATGATTCCAGTATTACAAGACATCCAACAAATGCAAACACAGAGACACAAGATTATGAAGATTGTACATCCTAAGGTTGCAATCTTAAATTCAGATATTGCACAAAATCTCACTGCTGAATACATTGAACAGACACAATTACAACCATTTCATTACATTTCGTTCAAATGTCATCTAAGATCTTTGATCATCTTCAAACCCTAAAACACTATAAAGACTAGTTCAGGTCACAAGATAATCCATCTGATATCTCCTTCCTACCTTGCAAACCAATCATTAGTTTAGAAGACAAAATAAGTGGCATAGTAGTGCAACCTCAACCCCAAACAACCTCTTGAACTTCATTTAGATTGGAAACTGGAATTATTTTTACTTTGGTATGGATGGGAGCAAATGGTGGCAAGCGAATAAAATATCAACTGAAGTAAAAAATTAACTAAATAATAATAAGTTTCAGGTAACTACTCCACAAAAACTTCTTTACTGTCATTCTATTACATTAGAAGTTTTCTAATTAATCTGCAGCTTGTTTATAACTTTTCCTGCCACTGGTTGCCTATTCAATGAAAATTCTGTGGAATCCATCAACATACTGGTCCCTTGAATATCTTATCACAATACTTTTTTGACATCTCTGTCAATATAACCATAAATTACAGCTATGTAGGCATATGGTGCGTCACTAGCCAAACTGACAAGGTACCTATAAAACATAGAGGAAGTACCTTTTCACAGACACTCCAAAAGAGGGTGATCACACAACATTATGTTAAGTGTCTGGAACTATATTTATTATACCCTAGTTGGCCATGAAATTCCACAATTTAAAGTGAGTGGTCTTCATGACATGGCCTGACTGCTGAGAAAAAAATTATATTATGATGTTAGCTCCTCTCCTCAGGCATACGCAGATGTTAGAAAAGGAACATATACTGTAAAATTGGGAAATTTGTGTATACAAAAATCAAAATGGGAATTGCACAATTGTCTTTAGAAGTCACATAAGTATTTCAATGCAGTGCACATACATGTGATTACGCTTTTTCACATTATTTCAAGTTAATTACCAACATTTCTCAGTAAAATTCCCAACAAACTACAACATTAAGACAAAGCAACATTCAAAGCAAATCTAGAATAAGTTCAATCATGGGTAGGATGATTGGAGCCTGGAGCACAATAAAGTCCATTATTAAGAAATGGAGAGAATTTGTTTAGACTATGAATCTGTGTACAACAGGCTGTCCTCTGAGTAAACTGAGTGTCTGGGCTAGGAGGGCACTAGACAGGGAGGCCACCAAGAGGCCTATGGCAACTCTAAAGGAGTAACAGTCTTCCATGGCTGAGCTGGTACAGTATGCTATACATACTGCAACAATAACCGTGTGGCTTCACAAAAGTAGAATTCATGAGAGTGTGCCAAATAGAAAGCCATTGAAGAAAATAAGTCTTTGTTAGAGTATGACAGAAGACTTGTGGAAGACACCGGTATCAACTGGAAGATAATTCTATGATTATCTGACGTGACCAGATTAGACATTTTGGCCACAACAGTAAACGCGATGTTTGGCCCATGCCTATAACGGTGGTTGCATCATGTAATGGAGATGTATTGCTGCATCAGGGCCTGGAAACTTTGTGAAGAGAGAGGGTAAAATGGATGTAGCAAAGCACAGAGAAATCCTGGAAGAAAGCCTCCTGACTTGGTACTAAGTAAAGGGTAAAAGGTCTGTCAATGTACCGGAATAGCCCAATCCAAGCCCAGACCTCAATCTGTTTCAAAATAAGGGGATAATTGCTGTTCACCAAAGGTCCCCGTCCAGTAATTTTAAAATGTGCAAAAATTGCTGCGTCCAGTTGTGCAAAGCTGGTTGGTACTTCCAGATGGTTGTAATTGCTGCCAAAAGTGTATAACAAATATTTAATATTGAACAGAGGATTTTCTGTTTCTTTTTTCAGTTTTTATTTAGAACAATATGTAGATTACATTTTAACTTTGACATTATAGAGTTTTTTGTGTTGATCAATGGCAAAAACTCTAAATTAAATCCATTTTGATTTCGTGTCGTAACAAGGAAATGTGGAAACGTTCAAAGGGGGAGCCATTGCAATTACATCCATAGGAGGAAATCCCAGGGGACACAGTGGGGACAGGACCCCCCCATCCTGGAGAAAATTATGATTTGTCCCCTCAATTATATTACAGTAAACAATTATGTAATATCAATAATAGTAATTAGACGCAATGAAAGCACTTATTATAGGGACGTTTTTGAGTTTCAAAAGATTGCGACCACCCTGCCATTTACCTCACAATGGTCACTGACCCCCAGCCTGGCACATCAGCCAGGTATAGTGCATATGTGGGAATCTGACATTCTGTCGTTGGTGGCTGACTTTCAGTAAGTAGTTCAGACAAATAATATTTTAGACATTTCTTTACTTCTACCACTCAATACAATAAAACACATTTGAAACCGTCACCAGCCTTCATTTTCGCTGCATTGAATTACAGGTCACACTTCATGCTAGCTAGCAGTTAGCTGACATTTGCTAGCAAGTTGCAGTAACTCCAACCAGTGTTTGCAGCCGTTTGAATTTGAGTCAATGAGAGAAGCTTGCATTGCAATGTATGTAGGGTTCCTTAGCTGGCCAGGTGATATTGTTCGTGCCCCCTCCAAAGTTGATATCAGATTCTTGATGTTCCATTTTCTTCCCTGACCTGTTCCTTGGTCTCCAAAGCCAACTTGAGTTCAGACACTGACCACTTAATAACAGAAATTTCACACAACCCGGCCAAAAGGAGATGAGTCAAGTGAAGTTGCACACTGTAGAAATAGAAAGACTGAAAACACCATGGCTGTTTAGTGAAAGGATGTGAAATTAAAAGTATATTCATGGGATCTTAAAGGGGATATATTTTTACTGAAATGGCATTTACTTGCCATATCTACATTATGAAAATGAGTCTAAGCCAGTTATGAAACGCTAAAAACACTTGAACATTGGATAGCTGTCAAACTTGCAAACAGTGTTGAGCCTCTGGGAGTCACTGCAGAACCGGAATCACCAAAAGATTGCACCAGGGGCTGCGTGACTGTTAGCACAGTATGTCTTGGTCCTGGGCTTCTCCTGAGGTTTGGGCTCAGCAGACTGGCGGTCCAGTCTTCCAGGGACCACATGCTGACTGGAGCTTCTCTACATAGAACCTGTTCTATAAGGTCAATCAGCTCGCAAAGGGTTGTCGGAACCCCTTGCCCCACAGCCATCCTCTTTCCTCCTGCGAAAGGCACTGAATGAGTCCATGAGCTGGTTGGGACCACCATTCCAATAGGTTGGCGCCAGTGTTCTACTTGGAAGCGGGCGAGTAACCCCAGGGTGTAGTGCCATTCATGAACAAAGACAGGTCCAACCGGGCCAGGATCTCTTCCTTCAGCTGGGGGTATTCGTGGACCTACCATAGAGACAGAGTTGGTACATCTCTCCAATGAGGAACAGCCCCACAATCTGTGCCCGTTCTCCTCGCCCCCATCGCATCCATCTCTGCTACCAACTCAAAAGCATGTAGGTAGAGCGCAATGTCATCATGGTTATTGAGTTTGGTCAGAGGAAGGGAGGCGAATTGTTGGGAATAGACCATCACAGCGGGCTGAGGGAAAAATATGGGCCACTAATTTACACCCCCAAAAGCAGCTGGTTCACATGCTCCAGAAACATTCTGGCATGTTTACTGATATCGTTGGGTGGATTATCTTTCCTATGTCCTCTATATTGTCCAGCTTAAAATGCACACCAATCAGCCGGGGAAACGGAATGGCCCAACATGGCGGGATCCGTCATCAAGATGTGAGCATGTCCAACAGCGGTGTGCCACAGTACATATTCACAAATGGGTGTGGAAATGTTTTGGTGCCCATGACAACAGAAGTAACAAAAACAACAAACAATGATTTGCGTTTAGAGAACACAAATCAACCACGGCAGAGGAGAGCTCTTAAAAAATGAAACTTCAGAAGTCACCAGGGCCAGATGGCATTCCAGGCCACGTCCTCAAGGGGTGCACCAAACAGCTAGCGGAGGTTTTCACCTCCATATTCAACCTCTCCTGGTCTCTGTATGCAGTCCCTTCCTGCTTCAAACAGACCACCATCATCCCTGTACCGAAGAAACCTTCCGTCACCTGCCTGACCGACTACTGCCCTGTAGCACTGACCTCCACCATCATGAAGTCCTTCAAGTGGCTGGTCAGAACGCACATCTGCTCCACCCTTCCTGACACCTTGGACCCTTTTCAATTTGCATACCGCCCCAATAGATCTACAGATGATTCCATCGCCTTCACGACACACACAACCCTCTCCAACCTGGAAAAAGGCAACAGTAAGTGAGGATGCTGCTCGTTAACTACAGCTCCGCATTCAACACTATTGTGCCCGCCAAGGTTGGTCCTAAGCTCTGGACCCTGGGACATAACCCCTCCCTCTGCACTTGGATCCTGGACTCTCTGATGGGCAGACCCCAGGTGGTGAAAATGGGCAACCTCACCTCCTGTACACTGACTCTGAGCACCGGAGCCACACAAGGCTGCATACTCAATCACTTCCTATACTCCCTGTTCACGCATGACTGCGTGGTCACGTACAGCAAAAAACACCATCCATAAATTCACAGACAACACCACCATCCTGGGTCTGATCTCCAACGATGGTAAGACCGCTTACAGAGAGGAGGTAAGGAATCCGGCTTTATGGTGCCTGGAAAACAACCTCTCTCTCAACGTCTGCAAGACTAAGGAGATGATCGTGGACTTCAGGAAGTGGCGGGGGGGGGGGGGGGTCATGCCCCCATACACATCAATGGAGTTGAAGTGGAGAGAGTCTCTGAATTAAAGTTTCTTGGTGTGTTCATCAAAGATTCTCTCACTTGACCAGGCAAACAAACTTGGCAGTTAAAACTGCCCAAAAATGACTTTACTTCTTGATGAGAGTTTGGCATGTTTGTAAAAACTCTCACCAACTTCTACAGGTGCATCATTGAAAGCATCCTCTCAGGCTGCATTACTGCCTGGTACGGCAGCTGCTCCGCTGCAGACCGCAAGTCTCACCAGAGGGTGGTAAAGTCTGCAGAGCGCGCCATTTCCCTCCGTGCAAGGCATCTACAATACACAATGCCAGACGAAAGCACAGAACATCATCTAAGACCAAAGCCACCCAGGCTATGGTCTGTTCACACTGCTGCCATCTGGTAGACGCTACCAGAGCATTGGGGCACGCACCTCCTGACTTTTTTCCCTCAGGCCATAAGGCTCCTCAACTAACAACACTGATTCATGATCTAACTGTTCACACATAAACATTCCAGATTTTCTGATGTCTTTTCAGGTACTTTCATTGTGCACTAAAATATTCCCTCTCATGTGCCATTCATAAGCATATTACACTAATATGTATCTATAATATTCAATACTTCTACCCAAATTGTACATTTTCCCAAACCTACTCCTCCTAAATTGCTGCTAGTTTACTTTGTTATGTATATTATGTATAATATTGCCATACTTGCCATCTACACTCACCTAAAGGATTAGTAGGAACAACTGTTCAATTTCTCATTAATGCAATTATCTAATCAACCAATCACATGGCAGTTGCTTCAATGCATTTAGGGGTGTGGTCCTGGTCAAGACAATATCCTGAACTCCAAACTGAATGTCAGAATGGGAAAGAAAGGTGATTTAAGCAATTTTGAGCGTGGCATTGTTGTTGGTGCCAGTATTTCACAATCTGCTCAGTTACTGGGATTTTCACGCACAACCATTTCTAGGGTTTACAAAGAATGGTGTGAAAAGGGAAAAACATCCAGTATGCGGCAGTCCTGTGGGCGAAAATGCCTTGTTGATGCTAGAGGTCAGAGGAGAATGGGCCGACTGATTCAAGCTGATAGAAGAGCAACTTTGACTAAAATGAAGCCACAAAACGCACAACCTTGCGGCAGATGGGCTACAACAGCAGAAGACCCCACGGGGTACCACTCATCTCCACTACAAATAGGAAAAAGAGGCTACAATTTGCACGAGTTCACCAAAATTGGACAGTTGAAGATTGGAAGAATGTTACCTGGTCTGATGAGTCTAGATTTCTGTTGAGACATTCAGATGGTACAGTCAGAATTTGGCATAAACAGAATGAGAACATGGATCCATCATGCCTTGTTACCACTGTGCAGGCTGCTGGTGGTGGTGTAATGGTGTGGGGGATGTTTTCTTGGCACACTTTAGGCCCCTTAGTGCCAATTGGGCATCGTTTAAATGCCACGGCCTACCTGAGCATTGTTTCTGACCATTTCCATCCCTTTATGACCACCAGGTACCCATCCTCTGATGACTACTTCCAGCAGGATAATGCACCATGTCACAAAGCTCGAATCATTTCAAATTGGTTTCTTGAACATGACAATGTACTGAAATGGCCCCCACAGTCACCAGATCTCAACCCAATAGAGCATCTTTGGGATGTGGTGGAATGGGAGCTTCGTGTCCTGGATGTGCATCCCACAAATCTCCATCAACTGCAAGATGCTATCCTATCAATATGGGCCAACATTTCTAAAGAATGCTTTCAGCACCTTGTTGAATCAATGCCACGTAGAATTAAGGCAGTTCTGAAGGCGAAACACAGTACTAGTATGGTGTTCCTAATAATCCTTTAGGTGAGTGTATAATATTCAACACTACTACCCATTTGCTGCTAGTTTACTGTACACTTTTTAAATGGCTGCTAGTTTTACTGTGTAATGTATATTATCTCTGCTATACATTTTGCTTTATATATTTTTGCCGGACAGTGTAAGCGGAGCCGTCCGTTTTTTTTCTGAAACCCAAAATTATGCATCAAAGTAAAAAAAATAAAAATTGCAATCAAATATTTTGTTATAGAGCGCAAATATTTATGTATTTAGTTCTCAAAAAATATTTTGAGAACCAAACATTTATTTTAAAACAAACTCCCCAAAACTATAAACCACCCTCCATTTTGTCTAGACTGCCTTCTTTGCTTCAGGTGCTTTTTTTGCTTTTGAAACTTATTTTTATTGAAAAACTAGTTCTTCGTTTGCACTTTTGCCCCTACAGCTGTGGGCAGGCTTTAGTGGGAAGTGTGGATGATGCTTCTCCATTGGTCAGCTGTTTTTTTTTTGTATAAGTTTGGCTACAGCCTTTCAGCCTTTCTTTCCAATGCAAAGGGAGTCTTTGGACACCTACCTATGAACTTGTACCTATCAGCATCTCAGATAAGCAGCACTGAGGTTTCTTTCATCCAATTTCTACATAGCTTGTAGAGAAGCTCCAACGATTCAGTGTCGGTTCATTTTGTTCTACTATATTATGTACATTCTATAGAAAATAATAAGATTAAATTAATATACAGCTCTGGTAAAAATTAAGAGACCACTGCACCTTTTTCAAGTTCAAAAGGAAAGTTTTGAGTGAGGAACAAAAGCGTTCAATTTGCAGTGGTCTCTTAATTTTACCCTTCTGTTGCTCACTGAAATCCTTTTTTAGAAAGGAAAGAAAAAGGTGCAGTGGTCTCTTAAACATACTAGCTATGTAGAAGCTGGACGGAAGAAAGCCCAATGCTGCTTACCTGAGATGTCATCATCACACCGGTTGAATCTCAGATTGCATGGACTCAATTATGAGTTATGACAATTCCAAGTAGTAAGATACTAGTAATACCTGCTTGAAAGCAATTAAACTGCCAGTGGTAAAAGCCATACAGTTCATAGATACTATTTGTTGTGGAAGTAAACTTCATAAGAAATGTTAGTCAGTTTAACACAATGCTTAATTGTTTCTAGCTAAATATTGACATAATGTTAATTAATGCGCGACAAAATTATTTTTTGACGTAATCTCATGATGAGGTAATATGTTCTAATCCGTGCAAGTACTGGCAACTAGTTTACTATACTAAACAGTACGTATTTCATCACCCACAAAGTACGTAGGCTACTTGCAGTAAGTATGAGAGATTCATCAGACACTGTCCTCCGCTATGTTGGAAAGAAAGGCTGAACAGTATTGGTTGTAGCCAAACTGACACAAAAAATGGATAACCAATGGAGAAGCATCATCCACACCTCCCAGGAAAGCCCGCCCCCATCTGTGGGGTTAAAGTGCAAACGAAGAATTAGTGTTTCATCAAAAATACGTTTCAAAAGCAAAAAAATAAGTACTGCAAGCAAAGGGGGCTGTCTATCCAAAATAGAGTGTGGTTGATAGCGAGTTTTATTTTTAAATACATTTTTTGTTCTCAAAAATGTTTTGCTCTCTATTACAAAATATTTGATTACAAAAACAATGTTTGACTTTGAAGCCTTTGCTTTTAGAACAATTATTTTTGATTGAAAAGAAAAAAGTTTTGCTCTCGACAAAAAGACACAAATTTACCTCCATACGAGTCGCTCTTACTGAGTGAGTGAGCGACTGACTCTTGTTAAATAGCGTAGTGGTTAGAGATGCTGTACCTGCAACCAAAAAGTATTGTGTTCAAATCTCGTCAAAGCAAATTATACATTAGGAATTGTTCTGGATAGGCAAAAACGTGGCTGGCTACAACATTTAGTAGCTGCGTTATTGTAAGCCTAAAATAAAACTGTTCACAGTTATATTGTGACTATTTCTGGTGGGTTTTCGATGACGCATCCGTGCATGCTTTTTGGGTCAGGATAGACAAAAACTTTGCTGGCTACAATCTTCTGGAGCTATGTTATAGTAAGACAGCCTGAACTAGGCTTGCCTGGTTCCTTTCCTTGTTCTAAATTCTTACTATATGAATGTCGTGTGCCAAGTCACAAGAATTTCATTGTGCCTGATGACGCTGTGTTATTCGGTACATTTGATAAATTAACATGAAACTTGAAACATTCTGATTATGTCCATATGCACGGAAGGTCCAGTTGAATAATGTGTCAAACTTGGCTTTTAAATGCTAGATAGAAAGGCATGAGAAACTTCAGGAGATAGTCACTGGATTAATCATCTTAAAACTTGACTCCGGTCACATGATCACCAACTTGGATTTATCAGCCTCCTGACAAAACACACTTCTTTAAGAAAAGTTCTCATTCTGTTTAAAAATGACCTCAGCCCGGGCTTAGACGTACTGTATCACTACCACAAAAAAAGTGAGATATACCAATTATTTCTTTGCAAAGATTTTTCAGCTTGTTAGGTTACCAATGCTGTATTGCCACACATTTTATGGTGGACTTGTACCATCCTCAATACAAGTTAATGCACCGTCAAACAAATCAACTGCATTACAGCTAGATAGAACTTTGATTACAACCAAAGACTTCGTATTGCTAACTTGATGATATGCTAACTAAATGATATAAATCGGAGGTAGTATTTAACAATAAGTTCCTCTTAACCCGAAAAACCCTAAACTAATTCAGCAAAAACTGCCAAATATATCAATTTCTGGCTTGAGTAAACAAATACTACAGATAAATCATGACAGGTTAAACAAATATTTGTTGACTGTGTGCCAAAGACAGCGTCTTTCTTCTGTCCCCCATGGTCTGCATTCCTCTGACTAAATATAGCCTCAATATTGCATGATGAAGGCCTATAGAGAATACAGCTTTTTTGTTTTGCAATGCTTATTAGAAACAGGAGGAGATGGAGAAGCAGTAAAGGTAAGGTGGAATATTTGATTAGAACATAATTAGAATTTTACACAATCAACCGCAAAGCCACACTAAGAGGAATTATGTTTAAAGTATTGTAAATACTGTATCTTTGTATCCTTTATGAGGATAACCAAAAAGAAAAAAAGAGTCTGCTTTTAATCACTTCGTATACTGCCACGTAACTCTGTTTTTAAGAGATTGTGGGTAATTTAATATTTCAACCTCAGTACATGTTCTGCTAGTTTTAATGTTGCAATACAAGTGTACTGGGTTTGCCACATTATTCATTTGCGGTTTTTGCTAAAACTCTGTATTAAGCATGGAGTATATAGAGTATATTGAGAATACATTAACTGCGGCAGAATTTCCTTTGGGTCCTGTTTGAAACTTCAAAATCAGTGTCACCCTTGGCCCATGATGGGGACACCTCTTCTTTCTCTTGTGGGAAACTCATATTATAACACCAACCACCTCCTACACTGCTGTTGTACTGAGAGCTGAGTTGATAAAATACTTTTTTAAATATGTTCCACAAGCACAGCTCCTCTCCCTCTCTCTCTTAGGCACAGTGGGCCCTGAGGTCTTTTTCTGAGCAGTTGGCTTATCGCAGTGGATCTCTCTCCTATGCAACACTCTGTTTCATCTGCGAGTTCAGACGCTTTGATTTGGGCTCTAATTGACTCATCTTCCTCATCATTCCAGATGAGTATCTGGCTCCCATCACCCTGCATCAGCGTTGGGGTTCTTGTAACTTTGCTCTCTCCTTCTAAAAACAGGGAAATATTCGGCAGGATGTGAATGTGGTCGGGAAGATGGTTTAGAGTTGGTGCTTCTGGGAGAGGTAATGGGGGGAGTAGCCCATGATGACAATGACAGCAACGATGAGAATGAAGGTAATGGTGATGATTATGACGATCACCTTGCATGTTGGTGGGAATAAATGATTCTTTTAGACAGAAAATTTGGTTGTGCTTCTGGACACCGTGACAGCTCCAGGGAGTTGGCAAAGTGACTCATGGTGTCAGATCTCATCACAGATGACAGTGCCACTGACATCACAGACAGCCTGGAACAGAGGGCCACATGGAGGGACTGTAGGGTCAGCCCAAACCCACATTTCCCTGGCCCTCATTCCCATGATGAAACCAAACCAGAGAAAACAGAGTGCAGCAAAACAAGGCACTCAATCTGGATCAGACAGGATATGCCCAGTCAAATAGAGCCCAGTATTGCCCACTGGGGCTCAATTGGACCCCTGCCTTATCATCTCCTAGCAATGCCTGTCTGCCCAACGACCTATTCTGCACAGTACCGTTTTCACAGGGCATAGAATCCATACACCCACACCTGTGACAGCATTTAATGAGCACTGCAGATACACAAAAAGGCAACAAAAAAATTACAAAACGATTTAAAATAATGTCATATTTTAAGAAGGATGAATTCAACGCAGTTTGTATTTTTGTCACATTAGTAGACTTTTAAATCTTGAATCTGTTGTATGAGACGCATTCTGAGATAGCCTTTCATATTGCCAAGGCGTCCACTATTGGTAGGGTTTGAGTCTTGACTGTGCTGCTGGCCGACAAGTGGGTGGGAGTTTAAAGGGGTGATGCATATTGGCTGGTTATAGCCACAGGTGTCTGTGTGTGTGTGTGTGGGGGGGGGGGGGGGGGGGGGGGGTTGACATTGTCAGCAGGGACTTCCTTGAGTCATTGGACTTGAGCAACACATTGAGGTGACTGTAAAAAAAAAGCATCTGCTATGATGTAACTCTGTGTGTGAGAAGGAAATTTGTTTTGAAGATGAGAAGGTATTTTAATGTAATGTAAACAATCCCATTCATCGTGCACCCTTATTTCATGTCATGCCTGAGGTCTAAGTCTGCTGTGCAACTGATTTTGCAAATTGTATGGAGACTTGTTTAAAAGGCAAGGCAAGGCAACAATACACATGATGGGTTAGCAAGCCTTAAAACAACTTAGCATGTGTGCCAAATTTCATCACTCAGGGTCATGCAGTTTAAGACATCAAAACATGTCCTGTTAATAGCTACACTGTGTGGTCTGTGTGAATGTTCTTTTGTCTATAAGTCTGAAAGGTTTTTGCTACATGCACTGATTGAGTTATGTAATGATATGCACAACCAAGCCCACCTAACTATCTATGGGTCTACAGCAAACATTTTGTTTTAGGTAGATGGCAAAAATGGGTACTTGAGGCAAATATGTTACATGTTACGAGAGGGACCTATGCTACAATATAATGAATTTATTTTAACTGGGGTGATCTCGCTTCGTTTTTCAGATCGTTGACCCATCTGGCTATTCATTTTATTTTTGCAAACGCTCTATGATAAGACGCAGCATTCCAACCAGTTTTATCATTCCACAGTCGAGCAAGTGGAATCTGGTTTATTAACGTCACATCTGAAGATCAGTATATTGAATAGGGAATCTTTGTGTTTTACTCTTTGAAGTCGCACAGGAAAAACGACAGTTGTCTGCTATGAAAAAAAATATGCAGTTTTATTGGTTTACCAGAGTCCTTACAAAAAGTCAAACCTCCATGAACAGGTCACATTTTTTTATTATCTTTCTTGATCATTTAAGACCGAACTCATCCGTCTCAATTACACAATTATGTCAATCTTGTCAAAGTGAAAGAACATGAATGTACGCCAGAGTCGGCTTCAGAGCTCCTGTCATCTGTTGACAGACATCTTAATTCTGATATACTTCATAGCCTACGGGTAATGTAGGCTTTCCTTCGTATCACAGAAAACATTACTCATGATAAGCAAAATCTATTGTAGGCACCGCCACAAAGAATCACTGGCATAATGATTACCATATTCCATTATGACGGATTATTACATAGTAGTTTTACACGACAATGCTTTTTACATTGGATGCATTCTTTTCCAGAAACACTATACATAACTAGCGATTAAGATACTGTCAAAAAGAATTGGAAAATGATCTAAAAACCCAAGCTTTCTTACTTAGAATTTAAAGCGATTATGCTCAAGTAACTATATTCCTTTGATTACTGGTAGTATACAGTACAGTGAACTGAACAATAGATAAGGTAAACTGTGAGTACAATCCAGCATTTAGTCTACACAGAAAACTTCGAGGGGGCTGATTTAATAATCACAAATGTTGAAATAGTATATAAAGTTAAAAACATGCAGGCACCTTCTTACCTGTAGCAATACGTGTCCGCGCGCATGACATATATTTCAGATTACACTAGCGATAGAAGTCCGTGTCATAGAATTTTCCTTAGCATTAAAATAAAAGTTGTAATCGGTTGCCCACTTCAGTCCGGTTTTAGAGTAGATGGCACCTGCTGATGCGCGTACATCTGTCCGTGAAAACAACTGGTATTGCTGTCAGCGAATTCCGTCAACTAGAAGGGTCGCGCAGCGTCCGCCGAATCATATCGTGCGCAATGACGCGGAACAGCCTTACAACTGTCCTGAACGTCTTCAAAGCCACCAGAAATCACACATAATTCCCATGATGAAAACCTATTAACATACTGCCCACCATTAAATAGTGCGTTATTGTACTCGTAGCGCAGCCTATTTGTTTCTCTGTGCAAATAATGTATTTGTTTCATTGCAATGGGAACAGGCTCTTCACTGTATGTATTACATTTTCTAAACTAATTAGCATACACATTCTAAAACCCAGTAATTCGAAGAGGAAAATAAGATTTGTGGCAGAGTCCTATTGTTATAAAATGACCTTAGACACACTGTGTAACGCGTCATTATTGCTTTTTTGGTACTCTGGAGAAATCAAGTGAACATAATCCTGTCAGAGAGTTATGCGGTTCGCCGCGCCACTCGGAGTCATACATTTAATAAGACTTCCAATGAGGTAAGGTGAAAAGCAAAATGTTGTTAAATAGGTTTGAGCAGCTGAGGAACATCCTTTCCCATGGTGTAGCATCTTGAGGATGCTAATGCTAATGCTAAGCAATATATACAGGTTCTAGAGCAACATAGAACATGTGCTGTCATCCAGACGATGTCTTTTTCAGGGAAGGACTTGCTTATTTCAGCAAGACCATGCCAAACCACATTCTGCACATATTTAAACAGCATGACTCTGTAGTTATAGAGTCCGGGTGCTGAACCCACTGAAAACATTTGGCACATTATGAAACAGAAAATACGACTGTTGAGCAGCTGAAATTCTATATCAATAAAGAAAGTTCTTCAAAACTACAGCAGTTCGTCTCATTAGTTTTTTAAATTATTACAGAGTGCTTCAAAATAGCTTTAAAGGTGTGCACGCTTATGCAACCAGGTTACTGTGATTTTTATTTTTTTTTCTCTTAAAGATTTAAGTATGTTTTTCAATTGAATTGTTCACGTTATAGATCACATTAAAGGCGGAAAACGTTCTGACATGATTTATCTTTGTCTCATTCTTTTACATCACAAAAACCTGGCATTTTAACAGGGGTGTGTAGACTTTTCATATCCACTGTAGGTTATAAATTATTTGCACATTATTGCATTCTGGTTTTATTTGCATTTTACGCAGTGTCACAGCTTTTTTGGAAACAGGGTTGCAAATCGGATCCCGGAACACCTTAGGGTGCATGAGAGACATGGATCCTTTTGGCAAATCAACATGAATAAAACACAGTGGGAACACAAATAGTGGACAACAAAAATCTAAGACTTTCACAATCTTGTCAGACAGTGCTGAATCTACAAGAGGCTGCAAGAATATGACATTTTATAAACCCTGATTGCTTTTAGTAGAATGTTTACAGTCCAAAGCAAACAGAGTGATGGAAAAAGACAAGTCACGTGCAGCAGACCGGCTCTGTAAAATGTAGTGCCAGAACAAAGTAAAATCTGAGAGGTCCTAGATCCTGTTCCAGTAGGATCCATCTCAAATTAATCGTGTGTATACCTATGTAGATATTCCATTGAAATTTCCCTGGGGCGGACTCCCAGTGGTGGTCTGGGAGGAACTGCTGCTGGTGCCAGCACCCTCCATTTACTGGCTTTCTTCCTCCACATCCATTGTGTAGCATTGCCTGTTACAATGCTGGCCTCTCTGAATTCATGGCTTGGCCCCAAGTTGCTCCTTGGTAGCTCTTAAACGCCTCCGCTGATGAGGTCCTAATGGGAGGCCGGTGTCAAGGCTCTGCTAGCTGGCCCCGGGAATGATCCGGAACCTGCCAGCCTTCTGTTAGGGAGTTGGTGCAATGCTGATTTAGTAGGCGGGGTACGTTTGCACCAGAACCGATATAAATGATGCAGAATTTTGATTTCCATTATCATTTGTTTTTAAGGAAAATTAATTCAGGGGGAGCTGATTCACTTTCAGGAAGTTGACAAAAGTGATCAGGGAAAGCTATGAAATCCAAGATAACATTTTCCTCAATTGCAGGTCCATACAAATTATGAAAGGATTGCAACTATCTCCCTCTCAACTATAAGCATTTCCATTTCCATTAAAAATGTATTATTAAAAAGCCAGTTGGCATATTATTACATGGTCTAATTTTCACTTTTCCTTTGCATTAGCAGGGCCCTGCATTGAACTACAATGGATTCTGGAAATGTGTCTAAATACAAATACATGTTAAACTTACTCATATTACATCAGAATATTCTATAATAGTGTAGAAGCTTTAACAAATGGAAACGCCAACAAAACAGAACATATCTAACTCTAAACTAATCATCTAAGAACACCAACACACACTCTGATTTAGATATTATCCAGTGGTGCTGTCAGCACTGTGTTTGAATATCTCAGCACGTGTTTGAATGCAGGAAAGTAAAAATATCTTCTCCAAGAGTGTGGTAGCACACATGTCATGGTGTTAAAAAGTACTTCAATTTAGCAGTGTAGCACTGCATAGAATTCTGCATAATTTCTTAACAACTGAAGGTTTTATGAAGGTCAATGAGACCAGGTTCATTTCTGTATTCAATATTATTCCAAGTCCAAGAGCAAATGCAAGATGTCTTCCATACTGGCAACTAAGGACAAAATGTGCTTCTATTAGCATCTAGTCGGCTTGTGGCTACAGGTAAAATCCAGGTGTGAGGTACACTCAAATAGACACTGCTTTTGTGGCTTAGTGATACCTGTGATACCTTGCTTGTCAGGGCAGCTGACCGATCAAGACACAGGAACTGTGCATGCACTGGGCATGCTCAGAGATGAAGGTGCATGGCTAAACATTAAACGTCTGGGAAACAATTTGACCATCTGTCATATGAGGGGTGTGAGAAAGGCTAGGACGGGTGGCAACTAGACAGCTTGGAGTCCGAAATGTATTAGTCAAGTACACAACTTCAGTACACAATCCAATCAAATAGGTCAGCACTTCTCAACTTTAGACCTTAATGACTTTCCTGCTCTAATCAGAACCAATTCAGCACCATGGACATCTCATAAAGCCTGTCAGGAATCTCAGCACCTTGGAGAGAGTAATGAGCCTTGTTCTCTATTCAGAGACAATTCAGTGACACAGAAAGCAGATGATACCCTAAAGGACAGAAATGAACTTCAAAGACAAAGCTACAACTGTGTTTACATGGCTCAGTCACAATGGAAAGTGATGCTATTCCATTATATAAATAGCTTTTGATTTGAAGGTTTTCTAAAATCCCAATTCCCTTAATTTACCAAGCTAATTGAGCTATTGTCAAGTAGGCATACACACACCAACTGTTTGTACCGGGAGGAATTAAATTGCCACATTAGATACTTGTGCAAACATATTAACATTGTTTAGAGTGATGATGATTAAATTGGGCCAGAATCCTCATCTCATTTGCTTAAGTCAATTTTATAACAAAACAAATCTCAGATGACATGTCCATGTTCCAATTTTTTTGGTGGGTCTCCTGTTGTACAACTGCAGCATGATCGTGTCACAGTATGGAGGTGTAACAGTGTGTTATTATTTAGTGTGGCAAACAGACGTGTTGCACATAATTGGTCTGTTTTGATCTGGGCAGCTTCTGTACTGATTGGAGCGTCCCTTCAAACCTCATGGTATTGCAATTGGATCATCCAGTATGTGTGCTGCTAAAAACACTCATTTGACAGATGCTGTTGCCAAAGGGGATGTGGTATCTGGGGTAAATTGTTTGGAGTTTTGTTCCTTTTATTTCACCAGAACAGCTGTGTGGATGTGTGATAAGACTGAAATCTGTGTTGTCATTCCACCTGAGGTTTTAAACATGAATGAATTTACTTTTTCGGGTGTTTTCAAATTTGAAGAGTTTTAATGTTTAAATTAAGAGATTTTTTTTGTTAAATATACCCAGGCAATGTATTGGGCAGTGATATGTAAAGTGTTTTAGGGAAACGAAATAGTAATATCTGATAATTGCACTGGTAGAAAAATAATCAAGGATCCTTGAGCAGGTTTAAAGCACTCAGGTCTAATTCCAATATAATTTAATACATTGATTTTATGATTTGTTGCCACAATACAAGATTATAGCAATGACTACAACAAATAACAAAAATAAACCATATTATCAGTTTGACAAAAATACTAATTTCTAGTGCAGGCATAATCCAGACATTTATTGGCAGCTCTCCCATTTGACCAGTGAAAATACTGTAAGATTAGTTTTTTCCTAGGCTAGTCAATTTTGCTCGAATTTTGCTTTCTTCAAACTGTCAGCCTGCAGTGATTCATTCTTTCACTTGCTTACTCAATTGCACATCTATGTGACCCTCAAACCCTTCAGCTTTTCCCCGAATTCTGTTTATTTAGAGCTTGAACAATTAAGGAGAACGGCGTGTCTTCCTTTTCTTCGAATTTGCTCAAAGCCAGCTGCTTTGCTTGTGTAGTTAAATAAGAACATCATCAATTTTAAGGAGCAGTTAGCACACAGTCCCAGCCACCCTAAACTTCTTCCCTCTGCCCACACTTTTTTTCTCTCTCTAACGTCCTGTCTCCCTGAATTTGTCACTTTCAGTTTATTTTTTCTTAATCTTTCCACCCCCATGTCTCTACAAACAAGGATATATATAAATGAAACGGATCCTTGTTCACCACGCAATACTGCACATCCTGTGCAAAAGAGGCTCAAGATATTCAAACTGCCATGCATTGTGTCTGGTGATTATTCCGGATCTTTTTGAAAAGACGCCCATCAGGAAAACTGACAAACACACTTTTAACAGTGATAAAGGGAAAAACCTGCCTGAGTGCCAGTCTCTTTACGTAACCTTCAACTCCTCGTACCGACATGTGTAGGAGACAAAAAACATCCCCACCAGTTCACAGCAGTGTGCTACTTCTTACATTTATTTTTCAAGACCAATGGCCCTGGACTACAGACCAACATGAAACAGAACTTTATTAAACTTATAGGAAGGTGTAACACCTTTAATTGTGAAATACATTTTTTTAATTACTTTATTTGCACAGACTTTAATCTGGGATATTTCTCTTCTAAAGATCTGTTTGATGTGAACAAACAGGCAACTAAATTATAATAACTAAACACTGATCATGTTGATATTTAATGACATATGCAATGATCCTACAAAAACCTAGGCATAAAAGTATCACAATCATGGTTACTGAACCAACAATACACCATATTGCACCGATTAGCCATAACATTATGATCACCTGCCTAATTTTGTGTAGGTCCCCCTTTTGTCGCCAAAACAACCCTGACCTGTCGAGGCATGGACTCCACTAGACCTCTAAAGGCATGCTGTGGTATCTGGCACCCAGATGTTAGCAGCAGATCTTTTAAGTCCTGTAAGCTGGGGGGCCTCCATGGATCGGGCCTATTTGTCCAGCACATCTCACAGAAGCTTGATTGGATTGAGATCTGGGGAATTTGGAGGCCAAGTCAACACCTTGAACTTGTTGTGTTCCTCGAACCATTCCTGATCCAATTTTGCTTTGTGGCAGTGCGCAGTATCCCGCTGAAAGAGGCTAATGCCAGCAGGGAATACCATTACCATGAAAGGGTGCACATGGTCTGCAACAATGCTTAGGTAGGTGGAACGTATCAAATTAACATCCACATGAATGGCAGGACCCAAGGTTTCCCAGCAGAACATTGCCCAAAGCACTCCACTGCTAGTGGCCAGTGGCACTGCCAGTGGCAGTGGAGGGCATTTGATTGGTTTACAAAACTGACAGATTTCCCACCAATATTTAGCTTAACTGACATGGCTAATCATAGAACACCCATAGTTTCCCATACAATGTAAAGTGGGGAGAACAAGTATTTGATACATTGCCGATTTTGCAGGTTATCCTACTTATAAAGCATGTAGAGGTCTGTAATTTTTATCGTTCAACTGTGAGTGACGGAATCTAAAACAAAAATCCAGAAAATCACTATGTATGATTTTTAAATAATTAATTTGCCTTTTATTGCATGACATAAGTATTTGATCACCTACCAACCAGTAAGAATTCCGGCTCTCACAGACCTGTTAGTTTTTCATTAAGAAGCCCTCCTGTTCTCCACTCATTACCTGTATTAACTGCACCTGCTTGAACTTGTAACCTGTATAAAAGACACCTGTCCATACACTCAATCAAACAGACTCCAACCTCTCCACAATGGCCAAGACGAGAGAGCTGTGTAAGGACATCAGGGATAAAATTGTAGACCTGCACAAGGCTGGGATGGGCAACAAGACAATAGGCAAGCAGCTTGGTGAGAAGGCAACAACTGTTGGTGCAATTATTAGTAAATGGAAGAAGTTCAAGATGACGGTCAATCTCCCTCGGTCTGGGGCTCCATGCAAGATCTCACCTCGTGGGGCATCATTGATCATGAAGAAGCTGAGGGATCAGCCCAGAACTACACGGCAGGACCTGGCCAATGACCTGAAGAGAGCTGGGACCACAGTCTCAAAGAAAACCATTAGTAACACACTACGCTGTCATGGATTAAAATCCTGCAGTGCAAGCAAGGTCCCCCTGCTCAAGCCAGCGCATGTCCAGGCCCGTCTGAACTTTGCCAATGACCATCTGGATGATTCAGAGGAGGAATGGGAGAAGGTCATGTCTGATGAGACAAAAATAGAGCTTTTTGGTCTAAACTCCACTCGCCGTGTTTGGAGGAAGAAGGATGAGTACAACCCCAAGAATACCATCCCAACCGTGAAGCATGGAGTGGCTCCGTAAGAAGCATCTCAAGGTCCTGGAGTGGCCTAGCCAGTCTCCAGACCTGAACCCAAAAGAAAATCTTTGGAGGGAGCTGAAAGTCTGTATTTCCCAGCGACAGCCCCGAAACCTGAAGGATCTGGAGAAGGTCTGTATGGAGGAGTAGGTCAAAACCCCTGCAGCAGTGTGTGCAAACCTGGTTAAGAACTACAGGAAACATGATCTTTGTAATTGCAAACAAAGGGTTCTGTACCAAATATTAAGTTCTGCTTTTCTGATGTATCAAATACTTATGTCATGCAAAAAAATGCAAATTAATTACTTAAAAATCATACAATGTGATTTTCTGGATTTTAGATTCCATCACTCACAGTTGAAGAGTACCTATGATATAAATTACAGACTTCTACATGCTTTGTAAGTGGGAAAACCTGCAAAATCCGAAGTGTATCAAATACTTGTTCTCCCCACTGTATATAGCTCATATGTCTTGGCTCAGAGTGGTCAGTGGTGAAAATTAAAAGGAACTGTTATAAGACATGTCATATTATTAATGCTATTTTTAGTATTTAGGAAAAACTTCCTTGCTAACCCACTCACTCCATAGTCTGTGAAATCCATCTTTTTATTTATATTCCACTCTTTGTAGTCCATTTCATATGCCGACATATAGGGAGTCCAGCAGGAAGTGGGATGGTTTCTACAGAGACAGCAGCCAGGCTAGTAATAATAAATAAATAAACATATTAAATTAATGTCTTGGAAATAGATCCATTCACTTCCAATGAACCTCATGTCTGTAGGAAACTGATTCAATTAAACAGCTAAAGACATTTTCCTTACAGCTTTACTGATGAATATTACATATAAATTGCAGCAATAACAGGTTTGGCAACAAATTAGGTCTGGGGTAGATGTCACGACTAAATGCACTTCCATTTCCTCATGTCTGGACGTGCATTGCTGTCAGTTTTTTTTTTACAGTTTAACAATGTGTTCACTTTGTCACAGGCTACAAAGAGGCTGTAGATAACATCCTAACAAGCCAGCTAAATCACCTATAATGTGGCACCAACTGCTTCACCATCATCATCAGCATCTTAAAACCTTCATCTGACTCATTTTAATTGCCCAACTGTAAAACTAGACCAGAAAAGTAATGGGAGTGTACTGTCATTTCACCATCAACATGGTTTTTTGGGTGCTGCACTGGAAACATGAGGACAAAAACAACTACAAATGTCAGGGAAGCAGATTTTTCTGGTTTTACAAATGCACTTTACTCTACAACTACACACCACAGCAAAAAGGTGGGACTGCCCCTGCTCAATGGCCTTCTTCAGTAGGCTGCACATTTTGAAATTACACAGTAATCATTCTCATTATGAGGCTAATCTATTTAAAACAAATAAATCCTGATGCTTTAACACATTATAGCCTACATATAGCTTCTAAACTGTCAAGGAGAGAGTGCGTGCAGATCAAACCGCTGGTATTATGGAGCAGCTCAATGAAGACACAGGGTAGATAACATTAAATGTGCTCATTTATGGAACTACCCATTAACCCCAAGCAAGGACGTTATTCAAATCTGTTATTTGAAAAGTAAAATGTATTGTCCTTTGGAAATGTTGCATAGAGAATTCACTTTACTGCAGCTGTTTTTAATCTAATTTTGTTCACAAGAAGCAGGGATGAAACAAAACAAAGTTGATTAGCAACATGTAGATGTTGACAAGAAGCATTTGTTGTATAGATTCATGACAATATTCAGGTGAGAAAGGAATATTCACTCTTCCATCATGTCTGCAGCAATGGATAATCATATCTGCAACAACCGCATCAACTTTTCAAATACAAGAAACTTTCAATCTGTGCAGGGTGACATTTATAATTTATCATTTTATGATTATTGATAGCATTTGTGAATTGGATTACAAAGTTATTTTGGTTCATCTGTCTTGTCTCAGCAATACTTCTGTTGACAAGAAAAAGGATTAAAAGTGTTTAATTACACGGCTTGCTTCACTTTACATGACAGACCACTTTTGCTTACATGTAACATGTTTCAATTCATCACTGTGAAGTTTTGATGTTGTTTCGGGATAGGCGATTAGCCATTTTGTCAGTGAAGAACTAGATTAGAGACGTCACGTCACTGTAACATCTCTGCTCTGGTTTTGCCTTAAGGTGGCTGATCAACTGAAGGAGTCCTGCTCAGGCATTGAAAATGTGGTCCTGTCCTTAGAGTTTGATGTGACCCAAGTATGTCTGGTAGGATATTTGTTAAAAACTCTATGGTTTTAAATGCATTGTGTGATTGTATTTTGTTTCAAATGGCCAGATAAATCAACCTTGTCATGACAACAACAGAAATGCCAGACAAACTGAATTATCTTGAACCTTGATTCAGTACAGAGGTCACAATGAGATGTGAGATGTACATATGTGACAAGACAGGACTAACATGCCACTTGCTCATTAAACATGAAATGGAAGAAATGGGAGAAACAGAAACAGGGAAGAACTATCTGAAACTGTATACTAAGAAATGCACAACCTTTTGAAAATATTTAGCTACACAGTTTCCAAATGAACATAACCAAGATATGAGAAATTATACAAAATAAACATTTGGTGAAGTCTCTACTAGATCAAGCAGCAATAATTGGAGAGGAACGGTGGAAGAGTGATGGACGCTGAAAAAAAGTGTTGGCTGATGGATGGATGGCTTCTTTCTCAACACTGGAGACAGTTCCTCAAACCCCTTCTTTTCCCTTTGCCTGCTGGCTGACACTATGCGGGAGAAAAATGTGTAGTTCTTTTTTTAGAGCGTCACTTTGAATTAGTGCCACCGTAAGGAGGAACCATCGTGTTGGCTCAGTCACTGTGTACAGCAACTACTGACTGAATGCACCAGAAGGAAAGCGTCATGGCTTTGTTCTAGTCTGTGTATAGCTACGAAAGCTGAGTCCTACTGTAGCTCCATGTTTTAATGGTGTTTCGGATTCTGTTAGGACTAACAGTGTTAATCTATTTCCACAGTAAACAGAAATAAGTGGCTTCTGGGCTGTTTTGAGAAGAAAAACAATTCGATAAGCCTCAGTGTTCAAAGGAGAACTCATTGGGGGCATTTTTAATTTAACATTTAGGTGGCATCGTACACGGTATGCCTAATGAGGCTAAGAAAATATTGAGTATTTGTGTGTGCGCGCGTGTGTGTGCATGTGTGTGTTTGTCTGTGCGCGGAGGAGGGGAGTCTGCCAGGGACTATGGACACATTGTATGAAAGGAAAATGTACATTACCATGATTTATAACCCCTGCATTTATTGAGTGAAGCAATGTTTCTCTTTGGTGGGGTTCATTCCATGTCCTTTAGACATAATTACTGGACATTAAATCCAGGCATTGTGTACACTGTTACCTTGGCTAGGTGCCATGTCGGCTTGAAATTCCCTTAGTTTGTTGGTTTCTCCAGAAATAAAAGGTCACCACCAATCTATCATCAACGAAAACCAATTACAAAGTATTCGTATTGATTTGTTTGTTTGTCTACAATAATGACTAGGCCTTTTGTGACTTCAACTGTAGAAATGGAGACAGTGGCGTTGTTAGGCCTGGGAGCATCCAGGGCTATAGCCCCAGATCTTTTATGAATAGCCCCGGATCTCAAATTGACCAAAGAAATTTAAAACAGCCCCTGATCTATTCATCTATAATTCCAATTGTGCATTATAACAATGTAGATGTGTAGGCTGCTAGCATGTACATCGAAATGTTCCTCATGTACATTCAAAACCCTGTACTTTCTGTCCCCGAAAGTATTGTGATCCTAGCAATGCCTCTGCTTGGAGACCATGTTTGCCAGCATACAATGTATATACATATTTTTAAAAACTGTGTAAATACATTATTGGTGATTAAGAGTTACTGTTAGGGGGAATGTAGTCCAAGGGCAAATGTTAGTTAGGTGATTTATTCCCAGTGAATTAAAAATGAAATGTTCATTCACCAGACAATGCAGAGTTATAAGTCAGAATAATAGTTAGAAACAGACACTAAATAAATGAATACAGCAAATAAAAAATGGTAACAGAAGTAATACTGTACAAACAACTATGTATATCCATAGCGTGGATACAGAGAGTACCAGTATAACATTGTCTACCAGGGGTACATGTGGTGGGGATCAGGTGACTAGGCAACAGGCGATAGCAGCTGTATATCCTTTAGGGGGGAAAAAACATTAATAATTCATTCATTAAATGTTCTGAAGACTATTTTGCTATATTATCCATATCTTTTCCAGTTTTACATGTTCTGAAATTTTATGTTTGGATTTAGAACAATAACTTAAAATAGCCTACCGGTTATCATGTCCACGATTCTAGGTTCAGAAAAAATATTTTAGCTACAGTAGCTACCAAGCTCTCATGCAGTGTAATGTACAAACACATTCATGCTCAAATGAAATTAAGTCAAACAAGACACAAGCTTACAGAACGTCCTGGTTATTATTTTTTTTTACAGTCTATGGTTATTACTCGTCATCACGGGCTGGGTAAGCAGGTTGGTAAGCGATCTACGAATAACTAGTTTAGCTACATTACTGTAGCTGTTATGTCAAATAGTATCAGCTAATTTGGCTTCAATATCGCCCAGCTAGCTAGCAAATGACGTTGGCAAAATTACTCTTCTAAACATAACGTGGGGTATCTAATAAATACAACGTTTGGTAGAGGTTCAGCTAATATTGCACTATAAGAAATTATAGAGAGATCAACATAAAACTACATGTACTTGCAGAATTTTCGTTCATTTATTGTAGTTTGCCGTTTTCAGTCAGAAAGCTATCAAGTTAACTGTATGTGCGGTTTGCCGCCTTCAGCTCCGTGTGTGCGCGACCAGCACGACAACCAACTGCGATGCTGAATAGGAATTGCTAGGCGAGCGGGCTCACGTATCCAGGCTCAGATCACATCCTCAGACCAGGGAATTAATAAATTATTGCTGCAAATTATAAACGTCCTTGAAAAGCGATAATTTTCAGGATCATTATTGTTTATTTTAATGTGCGTTAAAATATATTTTTGTGGGACCACCCCAAACAAGAAAAATATTATGGGGGGTCCCAATATTCTTATGTTTTACAAGCCTGTAAAACATGTACAACTGTTGCTTAACATTTTAGTGTTGAGTTTTCTTACGGATCTGCATTGTGTATTTACACATTCTTGATACTCATTTTCGGTTGACAATTTTGCGTACGGTTTCAGTCAGAGGGCTCGTTTGGTGGGACTTATGGAATATCCGAAATGGGCCCTGGTAGATTGGAGTCTATATGTAGCTAGAACACGTTTTTCCTTAAATGTGAGTATAACGTTTATTTGTATAACAATATATACGACGAGCGTGTTTTCGAATTCTGGCAACTAATAACCAAGGTTGCCCTGGTTACTCAGACGCAGCGTAACAGCAGTGCGCACTTTTCCCAGATAGTTTGACAGTTCTGTAAGCAGAAGATACGACCCTCCGCACGCACGAGCTGTGTGTGCATGGATGTAGCACAAAATTCTGGGCCCTGTACATAGGCGGTCTCTGAGGGCCCCTCCCCACTTTATTCAAGATTCAAACATTTTTTGAGGGCCCCTCTACACATTAGGGCCCTATATACTTAGTACCCCTTTTCCCCCCAGTCCAACGCCCCTGTGTGTGTGTATGTGTGAGAGGAATTTGACCAATATCCCACTTGGTGGAAAGTCAAGTCACTTTTATTTATACCACATATTTGAAAACAATAGGAGTTGACCCAAAGTGCTTTACAGAGGCAGATGGATTAACATCTGCCTCAAAACAGTGCTGTTGGTATATAGGTACAATTATGTCGAACACTGTCTCAATCTCATTACTTTCAAAAAAGTGGAAAACTAGAATGAGTGCTAGGCAGGCTATCTTCCTGTCGATTGTGATAGTTTTAACATCAATATGTCATTTTGCGCTGTAACTGTAATTGTGGAAATAAATAATAGTTTGCTAAAAAAGTGTCAGTAATTGCATGGAGCGTTAACAAAAGTATTTGGTGAAAAGGGGCCGATTTGCGAGTGTTAATCAATCAACCGTGACTAACGTTATCTATCATACAGTAGCTAAGTTACCTGGAAAGCTAATTAGCGACACATTCGCCCAGCGACCAACAATGGTGCTCATGTACGTACTGTATTCAACTAACGTTAATGTCTTACGTGAAGGTTTTTGTTAGATTTGTCAGAATGCCCACGTCAAGTCTGAGTAAAGTGTAAATCTTTTCATGTTCCGCTGCATGTCTAATTTATGCAGACAGTAGTCGTTTTCACTGATTGCATATTCGTATAGTATACTCTATAGTTGTATTTGTCTACTGTATAATAAATACCATTATTAGTGTTTGTTTGTCCAAGCAGTTCTATTAGTCAACTTTCATTCACAGTGAGTGTCATTATGAGCATGAGGAAGGGTGGCAGTGACATTCATCAGTTTTTTGGGCAGCCTCAGAAAAGAAAAGTAAGCTAAGAGCAGTGAGAAGATGAGTACCAGTCCGATGATATAAGTATACAGTTGCACAAGAGGTGAGTTTAAGTTTGTTGATATAATAATCATTGTCATTCCGACTAGAAATGGTTAGTAATCCATTCCTGAACATCATGGCAAGAAACACAACTTGTTTACTGATAGTATTTATTTCATGATCCCCGACCGCCACGCGATGTTGCACAGGCGTGTCAACCAAGACAGCCCCACAACATCCAGAGACTTGAGGGCTCAGAGGTGGACTCGTCCATCACCCGGGCTGAAGTCACAGAGGTGGTCAAGAAACTCCTCGGTGGCAAGGCACTGGGGGTGAATGAGATCCGCCCTGAGTACCTCAAGTCTCTGGATGTTGTGGGGCTGTCTTGGTTGACACGCCTGTGCAACATCGCGTGGCGGTTGGGGACAGTGCCTCTGGGATGGCAGACCGGGGTGGTGGTCCCTCTTTTTAAGAAGGGGGACTGGAGGGTGTGTTCCAACTATAGGGGGATCACACTTCTCAGCCTCCCTGGGAAAGTCTATGCCAGGGTTCTGGAGAGGAGAATACGGCCGATAGTAGAACCTCGGATTCAGGAGGAACAGTGTGGTTTTCGTCCGGGCCGTGGAACACTGGACCAGCTCATACCCTCTACGGGGTGTTGGAGGGTTCATGGGAGTTTGCCCAACCAATCCACATGTGTTTTGTGGATTTGGAGAAGGCATTCGACTGTGTCCCTCGCGGCATCTTGTGGAGGGTGCTTGGGGAATATGGGGTCCTGGGTCCTTTGCTAAGGGCTGTCAGGTCCCTGTACAACCGAAGCAGGAGCTTGGTCCGCATTGCCGGCAGTAAGTCAGACTTGTTCCCAGTGCATGTTGGACTCCGGCAGGGCTGCCCTTTGTCACCGGTTCTGTTCGTAATTTTTATGGACAGAATTTCTAGGCACAACCAGGGGCCGGAGGGTGTCAGGTTTGGGGACCACACAATTTCGTCTCTGCTCTTTGCAGATGATGTTGTCGTGTTGGCCCCTTCTAACCAGGACCTTCAGCATGCACTGGGACGGTTTGCAGCCGAGTGTGAAGCGGTGGGGATGAAAATCAGTACCTCCAAATCCGAGGCCATGGTCCTCAGTCGGAAAAGGGTGGCTTGCCCACTTCAGGTTGGTGGAGAGTGCCTGCCTCAAGTGGAGGAGTTTAAGTATCTAGGGGTCCTGTTCACGAGTGAGGGAAGGATGGAACGGGAGATTGACAGACGGATCGGTGCAGCTTCTGCAGTAATGCAGTCGATGTATCGGTCTGTCGTGGTGAAGAAAGAGCTGAGCCGCAAGGCGAAGCTCTCGATTTACCAGTCAATCTACGTTCCTACTCTCACCTATGGTCATGAGCTTTGGGTCATGACCGAAAGGACAAGATCCCGGATACAGGCGGCCGAAATGAGCTTTCTCCGCAGGGTGGCCGGGCGATTCCTTAGAGATAGGGTGAGAAGCTCGGTCACCTGGGAGGAGCTCAGAGTAGAGCCGCTGCTCCTCCACATCGAGAGGGGTCAGCTGAGGTGGCTTGGGCATCTTTTTCGGATGCCTCCGGAACGCCTTCCTGGGAAGGTGTTCCGGTCCCGTCCCACCGGGAGGAGACCCCGGGGAAGACCTAGGACACGCTGGAGGGACTATGTCTCCCGGCTGGCCTGGGAACGCCTCGGTGTCCCCCCGGAAGAGCTAGAGGAAGTGTCTGGGGAGAGGGAAGTCTGGGCATCCCTGCTTAGACTGCTGCCCCCGCGACCCGGCCCCGGATAAGCGGAAGAAGATGGATGGATGGATTTATTTCATGTTCACTCTGGTGCGTTTCAGAGTAAAGAAAGAGAGGGAGAGAGATGCCAACAGGGCAGGGAGAGCAGGTGACATGGAGGTGAGTGAGAAAAGGAACAAATATTGATGACTGATATGATATCGCCATGTTGGTGTTATTCTGACGACATCATACTTAAAGTTGGCCCAACTGAGGTTAGGCTTAGGCACAGGCCCCACTGAGGTTACGTTTAGGCACAGGTAAAACTAAGGTTAGGTTTAGGCACAGGTGTCTCTGAGGTTAGGGTTAGGTCAACGGGTGGGGAGCAGGGGAATATTCTGTCTTTGGACGGGGGTAAACAACTAACTACAGGTCAGTTGCAATGATGGTCCTGGAGCAACATTAATTATGATGTTGTAGGAACAACACCAATACGGTGATATCAGATTGTGTGAATTTTGATAGTTAAGAGTCATTTAAATATTTTAAACATTTTAGAATGTTTTTCTTGGGGGACCCCCAGACTGCCGGCTGATTTGGTCCCCCCCAATGTTGTCCCCATGGCTGCAGCCTTGAACTGAGGTAATGTTATCCTTCTGGCTAGCTAGCCTTAAAGTTACCTAACTGTCAATACCATTGCCTGTATGTTGTCATCATGTGAACACTCCCAACTAAAACTTCTGAAATGAAACAATTTCCAGAATCTATGAAAAGTTTGAGGGAGGGAATCTATAAACGTTTTGAGGGAGGAGTAGATGTAATTTCAAGGATTAAAACATGATAATTTTACTTTTTATGTGGAAAAACATATCAGTTATAATAAGTTATTCTTCAAAATATGATATTAAAAAGTGAATAATGTATATGTTTTTATGTCATGCATGTTTTTTTCTTATCAACAAATCAAGTTGTTTATTACAATATTAAGCTCCAAATCCTCTTATTTCACTCAATGGCCTTCGTGCCCTGGCATGTGGCCTTTGTGCCCTAAACATTTATGCGATACTGAAGGCTAAATGACCTGGAACCACTCAAGGGAAAAAATTTATTCTGAGTCCTGTAACATTCTCCCCAATTGTGATGTTGTCAAAGTCATCCAAGGCATAAATGGCTTCAAAGCACTCCAGTTTACAACACAGCTCTGGAAATTCCAACAAATTCATGATGCTCCGGGGAGCCTTCATGCCACAGTGCTGTCCAACACATAGGTTCTTTTGTGGGATTGTTAGAAGATGCGTACCAACCCACTCAAAATACAGAAAAAAACAAAGGTTTGTCTAACTGCTGATGCTGTTTTATGCATCTTAAGTTTAAGCTTGTTTGCATAACAGTGCAGATAGTGGTCATTTGTGTATTCATTTAAAAAATCACCACCACCAAGTCAACAAGTCCTCTAACCACTATTATGTACTGTGATTCTTTATGTCTGTAAGTGTTAGCATAAAATCTGCTGGTATTTCTCCAGTGTTACCAGGTCTGCTAGTTGAGGAAGGTAATAAAAGGCAGGGGAAACAAAACACAGTATTGGGCCGACACAGCTTTGGTTACGTCTTAGACCAGGTTTGAAGGTATTTTTCTATCTGTTCTTTGATGCTTGTTGGATGAAGCTGTTCAGTGTCACATGTCCCATCTGCTTTACTACAGATATGTGTTGAAGGATCAGTCACTATTTCATAGTTTTTACTGGTGATTCAACCCTTTTTGGTGACAGACATGTCACTGTGGTGGTCAACATAATGACAGTAACTAACTTATGAATATTCAATTGGAAGTCAATCAAAACTTACTATTTAGTGCCATTTGTTAATTTCATTAAGGAGGCATTTCAACACTCAATAGTGGTCTATTTCCATTGAACTGTAGAAGTAGTGTCATGACATCTTACAACCTGATGCATACAGAAAGACATAACAAAGACATACAGATATACAGAATGAACTGCTTAGGAACCGGGTATGCAACATTAAAACCTTTTTTAAGTAATTCATTCTATAATGTGGTTAAATCATTAAACATTAAATTAACATAGTTAATGCGCCCTGTTCAACACACACTATGAAAGTGCGTTACTGTTAAGTCCAAACATGTATGTTTCTCTGCAGAAATCGTTCAAGTAGTTGTGCATTTCAAAAGTTAAAACAAACCCTTTACTAGAAGCTAATATTTACTGTTAAAAGGGTTAAACCTTTAGTGTTATAAGGGTCTACAAAAACTAGCATCTATTTTCAGTGCATAGACGTTTTATGTGGCCTTTTCTTTCACACATTGTGAGAAAGTGTGTGTGTAATGTTTTGCAGGGTTGAAGTTAGTTGAGGCTCAGTTGTTAGAGAAGCAAGGAAAGACCTGATAGATGGGCCTTTCTGTCCAAGGACAGACTGGACCCACACTGCATTTATTTGGAGATAAGCCAAGTTACCAACTGTGTGCATATGTGGAATGTTACTAGAACAAAGCGTGGAGGAGTAGCAAGCTAGGTTGGCACATGGTAACTGAACAGTGTGGGATTGGAGAAATACAGACTGTATTGTTGGAGTTAGGTAGGCTTCACTTTTGCCAGTTTTTCAGAGACAGAGACCCAGCTGCATAGGAGTGAGGAAACAGCCAAGATAAAGGGGTTACATCATTGCCTAGTGGAATCTCACAAAATATGTTGGAGGCATGAAAGGAAGGAACAGTAGCAGGGCTTGGGTTGTTTTTATCACTGTATACACTCACCTAAAGGATTATTAGGAACACCATACTAATACTGTGTTTGACCCCCTTTCGCCTTCAGAACTGCCTTGATTCTACGTGGCATTGATTCAACAAGGTGCTGAAAGCATTCTTTAGAAATGTTGGCCAATATTGATAGGATAGCATCTTGCAGTTCATGGAGATTTGTGGGATGCACATCCAGGGCACGAAGCTCCCGTTCCACTACATCCCAAAGATGCTCTATTGGGTTGAGATCTGGTGACTATGGGGGCCATTTCAGTACAGTGAACTCATTGTCATGTTCAAGAAACCAATTTGAAATGATTCAAGCTTTGTGACATGGAGCATTATCCTACTGGAAGTAGCCATCAGAGGATGGGTACATGGTGGTCATAAAGGGATGGATATGGTCAGAAACAATGCTCAAGTAGGCCGCAGCATTTTAACAATGCCCAATTGGCACTAAGGGGCCTAAAGTGTGCCAAGAAAACATCCCCCACACCATTACACAACCACCACCAGCCTGCACAGTGGTAACAAGGCATGATGGATCCATATTCTCATTCTGTTTAAGCCAAATTCTGACTCTACCATCTGAATGTCTCAACAGAAATCGAGACTCATCGGACAAGGCAACATTCTTCCAGTCTTCAACTGTCCAATTTTGGTGAGCTTGTGCAAATTGTAGCCTCTTTTTCCTATTTGTAGTGGAGATGAGTGGTACCCGGTGGGGTCTTCTGCTGTTGTAGCCCATCCGCCTCAAGGTTGTGCGTGTTGTGGCTTCACAAATGCTTTGCTGCATACCTCGGTTGTAACGAGTGGTTATTTCAGTCAAAGTTGCTCTTCTATCAGCTTGAATCAGTTGGCCCATTCTCCTCTGACCTCTAGCATCAACAAGGCATTTTCGCCCACAGGACTGCCGCATACTGGATGTTTTTCCCTTTACACACCATTCTTTGTAAACCCTAGAAATGGTTGTGCGTGAAAATACTTAGACCGGCCCGTCTCAAACTCATACATACTCAGACATGCCACGCTCAAAATTGCTTAAATCACCTTTCTTTCCCATTCTGACATTCAGTTTGGAGTTCAGGAGATTGTCTTGACCAGGATCACACCCTTAAATGCATTGAAGCAACTGCCATGTGATTGGTTGATTAGATAATTGCATTAATAAGAAATTGAACAGGTGTTCCTAATAATCCTTTAGGTGAGTGTATATGATGTATCAAGTTCTTATATAAACACTCTTAAAAGGGCCCTACCACATAGACCTGTGCAAGTTTCTTTTGTTCGTGTGACAAGTACTGTACTGTACATCCCCTTCTTGGTTAGCATACCTCTCTGTTTTAGGGCCGGCCCAGCCCCCGCTTATCAGCGATAGGCAACGATTCCTTTGTAGATGTCTGTAATGTTGATTTTGCTCTCTCCAACCCCATTCTGTCAACTGGGAGGTGATCAGAGGTGCCGTTGTCTTCATATACTGTGCTTCTGGTATCTCATTGGATGGTAACTTTACTGTAATGCTATTAGTCAACAACCAGGTTTGCAACCAAACAACTCAAAGGTTATAACAGGATTGATTCAATTTTTTCCATTGCTTCGAATGATTCCATTGCTTCCACTGGGTCATGTAGCTGCTACTGTATCATGCCCTAGTGATATATACTGTATGGCTCTATTTTTCCCACCCCTGGGGTAATGTCCATCAGGCCGGGAAGTCTTGGTGTTTGTCGCTCTTCCTTTCAGATCATGCTTAGATAAATGTCTTGTTAATGTCTGTCTTGTTCATGACTGTTTTGCAATTTAACCCGAATGGCTTGAATAATATATTCATGATGGAGTGGACTGGAAAGGAACCAATCATTGCTCTGAACTGACTTCAAGTGGTCAGACAATTAGACTAACAAAGTGCAGTCAGTTAATTTGGTATATTTTGATTTTATGAAGGATCTTGTAAAAATCCTTGTGGTACCCCTTAATGAAATTGTTACTGATTGTTTAATTAAGAAATATGTCATTAATAACAGTCTTAATTAAACACATAATTCATTTTTCCATCACCACATAAAGATAACTTCCAAAAACGAAGACATAAAAATGACAGTTTAGTAACAGAATAAAAAACTCTCTCAATTTGTTGTGACCACAGTTTCCCAGAACCCACATATATATACAGCACAACCACTAAAGTTAAAAGAAAAATGCAGAAAGGGGGAGGGGCTCTGCCATTACACCTTGAATCTATTTTGGTTTGGGAACTACAATAAGACACCCAGAAATTAGAGAACTGTCATGGAACAATATTACAGCACCCTGATTTTTACAGTACCGAAATGCATATTTATAGATTAATTAATTGGGAGTTATTCTGAATAGGTACAATATAGTAAAAAGAAGAAATATCTGGATCCGATTGTAAGGCAATCAGCTGCAAATGCTGAGCAAACTCATAATCCTATCACAACTGGTTTCCTTGCAATGGTTCATTGAATTAACCTCTATGGAAATTCACCTGCATCAAGAATGACTGCCGGGCTAGGGAAGATTGATTTTTTTGGTAAAATTATCTATACTATAGAAATGGGAACAGCCATCTTAGTCACAAGTGCGAAAGTCCAACTCCCAACAGATTGAAAAGGTGCTCATGGGTCCTTTTCCATTGATACGCACACACAAAGTAAATATCCTCAATACAAGAAAGGTTATTAAATTGCCAAACACACTATAAAACACCAAGAATGCCCATTTACATTTGTACATTTGTCCAAAACACAGTATCTTCTACCATGTTGTTTACAGTTTCCACCACTTGTCAGCTGCTGTAATTTGGTTTCCAGATTCCTCCTAGCAGATCAGGTGACAGGAGTGTACACCACGTGTGATGAGCAGGTCTGCAAGATCGGCAAGTAATTTGAGTGACTACAAAGCCCTGTCAAGCGCAAGAACCACACTGTATAATCGCTTAGAACAAACTCTGCCTTAGGACACAGCAGCTGTTTTTCAGCTCTGCTACTGAGAGTAAACTTGCCCTTTCATCCTTTTAAATGATATTGCTAAAGCAAATTAAATCTCCCTCTCACCGGTTTTAGGATTGTGTCATGGCTTCTGTGTGAAGATGCTGATCATGAATAATCTCCCTACACATGCAAAGATGTGGTGATTAATAAAACATGGTCTTCTCCCAAATGGACAAGGTGTAGAAAGATTGACGTAAGAGAGGGATTTATCTGACCTTTTTACAAATACAACTGGTAGAAAAATCATATGAGTTAAAATGCAGACAATGTGACGCAGCATCATTTTCTGTGTGGTTCCGATAGTTAAGACTTCTGAGAGGTTACTGTGTATGGTTATGAAGGAATGTGCTCAGTCCTTTTGTAAACCTTTAAAGATGTTTCTGTTGCTCAAATTAAAGACTAATCAGCATCAGTCTAATTGGGAATCTACCTAGGGAGATGTCCAGTGATGTTCAGTGCAGGCTTTTGTTAGTTATTATTGTTCCAAAACTTGACCTAATCAGTGCTACAGTGTCAACTCAACTTGCAAGTAAATGTATGCAAAGTTCACGAAGAGTCTTGACTTTCTGGCTCCAAATCACATTTAATTCATGCATCAAAAGCTCAAAGAGCGACCTACTTTTACACCCAAATAAAATGATGCTTTCTGCATTTCTTAAGTAGGTCACAGAGAGGAAGTATAAAAGAAACAAAATACCAAATAAGGTTTCATCATAAACTGTCATTGTTCTTCCCTGTGATGTTTAATAGATGTCCTGAGTCACCAGGGGAAATTAGCAATACATCACCCAGATAAACAGTTGTTGGTTCCAACGGCGAAACAAGACAGATTGAGATAAAAGATTAATTCAATGACTTTTGCAGTAATACGACATAAAGCCATGTGTTATTGACTTCAGCAGCAAGCCTCTGTTAAAATGATCTACTGTGTGTGGATATAAATGTCTTTCCATGTGTCGTGACTTTGACATCTAAATGCAGACAGGAGGCGCTGTTATAAATGCCAAAACCGCACATTCTGAAATAGCATCTACAGTTTGTAGTGTAATCATTGGTTGAAGTTCAATGTTAAATTCTCCCTGAAATCATGTGTAAGCATATACCACACCAATGTTGCTGAAAATTAAAGCTGGTTTATTTTGCGCTGCCAGTGCGCCTTAAACAAGGCATCTGCCGGTTTTGATCATGCACTTTTTTAATGTTGAGCATATGAGAAATTTAGATATTACCAACGAAAATATAATGTGAACGTTTATGTACACATTACAGTTCTGGTCTGCAATCACTTGCATGCTTTAGAACACAGAAGCCCCTGCATTTCAGGGAGGTCAACAAGGTGCTAGGGGGCCATAAGCGCATTGGCTTTGAAAAAAACGTTAGTCTGATATGGCTAGCTGTTAGCTTTCCTCATTGGTGAAGTTGGTGAAATTAGCCATGATTCTAGGGGCAGGCTAGCTGAGCAGAAAATTACATCTGGTAACTATGCTCTATCATCCAATTCGAATAGCCTACATAGATGGACACGATCCCACACTTTCTCCCTAAAGCATGTTCAAATTAGTACATCATCGCTAAGCATCAGTGTCAGAATAATTAACTCACAGAACTTGATATGGAAGTCTTGACAATTTTTCACCACTTGCTGTGTGAGTTAAAATCCCCATGCGATTATTTTTCATTTTACTTGTGTGTGGACTACATTCGTTGAATGAGATTGACAAGAATGAGATTGACATGAATGAGATTGACAGAATGAAATTTTTTCACCACTTGCAGTGTGAGTTAAAATCCACTAGCAATTATTTTTCATTTGACGTGTGGACTACATTCGTTGTCGGATTGCATTAAATAGGGAACTGAACCATAAAAAATTCACAAACTTCACAAACACACTGCTGAGGCCCATAATAACCAGAGTGAAATCAACCTCATGTCCCAGTCCACCTGCACAGGTCGTGTTTCAACTTCAGGGGGTTGTGCTTCGACTCCAGGTGTTTGTATTTCACTTATGTACCCACAAGTAAAAGCCTGCTTAAAAAGGACAATTATCTATGTAAATGTGGGAGACATTTTGGAGGATTGATTTTGCAAAAACATTTTAAGTGTTTATATGTGACAAAAAGTAATAGATTTTTAAAACTTCCAAAAATAATCAATGTTTGAAGTGTTTTTTCTGTACCTGAAGTGATATTCAATATAAAAATGCTTCAAGACCCTTTCTTTGACCATCTTTCCATTTCAAAGCTTTTCCGTAATTGTACACCTGCTTTGAAACAGATCATGCCTACCTCCAAATGCCTCCTCAGAAACTTGTTTGCATCACAGACAACAAATAAATCTGTGTTCCTTTGAATTCATGAGTGTATTGTTAAATCATTTGTGGCCCAAAATGCTCTTTTGTGACAGTTTTATTAGCACAATTTAAAGGATGTGGCTGGTGTCCTGTAATGAAATCTGATTGCACAAAGCATGTGAAAGTCACAAGTGTAAACAAAACCCAGTCTTGTGACCTAAGACTCTCTGCTTTCATACCCTGATTTCAAACCAAAATATCTTTCTCTGATCAAACACTGTGATTCGTGCCCCCCTACAATCCAATGCACAAATGCTTGTGATACCAGCTGATTCTTCAGTGTGACTGTTAAATGTCTTTCTTTCTTCTCTCCACTGACAGAAAAGAGCATACAGTCAAGCATGTCATGATGAAGTGTTTTCCCTGGCCATTAACTTAGTTGCACTATGGAGCGGGATTGAGAGAGGACTATTTCCAGGAAGTTGTGTCCTTGCCCATAAGCAAGTGGCATAGATTTCTAAAACAGTGAGCGTAGGCATGTAACCACTCTTCGGAATATAACTGTCTCTAGACTTTTGTAGTCGGCAGAGATCTCTGTAGTCTGGCAACGCTAAAATCACATGTCAAGAATCAACAAGAGACTACCTAACTTTATAAAGCCTACCTACTGTACGTAAAACATTCTCCTGCATTCTTGACACAAAACACAACAATGATGCCAAAACTGACGTTATGCCCTGGCCTAATCTATTTACATTGGTGGGGTCAGGTGGTGGTACTGAAATGTGTTGTTTCTAGTGATTTCCTGTTATGTTTAGGGAGGTACTGTATGTGGGGAGAACTTTTGCTGTCTGTCTTTCTTTCTGGGTACAAATAATGCAGAGGGAGGTACAGTGGGGAGAACAAGTATTTGATACACTGCCGATTTTGCAGGTTTTCCTACTTACAAAGCAAAGTATGTAGAGGTCTGTAATTTTTATCATAGGTACACTTCAACTGTGAGAGACGGAATCTAAAACAGAAAATAATTAATTAGCATTTTATTTGATCACCTACCAACCAGTAAGAATTCCGGCTCCCACAGACCTGTTAGTTTTTCTTTAAGAAGCCCTCTTAAAGATTTTTGTTTCAGATTCTGTCACTCACAGTTGAAGAGTACCTATGATAAAAAGACTTCTACATGCTTTATAAGTGGGAAAACCTGCAAAATCGGCAGTGTATCAAATACTTGTTCTCCCCACTGTATTACAGAAAACTTCAAAGTCATGGAGCACAAGGACTGCCAGGATCTTTGAAAATAACATAATTTAGACATACAGTACATAATACAACTGGAATCAACACAGAAATTTCGCTTGAATATGTCTAATAATCCATGTCCAAGTTTGCTCTTTGAAAATTCAACTGAAAAAATATCTCCCTAATTGTTAGAACAAATCTGGCGATCCACGTTGTGGTAAGGTGGAAATGTAAAGATCATTTAGATGTACTAAACAAGCAATGACAGTGAAGGTAATCTCCACACAGAAACATTGCATTTAAATGTCAGTCTGATACAAGGCTGATCTTCACTACTGACTGAATCAAGCCTTTACATTTTTTGCTATGCCTGATTTAATGCATGCTATTTTATTCTCTGATATAATGAAGGTTTTATTGTTTTAAACTCCCAGGGTCTATTGTGCATAGTGTATATAAGTCTCACACAAGTATTTGAAAATGGCCTATGTGGGAGTGACCATATCATTCAATGGGAGTGAACTTACTGAGATATGTGATATTTGGTGTGAAACTCCTGACATTGATATTGTACACAAACACTTTTCCATTGCATCTATAGCCTTGTAGCATAAAAAGAAAAGGACTAGTAAGCGGTTATATTATCCACAATTGTCAAGTTTTAATGAAACAGTAACTGCCTTGTTTTGTGCTGCTGTACTGTAGCCTAAGTAGTGCCACAACAATGTTATAATGTTCTGAATGTTGTTTGGGTTCAAGATGCTTCAGGTGTTATGGGAGACGATTTGTTGATACAGCCAATTAAGCAAATGTTGATGACCTCTTTACTCTGTCTACCAGTAATGTCGTTTGTATGCTTTGTCTTGCAGGATGATGGTGGGCAGGCCTGGGAGTCCCACACGGAAAACCCATGCAGAACATATATGCACCCTGGAATATATCACAATACAATGCATGTCATGAATTTTAATGTTGGATATTATGTGTTAAAATAATGAAATATATGAATATGCAGTACTTTAAGCATTTCTCATCAACATATCATGGAAATAACCTTCAAGACATTATTTTCCAGAGAATCTCCTAGTTATAGTGAGTTTAATTACTGTTGGCAAAATGGGAAGCAAACCAACATAACCATCAGTCTAGGCCATATTGTTTTACATTAATTACTGTGAAAAGGCAATTATTATCTTTTACAAACAAGAGCCGATTTGTAAATTGTACCATACACTGCGTGCAGAATTATTATGCAAATGAGTATTCTGATCATATTATTATTTCTATGCACATTTTCCAAACCATATGATTGAGCATTCAACCATATAAACTTGAATGCTCATTGGATTGAATAATTTTCAGGTGATATGTATTTGTGTAATGAGGGAGGGTGTAGCAACAGTGAATAACACCTTATATCAAGGTGTGCATAATTATTAGGCAGCTTCATGACCTCAAGTAAAATGGGCCAAAAAAGAAATTTAACTGACACTGAAATGCCTTTCAGACGTAAAATGCCTTTGCAACACTTTTGAAATAGCTAAACTATTGCTCAAAACAAAAACAAAAATTGCTCAAACTTTTTGTTGCAAATAGTCAACTGGGGTGCAAAAAAATGCATGGAGAAGAAAAGACGCAAATTAACTGCAAAAGACTTGAGGATAATTAAATGTGAAGCTACCAAGAACCCATTATCCTCCAGTGTCACCATATTCCAGGACTGCAACCTACCTGGATTGTCCAGAAGTACAAGGTGTCAAGTGCTCAGAGACATGGCCAAGGTCAAGAAGGCTGAAAGAAGACCACCAATGAATAAGATTCACACGTTTAAGCGTATAGATTGGGCAAAGAATTACCTGAAGACAGATTTTTCAAAGGTATCATGGACAGATGAAATGAGAGTTAATCTTGGTGGACCAGATGGATGGGCCTGTGGCTGGATCACTAATGGACACGGCACCATTTCAAGTCAGGCGCCAGCAAGGTGGAGGAGGGGTACTGGTATGGGCTGCTATCATTAAGGATGAGGTAGTTGGACCTTTTCGGGTTGAAGATGGACTGAAACTCAACTCCCATACCTACTGCCAGTTTCTGGAAGAAACTTTTTTCAAGCTGTGGTACAGGAAGAAGTCCTCAGCATCCAAGTACTCCACTGCTTGGCTAGCAAGCAAGGGCCTCAAAGATGCCCGAATAATGACCTGGCCCCCTTCTTTACCTGACTTAAATTCTATTGAGAACTTGTGGGCCCTTCTCAAACGTAAGATTTACAGTCAGGGAAGACAATACACCTCTTTGAACAGCATTTGGGAGGCTGTGGTTGCTGCATCAGCGAAAGTTGATAGTGAACAGGTCAACTGACAGACTACATGGATGGAAGGCTCATAGCAGTTATTGAAAAGAAGGGTGGCTATATCGGTCACTGAATAAGGCCAAATGTTATTTAATTTTCATTTTGTGTTACTTATTTGATGCACTTACTCAAAAAATTTAGAATAAACAAGTGAGTTGAAGAAATATTTTTTGTAATTTAGATGCCAAATAATTCTGCACATTAATTGTTGCCTAATAATGGTGCTCACTTATGTATTCCCCTGAGAAAGATCAACAAAAAAAATCCTTTGTGAAGAATTCCGGTTTAAGGTTTCAATTATATTTTGGATTGACTGAGAGCATTGTGTTTGTTCAACAATAAAATAAATCTTGATGAATACGATTTGCCTAATAATTGTGCACGCAGTGTATATATATATACCATAATTTCTATTAAATACATAAATGTAAGTGCAGAAACAACTAGAGTCAGTCATCTTAATTTAATAAGGACCCTTTTCACAGTATCAAACAACTGCCATTGTGTCACAATATAATGATAAATGTTTAATAAATACACCAAAGTTTTGACTTGAGTCACTGTCAAGCAGCATATAGCACCTTTTTCAGTTTCAATATAATGAACCACTTTGTACTCCCAAGTTTACATTTAAAAAAGAAAACAATACGAATACATTTTAACACAGTATCATGAATGCCATTCCTCTTTGTAAAAGTACTTCAAAGAAACGACTAGATCTCATAATAAACACATGACAGGAAACAATACAAATATGGAAATATATCAGTTAGATGTAAATGCTAAATGCATATTACCAACTATAATTTTGTCATTTATGTAAATATATTTACATGTATTTAAGACAATAAAACATATTTGAAAAATTGAATATGTAAATATATGTATGAAATATTTGCCCATACATTAATAACACATATAATACATGTATTAGTATATTTAAAATATATGCAGTGGGGCAAAAAAGTATTTAGACAGTCACCAATTGTGCAAGTTCTCCCACTTAAAAAGATGAAAGAGGCCTGTAATTGTCATCATAGGTACATTTAAACTATGAGAGGCAAAATGAAGAAATATAATCCAGAAAATCCCATTGTATGATTTTTAAATAATTAATTTGCATTTTATTGCATGACATAAGTATTTGATCACCTACCAACCAGTAAGAATTCCAGCTCGCACAGACGTGTTAGTTTTTCTTTAAGAAGCCCTCCTGTTCTCCACTCATTACCTGTATTAACTGCACCTGTTTGAACTTGTTACCTGTATAAAAGCCACCTGTCCACACACTCAATCAAACAGACTCCAACCTCTCCACAATGGCCAAGGCCAGAGAGCTGTGTAAGGACATCAGGGATAAAATTGTAGACCTGCACAAGGCGGGGATGGGCTACAGGACAATAGGCAAGCAGCTTGGTGAGAAGGCAACAACTGTTGGCACAATTTTTTGAAAATGGAAGAATTTCAAGATGACGGTCAGTCTCCCTCAGTCTGGGGCTCCATGCAAGCATCAATGATCATGAGGAAGGTGAGGGATCAGCCCAGAACTACACAGCAGGACCTGGTCAATGACCTGAAGAGAGCTGGGACCACAGTCTCAAAGAACCATTAGTAACACACTACGCCGTCATGGATTAAAATCCTGCAGCGCACGCAAGGTCCCCCTGCTCAAGCCAGCACATGTCCAGGCCCGTCTGAACTTTGACCATCTGGATGATCCAGAGGAGGAATGGGAGAAGGTCATGTGGTCTGATGAGACAAAAATAGAGCTTTTTGGTCTAAACTCCACTCGCCGTGTTTAGAGGAAGAAGAAGGATGAGTACAACCCCAAGAACACCATCCCAACCGTGAAGCATGGAGGTGGAAACATCATGCTTTGGGGATGCTTTTCTGCAAAGGGGACAGGACTACTGCACTACTGGAGCTGAAAGTCCATATTGCCCAGTGACAGCTCCGAAACCTGAAGGATGTGGAGAAGGTCCGAATGGAGGAGTGGACCAAAATCCCTCTGCATTGTGTGCAAATTCGGTCAAGAACTACAGGAAACGTATGATCTCTGTAATTGCAAACAAAGGTTTCTGTACCAAATATTAAGTTTTGCTTTTCTGATGTATCAAATACTTTTGTCATGCAATACAAATGCTAATTAATTACTTAAAAATCATACAATGTGATTTTCTGGATTTTTGTTTCAGATTCCGTCACTCACAGTTGAAGAGTACCTATAATAAAAAGACTTCAGACTTCTACATGCTTTGTAAGTGGGAAAACCTGCAAAATCGGCAGTGTATTAAATGCTTCTTCTCCCCACTGTACATCAGTTTAATCATTTTGAAATTGCATCTTTGTACATAGTTCTTCTGTTTTAGGGTGCAATTGTCACCATCCTTTACTTCGGGGTTCATTGTAAATTACTAAAATAAAGTATGAAAAATGTGATACTTATCTGGCATGTACTGTACCAACACAATGTTTTATATTGCTGGTTTCAGGAAAACGAAACTCCCTTGTAACTAATGGTTAATAGAATATTCAGGGTCAGTTCAACAAATTCCCAAATTAATTTCCAGTCAACTTTAAGATATACATACTGTAAGAAATGTAGTTTAAAACAAAATCTCTCTAAGACTATTTTGGAAACTCCACAGAAAATATGAAATATCAAATCAATGTGGCAAGAGTGAAGAGTATGCAAATCTCAAGCCAGGGGGTGCTGCCAAAACTCCACTTATCATTCAGGATTAACGTTTAAGTTTAAAATCTGCAAACCACATGCTGATGTGAGTCACGATTGGTAAGAATAAGGAGATGATGCTGATGTGCTTTTCACTCACACCATGCCTCTAACACAAACACCCACCTCACCTCATGCTGTGATTTGAAGTTATTTATGAAACACTAATTTCTCGCCAAGAACTTAAGCTGTCCAGCCTGCATAATATCCCCAATGTTTCCAGGCTGCCATTGCAAAATTGCTGCATCTGCCAGTCCAAAAGATTTGATGATTGTATTATTGTTCAGATGTTTACACATTTTCAGGGCACGCATTCAGTTTCATTTAAAAGAAAATGAGCAGTGAAGGCTTATATTCTTATGTTGTTGCAAACACACTGTGGATATCAGGCCTTTCAAAGATCCTGGCATTGATCAGAAAGGATTCAGAATTCAGATTCAGAATCAGTTTTATTCACCAGGTATGTGTACACATAAGAGGAATTTGAATCTGGATAATGAGGATGTGCTAACTAAACAAAGCACACTCAACAAGCCTTGTTTTTGTAATGATTTGTTACTGGAAACAGTAGGCTCATTTCAGCTGACAGACTGCATCTCTGTCAGAGTGCTGTGGTGGTGCCTGAAGAAGTGGGTATACTCTCATTTTACCAGACCCCCCTCCCCCCCACATCACAAATGTGCATTTCCTGCAAATTACATTTTGAAACACTCGCTTATATACCTACAAATCACAACAAATGAAAGTTTATCACAGGGGTGAAAGTCAGTCACACTCTGGAGGGACCAAGTAAGCGAGGGTTTGGTTTCTTCTCCCAGGACAAATAATATTTTTCCTGAAACGTAACTTTGATTCGCCTATTTTGCAAATTTGATAAGAGATTCAGGTAAACAAAGTATGTGGACACCCGACCATCACACCCATATGAGCTTGTTGGACATCCCATTCCACACTCATATGGAGTGCCCCCCCCCCCCTTTGCAGCTTTAACAGCCGCCATGCTTCTAAAAGGCTTTCCACAAGATTCTGGAGTGTCTGAGGTCGGGCACTGATGTTGGATGAGGTCAGGGCTCTGTGCAGGCCACTTGGGTAGTGATGGGTCGTTCACCAACAAGTCGACTTTAAGAGCGGGCTCTTGGTGAACTTTGGGAGCCGGCTCGGATGTCAGAAGAGCCAAATCTATTTATAAATATATTAAAGGATATTAATAATCAAAATATTTGAATTAATGTAATTAACTAATTCAAAGAATGTTTTTTTTTTATAATATAGCGCACACATTCTTTCTGACTGTTTGATCAGAATACCGTAATTCTCTATTTATAAGTCGCATCGTGTATAAACCGCACCATTCATTTTATAGCTTTGTATGTATACAAACCCAAGTATTAACTGCACTCATATAGAAATGATGACTCATACATACATTCAGGGATGTTATTCCAGCAAAAGCCAAGGTATGGCAATGTGAATAATAATCGCGTACCCGGTTGTCAAGGGAGGAAGTAATTAAATTATTGATTGCAGTATTTGATAGTCTATTGTTCATGATGTTATAGACACAATACTCTGTCTTAAACTATAGCTCATCTCAAAGAACTTCCGGTTTTCCTCTACTGTATAGATATTACAGTATAGAATACACAACACCGTACTGTAAGCCCACTGGCTGATTACTGTCGCGCTTTGACTAAATGTGACTTCCTGTGTACGGATAAACGATGGCCCCGCTCTGTGAGTTTGTGTGGTCTTCCACTTCGTGGCTGGGCTGTTGTTGCTCCTAGGCGCTTCCACTTCTTAAATATAGCAATTACAGTTGACCAGGACAGAGCTACGTAGTAGGGCAGAAATTTTACGAACTGACTTGGGGCAAAGGTGACATGTTATGACAGTGCCACGTTTAAAGTCAATGAGCTCTCCAGTAAAACCCATTCTACTGCCAATGTTTGAGTATTGAGATTTCATGGCTATCTACTGGACTGTATGCACCTGTGAGCAATGGGTGTGGCTGTAACCCCTGAACTCAATGAACTCTTGCACGCCCAGAAATGAGATGCAGAATGCATTTTTTGTTATAACCTTAGTAAAAAGTTTTGTTTGAAACTTAGGCAATTATGGTCTAATTACAATAATTGTTTATTTTGAAATAAATTCTTAATTATTTTCTTCAAAAAACAACATCCAGATCCATGTAGACGTACACATTTGAAAGTGTATCCGCAGGCACACCAACGCAACACCTTCAGCAGCAAATGCTGTACACAGATCAGCCACAACACTATAACCACTGACAGGTGAAGTGAATAACACTGATAACCTCGTTGAGTGAGTGGCACATATTAGGCAGGAAGTGAACATTCTGTCCTCAAAGTTGATGTGTTAGAAGTACGAAAAATGGCCAAGCATAAGGATCTTAGCGACATTGATAAGGGCAAAATTGTGATGGCTAGACGACTGGGTCAGAGCATCTCCAAAACTGCATCCCTTGTGGGGTGTTCACGGTCTGCAATGGTCAGTAACTATCAAAAGTGGTCCAAGATAGGAAAAGCAGCAACAGGGTCATGGGCAGCCAAGGCTCATTGATGCACGTGGGGAGCAAAGGCTGGCCTGTGTGGTCCAATCCAACAGACAAGCTACTGTAGTTTAAATTGCTGAAAATGTTAATTCTGGTACTGATAGAAAAGTGTCAGAACACACAATGCATTGCAGTTTGTTGGGTATGGGGCTGAAGAAGGTGGCCTGGTCTGATGAATCACATTTTCTTTTACATCACGTAGATGGTCGGGTGTGTGTGCGTCACTTACTTGGAGAACACATGGCACCAGGATGCACTATGGGAAGGAGGCAAGCCAACAGAGGCAGTGTGCTGCTTTGGGCAATGTCCTACTAGGAAGTTTTGGGTCCTGCCATTCATGTGGATGTTACTTTGACGCATACCACTTACCTAAGCATTGTTGAAAACCATGTGCACCCTTTCATGGCAACGGTATTTCCTGATGGCACTGGCCTCTTTCAGCAGGATAAAGTACCCTGCCACGTCTTGGTACCAGATACAACAGCACATCTTCAGAGGTCTTGTGGAGTCCATGCCTCGACGGGTTTTGGCGGTAAAAGGGGGACCTACACAATATTAGGCAGATGGTCATAATGTTATGGCTGGTGTATCAAAACGAAATGTTTTTGCTGAACAAACAAAAGGTGAATGGGGGTCAATCGTACCCGTCCCTAATGGAAGTCTTAGACTGGCTAGAAAGAGATATTCCCCAACATTAACAGTTTACTTTGCTGACGTTTGAAAGGGAACTTACAGAGACTTTTGAGTTTAATTAAATAATTTACTTCAAGGATAAGCCACGTCATGTTGCCCTTTAAGATGTCAACATGCACAGGTAGGCTGTCCCAATAACGTTTCATGTAAATGTCATTTGGGGGATGCTGTGTAGATTCTTGCCTAGTTGTTATCTAATTCCAATCTGTTGTAGGCCTATTATTTATTTGATAAGCCTATGTAAAGAACGATTGCAATGTGACATTTAAAATAACAATCAAAGAATGGACTACAGTGTTGTAAATAGAATTCGATAAGGCACACCAATTTTTTCAGATGCACACCCACAGTCTTTTTTCTGTCAAAAAAATTAAGAGACCAATGCAACTTTTTCTTTCCTTTCCAAAAAAAGTTGAAAAGGAAAGTTTTGAATGAGGAACATCACCATAATAATAATGGCAGGCCCTACAGGTATTGGATGGATGACTTGCCAATTACCATTCTGCTACTTTATCCACACCCAAGTGAATACAATTTAAGCACACAGATTGAAATCTCCATAGATGTCTATCAGCAATAGAATGGCCTGTACTTAAGAGTTCAGTGACTTTTAGTGGTACCAGCTTAGGCCTATTCAAAAAGTCTGTTACAATTTTTGCCCTGCTAGAGCTTCCCGAGTCGACTGTATGTGCAGTTATTGTGAAACGGAAAAAGTAGCTCAGCCGGACCGCCGAGTGCTGGAGCGTGTGTAAAACCTTTTGATCCTTGGTTGCAAAACTCACTACCAAGTTCCAACTGCTTCTAGAAGCAACATCAGTACAGTGACGGTTTCCTCAGGGCTTTATGGTATGGGTTTCCATGGCCTAAAATCACCATGTGCAATGCATGTTGTAATGCTTCCCACCACTGGATTTTGGAGGAGTGGAAATATATTCTCAGGATTGAAGAATCACGCTTCACCATCTGGCCCTTTTCTGTTTTAGCATGATAACGCTACTATGCACAAAGAGAGATCCATACAGAAGTGTTTTGTCAAAGAACTTTTCTGGCCTGCACAGACTCCTGTTCCCCATCAAAAACCTTGGGATGAAATATAATGCCAACTGCGGGGGGATCAAAATAATGGCCATGATTTTGGAAGGAGACAAGTAGGTATCTACACTTTTGTTTGTCTAGTGTGCACAATTATTATGCCAATTGTATTCCTAAAGATTTATTTTATTGTTGAACAAACACAATGCTCTCAGTCAATCCAAAATATAATTGAACCTCAAACCTGAATGTTTAACAAAGGAAGAATACGTTTTGATCCTTCTCAGGGGAATACATAAGTGTCCACAAATGCTGTTCAAAGAGGTGTATTGTCTTCCCTGAATGTAAATCTCACATTTGAGAAGGGTCCACAAGTTCTCAATAGGATTTAAGTCAGGTAAAGGGGACCAGGTCATTATTCTGGCATCTTTGAGGCATTTGCTTGCTAGCCAAGCAGTGGAGTACTTGGATGCATGTGATGGAGTATTGTCCGGCATAAAGAACATGGCCTTCTTGAATGCTGAGGACTTCTTCCTGTACCACTGCCTGAAAAAAGTATCTTCCAGAAACTGGCAGTATGTATGGGAGTTGAGTTTCAGTCCATCTTCAACCCAAAAAAGGTCCAACTACCTCATCCTTAATGATAGCAGCCCATACCAGAACCCCTCCTCCACCTTGCTGGCGCCTCACTCGAAGTGGTGCCATGTCCATTAGTGATCCAGCCACGGGCCTATTCATCTGGTCCACCAAGATTCACTCTCATTTCATCTGTCCATAAAACCTTTGAAAATTCTGTCTTCAGGTATTTCTTTGCCCAATCTATATTCTTCAACATGTGAATCTTATTCAGTGGTGGTCTTCTTTCAGCCTTCTTGACCTTGGCCATGTCTCTGAGCACTTGACACCTTGTACTTCTGGACACTCCAGGTAGGTTGCAGTCCTGGAATATGGTGACACTGGAGGATAATGGGTTCTTGGTAGCTTCACATTTAATTATCCTCAAGTCTTTTGCAGTTAATTTGCGTCTTTTCTTCTCCATGCATTTTTTTGCATGGTCACGCCTCAATAGTTTAGCTATTTCAAAAGTGTTGCAAAGGCATTTTATGTCTGAAAGGAATTTTACAATTTATGACTTTTCAGTGTCAGTTACATTTCTTTTTTGGCCCATTTTACTTGAGGTCATGAAGCTGCCTAATAATTATGCACACCTTGATATAAGGTGTTATTCACTGTTGCCACACCCTCCCTCATTACACAAATACATATCACCTGAAAATGATTCAATCCAATGAGCATTCAAGTTTATATGGTTTGGATTATTTCTATGTACATAGAAATAATAATACGATCAGAATATTCACTTGCCTAAAAATGTTGCACGTCTTTGCATAAATCATGTTTGTATGTACCAATCCAAAATGTATAATTGACAGACATTTGCATGTTGTCTCAGCAGCATGAGAAGTGCCTACATTTTATTACGCCATCACCTAAAACTTGGTAAATGTAGCTTTTTAGGGACATACTACCTCTACAAAACCAGTGCAGGCCTTCCATGCATAGTCTAGCACAGCAAACCTGAATGTAAATCTAAGGTAGCCACAGCCAGCCGAGGCATTTAGCCTCAGTGCTGCTGTAATTGCTGTTCTCACTGCTTGGAGGAAAGAAGGAAGAGTGAGGAAAGAATATGCCAGAGATGCTCTTGGCTCCGAAATAATCACCCTGTCTTCTTCAACCGTGGTCTGTGATCTGTCAGACGCAACTAACACCCAGTCCTTCTGTCCTACCTCCCTCAAAAATTGGTCCAATGTTTCATTCAGAAGCTCCCAAGATTTACATTTAGCAGTGGCACGTTCACACCTTGTGATCAGTTTTATGTGCTGGCTGCTCGACAATATGCAAAATATACAGTAATTTAAGTCATCTTTACCAACAGGTTGAGAAAGCCTGTGGGTTTAAGCCTTTAGGGGAAAAATTTGACAGCAACTCTACCCAAATATTCAGGTTTATGAAGCAATGAAGCTTTTAGTTACCTGGACCTGGCATCAGGCAGGTTTGGTTGTTTTTGCAACAAGGACTTGTTAGATACAGACTCTTTGTTGAGATAAAAAAAAACTGTGTGGCAAAATGTTTTGCCAGAGCAAGAAGTTTGGGTAGACAACCAGGCAGGGTTGGTGAGGACAGGAGTAAAAAAACATATGGATGAGAAGAAATACAGAGAGTTCCTTTGAATTTTCTAAGGTTTGCATTCGAAATATTTACTTCTCTGCCTAAAGAATTATACATGTAATGTATATCAAATGCTGAATTTCAGGTACTGTATACTAAAATGCTGGGTGTGTTCAAGGTAAGTTCAGGAATGTGTCTATATCCACTGTGACATTTTCTCACCACACATATTTCCATTCACAGACCATTAAACACTCAAATCTCTTTCTCTCTCTCTCTCTCTCTCTCTCTCTCTCTCTCTCTCACACACACACACACACACACACACACACAACTCTAACTCCCTCACTCATATCTTCACAACATGGTAACTTATTTTCATGGTGATTTTTTTTTACACCTTAAGCACAATGTGTGACTTAAGATTTGGCTACAGGGATTACATTGAAATTCAGCATAGCATGCAAACCACATACACACACATACAGTATGCTGCATGAAAGCCCACATACATACACACACCACTTTAATACTAAGCCCAAAATATGGCAACTTTATCATCTAAAATTTTTTTTGCGGAATCTTAAAAGTATCTGAAAGGCATGTTGACATCAAAGCTACATTTGTTTTCAGCAACCAATCTAATGATGATTTTGGTGAAGTTCTGCCTACAGCAAAGTATGAACAAAATTATACTGTATTGGCATTTTCAAATGTTCTGGCTCTTTGAGGTCCTGATGCAATACACTCACAATGGACCAATGAACCAATCTAGGTATCAAAGAGAGGATACACATCCGGATTAATTGTTTATGTTTCAGGAACAGGGAACACAGAATCATTTAACCGTTAGCTGCATGGACAAATCATGTACTGGCAGAACTCATTTGACAAACTATTCCTCACGCTTACTTCCAAAAATTAATAGTTAACACCAAGCTATAAAAATATGTGCTTAATTTATCCCCAAAACTACCGCACCCATTAGCTAACCTACATGCCAATGTGGATAGAAAATTAATTAAGGACAATAACATGATACAGTGACCAGTAAAAGTTTTTCGACAGTGACAGATAACATTTTTGGCTCTGTATTCCAGCACTTTATATTGTAAAAGTTACCAATAACTATGTTTTAAAGTGCAAATTTAATTTGAGACATTGGAGCAACCAGCTATACATGAAAGCTTATTTTTTGCAGTCCTCTTCTTAGAGTGCCAAATGCCTTGGTTAGTAAAAATGATTCACAACAGTGTTGTACATTTTCAGCATTTACATTGCAATGATTGTCTGACATCTGCTTCTAAGAAACATCCCCAGGTGCCTGATGAGGTGAATTGTAGTGACAACCCTTTAAATTACACTGCTAAAGTCCAGGACTGACAGGATGGTCATTCTTAAAAGAATATGTTTTGTAGCATGGGTGAAGGATGCTTTGTTTCAACAATTTGAAAACAGTTTTGATTTTAATTTTAGGTTGGATGGGTCTACAAAGAGAGTGTGCGGTCTGAACAGATACAGAGATACTTGTAGGTCTCAACATGATCTTACTTAGATTCATCTAAGGTGAGAATGTGTGTAGGGCAGGCGGGTACTGTTAGTGTCTGACTGTAGTTCATTTTGTTTTGAGTAGTTTGAGATCAAGGAAAGTGAGTTCTGTGTTATTGAAACTATGTTGAAGGGTAGTCAGCACAGAGTTCAACAACAGGCCAGATGCTTAAAGATGGATAAGGGAATCACCGGCAGCAAGTGCAACATGATTTATGTTCTGAATACAGAGAAAAGGTTTGGTCCAAGAATCAAACCCTAAGGAACTTCATGATAGCCGCCATTGGTTAGATAGCAGGCCCTCAGATATTACACTTCCTTCTATGTATGTTGAGATTATTGTTTTGGGGTGTCCCATACACCCTCATTCTTACAAAAGCCTAATTAAGGGGTATTTCATTTCACATGGTATACCTTGATTGTTTTCATCATGTACTGTCCATTGATTGCATACATTTCTGTATCTTGATCAAAGTAATTTCCTATCCTGTTAATGAATTATCCTGATCAACTGTCAGAAATTAGTGTGTGCTAACCTAGCCTACACTGACTGAAATGATAAAGGGTGGCCAAGGCTCATTGATGCACCTGGGGAGCGAAGGCTGGCCCGTGTGGTCTGATTCACAAGCTACTGTAGCTCAAATTCCTGAAAAGTTAATCCTAGTACTGATAGAAAGGTGTCAGAACACACAGTGCATCGCTGTTTGTTGGTTATGGGGCTGTGTAGCCACAGACCTGTCAGGGTGCCCATGCTGACCCCTTTCCACTGCAGAAAGTGCCTACAATTGGTGAGCAAAGTGAGCATCAGAACTGGACTACGGAGCAATGGAAGAAGGTGGCCTGGTCTGATGAATCACGTTATCTTTTAAATCACTCGCTTACCTGGAGAACACATGGCACCATGATGCACTATGGGAAGGAGGGAAGCCGGCAGAGGAAGTGGGATGCTTTGGGCAAAGTTCTGCTGGGTAATCTTGGGTCCTGCCATTCATGTGGATGTTACTTTGACATGTACCACCTACCTGAGTATTGTTGCAGACCATGTGCACCCTTTCATGGCAAAGGTATTCCCTGATGGCATTGGCCTCTTTCGGCAGGATAATGTACCCTGCCAAAAAGCAAAAATGGTTCAGGAATGATTTGAGGAACACAACAACGAGTTTAAGGTGTTGACTTGACCTCCAAATTCCCCAGATCTCAATCCAATCGAGCATCTGTGGGACGTGCTGGACAAACAGGTCTGATCCATGGAGGCCCCACCTCGCAACTTACAGGATTTAAAGGATCTGCTACTAACGTCTTGGTGCCAGATACAACAACACACCTTCAGAGATCTAGTGGAGTCCATACCTTGACGGGTCAGCGCTGTTTTGGCGGCAGAAGGGGGACCTACATAATATTAGGCAGGTGGTCATAATGTTATAGCTGATATACACTCACCTAAAGGATTATTAGGAACACCTGTTAAATTTCTCATTAATGCAAATATCTAATCAACCAATCACAGGTGCTTCAATGCATTTAGGGGTGTGGTCCTGGTCAAGACAATCTCCTGAACTCCAAACTGAATGTCAGAATGGGAAAGAAAGGTGATTTAAGCAATTTTGAGCGTGGCATTGTTGTTGGTGCCAGACGGGCCGGTCTGAGTATTTCACAATCTGCTCAGTTACTGGGATTTTCACGCACAACCATTTCTAGGGTTTACAAAGAATGGTGTGAAAAGGGAAAAACATCCAGTATGCGGCAGTCCTGTGGGCGAAAATGTCTTGTTGATGCTAGAGGTCAGAGGATAATGGGCCGACTGATTCAAGCTGATAGAAGAGCAACTTTGACTGAAATAACCACTTGTTACAACCGAGGTATGCAGCAAAGCATTTGTGAAGCCACAACACGCACAACCTTGAGGCGGATGGGCTACAACAGCAGAAGACCCCACAGGGGTCTATAAATAGGAAAAAGATACTACAATTTGCACGAGCTCACCAAAATTGGACAGTTGAAGACTGGAAGAATGTTGCCTGGTCTGATGAGCCTCGATTTCTGTTGAGACATTCAGATGGTAGAGTCATAATTTGGCGTAAACAGAATGAGAACATGGATCCATCATGCCTTGTTACCACTGTGCAGGCTGCTGGTGGTGGTGTAATGGTGTGAGGGATGTTTTCTTGGCACACTTTAGGCCCCTTAGTGCCAATTGGGCATCGTTTAAATGCCACGGCTTACCTGAGCATTGTTTCTGACCATGTCCATCCCTTTATGACCACCATGTACCCATCCTCTGATGGCTACTTCCAGCAGGATAATGCACCATGTCACAAAGCTCGAATAATTTCAAATTGGTTACTTGAACATGACAATGAGTTCACTGTACTGAAATGGCCCCCACAGTCACTAGATCTCAACCAAATAGAGCATCTTTGGGATGTGGTGGAACGGGAGCTTCGTGCCCTGGATGTGCATCCCACAAATCTCCATCAACTGCAAGATGCTATCCTATCAATATGGGCCAACATGTCTAAAGAATGCTTTCAGCACCTTGTTGAATCAATGCCACATAGAATTAAGGCAGTTCTGAAGGCGAAAGGGGGTCAAACACAGTATTAGTATGGGGGTCCTAATAATCCTTTAGGTGAGTGTATATATATTTTGCTTAACTAAAAAATCTAAACTAAAGAACAAAATGTGTGGAATGTTGTGTTTAACACTTAATTTTGTTAAATTACTGTATTCTTGGTTGGCTTATTTTACGAGTGAAGACAGGCTAATGTTGCCTTGGTTTAACCAGGACCCAACTCAAAACCAGCTAGACAGCTGGTTAAATAACCTGAGGTAACTCAATCACATTAGTTTACTGCAGCTAACTAGCTAAAATTGGTTTGCTTATGTACAGTTACCATTAGCACCAGAGAGGCAACACATTATATTCCTGAAAAACGATGATCATGCAAAACGAGTCAACTTTAAGTCATTATTTGTTAAAACACCAACATGATACAGTTAAAGGTCAAGGTGAAAAGTAATCCATTCTAGTCAGGTAAAACAACAACCTTTTCAGTTTGACCGGTTCGCTGGTGTCCGTTGGTCAGACTAGTCTCAAAATTAGATGCTGTCGCTACTGAACATCCAGGGATGCATGTCTAGAACGTGGCTGTACTGGAATTGGATTAACCGTTCCAAATGCTACTTGGGAAAGGTATAATACTGACATCAGATCAGCTCTTAGATAGTTGCACAGTGGCCAATGGGTCTGAACTATTGAGTTGATCTGCTTGAGAAACAGCAGGCAGCAGGCATAATTCAAACTGTAATGATGGGTGAAGCCTTGACATTATTATGGGTGTGTGAAATCTATGATTTCCTAAATAAGACTAGAGTTCCCTGTGGCCTTCCCATAGACAGAGGATTTAGTCCACATGGCCTACAGTGGCCCTGGGAAGATTAGGGACAGTCTGTTGATATTGGGTTGTTCCCCTGTATCTGACTAACATGTCACAGTTATTAGTCAAAGGGTTTGACACCGCAGGCTGTCTCAAAGATTCATTTCCATTTCATTTTTCTCAGTAATGTATGCTAATCTCTGTGTCACAGTAATTAGGGTCAATATTTAATAACATATGTAAATAACATAATTCACAAATTCTTCACAAAAAGCCCACATTATTCTGTATTTCTGAAAAACACTGATATCCCTCTTTGCATTATTTTCAAAGAGTCTAGCTGATTGAAGTAAGTACACTGAGTACCCTGAAAATATAATTCATCGTTCTTAAATCCCTAATGGAATTTTGCAGTAGCAGAGAATGTTGTCTTTAATAAATGCTTTATTCACTTAGTTGATAGCCCCAACTTATCCAGCATTACGGTTAGAACAAATCTACACAATCGCTTTGTCTTTTGCTTTGATCTGTGAGATCATAAATATAGACATGAGGTTGTCACAGTTTTGACAAAGGCTCGCTTTGACTCTTACCTTTGATTAGACCATCTGTCAGAGGGACAGGGACCCAAGACAGACCCATCATATTGAACCTAATAGACACCGACACTGAACCAAGTTCAGGGGGGGAGGGTTGTGTGCCCTTTGTGGACACATATATAGATAGCACGGAACAGTCCCACCCTGCAGCTACAGGATAGCAGGCTCCAGAGAGAGCGAAGAGTGAAATGAAAGATGAAGTGCGTGAGAGAGAAACATGTGTGCGTTAGGCGCCTTGCGTCACACAAGAGCGAGCTACTGTGGGGAAGGTACGAAAAAAACACATGTGTGTGTGTGTGTGTGTGTGTGACAGAGTAAATGGTAGAAAATGAGAGATGGAGAATGCAAGAGATACCATGAAAGAACGCTGAGTTGGATGTCTTGTCTCACAGGGGATGGATTTTCAGGAGCGTAACAGACCATCTGTGCCCTTACATAAAGTGTTTCCCTCAAGTGGGATTAGGAATGGGGGAAGAAACATAGTAATCTGTGACACTCAGTCTGCTGAAAGGAAAGCCCTGTGAACCATAAGCAACCGGGGTTGTCCTAAAGGATGGGAGACGTGAGAGTGAGAAGCAGAACGTTCCTTCACTCTCTTGTCCTCACTACATCCTAGCTCTGCCCAACATTATCGTATTCCTGTTTGGCTTTCCGTGTCATGCCATGCTCATTTTGGACTATACTGTATGAATCATGCTTGAATCAGCAGTGAGGGATATAAATACACATTAAGCGTCTCTGATTATCAGAAACGCTTCAATGTTCAATAGAAAATGCGCAGTTCCTGCATTCATTATTGAACTCATAAATGAATTACACCATTAATGATTATTAAACAATATAAATGCTGAATGAGCTTAATTCAACTGTTTTACCCTGTCAGAACCCAAAATAATCTGTACGGTAAACTTGTGAAAACGGCTTATGTAAAGAATCATTTGAAATATACAGGTAAAGTGAATACATGTCATTCATATTTTACTGCATCCAATATAACAGGAATTAGGTATGTCTGGAAGTTCTGAGTGTATTTGATTTTAAAACAAATTATGAAGTGGGACTGTAGTTAGTCAAATTAACCTGTAAAAATATTAAAATGTGCTCTCATTAAACCAATGTAGACCTTTTACTAAGTGAGAATAACACTTTCTAGCCTTTGTATCTATTTACATGTTTCCACTGTTTGATGTGGCTTCATATTTAATAATTTATGGAAACCAGTTGGTATGAAAGTCTGTTTTTGTCCTTGGGCATTTGCTAGTGTATTTGGAAGATGTTTGTGAGATAAAACATAATTTGCATAGTAGGCTCTGATTGGCCAAGCCATGTAAGAAACATTCTCTGAAAAAATACATAACTTCAGACGTCCTTTAAAAAAACTATACAAACAACAGAAAAATATTGTCCATGAGTTCTCTTAAAATCATTCAGTTTTTTCAAGCATATTATCATGTGGTTATAGAAACATTTTAAATTCCCAATTCTATAGCACATCATTCAAAGTTAATTGCATCCAGCGTATCCATGCATGGTCATGTGATTTTAGAAGATGCTAGTGAGACACTATTATCATACTGTATGTGTAGTGGACCTCTGATTGGGCAGGTGATGAAAATGCTGCAAGAATCATTACCAAAAAAATCTAGCTAAATATGGTCCACAAGATTTCTTTAAAGTGTTCATTTCTGTACCATATTTTAATTTGTTGATAGAGGCAGAAGCATTTTGAATCCTTTTTATCCAAGTTCTAGCACGTTCATTCATAAATCTTGCCTATCCAAGCATGGTCACGTGTATACATAACACCATTATTGTTTTTGCATGACCATGTTACTTTCCATATCATCAAAGGGAAATGGCTTTGATAATGTGACCGGAGAGTGACCTTTCAGCCAACGCCTGTTGGATGTTGACCTGAAGGTGTCTTTTTCTTCCAAACAAATTACATTTTAATTGCCCATTTGTTCTCAGTTAACATTAAAAGAGCACTATGAATGTAATGTAGAACTCATCAGACAGAGGGAATAGGCGATGGATGAGGTTCTTGTCAGTTGATTTTACAATGGCTTAAAGTTCACTGGATACCCCAGATGCTTTTGATCTGGCTCATCAACACACATCCCGCTCCTCCTCCGCAACCTGGCAAAACCAAGTGCTGTACTTGCAAAGATGACCCAAATGAGACAACTATAACTGACTTCAGCAGAAGCTTTCTTTTCTTATAAAGGAAAAACCAAGGGAAGAATTAACCTTATGTCACCGTTTTTACTCAGAGGAAGTCAAACAGGGCAGCAGCAGCGACACCAGTCCCTACATGCATATATGATGAGCTAGAGTAGTTACACAGTCGATTACACAAGCTTTCATGTTCTCTTGTTTACATTTTCTGTGAATACCTCTAGGTTGTTTGAGCTAACCTGAATGGAAAGTTCCACATTACGGTGTCATGTTCCTCTCAGAGCTGCTATATGAATATGATACCTGGTAGGCATTGGACCAGTAACTGAAAGATCAGTTGTTCAAATCCCTGAACCGACCAGGTAAAAGAAAAGTATGTTGTTGTGCCTTTGAGCAAATGCTCTTGTAAGTCACATAAAGAAAAGCCTCTGCTAAATTACCAAAATGTTAATGTTGGACACATGGAACAGTGAGGGTTAAGATACTAAAAAAGTCAGACCTGGGATATAACACTGTCTGGTAAAGCTACCTCATTTGATCTTTGTTGCACAATTATACCTTCAATATTACAGCAGCGGGAGGAGACCCCGGGGAAGAAATAGGACACACTGGAGGGACTATGTCTCCCGGCTGGCCTGGGAACGCCTCGGTGTCCCCCCGGAAGCTAGAGGAAGTGTCTGGGGAGAGGGAAGTCTGGGCATCCCTGCTTAGACTGCTGCCCCCGCGACCCGGCCCCGGATAAGCGGAGGAAGATGGATGGATGGATATTACAGCAGTGATTGATTGAGCTTGCCTGTTACAATGGGAGCTCTAGATTCCATTACATCATTTTTGATTACAGCTGTATTCAGTAATACAGTGCTGTGGGAGGAAGGCCGTACAATGTTTGGATGAGGCGATTTTGTGGTAATTGATATATAAATTCAAATCCAAATTACAAAATAGTGCCCTTACCCTAAGCAGTCATTGAATAAAGTACAACAGGAATATATGGTTTGGTTTAGTTTCCCTGACATCATTTCCAAAATCTTGCATTTTAGCACCACTGGCAGAAATCCCAAAGTCCAGATGTACTGTGAAGCTCAACAGGTTATTTTAATGGCAAGCATACCATTATAATAAGGGGCACCTTGATCATGTGGCATTTGTAAAACAAATCCCTTTCAAGTAATAATACCAATTTAAACATTCTTCTAGCATTATGTTCAAGTAATCTACTGTGTAAGGGGCTTGTTGAGCTCAACCAATTTCAGATTCTTCTGGACAATTTGGATATTAGTGAACCAATGCTTATGTAGATCTTTTGACTTGGATAGGTTTTGTGCCAAAAATACTAAAATGCTAGCATTTGGAAATTAAAAGGATTTATTACTTTGCAAACTTATCCATAGACATCTTGAAGGATAAGGACACAAATGTGCTAGTTTAATATTTTGTTAGCCTCATAGCATCTCACCCGGCACAGCCATAAGAGGACTGGTCACCCCTCTGAGCCTGGGTCCTCTCTAGGTTTCTTCCTAAAATTCGACCTTCTTAGGGAGTTTTTTCTAGCCATTGAAATTCAACACTACTGTTGTTTGCTCCTTGGGGTTTAAGGCCGGGTGTCTCTGTAAAGCACTTTGTGATAACTGCTGTTGTAAAAAGGGCTTTATAAATACATTTGATTGAAAATTTGATTGAATTGCCTAAGTCATATTTCAATGTTTTTGGAAAACAAGAAAAAACTTTTTTTTAGAAATCACATTGTTATTTTTTATTGATGTTATAACAGTACATTCAACCAGATGTGTGAACAAGTATGCAAAAAGAAAAAGATCTATCATCAATTGCCTAACAAATAAAAGTGACTTAGGCAGAATATGCCATGACTTAGGCATTTTTTCTCTTACATATAAATGCAAACATAACATAACAATTTTGTTTTACTCTCCTAAATACAACCAAGATGTGTAACTTGCCAACGTTAACCAAGTTGTTTCTTAATGTCTAACCTTAACCACTGCTTTCCTTTCCCACCAAGTTCCACTCAGGTGCTGTGCACACTCATTTTCACACTGTCTATTGATGAGAGAGATTGTCATAGTACTGGTGGGCCACACTTGGTAGTACTGGTTTCATTGCCTGCAAGTCATTGAATTTCCTGACAGTAATAGGCAATTGGGCAGGAAAGAGTGGGACCCAGTGGAATGGTTCTTAAGGGATGTTGATTCGCTGAGGCAGGTCCTCCCATTCAGACTCAAAATCCAACTTGTACTGGATTCGACCATCAGCCAAGTACTGGAGAGCCAGGAGGCCATGGACTGTGGGGTCACCAACTTTTTTACCTGGTCGAATATTGGTAACATAGGCCCCAGATAACTCCATGAAGTCATTGTGGTATAGTTGAGTCACCTTGTATGGGGATGGATGCATTCGTGCAGTCTCAAAGACGACAATGTAATCACGTGGAGTGTGAATATCTTTGACGATGCGCCGCTCAATGAGGCTATGCATGGAGTCACTCCATTTGTGTGTGCCCAGCAACCAGAAACCTTTGCTCTATGGTGACACCATGCTTCATGGCCAGATGAAGGTAGGTGTTGCTGATGGCACCACACCGATTTTGATATCCACAGCCATCACTCCAGACAATGACTTTCTCAATGTTTCCGTTGGCCTCTAGGATTGATTCGAAGTTTTTGGACAGCAGATGGGCAAAAACCTCACTGCTGAGGGAGCCTTCATGCTCTTCCCAAGCGTAACAAAATCCATCTTTGTTTTTCATGTTGAAGCAAGTAAAGTTGGTCATCTGTAATTTAGTTTTGTAATACATTGTACTTGCTTTTGTCTGGGGGCACAGAAGAATGCATTGAAGGTCCATTGTCCACACTGAAAGTTTGTAACTGGATTCCTTTTTATCCTTAGCTTTTTCAGCTTGAGCCTGAGCCTTTAATTTCAAGTGAGTAGTAAGGGTATACTGTTCTGTATTTCCTACCTTGGCACTGTCACATACATCACACTGGTCTTTTTTTGGTATGAACACAGAGTAATTCTGCCTAAGTCAAAGAGATGACTAAGGCAGATAGTGTTTTTGGATTCTAATAAGGACATAGGCAGAAAGGCAGGATGATGCAGCAGTGGTAGGACAGTAAAGTTAGGCAGATATCACAATTTGGCCAAAAAATGACTTAGGCAATTATGCTTTGAGGCGAACGATTTGGGAGAACCATCCCTTTAATATAGATGTGTTTGTCACTGCTGGTATCCTTTACAACACTATCAGCTAAGGATGCACAGTGTGAAAAAATTTGTAAAGAAAAAAGAAAAATGTTTTGACAGTAATTAAAAATGACTTGACAGTTCTGATAGGGCTGAGAATGAGGCACAAGTAAACAAAGCGTTTAACTGCTGTGAAATAGCCTAGCTTTGTCAATGTGTAGTAATATTAAGCTATCATCAGCCTCATGGACAGGCCAGTCCATGAGAAGTGTTGGGCTGAAGTGGAGAGGGAGAGGTAGAGGGGGGCGATAAAATAGTTGGCAGATGCTGCAGCATGATGCCTCCCAGTCCTCTCTAATGTCTGTCACTCCAAGCGATGGGAAGTGCTGGACAAGCATGTGCCTAATCACTGTTGACAATGTGTTGGCTGTTTGTGCAGAGTGGAGATGCAGGGAAGAGTGAGCATGAGAGGTCAACCACTTAACAAGTAGTTCAATCACACCCAGAGCTTATCTCTCAGTCACCTTAACCAGATAAAATACATCCCTGAATGAGAAGAGTAATTTATCTTATGAGAACTTGACCACAGAATTGATTAATGAGTACCCAATGGAAATGCAATCAACTGCTATCAGACATGTTGGGGTTCTTTAATCACTGGATTTGGAGCAATTAAATAACAATAAATAGATGCTCAGGCTATCTGAAATTAAGTGTGATTTAAGTGTGCTGGGGCAGGATCTGTCCTCACCAGTAGGACTGATGACTTGTGGTCAAGAACTATTAAAACAGATGCCACTGCTAATAAAAAAATCATGCTTTGCCAAGTGTAAAACGATATCATCTAATGCTGACGTTTGGCTATGTGGTGTACCTATGTTGTTATATTGCCTTCAGCATGTTGTACATCAACCTCAGAACACATTCAGCTTACCTTTTCAAACTATACATTTATTTTACAGACACGCATCAAAACAATTCTCCGTGGGCTTCCAGCTGTTCCAAAAATCATTAACTCAAATGAGTAACCTCAAATCAGTAGAAGGAAGTTGAAAAGGATTGAGTGCATAAAGTGCTGAATGGCCAAACTAACTAAATCCTGCTCAAACTTATGTTCATGATAAATAACCCACTATAATTTGACATCTACAAAAATATTTTAAAGGGAGTAGGCTATATCAATGCTAGCTATACAGTATAACTGAGCATATGTTACAAGTGATAAGAGAGTTTGGCTCAGTATTATTCATAGCAGATTTGGGAAAGAGAACCTTCCTTATCAAATCTTGCCAAGGGAAACTAAGCGCTAATAGGACAGTAACTAACACATAGCACTAACAATTACAGCAACATTACTTAAATCTCAAATGAAAAAGGAAAATAAAAATTAATAAAGCACAGTAATTGAGAGGGACAGGCTCTTTAAACTGGGGATTTGGAAAGAAATTCACAGAGACTGGTGGATGAGGAATAACAAACTTGAACTATGTGCCAAGAGGATGATTCCCTAGACAGATTACTGGTCGGAGAGGATTAATGCAGAGGATAGTGTTTGAATGTGCAGATTTACAGTCATAACTGAACTGATCACTTCTTAATAACTGGGAGGAGATTTAGAAAGAGAATCAAATTAACTGCATTGAATTCACACTGGCTCCTTTTGTCAATCAATACAGTTGAATTGACTGTGGCGTATACGGTTTAGCGGCTATATTGCTTTCAAAATCAGAGGACAGGTTGTTTGGTCCTATTAATTGTGGAAAATATAGCATGCTGGCAGCCATGAACAGGGTCATCATGCAGATTCACCTATTAAACAACTGGAAGAATATCCAGAATGAAAATGAGCTCAAGGAATATCAGTTAATGAATGTTTTCTGTGAAATAATCTTGAGTGAATAAACTGCTTTGCACCTGCAGAGACAAGGTGTTCTTTTGGTACCACTGTGAAGAGTGATCTCGGCAGTGCTGGCTGGCTAACGTGTGGCTGAGAGCTCAACGGGGCGAGGTGGCATTTTCAGGAGGGATTTCCCTTGACTCATCTGGCACTAGTAACTCCCTCAGGTGGGTCGTACCAGCAAAACATTACCAAGGTGGATGTGGGTGTGCAGTGTTGAAACAAGCCGAATGGCCTGGAGGAAGGGACATGGCCGGGCCAATGATAACAGTGTGAATTAGCTATGAACACTGCACTAGCTAGGTTGGCATAGTTTTGATCATTTTAATGAATGAGCCCATGTGCTTGATTGAATTAAATTAGACAGAATCAGCATCCAAGTTCCAGCAAGTTATTAAGCAAACCATTCCCAATCCTTGCACAATGAGAAGACAGAAACTACCATTCATACAGTTTAAATAAAATACTGGTTCGTATTCATCTTGTGCTTACAAAGTAAGTAGTGGAAATAAGTAAGCCTAGTAGTTTGAGTTGGAAGTTTTACTCATTCAAACACACCTTGGAGGCAGATCTGCCCCGAAGGCAGAAATTAATGTGATTAGTTGATACAATACAGGGCAGAGCTAATGTTACAGTTAGAGTTCGGGTAAGAGTAGCAATAAGAATTTTGAGAAAGGACAAGAACTAACCCTAACTTTGAAAAGTCCTCTCAAAGCATTCAGCATCTCTGAAGAGCAAGCTCTGCATTCTCCCCTGACTATAACACATTAATTTCTGTCTTCAGGTCAGATTTGCCTCTAACACGTTTCAGAAAGTAAAACTCACACATGCTTAGAGCTTCTGCACAAGTAACAAAAGGAGATGCTCATAATGGAAGCTCCCTACAGCTCTCCAATTTGGAGGGTCTAGTTTAAATGTCATTGCTTAATCTCAGTTGGGCAGTGTGACAATATCCCCTTTCCTTCCCTTTTCCTACTGCTTACTAATTCCAATCATAAGCTTTTATACATTGGTGAGAAAGAACGCAAGTGTACACTTAGTGGTTGTGAGGGATTTCATGGCACTACTTTTCCTCAACACGCACAACTGTCATCCTATTAATATTCGTTTAAAGATATTGCGAGAAGGACAGCTATGCTGCATTATCTCCCTGCTAAGAGAACGTAACATCTACATCAACATCTTAGGGAGATTCCCACAACACAATACCAGCACAGTCCTGAGATGATAAATTAGTGAGATTAAATCCATTATAGATCAACTGCACCAAATTACCAACCAATAAGGTAACAAGGCAGTGAAACAGCACAAGGAACGTATTTAAGCTTCAGGTAACATAGGCTTACTGTAATCACTCTTGATTGAGGCTGCTGTTCATTGTGTTAGGGTTTTCATGGGTATTTTGTTTAAGTTAATCAAACTAATTTGTTCTTAGAGCACAGTAGAACTATTGTGCTCTCACCCTATTAGTAAGAATATTGTTTCATGTGTTTATACAGATAATGATTCATTGATATTACTTATAGCTTCAGGTCTGGCTTTAGTAAATCTCCTCTAAAAGGCTTGGCTTGTATTTTATACAAGAAGCCATAACAATTCTCATTAAAAGACAGCACCATCCCACTCATATTGGCTTCACATAGTGATTATTCTTTTAGCCAAATAGCAGATTATTATTGGTATACTAAAACCTCCTAATTTACACAATCTTTGTTTATTCACATTTCCACTCATTCCCATAACATGGTTGTCCTGTGGAATCTCTTCATCTGCAACCGAGCTGGAGACTGACTGCCTGGCAGTACGCCCTTGAGGAGGAACATGCTGTTAGGATTAGTAGGGACCTGCTAATTACCAGATTTCAAAAGGAACATCTTCATAGCAGCTTCTTGGTACCATAATTACAATTTTCAAAATAGCTTATGAATCTTTTCACTCCATCTGAAAGTATGTATTCATGAAAAATAAATAAGCTTTGAAATGTGAATCTCAACACTGGAGCTCTTTGGTTATCCCCTCCTTTTTAATTGTTTGGGAATGCTTATGTGAATAATGCGATTTACTTGAGCTACATTGTTTATCTTTGTTTGCCACCTTGTTGAAAATCAATGCTGGTGACAAAACATGCAGATTATTCCCAGATCAGCCATAGCTGTGTTGTGTCCAGGGCTGTGATGTCCCACTGTTAACTAGATAACACAAAAACCGCACTGGTAAGTAACATTATGCAAGGCATATTATTATTTCATAGTTTTTTCTTCTTCATCATCTCACTGTCCTCCTCCTAAGAACATCTTCTGTGATGAATATTCTGATTATTTTTATAATTTCCATCTATTATTTCAAAGCAGTAAAATATCCAGCCTGTTTGGAACAACAACAACAAATTGCAAACATTAAATTCTAGTTACTAGAACAAAGTGTTTTGCTTCAGGCACAATCCCTGATGTGTGCAGGTTTTTAAAACATAAGATCTGATTCAATTGAACAGAAAGAAAATACTTATTAATAAATATAACGCTCTGACATACATCATATTGCAATTATTTGATACATTTCTTAACATATATAATATAATAATATCTCCGTTTTTTTTTATACTTTTACAAGAAAGTGGAAAAAACTTAAAGTTCAGTGGGTCAGGTCGGGACCAATCCTGTTGTATTGGTTCACTTTGAGACCTTAGGCTACAAGGTTTGATATTTATCGATATAACATACATATTGTTATGGTGTCTTCATATAAATAATGCTGAGTTTCGAGTCGTTGCTCAATATCAGAGATGGTCTGAGTTTTTCCAATAAGTGAGGTATTGCTAGATGTCTTAATGATGTCTTTTGGTCCTTTGTGCTTTCCGTGGAGTTTTTGTTGCTAAGATACGTTCCTAAACCCCAACAAGGAAAAAGCAGCGCGTTTGTGCGAAAACTAAGGACAGACAGAAGTATTTACCTATTGTTTGTGCATCCATCTTGATAGAAGTGATATATCAACCAGGTTACTCAACGTTATGGTAGCAATACATAGGTATAACGGTAGTTACTGTATTCGTTGAAGCTGATTGGTATGACAGCCATCTGATCTAACAAAACTGACTCAGCATAATGGATCTTCACATTCGACAGTGTTTGACCAAGGCTGCACAACGAAAAGGTGTTTATTGAAATACTTATACAATATACTAAAGTTAACTTGACTGACAATGTTTGTTGTTAAACACGTTTAATCACTTGTTTTTGTCTAGACACTGATGCCCTGAAAGCAGCTTATGTGTTGATCAGAGAAGGGACACCTGGAGTCGAAAAGACGGCTTCAGATACCAGATGCTTCTGTCCAGAGTTGTACGTTTTATGCGCAGAGCAGGCATTAGAGGTAAAATGTTGAGTGACATCGTAAAAATGTTAGCTACTAATCAAAATGCTCGTTATGCTTACTGTTTCAATTATAGCTACAGCGCTGTTATATTGTTAACAATCCTAGTGTCCCACTCGTCGAGGCCGTCCCACTCGACGGCGTCGACGGTTCAAAAGATGAGTTAGCGTTTCTCTAGTCTAGCTAGTTATTTTGCAAATATTTTGGGTTATTCGAAATCCAATCTTCTTGCTACTGTATTACATTGAAGTGGCCTTGATGCCTTTATGTTGGGCATGACACGAACAGATTGATATCCTACTGTTTTTCTGCTTATTACAATCACAACATGTTATCTTTATGTATTATAATCATTTTTAATTAGGTTTTGTTGTCATAATTTGCCTGGAGGCTTTTTCAAGGGTGTAGATTTGACAAAGTGGACCTTTCAGATTCTAACTTGGATTTACTCAGAACTAAATCACATTGCTGTAGAAAACTCTTGTGAGACCTTGGTTCTGGGTTAACCAAGATAAATAATATTGTAGGATAACAAAAATTATAATAATAAAGCAGTGTGGATTGTATTAATCTCATAAACTTGCTTTATCTTACCAGTTATTTAAGAATTCCTCTGAACAAAAGATCAAGATGAGATGCCAAACCTATTTAAAAGACGTGTTCTTTATGTGTGAATCTGACATTTGTATTGAACAGTGAGTTTTTTTAGTTTGTCAGAATTCCTGATGCTTATGTTGTTAATACATGGTGTTGAAAGTACACTAACAGGCATTTAGAATGCGAGATAAGCTGTATCTGACTGTGCAGCCTGTGCAGAATATAGATTTCCTCTCACCGCCTGCTACAGTTAATGCTCTGTTTGGTTATAAGGGCTCCTATTGAGGTAATCATGAAACTATCAGTTGCTCACTTAATTGAGGGTTGATGCTGTGCTGTAGAGTTAGAAGCACCTTTTTTCACTCAGCATTTTCACACATACAATGGTTTGGGGTCACTTTAATGGACATTTTTTGTCCATTAAAATTACATGAAACTGATTGGAAAGGCCTGAGAGTTCATTGGACCTCAATGGCCTGTGTTTCACTGAGACATGCCCTGTGATGTGTGGGACCTTATATCAACCTTAACCAATCAATTGAATTTGCAACAGGTGGTCTCCATCAAGTTCTATAGGGGGGAAAAAGGAGAAAGAAAAGTTGTCTGAATACTTTCCAAATGTACACTTTATAGTAATATGAGTGGTCAGCATATTATGCACTGATAAGCCAAACATTATGCCCATCTGCCTAATATTCTGTTGGGCCTAAATATGCCTGCCTAATATTCTGTTGGTCCTAAATATGCCTGCCTAATATTCTGTTGGTGCCAAAACAGCACCAACCCACCGAGCTATGGACTCTACAAGACCCCTGTCCTGAAGGTGTCCTGTGGTCTCTGCCACCAAGACATTAGCAGCAGATCCTTCAAGTCCTGTATGTTGTGAGGTGGAGCTGCCATGGATCTGCACATCCCACAGACGCTCAATTGGATTGAGATCTGGGGAATTTGGAGGCAATGGCAACACCTTGAACTCTTTATTATGTTCCTCAAACTATTCTCAAACAATGTGTGCAGTGTGGCAGGGTGTATTTTCCTGTTGAAAGAGGCCATTGCCATCAGGGAATACCAATGCCTTGAGGGTGTGTACCTGGTCTGCAACAATGTTTAGGTAGGTGGCATGTCTTAAATAGACTTCCACATGAATGCCCAGACCGAGGGTTTCCCATGCTGAACATCGCCCAGAGCATCACACTTCCTCTACCGGCTTGTCGTCTTCCCACAGTGCATTCTGGTGCCATCACTTCCCTGGGTACACTGCACACACGTACACGGCCATCCATGTGATTGAACAGAAAACGGAACTCATCGGAACAGGCAACCTTCCATTGCTCCAAGGTCCAGTTCTGGCGCTCACGTACCCATTGTAGGCGCATTTGACTGTGGACAGGGTTCATCAGGGGCACTCTGACTGGTCTGTGGCAACTCAGCCCCATACGCATCAGGGTGCAATGCGCTGTGTGTTGTGACACATTCCTCCCATAACCATCATTAAACGTTTCTGGGATGTGTGCCACAGTACTGTAGAGTTCGGACCAGGCAGGATAGCCTTTGTTGCCCTCGTTCATCGATGGTCCTTGGACGCTCAACACCCTGTTACCGGTTTGTACTCACCACTGCAGACTGGGAGCACCCCACAAGCCTTTCTGTTTCAGAGATGCTCTGACCCAGTCATCTGGCCATTACAATTTGGCCCTTGTCAAAGTCGCTCAGGTCATTACTTGTGCCTATTTCACCTGCATCATGTTGATTACGAGAACTGATTGTTCATTTACCATCTAATCTACCAAGACCTTGACATGTGCCTTTGTTAGGAGATAATCAACGTTACTCGCTTCACCTGTTAGTGGTCATAATGTTTGGTTCATCAGCAAATACACTAGTTCACAGTATACCCATGTTACAGTGAGGAATTTATGTACATTGTGGGTGAAGTATAGCACAGAAGTTTAGTCAACAGTTAAACATTTTGAGTAAATAGTCTAGGTGTTAAACATAGTCATGTTTGTGTCTTTGGGACAGAGGGCTGTTTGCCAAGGACCGCAGAACTGGCAAAGGAACTGTTCACTGTTAAGACTGATGACATTGAGAAAGATTTCTAGTTTTCTGTTGAAGTGCTGTACATGTTGTCTTCTGCACTAGCCTTTCTTTTGATTCACAGAAGTGTAGGACGAAGTGTACCACTATTGTTGGTTCAGAAATATCCATGTCCAGACGATTTAGGGCAGGATTCAGATTTACTGTAAGGAACCCCTTAGCGCAGCTCAGTCTTTCAAGTTAATCATTAATTGATTCCCAAATGTTCTGTCTCATAATACCAATTATACTGTGTACTGTTCTGGTATAGGCTAGCTCAAACAGATTTATAGATGCCCTAACTGCACGGACTAAGCATATTAATTTGGTGAGTAATAGGTGAGCATGAGATCAAATGGTGGAAAATTAACCTCTAAAAACTCTTGTCTTTATTGTAATGCCTGCCTGGGAGTTCTTAATGTGCCTTAAAGTGTCTGCCAACCGCCATCTTCTCCTACTTAATATCAACAACAGCCATTAGAGCACTTTATAATTCAGAAGGGAATAACTTATGTTGTCGCTTTTCCATAACATCATATAGTAAATCAAATGAATCAGTCCATTAAAATACTGTTGCATTTTTGGTGAGCCAACCCTGTTTACAGCACGTCTAATGCTAATAACAAGATGTTGTGGTTAAAATGATTAGATTTCCCTTTTTAAAAATGGGTATATCTGTGTGAGCTCCATGTGCCATAAGAAATGGTCTACTAATAATTTGGACAGGCCAGAAGCTATCCTAACAATGACTAATCATGTTTGTCAGCTGTTACCCACAAGAAACATTTGAGAATTTTAATTATTTAATAATATTTATTGGAATATTCTTGGGATGTACAGTGAGGGGAAAAAAGTATTTGATCCCCTGCTGATTTTGTATATTTGCCCACTGACAAACAAATGATCAGTCTATAATTTTAATGGTAGGTTTATTTGAACAGTGAGAGACAGAATAACAACAAAGAAATCCAGAAAAACACATGTCAAAAATGTTATAAATTGATTTGCATTTTAATGTGTGAAATAAGTATTTCCTCCCCTCTCAATCAGAAAGATTTCTAGCTGTCTTTTATATAGGTAATGAGTTAAGATTATGAGCACACTCTTAAAGGGAGTGCTCCTAATCTCAGCTTGTTACCTGTATGAAAGACACCTGTTCACAGAAGCAGATTCCAAACTCTCCACCATGGCCAAGACCAAAGAACTGTCCAAGGATATCAGGGACAAGATTTTTGACCTACACAAAGCTGGAATGGGCTACAAGACCATCGCCAAGCAGCTTGGTGAGAAGGTGACAACAGTTGGTGTGATTATTTGCAAATGGAAGAAACACAAAAGAACTGTCAATCTCCCTCGGTCTGGGGCTCCATGCAAGATCTCACCTTGTGGAGTTGCAATGATCATGAGAACAGTGAGGAATCAGCCCAGAACTACACAGGAGGATCTTGTCAATGATCTCAAGGCAGCTGGGACCATAGTCACCAAGAAAACAATTGGTTACAGACTACGCCGTGAAGGACTGAAATCCTGCAGCGCCCACATAGTCCCCCTGCTCAAGAATGCACATGTACAGGCCTGTCTGAAGTTTGCTTATTAATCTGAATGATTCAGAGGAGAACTGGGTGGAAGTGTTGTGGTCAGATGAGACCAAAATCGAGCTCTTTGGCATCAACTCAACTTGCCGTGTTTGGAGGAGGAGGAATGCTGCCTATGACCCCAAGAACACCATCCCCAACGTCAAACATGGAGGTGGAAACATTATGCTTTGGGGTTGTTTTTCTGCTAATGGGACAGGACAACTTCACCGCATCAAAGGGACGATGGAAGGGGGCATGTCCCGTCAAATTTTGGGTGAGAACTTCCTTCCCTCAGCCAGGGCATTGAAAATGGATCGTGGAAGGGTATTCCAGGATGACAATGACCCAAAACACACAGCCAAGACAACAAAGGAGTGGCTCAAGAAGAAGAACATTAAGGTCCTGGAGTGGCCTAGCCAGTCTCCAGACCTTAATCCCATAGAAAATCTGTGGAGGGAGCTGAAGTTTCGAGTTGCCAAATGTCAGCCTCAATACCTTAATGACTTGGAGAAGATCTGCAAAGAGGAGTGGGACAAAATCCGTCCTGAGAGGTGTGCAAACCGGGTGGCCAACTACAAGAAACGTCTGACCTCTGTGTTTGCCAACCAGGGTTTTGCCACCAAGTACTAGTAATGTTTTGCAGAGGGGTCTAATACTTATTTCACTCATTAAAATGCAGATCAATTTATAACATTTTTGAAATACGTTTTTCTGGGTTCAAATAAACCTACCATAGAAATTATAGACTGATCCTTTCTTTGTCAGTGGACAAACGTACAAAATAAGCATGGGATCAAATACTTTTTTCCCTCACTGAAAGTGGTTCACATCAAGCGTCAACCTCAAAGGTTTTTAAAGATATATTGGTCACCTCCCCCTTTCAAAATGTTCACCTTGTGTTGTGTTTACAGCCTGAAATGATAATATATAAATTCAGACTTTGTCCGGCTTTATTTACACACAGTGACTCACAAAATCCAAGTGAAAATATCATTTTAAAATGGAGTCATTGGGTAATATATAAATATTTTAAAGACTTCATCAATCTCTTGGAACACAGTTAAGACCATTATTAAGAACTGGAAGGTTTATGACCCCACCCAGACCTTGCATGGATCAGGCAGTCCGTGCAAACTGGATGACCAGGCAAGGAGGAGACTGATCAGAGAGGCCACCTACTGTAAAAGCCACTGGCAACTTTGAAGGAGCTTCAGACCTTTTTGGCAATGACTGGTCAATTGGTGCATGTGACCACAGTATCACAAGCTCTCCACAAAACTTGGCTCTGTGGGAGGGTGGCCAGAAAAAAAACACTCCTCAGCTGGGAGTGGAGTCAGGATAGAAGGGAGATGGACGGTGCAAAATACCAACAGATCCTGGAGGAGAACCTGCAGCCCTCTATCATGACAATGGCCCGAAGCTCACTGCCAAAGCAACTGTGGCTGAAGGACAAGTAGGTGAATATCCTTGAGTGGCCTATTCCAAGCCCTGACTTAAATCCTGTCAAGAAACCATGCAATGACTTGAAGAGTGCAGTTCATAAGCGGTCATCATACAGCTTGACTGAACTTTAGTAGAAAATTAGTAGAGATGTAATCAATGATACTTGTGGCTGTAATTATCCCAGGTGAGTGTTCACAAATCCAAATAGGGTATTTTTATTTTCAGCGTAAAAAAACAAGATTCACTTGACAATTGTCAGTTATGGTGTGTAAATAAAGCCAGAAAAACTCAGATTTCATGTATTTTCATTTCAGACTATAAGGCAACAAAGTGTGAACATTTTGAAAAAGAGTGGGGACTTTGTATACCCACTGCAATATACAATTTACAGTACATTGTTACAAAACATGACTGTTTATTTATGCATCTCCAAGATATTCCTAAGGCATAGGGCAACATCTACAAATTAATTACCGGCTTTCATTGTAAAGTTAAATAGATTTTATGGAACATAAAGGCCTACAAAGGAAATAGCCCCCCGTCATCTTGTTTAATTATTAAAAATGATTAAAAATATGTAAAAGGAGATATTTACCAAAAAACTGTATTTTCGGTAGTTGTTTCATTATTCCACTTCATGCAGTCCCAAAGTGTTTTGCTTGTCCTCAAGTCATGTTTTCAAGATATACTGTGTTATTACAGAAATGCAGATGGTATGCAAAATACATCATATGGTGCAAAAGGCATAATACTGGCTGTTTTCTCTGTTTAAAAAAGTTATGTTTTTATGTTTAAGCATGTCTCAGGATAGGACAGCATATTTTATACATGGTTAAGTTTTGTTATTGTTTTGTTTTAGCTTGGATTTGTAGACATCAGCCGAGACTGCCTTACGATGTACTTTGAAGGAAACCCTCCAGCCAACCAGTTCCTTTGCCGAGCATACCTCTGTCAAGGTCAGCTGGAGTCTCTGCCGACCATCTGCAATGTGGTGAGGAAAAACAGGCCAGTCGTTTCTGGTGGTGCATGTTCAGCTGTGTTCATTCAGTGACTGTTGTGACTATGCACTCAGTGTGTTCTCATAGCAGCTTAAAGTATATGCAGACTACATATGCTCAGATAACACACGTTGCTCGTAATAAGATGACTGAATATACTAGGGGTATTCAACTCTTGACCTCGAAGAACAAATAACCAGCAGGCTCTGGACCTGCTTGGGTAAAAGTTGACTACTCCTGAACAATACAATGTAATGGTTATTATTTTACTCTTATTGACATTCTTCTCTCCCTTTCATACTCATAAATGTTTTTCTTAGGAAAAGATTGAAAAGGCTGTGAATCATTTTCTGAAAACCATGGAGATTTCAAAGGACAAACCAAGGTATGCAGTTTGACAAAAACATCTTTCATAGAACCAAAGAGAGCCGTGTTAACACCCTTTTTGCATGAAGAAACGCGGACTCGTTTATTTCCCCATGTTTTCTTCTGCCTAGCACAAAGCCCTTCTGGCTTGCGGATTTGAGTCTGGTCTCACCCAAGCCTAAAGAACTGAAGGCTAGATAGTCACCTAGTCTAACAAAAAAGGAAAAGAAAGAAGCCCAATTGAAAAAAAAAAAAAACGCTCCATCCCTCCCAAAACCCATTGGGCTCGGGCTGAAATTCTGAACTTTAGCAGAAAGTGCCATCATGTGAACAAATGTTCGAAGGCATCACAGAGAGGGAAATATTCCTGGGAGGATGGAGTGCTTAGGTGGGGAGTATGGGGAGGTGAAGGTTTGTTCTAATTTTGGGGCACATACATATTCAGGAATGGAAATGTTGTCACTTTCTTGGTACGCAGATGTGATACAAACTTAAAGCTGCTCTTGAGTTTGTACATATATATTTGCTATATACATTAATCAGCCATAACATTATGACCACCTGCATAATATTGTGTAGGTTCCCCTTTTGCCTCCAAAACAGCCCTGACCCGTTGAGGCATGGACTCCACTAGATCTCTAGGTGTGCTGTGGTATTTGGCACCAAGACATTAGCAGCAGATCCTTTAAGTTCTGTAAGCTGCGAGGTGGGGCCTCCATGATGCTCGATTGGATTGAGATCTGGGGAATTTGGAGGCAGAGTCAACACCTTGTTGTGTTCCTCAAACCATTCTTGAACCATTTTTACTTTGTGGCAGGGCGCATTATCCTGCTGAAAGAGGCCAATGCCATCAGGGAATACAGTTGCCATGAAAGGGTGCCCATGCTCTGCAACAATGCTTAAGTAGGTGGTACTGTGCTTGTCAAATTTACATCCACATGAATGGCAGGACCCAAGGTTTTCCAGCAGAACATTGCCCAAAGCATCACATGCCTCCTTCCCATAGTGCATCCAGGTGCCATGTGTTCTCCAAGTGACGCACACATACCTGGCCATCCATGTGATGTAAAAGAAAATGTGATTCATCAGACCAGACCACCTTCTTCCATTGCTCCGTGGTTCAGTTCTGATGTTCACGTGCCCATTATAGGTGCTTTTGGCAGTGGTCACAGGGATCAGCATGGGCACCCTGACTGGTCTGCGGCTACGCAGCCCCATACCCAATAAACTGCGATGTACTGTGTGTTCTGACACCTTTCTATGAGTACCAGCATTAACCTTTTCGGAAATTTGAGCTGCAGTAGTTTTGTCTTTTGGATTGGACCACACTGGCCAGCCTTCGCTCCCCATGTTCATCAGTGAGCCTTGGCCACCCATGACCCTGTCGCCGATTCACCGCTTTTACTTCGTTGGACCACTTTTGATATTTCCTTACCACTGCAGACCGGGACCACCCCACAAGGGCTGCTGTTCTGGAGATGCTCTGACCCAGTCGTCTAGCCATCACAATTTGGCCCATGTCAAAGTTGCTCAGATCTTTATCTTGCCCATTTTTCCTGCATCTAACACATCAACTTTGAGAACAGAATGTTCACTTGCTGCTAATATATCCCACCCACTGACAGGTGCCATGATGATGAGATTATCAGTGTTATTCACTTCACCTGTCATTCGTCTTAATGTTATGACTGATCAGTGTAGCTATAGCTAATAGCTAAGTAGTAAGTATCAAACAGAATTATCCATTCATGCATTATTTTCACAGATACTGTACATTAGGAGATGTATGGTCTATTGTACTGACAGCCAGTGTTGTAATACTATGATAAAGGGTTCCCAGAGATCCTATTAAATTACAGTTCCTAAATGTCATTCCACTGTCAACTAAGGTTCTCTAGTATGATCCCAGTTAAGATGAAAGGGAATTGATATCTAATGCAGCCCAGGCTAATGTACGCATTGGTCCCATGTGGATAAATTACCAACACTCAAACAGACCCATTTTTTTTTATCAAACCCTAATATACTGTATTGTGATCGTTCATTTGCAATTCATAGAATTTTTCCTATCATGGTTGACACTTGGTCGACCCAAGATTGTCGCATTTTCGCTGTGTAAATGATTGATCTCTAACTGTTTTTGTGTTCTGTTCTCCCCGATCTTTGGGCAGATACCATTTCATGGTGTTCAACGCCTCGGTGCTCTACTTCCAGGCGGTCCGGCCTCTCCTAAGGCCCGGGCCGTGTCAGCACCTGGTACCCACCCTCACGCAGGTGGTCAAGGCCCTGGAGGAGGTTGGGGATCCTGACTACGGTTGGAGGGCTCAGCTCATGCTGTGGGTGATGGTTCTGAAAGTCGTGCTCTGTCTCGTCATTCACTACCAATCAGCAACGACAAACGTCCCTCCATTATGGCTTTGAATAGAATCAGAATAATTGAATTTATATGTGATGTAAGCGATTGCTGTATCTACCCGTTGTCTCTCAGACACCTTGTGACATGCCTCGTGGATGCTGGGAAAGGGAAGGAAGCTTCTAGTTTTGCCAAGGCCACCTCTGACTTCATAGAGTCACATGCCCCGGACCTGTATCCAAATATATTTTCCCTGCAGGTACTCTTTTTCTTTATTTCTTTCTTTTATACACTTGCTGACTAAAGTCATGAACTTGTTTTTAAATGTAGTGTCAGGTCCTGTAAAGAAACCCATCTACATCTACCTTGTTTTTTACAGTCTTAGAGTATTTCTGTTATCCTCTAATACAATTCTGTGATCCAAAGGTACGACACAACTTGTGTGACTTCAGTAAAAACCCCAAGAAAATTGAAGCAAGTCCCATTTTAGAAGTCATCTACAAAATGCAGAATCTTAAACAGTGAGTGGTTTTTTTTCTCCTTTATTTCTAAGATATTATCTTGTTTTGAACATTTTTACTTTTCCATCCTCTCTAAATTGTCTTTTTAGGCTAAATGGTTTTTCCTGCAGCAACATTTTCACCAGAATATGTTTCTCCTCCAACTATTAATGTATTCTCTGTCTTATGGAGTGGAAAACTACAAACCGCAATAATCATTAACAACATAGTGCATTTGAAGATTCATTTAAATTTTTTTGCTGATGATTTTTAAGCCTTCACAGCCAGAAGCAAGTCAACAATATTTTTCAGCTCAAATGTTATGGCTCACTGTGGCTCGAATAGAGGTTTGGTTTGGTATACCTTTGTAGAGGGTTGGTATACCTTCGAAGAGGTTTGGTATACCTTTGTTTGTGGTTTGAAGTGGTTTGGTTTACCTTTGCGGTCCTTGATTTCTTGTTACATTCGGGCCCCTCATTGCCCATTGGAGTTAGGGGCAGTGTCATTATACCACTGTTCTTCATTACCCACTTAGCATGCCTTTTTCTCCGGTGGTACCGAGAGGTAGATTAGCTCCCTCTCCGCAGGCGTTTTGTTCCCATGTTAGAACATTGGTGGCTCGAGCTATAGGCTTAGACGGAATGACTCATACCATCACCCGGACCCTACCCACTACCAGCATCAGGATGACTATGCACAGTAGTACGGCATGCCCAGGGTTCAGCGCGTGCGTGTGTTCATTCTGTCTTCCTCAGTAAGGTTGACGACCTCAGCGAGACCAGAAAAGATTACGGCGCCAAGATTCGGGAGATTTTCCTGCTCCTGACAGATTCGGCTGATGCCCGGGCCTCTTCTCCAGGTTGTAGTTCCAGCTCTCGTCCTTCCCCCATCACTCCAGGCAAAAGGTCTGCATTAATCTTCCCTACTGATGAAATCCAAGCCGTCATATCTGCTAATCATTTTTCATTTGACTTTGTTGACCTAGTGTTGACTCAGTGTGAATTGGTAGTGTGTGTATCTTCGGCGATTATGCAATTAACGGCTTTGCATATTAATTAATAACAAGTGGCCAAAAAGTGTTTAGTTTTTTTACACTTCCACGTGATCAAAGTGTTGTGCATGTCAAATCAACTATGTTAACCTTATTACTTGTCTTTGTAGGGTTGCCTTTCTACTGGAGCTAGCTCTCCTGGCCTTGCAGCTGAAACATCAGCAGATGGCAGCTGACTGTCTAAAAGAGCTGAAGACAGCGGAAGTCACTGTGAGTGACAGCCAGTGACAGATTACTCTATTAACAGATAACTCTCTACACTTGACTTATGTATCATGCGATTATGCAAATGAAGGCACTTAAATTGACCCTCGTTTCTCAGTCAAGCTCTTGACAAGAGATGTGATTAGTGGAGTCGGAGCCCAAGAGGACCGCATATTCCCATTAGCTTAAATAGGTTTCCTATTACCATCAGTGATTCCACATCAGTCATGCCGGTGGAAATGGGAATTGACTGAAGATTAAAGTACAACTTCATCTACACTCTCACTTTTTTTCTGGTGTTTAACCTGATCCAGAATGCCGCACCAGGATCAGTTTAGAATTTTGGATGTTACTGTGGAAAATATCAGACAAGGGGGGGTAACTGACGCCAGGTCAGCTGTATATTCAGAGACTCTGAACACTACCAGCCTATCTGGAACAATGCCATTTTCTAGATATATTACTAGATATATCTGGAACAATGCCATTTCCTTTCCATCGGCCATGGTGTTCAACTTTAATTTTGTCCAACTTGTAGAGTGTTGGCCAGTGCATCATGATGGAGTGTGTGCAGTGTGAACTAGACCTCCTAAAGAAGCAGACGGGGAGGATGAAGGACTACTCAAAAGCCAGTGTGGAGGTGCCCGGTCCTGTGCATGAATTAGTAGCTTTACTGTGTCACAACATTATAGCTAGTACATCCTCATACAGTATCTACATAGTTAACTGCAAGCTTACCTGAGCCTAACACCTTTATATCCTGCAAAATATCCTGCTTTCGCCATCTCCTTTCTTTTTTTATAATATTAATTATGCTTAGTGTCACAAATTGATTTTAGAGTAAAACATTATACTATAGGTCTGTCATGATTATACCAACCATGTGTCATCAACACATTCATAATTTTAACTGAATTCGGCAGAGCGTAATGCCTTTAAACACAGCCTGTGTTTTGTCCGAAGCAATTTTTTTTCTAATGCAATTGTTCTTTTTAATGCAGCCCAAGCTGTAGATGCCTGAGGAAATGCATGTTTTAGTTTTATGGTGTTACAATACCGATATGATACTGGCCGAGCAGTTACAGCTATTTGTTAGTTCTGCTTGAGGTAGTTCTGTCCATGTTTCAGTAGTGTTGCACCATACAGGGCAGAATCAGTCAATGTTTAGGCTGTCCTTGCTGCTTCTTGTTCCCCGGTCCTGTAGGCCCAGCTTAAGGTGATTGGCAGACTAGATCAGGTGCTGCAGAGTGCCGTACGGGAGGGGGATCCCAAGGTGATGCAGGCGGTGTGTGCCTCCCAGTGGAACGCCTGTCTGCCCCTGCTTCAGCACAACCTCAGGTGGAGTGTCAAGGGGGTACTCCAAAGAGTGGCCCAGGTCCTGGAGGACACCCAAAGGTGACTGACACACTTTAAGAAATCAGGGGTTAACTCTACTTGGTGGGAAAAGGAACTTCCTACGTTTTTCAGGAAAAATGCTTTTATATTTTATTGAAATATAGAAAGTTATTGTAAGTTTAGATATAAGAATATGTAGGGGTGTAATGGTAAGTCCAACCCACAGTACGGTATGTCATGATTTGATGCGGTTTCGGTACACTGCAAAAATGCATTGTCAATAGTTACTGCAGATCAGGTTTTAGTTTATTTGCCAAGAGATGCAATCCAGGAGGAATACTGTATATAATGCCTGATGAGAGACCAAATAAAATAAACTGCAATATGTAAACATGGCACAAACTTTATTTTTACAATTATATATACATTATATATGTGCCTTGTTAACAGCAGGAGTCAACTAACAGTGAAATACTTTTTAGTAAATGAAATAGGATAAAGATAGATGGTACAGTATGAACACAAGGAATATATACTGTATACACTGTTTTTTCAATCAATAACACGAGACTAAAAATACTAGGTCTCAGTTTCAGAATAAACTTCGAGCTGCAGGTTTGACAGGTCTGGTGGCAGAAAGCCATTGCTAAGATGGCAAAATAAGAAATAGTGGCCTGGCTGGGCCTGCTAGTAGACTACTGATGACTGGAAGACATTAATCAAAAATGTTAATCTGCGGTTCATCACAAACAGTTTTTGTACACCTTCAAGTATGCGAAAGGATGGTTTCTTAGTGTGTGACCCCAACTGTCAAATATGGAGGAGGAAGCATAATGGTCTGGGGCTCTTTTGCTGGATCAAGAGTCGGTGACCTGCACAGAGTGAGTTGCTCCCTGACCCCAAACTGCTACGACAGCCTTTTGCAGTGCCATGCAGTACCCTTAGGTGTATGCATAGTTGGTCTGGGGTTCATCTTAAAGCAAGATAATGGCCCAAAAAAGACATCCAGGCTATGTCAGAACCAATTTATAAGAAATTACCTTGATCTCCACCCCAAGGTTTTATCCTGCTATTATTGTGCTGGGGGTGTAGGGTCAATTCTTCTCCTTTGTAAATTCTTTGAAAATCTAAGATTGTGCTGTCTAAAGTTTGAGCTAGTTTGGGATAAACTGGGGAGAAGAGTAAAGCAACCTACAAGTGCAACACATTTGTGGGAACTTATTGGCTGTCTTCATGAAGATGGGTACATTGATAAGTCATTTAGATAACATTTTGTTTAACAAAATGCTTCTATTATTTATTTTTGTCTTCAATTGTTTATTTGTTCAATGCTTTTGTTTCAGAGTACATTAAGACAAACTGTAAATTTCAATAAAAAACATTGAGGTTTTCTAAAACCTTTCATCAGTGATATACATTTCAAACAAATATGTAGTTATTTTCTTCTGAGGTTTTTGGGTTAAATTAAATTGATTTGTTTTTGCTATATACACACAAAAAGATACACAATAAGTGTATGTTTGTGTGTCTGTGTTGTATGTGCCTGCTTGAATCCCTTTGTGTTTTTGTGTATGTGTATGTTAGTTGCACTTTCTTTCCCGCGTGTGTCAAATCTAAAGCGTTATGGTTGCACTCTCAGTATGCAGCTGGAGATGCGTTGCCAGATTCACAGTGAGCTGGCAGGGATTGAGGAGGAGGAGGGGAGGCTGGAGCCAGCTCTGCTCCACCTGCAGAAGGCTCTTCACCTGGATGAGAAAGGGGTATACCACGAGCGCCTCACTTCAGCTCTTCGCCTCCTCCAGCTCCGCGGAACCCACTGTCAGACCCCCAGCAGAATAGAGGATCAGGCTGCCATGCTTATTCAACAGGTCTGCAGCTTTTAAACTTGATTCAAAGCAATTTGGACAGGGACGACGCATGTTTGTTGCCCACTGTGTGACGATCGTGTTATTAAGTGCTTGAATTCAAATTGTCCGAGTAAACATGAGAAATCCGCTTCATTCACAAAATTAACTCAGGGCAATCCCCAGAAAGCAAAGTCCATTCCGATTCCGACAAGGGACGTTAGTGTTGCTAATGCTCTTAATCTTCTTACCCTCACTTTGACTCCCGCAAATCACCAGGTTTAAGTTTTTGCCATGCTACTACACTTACGTGAAAATAAGATGCTGAGGATATTTTGGCAAGTCCGTTCCATTCTTTGCAAGTAGTTAACTTGATCTGCTTCAGGTGTTAACTTGATCTCCTGCACTTTAATTATGAACAATTACACATCCAGGCCTTTAGATCAAAGGAGATTTGCTCTCTTTTTTTGCACTACTGGAATTCAACTGAGATGATAAGTGAAAACAGCAGGTTTGTCAAACTCTCTTTTTCTATCTGTCTGTCTTTACCTCTTTTTCTGAAAGGCTAAGTGTGGTCAGCTGCTGGAGGATGTGAAAAAAAGACGACCCACGCTGGTCAATGCAGGCCTCTGCCTGGCCCCCGACGCTTTCCAGGATGTGCTTGATGCAGACAAAGTGGTAGAAAGTAAAAACTCCTTTCCCTGAACTATCTTTTGGAATATCCCTTATGTTTTATAATGACTTACTGGGTTGCAGGTTTTTTTCTGCAGCCACGCATAGGACCGCCTAAGAAATATGCAATGCTAACGATTGGTGATTAAGGTACCCTCAGAAAGCCTACGACAGAGTTTGGAGTGTGCTTGGTTTTGAAGAGACTGACTCACTCCTTGGTTTGATATGTCAGCATGACAACACGGCCATAGATCGTCTATACTGGTCCATAGAGATCAGGGCCTCTGAGGCTGAAGTGCAGGCTCTCTTTGATCTTTCCCTCTGGGGGTCCTCTCGTCTCTCTGTGCCCAGGATCAAATGAACATTCAGCTGCTTAACAAGCCAGACAGAGCCCTGCCTCTGACAGGCTGGGAATGGGACTGGAGCAGACTAGCTGCTTATGTGTGCACAGGTCAGACGTGCAGGTCAACACAACTTTTCTCAGTGTTATTTTCTGTGTTATAACACTAATCCAAGTCCACAGTAATATTTATTTGACCCTGTTAATTCCGAGTCCAATTAGTGATTTATATTTGACATCTCAGTCATTCAGGCCGTGCTACATCCGAGCAACTCTCATTTAGCTGACTCGGAAGAGAGTCGAAGTCGAGACATGTCCCCTGGATCAAACCCAATGCATCTCTTCACGCTGCTCGTCATCCAGGAAGTGTGCGCCAGAACCCCATGTGCCAGTGGAGATCATACTCAGGCAAACAACCTCAAATTGACCTCACAGGCCATCAAAATGGTGCTGGTCAATAGCACCTGTGGAACCTAGAGCAGGATTTCAACCCTAGCCATTCAATGACTAACTACAAGACAGTGACTTTACCACTGCACCATTTAACGGCCTGACAGAACATATTTATATGATTCAAACCGCAAGTCGTTAATTTGCTGAAGTTCGCTTGGTGCCTCTTGATGTTGCTGACGTTCGTGGATCCTTTGTAGATGTTCACTTCTGGTTAATTTTCCAGTTTGTATGCCAACTACAGCGCCGCTTGTCAGGGCTGAGAAGTCTTGTGAACTGCTTACCTGATTACTCAAACAGTCTTAGACTCCTTTCATTGCAGTCGTGTCCTTTCATTGCAGTCATGATGATTGGTTGTATAAACCAAAGTCAAAATCTATCGGATCCTCTCTAACTAATCAAAGTGTGTTTTGGCTAATGGTCCAACATATTCATGTCTGATCGATCAGAGAAAAGCCATACATTTCTAGGACCAGAATGGTTAGATCGTTTTGGCAATTTAAAAATGATCACGGTACTCAGACTTTCTTGGGGTTGGCGTATGCATTTGGCCTGTAAAAAAGGAGCTGTAGCCAGGCAAGAAAAATTGCTCTTTCCTTGAATTTGTTCCAATTTTAAAGAGATAATGGTATCAGGTATTCATAGTTTGGGGTGGGTGGTGACACCACTATTCATTGGGTTGGTTAATGTTAATGAGTATTCATATGTGTTTGGTAGTCCCCTCAGGCACGGGTGGACATGACAGTGTGGCTCGTCTCTCTGCTAAGGCTCAGCACCACTTGGTATGTGTTCAGAAGGTCCAGAGACACCTGGCCAGACAAGGAGATGGCCAGAACGACAGGGAGAGGTGTGTGTTACATAAATATGATTGTCCGCGTACATACCCGTGTCTAGCTATCCGATAGCTAGCTACCTAAAATACAGTACATGGCTATGCCCTGGGGCAGCCTGAAGCCAAGCTGAACTTTGTGGCTTTATATTCATTTTGAGTGCAAACCGCTTGAGTTCCCCTGAATACGTATACTGAGCATCATTAGTGGGGAGGTCATTCGAGGTGAAGTTAAGGGATGATACAGTATTTAGCTGCACAGCCAGGCTTCATTCACCATTCAGAAACACCCCGAAGAGAGGACAAATCAAAAAGAGAGGCAGGATCTATTATTTAGCTTAGTCCAAACAAAACACTGTCTTCTATCGATACTCTGTGTTCTCACGGCAGGCCCTTGCCTCATGCCGGCAATGAAGGGAACGGTAATGTGTTTCTGTTGCTTTTGTTTCAGGGCGAAATTGTGGGCAGGCCTGGCCAAGGCCGCTCGGAAGCTGGAGGTTTGGGATGTCTGCCGGGCCGCCTGCCGGTTCTGTCTCCTTTACGACGACGGACGATGGAAACCTAAATCAGATGGTGAGGAATATTCACTGAAAACTGAAGGGGGAATATGCAGCTTAGTAGCAAGCAAGTTTATTTATATAGCACAATTCATAGGGCTTTACAATGAAAATTAAAAGATAAAAATTACAGAAAAATAATTTAAAGGTAAAACATAAAAAATTGAAAAAGAATGAAAACATTGAATAAGAATTAGAAATAGAATAAAAACATAACTGCTAGATTCCGTAGTAGATTCCACGAGGAAGCTATAAAAGTTGTAAGGCTAAACTGTGTGGTTAAGTTAAAGCGCTCAGTCATAGGCGTGTACGCCACTGAGATTACCAGATGAATTGAGTCAAAAGAAATTGGCGATCAGTCCCTAACTCAGTGGCTGATTGACGCCTGTGGGAATCACAACAACAGAGGATTGTGGCATCCGATACTCTCAAGATTCACAGTCTAATTGACTCCTCTAAGTCAGCCTATCCGCAGCACTCGATTGCAGTCACCACAAGCATATCTAATAAAAATCCTATACGCTGTTTATTTGGGATTAGCTGATTAATGGAGAGAGAGGAGACAGGGTTAATGAAGCGGTGGCGCACATGCTCACTCCGGCTCCCTCGTTTCTCCTTTGGTCTCCAGGTGAGCGCAAGGTGGTGGTCCGTAGCCCTGCGGAGGGTGGTCTCTATGGTGACGGGCGCCAGCCGGCAGAGCGACAGGCCCGGAGCACAGAGAGGGACCTGCTACGTCTGCTGGCTGAAGTGTGCTTCATCAACGCAGAGGTCAGGTGACCACCCCTGACAGTTGCCTCGTTTCCCTTAATGGTCCATGTCTTTAAGCTCACCGGGGAGTGACAGTACACTGTTACTCCAACCATTCTTAAGACATTGAGTCATTCTGTTCATGCAAGTGCTAGGTAAGGAAGACTATTATAAGACTAGATTATTAGTAGTAGAGTGGGGCTGTGTGTTGTGGGATTCAATCAGTCTAGGGGCATGGGGTTATGCTACGTTGAGAGAAAGGAGTTAGAGAGAGAAGATAGGATAACAGGAGTAAGAGAGAGAACTCAGGATAACAGGTTACACGTCGATGAATTCACTTATCCTAAATTAAATCTGATTTCACAGCCCTCCCTGTGCCCTCATCCCCGTTACTTCAGGAACATGACAGATTAAAAGTAGAGTCAGCGGTATGAACACGCTGGAATGTGAAGCCGACGGAAGCAGGCGTATAAAATCCTGGGTACAACTTTAGTAGATTGCATCTTAGTGTACCCCTAGTGTTGATTGCTTAAAGGTGCACTCTGGGATTTTCGGCCACTGGTAAAAAAAGTGCCACTATCGAGTCAAAACAAGTCCCCGGAAATGGTTGTGCTTTAGTGCATGTTATAGTGTTGCTCATGCTTCCTGATGCAGTGTCGTTGTGCTCTTAAGACCCTGTGATTCATCCAACACATCGGCTCTCCAGAGAAGTGCCAGGTTTTTAATAAGTCTTCAGAGATGATAAGTTGACACTGCGGTCATTAATGAGCACACAGGCTGAATGATCTAGAAATATAGAGATGACCATGTCGCATTCTAAAATGGAATGTCTGCGGCCATTCTTATAGAATATCTCTCCATGTTCTAACAGAATAGGTTGCCTTTGTTCTCAGAGAATTTGACTCTTCAAAAGGTGCCCCTTAATGAAACAAGCTTTATAAGAGTTTTCCCTCAGTTGGTGTCCAGCCTCAGGGGTTAAAACCATTGTTCTCAAGTAAATCAAGTTATTTTGGCTTCCTTTGATGACTATGGCTTGTGGCGTGTTTCCCTTTGTACTGTTTACTAGGAGGTGTTATAAGCTCCTTTGAGAGGGATGGGGAGGGCAAAGTCGCCAACAATATCATTCCGATGTTGTCCCCTACAGGCCACCATCAACAAGCTTTGTGCTGAGGGGGTACAGCTCAACAAACCACCCGCCCCCCCTACGGAGAGAGGCCCCCCTGAAGATAATCCCCAGTGGGCTGTTTACCGGTGAGGACTAATGCACACACCCACAGACACACACAACCATAATAAAACATGCAGAACTGAATTAGCATTAAAACGAATCACGATTAGAACCTGTTTGAATTTTCAGCGTGACTAGCCAAGTGTGTCATGCGGATATTGTAGTCACAAAGCTCGCTTCACCAGTTTGTCACATGTAATAGTTCTCAAATACTCTATTTCTGCAGTTCATAACTATTTATCCCCTACCCACTCTCAGAGATTGGATCCAGGACTTATCTGCCTATGCCACCTCCAATTTCCTGAGGGCAGCAGAGCTGGGCGCAGAGATCCGTGAAGTCTGGTTGGTGGCCAACGCAGCCGTGTACTTATGGAACTACAACAGCCACCTGCTGGCTGCTGGGGAGTATCGACGTCTCCTGCCCACCTTCCAGAGGGCTGCGGAGCTGCTCAAACAGACAGGGCATGCTGGGTAGGTCTAAGAGGATAACTGTGGTGAAGGGTGTTTGTGTGGTGCCTCACGCTGCGCAGATTTGAAAACCAACACGTGGCCGCCACAGACGTGTTGCTCAGCAACCTTTCAGAAAGGCCAAGGTTCTCTTTATAGTGGAGATGGGGGAGAGTAAGGCCAATTCAGTTTGTCTCGCCGTAGGCTTTGGGACAAAAAAAAGTCGTACTGCCCACTCTTACATTTCTATAACATTGTATATAAAGTATGTTATATTCACTCTGTTGAAATGAACATTTGGGCCTAAAATGGTTTCAGTTATAGTAATTTTCTGGCCCACACATATGTTTTGACCAGCAAATTGTACATTACAAAACAAATACGACCGATTGCTCAGTATGTGAACCTCAGTTAAGATGGAGTTGCATTTTATGGAGGTTTGTATGTGTAGTAGGACATTCTTCTGTGCATTCAGGGAGCCGGTGCTGTTGATCCTGCTTTGCGACGCGGTGGCCTGCGGGCTGATTCAGCCCTGGTTTGTGTCGGCTGCCGGGCAGGTAGCTGGCCAAGGGATGGATGACAGCGGATGCAAGGGGGAACCGAAGAAGAAAGGAGCTGTAAAGGGAACCGAGAAGTCGGGCATTGTCCATGGCCTCCCCCTGGACCCCGCTGCCCTCCAGGACTTGCGGAAGGCTCTGGAGGTGTGTTTGTACGTTTGTACGCGTGTGTGTTTGTGCGGGTTAGCTAGTGATCTGGACAGGAGACAAGGACATGGGAGATTTCTAGAGGTACATTGCTTACTACGTTTGGCGGACAGTCAGGTTCTATTAACTTTCAATGTGTATGAGCCGGAGTGTGGCTGTCAAAGTTACTCCCTCCCCTAAGGACATTTTAATATGGTCCCTGCACAAACAGACACTCTCTCAGTCTCACTCTGAGCTTATTCAGGTAGACAGAGGGCTGAGGCGTACCTGCGTGGATGCTTGTTTTACCTCCTGCCTGAACCATATCACCAAAGGGGAGTTTGCAGGATCAGAGAGCTGTTCATCTTTATTCCTCAAGGGCACTGTCTGTTCTTGATTTCCATAGTCTCTCTGAATTAGCAATCCCTAAATATTAAAAGTACCTAAGGGCCCTTGGAAGGTTTTCTTGCTTACATCTTAGGATCGCCAGTATCTTCCTCCTAGTTGTGCTAACGAACAAAAAGCAACAACAAAGAAATCCAGGAAAAAAGGGCAAAATGATGTAATATGGTAATACTCCACATACAACTAGGGAATGTTAACAAATGAGTATTCCTAAACTCTCACAGGTGTGATAAGGACTTAACCACTAACTGTCCAATAATAAGGCTGTTCTCCAGCCTTATGTTGCGGTTGGTCGTTGTTTAGGCTTGGTCTGTGTTATTATTATCTCCAATGTGTTTTAATGTTTGAAGATTATAGGTTCCCATCCGTTTGTTAAATGATGTACAGTGACCAATTCTAGCAGTAAAAGTAAAACTGTTTCATGTTGGCCTTGTTTGTAATCCACCTTGTTCTCCTTTGCTTTGACATGAAAGCCTACATTTCTTTATGGTTCATTCCCAATTGATATTGAATTATAAGGCTAAATAATTTATAAGCTACAGAAGATAATTTTAACACCTTTCATTGATTGACTACCATTAGTCAAGCATTTATAAATGTTTCATTCATAGACTAGTATTAGTTGAACATTTTATAAATGTTTCTTTGATAGGCTATCATGGGTGTGCCATTTATATTATGTTTCATTGATGGACTAGAATGAAGATACCTTTTATAAATATTAAATTGATAACCACACTTAATTATAGTAGGGCTGAGGGCTTGTTGATCCATGATGGGAAAATGGGTGACACACAAAATAATGACAGGAGCTTAAAGTATGTGTGCAGATATAAAAAACAAATGCCTGCTCACTGTATTGCTGCTCTAATTGAGTTGTTTTAATAAAGCTTTAATCAAGATTGGGGAGCAACAGAACAGAGAGCAGAAATGTTTCTTTACATTGGCAATGGACAAAATCCATGCCATAATCGTCTGCATTTGCGATAAGACCTATTTTCGGTGGGTCTTAAGCAGCGCAAGCGGAGTAATTTAAAATTGCCTCTTGAAACCTTTTTTTGCGAACACTTCTCAGATATTGTAACTTCTTTCATCTCAACTGAAGATGGTTACATTGCCAAACACAGCACAAGTCGTGGCAAAGGATAGAGCAGTTTGTACTAGCCAAACAGCCATAAGAAGCTGAGCCCTTGTACTGCATGTCTCGTGCTGACATCCACTGACATCCACTTATCTTTTAAAAAGCAAAATTAGATGTTTTTCTTATAGGTAAATAATTCTTATTTATCCTCCATTTTATATGCTGCATTTGTTTCCAATTAAACTCGGTTTTAATTTCTTCCATCTAATCTGCATTTTTCCAAAGAGTCTTCAATGTTCATCCGCTCTAACTGTACTCTGGATAAAAGTTACTTTATCAGTGAATTATTAACCAAGAGTCTACTTAACACTTCTCTTTCAGAGCAGGAGATAAAAATATTTATCTGTTTTCAACATATAGCCGGGTGCATTTCAGATAGCTGACTTAGTCGGATTACACCATTCATGTTCTCTAGATACTGTCATACGGTATTTGAGTTTCTTAGCCTTAGGCGACTGAGTTCCAAGTTTATGGCTGCCTGCTGACTTATATTCCTGTGCAGATACACATGGTTGAGTTTGTTAATATGCTAACGATTGCAGTTGCATACGTTTCATTACCATATATGTATGCAAAATATCCCTTACTAATTTCCCTTACTTTGTGAACTTTTAGCTGTCTGACTATGCACTGCATCAGTCCAGTGTCAACGTGCCGGGAGAGAGTGTCCCCATCGCAGCAAGGAAACGCGTCATTTCCACATGGGTGTTGACCAAGTATCTTCTCCAGCAGCAGATTGGACAGAAGCTTGACATTGATGACGAGGTAACCTCATCTCCCGTGGGAAATTTGGTTTCGGATCAAACAAGCAAGAGTTTAACATGAATTAACATGCAACAGTGCTTTAACAATTACCATGAAACATGCTCACTCAGTCAAGTTATGTTGAGCTGTTTGGGAGGAATTTCCAAACGGGTTATTTGTGCATTCGTTGTGTCCCAGTGTTGATGCGAGAAGAAATACGATTCTTCTACCAACCGCCTTTATTCAATAAATTATTGTTTGAACTCAGTTCTAACACCATACGGGGATGGTGAATCATTCATTCTTCTCGAATGGCAGTCTTATTGATGACTGTGCCTGTCAGAGAGCGGATTGCTAATGAATCTCTATGGTTTTGAGTGTTGAGCCGCCATACCGTCACTATGAATTATTAAGGAGAGCCTCCCTATCTTTTGTTCTTTTTAGTGTAAGAACGAGGCGGTGTCGGCCATGACGCGTGTGCTGGTGGGAGTGGAGATGCTGCGGTGCAACAGTCCCCCTAGGCAGATGGAGTTCTCCGTCCCCAGCCTCTCCATGGTAGGGCTTTCTCACTTGGTCAGATGGCAAGCGATGCCTCAAGGCCACCCGGGTAATCAGTGTTTGTCTCCGTGGTTGTCTGCCTTTGACTGTTGGGCTAAAACAGGCTTTCTCAAATCAGCATCTTGTTTTGAATAGTTTTGTGCAACTGTGTGCGGTATTTCAGTCAGTGCGTTCTTGTGTAATTGAACCCGAGTCCAAAGACAGAGCACTTAATTTCCCTCAGTTTGTCCCCTCTTCTCTCTGTTTTTTTCTGTTACATCCCTTTTTCCAATTCTCCTCCATCCATCCCTCCATCTAACCATCCTGTTCCCTAGCTTGTCCGCATGGCATCAGACTGCAGTTGGACTGACCCGGTGGTGGAGCTGGAGGCCTGGACCCAACTGGCTTTCTTCTGTCACCAGGCAGAAGAACATGACCTGGTCATGACCTGCAGCCATAATGCACTTCAGCTGGAGACCGCTGCGTCTCAGAGGTTGAAGGTCATGACCTATGCTCTGTAGGTGTCGGTCTCCGTGGTGACTGATTCAGTCCGTTTAATCAAGGCCAGAACTATCAGGGTGGATGGTGTCAAATGTTTTTTTACATTGCAAGATAAGGTCATTGTTTACATTTCTGTAACAGTTCTTCTGTCAAGTTACCAATCGGCTGACTGCTTCTGGGATTGACATATTTGCAGAGTTAGTAAAATGAATGAACCTCTTACCCTTTCAAGGTACAGTAGGTCGGCTGTAAAGGAGATGTTGAGCAATTCTGCGTGTCTAAGAGGATTAAGCATGGTCTACCTGTCGAGTGGACATCCTCACAAATACAGAGAAGCCTTGCAGATGCTCCAGACCAGTGTCAGGTTGGTTTGTACTTCCTGTTTGGTCTTATCAAGTGAAATTAAACAAGACTGTTCATGCCTCTCATGCCTTTCTTTGGACCTTCATTTTGCTGTGTTGGCTTTGTTGTTTTATCCACCAATTCTCTCTTCCTCTCTCTGTCTCTCTTTATTTCTTTCTCTCCCACTCTTATATTTCTTTTCATTTCAGTTCTCTTCGTATCGATTTGTTCCATCACAAATGCAATCTTCTCTTGTCCTCAGCTATGCAGAGCAAGCCGGTAACCGTGTCCTGTGTATGGCTATAGCTCGCCACTTCTGGAACAGCTGCCTGCCCCTGACTGAGACGTCAGTGGAGAGACAGCAGCTCCGGCAGCCTGTGGAGAAGATCCTCAAAGCTCTGGTCGATACTAGCAAGAAAGGCTATAAGGTTGTAAGAACCCTCTAGACTTGATCCTGATCTGTTTTTATGGTGTTCTGCTAGTGGTATTGTGGTTGGGGTCAGTTGCATGTCAATTCCAGTCAGTTAAAGGGATAGTTTGTCTAAAAATCAAAAAAATCACATACCAAAAGTTAGTCTGGAATGGACATATTCGTGTTTTCCAACCATCCATTATTCAGCTCTGTCCCCGGCTGTAATTAGCATCGTCCAAATTCATGAATGGAAACTGTGCGTCCCACACACTGCAAGCGGAAAACTACTCCAAACTAGGACTAGTGGTGTTGTTTAACTCAAAGAACATGATGTTGTATTCCCGCGAAAAAAGTTGTATGTGTCATTTCAAACAAATGGGTTCGACCTGTGTTGCTAGCAAGGAAGCAAGTTGCTATACCTTCCTGGACATAGCCAATCAGACAGGCATTTATCTGATGAATGTATTTTGACCAACTATGTTTCACAACATGATTGAACATCCAAAATGCACTATTTTGGCCTGTTTTACATCAGATTGAAGATTATGCTTTTGCATCATCTATAGTATGATGAGCAACATACAAAAAGTGTCTCATTTCTATTCATTCAATCATGTGTATAGGAACTGAGCTCATCTCCTAAGCCCCTTGAATGTAAACCTACCGTCTGGTCCATTGTTTTTAGTTCACAAATGTTGACACTGAGGCTTTAGCTCAAAGCTAAACTTTTCTATTCAACTGATGTCAGTAAAGCTAATCAGACAATGATAGACAAATATATATGATTTAATTTATTTAACCACTTGAGTGCATTTTACAAGAGTCACCTGTATATTTAACTAAATCGTATTAAGTGTTTCGTATCTTGTTATAAGTTACGGCAACTAGTGAAACACCTCTCCCAGGTCCCTTGTATCCTTTCTTTACAAACAAAACACAATCGCGGCATTTTCCACAATGATAGAAATAAAACTGAAGTCCTCCGACGATACGGGGCCAGCTAGAGGAACTCTCATCCATCTTTTGGGGGTTAAAGTTAACTCCCACTCTGATGACATCATCGCCGAAGCACACAAGCTACGTGAATGGCTGTAGGAAATATTTTGCTAGTGCTTGTTTTGGATTGACCAAATTCCATGGGTTGTTTGGTCACTGTACAGTTTAAAAAAATGTATGCTACTGTGACAGATTACTAATTTAGTTTGAAGTGTTTTGGAGTAGTTTTCCGCTTGCAATGCATCTTTGCTGTAGTGGTACGCTCAGTTTCCATTTATGAATTTGGATGATGCTAAGAACGATAATTACAGCCTGGGACAGAGCTGAATAATGGATGGTTGGAAAAAATTACTGTGTCCATTCCAGACTAACTAAGTGATTTTTTTGGATGAATATAATTTTTAGACGAACTATCCCTTTAAGGCAGTGTGCTGAAATTCCATTTCCTCCTCTCAGGTGGCAAAGTGGTCTATCATTTTGCAAAGCTGACCAGCAAAGTATTGGTTCCAACTTTGACTGTGCCGTTAGCTGACCTGTGGATTTTCCACACTTTTCACACTCTAGTGACTCCTTCAGGCGGTTTGGATGCCTACAGAAAATAACCGAAATTATTGCGTGCCCTTTCATGCGTTGACCACGTGACTTCCTAGTTGGACGAGCTGTGTGGGGAAAAAATATTCCCAATCCCAATGTCCACACTCACAGACTTGCTAAATCTCGCTAAGTCTGTGGGGGCTTAGGGCTGTCCCACTGTCAAATTGTCAAGTGCACAAGGGCTCTCTCGTGGACATTTTGAGCCGTCTATTCACCTTTTTCGTAAGTCCGCATTTCTGTAGACTTTGCCTGAGGGAATTGCCCACAGTTCATAGCAGGGTTACTAGGGGAAGCCCGGATGCGAGAGAAAAATCCCGGCAAACCCGGAGGATTTAACAGGTCACATAGAACACATGAAATCAGAGGAATGTAATCACCTTATTACACACCTATTATATTCAACTATTTATTTTAGTTTTTGCTTAACAATGCTGTTTTTACCAAAAATAGTACATTGATTATTGACAAATATACAGTGGATATAAAAAGTCAACACACCAAAAATATGTCATGTTTTTGTGATGTAAAAGAATGAGACAAAGATAAATCATGTCAGACCTTTTTCCAATTTTAATGTGACCTATAATGTGAACAATTCAATTGAAAAACAAACAGAAATCTTCGAGGGGGAAAAATGAAAAATAAAAACCTCACAATAACACTTAAACCAATACTTTGTTGAAGAACCTTTTGATTTTATTACAGCACTCTTTTTGGGTAGGAGTCTATTAGCATGGCACATCTTGACGTGGCAATATTTGCCCACTCTTCTTTGCAAAAGCGCTCCAAATCTGTCAAATTGCGAGGACATCTCCTGTGCACAGCCCTCTTCAGACCACCCCACAGATGTTCAATTGGATTCAGGTCTGGGCTCAGGCTGGGCCATTCCAAAATGTTAATCTTCTTCTAGAGAATCCATGCTTTTGTGGATTTGGATGTGTGCTTTGGGTCTTTGTCATCCTGAAAGGTGAACTTCCTCTCCAGCTTTCTAACGGAGGCCTGAAGGTTTCCTGCCAAAATTGCCTGGTATTTGGAACTGTCCATAATTCCCTCCACCTGACTAAGGCCCCGATTCCAGCTGAAGAAAAACAGCCCCAAAGCATGATGCTGCCACCACCATGCTTCACTGTGGGTATGGTGTTCTTTGGGTGATGTGCAGTGTTGTTTGTGCGCCAAACATACGTTTTTAGAATTATGGCCAAAAAGTTCAACCTTGGTTTCATCAGACCATAACACATTTTCCCACATTCTTTTAAAGGACTTGATGTTTGTTTTTGCAAACTTCAGCCAGGCTTGTATGTTTTTCTTTGTAAGAAAAGGCTTCCGTCTTGCCACCCTACTTCAAAGGCCATTCATATGAAGAATACGGGAGATTGTTGTCACATGTAGCACACAGTCAGTACTTGCCAGAAATTCCTGCAGTTCCTTTAATGTTGCTGTAGGCCTCATGGAAGCCTCCCTGACCAGTTTTTTCTTGTCTTTTCAGCAATTTTGGAGGGACGTCCAGTTCTTGGTAATGTCTCTGTTGTGCCATATTTTCTCCACTTGATGATGACTGTCTTCACAGTGTTCCATGGTATATCTATAAAATTATTTTGTACCCTTCTCCTGACTGATATCTTTCAACAATGAGATCCTTCTGATGCTTTGGAAGCCCTCTGCGGACCATGGCTATTGCTCTTAGATGCAACTAAGAAAATGTAGAACAGCTGAACTTTATTTGTGATTTAATCAGAGTCACTTTAAATGATGGCAGGTGTGTAATGACTTCTATTTAACATGGGTTTGAATGTGATTGGTTAATGAACACAGCCACATCCCCAGTTATAAGAGGGTGTGCACACTTATGCAACAAGGTTATTGTAAGGTTTTTATTTTTCATTTAACCCCTCAAAGATTTCAGTTTGTTTTTTAATTGAATTGTTCAGATTATAGGGCAAATTAAAAGTGGAAAAAATTCTGACATGATTTATCTTTGTCCAATTCTTTTACATCACAAAAACCTGGCATTTTCACAGGGGTGTGTAGACTTCTTATATCCACTGTAGCTTGTTATTGACAATGACCTCTTGTCCACTCTGTAGGGCAAGGGCCTACAAGACATATAAATCAGGCAGCCGGTCTATTATGTGCCTTGGCCGCGAAGAAAGTAAAAATCTTAAAATAAAAAGTCCTAAACCCACAATAGTGTGCAACATGTTTCATTGTTGTCAAGGTAACATGATAAAGTCACAAAGTGATGTCCCATTACTATTTATAGCATTTAGAACCCTTGCACTCAATCACTTACCAGGTGACGTCAGTTAAGTCTGTGAGGGTTCATGGCTTAGGGATGAGGGGGGGGCATTTGAATTGGACCATAGTGTCTTGGCATGAATGCCTTGGAGGAAGTGATGAAACAAAAAGTGTGGGGGAAAATGGGTATATAAAATTATTATTCTAAATATTTGCATTTGTTCTTCCTCAGTTTCAGGATAATTTTTTTTGTTAGTGAATTGATGTGAAATCGTCTTTCTCTGATACAAGGCCATCTCTCTACTGGCTTCGGTCTGGAACATTATCGGTGTCATTGCTGCTGTCAGTGTAAGATGACTATTACTCTGTGCATCTAATGAAATGTATATGGCTTGGATTCATTTTATTTTGGTGATTTAACAGGGGAAGGAGAAGTCAGGGGCTTCCTTGACTGGGATGACCTCTGTAACCTCTCTGCTGGAAGCCCCAAGTGAGTCCTGATGCTCACAACACACAAATCGAATGTATCCCAGCTAACTACCACCCGTTATTCTAGAGTCATATTTCTTACAATAATTGTGACTCCATATTTATTTATTCCCAAAACGTCTGCATGTCCAGCTGTATCATTCTCAGACACCCCTGGTAGACATGATAGAAGAAGTCACTTTCCCACGCACACCAGTATGTTAAGTCTTTGGCATTTACGCCCCAGTAATCTTCACATTTCACAGACGTTTCTAGTTACCATACCCGTTCACCCTCCGTACACTCTGCATCCGGACCCATTCGGGGGCTCACGTGCGTGCTCATGTCCGTCCGTCTGCAGGCCCAGGCCTCCCTGAGGATGACCTGGCCCTGAAAGCGGCCATGTTCAGCCTGCTGTTCCACATCCACGCAGACAGCTCAGACTGGAAGGAAGCTCTGACACTGCTGGAACAGGCTATTGGAGACATGCCCCGCTCCACACACAGCCTGTGAGTACTGGAGACAAATGACGGGGGAAGAAGAAGAGAGTGAGCGAGAGGGATTGGGGGGATGGGCGGAAGGAATGTCAGAGAGGAGAGAGGGGATACTCTGGAGACGAGGAGGAGAGGGATAGACAGAGAGAATTAGATGATGCACTAGAGGTGGTGGAGGAGAAGGAGGAGGAGGGACAGACAGACAGAGGGAAGGAGGGAAAGACCGTTTGATGAAGCTCTGGAGATGAGAAGGAGATAGAGTGGGAGGGGAGTGAGGGAGAGTTAGACACAGATACTAGGAAATGGAGAGGGAGAAAAATGTATGATACAGGAGAAGAGGGGGAGGGGTTTTTAGGACAGGAGTTCTGTCACTGGCCTCATCAAAATTCCCATGCTCATTGTTATGTATGAGATGCATGTGCAGGCTGCATCTGTGGATGAGCTCCTGTCAATATGCCTTGATAGAAATATTAAATTATTACTGTGTATATGTCAAGTCTGTTTCGTATGTATTGCTACCTTTGAAAATAAGGAAAATATTAAGAATATTTTTTGAATAAGTTAGGCATTTCTCAAATTGTAAATGGATTGACCAAATTGATTTACTCTTTTTCTTCCTGACGTGAAATAAGAAGCCATATCAGTTCCCAGTGATTACTTAAGATGGATACCTACTCAACAAAGTAGAATGTTAATGCTAATTTAATTTGGTTTGACTGAAAAAAAAAAGTTTTCTCTGAGCATTTAGTATAACACTTTGTTTTCACATAATCTTCATCATAACATATGCTGTAACCCATTACTTGGATTGTTCATTCCATAAATGTTTTTTGGCAGTTTTTATCAAGGGTGCCAATAATAATGGAAGTGACTGTAGATGCACTTTATTAAATGTAATATTTTTGATGGCAGTTCCAAGGGCGGATCCATCAGTATGAAATATATTAACAAATAAATTGTCATGCCAACTGCTGAAAAACTCTTTGCTCCAGGGAAGGGTTTTCAGAGGATTAAATCCGTAGTTAAGAAAACATTGCAAAGGGAGGACGAAATTACGGAAAAACCTAACAATATTTGAATATCAAGAAACAAATAAAGAGTAGGGCCACCCTTTGCCTTCAGAACAGCTCCGGTCTCTCTTGGTATGCTGTCATACAAGTCCTGTGTGTAGTGGGATATTGCCCTTTTCTTCAAGAAGAAATTCTTTTTAAATTGTGATTTAATTCAAAGTAACAGCCCTTTTCCACATGTTTCTGTTATGTTGTCCACCCCCAGTAGGTCTGGATAGTTAAGTCAGAGTACCTTATGCCTTCAAAGCTTTGTACTTCATTAGGAACCTAGTTTTCGCGGCTTTTGAATATGAAATACTAAAAAAGAAACTTCATTGCTGTTGTCCCGATCACACCTCTATGGAGTTACTTTGCATGTGTCACTGTAACACTGAACCCTCAGACATACGATAACGTGCGCTTACCAGTGTGAGGAAATGTCTTTAGGCAGCACAGCAGGTTACAGTTTGGCCCTAAAAGGGGATGCAAGTGTGAAACTGTGCGTGTCCTCTCCCCGACTCCAGGCTCCTGTTGAAACACTGTGTGCTGGCCAAGGGTTGGCTAGGGAGGAATGTGGCACTGGACATGGAGAAGTTCAGGGAGGAAGGGGAACTCTGCTGTTCCCGAATGTGGTACCGTGTGGCGCTGTGTGCCTCGGAGATGTCGCAGCAGCTGTCCTGCTACCAGAACGCCATTACTTCTCTACTGGTAGGGGCTTGGAATGTTTCCGGATGACATAGTAATGCAGGAAGCACAAGCACACACACACTCTGTACACATTTACTTTAGAATTTGCGGTTTTGATTACTTTAGAGACACACACACATTCTGATCTTTTATTGTGCCTTTCTAAGTGTGAAGGATTGCTCGCCTGGTCTGAATCCAAATGTAGCTGTCGCTCTGAGGGACTCTATCAGCACCTAGTGGACGCTTGGTGCCATTGCGGCATTGCTCTTTGCCTTGTGCTCATGGTGTGTTGTTGTGTGGGTGAACCGTATGTGTGATTTTTATAGAGTGTCAACAGTCAGTGGCAGAAAGTGGATTACCTGTTAGAGTTTGGGGAGTGGCTGTACTGTCAGAACTTCCCTCTGGTTGATGCCCAGCACCAGATTCACTGGGCCATCGACATCCTCCTTCACATTAACACGGAGCTGGAAGACACAACTGGTATGTCTCCTGTCATTGCTATGCATTTTGCATGCTTGCTTTGTAAAAGTGTCCTTTTACTTATTAATTTTTTGTTTTATTTATAGAGAGGCCCAGTTCTGAGGGATGCCAACTGAAAGAAGCAGAGAGAAGGGAGAATTCCCATGGAGGTATGAGATTTTCATGGGATGAGTCTAGACATTCATGTTGAATGCTGTGAATTTGCTCACATGTACATATACACTCGACCTAGGTTCAAAATATGTTAAAATACTTGAGAAGATTGATTTAAGGGAAAATCCACCACTAGACACTATTTTGGGGTGTTTCTTCAGTCTCCCTATATAATGAGTGACAGGAGGTGTTTCAGAAATATTTTTGACATCATTAGTTTTAATCTCAAAATGAATGGAGTCAGCAGTTATTGTGGCCTTTTTGTTTCATTGATTTACCACATTAGTGGTTGTCTCCATTCAATAGAGTCATTTCACCTTTCTCAACCATGTTCCTATCTGCCACCACATTGCAGGATAGCTTGGTTTATGTTTTGTAAAGATTACAGCCAGATGGCAGCCCTACCTCCTTGTAAAATGGTGTTCCCACTCTTGAAGGTGGGCTTTCACAACAGGTGTGGTAATAGTTTTTACAGTATTTTTTTGCGAAACAATGGATGCTTCCAATGATTGAAAATTACTATGCAATTGCTCTGAATATTCTGGATTTTGTGGTTTACCCTCAACCATTGAAATGCTCCTATTGGCATCACATGAGGAAATTCACAAATATGATGTCACATATGTTACATTAATACCATATTAATATACAGATGTAGGTAATTAGCAGGAGGGACATTTCCCTTGAATCTTGTCTGGACACCAACAAAAATATTCTACTACAAACCCCACCCATCTGCCACTGCAGGTGTGTGAGAGCAAATAGAAAAGTATTTTAGGGTATTGTGAGAAATATTTAAATTACAGTCTTGTTTAATGTTACATTTTATCAAATGACTTGTTAATATTGTAATCGTTAATTCCTTGTATCCACCTCATAGATGCGTCAGAAGGGTCTGGGCAGATTCCGGTTGAGGTTCCGTCCAAAATCGGGGTGCAGGGTGTGGTGTCTGGACCCCATCTCTCTGATCTCAGGGAGGTGAGGCGTCTGGACGGCCTGGTCAGAGCGTACACCCTGCTGGCCTTCACTGAAGACAGAACCTCTCCCCAACACAGACAGAACCTCCTCATGGCCTATAGCCTAGTGCTGAAGATCTGGCAGGTATGGAACACCTCTCCTAGTTTATGTACATGAGTAAAAGATTTTGCAAATGATATGAGGTTCAGATAGAATCTGTATTCTGATGACTGTTGAATGCCACCCGGTCATTCCTCTTTTTCCCCCAATTTTATTAAACCAGATAAGTCAATTGAGAACCAATTTGCATTCAACCTGAACGAAAGCATTCCATTTTAAGACATCAACAAAACACTCAAAACCACACAGATAAAGCTAATTAAAAATGTATTCCCTTTATAAGGGATTAAAACATCTAAGTACATTACATAAATTGAGAAAAATTGTATAGTTTAGGTTTGACAAATTCAGTAGGTGCATTGATCAGAAAGCAGCATGGGAGTGAGGTCTGATAAAAATGTCCAGTGTAATGGTCTTTTAAACCACCTGATGTATGTACAGTATTATAAGACACTAAACTCACTCCCAGTAAAACATTTTTATTTACCTATAACAAATAATATGTGATGACAAAGCGCTCTCTTTGCAGGTGTCCATGGCAACAGCACGTGACCTCATCAGGGAGATGACACCGGGTCCTCCAGTTCCAACTTCTCAGCCTGCTACAGCCAAGAAAGACAAGGAGAAGGAGAAGGACAAAGGCAAAAAGTCTAAAGAGGTAGACCTGATCCACGAAGACAGACTTCCACGGCTGTTATTTGTCTTTTTCTGATTGTAGATCCTTGTTCCCTCAAGGAGAAATAAGGATTAATATGATGTATTGTTTTAACCTTCGTCTAGCCATGACAGTGTAGAGGAGGGGTGTCCAAACTATTCCACGGAGGCCATGTGTCTGCAGGTTTTTGCTCGCACCTTCTACTTGATTGACTAATTAGTAGGGCTGTGCAATATGGACAAAATAATCATATTGCGATTTTTTGAACGAATATTGCGATTGCGATTTTATTTGCGATTTTGGCAACTGTTTTTGCTTTTTCAAACAAGCTACAGCCATACATTCTAAATGTATTCAGTGCACAAGAAGTGCATAACAAAACATTTCACAATGAAATAACATAGTATTAAGTTTAATAAACAAAACTGTAGTAAAATTGTCTTTAAAACAGACAACATAAAATAAATTAAGATTAACTAACCTCAAACTCTAGTTACAGTAATAACATACTGTACACAGTAGTACTAACTGCTTGATAAAACTGTAATAAATTGTCTTAAACAGACAACATGAAAAAAATAAAGATTAACTAGCCTCAATTCCAGTCATAACAATAATTAAAAACTAACCTAAATAAAAAAAATAAAAAAAAATACAGATTGCTCTCTTAAAGGTTTTTTGCAAGAAAAACCAGCATGTCCACCATTTCTGGTTTTAAGCATGACCGGTGACATGTCACCACATTTCCCCCAGTACTAAACACTCTCTCCGAAGGTGAGCTGGTGGCAGGAATACAAAGATACTTTTGTGCAACCCTGCTCATTCTTGAAAAATTTATCTGATGGAGTCTCCACCATTTCAGAGGATCTTCCTCACTGTCAATGGATGGAGAAAGCAGGTAGCTGTTTAACTCAGCGGCTATGGCTTCTTCAAGTCGCAGAGCTGCTGGCATGGCTGATGTCGTTTTGAAGAAGCTTCCTAAGGACTTCCGTGCTTTTTTGCCTTGTGGAGGTAGATCGATGTCAGGATTCTCTCTGCATGTGTTACTCACAGATTCAGATGTATCCTTCGACATACAGAACAGAAAGAAAAGATTAAAAAGCCATATGAAATAGTGTTTATCTAAGAAGATGACAGTTTCATCCAGTTTACATAAATTAACTCACCTTGTGTGAACTCATTTCCATGTCAGACATGACCCTGGCCTTAATGTTTGGAAGTTTAACCTCATCAGTGTAGCTGGTTTTGAATCTTGGATCCAAAAATGTTGCTGTATCCAGAAGCTCTTGGGTAGTTTCATCCTCATAATGTTTGTTGAGGTAGTTCAGAATTTTTGACTTTATAGTCTTTGTCAAGTCAGTATCTTCATCCTCCACTGCAAGTATCTTGGTGTTCAGCAGGTGAAGAACCGGTTTCACATACGACACACTGATGTAGTTTTCACTGGAAAGGGCATCCGTGAACTCCTGAAGTGGACCTAATGCCTTACTTACAGATTCTAGAACATCTGTGTCTTGCCATTGGGGCACTAGGTGTCTTGTTTTACGGTCAGCTGACAGGACCTGGGACAGTGCCCTCTGTTGCTCCATTTGTTGCATTGAGCCCCATCTTGTTGGGCATGATGTTATGAGGGCATGTTGGGGAAGCTGGAGTTCTTCCTGGGCTTCGGCTAACATCTTCTTTTTTCCCAACTGTGGGAAAAATGTCCCACTAGCTTTTTACACAAACCGTTGGCTCGGGAAATGCGAGGTTCATCTTTGATTGCATTTTCTAAAAAATAAAATATTGTAAAACATAATGAAATTGTGTATTTCATTCATTTAAATATAAAACTATTGAGTAACACTTTACAAAAAGGTGCTATTTGTTAACAACTAGTTAATACATTAGCTAAAATGAACTGACAATGAGCAATACTAATAATGTTAGTTCATGTTAATTTTAGCATTTATTAATACATTATAATCAAACGTTGTCATTGTTAACATTAGTTAATGCACCATGAACTAACATGAATAGCTGTAGTGACATGAACTAACATTAACAAGAATGAATAAATGCTGAAAAAGAAAATTGTTTATTGTTAGCTAAAATATTAGTATTTGTGGCGACATATATGCAAATTCATTCTCCGCCAGTAGGAGGCTGACATGAACTAACGTTAACAGAGAGCGGTTTCCTTGGTAACGCTATATACAAATCATTGCAACGCTCGGCTGCTTTATCAGGCATGTAAGTTATGGAAAAATAAAAAGAAAATGACATCCAAAAATTTCTGATGACAATCGGTTTCCTTCAGACTTATGGTACCAACTATGGTACAAGTTGAAAATACTATTACAAAACATTATAATACGTTTTCATATTAAACATCTTCGCGCAATTTGTTTCTTAATAAAAAAGTATGCCCTACAAAGTGTCCTAATGTAAATTATACATTACTTAATGTGAAGTATAATAAATGTATAATAAAATCTAACTTACCAATTGCCAAATGCAGTCTGTGTCCGAAGCACTGCAATCGTGTCCAGTTGTTCAAAGTGACAGCCTTCACTATATTAGTTCCATTGTCTGTGGTGATAGACACTTGTTGCTCTTCACAAAGTCCCCATGATGCTAAAGCTTCTTTTAAACCTTCAGATATATTTTCTCCAGTGTGATCTTCTGGGAAGAATGCTGTTTGCAAACATCGACTTTTCATTTCAAAGTTGTCATTCATATAGTGGACCGTTAAACTCATGTATGGCTCCATCGTTCTGCTGGACCACAAATCTGTGGTCGTGGCGAAGTATTTCACCTGCTTGAGCTCGTGTTCAACGCCCGCCTTACATTTCTCATACATTTCGGGAATAGCAAATCGTGTGAAATGAGTGCGAGATGGCAGCTGGTATCTTTTGTCAAGTGTTTGAATTAGTCTTCGGAAGCCGTCTTTACTGACGCTGTGCGCAGGCATCATATCTTTGCATATATGATAGGTGATTGCGTCTGTAATTTCTTTGTGCCGTTTTGATCCTTTCACATAAGGCACGGCGCTTGCAAATGCTTGAGCAATGGATACTTGTTCAGGCTGTTCGGGCTGGCTATGATGTGTGCTTTTGTTTGTTTCGATTGACTTTGTCGACATGCATTGATCATGCAGTTTTTTATGACGCTGTTTTAAGTGTTGGAACAGATTTGTAGTATTGCTCCGTTTCGTTGGAATAATCATTTCACAAGTCTTGCAAATTACCTTGCTCTGTGACACATCCTCTCTCCTGAATCCAAAATACTCCCAAATGACTGACGTTGAATTTCTTTTTGGCACCAATTCATTTTTATTTTGACCTGCATCCATATTTTAAGTTCTTTCCTCCCGCTCGCCTATTCGGTTCTCCCGCTCAGCTTCGTCGTGCGCTGAGTGAGCTCTGATTGGTTAACATCTTTCTCCCGCTCAGCTTCGTCGTGCGCTGCGTAAGATCTGGTTGGTTAACATTAAAATCATGCGCACAAGAACGCATTCTGTATAAAAATCTAAATAAATTAATAGATAAAATCGCAGCCTTATGCGGTTTAGAAATCGCATGTGCTTAAATCGCGATTTTTTTGCGATTGCGATTAATTGCACAGCCCTACTAATTAGGTTACTAATTGGTTAGTTTCTACCCTCACCTGGTTGTTTAGGTGTGAACTGGGAACCGATTTATAGGAATAACCCAAAACCCGCAAACACTCCAGCCCTCCCTGGAACTTTTTGGACACCCCTGGTGTAGAGTCTTGCCATTTTATGGTGTTTGTGCACTGAACATGTGAATGTTTTGCCAGTTGAACACAGTAATAAATGGGCGTCAATGAATAACAATGGTCGTCCTTTGTTTAAACAGCCACCCCCTATTGAGGAGAAACCCAAGCCCCAGAATACTGAGGATGTCGTGTTGCCATCCAGCACAGAGGAGTGGGCACAGTATGAGTGCCCCGAGGAGCTCCGCCAGGCCTTCAGATACAACAGCGGCCCCCACTGCATCAATACAAACAGCATTAGCAAACAGGCAGGAAAACTAAGCTCTATGTGACTGCTCCCCTGGAAGAGACCCATGGTTTTGTGTTCATTAGGACACTGCAACAGAGCTTTATTATCAAGTAGTCCCTCCACGTTTCCGTCTTGCCCTTGGTAACTAATGAGTAGGCATTATCAGAACAGCAGTGATTTTAATCGTCCGAAGTGGCTTGCGGTCCAAGGCTTGACACCTGGAAAGATTGACATGATATTGATGTTCGTCTTGACAAGTCATTATTTGTTGGTTAGAAGAGAAGGTGCTTTGATTGATTCTGGAGCAAATCAGAATGCTGGACGAGGCAACATATTTGATTATTGCAAATGAAAGCAAGTAGCGATTGATTTCTCGTACGCCACTCCAATGAAATGGTGTTACGGTTGGTAATCAAACAAATTGAGAACATGCTCAGATGGTGCACGATTTAAAGGCCCAGTTTCAGATCTAGACATTGTCACAATAGGCCAAGTAATGACCAGTCCAACACTGTGATATCTGTCTGCACTTCTGAATTGTTTTCTATGTCCGGTTCTTCAAGCATTGTCCTCACCTGATACAGTTACAGATACTCTTATTCTGTATGGCTCAACATGTGGTTTCAGTGTCCTACACAAAACATACAACTCTCCTGCAATTAAATATTAATCATATTTTTAATGAACAAAAGTCTTTAGAAACGTACACTATATGTCCAAAAGTATGTGGACACCGGACCATCACACCTGTATGAGCTTTTTGACATCTCATTCCAAAATCATTAATATGGAGGTGCCCCCCCCCCCTTTGCAGCTTAAATACCTGCCACTTTTCTGGGAAGGCTTTCCAAAAGATTTTGACGTTTCTCTGTGGGAGTCTGTGCCCATTTGTGAGGTCAGGCACTGATGTTGGATGAGAAGGCCTGGCTTGCAATCGCTGTTCCCATTCATCCAAAAGGTGTTCAGTGGGGTTGAGGTCAGGGCTCTGTGCAGGCCACTTCAGTTCCTCCGAACCAACCTCGTCAAACCATGTCTTTATGAACCCTGCTTTGTACACGGGCACATTCATGCTGGAACAGGAAAAGGCCTTCCCCAAACTGTATCCACAAAGTTGTAAGCACCCAATTGTCTAAAATATCTTGGTATCCTGTAGCATTAAGATGACCCTTCACTAAGGGGCCTAGTCCAAACCCTGTTTAGTCCACACCATTATCCCTCCTCCACCAAACATTACAGAAGGCAATATGCATTCCGGTGCGTAGCATTTTCCTGGCATCCGCCACACCCAGATTCATACATCAGACTGCCAGAGAGTGGGCTTTATAGAGTGTATGCCAGGCTGTACTGAGTGAATGAACTAAGAACTGAACATTGACAACTGAACTTTTTCTTGTGTCTGGGTGGCTGTAGACTCAGAGTTTGTTCTTCCTGGACCTGCTAGTCAAGGAGCTGCAGTCTCTATCTCTCGTTCACTTGACTCTACCTATACTACACCTGGCTGAGGTCATTGCTCATGACCTGCTGGACAGAAGGAGCCTGTCTGACCTCTACCGTCTCAGGTGAAGCCTACTTTCCCCTGGAAATGATATCCACTGATTTAGCTCTTTAGTCCAGAACTAGGTTTTGTTTTTGTCCATGGACCCTCCACCCCCTGTCTTCGGCAGAATATTTGATTTCCCATTGGCATTTGTATGATATAGAAAATTTGACATTATACAGATTGACTTTACAGTAATTGCATTCATCTTAAGATAGTAAATACAAGTAAGTGATGAAATCAAGCAAAATAATTGCTAATAATTAATTGTAAATCGTTCCCAGCATTTTTCCATTTTCCACATTATTTTCTTTTATTAATTTTTTTTAGAATTGTGCAGAGCTGTTCCCAGCTGGCTATGGAGAAATCAACAGGGTACCACAAGAAGCTCCTTATTCTGACTAGTATCCATGAGCAGGAACAAATAGAGTATGTGCACCCCATTCTTTCCCTGAGCTCCTGTACTGTACTGAAAATTGATTTATATTTGATTTGTATTCCTGGTTTACTCCTGGTCTGTTACAAGTTTATTTTCCTGTATACAGTGCCTTGTAAAAGTATTTGAAACCCTGACCAATTCCCTCATATTATTAAATTATGTACATTAAAATGTCGTTCTGTTTGGTATACTATTTTAAAACACTGACTCAAAATCAAATAGTTTATGGGGATTTTTTTTAATGTTTGGAATCAATGTAAGAAAAATTTGTTTGTTGCATAAGTATTCAACCGCCCCCAAATATATATTTGGTAGAACTAACAGCTTTAAGGCTTTTGGTAAGTTTCTGGCAGCTTTGCACTACAGGTCAGAGTGATTTTGGCCCATTGTTCTAGGCTCATTTGCTCCAGGTTGTTAAGGTGTGATGCTTGTGGGGTGCAGTTTCCAAAGAGTACTACAGATTCTTAATGAGACTGAGATCAGGTCTTTGAGTGTTCCACTGTAGGACATTCACACTTTAGTTTTTGAGGTGCTTTAATGGTATTTTGGCCTTTTGGATCGGATCATTGTCTTGCTGAAAGGTGAATGTTCCAACATTTAGTCTTTTAGCAGAGAGCAAGCAACATATTCCAGTTTTTCATTTTTCCTAAACATATTAAAACGAATGCCACCATAGAGTAATAGATTTTTGTGCCAGTGTTGTAAAAGAAAATATCAAACAGAATTAACTGTCAATGTGCCGAATGTATCAGTACAATTTGAGAATTAGTCAGTGGTCTGAAAAGGCATTGTACATTTGCTATCTCATTGCAGGTGTCGGAAAACAATAGCTTTACAAAGAGAGAGAAAGAGACTGCATGTGGAGTTTGGTGGCAAAACGGATAATGAGGTTAGTTTCAAAAGAATATTCAGCTCCGGAAAAAATTAAGAAACCACTGCACCGTTTTCTTTCCTTTCCAAAAAAGTAGAAACGAAAGGTTTTGTGTGAGGAACAGAAGGGTTAAAAATAAGAGACCACTGCAAATTGAACGCTTCTCTTCCTCACTCAAAACTTTCCCTTTCAACTTTGTTGTTAAGGAAAGAAAAAGGTGCATTGGTCTCTTAAAGCAGTCTGGTTTCTGGTCTTAATTTTAGCTTAGATGTATGGTAACAATGAGGGTTATGGTTAGGATGATGTATCAGATTTTAAGACTTTCTGACTGTAGCTGAGAAAACCTTAAAGAACTTCCATAGATCCAGAGCTGAATTAACTTAGCAGGACAGACCACATCTCTTTAAAATACAAGATGTCTTTTGTAGGGTTTTATGTTCCATGAATTGAAGAAAAGGTTGCCGAAATTATCCCTGAAATTAATAACTATTATAGTGAAGTTTGTAATTCTGTTTATAGTTGAGAGCATGATTGACAAGCACTGCTGGAATAAAGCAAACGCCAAAAGGGATTCATGTCCTAACTGCATCATGCGTCACCCATACCACAACATTATCATGGGGTCATGTCAGTCTTTCATGAGGATGATCATAATTTTGACAAGCATTATTATAGTTTACATTTTTCATTGACTTACCCAGAAATCTGTACCCCCTGAACCACCCTTTAGATTTGTGTATAAACCTGATTTATGATGCAGGGAATAAATCAGAGATCTTTGCAATACTCTCATCTATTATTCAACTTTCTTGTTTGCAGAACTCTAAAGTTGACCGTATTGGTCTATCCGGAAAGAAGTTTGGTGTACTCTGTAGTCATGATATCTGGCTTGATAAGGCAGAGATATGCCTGAGTATTGGGCTGTATCAACCAGCGAAACAACTGCTCGCAGAGGCCCATCTGCTGGCTAAGGTTAGACATTTCAGTTGTAGTAATTTTCCAATAGTTTGATTTTCTCATTCTGTGTGAAGTGTTTCGCAGCATTTTGTCTCCCTTTTCTGTGGATTTAAAGCCATTGTTATACTAACTCTTTATTTGTGTTGTGAGCTCAGGAGTTAGGAGATCGCACTGCAGTTGGGAGGAGCCTGCTTTCTTATGCAATCTTGGCCAATCAGGAGCAGAACCATTCTCTGGCTCTGACACTATTGGACAAGGCCCAAGACATGGGGGGTGACAAGGACTTCTGGCACCAGCTCACCCTGGCCCTTGTGACTGCCACAGTGGCCCATAAGGGCCAGGATACAGAAACCAAAGTCAGGACTATTTCCTATTCAAGCTCCTCAGTCGCCTGCTCGTTTTAATCCTCTACAGCAAAACATTTCCTCTTGAATGTGACCGCTGTCCTTTTACAGGTTCATCAAATAATCAAGCAAGGCCGTGGAGCCCTGACATTGTATCTGGATAAGAGGCAGAACCAATCTCCGGCTGTCAGGTTCCTGATCATGTCTCTTGAGTACAGGTGAGCGTTTTCTAACCTCCATCCCCGGGGAGCTCTGTTGTGCAAGCTGTCGATCCATCTTGGCAGTAAACCATCTGATTTAGATGCTTACTTACCAGATAATGACTCCTCGACATTGATTCATTCGATGTTTATAATCAGCCTTAGTACTTCAGAGGTAGGCACAACGGCCACACCCTAAGGAGTTTGGAAACCGCAGTAGACCATGTCTCCCCACGTCCGTGACCAACAGTGACCTGTAGATGTCACTGACTCACCATGCCATCTGTCTTTCAGAGGGGCGGTGGAGCGTGTGCGTGCCGCCAGTCCTGCGGAGCCCGGCGTTGCCCTGTCCACCCGGAGCTTCCAGAAGCTTGCGGCCGCCTGCGACGCCCTGAGAGGGGCCGCCAGTGAGTTCCTCCAGTTGGGCCGCAGAGAGCATGCCGCAGAGGCTCTTGTGGAGCACGCCCAGGCGCTGAGGTCAGACTTCGAAACATGGCCTGTTGTTTTCCCTGTTTTCATTTGCGTCAATCCAGCAGGCGTTTGTTTGGACTTGATTACCCATGTGTGAAACGCACGGTCTCACACAAAAACAAAAAAAGAACTTAAACACCAACCCTCTCCAATCCCTCTTATAAAAGATAAGATAAACACTGACAAAAAACAATCTAGGGCAAGAAGTGATGACAAAAAAGATTTATGTAATACTCTGAATAAAGATGATCTAGGAGAAACACTAATCTGATCCATATATTTTATCTATTGATCAGTCTATTTATTAATTTATTCATCCTGTCTATAGTTCCTGTTTTTGTCGATTTCAAATTATTCACAGAATATGTTCTGTTTCTTAGGACACTGGCTAAACACACTGATAAGGAGGGTAAATGGCGCCATCTGCTGGATGCCTACTCCTTAATGCAGCAGGCTGTCTCCACACAGGAACATGTTGTGCTGAATGCCCAAAGCCTGTTTACATCACAAGAGGTAAACAACCTTATGTATATCTTCCGAACATTACCCGTCAGACAAAGACGTTAAAAACACAATATGCCATACAGTTTGACTTCCTGCTAATACTTTGAAATTGTATTTTAATCCTGTTGGGATTTTACCAGACATCACCATCAGCTTAAAAATGTACGTCATTCTGTTTTATATTTATCTAAAGATGTATGAAATACAAAACAGAACACTTTAATTGGAACTATATTTAAGCTGCGGTTTTCATTGCAAAGGAATGCATCTTCATTTAGCGTGCAAAACAGTTTTTGGCTCGCCTGTTAAAGTACCTTTAAAACAAAGTTTGAGCTATCTGTGCTGGAATTGAAAGCATGCGCAAGATGGTAAACAAATTAACTGAACATTTTGAAAGGTTTGAGCAATTAGATTTGGTTTTACAAACTTCCATGTATGGCTCGATGTTAGAAACTCTAATTCGTAACTTGGACTCCTGTCGATCCAAGGCTGCCAAACTCAAACAAGCTGGTGCTTTTAAATTATTTATTGCATGTATGTTGCTTTTTGTTTCACTATAGACTCACATTTTATAATTCTTCTTGCAGATTACGTTATTTTAGAACAATGAACTTAAATTGGAGAGACCCACAAGGCAAAATAATATATGAAAGATGACTATTATGTAGTTCACCCTCCTTATTGAAACTTGGTAAAAAGCTTAGACATGCTTTCATTGCCCAAAAAATCTGATTCCTTCTTCAGAACGCATGTAAGATAATGGCAATCATTGTCAAAGCTCCTGCTCCACCAGTTCATAATGTTCTCAATAATAATAATTACCTGGAGGCCCTTACATCACATTAACAAACCTTAACCAAATCATGACTCTGCGTGTGTGGGCTGTCACTGACCCACATGGTTATTTCAGAGTTTAGTTCAAATCCAACAGAGTTCTCACACATGGATAAACAGACATGCTCACACACACACAGGTACATGCACACCCACACACAATCAAGATTTCTGAGTTTTTTTTCAACATGCTGTACTGTATGTAGGACCAGAATTCAGCGGCGTATCAAAAGCCAAAATCAGATCACTGTCATCTTGAAGTGCATCTCAATCTAATTAAAATAGCAACTTGCATCATTATTAACTTGCTACGGCAGAATCCAGTTAGCTAGATAAAATCTAGACTGATGTTCTGATTCGGCATTTAGAATGTGTTGTTTGTAGCCCTGTGCACTGCCCAGACACGTTGCATGGAGATGACGGCCAACCGAACGTGACAACAGCGGTTTAAATGTGTTGTTTTTGTGGTATTCAATGAGCCCAGGTCTAAATACTGAATATTAGTATCCCAGATGAGACTATTTTCTCAATGCCTACATTTCACAAAGATGTAATTAACAATGTCCCTTTTGATTAATCTGTAGATGAAAACATACTGTAAATCATCTCCATGAACTTTTGCCATTTAGATATTAACAGTTCAAAATGTTTTGAACTGTGTTGAAAAACCTGCTAGGGCTGGTGAAATGTTTCACTTCTTGCATTCTCTTCTGGAGTGATGTGTGTTTGTCATTTTTTCTTTGTATTTCTCTCTGTCTGCCCTCTGTCCTCTCACAGTCTAAGCCCCTGTCTGTCCCAGCCACGAGGAAGCTGGTGCAATACCGGCTTTCCCTGGCTGAGCTGTCTCTGACCATGTTGGAACAGCTGTGCGCTGAGGAGAACACTCAAGCCCTGGCCCAGGACAGGAAACCCTCTTTGGAGAGGACCGTTGAGGAATTAGTTCGTCATACACCTGACCTCAGCTCTGTAGAGCAGGTAACTGACATAGAATTACATGCGGTTCTAGTTCAATCCCTTCAATCTAAGCAGATGAGTCATTTCAAAGGTATATGTGGGAAGCTTTCCCATTAATAAGGTACTGTCCATAAATAGTGGAACTATGAAGAACTTTCTCTTCTTTTGGCTCTATATTCCAAAAATGTAATGGTTTGTTAGGTTTGTTTTGTCATGTTTGTTCAGGAATAAAAGAGCTGTAAAGTATTACCTTGAAAGGACAAGGCTTTGTGTTCATTCAGTGTTTTCATGATGTTGGTGGAGAGCGCTGTCTAAAATTTTGATCCTTTCATTTTGCCGGGTTGATCTGAAATTGAGGTCAACTGGGCATGCTCAACATTTTTATACATGCCATAGAGCATGATAGGATGTTCATTGCTTACAAATCCAAATGTTTAGAGTATAGAGCAAAATATATACATATAACACTGACCCAATACTTATGGAGGTCACTGTATTTCCCTTTATGTAGTTTAAGTAAAGGTTTCAGGCATTTTAATGTAGTCAAGTGGATGGGATTAATATCATCCTTTCTGAACCACAGGTTTGACTCATGACCCATCTGGAAACACCAGACAATTAAGCCATAATCCCACCCAGTTGACTGTCTCATCCTGAAAGAAATATATTTTAAGTACCATCCACCTGACTACATTAACATGGTGGAGGCCTTCAATCTAAATGTCCAAATAAAAAAATGGCTTCAGGCCACTAAAGGCCTTTAACCTTCCAAAAGACCACTGCACTGTTTAAACCCATGCATGATTTTCAGATATGCATCAAGGGATTAAAACCATGGGGAGGGATAAGCAGTCATTTGGAGCTGGATGTTTGACATAGTTACTACTAACCTAGGCAGATCTTATGGACTGTCACATGACTATTTCCTCAATTCTATGAGGCTTATTACAAGTAATTGCCTGACCTCTGAGAGTGGCTGCGAGCTGAATAGGAGATTGCTGTTTGCATCAACCAGTGCTTTGAATTGAGAAATGCCCAATGTAATATTTATGTGAGAAACTAACAATAAGACAGAAAACGCCTCGTGGTATAAGGGCTAGAGGACTACAGAGGCCACACACATCTCCGGTCTATCTTCAACAGTTCTGTGAAAGGTGTGCAGTCATGCTTGTCTTCCAAATTGAAATCTAAACTGCCACAGGTGCATTTTATAGAGGTGCATTTCAAAAAGTGACACCTTCATATGTTCTAGATTCATTACACATAAAGTTGTGACAGTGCGAGTGCGTAAACGTGAGGCAAAAAGGAAAGGAAAACAAAAACAAGGAGTAACGATCAATGGTTTCTTTACTTGTCTTTTCATATTTAGAAAAACGACAGCACCTCACGGTGTCGAACATAGAATCAATAGTCCCTGGGGTGCAGTGGCAAACCAAACACATTTAACCCAACTGATTGGTGATGGGGAACAGGTGCGTCCTCAGGGAGCGCTGCTGCCTTCGGTCTCCAGGCGGTGGTTAGCACCCCGGCGAGGTGGAGAGCAGCTGTTACACACTGAGCAGACCTTACAGTGCACCCCCAGGCACGGCGCTGGATGTTGCCACCCGCAAGCTCCTGGCGACTCCATGGTCGAGGGGCAGGTCGGTTCGGACGGCGAGCATGGAAGTCAGATGTCATGGAGGGGGCTAGACTCCACGCAAGCGAGAGGAGGAGGCGCCGCCGCTCCGGCCGGCTCAACAGGGCTCTTCTCACTCGGCCATGCTGCCAGGTTAGACATCATTTCGCCAAGAGCTATAACTAATCTGGCGATCTCTCTCTCCATGGCCCTGAGTCTATCCTCAAGCTTCGGGCATGTCCAGGGACGTCCAGGGCTCATCCCGAGACGTATAGTGAGGATGATAAACGAAAAATGAAAAACAGAAAAAGCCGATCAAAAAGAAAGGAGAATGGCTGGGGAGAATGGCTGCCTCACCCATGGCACAAGGAGCAGAGCTATAGTTATTCATCCTTTTAATTGTATACACAGAAAACAACAAAAGGAGAGAACGATCACTGAAGAGAAGCAAACATAAAGCAAACTCCAAACATTGACCAACAAACTGAAAGGCACACCAAACAACTTAAATAGGGTCTCCAATTAGAGACAACGAGACACAGCTGTCTCTAACTGGGGAGGACAGAAAGCAGTACTGCAGTGATGTCTAGAGACACCTCTGCGGTCAGGTCCTGACTGTGGCCCCCAGGCGCATGGAGATGCCTAGAGACCCCCAGCCAGAACAGCGGAGCAGGATGAGACAAAGAGATAGATGCTCTGCCCCCCGAATTCGTACAATTTTTTGGTTCAATCTTGATGATCACGGTTTACATCTCATGGATATCAAAACTCGAGAAGAGCTTTAATCAGCTAATTAACGCAAAGTTTTCCTAAGTACAGTTAGGTCCAGAAATAATTGGACACTGACATGTTTTGTTATTTTGGCTGTTTACCAAAATATATTAAAGTCAAAGTTAAATAATGTGAGCTCATTTTACTACAGCAGCATTCTATAATTCTGTTGGGGTCTAAAGGGTTAATCAGATGGGTCAAAGCATGGTCACACTGGTTTGCATCAATCAACATTTGGAACATTTGGAATTGTTACAGCTGTAGATGGCGCTTCACTTTACTGATGGACAATGGCCCAAAACATTCTGCGAAACCAACCCAGGAGTATTTTAAGACAAAGAAGTGGTGTATTCTAAACACCTGATCTCAACCGGATCAAGCATACATTTCACTTGCTGAAGACAAAACTTAAGACAGAAAGACCCACTAACAAACAACAACTGAAGACAACTGTCGTAAAGGCCTGGCAAAGCATCACAAAGGAGGAAACCCAATGTTTGGTGATGTCCATGCGTTCCAGACATCATGCAGTCATTGCCTGCAAAGGATTCTAAACAAAGTATTAAAAATGAAAATTGTATTTATGATTGTGTTAATTTGTCCAATTACATTTGAGCCCCTGAAATAAGGGGACTGTGTATGAAAATGGTTGCAATTGCTAAACGTTTCATATGATATTCTTGTTCAACCCCTTGAATTAAAGCTGAACATCTGCACTTCAATTGCATCTCGGTTGTTTCCTTTCAAATCCATTGTGGTGGCATACAGATACATAATTATGAATATTGCCTCAAATATATGTATGTTTATTTATGCATTCAATACTTGGGTGGGGCTCCTTTTGCACAAATTACTGCATCAATGCAGCATGGCATGAAGGCAGTCAGCCTGTGGAACTGCTGAGGTGTTTTGGAAGCCCAGGTTGCTTTGATAGTGGCCTTTTGCACATCTGTGTTATTGGGTCTGGTGTATCTCATTTTCCTCTTGACAATACCCCATAGATTCTCTATGAGGTTCAGATGTGCGTCAAGTTCCTAACTCAATACTTTTCAACTTTTTTGGAAAGGAAAGAAAAAGGTGCTCTTAATTTTTTCTGGAGCGGTGTATACATAGCTCAGGGTTTACGTTAGCCAGCAAATGCTTGCTTTTCGCCGCTTTCACATATAGCCTAGTTGTCCGGCAGATAAAAATTTCTACAGCAAAAATGTTCGGTGGGAAATATGCCAAATAAATAGATTAATAGCATACTAAATAGCCTAATATTGTGTGACCATATGATGTGTTGCCAAGAAAACAGCGAGCCTCAGCTGTTTCAGTAAGACATTAGTGAGTGTTTGGTCATGTGACTAAGCATGGCACAAGATTCAAAAGCTGCACACTCCGGCAGCAACTCCAGCATATATGTTTAATATGCAATGGGACAACATATACAACATACACTCACCTAAAGGATTATTAGGAACACCTGTTCAATTTCTCATTAATGCAATTATCTAATCAACCAATCACATGGCAGTTGCTTCAATGCATTTAGGGGTGTGGTCCTGGTCAAGACAATCTCCTGAACTCCAAACTGAATGTCAAAATGGGAAAGAAAGGTGATTTAAGCAATTTTGAGCGTGGCATGGTTGTTGGTGCCAGACGGGCCGGTCTGAGTATTTCACTATCTGTTCAGTTACTGGGATTTTCACGCTCAACCATTTCTAGGGTTTACAAAGAATGGTGTGAAAAGGGAGAAACATCCAGTATGCGGTGAAAATGCCTTGTTGATGCTAGAGGTCAGAGGAGAATGGGCTGACTGATTCAAGCTGATAGAAGAGCAACTTTAACTGAAATAACCACTCGTTACAACCGAGGAATGCAGCAAAGCATTTGTGAAGCCATAACACGCACAACCTTGAGGCAGATGGGCTACAACAGCAGAAGACCCCACCGGGTACCACTCATCTCCACTACAAATAGGAAAAAGAGGCTACAATTTCTCACCAAAATTGGACAGTTGAAGACTGGAAGAATGTTGCCTGTTCTGATGAGTCTCGATTTCTGTTGAGACATTCAGATGGTAGAGTCAGAATTTGGCGTAAACAGACTGATAACATGGATCCATCATGCCTTGTTTCCACTGTGCAGGCTGGTGGTGGTGGTGTAATGGTGTGGGGGATGTTTTCTTGGCACACTTTAGGCCCCTTAGTGCCAATTGGGCATCGTTTAAATGCCACGGCCTACCATGTCCATCCCTTTATGACCACCATGTACCCATCCTCTGATGGCTACTTCCAGCAGGATAATGCACCATGTCACAAAGCTCGAATCATTTCAAATTGGTTTCTTGAACATGATAATGAGTTCACTGTACTGAAATGGCCCCCACAGTCACCAGATCTCAACCCAATAGAGCATCTTTGGGATGTGGTGGAACGGGAGCTTCGTGCCCTGGATGTGCATCCCACAAATCTCCATCAACTGCAAGATGCTATCCTATCAATATGGGCCAACATTTCTAAAGAATGCTTTCAGCACCTTGTTGAATCAATGCCACGTAGAATTAAAGCAGTTCTGAAGATGAAAGGGAGTCAAACACAGTATTAGTATGGTGTTCCTAATAATCCTTTAGGTGAGTGTATATTATTCAACTTGGATTTTAAAAAGAACTAATAAAAACATATTTCCAAAGATAATTTCATTTTTCCTGTCAAAATATATTTAAAAATGTTAACATTTTGTACAAACGAAATATGGTTTTATGATTTTCCCCGGCAGTCACTGTCCACCCTGTTGAGCTGGCTTTAAGTCCCTATAATATAAAAAAAAAAAGGAAAGAATCCCATGACATCTAACTGTGCTGTGTGATTTTCGACTTCACTTACTATCTGATTTTGATGTTTTTGTTAACTTAGTTTGATGTGTTTCAACATTAGGTGTTCACCCTGTTTGGCATAAATATAGAGGAGATCAATCAAACTGAATCATTTCAAAAAACGTGATTTTTTAAAAATTTCCTCATGAAGTATTCAAGGTCATGCTAGCCATTATGCTAATACAGGAAGGCTAAAAGCTAACTTTAGATCAAAATGTCCACCCTGTTAGCCATATTCAGCTAACAGGATGAACATGTACTGTACACTGCTCAAAAAAACTAAGGGAACACTTAAATCACGCATCCTGTCTTGATGAACGAAATATATTAAAGATCCAAATATTTACTCTACATTGTGTAATTTCGTAACAACGGTCAATGAAAACCAAAATCACCAATTGATTGAGGGCTGGATTCAAACTCACACCGAAAATCTATGTTAACAATTGAAATCATAGGCTGTTTCAACTGACTCAAGTCATAATGTGACTCAGTAGTGTGTATGGCCCCCACGTTCCTGTATGCACTCCCAACAATGTCTGGGCATGCTCCTGATCAGACAGTGGTTGGTCTCCAGCAAATTGAAGCCTTTTTTCCTGATTGGTCTCACTAACAAGTGGTTTATTGTGCCCACACAGCTGTTTACTCCCAATTTTGTGAGTTCTCGTCACATTGTTCATGTGGAAATTCTTTTAACTATTAAACATGGCCGTGAGTTCTAATGTGGATATGGTATTTTTTTTTACGATTCGACTTTACTACGAGACTTCAACAAGCGATCATTGATCACAGTCATTCAAGATTATTTTCCCAACTGCAGTTTATTCAGCGTGGTTGACGGTTCACCACTATCATTCCAGGTTTTAATAATGTGTTGGACAGTTCTTAACACAATTCCTGTCATTTCAGCAATGTTTTCTTTGCTTCATGCAGGTTAATAATTTCACCCTTCTGAAACACAGTAACATTTTCCATGACCATAGGATACGTCTTCTGACATTTATGAACGAGAAATTAAGAAATTAGAAATGTTTTGTCCACCCTGTTATGCTACTCTCCACCCTGTTAGACCTCTGTCCACCCTGTTATGCTACTCTCCACCCTGTTAGACCTCTGTCCACCCTGTTATGCTACTCTCCACCCTGTTAGACCTCTGTCCACCCTGTTATGCTACTCTCCACCCTGTTAGACCTCTGTCCACCCTGTTATGCTACTCTCCACCCTGTTAGACCTCTGTCCACCCTGTTATGCTACTCTCCACCCTGTTAGACCTCTGTCCACCCTGTTATGTTGGTGTTTTTCTGTCATAATTTAATTACCAAATATCAACTGTATATTTGTAGTTACATAAAGATTTGGAAGGGGTTGATTATACATGCTAAAGACATTGAGTAATTTGTATAATAATTCACTTTTCTTAAGACAAAAATAAGAATTTGTCCTGTTCTCATAATGTGCACTTGTTTTTTTCAATGAGTTTTGTCAAAAATAATTTTCTTGTAAAAAAGTATATCTGATTAGATTGTGGGAAATACAATTCCAATAAAAAAGTTATTTTAATATCCCTCATGCACTGAAAACACATTAACCAATTATGTCTATTTCCTTAACAGGGTGGACATATCCTGGGTGTCACGTCATTAATATATCTAATTATAATATGATTTTGGTGTCTGAGCTCGACCAATATGTTTTTCAGCAAGTTAGATATGTCCTTTATATAACAGAACATAAAAATATAGCTAAATCAACTATTTATTTACCCCAAGTTATGAAGTCCAAAAGGCACCCTATAAAGAAATGACCCATATGCCCGGTAGCTGTTCTATATGTCATGAGGATTTAAAAAAGAAAAGGCTAACATAAACTCTAATATAGCTGTTCTATATGTCCTGAGGATTTAAAAAAGAAAAGGTTAACATAAACTCTAATATACACTGGGGAGAACAAGTCTTTGATACACTGCCGATTTTGCAGGTTTTCCTACTTACAAAGCATGTAGAGGTCAGTAATTTTTATCATAGGTACACTTCAACTGTGAGAGCCGGAATCTAAAATCCAGAAAATCACATTGTATGATTTTTAAATAATGAATTTGCTTTTTATTGCATGACATAAGTATTTGATTACCTACCAACCAGTAAGAATTCCAGCTCTCACAAACCTGTTAGTTTTTCTTTAAGAAGCCCTCCTGTTCTCCACTCATTACCTGTATTAACTGCACCTGTTTGAACTTGTTACCTGTATAAAAGACACCTGTCCACACGCTCAATCAAACAGACTCCAACCTCTCCACAATGGCCAGAGAGCTGTGTAAGGACATCAGGGATAATATTGTAGACCTGCACAAGGCTGGAATGGGCTACAGGACAATAGGCAAGCAGCTTGGTGAGAAGGCAACAACTGTTGGCGCAATTATTAGAAAATGGAAGATGTTCAAGATGACGGTCTATCTCCCTCGGTCTGGGGCTTCATGCAAGATCTCACCTCGTGGGGCATCAATGATCATGAGGAAGGTGAGGGATCAGCCCAGAACTACACGGCAGGACCCGCTCAATGACCTGAAGAGAGCTGGGACCACAGTCTCAATGAAAACCATTAGTAACACACTACGCCGTCATGGATTAAAATCCTGCAGCGCACGCAAGGTCCCCCTGCTCAAGCCAGCGCATGTCCAGGACTGTCTGAAGTTTGCCAATGACCATCTGGATGATCCAGAGGAGGAATGGGAGAAGGCCATGTGGTCTGATGAGACAAAAATAGAGCTTTTTGGTCTAAACTCCACTCACCATGTTTGGAGGAAGAAGAAGGATGAGTACAACCCCAAGAACACCATCCCAACCGTGAAGCATGGAGGTGGAAACATCATTCTTTGGGAAGCTTTTCTGCAAAGGGGACAGGACTGCTGCACCGTATTGAGGGGAGGATGGATGAGGCCATGTATCGCGAGATCTTGGCCAACCACCTCCTTCCCTCAGTAAGAGCATTGAAGATGGGTCGTGGCTGGGTCTTCCAGCATGACAACGACCCGAAACACACAGCCAGGGCAAATAAGGAGTTGCTCCGTAAGAAACATCTCAAGGTCCTGGAGTGGCCTAGCCAGTCTCCAGACCTGAACCCAATAGAAAATCTTTGGAGGGAGCTGAACGTCCGTATTGCCCAGCGACAGCCCCGAAACCTGAAGGATCTGGAGAAGGTCTGTATGGAGGAGTGGGCCAAAATCCCTGCTGCAGTGTGTGCAAACCTGGTCAAGAACTACAGGAAACGTATGATCTCTGCAATTGCAAACAAATGTTTCTGTACCAAATATTAAATTAGGCTTTTCTGATGTATCAAATACTTATGTCATGCAATAAAATGCAAATTAATTACTTAAAAATCATACAATGTGATTTTCTGGATTTGTGTTTTACATTCCGTCACTCACAGTTGAAGAGGACCTATGATAACAATTACAGACTTCTACATGCTTTGTAAGTGGGAAAACCTGCAAAATCAGCAGGTTATCAAATACTTGTTCCCCCCAGTGTATTTTTTCTATATATCCGTAGGATTTAAAAAGAAAAGGCTAACCTAAACTCTAATATAGCTGTGTGGGGGTGGTATCGGCTGATTAATCGGATATCATCTTTTTCCTGCTCTAAACTATCGTTATTATATCGGCCTTTAAAAATCCGCTATCGGTCGACCTCTGGTTATGAAAAACAGTAGATCTATGCCTCTGAATGTACTGTAATCACAGTAAAACCACTTTCACTTCAACAGAAATGGAGTTCAGAACGTATGAATCAGCTTCTTTCAGTAATCTAATTGAGCTCATGGGCATCAAATATTTTCACTTAATCTAAGGGGGAAATCACTTCAAAATGTTTCATGTGACTCAATATTAAGGAAGAAATTAACTTTAAGATATGTTAAGCGTTCTTACGTAGCTACAACCAAGGTCTTTGTCGTAAGAATTACATTCTTCTGTGAGCAAGACAATTAATAATAATTAATAAATAAGGATTACCTCAGGTTTCATTCTTTCCACTGCCACAGTCTTTCTTCCCAAACATGTCCCTTTCACCTTGCCTCCTGCACCTTCTCCTCTTCCTCCCTGTCACCCGCTGCCCCTACCCCTCCACCCTCCCCACCTTCCTTTACATCTCCCCAATTTCCTCTGTGTCCCCCTCTCACCACCCCTTTGCCTTGGTTCCCTGTGCAGGAGTGGATAGCAACCGGGAGGACCCTGGGGCAGGTGGCTTTGAGCCAGCTGGCCACGATCAACTCTCTGTCCCTGGACTGCATTGAGACCAATGCTCGTTCTCTGAGTCTAATGGGGAAGTGCCTGAGGCTACTGGCAATGCAAAAAGACCCTCTGTACCCCTCCACTCTCTGGGATAGACAGAGCCTGGTACGGACAGTCAAAATTGGCCTAGAAAGTGGATTTTAAGGGGGCTCAAAGGGACTTTTAGAATTGACATCTGTCCACGTCACACAAATCTCAGACCTCATACTTTTATTGTCGGTGTTCATGACCAGATTGTAAACTAATCTCGATTCTAGGAACATGGGGAGCGCTCTGAGTCCAAAACCAGCCCTGAGGAGGAAAGGGAGTATGGAGAGAATGGCAGAGAATCAAGCCAAACGGAGCCCAGACAGCACTCAGCCAAATGTGCCGAGTTGCAGGTACAGTACAGCCTTGCTGAAACAACTGACCTATCACTTTTCCTCCACTTTAATCTGGTATCTTAAAACAAAGCCTAGTGTCTTTCCTCCTCGAAAGATAGTTCACTTTCTTGGCTGAAAGACTGTCCTTTACAAGCCAGTTAACAATGTCAATTCCTTCCAGAAATGCGCAGTTACTCTTTACTTAGTGTGATACAATAAAAGCAGCAAGTTTTGCGACAACGCAGGTTGTAGCTAATTGTTTTCGTTCTGTTTGTGTGTTTGTTTCTGCGGTCATGAATTCCAGAAGAGAAGACGTTCTGCCCAGCAACTGCTAGCTCAGGCCAGTGAGACTTTAGCTCTGGTTGTCAGCCTGTCTCTCCAACACAAACTCCCCCCTGTCATCCTGTCAGACACCTGTCTGAATATGCTGGAGTGTCACGGCCAGTTTGACCCAGGCGCCGCTGGACAGTACCTCGCCCTGTTTCAGGTATCTGTGCAAAGGAACTGTCCATGTGTGTGTGGGTGTGTGTGGTTGTGCGCGTCCGTGCGTGCACCTTCGATTACACACACCCCTCTACAGGACTTCTTTCAAATTGTTTTGATCTGTGGGACGTGCGGGAGTCTCACTCTGTTTCCTCGAATTAGAAAGGTCAACGTTGTGTCCCCTTGGCCATTTCTGTAAGCCTCTATTCCCAGAGCTGCTCCTGCACCGCTGTGATGGCTGACGTTCTGAGGTCCGCCTGCACTGACACCTGCGCGTCCCAGCTCTCAAGGCTGCTCAGCCTACACAGGAACCTGCTTGACTCCCAGGAGGAAGTCCTTACTAGTCTGCTTAATGGAGTGGAGGACTCCCTCAGTGGCCTCTCTAAGGTATCGTTCTGCACAATACCCTCAGTACAACACGTTTTCTAGATTCACTTCAGCCTCCCATCACTGGAAATATTTCCTGTTTTCTGTCACACGAATACGGATACATCCGTCTTGTGTTTCCTTGCACGGCTTGTTGACCTTTAAAGACTATGTTCATTATTTGACAGACACATCTTCGATAGGGTTTAGACAAAGGCAATAATCAACGTCTTCTCCCACAAAGGACGCAACTCCCCAATTTAACAGTGTAGTTTTAGAGAAATTAAAATGTGAAGCACAGAAACACCTCTTGCTTTATTGGTGGCCCAAATGAAGATTTGGTTCACCTTGTGTATTCTAATTATTCCTATGGAAATGAGTAATGAGTTATCCCCTCACCGGTTTATTTCCTGGGGACAATAATGCACAGTACAAACGCATGTAAACTGGATCAACACCTGTCAAATCTCTTTCAAGGTCTACAGCCACCTGACCATCAACCCTAACCACCTGAGTCTCCTGGGAGAGCTGCCCTCCAACCTGAAGGTCTTGCTTCTTCAGCACACGCAAGACAGGTACATGTCCACACAAGCGTTTAAACTGTTTACCGGGATGCCTGACAACAACAGCTCCACCCTGGCCTCATCTGTTTGATCTGTAAGTTTATGACCTCAGGTCACGGGTCTGGGCACAGTAGCTGTTGACGTCACCAGAGGGCCAAACGCATCTTATGTCTTCTAGAAATGGCACAGTCTGACTCGTGCTACACCATCTGACATGCTTTAATGTAAATGTGACCCATAATTATAGTGTTGTGACATAGTGTTTATACAAATAGGTCAAATGTGTCTTCCTTTTTTTTTTTTTAGGTCAACCCTCTATGGAGCTCTTTATGAGAGGCGCAAACTTGCAGAAAGTCCTAGAGGCAAGGCCACACAAGCTTCTGGTAAGGCTTTATATCCTTTGAGATATTTTATGAAGTGTTAGGTTACCAATTGCTGGCCTGCCTTGGTGTGACATTAAGATGGATACCAACCTTACAGGTTAATTTTGTCTCAGGGTGGGCTTGTGAAGGTGGATGTTTGTTATTGATATGATATACAATTAGGGACCCATTCTGATCCAAGACACATTGATAACACTGATTTCCTCTGAAACATCAAAAACATCAACAAAAAAAGAGGTGATCAACTACAATCGGAGAAAGAGTGAAAATATGGTCTAATGTTAAAATGAGTGAACTTCCCCCTTGCCTCCGAACTACTAGAAAGAGAGTTGGAAACAAGTGCAGGATTTTTTTTTCAAAGTAGCTAAACAGGCTGAAGTCCCAGCCCTTTCAACAATGGGCATTATCATATTTGTATTTTTTTAATTATTTTTGTGTGAAAATGCCTACAACAAAACAGCTTAATCAAGTTTTTTGACTCAACTGGATCTTTAACGGTATATATAATTACCAAATCGCTACATTTCCCTTACAACATTGCTCATGAAATGTTCAGAGCTAATGAAGACAAAGAGAGACCTGCAGAGATGACCCCTGAATAATAAGCTACCTGGACACAGACCCTTTCACCTCTCTTCTGCTTTTCTAGTATCCCATGCTAGCCAATGCCAAATTTTCAAATGCAGAATAACAAAGATTGGCTTACATATTACTATCTCAAAATGACCTTACAGTGGACTCCATTTGAAAATGCATAGGCCAGCTTCTGGTCATCTCGAGGGAAAATTAGATCACAGTAGTTAATAACAAACAGAAGGGGAAGCGGAATCGAAGGAGAAGTGTAAGAAATGGAAAGAGAGCGAAAGAGCGGGAAAAGAGAGGTTGGGCAGGGATAGGGCAGGAAAGAAAGAAAGATGAGGAGGGCTACTGTGGAAAGGATGAGAAAAGGCTCAGTGGGACCAATTAAAAAAGCTGTGCGGTTGTTGCAGGTACACTGGTTTGCTCCAGGGTCGCCAAGGTTGCTGTCTACCCCAGAGCTCTGCTTGATCTCCAGGACAGAGCACAAGAATTCGGACGTGAGACCAAGCACACCTTGAAGGAAACCCATTGGCATAGCAATGATGGCAGGTCAGGAGCGGGGAGCCAGTATCAAATTCAGCAAGTAGGTAATCTGTCAAAAGAAATCCTGTGTGACCCTTTGACGAACTGTTCACATCCCTTTGATTTGGCTTATCCAGTTCTTTTAGAAGCCTTTCAGAACCCTATTGTAGATGCCTAATAAGAAAATCTCTCGTACTGTACATCTACCTGTACAGCCACTGAATTATGGGTACATGGGAATAACAATTGCATACTTTTGTTCATATAACTTTTTTTTAAATTTTAGGAACGAGGACTAAAATTTACTATTTCTGTTCCCTCCCCTCTGCCATCGCTTGTTAGAGGAGAGATATCTTAGTGATGTCTTGGTGATGCCGATTTAAAAGAGGGAGGCTGGATTTTCTTTTACAACAGAATACCGTTCCCCATGTTTTAACCAATAGAAATTCTGCATTATACTGTAGGATTCACTTTTGTATGCACCTCAAATAACTTCTGGAAACACGTCCATTATATGCAAATATATTATAGCCATTGTCTTAAATTAAATGGCAAAATTCTGCTTAAATGTCCTTTAATAAAATAACTGATAGAAGGTAGAACAATGAGCCATTACTTTTATTTTTATTTAATTTTTACATTTAGTTGTATTAATTACACTACCAACTAACCGCATACAGTGCAATCTGAAAATGTATTCAGACCTCTTCACTTATTCAACATTTTGTTACATTACTTGTAACAAATATTTCTACATGTCTACATGCAGTCCCAAGCAAAAAAAGGTATTTTCGATTTTCTTTGTAAAATGTATTCAAAAAGAAAACACAAATACCACATATACGTCAGCATTCACTTGAGGTTAAGCTCAGGTGCATTCTGCTTCTGTTGATCAGCCTTGATATAAATACAGCTTTATTGAATTGATTGGACATGATTTGCAAAGGCACACACCTTTCTATATAAGGTCTCATAGTTGACAGTGCATGCCAGAGCAATAACCGAGCCAAAAGGTTGAAAGAATTGTCCGTAGAGCTCAGAGAAAGGATTGTGTCGAGGCACAGAACAGTTTAGCAGCATTTTATATTTAGCAATTGTATTTTTAGGCAAATGCATTTCTATTGATCCAAAGAAATCTAAGATGTTGAAGCCCAAGACAGTAAAATATACATCTCCGGAAAAATGTAAGAGACCATGGCACCTTTTTCTTTCCTTTGCAAAAAAGTTGGAAAGGAAAGCTTTGAGTGAGGAACAGAAACGTTCAATTTGCACTGGTCTCCTAATTTTAACCCTTCTGTTACTCACTCAAAACCTTCCTTTCCAACTTTTATGGAAATGCAAGAAAACCATGCTCCAGAACCCTCTGTATTACCCTTCTACGACCCCACCTTTTTTCTTTTGTATTGACATGATAGACTGTCCATATCTACCCCATGTACAAAAATATCCAGGTGCTGAATGTCTCTCCACTCCAAACAGTGTTCCACTTACTTTAGATACTTCTGTGTCGGTGCTCGACACAAAGTTTGATATGGCAACAATTGCTTTCTGCTCTGTGTCCCTGTACAGACCTCAAAGTCAGGAGAGAAATTGGGATCTCATTTCAAAACCATTGTACAAGAAATGGAGGACTATTTGCAACCCATAATCTCTCAGTTGGACTTAAGCTTAAGCTTAAGGTAGGCCATTGCACTTCCAAGAGTTATCCTTTTTTATACAGAAGTTATTTTAGTGTCAGAAAATTTCATACCGTTTTCGTAGTAGTACTAAGAGGTCAAAAACATTCTTCCTCTTTTAGTTCAAATACTTTTCTGTGCCTAAACCTAACACTTACCTTGCATTAACAAATTGGTTTGACTTAATGTACCTAAACCAATCAGTTTTCTTTCTAACCTAAACCAACCACATTGCTTTTGCAGTTGATTTTATATAGAGATCATCATCTCTACATATGTGATGGATCAATTTGCTGTATTAGCTAGACGTTGACAGTTCGAGATGTTGAAATGGAGCTCTGTGAGTGTGGCTTATGAGGTTTTAGTGTATGTCTATTTCTTTTTTAATGTGTGTGTCTGCATTTGACCCTCTGTAGGGGTCAGCAGTTTCATTCCTCTGTGTCCTCTGCCTCCTTGGGCTTCTTTGGGCCTTGCTCTTTCATTTCCTCATGTCTGGAGCCGATCCCCACCAGATCTCTTCTGATTCTCCCTGTGCTTATCTACCGCACTCAGACACCCAACACAATCACCATCCATCCCAGAGAACACCCAGCCAAAAGAAAAGGAGAAAGCCAGCCCAGATAAAGGTCCAGCAGGTGTGTTGCATTTCCCAACATGTCCCCTGGAGGCAGTATAGGATCTATACAGTGTTTTAATCAAGATGTTCAGAACAGGAAAAATGATATGTGGATTTTTCTTTTTACCACTGCTACCAGTTTGATTGGCTTGATAATAAACTGATAATAATAAACAAACTGATAATAGTCAGTGTTTATAATTGAGGTTTTACTGTACTCCACCTGGTAATTTTTTGTAATTTAAGATTAATTTACTTGTAGGTCATGAACCATCCCCCATCTCCCACGTTTCTGTTATACCAGTTTGTTTGTTCACCGAAAAATTTAGCCACATCAGAATGTTTTGCCACAAATGGAATTTGTTCCTTTAATAATAATAGCTGAAATATACAGAATATGATGTTCAAATACAGTGCAGTTAAAAAGTATACAGACAACCTTACTTTTTCCAAAGAAAATTCTGTTACGGCTTATTCTAAAATTGATTAAAACATTTTCTTTAATCAATCTACACTCAATAATCTAGAGTGACAAAACAAAAACAGGTTTTTAGACATATTTGCAAATGTACATTAATCCTGTTTCCATTGATCATCCTTGATGTTTTTATGTTTTAACGTATTTCCAGAAATGGGTAAACCTGTTTTTGCTTTGTCTTCATGGAGTGTTTTGTGTAGATTGACGAGGAAAGAAATAATTTGAATCCGTTTTAGATTATGCATGTAATGTAACAAATTGCGGAAAAGAAGGGGTCTGAATGCTTCCCAAATTCACGTGTTAGAAGCAGTACAGCCATTTTGACAGCCATGGTTTATTTGCTCTGTGAGCTTCATCAGAATTTGTGGCAACAAAACAATGAACTTGTATAAGTCTGTTCCACAGTGGGCAGAGTGCACCGTGTTGACTTGTATTCACTGTGTGGGGCCATGCGCGTATGTGCAGCGGCATCTCCTGCAGAGCTCGGGGAGCATGTCGTGCTCCTGGCTGACTGGATGCTGTTGCTCCTCCCTCTGGAGGCGTTGGCTGTCCTGCAAGGAGACTGGCTGAGCTCTGTGTCTCGGGACTTCTCACTGCAATTCTTTCACACTCGCCTGCAGGGAAATGAACGAGGTCAGGGGTTTTTCACACACACACACACTAACACACACACAGTTAGTTCTTACCGCAGGGTTTATCCAGTATGTTATTTCCAAACAGCAACCATTTAGTATAGTTTTGGTGTGGTTACATTTGACCAAAATCTGTGCAGGCTTGTGGTTAATAGTTGGTGGTGAATGAGGGACAGAAAAAAAAGACACGTCCCACTGAAACTACTCAACACATAATCGTGGCTGTGATTTTAACATTTTAAAATATGTTAATTTGCTTATTTATGAAAAGGCAAGTTCAGGGAGGGGGAACATAATGGCAGAGTAATTAAAAATGCAAATGTATTTTCAATGCTTCTAGGCTTTCCTAGTGTTAACGAAAGAATGAATTATTTAAATAGTTCATCACACATTTATTGGCCAACATGCAAGCTGATTCCAATTAGCTGATATCCTGTGGTTGGTTGATTTGTGGACATTGAAGTCCTGATGTACTGTATATTAGGCTAGTCAAAGTATTTCTAGAGGGTTTTGTACTCTACTTGTGTTTAATTTATACTTTACTTCCCCCTCCATTCCATTGGCAATACCTCCGTACACCTTTTGGAATACTAATAGCATTTTCATGGTATACGTATTTCAGATGGGATTCACACCCTCCTGTCTCTCAACATCTCAGATAAAATGACTTTGACAGTGTCTCCGTGACTATGACATTTCTGTTCTAATATTATCTGCATATCCAAATTCATTTGTGACAAGTGAACTTCCAATGACATCTGGGTAAGTGACAATGACGCAGAAAAATGTGCCATGTTCTAGTTTGTACCGAAGTGAGGCATAAACACTCGTTCTTGTTTGAAATTTGCATCCGTTAAATCAAAAGGCAGTTAAATCAATTAGAACCCACAATGTCATTCCAATAAGGTGTATACCGCACAACTCATACTTCTGGTTGCATTTATTCTGTTCATACTTCTGGTTGCATTTATTTTGTTCATGGATCAAACTTGGACAGAATCTAACAACACTATGTTTTTTATCACTTTAATGTCCAACAACTTTTTGCCCCACTCTTGTACAGTATTACATGATTTAATTAGCAAATGGCACCACTTATCAGGTGGTTCACGGAGACTGATGTCATCACAGGGCACCATGGGACCCACTAATGTAATGACTTTACCGCATGAATGTTTTGCTTTGTGTAAATGAAACACACATTGCTTGGCTTTTAAATGGCTCATTTATACAAATTACAAAATTGTGCATTGGGGTGCCTGGTCAAAACTCTTTTGTCCTGTTACCACAACAGTGGAACCAGCTTCCCCTTGAAGCTAGGACAGTCCCTGCCCATTTTCCATTAACTTCTGAAATGTTACCTTCTTATGGAATATTAAAAATACTCCACAGATATATCTGATTGAATTAATTGTGTTACTTGGTTTAACTGCCTTGTCTTGAACACATCCTCAGAGAGCTACTTTGCTCGACAACTTTACATTTCAGTCATTTAACAGATGCCTTGATGCAGAGCCAGTTTTAAGGAGAAAGTATTGTTAACTGGCTTGGTTAAGAACAGAACTACAGATGTTGAAGCTTGCCAGCTTAGGGATCCAATCTAGCAACCTTTGGTTACTGGTCAGATGCTCTAATGGCAATCTTCCACCTGCCTGGACACCATGCTAATTTTGATCTTTGAGGTCTTGAGTCATTCTTCTTTTTGTAGTCTCTGCATTCCGCTAAGTAGAAAGTATCAATTGTTCTTGGGGAGGAAAGTTTGTCATAGAGTTGTTGCCAGGAATGGCAACGACTTTCAAATTGTGTGTGCCCACACAATTTATTGTACGTAAAAAATAAATGTACAATAGTGTATCCTAACTACACTGTATCCTAATTGTACCTCTCTGTCTGAGAGTGGAGGCAAAATGTTGCTGCTGTCTCTGGCCATAAGCCATAGTTGTTGCAAAGTGAATTCAGAATTAGCGCTGCTTGGTTTCGCTTCTTCGATATGAAGATAATCCAGCTCAATGTACTAAGAAATGAATGAGAGTAACCCCCAAAAATTATTACATCCTTCGTAGTAAATCTATTTGTTTTAGATACTTGAGACAGCATGTGTTTTTTACTGAAGGACAATATTTACTATATTCACTGAAACAATCACAACTCACCCCTAAAATCCACAGAGAAAGGCTTCACTAGGTTTAGAGAATGAGTGCCAGACTTTTACAGTGGATATACAAAGTCTACACACCCCTGTTAAAATGCCAGGTTCTTGTGATATAAAAGAATGAGACAACGATAAATCATGTCAGAACTTTTTCCACCTTTAATGTGACCTATAACATGAACAATTAAATTGAAAAATAAACTGAAATCTTTGAGGGGGAAATAGAAAACTCATAATAACCTGGTTGCATAAGTGTGCACACCTTTAGACTAATACTTTGTTGAAGCATCTTTAGATTTTGTTACAGCACTTTTTGGGTAGGAGTCTATTAGCATGGCACATCTTGACATGGCAATATTTGCCCAGTCTTCTTTGCAAAAGTGCTCCAAATCTGTCAGATTGCGAGGACATCTCCTGTCCACAGCCCTTTTCAGATCTGAGCTCTGGCTGGGCCATTCCAAAACATTAATCATCTTCTGGTGAAGCCATGCTTTTGTGGATTTGGATGTGTGATTTGGGTCGTTGTCGTGCTGAAAGGTGAACATCCTCTTGATCATCAGCTTTCAAACGGATGCCCGATGGTTTTGTGCCAAAATTGCCTGGTATTTGGAACTGTTCATTATTCCCTCCACCCTGACTAAGGCCCCGGTTCCAGCTGAAGAAAAACAGCCCCAAAACATGATGCTGCCACCACCATGCTTCACTGTGGGTATGGTGTTCTTTGGGTGATGTGCAGTGTTGTTTTTGCGCCAAAGATACCTTTTAGAATTATGTCCAAAAGATTGAACCTTGGTTTCATCAGACCATAACACATTTTCCCTTGTGCTTTTGGGGGACTTGATGTTTGTTTTTTCAAACTTCACCCGGGCTTGGATGTATATCTTTGTAAGAAAAGGCTTCCGTCTTGCCACCCTACCCCACAGCCCATTCATATGAAGAATACGGGAGATTGTTGTCACATGTAGCATACAGCCAGTACTTGCCAGAAATTCCTGCAATTACTTTAATGTTGCTGTAGGCCTCTTGGAATCCTCCTTGACCAGTTTTCTTCTCGTATTTTCATCAATTTTGGAGGGTCGTCCAGTTCTTGGTAATGTCTTTGTTTTGCCATATTTTCTCCCCTTGATGATGACTGTCTTCACTGTGTTCCATGGTATATCTAATGCTTTGGAAATTATTTTGTACCCTTCTCCTGACTGATGTCTTTCAACAATGAGATCCTTCTGATGCTTTGGAAGCTCTCTGCGGACCATGGCTTTTGCTTTGAGATGCAACTAAGAAAATGTCAGGAACATCCTACTAGAACAGCTGAACTTTATTTGTGATTAATCAGTCACTTTAAATGATGGCAGGTGTTTAATGACTTCTATTTAATATGAGTTTGAATGTGAATGGTTAATTCTGAACACAGCCACGTGCCCAGTTATAAGAGGGTGTGCACACTTATTCAACCAGGTTATTGTAAGGTTTTTATTTGTCATTTTTCCCCCTCGAAGATTTCAGTTTATTTTTCAATTATAGGTCACATTAAAAGTGGAAAAAGTTCTGACATGATTTATCTTTGTCTCATTCTTTTACATCACAAAAACCTGTCATTTTCCCAGGGGTGTGTAGACCTTTTATATCCAAATATACTGTATATACTGGTAATATGTTCCTAAGAAAAAGGAAGTAAAAGTTTACTACCAAGAAACAAGGATGACGTTATCAAACGAGAGATGGACAATCTGTAACCATGACAGCTGTCAAACTGACGCCTCATGCTACATTAAGCCCTGGTCTGAATGATTATTGCACAGCGATAGCATCTCATAACCAGCATTCTGTAGGCTGAGTCATTCATTCATAGAAATCAATATACAAACTTCACTTTATATCATACTGGTTCACAGGTCCTGCTAATACAGTTCACACAAAGTCTGTGTCACATATACCTGTGACGTCCTTGGGTGGGTTTGAAGGTTTCTCTGGAGGACTCAGGCTAACAACTAGGCAGATTTCATTTACAAATTTAGGTCATGCCAAGGGGCGTTATATGTTTAATAGGAGATGAAGACACAGATTTAGGGCATGTGTGCTTGATGGGAGGAGAGATGACCTAATCCCTGTCATCACATATTAATTTTTCCCCCTAGAAATGTGACAAAAATTTGCTTGAAATATTCATACCTGGTTAAACTTTAAATGACACCAAAATGATCCATCTGTCAGGCTTTGGTTATCTTACACTGCCTGCCCTGCCTCCTTCAGGTTTGGTTCATAAGGAAGCTGATAAGACAGCAAGCTAACATTTCTGGTGATAAGACTTGATTGTCTTTTATTTGTGTCGACATTTTGTGATGCATCTAGCAGCCTGTCTGGATATAAAACAAGTGTAATAAACATTAAACTACGTGCATTCAACATGTCCAACCTTTGAAATGATGTCTTCACCTTATGCTAAATAAGGGAAGCTAATACAAATAGAACACATTTATCTTTTTTTGTGTTCAAAGATGACATTTTCTAAACCTTTTGTGAAAGTATTTCTGGTGAAAAGAAAAGCAAGATTTTTTTTATGCATATAAAAAAGCTTGTCTTCTTTTAAAAAGGTTGAATAATTTGCATAACACCAGTGGGTGCTCAAAGGTTACAGTGTTAAATGAGCAGTGCCATACACAATTGAAGTGTGTGGGTCTCCCACGTGTGTGTATGAGGTGTGCGCGCATGTCGTACTGAGCAGGGATTGGCTGTGGCGGAAATGCTGGAGTATTTTGGATAAAAATGACATTTACTAGGACCAACATTAACATAAGTCAAGAAGATGTAGTGCCTGAAGGCCTATTTGGAAAGGGCTATTTGTTATTTTACAGAGGTCTTTACAATAAGCATTCACAAAATGAATTGCAGCATACAAAAACAAATTACTCTCTATAGAAAAGCAATGCTTATTTATTTTGTATGTGTCTATCTCTGAAAAGTATCCACCCCCTTGGACATTTCCACATTTTGTTGTGTTATAGCATAAAATTATAATGTATTTAATTAGGGGTTTTGCCACTGATCAACACCAAATGGTGAATGTCCCTGAGAAAAGTTTATGAATTACATACTGTATGCAAATACAAAACCGAAAATGTATTACATGAGTATTCACCCCTTTCAGTCTATTTGGTAGAGTCACCTTTGGCAGCAATTACAGCTATGAGTCTACAGCTTGGACAGAGACGTTTTTGCCCATTCTTTGCAAAATTGCTCAAACTCTTTCAAGTGGGATGGGGACCATTGGTGAATAGCAATTTTAAATTCTTTCCACATTCTGAATTGGGTTGAGGTCTGGGTTTTGACTGGGCCACTCAGGGACATTGACCTTTTTGTTTTTGAGCCACTTCGTTGTGGCTTTGGCTGTATGTTTGGGTCATTGTACTGCTGGAAGATGAATCATCTCCCAAGTACCAGGTCCAGAAATTCTCTGATTTGAAACACCTTAATATCACACAGGTGGACTCCATTCAACTAATTCTAATGACATGTGACTTTTTGCTCCACATTTCATTCAAGTGTCAAAACAAAGGGGGTGAATACTTATTCATACAATTATTTTCTGCATTATATTTGTAATTCATTTTGAACAATTTGCAGATTTTATTTTTTATTTGACATAATGCACTTTTTGGTTTTGTTTTGATCACTGGCAAAAACGAATCAAATCTATTTTGATTTCATGTTGTAACAAAATTTGAAAGAAGTCCAAGGGGAGTGACAAATGAGAGACACTAAAATCCAGCCAAATATCGTCAAACATATAGATACAGTAATGTTCTCTGTCCACTAGAGAGATGAGAGACAAACTAGTCTGTCCACAAATGCTCAATGCAGCAGGTGCTAGTGGCAGGAAACACTTTGAGAGCCTTGCCTTCTTCGTTGTAGATGCAAACTTAAATGTCATTGGTTATGGAAATAAACCTGAAAGTCATTTGAATTTCAGTCAAAATGCTGTGTAACCTAAATCGCCTGACAACTTTTTCCTGTATTAATTCTGCAACCTGCTTGTGGCAGTTGAAAGTAACAACAAAAATGAGACCAAAGGTGGAAAAGGAGCCAAAGGGAAAGGAGATCAAAGCAAAGCCATCAAAGTGGTGAGTTCAGTAAATGAATCTGGGCCTGCCAGATAGAGTCTTAATATTACTTTTACCTGCCTTCAGCACAGGCAATTATTTAAGCAATTATTTAAGTCCCCTTGCTTCCTTGTGACTTCTCATTCAAATTCCATAAAGTCCCTGTAATGATCATGTGTCTTATTTATCACTAGTAACACACTTCTTCCTCCCCGTCTGTTTCTCATGTTCTCTTCCTCACTGTCTTATTACCACTCCATCTCTCTTCTTCTTCTCTTATTACCTCTCCATCTCTCTTCTTCTTCTCTTATTACCACTCCATCTCTCTTCTTCTCTTTTATTACCACTCCATCTCTCTTCTTCTTCTCTTATTACCACTCCATCTCTCTTCTTCTCTCTTATTACCACTCCATCTCTTCTTCACTCTCTCTTATTACCACTCCATCTCTCTTCTTCTCTTATTACCACTCCATCTCTCTTCTTCTTCTCTTATTACCACTCCATCTCTCTTCTTCTTCTCTTATTACCACTCCATCTCTCTTCTTCTTCTCTTATTACCACTCTCTTAATCCCTCTCTTAATTCTCTCAAAGTCTCCTTTTTTTCCGTTTTCCTCTAACTGTCACAAACATTTGTTTTGATACCTGTGTCCATTATTGGTTAATCTGGAATAATCTGTGTTTCTTATTATCCAGGTGCCGGTCAGTCATGTCTTGCTCCCCAACACCCTTCCAGTAGACACACACAACTTCAAATGTATCTTTGTTTGGCTTCAATAATGACCTTGAACTTTTTCAAGAAGCTTGAGATTTTGAATTGAATTTCCCAGATAGGTATTTCTAAAGTTTCTGTTTAATCTCCCCGCTGTACACCCAGAACAGTACTGACCTTTCTTCCCAGGTTACTCACTTACTGAGGATTTTGTACTAGCCACTGTGTGTCTACTGAATCAATGCATTTCTGGCTATTTGGCATTTAAGCCTGGGTATTTTTGAATCACTTCAAAAATGTATGTGATTTGGGAAATAGTAATGTTTTGCAAGAGACAAACTATATTAAAGACAGTTTTCCTCAGCATACCTAAATAAGATATCATAGCCCCTTACAACGAAGACGAATACGGTAAGAATACATGTTCTTATTTTTCATTATTAGTTTCAGATTTTGCTGAGAATTATAAAAGAAAAGCTGTGTTGTTCTGATGTCCCCCCAAAAAATGCCTTAATTGTGTTGGATCAGATTTCCCACTTATATCATAATAATTTCTATTGGATAAACCGGGAGAGGGGGAATCTGATTCTAGATCAGCCTTCTTACACTCTTAATGAATATAAGCACTAAACATTACTCACAGTATATCTTTGGCATATATTTGCGAGCATAAAGCATGTCACTCCTGGCCACAACATCAGAGTAAATAGGCCTATAAAGAGGCGACTCCAATTAAACAATAAAGCACAAGAGAGTGTGGTCAATATGGCCAATATACAGCACCACAGCTGAGAGCATCTCTTAGACAAGTTGTGTGTTTAATGCCCTAATATACCACAAATCCCAGAGATGCCTTGTTGCTCTTATAAATCGGTCTCCAATGCAATTAGAACAGTCAAAATGATGCATAGACACACCTGTTGAATACAGTATACCACTATACCACTACTATCAGCCAATCAGCTTTCAGGATTCAAACCACCCCGTGTAGTAACGGTTTCAAGCGCTGTTTTTCACTCCCATGATTAGTTTTTCTGGGAAATTGCAACAGCGCCAGATAGAAGTGGCTGTAATTTACCCAATGTATATGCCAATGTTTTTAGACGCTATTGCAATGAGGTTTGTTCAAGACAGCTACAGTACATGCAGGAGTCCTTCAAAGTCACCACAAGGACGAGCTTGCTGTGATTAATGTTCTGTTTGCCCGAACCCGACGGACTGTCGGCTGGCCTGGACATGTCCTCTCCTTCTTTGATCGCCCTTCATACTGTACATTTTTAGTGCAAACCTTAACCTCCCCCAGTGATAAGTTAGTATTACCACCAATAAGGACGTACCTGTGAATGTTATTGTGTTTATTTGTTGTCTGTGTGTGTGTCAGAAGGCCGGAGCCTAACCGATAGGATGAAGAAGACTCTGGAGGCCTACAGCCATCAGTTCACCCAACTATGGGAGGGCTTCATGGGCAATGAACGCACCCCCAGGTCAGCAGTAACCTTCACTCAACACACTCATTAGCCATACTGACACAAGTGCTCCAGCAGGGTCACATATGCATGTCATGTGTTTCTGTCCACTGGCATATCAATCATTAGGCTGATGTGTTAAACCAGATTTATTTTCTCAATGCCTGCTGCACTCATTTCCAGTAACGCATAATCATGTGTGTATGTGTGCGTGTATGTGTGCGTGTGTGTTTATGTATGTGTGTGTGTGGATGTGTGTGTATGTGTGTGCGTATGTGTCAGTCTCGTGGACTTTGAGCAGCTGCTGACCAATTGCAGTGCTTTCATCTTCCATGGAATGGAGAACTTCCTTGCAAACATCCCGGCATGCAAAGTTTTGTCCCTCAACCTTTCTGGTACTGTATATTTTGTCTAAGTTTGTTTCAAAAACTTTTTTTTGACCATGTAAAACAGTGTATTTTTGTTATTTGTTATTTTGGTTAGTATCTGTACCTTTTTCCCTAAAATACCTATTTCCCTATTTCATCTAATACAGTACATAAATCAAGGTAGCACTGATGAAATCCATTGTAGTAAGCCTAAACTAAAACAGTATTGCATCTGTGCATGCTTTTTGGGATAATATAGGCTTTATCAAAACCCCTTGGGCAGTAAAAGAGTAGGGGTTTCCACGATTCTCTCGTCTTTTCACTTGATGAGAAAGTCATTTATCGTCACCTATATTGCTAGTTAATGTATCAATGTTAAACTAATGTTTTTGTGCCATGAAATGAAATAGCTTTGGCAGGGAAAAGTTCATCTTCAGTCTCGCTAGCAATTACTCATTTCTTATGACTATTCCAAGTAATAAGTTAGTAGATACTAGTAAGCCTATTACTGGCTAATAAGCTGTTAAGATGGCTAGTGGCAAAAGCCATAGTTCATATATGCCATTTGTGGTGGAGGTAACCTTAATAAGAACCGTTAGTCAGTTTGACACAATGGTTAATGGTGTCTAGCGACTGGGCGAATGTATATCATGTTGGCGTAGTGGTTAAAGACGCAGCCTTTGAGAGGGCAACAACATTTATGACTTTTAATTGCGGGGCGGCTGAACTAAGCTTGCCTGGTTCCTTTTCTGGTTTCCAAATGCTTGGAACTGGGTCAGAATCTGAATGACTGACTGGGTGAGTGAGAGAGAGACAGACTGAAAGACTGACTGGGTGAGTGAGAGACTGACTGAATGACTGACTGGGGGAGTGAGAGAGAGACTGACTGGGGGATTGAGAGAGAGACTGACTGAATTACTGAATGGGGGAGTGAGAGAGAGACTGACTGAATGACTGAATGGGGGAGTGAGAGAGAGACTGACTGAATGACTGACTGGGGGAGTGAGAGAGAGACTGACTGACCGCCCATTGTTTAAAAGAGTTGGGGTTTGAGACGCCACACAGGAGACAGGGTATCTAACGGCAATCGACATGTCTAACATCATAAGTTGCTTGAAGTTTTGGACTCTGTCTTGAAACATGCTGCTTTCTCACCCAGGTAGAGCAGGTCAGAGTGAGGACAATTAAGCATATTTCTTTCTCCCAACTAATCTGCTTGATAGAACTTTGTGCAGAAATAGGTAAACTACGTGAAAAACTAAGAAATATTTGTTGTTGATTGACAAATGCATAAGTTGCATAGGTTTTTGTCCTAACGCTGATGTTCTTAGAGTTGTATACTGAAAATGAGGATGTTATATGACTCTATGCTATTGCATGGCTTAGTGGTCAGAGCAGCAGACTACACACAATGCGAGTTCGCCGCTAGGCTTTTTCCCGGACAGAGTGCAGTTTACGTTTATGTTGCAATGGACGAACTGCAACTGACATGTCTAACATCAAAAAATTGCTTGAATTGTGGTTCATGTCTTGAAATGCTGCTCTCTCACACAGGAAGAACTGGTTAGAGTGAGGGCAATGAAACATTGCTCTCTCCCAGCTAATGTGCTTGATAGAACTTTGTGAAGAAATACATTAACTACGTGAAAAACCAACAACCAAAATACATTGTTGATTGACAAACAAGTAATACACATATTTTTCCCACCACCAATGTTATTAGTGTTCTATACAGACAATTAATCTTTGCGTTTCTGTTCTTCTTCTATCTAATATAAAAAAAAAGTTCAATTGTTTTAAAGGAACAAGTGAATATAGCAACCTGAAACCAAAACATAATGAAATTAGAACTAGTTAACGATCCTTGTTTACATTGTTGGTACTGTACAGCTATTAGCTAGCCATCTACAATAATTGGTTTCTAATTTAACGCGTTAAATGTAAATGTGTGCTTTACAAATTGCATTCCATACCATACACTAGGTTTCGAATTAACACAGCAACAGAGTATTGGCCACTTCAAAACTGGCATTGGCCTGTAAATATCTGTTCTTCAAACCCCCTTCCTTGTTCACCACAATCACTTCTACTCGCAGCCTTGCTGAACTAGGCTTGCCTAGTATTTCTAAATTGTTGTTTTACATATTACATTAATTTTTGGCAGCTTTTAACACAAAAAAGCTGTTTTTCATGTGAGGATTCACCATGGTATTCAAACCCACTACCTTGCTGTTGCTAATTTAGTGCTCTTACTGGTGAGCCACAGAAGACCCCTGCAATGCCTATGTAAATTCAATAATGTAAAATACAGGACATGATTACCATCCATTATGACACTGCTAATTAATTCCACATGGTAGTAACCACAACTTATATAAGAGAGGTGTGAACACTGGCAATGTTTTCAACATGGAGAAAGATAGATAGCAAGACAGAGACAGATGTTCCACCATTTAGAGGTTGTTCAGGAATAGTTTTCTGCCCAGCTATACCTGCATCCGTAATCTCCTTTCCTCAACCCTGCTGAGAAGTTATTTTTATTATGGAGGTGGAGGGTCTATGACCGCCCTCCCCATGAGCAGGTCACCCTCCTACATCTCATGGATAAGCTATGTCTTGACACCACTGGTGACCAATGTCAGGTTTGGATTTGCCATACCAAAATTCTGTATTTAATTTGGTTAATTTGAAGGTGAAAACAGTGTATAAGTGTAATATACTTTAACAGATTCACTTCAACACTTCAAAGGGTCATTTTGAAACTTGTGTCTTGCATTGTTGGCTCTTGGATTAACTGGTTGTTACAATTACTAAACTAGAAGGATTGGACAATTTTGTGTTTTGATCAGTCAACCAGTCTACTCATTGTATTTCACAAAAAAACGAAGAGGTTGAATCAGTGATCTTGTTGTGGAAGATGTTCACCAGCCAAATCAGAGGTTTCGATTGTAAGACTAGCTGTGTTACTAGAGTGGTCAGTTTGGAAGAAGATAGTGGATTTTTTTAATATACATTATTATTTTCATGATATAGGAACAGCTGAAATGATTTGTTATATTTCCTAGATAAGAAATGTGTTCTTCGTGTATGTGCTTCTCATCAGACTAAAGCACTACACTTTGACCTCTTGCACATATTTGTGTGGTGGCTCCAGTGTTTATAGACAAGGCCCCTAGTCAAAATTGCGGAGGTGTCTGTCAATGGATCTGCCAAAGTGTGACACAGTGATAGACCACAGGTGCTGCACTGTCAGCTCCAGACTCTGTGATCTACTGCAAAGGAACCGCCTGTGTTCCTGTCCAGGGAACAGTTCGCTGTGTGATTAACGTTCATTGACAGCTTGCTCCCTAATGCCGTTAATAACAACCACAACTACAGGCGACAGTCTGGAACAATTCTTATGTAATTAACATCTCCGCAGCACACTTGTTGCGTTAAAACCTGCTTCAAACGATTACTAGGCCAATATCATGTTAATCAGTCATCTAAGTCTGATGATGATCCCTAATCCATTTATTCTGAATCACTGAATAATCTCTAAAAGTGCTTGGCGAAATCTAATAAAGGACCCATAATGAAATCCTGCTGATATCCCATTGCTGAAGAGGGTCTTTCTAAATATAACCACACGGGGAATTAAAGATCGATGTGTTTGGAAAAGATTAAGCCACTGCTCCATTTACCCACAAAGCCACACACATATCAATTTCTCTGACTATTGAAAATCCTTCATTCGATTAAAGAAATCTTATTACCGTCACATCATCTCCAAGGCCATTCACATATTTGACAAGTATTGTGACAATTTAACATAGGTTTTCAAAAAAAAAGGGACCATCATACTATAAACCTGTTTGCAAAAAAGTTTCAAAAAAGTTGGGACAGGGGCATGTTTACCACTGTGTTGCATCACCACTCTTCTTTTACGTGTTTGTGTTTGGAAACTGAGGAGACCAATTGCTGTAGTTTTGAAAGTGAAATGTTTACACATTGTTGCTTGACATAGGATTTCAGCTGATATTCATCATTAATGGTGTAATCCCAAATGTGCAAGTCACCCATGCCATGAGCACTAATGCACCCCGATACCGTCACGGATACTTGATTTTGAACTGTGCGCTGATAAGAAGCCGAATGTTCCCACTCCTCTTTAGCCCAGAGGACACGGTGTCCATGATTCCCAAAAATAATTTCTAATTATTGTTCGACAAGAGGACAGTTTTCCATTTCGCCTCCGTCCATCTTAAATGAGCTCAACCCAGAGAAGGCGGCAGTGTTTCTGGATCTTGTTTATATATGGTTTCTTCTTTGCATGGTAGAGTTTTAACTTGCATTTGTGGATGCAGCCACATACTGTGTTCACAGAAAGTGTTTTCAGAAGTGTTCCTGAGCCCATGCAGTGATGTCCATTACAGAATCATGTCTGTTTTTAATGCATTGCCATCTGAGGGCCTGAAAATCACGGACGTCCGATATTGGTTCTCGGCCTTGTCCATTGTGTACAGAGATTTCTCTGGATTCTCTGAATCTTTTAATTATATTATGATCTGTCTCTGTCAAACTCTTTGCAATTCTACGTTGAGAAACATTATTCTTGAATTGTTGCACTATTTGCTTGTGCGGTCTTTCACTGAGTGGTGAACCACTCCCCATCTTTACTTCTGAAAGACTCATCCTCTCTGGGATGCTCTTTCTATACCTAATCATGTTAATGACCTGTTGCCAATTAACTTACTTAGCTGTAAGGTGTTCCACCAGTCTTTTGTTGCCCCTGTCATAACATTTGATATGTTGTCTTTGTAATATTTTCTATTGAATATATATGTTTTTCTTTTTATTTTACACAGCATCCCAACTTTTTTGGAAACGGGGTTGTATATGATAACTTTGGGAAGAGTCAGTTCTGGAGTTATCAGGGTTGAATGATACTGTTGTTTTCTGCATTCCACTGTAGACGGCAGAAAAGCAGTCCCTGACACTAAGGGTGTGCCACCGCTCCTACTTAATACCTAGTTTTACTCAGAGGCCCTTGTCAGAGCATGTAGGTGAAAGGGTGCATTTTGGAAACAAACAGGTTACTAAGTGTGGTGACGTTTGAGGGGACGTGTTTCGCTAACATGCTGGTGGTGGCGTATTTACAGCAGTGCGGGGAAACAGCTGCAAGGCGGGATGTTGTGGTTATATATTTGGGTTCTGGATTTTGCGCCTTGGCGTTCAGTTAAATAAATGACCGCGCACGCCCTCGAAAGAGCCTTTCAACTTTTCACACCTTTCAAATTGTTTTCACAGGCGTGCGATGCGTGACACCGGGCACATTTGATCTAATTGACAGTGGAAGTCAGGCTGACCTTACACATTGCCCCAGGCCTAACAGTACCACCCATCATCACAGAGAGCGTGAGCTTTGGTTCCTCTCTCTGACTGTTTTTTCTGAAAATCACAGTTAAGGGATTCTGTCAGTTATTCCCTACCTAGCTACTTATATATTTTTCTGGAAAAATTGGAAATTCAGGGGACAAAATATTTCACCCCTATTTCAATCCTATTTATAACAAGCTGACCACTACTTAGTTAACAAACCAGCAGGAACCAGGTGACTGCAGAGGCTGTAGTTGTAGACATAGAGTTTCAGAATGGAGGGAAGTGCAGGGAGGGTGAGTTACAATGCACCAAGGGGAACTCGCACTCCGATGCCTGAAGAGGTTCTTGGTGACCATCGTAACTGTGCGGTGAAGCATGAACATGAATCAACAGCTCTCTTCTTTCTTATGTTCCATCTGGCCTCAAACACTGGCCTCAATTCATTGACCTTCCTTCACAGCCACATCTACATGTAAGCACTACGGACAGGAATTAGCCCTTTTACCAACTCCAGCACATTTACATAAAGAACGCGGTGAGAATTCATGTGCACAGTCCCGTCAAATTAATTTAATCAAGAAATAATCTTATTCCAGTATTTATTTTAATGCTGCAAAGAATACATGTGAGTACATTCCACAAATAGAGTGGCTTTTGGGTAATTCAATTTCAGCTAATTTAAACAATCTGCCGTAACACGTGCATTCAAAAACTGTTAAATGAAGATGTTAAAATAGGCATTGCCAATTGAAGTAACAGGACAGACTAAGTGGAGTGACATAAGTGGAGTGATGTTTTCCTCATTAATCCTCCTGTGGCAGGAGGAACATGTATCAGGGAGGAGCAATGCTAATGTAGGTTTATAAAATATTTCTACTGTGTCAGTCTATGGATAACCTAACACCATAAAATAGCTACACATTTTGGAGTCAGCTCATATGCTTTTGCAAACAAATTTGACTGTTAAGTGTTTATTTTATTTAAATAATTTAAATGAGAGACAGTAGTAAATGAATCACTGAAAATTTTAATTCAGTGTCACTTGGGCATTACAATGATGTCAGAAACATTTATACTTCAACTACTGCATCAAAGGACCCAAAAGGCCCTCTACTCATGGAAGGATGCATGACAGCCTGATGATACGGTGCTGTTATCTGTCCTCAGAATGCCAGATGGTTATCCTTTTCGACATGGTCCAGTACAGTGCCAGAATGCTGCGCCAATCCAAGCTTGATGTGAGAAAGAGGTACGAAACGGCGTTAGCTTGCTATGTCCATATCAAATAGAGTACACCACGTCACATCTCCTCCACAGGCACGTAGCGACCTAGCACATATGGTGTCTGGTGTTTTGTCTCAGGATGATAGTGCAAAGGCACCCAATGGTGACTTGCGTCTTTTCTTTTGTCCGTCTTTCCACTCTTTTTTCCCTATCTTTTCACCCTCTTTCTCTGTTTCCATATACATTTCGCTCTTTTCTTTTTCATTCCTCTCTTTCCCTCTACTTTCACTTCATTTTTCTCTTTTATCCCTGTTTTTCTATTTCTTCAATTTTGCTATCTGTCTTTTCATCCATATTTCTTTCCCTTACTTTATGTTTCTCCATGTCCCTCTTTCCTGTGGTATCAGGAACCTGGAGAGGCCCCTGGAGACGGCCCTGCTGCTCTCCCTGAGCGGAGTCCGCTGTGTTCTCCTCAACCAGTGGCACAGCAGCCCAGAGAGCAACATACTTACCATGGACTCTGTCCTGGAGAGTGAGTAGGGCATCATTCTGTAACCCAGGCCATCGGTGTAAAATGACATCACATTACCACATGTTGGGTGGAATGGATTTTGACGGGTTCATTTTAAGGCGTGACATGAAGATGAATTGCCCTCATATGTGTTGTGAAGCACATGACTTCTCATGTGTTGCAGATCTCCTGAGGGTGGGTCTGACCTCTGGCCAGACCGTCCATGCCCTGAGGAAGGGAGAAGTCCAGAGCTCACAGAGAGACATACACGCTGCAGAATCAAATGGTAGAGTATATACCATTGAAAGGTTTGGGCTCGGCCCTATACATTCCCCTCTGGGAGCTTGTATTATGAATCAGAGATATTGTTCTGTTCGGGCAGCGAGAATACATGTTCAAATGTATACAAATGAAATTAATAGAATTATAAATAAGAATTCTGACATTCTGATTTTGACAAACAGTTCTGGAAGAAAGCATGTTTTTTGCATGAAGAAATGGCTGGCGTGATATATACATATATATACAAACCCGATTCCAAAAAATTTGGGACACTGTACAATTGTAAATAAAAACAGAATGCAATGATGTGGAAGTTTCAAATGTCAATATTTTATTCAGAATACAACATAGATGACATATCAAATGTTTAAACTGAGAAAATGTATCACTTTAAGGGAAAAATGAGTTGATTTTAAATTTCATGGCATCAACACATCTCAAAAAAGTTGGGACAAGGCCATGTTTACCACTGTGTGGCATCCCCTCTTCTTTTTATAACAGACTGAAAACGTCTGGGGACTGAGGAGACAAGTTGCTCAAGTTTATGAATAGGAATGTTGTCCCATTCTTGTCTAATACAGGCTTCTAGTTGCTCAATTGTCTTAGGTCTTCTTTGTCGCACCTTCCTCTTTATGATGCGCCAAATGTTTTCTATGGGTGAAAGATCTGGACTGCAGGCTGGCCATTTCAGTACCCGTATCCTTCTTCTATGCAGCCATGACATTGTAATTGATGCAGTATGTGGTCTGGCATTGTCATGTTGGAAAATGCAAGTTCTTCCCTGAAAGAGACGACGTCTGGATGGGAGCATATGTTGTTCTACAACTTGGATATAACTGTCAGCATTGATGGTGCCTTTCCAGATGTGTGGGCTGCCCATGCCACATGCACTCATGCAACCCCATACCATCAGAGATGCAGGCTTCTGAACTGAGCGCTGATAACAACTTGGGTTGTCCTTGTCCTGTTTAGTCCGGATGAAATGGCGTCCCAGTTTTCCAAAGTCAACTTCAAATTTTGATTTGTCTAACCACAGAACACTTTTCAACTTTGCCACAGTCCATTTTCAATTATCCTTGGCCCAGAGAAAACGCCTGCACTTCTGGATCCTGTTTAGATACAGCTTCTTTTTTGACCTATAGAGTTTTAGCTGACAACAGCAAATTATTTGCACAAGCTCACCAAAATTGGACAGTTGAAGACTGGAAGAATGTTGCCTGGTCTGATGTGTCTCGATTTCTGTTGAGACATTCAGATGGTATATTCAGAATTTGGCGTAAACAGAATGAGAACATGGATCCATCATGCCTTGTTACCACTGTGCAGGCTGCTGGTGGTGGTGTAATGGTGTGGGGCATGTTTTATTGGCACACTTTAGGCCCCTTAGGGCCAATTGGGCATTGTTTAAATGCCACGTCCATCCCTTTATGACCACCATGTACCCATCCTCTGATGGCAACTTCCAGCAGGATAATGCACCATGTCACAAAGCTTGAATCATTTCAAATTGGTTTCTTGAACATCACAATAAGTTTACTGTACTGAAATGGCCTCCACAGTCACCAAATCTCAACCCAATAGAGCATCTTTGGGATGTGGTGGAATGGGAGCTTCGTGCCCTGGATGTGCATCCCACAAATCTCCATCAACTGCAAGATGCTATCCTATCAATATGGGCCAACATTTCTAAAGAATGCTTTCAGCACCTTGTTGAATCAATGCCACATAGAATTAAGGCAGTTCTGAAGGTGAAAGGGTGTCAAATAATCCTTTAGGTGAGTGTATATATACACACTACCATTCAAAGGTTTGGGGTCACTAAGAGGTTTCCTTTTTTTCTAATGTTGTAACTGACTATTGTAGCTGGAAACAGCTGATTTTTTCATGGAATATCTACATAGGCATACAGAGGTCCATTATCAGCAACCATCAGTTCTGCGTTCCAATGGCATGTTGTGTTTGCTAATTGATCATTAGAAATGAGACACTTTAGACCCTTTTACAATTATGTTAGCACGTCTGAAAACTGTTGTGCTGATTAAAGAAGCAATATAACTGTCTTTCTTTAAACTAGCTGAGTATCTGGAGCATTGGTAATTATGGGTTTAATTGCAGGCTGTAAGTGTCCAGAAGCAAAACATCTTTGTTCTGAGAAATTAAGGCATGGGAGAAATTTCCAAGAAACTGAAGATATCATACAACGCTGTGTACTACTCACTTCAAAGAACAGTGCAAACTGTCTCTGATCAGAATAGAATGAGGAGTGGGTGGCCCTGGTGCACAACTGAGCAAGATGACAAATACATTAGAGTGTCTTGTTTGAGAAACAAATGACTCACAGGTCCATCTTAGACTGGCCAATAAAAAGGAAAGATTAAGATGGGCCAAAGAACACAGACACTGGACAGAGGAAAAGGTGTTATGGACAAATTAATCTAAGTTTGAGGTGTTCTGATCACAAAGAAGAACATTTCAAAGATGCAGACCAAATGAGAAGATGCTGGAGAATTGCTTGATGCAAGGATGGTGGAGGCAATGTGATGGTCTGGGGGTTATTTGGTGGTGGTCAAGTGGAGAGGTGTACAGGGTGAAATGGATCTTGAAAAGGGAAGGCTATCACTTCATTTTGCAAAACTATGCCATACCCTGTGGACTGGAGCCAGTTTCCTCCTACAACAGGACAATGACCCAAAGCACAGCATGACCACCTGCCTAATATTGTGTAGGTCCCCCTTTTGCTGCCAAAACAGCCCTGATCCATCGAGGCATGGATTCCACTAGACCTCTGAAGGTGTGCTGTGTTATCTGGCACCAAGATGTTAGCAGCAGAACCTTTAAATCCTGTAAGTTGCGAGGTGGGGGCTCTATGGATTGGACCTGTTTGTCCAGCACATTCCACAGATGCTCGATTGGATTGAGATCTGGGGAATATGGAGGCCAAGTAAGCACCTTGAACTCACTGTTGTGTTCTTCAAACCATTCCTGAACCATTTTTGCTTTGTGGCAGGGAGCATTTATCCTGCTGAAAGAGGTCAATGCCATCAGGGAATACAGTTGCCATAAAAGGGTGCACATGGTCTGCAACAATCCTCAGGTACAGTGGGGAGAACAAGTTTTTGATACCCTGCCGATTTTGCAGGTTTTCCCACTTACAAAGCATGTAGAAGTCTGTAATTTTTATCATTGGTACTCTTCAACTGTGAGTGACGGAGTCTAAAAAAAAAATCCAGAAAATCACATTGTATGATTTTTAAATAATTAATTTGCTTTTATTGCATGACATAAGTATTTGATCACCTACCAACCATCCATTTGATGTAAGAGAAAACATGATTCATCAGACCAGGCCACCTTCTTCCATTGCTCCTTGGTCCAGTTCTAATGCTCACATGCCCATTTTATGTGCTTTCGGCAGTGGACAGGGGTCAGCATGGGCACACTGACTGGTCTGCAGCTATGCAGCCCCATACGCAACAGTATGCGATGCATTGTGTGTTCTGACACCTTTCTATCAGTACCAGCATTAACGTTTTCAGCAATTTGAGCTACAGTAGCTTGTCTGTTGGATTAGACCACACAGGCCAGCCTTCGCTCCCAATGTGCATTAATAAGCCTTGGCCGCCCATGACCGCTTGTTCACCGCTTTTTCTTCCTTGGACCACTTTTGATAGGTACTGACCACTGCAGACCGTGAACACCCCACAAGGGCTGCAGTTTTGGAGATGCTCTGGCCCAGTCGTCTACCAATTCACAATTTGGCCCTTGTCAGAATTGCTCAGATTCTTACGTTTACCCATTTTTCCTGCTTCTAACACCACAATTTTGAGGACAGAATTTTCACTTGCTGCCTAATATATCCCACCCACTGACAGGTGCCACAATAACGAGATCATCAGTGTTACCTGTCAGTGGTCATAATGTTATGGCAGATCAGTGTATATTTACTATTCAAACTAATTTAATGTACATTTTCATGGGAAAAAAGAGCATTCCTAAGTGACCCCAAAGTCATGAATGGTAGTTTATATATTTTTTCAGGTGGTATCCTGCTGGAATAATTACATTCACAGTTAGCCTTTAGGTGCATGAAAAATGTAATACTCTTGTCAATGGTAATAATTCAAAAGACACAGCGTATTGCTTGTGCTTTTTCTGTATCACCCTCTCACTACACTCTTTTTTCTGCTGAATGTAATTTCTTCATGTCTCTTTTCTCTATAGATATACATCAAGAAGATTCAGGAAAAATATATGTAAATGCACAAGATGATCAAGCCGTGGTGACACCTTCTCCTTCAGCATTCAACTGTGTCATATATGGACTCCCTAACTTAGTTGTTACATGACTGAAGTCAGTCCCTCATAACATGCCCTATTGATTTTAAGTTCATTGGTCCAATTGTTTTATTCAAATAAACACAAACTTAAGGACATATAATAATGCATGTTTTTTTATGGTGGTAAAATGACAAGCAAATCCAAAAATGTACAATTCAAAAGTGATCCTTAGCTGTGGGACAGCTTCAGGGAAATAAACCAAAATCTTCATCACTTGTTACAGCGTCTCTTTTGTTGCGCCTAGTTGAAATAATTCATCTAATGCATCTGGCGTCAGTGCCAGCTTACAGAGGAGTCCTTCTGAGGCACCGTTGGGACCTCTTCCGATTATGGCACTGCGTAGTAGGAATGATCCATGTACCGTTTGTACAAACGTTTGCATATCCTTGGAGAATTGATAATATATGTAGCATTTGTAAAGAAAACATAAGTAAGCATGTAAAACACATTTTATTTCTTATGGGATTCACATTTAACTGTAGGTCATAACAGAATGGCACAATCATAAAACAAAACATGGCAACAAAGAAAAAATGAACTGACCAAAAGTTTGCATAACCTTAGTTCTTGGTGGTTTTTGCTGAAATCTTTCTTGGTCTACCTGACCTTGGTTTCGTATCAAGAGATCCCACTTCTTAATAAGTGATTGAACAGTACCTTCTGGCATTTGCAAGGCTTTGGATCTCTTTTTATATCCTTTTCCATCTTTATAAAGTTCCCTTAACTTGTTACGCAGGTCTTTTGACATTTCTTTTCTGCTCAGACACAATAACTGACATTTAAAAAGCCACAGGTGTGTGATTTTCACCTTTAATTGACATTTGTGTGTGTGTGTCTGTAACAATGGTATGTAAACTTTTGATCAGGGCCATTTGGGTGATTTCTGTTATCATTATGATTTAAAAAGGAGCCAAACAACTATGTAATAATAAATGGCTTCATATGATCACTATAAGACATGCTCTTTGCATGATCAGTCATATTTTCAAAAGCAATGCCAAGATTTCACAATTTCTGCCAGGGTATGCAAACTTATGAGCATAACTGTATAATACCAATGTTCCCTGGGCCTTTACAAGGAAAACAGCCACACAACATCACATCCCCCACCATACTTCAAAGTGTTATTTTCACCATGACCATGGCTATTTTTCCACCATTTCTGATTGTTGCTGAAAAGCTACATTTTAGTCTCATCAGACCATAGGACCTGGTTCCAATAGAAGTTCCAATTACATTTTGCCAAGTCCAGGCACTTATGTTTGTGGTGTGAGGACAGAAGAGAATTTCTTCTGGCATCCCTTCCAAATAAATTGTCATGGACGGGGCATTTAATGTAACCAACTTCTGTAGTTGTCCAACTGTGAACCTAAGCGGAGCCAGCCAAAAAGAGGGAATGTCTCTGACTGACTGACTGATTGATTGATTGACTGACTGACTGACTGACTACCTACCTGTTTTTAAATAGCATAGTGGTTTGAGACACTGTGTCTGCCACACAAGAGACCAGGTATTGAATCCGGGCAGACAATTAATCTTTTAATTTCTGTTCCTCCTCTGTCTATTTTTAAGTTGAACTGTTTTAATAGAACAAGTGAATCTACAGTGGGGAGGTATGGTATTTGATACACTGCCGATTTTGCAGGTTTTCCTACTTACAAAGTATGAATCATAGGCACACTTCAATTGTGAGAGATGGAATTTAAAACAAAAATCCAGAAAATCTCATTGTACGATTTTTTAATAATTAATTTGCATTTTATTGCATGACATAAGTATTTGATCACCTACCAACCAGTAAGAATTCCAGCTCTCACAGTCCTGTTAGTTTTTCTTTAAGAAGCCCTTCTGTTCTCCACTCATTACCTGTATTAATTGCACCTGTTTGAACTTGTTACCTGTATAAAAAGACACCTGTCCACACTCAAACAGACTCCAACCTCTCCACAATGGCCAAGGCCAGAGAGCTGTGTAAGGACATCAGGGATAAAATTGTAGACCTGCACAAGGCTGGGATGGGCTACAGGGCAATAGGCAAGCAGCTTGGTGAGAAGCCAACATTATTTTCTAACAGTATTAGAAAATGGAAGAAGTTAAAGATAACGGTCAATCTCCCTTGGTCTGGGGCTCCATGCAAGATCTCACCTCGTGGGGCATCAATGATCATGAGGAACGTGAAGGATCAGCCCAGAACTACACAGCAGGACCTGGTCAATGACCAGAAGAGAGCTGGGTGTTATGTTTTGTAATAGCGGATTCAAAAATAGGCTCAGACAACGGAAGTAAAAGTAAGAAAATAAGCATTTAATGATGAGGATGATTCATGAAGAGGTATTGGTCTTCGGCTATGGTGTGGCAGGTGGGTGAGAAGGCAGTGCAGAGTCCAAGGTATCCAACTGGAACACGAGAGGAATATCAGGGTAAGTAACAAACATGGATTATAGAATATAACAACCCAAAGCTGTCACACACAAGGTTACCACGGGAGGACGAAGTACAATCTGGCGCAGGCTGGCTGGATCAGGAAGTTCTTATACAGGTGGTTGATGAAATGATCAGCAGCAGCTGCGCCGAACGAGGGACCAACCCCTGCACAGCCACGCCCACCTGCACCTACTAAGCACACACAAGCACAGAAGAAAAACAGCCAGACTCTCCAACCAAATATTAATGTTTCCCAAACTCACAGGAACATGACACTGGGACCACATTCTCAAAGAAAACCATTAGTAACACACTACGCCGTCATAGATTAAAATCCTGCAGCGCACGCAAGTTCCCCCTGCTCAAGCCAGCACATGTCCAGGCCCGTCTGAAGTTTGCCATTTGGATGATTTTGACCATCTGGATGATCCAGAAGAGGAATGGAGAAGGTCATGTGGTCTGATGAGACAAAAATAGAGCTTTTTGGTCTAAACTCCACTCGCTGTGTTTGAAGGAAGAAGAAGGATGAGTACAACCCCAAGAACACCATCCCAACTGTGAAGCATGGAGGTGGAAACATCATTCTTTGGGGATGCTTTTCTGCAAAGGGGACAGGACGACTGCACCGTATTGAGGGGAGGATGGATGGGCCCATGTACCGTGAGATTTTGGCCAACAACCTGCTTCCCTCAGTAAGAGCATTGAAGAACCTGAAGTATCTGGAGAAGGTCTGTATGGAGGAGTGGGCCAAAATCCCTGCTGCAGTGTGTGCAAACCTGGTCAAGAACTGCAGTAATCGTTTTCTAATTTAACACAGTAAAATGTACGTTTTTTATTTGTAAATGTTGTTCTATACCATACAGTGAGGAAAAAAATTATATGATCCCCTGCTGATTTTGTAAATTTGACCACTGACAAAGAAATTATCAGTCTATTATTTTAATGGTAGGTTTATTTGAACAGTGAGATACAGAATAACAACAAATAAATCCAGAAAAACACATGTTAAAAATGTTATACATTTATTTGCATCTTAATGAGTGAAATAAGTATTCAACCCCTCTGCAAAACATTAATTAGTACTTGGTGGCAAAACCCTTGTTGACAATTACAGAGGTCAGACTTTTCTTGTAGTTGGCCACCAGGTTTGCACACATCGCAGGAGGGATTTTGCAGATCTTTATTAAGGTTTCGAGGATGACGTTTGGCAACTCAAATCTTCTGCTCCCGCCACAGATGTTCTATGGGATTAAGGTCTGGAGACTGGCTAGGCCACTCCAGGACCTTAATGTGCTTCTTCTTGAGCCACTCCTTTGTTGCCGTGGCCGTGTGTCCATCGCCCCTTTGATGTGAAGTTGTCCTGTCCCCTTAGCAGAAAAACACCCCCAAAGCATAATGTTTCCACCTCCATGTTTGACGATGGGGATGGTGTTCTTGGGGTAGCGTTCCTCCTCCTCCAAACACGGCGTGTTGAGTTGATGTCAAAAGGCTTGATTTTGGTCTCATCTGACCACAACACTTTCACCCAGTTCTCCTCTGAATCATTCAGATGTTCATTGTCAAACTTCAGACGGGCCTGTACATGTGCTTTCTTGAGCAGGGGGACCTTGCGGGTGGTGCAGGATTTCAGTCCTTCATGGCGTAATGTGTTACCAATTGTTTTCTTGGTGACTATGGTCCCAGCTGCCTTGAGATCATTGACAAGATCCTCATGTGTAGTTCTGGGCTGATTCCTCACTGTTCTCATGATCATTGCAACTCCACGAGGTGAGATCTTGCATGGAGCCACAGAGTGAGGGAGAACCGTTCTTTTGTGTTTCTTCCATTTGCAAATAATCGCACCAACTGTTGTCACCTTCTCACCAAGCTGATTGGCGATTGTCTTGTAGCCCATTCCAGGTAACAAGCTGAGATTAGGAGCACTCCCTTCAAGAGTGTGCTTTTTTATACCTGTATAAAAAAAATCTTTCTGATTGAGAGGGAATTAAATTCTTATTTCACGCAAATCAGTTTATAAAATTTTTGACATGCATTTTTCGTTGTTATTGTGTCTCTCACTGTTCAAATAAACCTACACTAGGTTTCAGATTAGCACAGCAACAGAGTATTGGCCACTTCTCACAACAAAGCTGGCATTGGCCTGTAAATATCTGCTCTTCAAACCCCCTTCCTTGTTCACCACAATCACTTCTACTCGTGGCCTAGTCGAACTTTGCTTTCCTAGTTTTTCTTTCTTGTTTTTTGTGACTTGAACCTTCCTTTTCACTGTGAGCTGGGGCAAAATATATATTTTTCATAGCCCCGGGAGGTTCATTGCAGCTCCACTTGTTTAACATTTCGTAATGGAAATAAGTGTTTTTAGACATGGGTGTTTTAATTGTCTTTTTATAGCCATTGCCTGATTTTGTGAAGGTCAAAAACATTTTGTCTCATTTCATGTGTTCCCTGATCTTTCCCATGTTGATGGATGACTTTAGGTGACAGACTGAACTCCCAATTTAAGCCCGATTCATATAACAGGATGTCATGGATCAGTGGCTCCCAACCTTTTTCAGTTACTGTACCCCCAAAAAGATTTTGCACTGCTTGGAGTACCCCTGAAGTACCCCCTCATGTTCATTTCACTAGTAAGTCTATGGTGTCATGAGTGTTTTCAAGTACCCCCTGTGGAGAGGCTAAGTACCCCCAGGGGTCCTAGTACCCCTGGTTGGGAACCACTGTCATGGATGACCACTTAAATGTTCTGAAAAATCTTAATCGGAATATACATACAAAATTCTATTTTGTTCATAAGATTCTTCTTTCTTTTTAATTTATTTATTAAAATTAATTTCCATTTTCACTCAATTAAAGGGTAGATTCTTATGATTAGTCAGATCAAGCTCATAAAAAGTATAATTTCTCCACAGCCTTTTTTGTTCATATTTACCTTGGCTGCCAATATTTCTGTAGGGCACTGTATAAAGTCTGCGCAACAAAAGCAATTTGAGTAGTTGATGAGTGGAATGTTAAGGCTGTTATCTAGTATCCAAGAGTGTCTCTTAAACTCTGAAATACCTAGACGATTGAATTATCAAGAGATGTTAAAGAGATATCTGGCCAAACATAATTTAGATGAGCAATGGGCAGAGATTCAAAAGCAGGTATTTTGTGTTTGGTTGTATTTGCAGTGAAACCAATACTTCTTAATTGAATGCTGGCTTGATGTATATTTTTAAGTGTAAACACCTGAGTCTTTTGGCAATATTAAGTGAATGAATACATGGATGAATTAATGAAACGGTTCTTTGAATTAACATTGAATATAGTGTGTGCGGGAAACATCTTTGAAGGAGATGTTTAAAATGAGAAGGTTTTTTTCGCTTTTAAATGTATCTTACACAAGTATTCTTATTTTAATCAAAATTAGATTTGTACTTAACATTTTGTCACCATAAAGGCAGAGTAGAATGTCAGTTTCAGTGGTGGCTTAGAGAACATGATTCACCATTTAAATTAAATGGGTCTTTTTGTGTGTGGTTTATTAATTCTAATTTGGGGTTATCGGAATATGCGGTGCAACCAGAATATTATTCATATACATGTAATCCTCCATTTCCCAATATTTGTTGTTGTATCCTACTGACTTTTAATCAAATGTATGTTAATTGCTACATATGTTTGCACTTTCAAACCTCTTTTGTACTGGATGGATGATGTTCTCATTCTTTAAGAGGGCCATGAACTCTGGAACACTGTAAGCTGTCCTATATTACTTCCTCAAAATAGAAAGCCCTGCTAGGTTGTAGTGCTGAGTATGTGAATAGAAAGCCCATCAAAATCATGTGTAAGTGTGCTTGAAGGTTCCTCCAAGAAGTATACTGGGAATCCAGGAGGAAAGTGTGAGAGCAATCCATACAGTGATAATGAAGGTAAAACACTGGGTTCTCGTAAAACTCAGTTGTCTTTCCCAACACCAAGTTGTGGGTTTGATTCCCACAGTGGCACCAGTACGAAAATGTATCCACTCACTACTGTAAATCCCGATAGATAAAAGCATCTCCTAAATGAAGTATTCAGACCCCTTCAATTTGTTTTACATTTAGTTAGGTGAAAGCCTTATTCTAAAATGGATTAAATTAACTTTCTTCATTAATGTACACACACAATACTCCATCATATCCAAGCAAAACAGTAAAAGAACTAACAGAAATATTGCATTTACATATATGTTTTCAGAGCCTTAGCTATGACTCTGGCTATGACCCATTTGACCCATTTTTAATACATTTGCAAAAATTTCTAAAATCCTGCTTTGCTTGGTCGTTATGGGGTATTGTGTATAGATTGATGAGATGATGGCAGTTCTCTTCTCAAATGAGAGCAGGTTCACACTGAACATGTGACAGATGTGAAAGTGTCAGGTGAATGTTATGCTGCCTGTAACATCATCCAGCATACAGTTTGGAAGTGGGTCAGTGATTGGTCTCGGGAGGCATATCCTTGGAGGGTCGCACAGACCTCCATGTGCTAGCCAACAGTACCCTGACTGCTTTTATTCGGCGGACGCCTTTCAAAACACTCAAGGACATCTTACATAAAAATGGGCCTAGGTAAGTGAGTTAGCCAACAGTGCAAGTTAAAAAATAAGTCCAAAATTGGGACAAATAAAACTAACACACAGGGTTAAGATAGGAAAGGCTAAAGCTTGTAGGCAGTATGCAATAGATGTGTTTTGAGGAGTGTTGTGAATGAGGTGATGTATCGTCGTATGTGAGGGGGCGTGCATTCCAGAGTCTGGGTGCAGAGCAGCTAAAAGCACAGCCTCCCATGCCAGAGAGGCAAAATGGGGGGGTGACAAGGAGACCAGCAGAGGAGGAGCATAGGGAGCGGGAGGGGGCATAGAGTGGGAGAAAGTCAGAGAGGTAGGTGGGTGCCAGGTTGTGGAGGGTTTTGAATGTGAGCAGGTGAGTCTTGAATGTAATCCAGTGTTTTACAAGGAGCCAGTGAAGTTGGATAAGAGTTGGTCTTATATGTTCGGATGATCTTGGGTAGTTGAGAATTATTGCTGCTGAGTTCTGGACCAATTGGAGGGAGACCGGTAAGAAGAGTGTTGCAGTAATCAAGACAGGACATGACAAAGGCATGAATGAGAGCTTCGGTGCTGGAATGTGAGAGGGGTCGGGTCTTGAGATATTGTGGAGGTGGAAAAAAGCTGTCTGGGTGATGGATTTTCTGCGGGATTTGAAGGAGAGGGTGTTCTTCAGGGTGACACCAAGGCTTTTTACATTTGAAAGGGGACCGGAGAGCCGTCGATGGTGATGCTGAGGTTTTGCTGTTTGGAGAGTGTTGATTTGGAGCCGATAAAGAGTGACCTCTGTCTTGTTGCTGTTGAGTTTAAGGAGGTTCATGTTCATCCAGCTCGGGATATCTTGAAGTTAATCTTGAGTTAATGAGGGAGATGGGAGGGAGGAGGCAGGTTTGGTGGACAGGTTGAGCTGGGTGTCATCAGCATTGCAATGATAGTTAATGTTGTGGTGTCACATGATCATCCCCAGGGGTAGGAGGTAAATAATGATCATCCCCAGGGGTAGGAGGTAAATAATGATCATCCACGGGTGTAGGAGGTATATAATGAAGAGGTGTGGTCCAAGCACTGACCCCTGGGGGACACCTTGAGTGACAGCTGCATACTGATTGTTGATATGGACATACTGTTGATGGTCAGTGAGGTAGGAGGAGAACCAGGGGCCTCATGAATCAATCGTGCATACGCACAAATATGTGCAATATGTGGGTAAACCATGCATACGCCAGTTTTGATTTGAATTTATCCATTTTGAACTTGTCCGTAAGCAACCGATGCATATCCACAGACTAGTGGTTGAATTGAAGAAATACCATGCTGTTTTGGAAAGCTGGTAGAGGGTTGTCAACTGAAACGCATGGGAAAAATCTTATCAATAGAAATATGAATATCCCAGAAAACAATAAACTGTTTTCTGCAACATCGGATGTAGCAGGCGTCAAAACCCTACAGCCTGTAGCTGATCCAAAAACTATTAGAACTAAAACATAGCCCTTTCAGTGGGCATATCAATCCAGTTTGAAAACAAGACGAACAATAGCCCCATGTGCATGCACGTAAAGCAACACATTCAACATTGCTTATTTTTCCATACACTACAATTATGCCGATTTATTTAAAGATGCTCACTTTTATGACCTAGAGGTTCTTTGTGTTTTTGAATGAGCTACAGCGTTATCACACATGTTGGCATACAATTTGTAATTTGACAAAATTGACAATACATTTCAGAAATTACTTTTATTTAAAATTCTCACGGAATGAAAATCAATAGAACATAAAATATGTAGCTTATTCACCACAAACCGAATAAAACAGCCAATCGGCCTACTCAAAATAAAGGTTATAGGCTTTGCTATGCAGCACTACATGAAAATTGCATCCCTATAAAATGGAACAGTAATTTTAACACAAATTCTTTCAAGAGTCAAACTTCTGAAATGTTATACACTTTCTTGGCCTCATTCTCTAGGCTACTACTTCTTTTAACAGATCTTGCTTGAACAAGACAGCCTCGAATGTACTGCCACGACCCGGTACAGTCCTCACCAATTGACCAATTCCCTTTGATTTTATCTCTGCATTGATGTTTCTTGAATGTGAAGTTGACATGTTATGATTAACCTAGTTGCAAATGATCACTTACTGCAACCATCCCACAGCGACATGTCAGTGTCCCCATCTAGGACTTTTCCACTCAGATCTCCCCAATGATGCCAGCGATTTGCTAGTCAATGGGAAAAATATATCACACTTTGCCCAACTCCTGTAGTTTAGACACTGGTTAGGAGTGCAGCAAATCGCTTTCACACATCCACCTTGACTGATCCCTGACCACTTTATTTTATCAACAACCTTGCAATGTGGGAATATTTATGACTTATTGTCGAGCTACTTGATAAGTTTTGAAAAATGATAAGTTTTTAGATTCTATTTCAGATAATATTATTTGAAGTTCACATTATGGGAAATGTATTTTCTTGTAAGTTTTTTCTGACCGGTCTCCACCTTTCTTCGTGTATCAACTGAAATTACATAGTCAGTAGGGCTAATTTGGATACCTTATATGGGTAATTGTAGGCGTTCTTTGGGCGGAGACCGTAAGCTCGTTCACGTACGCAAAAGCAGTGTTGCCAACTTAACGACTTTGTCACTAGATTTAGTGACTTTTCAGACCCCCTTAGCGACTTTAAAAAAAAAAAGTGACCAGTGACAAATCAAGCAACTTTTTGTGATGTTATTGGAGACTTGTTCTTACTCTTCTCAACGAGCAGCGGGTGCCGCCGTGGGCCCCTCCCCCATCTGAAAGCACTCACAGGCGGCCCAGTCCTCGCACAGCAGCAGTTCCTCCGAGCTGCAGTCAGAGGAGGAGATGTTAACTCCTCTGCGTCCAGACTGAAAATGAATTGTGCATGCGCTCCGCCAGAGTGTCTCTTTTGGGTAACTTTTGGATAAAGGAGGAGGGTTGGTTTAAAAAAAACTAAAAAATCAACAGAAGAAAGTTCATTTGTAATTCGAAACATATTTAGGGTGTTTTTACTCACTTTTTGTCTCTCCTATGACGTTATTCCTCTCCTACAGGCAGCGTCCCTCACATGCAGTTGGTGCAGTTCTCTTAATCCATGACCATGATGATATCTCCCTTTGTGTGTCGCTCTAAATGTTTTTTTTATTTTTTATTTGTTCTTAGTTTTTATGCTTAGGTGATTATTTCTTGTACATGGACAACATTTGTAAATACGATTCTAGCGACTTTTAGGACTTTCCTTACTGAGGAGTTGGCAACACTGCGCAGAAGTATAGTACGGATCTGATTTATCAACGGAAGCATGCGTATGTGTTGTGTACGCTAGCGTGATGAATCCCAATAATGTTGTGCGCACGTAAATCGTGGGATTTTCACATACGCCAGAATTAAGTTGGAAACGTACGCAAGATTGATACATGTGGCCCCAGGAGAGAGCAACACTCATGACACCAAAACCAGCAAGATGTTACAGGAGGAGTGGATGGAAGATGGTATCAAAAGCTGCGCTCAGGTTTAGGAGGACAAGGATGGAGAGTATGCCAGAGTCAGCTGTGCGGAGCAGGTCGTTGGTGATTTTAACAAGGGTTGTTTCAGTGCTGTGTTTGGAATGGACACCAGACGAATGGTTCGTGGAGGTTATTGGAATTGAGATGGTTTTGTAGTTGAGTGGCCACCACCCACTCCAAGGTTTTGGAGGGAAAGGGCATGTTGGTGATGGGTCGGTAGTTGTTCATGTCTTCGGCGTTGGCATTAGGTTTTTTCAAAATCGGGGTGACAGCAGCAATCGTCAGGGAGGACAGTACAATAGCAGTGGTGATAGAGGAGTTAAGTGATTGACTAGGGGTGAGATGGGAGAATGGCATGCTTTAACCAGAGTGGTAGGCATGGGGTGAATTTGGCAGGTGGGTGATTTTGAATTGCAGACAAGTTCTATAATGGAGTTTTCAGTGGATGGTATGAAATCAGACAGACAGGTGGTATAGACTGGTCCTTCTGAGGTTTATGCCTGCTGACACCAAATTCAAAATACATAGGCAAAAGCAAAGGATAGAACTTAGACTACCCATTTACAGCTCTTATGTGTGAACAATCAATGCAACAGGAAACACCTGATCAATTAAAAACACCTGGGGGTCAAATGTCTCAATACTGATGCTCACAGAAAATGGGGGGATGGAACTCAGTCTGTGCAGTTATTCTTAGTTGGTAAAATATAAGTGTTGAAACAAACAGAAATGAAAGGAACATTCTTTATATTTACTTCATTCACCTTTTATTTGTATTATTACATGCCTTAAATGTACAGCAAAAATAGCAATTTTTACTCGCCCACTACCCATGGAGGACACTGTGTTTCTAGCTGTCAAATCCTTGCCTTTTCCATTTCTTTGACCCCCATCTTCAAGTACATTGGAGGAAAAGATCCAAAGTCCCTCCCTCTGACTTCTGACTGCTTTTTGAGCATTGGTGAAGAGGGGAAAAGCAAGAATTTTACCACTAGAACCATGTTTTAGTTCCTCACTCACAGTTTATTGACTTCTTATTGGCTACCCGAGTAAAGAGGAGGGCCTCCTGAGCCCTCTTACATGGTCCAGCAAGAAAATGGATCTTCTGACCCAGACTATACATGCCATGCACCTCCAGAATGATGCCACTGATGACTTCATGACCCAAGAGAAAGACTGTTGGAGCCGTATTTTGAATTTTGTGCATTATCAGAAATATGATTGAACTTGAAAGATTAAATTTGCTTTATTTTTATGCATCTTAAAATATTATGATTTAAATGTTTACTGGAATTTTATGTTCAATTTTTGGACTAACCTGATTAAGTAAATGTATTAGCTCCTCCTCCTTGACGCGTCACCACGGTGCGTGAACTCAGGTGTTAATAATTAGGTAGAACTGTGTGGCAGGGTCAGGTTAGTGTGGAGAGCAACAGTTTCTTCAATCGCATGAATCAATCTATGCTCACAGTAAGATTTGGTTTCCTTGTTTCATTTATTGTTTCTGTTCGAAAGTAAACCGGAGATTATGATCAATAAACCGAGGCTTTTGTTATGACTGCATCTCCGTGCTTGCTTTATGGACATGTGTATGGAAGAGACTCCTCCTCTAACCTCAAGAGGCTAAAGAAAAGTTTGAAAAGGATATTAGCCTTGACAAAGACAAACTGGCAATTCTGGATGAAGAGGTATGTGTTTGACAAGCCTGTCATGTACACTGTGTGCACAATTAGGCAAGTGAGTATTCTGATCGTATTATTATTTCTATGCACATTTTCCAACTTCAAACCATATAAACTTCAATGCTCTTTGAATTGAATCATTTTCAGGTGATATGTATTTGTGTAATGAGGGAGGGTGTGGTGAAAGTGAATTACACCTTATAGCAAGTTGTGCATTATTATTAGGCAGCTTCATGACCTCAGGTGAAATGTGCCAAAAAAGAGATTTAACTGACACTGAAAAGTCATAAATTGTAAAATACCTTTCAGACGGATGCAACACTCTTGAAATAGTTGAGGTGTGACCACCGGACAATCAAAATTTTTGTTGCGAATAGTCAACTCTGGTGCAAAAAACACATGGAGATGAAAAGACACAGAGAATAATTAAACGTGAAGCTACCAGGAACCCATTATCCTCCAGTGTCACCATATTCCAGGACTGCAACCTACCTGGAGTGTCCAGAAGTACAAGGTGTCAAGTGCTCAGAGACATGGCCAAGGTCAAGAAGGCTGAAACACGACCACCACTGAATAAGATTCACACATTGAGGCGTATAGATTGGGCAAAGAAATACCTGAAGACAGATTTTTCAAAGGTATAAAACAGATGAAATGAATGACTCTTGGACCAGATGGATGGGCCCATGACTGGATCACTAATGGACATGGCATCACTTTGAGTCAGGTGCCAGCAAGGTGGAGGAGGGGTACTGGTATGGGCTGCTATCATTAAGGATGAGGTAGTTGAACTTTTGTGGGTTGAAGATGGACTGAAACTCAACTCCCATACCTACTGCCACTTTCTGGAAGATACTTTTTTCAAGCAGTGGTACAGGAACAGGTCTTCCGAATTCAAGAAGACCATGATCTTTATGCAGGACAATGCTCCATCACATCCATCCAAGTATTCCACACATTTTAATTGTCATTTTGTGTTACTTATTTGAAAAATTTAGAATAAACAAGTGAGTTGGGAGAAATATTTTTTGTCATTTAGTTGCCTAATAATTCTGCACATCAATTGTTGTAACAATTGTGCACACACAAATTCCCCTGAGAAATATCAAAACTAACTTTTCCTTTGTTAAACATTCAGGTTTGAGGTTCAATTATATTTTGGATTGACATAAAGCATTGTGATTGTTCAACAATTAAATAAATCTTGAGAAATACAATGCATGGAGAATAATAATTGTGCATGCAGTGTATGTTATAGATATCCATACTTTGTAACTAATCATCTGACATAGTTTGATAATTTCACACCACATTGTACAGTACCTTGCTCCATTATGTACCACAGCTTGAAAAAACCAATTATATAATTCCTGGAATGTCTTCTCAATGAGTGTAAAAGGGGAGAATATTTGGTCACTGACACAATGTTCATAATTTTGGCTCTGTACAAAGGATTTGAAATGAAACAACCGAGATGCAATTGAAGTGCAGCTTTAATTCAAGGGGTTTAAATTTTTTTTTTTACCATCTAGGAATTGCAACCATTTTCATACACAATCCCCTTATTCCAGGGGCTCAAACGTAATTGGACAAATGAACACAATCATAAATAAAATATAAATTTTTAATACTTTGTCGAAAAACCTTTTCAGGGAATTACTGCTTAAAGTCTGGAATGCATGGACATCACCAAACATTGGGTTTCCTCCTTTGTAATGCTTTGCCCGGCCTTTACGACAGTTGTCTTCAGTTGTTGTTTGTGGGTCTTTCTGCCTTAAGTTTTATCTTCAGCAAGTGAAATGCTTGTTCGATCGGGTTGAGATCAGGTGATTGACTTGGCCATGGCAGAATATTCCACTTCTTTGCCTTAAATAACTCCTGAATTGCTTTTGCAGTATGTTCTGGGTCACTGTCCATCTGTAAAGTGAAGCGCCGTCCAGTCAACTTTGCTGAATTTGGCTGAATCTGAGCAGAAAATATATCTTCTGTGGTCATCCAGGCCTTTTTGTGTTGCAGAGCTCACCAGTTCATACATTTTTTTTCCCCTCAGAATGTACCAAACTTTTGATTTGGCTACTCCAAATGTTCCTGCTATCTCACTGAAGTATCTTTTTGGTTGCAGCCTAAGGATGGCCTGTTTTACTTTCACTGAGAGCTCCTTTAACCACATGTTGTGGGTTCATAGCAATAGCTTCCAAATGCAAATGCCACAATCTGGAATCAACTCCGCTTTTGAGTCATTTGTCCAATTACTTTTGGTCCCTTGAAAAATAAGGGCTACATATTAAAGAGCTGCAATTCCTAAACACTTCCTCCAATTTAGCAGAATATGAGAGGAGAGATGGAAAACGAGCACTAAACAGGAGCATTAAAGGGGAGTGTATAATACATTAGTACCATATGTATCTGCAACTAGTAGGTTATATATATACACAAGTAGGCTGTTATGCTTATGTTTTATTATAAATTGTAATAATAGATTCTGCTTTGCAGTATCTGCACAGAGCTTTACTGTCATCACGGACCACTTCATGTACACAGTCTTTGTTGTACGTTTTTCCATATTTGGACCACTTTGTTGGCGGCATCGTTTGTGGAAATCTAGTACTAATGTCATGAATGATGACTAATGACTAACTGCTGTACTAAGTGTCTATAATATTAAATACTTCTACTATACTGTTCATTCTCCCCATCCTACTCTTTCAAAAGTTGCTGCTAGTTTACATTATGTACATTATTGCTTTCTCTTCTTGCTATATTTTTTGCTGTGTATATATTTTCCTTCTTAATTCTCACTACGTAGTTGTAGTGTGCTATGTCACCATTCATTAGCTAATTACACTATAATATGTAATAATTCTACCAAATTGCTGCTAGTTTACATTATGTATACTGCCTTACTAGCCATATCTATAATCAATAATAGGCTAATACCCTGATTGCTTCTAGTTTACAGTACACTCTTAAACTGCTGCTAGTGTGCAGTGTTATGTATAGTGTTGCTTTATTTTTTTGTCTGGCTATATTTTTGCTTATATATTCTTCTTAACTCACTACGTAGTTGGCGGGTGACGTCAAAATAATTTAATTGTTCAGGATGACGCTGTGTGCTCGGTGCATTTGACAAATAAACGTTGAATCTTGTAACGTCGCTTGGAATTCTAACTAAGCAAATTACACTACAGCACTTATTATTGTGAGGCCGAAAAGACAGCGTCAATCAGTGCATTTAGGCAAAGTAGCGACCATAAATGAACAAAAACGAAGTCGCTTGTCAGAACGGAAGCGATTAGTTTGCGTGTGTGTAGAGCAGTTTGGCAGCTTTTTGTTCGTTTTAGTCATTACATTTATAATTATGTAAGCCATACTATTTACAATTAATATATTCACTTAATTCTATTCAGACAATGCTTTTTGAAGGAGGCAAGATGTGTATCTAATTTACAAGTTGACAACTTCCGGTTTGATTAACGCACACGTTTGGCGCATGTGAGTAAATAAAAATCCAAAGCATCCAAGTCACAGACCGGGCGTTGGGCACCTCGCCCTCTTCTTCCTCCGGCCTCCCCTCCTGCGTCTCGTCGGTCCTGCAAGTCCTGCAGGAGGCCTTTCACCAGCTCCTCCTGTTCTTTTGTGAGGGGCTTGACCACTCCCCACTGGTCCATGCCCCACAGCGACTTCCCGAACCCGTCTTGGGGCAACCCCCAGCATTGCTCCTCAAGGGGATCCTCCTCCACTCTCTCGTAGACCGCTTCGTCATCGTCGGAGGAGAGGGAGTCAGACCCCCAATCGCCCCTCCAGGTATAAACCCTCTCTGGAGGGACTGCCTGCTGGTTCCAGTTGCGGTGGATCCTTCTGTAATGATGTTCTTGCGGTGTAATGTTGGGTAAGGAACCAGGCGCAAGCATTTCTCACATTCGTGGGGTTTAATAAACAACAAAACAAACACGAACGGAAAACGATAACTAAAGACTGAATGAAACAAAAGTGCGCAACAACGCGTCTTAACAAGTAATGTTCAAACAGTACATACAAGCAACACTCACCAATACACGAACAGACAGTAACAGCAACAACGATCCACAATGTGGGGAGTAGAGGGGAAACATTTAAACACATACAAATTATGTCAATTGGGACCAGGAGTGAAAGATTGGAAACGTGACAGTCCGGGATGTGTTCGTGTGATATGGGAACTGAAGGTGCACGGAACGGCGGCGCTGCCGCTCACCTAACCGTGACATCAGTGTACAATTATTATTATTTCCGAACCTAACTGTATTTCCGAATAAAACACAATACATTTTAAATTAGCGTTGTCTAATTGGTTAAAACAAACGATTTGGTTGCTTATCAAAGTTGGCTGGCTAACTCTGAGCTTGCTTTGTAGGATGCATGGCTGATCTCATGGGTGTTATCAATATTCTCTCTAATGACACTGTTACCCAATCCAGTGCCCCTTATATTCAGGGTCCATATACTTTTTATTTCATGGATCGGAGGTTTGACCAACACCATGGTAACACTACGCAGAGTTTCCCCTGAGGGTGGATAGATCCATTGCTTGTGTATTTTACAAGAGGACTAGGCCACAGTCACACTGACACTGTGTGCAAATACTTTATAGTAGATCCTTGCCAAAAGACATGCAGTGTATATTATAGTAAATATTAAGGTTTGGTTGTTGAATACTTATGAAAGCAACATATTTCTGTTTTTTTAATAAATATTTTCCATCCTGAAACTGTCACCGTACAATTTATTTTGAGTGTCAGTTTTTTAAGATAAAATATCAAATGTCACTCAGTGTGAACGTACCATTTGTCATTCAAAGAAATATGAGAATTGGTCAGGTGTTAGAATTTTCAAAAGTCACTTAACGTTAAACAAACACCAGAAAATATTTATTTTTTTACTAACAATGTTAGTGTATTGTATCCAGTGTATCATATCTAAATTGAAATCCTGGGCGAGTAGCCAGTCATCTGCCTCGCCATTTTTGAGGATCTCCTCGGTTTTTTCCAAGTATGCTCATTTCAAACCCTCTCTACCCACATAAGCACCAGGGTTTGCCAGGTCGTAGTAAATAGTTTCATAACCTGTTCAGACATCGTAGAGCATTCGAGCAATAATTAGAAGTAGTACATGTTTAACATAGTTTTGAGTTTTCAAAATTACACATCATCCAAGAAATTCAGAAAAAGTAACACAAACATTCAGATTTCTGCTGATTAGAAAATCTGTAAACAATTTAGAAAAATATTCTACATAAACAGCATCATTACTCAACAATTTTACCACACAAACATCGGTTACATACGTAAACAAACATAACAGGTGCCCAATTTTAAAGTCTGTTATTAGCATTTGAAAATGTTAGGAGTTTATACATGAAGTTGTTTAGAGCCTTCAACACCGTTTGACAACAATTGTAGCCAATCATCAGATGTGTTCCTGACCGTTTCCATATGCTTGTTCAGATTATTAAAACGCTTTATACCGACATGGTCTCGGTTATTAAAAGGTCTATAAACATCAATATTGCTCTTGATAGCTTTGTGCATCAACTGTTTAATCACTAAACCCACATAGGATTTGTTTAGATACATATAAAGATGACAACTGAAGTTACCCATCCTTAGACTGCAGACTGTTTGCTTTCGTCACACCAAGACACTATTGTGTCGCATACAGCTTCCTTTTTAAATGTATCCATGTATTCATCCCTGTTTTCACGCAGTCTCTGTGTGATGTTTGGCTCCAACTTCAGCTCATGCAGAAAGTTCTCAGTGGCCATGTGAACATCGGTCAGTGGTGCATGAATCCCTGATGCGCTCCAAAGCCTTGACCAACACACGTTTCAGTCGCAGTGTTAAAACTGTCTCTGTGATGTCATCGTAATGGGGTCACAAAAAAAATTATCAAGTGGATCTAGACAAGAATGTCTTCTCTGGCTCAGGTGGTCCACTTCACATCCGATGCATGCTTTGGAGAATAGCCGCAACAAAGTTTTCCAGAATCATACCCAATGTTGCTCTGATGATCTTTAAAACTTGTGGTGCAAGGCATTTGTCCATTTTGTTATAACTCTTGTCAGCATTTGAAAGGTATGACAAATTAAGAGGTCCTAGCTGATCACTGAATCGGTCAAGCAAATTTGTCTTGTTGTGTATGCCTGTGGAATCGAGCTGTCGGTGTCCGGGGTACTGTAGAAGTCTACAGCATTGTCAGCCATGGCGTCACACAGCCAGGCATTAACCTTGTGGAGTTCAAACTCCGGTTGGTTGTATTCTTGAGATATGTTTCGTAAATTCTTCAGACTGCTTGATAGTATGTCTGTTTTTATGGTGTGTTGAGGACTGTTAGCTTAAGGCGGGGCTTCAGTGTCATACATCAGTCGAACAGTCCGCAGTCACAATCTAACCTGTTGACATTTTCTGGAAATAGTTCCAATCTAACAGAGTCATACTTCTTCATTCCCTCGACAACTTTAAACAGTACATCTACCATATTATGTGTGCCCTGTTTTGGCCCCAAATAAAACACTTTTCAAAAGGTGTTCCATAAACTGGCATTAAAAACCATTTGATCAGTCACACCGGCTTTAAACTCTTGACCTTCGGGTAATTCATAAAATGCAACAATCCTACTGGGTTGAAAATGTATCCACCGATCTGACCATCGTTCAACTTCCATTTCCGTGCCAACATATCCTGGTGTAGTTGATGGATTCGGGGTAAACTCTGCATCAGTTTCTTCGGGGCTGGCATGTTGATTGCTTCTCTGCTGTCCATTTGTAATCTCTTGGCGACTTACTGAGCTGCAGTTAAGCTGTTAGCTTTCAATGGTATTTCACCCAAAATGCTGATTGCTGCACAAGCCGCCATGGTTTTCAATGTGTAGTAAGTTTGCTCCGGCAATACTGAATGACCATCACAGGGGTCTGCGTGGTTTAAATCATCTCATAAAACATGAAAGGTTAACATCCACCGGTTGTAGGACATCTGTTGTAGCACTTATCGGAACATAAAATGCCGGGGGTTTATAGCATTGCTGATATAGCACTTATTTATTGACTGGGAATTTAGCATTCCAGAACCCTAAGAGCCATTTGTTAAACATCAAACTTATCGCACCTGTTATAACACTTGTCCGGGGTGCTTATCAGTCATTGTAAAACATCAAACATGGACACATCAATGTAATCAGAAATTACAAAGTCACCGGACATGCATACGTCACTCCCGAAGTCCCGCCCTAACACACGTCACACATGAGGTCCACCCAGCAAAACTGGATGTCCGGCCCACCTGTCAAATCAATCTGGAAGCCCCACCCACCATGGTCATAAATCACCAAAGTGACACTCTACCCTAAATGTACTACTCTCGCTAACGTATGGTCACTGGCGAACAAAATGGATGAAATATGACTGAGAATCCTCAAAAAGGTATTATGGATTGCAGCTTAATGATTTTCTCGGAAAAGTGGCTTAACAAGAACATTCCTGACAACGTAACTGAGCTGGAAAGGCACAATGTCTTCAGAGCAGATCGGGCCGAGGAGGACTTCGGTAAGACCAGAGTATGTGGGCTGTACATGTAAACAAAAAATTGTGTACAAACCAAGGCCGTAGCCATGGAGTCAACATTGGATGTGACAAAATCTGCCAGGGGGGTCTACGGGTCCTCCCCCAAAAAAGGAATCTTAACCACCAATATTAGCACAATCTGATAGCGCTGTGTTGATGTTGTTCCTAAGACACCATAATTTATGTTGCTCAAGGACCATAATTTCAACTGACCTGTAGTTATTTGGTTACCCCAGTCCAAAGACAGAATATTCCCCTGCCCCCTACCCTTTGACCCCAACCTCAGAGACACCTGTGCCTAAACCTAACCTCAGTAGCACCTGTGCCTAAACCTTAACTCCGCTGTGCCAACATTAATTATGATGTTGTAGGAACAATACCAACACAGCAATATCAGATGAGTCATCAATATTTGCTCCTTTTCTCACTCACCTCCATATCACCTGCTCTCCCTGCCCTGTTGGCATCCTCATGCTCTCTCTCCTTCTCTATCTTTACTCTGAACACACCAGTGTGAACATGAAATTAATACTCAGTGAACAAGTGGTGTTTCTTGCCATGGTTCAGGAATGGATTACTAACCATTTCTGATCTGAATGGTAATGATTATTATATCAAAAAACATCTAAGCTAATCTCTTGTACTACTGAATAGTTCTGTCATCTGACTGACAGTTGGGATGCTGTGTAGAATGCAAATAAAAACAGAATGCAATGATGTGCAAATCATTTATCCCTATATTTGATTGAACGTAGTACAAAAACAACCTATCAAATATAAGTTATTGTTTTTGGGTAAATGTATGCTCATTTTGAATTTGGTGCCAGCAATACGTTTAAAAAAAAGCTGGGACAGTGGCATTTTTACCACTACATAAGCATTTGGGAACTGAGCAAACCAACTGTTGTAGTTGAAAGTGAAATGTTTTCCCATTCTTGCTTAATATAGGATTTTAGCTGCTCAACAGTTCCGACTCTCATTTATTGTATTTTTCATTTCATAATGCGCTAAATGTTTTCAATGGGTCACAGGTCTGGACTGCAGACAGACCAGTTTAGCACTGAGACTCTTACTCTGGGGCCGTGCTGTTGTATTACGTGCAGAATATGATTTGGCATTGTCTTACTGAAAAAAGCAAGGTCTTCCCTTAAAAGGACATTGTCTGGATGTCAGCATACAGTGGGGAGAACAAGTATTTGATACACTGCCGATTTTGCAGGTTTTCCTACTTACAAAGCATGTAGAGGTCTGTAATTTGTATCATAGGTACACTTCAACTATGAGAGACGGAATCTAAAACAGAAATCCAGAAAATCCCATTGTATGATTTTTAAATTATTAATTTGCATAAGTATTTGATCACCTACCAACCAGTAAGAATTCCGGCTCTCACAGTCATGTTAGTTTTTCTTTAAGAAGCCCTCCTGTTCCCCACTCATTACCTGTATTAACTGTACCTGTTTGAACTCGTTACCTGTATAAAAGACACCTGTCCACACACTAAATCAAACAGACTGCAACCTCTCCACAAGACCAAGACCAAGACCAGGACCAAGACCAGGACCAGGACCAGAGAGCTGTGTAAGGGTTACAATTGTAGACCTGCACAAGGCTGGGATGGGCTACAGGACAATAGGCAAGCAGCTTGGTGAGAAGGCAACAATTGATGGCACAATTATTAGAAAATGGAAAAAGTTCAAGATGGTGGTCAATCTCCCTCGGTCGGGGCTCCATGCAAGATCTCACCTCGTGGGGCATCAATGATCATGAGGAAGGTGAGGGATCAGCCCAGAACTACACGGCAGGACCTGGTCAATGACCTGAAGAGAGCTGGGACCACAGTCTCAAAGAAAACCATAAATAACACACTATGCCGTCATGGATTAAAATCCTGCAGTGCATGCAAGGTCCCCCTGCTCAAGCCAGCACATGTCCAGGCCCGTCTGAAGTTTGCTAATGACCATCTGGATGATCCAGAAGAGTAATGGGAGAAGGTCATGTGGTCTGATGAGACAAAAATAGAGCTTTTTGGTCTAAACTCCACTCGCAGTTTTTGAAGGAAGAAGAAGGATGAGTACAACCCCAAGAACACCATCCCAACCGTGAAACATGGAGGTGGAAACATCATTCTTTGGGGATGCTTTTCTGCAAAGGGGACAGGACGAGGGGAGGATGGATGGGGCCATGTATCGCGAGATTTTGGCCAACAACCTCCTTCCCTCAGTAAGAGCATTGAAGATGGGTCGTGGCTGGGTTTTCCAGCATGACAACGACCCGAAAACACACAGCCAGGGCAACTAAGGAGTGGCTCCGTAAGAAGCATCTCAAGGTCCTGGAGTAGCCTAGCCAGTCTCCAGACCTGAACCCAATAGAAAATCTTTGGAGTGAGCTGAAAGTCTGTGTTGCTCAGCGACAGCCCCGAAACCTGAAGGATCTGGAGAAGGTCTATATGGAGGAGTGGGCCAAAATCCTTGCTGCAGTGTGTGCAAACCTGGTCAAAAACCACAGGAAACGTATTATCTCTGTATTTGCAAACAAAGGTTTCTCTAACAAATATTAAGTTCTGCTTTACTGATGTATCAAATACTTATGTCATTCAGTAAAATGCAAATTAATGACTTAAAATCATACAATGTGATTTTCTGGAATTTCTTTTCCGATTCTGTCACTCACAGTTGAAGAGTACCTATGATAAAAATTACAGACTTCTACATGCTTTGTAAGTGGGAAAACCTGCAAAATCGGCAGTATATTAAATACTTGTTCTCCTCACTGTATGTTGCTCCACAACTTGTTTATATGGTTCACAGATATGCAAGTCACCCATACCATGTACACTAAGGCACCCCTATTCCACCACAGATGCTGGCTTTTGCACTGTGGTCTGATAAAAAAGCTGGATGGTTCCTCTCCTATTTAGTCCAGAGGACGCTGTGTCCATGATTCCCAAAAATGCTTTAACATTTTGATTTGTCAGACCACAGGTGAGTTTTCCACTTCGCCTCAGTCAATCTTAAATGAGCTCAGGCCAAGAGAAGGGGGCAGCGTTTTTGGATCTCATTTATATATGGTTTATTATTTGCATGGTGGAGTTTCAGCTTGCATTTGTGGATTCTGCGATGTACTGTTTTCACAGACAATGGTTTTCGGAAGTGTTCCTCAGCCCATGCAGTGATGTCCACTTCAGAATTGTCTGTTTTTAATGCAGTGCCATCACACTGGAGTTCACAGCCCTCCAGTATGGGTTTTCAGCCTTGTCTTTGCATACAGAGATTTCTCAGGATTATCTGAATCTTTTAATGATATTATGTACTGTGGAGGATGAGATCCCCAGACTCTTTGCAATTTTCCATTGAGAAATGTTATTCTAAAATTGTCGCACTATTTGCCTACGCAATCGTTCACAATGGTGAACCCCTCCCCATCTTTATTTCTGAAATACTCATCCTCCCTGGGATGCTCTTTTTATACCCAATCATGTTACTGACCTGTTGCCAATTGACCTAATTAGTTGTGAGATGTTCCACCAGGTTTTGTTATTAGCATTTCACAACTTTTCTATTCTTTTGTTGTACCTGGCCTAGCTTTTTTGAATCGTGTTACTGACATCAAATTCAAAGTGGGCTTATTTTTCAAGAAACAATAAAATATTTGTTTCAACATTTGACATGTTGTCTTTGTATTATTTTCTATTGAATATAGGGCTTAAATGATTTGCACATCATTGCATTCTGTTTTTCTTTAAATTTAAAACAGCATCCCAACTTTTTTGTAAACTGGGTTTTATTTAAATGTTACTCAATCGACAAGATAATTCTTATGTAATGAAAAGGTAATTTATTTGCTTGTTTAATGCAAACTCACAGGGTGGAATGTGAAATCATGGCCATACAGGCACTATCCAATATTATGTTAATAAATACAATAATTGTGAAGAAAATATTTAATTTGACATTATAACATTATATATTTTCTATTAATTTAATTGCTATTATTTATCATAGAATTTCATAAATAGAAATTCGGACATGGCAAAAACTGTGTATATCTGCAAACAACATGCATACATTTTTTTTTAGAAATGTATATATTCCTGTTTTTATGGTGAAGAATATTGTACTTTGTATTTATTGCCCTTTGGAATCCACATTTTACTTTAATCCATGGTGACCTTGCTGTAAAACGTTGGGTTTCACCTACTCGTTAGCAGTCTTGAGTACTTTTTATTTTCCTGTACCTTTCTCTGGATGAAGCTTGTGGCAAATGACAAGCTGAAGGTTGAGTGGCCTGTCCCTCTGGGGGTTTAGAGTGACTGATTTGATGGGAAGAAATTCTCATCCTGTACTTTCCATGGGAAACGGTGTGTCCCTATGGTCTAACCATGCTGAGGGAGGCAAAGTGCAACTGAGACAAGCTTTTGTCCTAGTGGAGGGGATTCTCATTTAGACCTTTCTAAGGTTGTCATACCCAATCAGTATAATTTCCCTAAACAAGTGTCATACTCATTAATCAAAATTCTTTATCAATTAACTACGGTGTGTGAACTGGAGGTGGTCTGGGGTGGCAATGGCAACCACTGAAATCTGATTGGCTACCCCAGGTGCAACCCCAAAAACTCTGTGATCTGATAGACCGTTACTCAAGCAGATCAACTCAATAGTGCAGACCCATTGGCCATAGTGCAACGAGGTAAGAGCTGATCTGGTGTCAGTACTATAAGTTCCCAAGTAGCATTCGCAACGGTTAATCCAATTCCAGTACAGCCACATTCTAGATATGCAGCGCGACCCTGGATGTTCAGTAGAGACAGCATCTAATTTTGAAACTAGATTGACCAACCGGCGAGCTGGTCAAACTCAACAGGTTGGTTGTTATATTTTACTGGACTAGAATGGATAACTATTCACATTAACCGTTAGCTGTATCATGTTGGTGTTTTAACTAATAATTGTAACCAGCTGACTTAAAGTTGACTTTGCAACTCGTTTGGCATGATCTTCTTTTTTCTGAAATATAACGTTGCCTCTCTGGTGCTAACGGTAATGGTACATAAGCAAAACAATTTTAGCTAGCTAACTGCATTACACTGTAAGTTAGTTACCTCAGGTTAGTTAACCGGCTATCTAGCTAGTTTTGATTTGGGTGCCTGGATAAACCAAAGCAACAATAGACTGTTTTCACTCCTAGAATAAGCCAACCAAGAATACAGTACTTTAACAATATTAAATGTTAAACACCACATTCCACACAACCTGTTCTTTAGTTTAAAGATTTTAGCTAAGCAAAATATACGCCGATCAGCAATAACATGACCACCTGCCTAATATTGTGTAGGTCACCAAAACAGCCCTGACCCGTCGAGGCATGGACCTCTGAAGATGTGCTCTGGTATCTGGCATCAAATACATAGCAGACATTGTAGCAGATCCTTTAAATCCTGTAAGTTGTGAGCTGGGGCTGTAGGGATATTTTCATAAAATGTTATTTCACATTAACCTGATGAAGAGTAGACAGAACATCTCATGTGATCACCTATATATTAATTGAGAGTTAATTGATAAAACATTTAACCAGGGCTCATATTATTTTCCCAAACAGTTTAATTGTTAAGAGAGAGTGATGAACTATTGTTCCCATGATCAGTGCAATGAGTGGTTGTTGTTATTTCATATTGAGGCCAGAAGGACCTGTAGCTTGTCCTTGACTGTCTTGGCAAAATCTTGGGAGGATGAGTGAGTCCATAGATAAGGAAATCTTTCCATTTCAGAGAATATGCTGAGTCATGATTAGTAGTGGCTGGGGGAGCGAATCCCAAAGGGCTGTGAAAAACATTGATGGAAGATTCGAGAAGGATCCATCCATAAATTAGCATAATGGGAGGACCTAATATCATTGTGCAACCATACTGTATAAAAATTTGTTTAAGGTTTGGAAGTCGGTTGTTCTGCAGACCAACATGGCTTGGTTGCTCTGCAGATCAGCACGGCTTTATGACGTCAATAAAGTCTACTTTTGGATTCTTTGCATCTTTTTTTGTCTGAAAATCTGAAGTGTTTTCCATGACAGGGCCTCCATGGATCAGACTTGTTTGTCTGGTAATGACAAACAAGTCTGGGGAATTTCGAGGCCCCCCTCAAAATGGTACATTTGAAGGCCAAGTCAACACCTTGAACACATAGTTGTGTTCCTCAAACCATTCCTGAACAATTTTTGCTTTGTGACAGGGCGCATTATCCTGCTGAAAGAGGACAATGACTTCAGGGAATACCATCGCCATGAAAGGGTGCACATGGTCTGCAACGATGCTTAGGTAGGTGGTGGGTGTCAAAGTAACATCCACATGAATGGCAGGACCCAAGGTTTCCCAGCAGAACATTGCCCAAAGCATCACACTGCCTCTGCCGGCTTGCCTCCTTCCCATAGTGCATCCTGGTGCCATGTGTTCTCCAGGTAAGCAACGCACACGTACCTGGCCATCCATGTGATGTAAATGTAAACGTGATTCATCAGACCAGTCCACCTTCTTCCATTGCTCCGTGGTTCAGTTCTGATGCTCACGTGCCCATTGTAGGTGATTTTGGCAGTGGACAGGTGTCAGCATGAGCACCCTGACTGGTCTGCGGCTACATAGCCCCATTGGACCACACGGGCCAACCTTCGCTCCCCACCTGCATCAATGAGCCTTGGCCGCCCATGACCCTGTCGCTTGTTCACCGCTTTTCCTTTCTTGGACCACGTTTGATAGGTACTGACCATTGCAGACTGGGACCACCCCACAAGAGCTGCAGTTTTGGAGATGCTCTGACCCAGTCATCTAGCATCACAATTTGGCCCTTGTCAAAGTCGCTGAGATCCTTATGCTTGACCATTTTTCCTGCTTCTAACACATCAACATTGAGGACAGAATGTTCACTTGCTGCCTAATATATCCCATCCACTGACAGGTGCCATGATAATGAGATTATCAGTGTTATTCCCTTCACCTGTCAGTGGTCATAATTATATGGCTGATCGGTGTAAGTCTTAGCTCTAAGCACAGCTATTGCTGTTATCATGAAAGTTTCCGTTTTGGTCTTAGGGCAATTTATCTGGGAGTGTCCATCAAGATGATACAATCCATTTCGCACAGACTACTGTAGAATTTGTAGGTAAACAATTTTGTTGTTTTCATCTCACCTTTCAGAGGTTTTAACACTAACCTGAATACAATGGCCCTCATTTATCATTCTTGCGTAGAAACGGGTGTATATGTTGGCGTAAGATTTTGCTTACACTCCTCTCACCGCCTGATTTATGAAGCTGTGCGTACCTTTAAAATCCAGGTGTACGCAATACCTGCCCTTGATAAATGCCGCGGCTGAAAACGACCGTCATTAGAATAACATGCCCCTATATATTCAAGTCTCCGCTTCCCCCACGCCCTCATTTTACGCCATGGACACACGGAAGACGGCAAAAAAGAGAAACTTCTCTGACGTGGAGATTGAGACGATCACCAGGGAGGTAGAAAGAACTAAAATTGTTTCATTTGGCATTTTAAAAAGCGGAATAAAAGATGATGAGGTGATGTGGAGTACCATTCATTCACATTAATAATTACACGACAATTGGTAATATTCGTCTTATTATTTTATGATATTTATTATTAGTGACGTTTATTGTTATTTAGAAGAAGAATGTCGTCATTATTATTATTTCTATTATTATTATTTAAAAGAAGAAGAATGTCATTTTTATTATTTTGTCAGTCTGAATTATATTTTGGTCATTAAAAGCCTTTTATTACTGAACCCAGTCCGTGCGCAACTGCCGGGCCTAAACCTGAAACGTCATGTAAAGCGCACAGGCTCGCATCTGAAGGAATACATATAAATCAAATGCTTTGGTAAAGTCACACAAATTAAACATTGAAGTTCATGTTGCACAAAACTAAACACTGAAGTTTTTTTTACAGTGTGTCGTAATATATCATATCTTTTAGTTTGTCAGTGCGTTAGGATTTTTTTTTATGCGCATTTCCGCACTAACTCAAAACGTGCGTACACCACCTCCTGAGCTGGCGTAGGATTTCAGAGTGCTGTACACCAACGTCCATATTGATAAATCTCAAAGTCACCGTGGCTTTGGGTGTACGCCAGGTGTACGCTGGAAATTTGGTGTACGCACTTTTGATAAATGAGGGCCAATATGTTCAAGTTCACCTCCTGGTGTCCTAGTAATGGATTGCATTTTTGTCGTTAGAGGCTTTAGGCAGGAGTAACCAGCAATAGGCAGATGATGAGCATGGGAACACCTAACCAGGGCTTACACATCAGTTAGGTGGTGACTATGAAAGGGAGCCTCTTATGCCTGGAAACAATGTCACATCACCCAATGCCATATCTACACAATATCTTGTTTTTGATAATGCTTGCATTCAATTCTACATTACAAACAATGAACGTAATGGTCAAATCAACAAACACATTCTCAATACTCTGCCCAACAAAAACACTTTCCCTGCTTTCAAATATCATCCTTAGCTGGAGTACTCCCAAAGACAGAACTCACCCATGACTCTGTTTCCAAAAGAGTGGTGCAAACATTAAAACACGGTCCGGAGTACTTCTCTTGACACTTAGCCTACTATATGCAAAAGACTTAGGCACGTACTGTCTTTAAGAAAATGAAAATAATTCTCTGTAACACTGTATATATATCACCAGTCAAATTTAGACACATTTTCCCTATTATTTGAATGGGTAAATGTTAAACATTTTTTGACTGGTACTCTATTTATATTTGAAGTATGTTTGGTCAATTACTTTTCTATTTTCTGTATTTATATTGCATATTTTAGATTCAGTCTGAAAATTATATTATTTGGCTAGATTAAGAGTGTCAGGTAGCCAGGCAGTTTGTAGAACCACATTTGTCATCAATCAATATACAGTGGGGAGAACAAGTATTTGATACACTGCCGATTTTGCAGGTTTTCCTACTTACAAAACATGTAGAGGTCAGTAATTTTTATCACCTACCAACCAGTAAGAATTCCGGCTCTCACAGACATGTTAGTTTTTCTTTAAGAAGCAGTCCTGTTCTCCACTCATTACCTATATTAACTGCACCTGTTTGAACTCGTTACCTGTATAAAACACACCTGTCGACACACTCAATCAAACATACTCCAACCTCAACATAATGGCCAAGACCAGAGAGCTGTGTAAGGATATCAGGGATAAAATTGTAGACCTGCACAAGGCTGGGATGGGCTACAGGACAATAGGCAAGCAGCTTGGTGAGAAGGCAACAATTATTAGAAAATGGAAGAAGTTCAAGATGACGGTCAATCTCCCTCGGTCTGGGGCTGAAAGTCTGTGTTGCTCAGCGACAGCCCCGAAACCTGAAGGATCTGGAGATGGTCTGTATGGAGGAGTGGGCCAAAATCCTTGCTACAGTGTGTGCAAACCTGGTCAAGAACCACAGGAAACGTATTATCTCTGTAATTGCAAACTAGGGTTTCTGTACCAAATATTAAGTTCTGCTTTTCTGATGTATCAAATAATTATGTCAAGCAATAAAATGCAAATTAATTAATTAAAATCATAAAATGTGATTTTCTGGATTTTTGTTTTTGATTGCGTCACTCACAGTTGAAGTGTACATATGATACAAATTACAGACTTCTACATGCTTTGTAAGTGGGAAAGCCTGCAAAATCGGCAGGTTATCAAAAACTTGTTCTCTCCACTGTACCTGAGCATTGTTGCAGACCATGTGCACCCTTTTATGGCAACGGTATTTCATGATGGCATTGACCTCTTTCAGCAGGATAAATGCTCCCTGCCACAAAGCAAAAATGGTTCAGAAATGGTTTGAGGAACACAACAGTGAGTTCAAGGTGCTTATTTGGTCTCCATATTCCCCAGATCTCAATCCAATCGAGCATCTGTGGAATGTGCTGGACAAACAGGTCTGATCCACGGAGACCCCACCTCACAACTTACAGGACTTAAAGGTTCTGCTGCTAACGTATTGGTGCCAGATACCACAGCACACCTTCAGAGGTCTAGTGGAATCCATGCCTCGATGGATCAGGGCTGTTTTGGCAGCAAAAGGGGGACCTACACAATATTAGGCAGGTGGTCATGCTGTGCTTTGGGTCATTGTCCTGTTGTAGGAGGAAACTGGCTCCAGTCCACAGGGTATGGCATAGTTTTGCAAAATGAAGTGATAGCCTTCCCTTTTCAAGATCCCTTTCACCCTGTACACACAAGACCATCACATTGCCTCCACCATGCTTGCATCAAGCAATTCTCCAGCATCTTCTCATTTGTTCTCCATCTCAGAAATGTTCTTCTTTGTGATAAGAACACCTCAAACTTAGATTCATCTGTCCATAACACCTTTTCCAATCTTCCTCTGTCCAGTGTCTGTGTTCTTTGGCCCATCTTAATCTTTCCTTTTTATTGGCCAGTCTAAGATATGGCTTGTTCTTTGCAACTCTGTCAAAAAGGCCAGCATCCCGGAGTCGCCTCTTCACTGTTGATATTGGGACTGGTGTTTTGTGGGTACTATTTAATGACGCAGCCAGTTGCAGACCTGTGAGTCATTTGTTTCTCAAACAAGACACTCTAATGTATTTGTCATCTTTCCCAGTTGTGCACCAGGGCCACCAACTCCTCATTCTATTCTGGTCAAACTCGAAACACACATCCAGGGCAACTAAGGAGTGGCTCCGTAAGAAGCATCTCAAGGTCCTGGTGTGGCCTAGCTGGTCTCCAGACCTGAACCCAAGAGAAAATCTTTGGGGGGAGCTGAAAGTCTGTTTTGCCCAGATAACAAATACTTGTTATCCCCACTGTACGAAGTGGTTGGTTCACAAGTTTTATTTGCAGGTTGTATTACAGCTTGCTCTTAGAAACCTACAAACCTATGAGCAGAGTAGACTTTGATTATTACAGTTTTTACATGTATTTAACAGTCAAACAAAAAAATACTTTGCTGATACTAATATCATAATTTCTAAGGATGAACCTAAAAAAAGGCAAGCTGACCTGCAAATTGATGTAAGCAATATGATGGTTACTTTCTTAACTACAGTTCTATGAATGGAGTGTTGCCCATAGGGGCTTCGCTCCTATTGGTTTACCCCTCTGCCAATAGGCAGTCACTGAAAATGTAAATATGCAAATAACACCTCTCATGGCCATCTGCCCCAAGGCTATAAAAGTGGTCATCATACTGTGTTCTTTCACCCGACATACCTTTTTTCACGAGAAAAGCAGTCAGTGACTGATCAGGGTATGAACCCTATGGGCTACGCTCCACTCATAGGAGTTACGAAAGTAACCATCATTCTATATCGTGAAGCTTTGCCCCTAGGGGCTTCGCTCAAATTGGATTAGGGCAAAGCGACCAAGCCCAAGATGTACTCCCTGCCGGTCTTCTACCTCACCAACGAGATAAGTGCCCAACAGGACGGCTCAGGCGTGGAAAAACGACTCCAAGACGCTTCCATCCCACTCTCACCAAGCACATACGTTTGCGCACTGATACACAGCCCCAATCTAATGCACACTGGGCACCAACCCAACCGGTACCTCAGTCAGTCTAGACTGAATCGGAGCGTCCGATGACAGCCCAAAGAACACGTAGAGACCTCAGACTCTGACACAAGCAGACACTCAAGCATACATAATGCGAGTGTCTTATTAAAAAACGCTCAGGCACACCAGAGCATCAGACAGAACCATGCCAAATGCACCATCCCAGTAGCTCAACGGACCCAAATCACCCCCCCTTCTCAGCCACACTAAGCACAGAGTGAGCCAACGTGCCCGCAGCCATGTCACGCAAGTAAAACCGGACAAAAGACGACGGCATCCCCCAAGACACATCAGCACAGATGTCCTTCACCCCATGCCCCTAACAGAGCCCCATGGGTGTAAGAGTGCCACGTGACTTGTAAGCCAGATCAATCGCCTCACACAACCAGTGAGACAGACGCTGTTTAGACAACGACTGGCCCACCTCGGGTCCACCGTGACACACAGAGCTGGGGTGCGGTCCGCACCGCACCTGTGCGCTGCGCATACTGTGCCAAAGCGTGCACTGGACACAGACGATGCAACCTCTCCTCCCTCTCTCCTGCATGGGGGGGGAGAAAACGGCCACAACACCATCTTCATGGACGCTGCAGAAACGACAGGACACTGCCCACGTAACAACAGAGGGGGTCAACCCCCATGTCTTCACATCAGCGGGCAAAGATCCCCCTACGGCTAGTATAGCTAGCTGACGTGGAGGCCGCCCTCGCACCCTTAATGGTTGCGACTACCTCCTCAGTCAGTCCTCGATGCAGCAGCCTGGCCCTCTGAGGAGCCAGGACCGTAACGGCTGACCCAGCACAGGGAACGGAGTGATTGAGCCATTCGCCTGTGTCAATGCCCCGTGGCAGTAAGGGATTGGCCATGGCGTCCCCACCACCATCTGGGCCACCTCTGCAAACCACAGGGCACCTGGGCGAAACGGGCCAATCAGGATGAGCGACAGCCCCTTCGATCGCACCTGAGACATGACCGGGAGAATGCACTGTAGAGGGGGAAACGCGTACAGCAGTGAGCCAACGCGTCCATGCCCAATGGTGGCCTGTCTCGCGCTCGAAGACAGAACCACAGGGGGCAGTGCGCGTCCTCCCGGGACGCGAACAGATCCACCTGCGCCCTCCCGAAGCGTCTCCAGACCTCGGCCACAATGTTGGGATGAAGACTCCACTCATCGTCCTGAGGACCTTCCCGAGACAGCAAGTCCGCGCCCACATTGAGCTCTCAGAGAATGTGAAGGGCACTCAGAGACCTGAGGTGCACGTGTGCCCATTCCCAGATCTGCACCGCTAACAGGTGGAGGAGCAGAGACCTGACCCCGCCCTGCCTGTTTACCCCGCCCTGCCTGTTCAGCCACCTGACCTGCACTACTGACGTGGCCATCACCCGGCCGGCCGAGAGGGAGTTAGCCTGGGTGAGTTTCAGGATGGCCGTCAAAGCCCGAGCCACCTCACTCACCTCAGCCGGGGATAACGAGGTGCGACCCTCAGTCATCCCGGCCACAGCCGCTGCTAGGAGGCCCACGTTGTTGCAGGCCGCTAGGGACTGCACCAACAGGGCGTACTGCTTCTCCGCCAGGCTGGGAGAGACACGGTCCTTCACGGACGGTAGAGCTGAGCGCTTGTCGCTCCAGGTGCTCAGGCCCGGGACCAGGGAAGTCGCTAGTGGGGGTTCCAGGGGCGGGATGCCCCTACTCAAAGTCTCCAACTGTCCCTCCAACGTGGTGAAGGCGAGGTGGGGTCATGAAGGGGGCCCCCCCATGCCTCTTCCGCATATTTTCGCAGCGAAGGGACCTCAGGCGCCGTGGTCGGCATCGGGCAGCGAGCCCGTGTCCAGCGGCCGGCCTCAAAGAGGTCTCCCACTTCTTCCGGCGTCAGCACCGGCATCGGAAATGCGCAGGCTCCGGGCAGCAGCGGAGATGGCATCGAAGAAGTCCTCCTTCACTGTCCTTCAGGGGGGCGACCTCCTCCTCCGAAGAGGAAGAGTCGAAACAACTCCGCACCAGTTCAGCCGAATAGGGGAAAACAGTTCCAGAGGTGGGCGGAGCCGAAACCGGGACGGTCCAATCAGCCTCCGACCCCAACTCCTGAAAGGAGTCCTCCAAAGAGAGGAGAGAGAGGATGTCGGCGAGAGGGACCTCTTCGGCGAAGTACGCCGGCCTGTCCATCCTCACCTGTAAAGGGAGGATGGCGCAGGCGTTGCACACCGGCTCCTCGATGGCTCCGTCGAAGAGACCGCTCTAGTGGTCGAAGGTGGTGAAGCCATCCTTGGCTTAGTTGAAGTAACCGTTGATTACATACTATGCTTTTCTCGTGAAGAAATAAGGGAGACAGAACAGAGTATAACGACCTCTATTATAGCCATGAGATGGCCATGGATGGCCATGACAGGTGTGATTTGCGTATTAAAATTTTCAGTGACTGCCTATTGGCAGAAGGGTAAACCAATTGGAGCGAAGCCCCTAAGGGCAAAGCTTCACCATATAGAACTTACCAGTAGGGAAATGGGCATTGTAACGTCTGTCCATTATTGCAGATTGTAAATAGACCTGCTTGAATACCTTATTGCTGGGGTTATCAAATCTCTCCTGGGGACCCCCATTCTATTTATTAGATGTATTCCAGAGCTGGGGAACCTCTATCAACTTGTCAACCAATTGGCTGCTTGATTCAGGTGAGCTACTTCAGGGTAACAGCAACATTTTGAGATGGATTGGTATTCTCAGGAAAGATTTGAGCAAACTGTAAACCCTAACGTATTTCTTACTCAAATGTTTCTACTAAGTGTAACTCAAAGACTTAGTAGGCTTACAAGACTTCAAAATAAGGATTTATGAATATGTTAAGTATTCACAGTTTAATATTTTATAACTGTTGGCAAGGAATTGACAAAAGGAATAAATGTGTTCAATAACCATGTCTCAGGCATTAACAAATACAGTCAACTCTTGAGTTAATTTAAAGGGCAATGCATATTGGGAAATAATTTTCTTCTATATTTCATGTACAGTTAACTTGAAATAAATATTTAGAAAATCTTAACTATTAAGTTCAAATACATTTTAATTTTTAAGGAATTACTTACTTAACAAAAGTTAGTTGATTTAAATATTTGGATGTAATCAGTTTCCACAAAGGTTTTGAGTATTCTGAACTTATTAGGTTTTACAGTGTACCACTGACTGGAATGTAGAATGTTGCATTTTGATTAATCTTCAAATAGTTGAGCTGGTAGTGATAACTCTTTCAAGTGAACTGATACAGTGACCTTGAATGCCAACCCTTACAGTACATTTGGAATTGTTTCATTGGAACAGGGAAAGGATCAAATTATAAGATGAATGCTTTAATGTGTTGAATCATGACAATTCTAATGAAAAAAATACATTTGGGTTTAAAATCTTAAGGCCCCCCTTATCAGGGTCTGTGCTCCACCTTGGCCACCACAGTCAAAATGTTCTGGACATGCCCCTGTGTGTGAATAAACTCTTCAATTTATACAAGATACTCCAGCAAAGTGACAAATGCCGCTTCACACTGCTTTGCTTTACAAAAACCTGGTTTGATCTGGATTTAGGCCAAACAGGTCATTAGGGTTTACTAGTTGTACAAAAACATTTGAATGTCTGTGTAATAAATGTGACCAGACCTTTTTTTTACATTTAATCGTTGGACACAGAACATATGTATTCATGTTTCTGGTTCACGCTTACAGCTATCACAAATCAGGTCCATAGCAGAATACATCTTAGATAATCTCCAGACGATGTGTAGTGCATTAGATGTACACTATTAAATTGAATGAGGACATGTGTTGCAGAGATTGAGGGTGATTTTATTTTTGAGAATTTCCCTCAAATCCTGATGTGTCGGATCACAATCTAGGTGTTTCCAGTGAGTTTTGATTTGCTCACAGAGTGCATATAGAGTAACAGGATAGATGAAAGCATTGTAACAAAGGCCTTTTTACAGAATAGTACCTACAGAAGTGGAGTAGGGCTGAATGGAAAGTAGGTGGACATGCAAATATTAAAAAGATCTTAATCTTGGAAGCTGGAATGTGTTTGACAGTTGCGCATATGAGGTTAAATGCCTATCCATATAAAGATGCATAACAAAGTACAACCCCTTTTCACACCAAATGTACTGTCACTGAAGTAGAGTTAGAAAAATGTTTTCTACATAAGAGGGTGACACTAATGGAAACGATTTCCTGAATTTTATCCACATTAATTTCAGTAAATGGTCACATTAATTTCAAAAATGTAAAATGTTCTGATAGTAATGATAATACCCGATCTATGCTTGGGCATTACATTAATATGTATGCTCTTATATGCCCTCAACGAGAAATAAGCAGCCAAATCTGGCTTTGTCTATTCTAGTGACCTTGAAAAGTTGATCTTAAAGAGTCCACGGATGTCTCCTTCCTGGATGAGCTAAACCACTTTTATACGGACTTGGAATCTGAGCTCACCCCGGATGACCTTCCTCTCACACTCCCTATGATGTGTATTCTGCACTAAGCAGGGTGAACATGCGTAAGGGCCCTCATGGTATCCCTGGTTGGCCACGTGCTGTATGTATGTGAGGATGCTGTTCATTGTTTTCAGACCCCAGTCAGGTTAGAAAACCACACCTCCTCCACCCTGATCCTGAGTACCAGCGTTCCACAGGGCTGTGTTTTGAACCCTATACTCCCTCTATACCCATGACTGGGTACCTGTGCACGGTTCTAACACTATCAACAAGATGCAGATGATACCTCAGGGGTAGGAATGGCTAGCAACAATGACAAGTCAGCCTACAGAAAGGAGGTCCAGCACCTAGTTGCCTGGTGCGCTGACACCCTGGCCCTCAACACCAAGAAGACCAAGGAGCTCAGCATGGACTACAGGAGGTCAAAGAGATGCACACACACCCATATCCACATCAATGGGTCTGATGTAGAAAATTTGTCCAGCTTTAGCTTCTTAGGTCCACATCTCCAAGGACCTTTCCTGGTGCCTCAACTCCCCCCCCCTAATCAAGAAGGCAGAGGAGCCCCTTAACTTTTTGTGGAGGCTGAAGAAAGCCCACCTGTCCCCACAGAACTTGGTGAACTTCTACTGCCTCACCATCGAGAGCATCCCGACCAACGGCATCACTGTGTGGTTTGGCAGCTGCTCTGTCTCAACATTACCGGGGTCCAGCTTCCTGCCATCATAGACCTTCAATGCCAGCAGTGACTGATGAGGGCCAGTAGTATCAGCAGGGACCCCTACCAAATACCATTACCAAATACTCCTTTACAAGAGATTTTGAATCTCTGCTTCTAAGTTTCAACTTATTTGTGCAAGTTCTGCTTATTTTCTTACGTTTTCCCAAATATATTATGGGATTGGCAATGTACAGCAGAATTTCATCAGCGCCAATCAAGATATTATACTCATGACCACCTCTATTAATGTCTGAGTGAATTGTAGTGTTGTACCAGACCATCACTGTGTTTGTTTGTGATAGAATCAGGGATTTATTCAATTCATATTGTTGCAGTTCAGCTTTACAATAAAATGAACATGTAAATGCAAAGTTTCTGCATTTGGAGAAACTGCATTCACAGTAAATGTTGCCATAATCCTAAATTAAGTCTCCATTAGAATAGTGTTATAGCATTGAACCTAACCAGGAATGACACCAGCGGTTCATTCAATCACTCTCAGAATTTTAGCCTTTGCCAAGCAAGTGCCTACCATCAGTCCATTTGTTTAATTAATATAAACACTTTTGACTATTTACATCTATCATTAGGCCGTACTAAATTCAACAACTTAGATATTGGGTTAGTTTACAAAGCATATTTTATGTATGTAGCATAATATCAATCAATCAATGTACATACAGTACCTGTCAAAAGTTCCAACAGTTACCCATTCACTTGAACACCTACTGTATTTGTATGAAACAATTAACCTTACCAGAAATAAGGCTCATACAGATTCTACACTGAACAAAATTATAAACGCAGCACTTTTGTTTTTGCCCCCATTTATCATGAGCTGAACTCAAAGATCTAAAACTTTCTCTATGTACACAAAAGGCCTATTTCTCTCAAATATTGTTCACAAATCTGTCTAAATCTGTGTTAGTGGGCACTTCTCCTTTGCCGAAATAATCCATCTACCTCACAGGTGTGGCATATCAAGATGCTGATTAGACAGCATGATTATTGCACAGGTGTGCCTTAGGCTGGCCACAATATAAGACCACTCTAAAATATGCAGTTCCATCTCACAGCACAATGCCACAGATGTTGCAAGTTTTGAGGGAGCATGCAATTGGCATGCTGACTGCAGGAATGTCCACCTGAGCTGTTGCCCGTGAATTGAATGTTCATTTCTCTACCATAAGCAGTCTCCAAAGGCGTTTCGGAGAATTTGCCAGTATATCCAACCAGCCTCACAACCGCAGACCATGTGTAACCACACCTGCCCAGGACCTCCACATCCTGCATCTTCACCTCCAAGATCGTCTGAGACCAGCCACCCGGACAGCTGCTGCAACAATCGGTTTGCATAACCAAAGAATTTCTGCACAAACTGTCAGAAACCGTCTCACGGAAGCGCATCTGCATGCTCGTCGTCCTCATCGGGGTCTCGACCTGACTGCAGTTCGTCGTCGTAACCGACATGAGTGGGCAAATGCTCACATTCGATGGCGTCTGGCACTTTGGAGAGGTGTTCTCTTCACGGATAATTCCCGGTTTTCACTTCATAGGGCAGATGGCAGACAGCGTGTATTGCGTCGTGTGTTTGCTAATGTCAACGTTGTGGATTGAGTGGCCCATGGTGGCGATGGGGTTATGGTATGGGCAGGCATGTGTTATGGACAATGAACACAGGTGCATTTTGTTGATGGCATTTTGAATGCACAGAGATACCGTGACGAGATCCTGAGGCCCATTGTTGTGCCATTCATGCACGACCATCACCTCATGTTGCTGCATAATAATGCACAGCCCCATGTTGCAAGGATCTGTAAACAATTCCTGGAAGCTGAACACATCCATATTCTTGCATGGCCAGCATACTCACTGGACATGTCACCCATTGAGCATGTTTGGGATGCTCTGGATCGACGTATACAACTGTGTGTTCCAGGTCCTGCAAATATCCAACAACTTCACACAGCCATTGAAGAGGAGTGGACCGACATTCCACAGGCCACAATCAACAACCTGCAACAACCTGATCAACTCTATGCGAAGGAGATGTGTTGCACTGCGTGAGGCAAATGGTGGTCACACCAGATACTGACTGGTTTCCGGACACCCCCAATACAGTGAAACTGCACATTTTAGAGTGGCCTTTTATTGTGCATTAATTAGTATTAAATCCCTATACATAAAAATGTGGCTAATGTCCTTTTAAAATATCAAACAATTGTTTTTAATGTATCATCTGCATTTCAGTAATATGAATGAAATAGATAGCGGTTGAATACTTTTGCACACTACTGTTCAAAAATATATGGTCACTTAGATATGTCCTTGTTTTTTAAAGAAGAGCAATTTTGTGTCTATTAACCCTTGTGCACCCCTCAAATGTACTACCCTTTGGACACCTTTGTGGACAAAAATGTACACGTATAATAAACTGACATAAAATATTTATACATTAATATTTCTTTCACTTCACTTCAGCATGCACTGGGACGGTTTGCAGCCGAGTGTGAAGCGGTGGGGATGAGAATCAGCACCTCCAAATCCGAGGCCATGGTCCTCAGTCGGAAAAGGGTGGCTTGCCCACTTCAGGTTGGTGGAGAGTGCCTGCCTCAAGTGGAGGAGTTTAAGTATCTAGGTGTCTTGTTCACGAGTGAGGGAATGATGTAACGGGAGATTGACAGACGGATCGGTGCAGCTTCTGCAGTAATGCAGTCGATGTATCGGTCTGTCGATTTTACCAGTCAATCTACGTTCCTACTCTCACCTATGGTCATGAGCTTTGGGTCATGACCGAAAGGACAAGATCCCGGATACAGGCGGCCGAAATGAGCTTTCTCCGCAGGGTGGCTGGGCGATCCCTTAGAGATAGGGTGAGAAGCTCGGTCACCCGGGAGGAGCTCAGAGTAGAGCCGCTGCTCCTCCACATCGAGAGGGGTCAGCTGAGGTGGCTTGGGCATCTGTTTCGGATGCCTCCGGAACGCCTTCCTGGGAAGGTGTTCCGGTCCCGTCCCACCGGGAGGAGACCCCGGGGAAGACCTAGGACACGCTGGAGGGACTATGTCTCCCGGCTGGCCTGGGAACGCCTCAGAGCTAGAGGAAGTGTCTGGGGAGAGGGAAGTCTGGGCATCCCTGCTTAGACTGCTGCCCCCGCGACCCGGCCCCGGATAAGCAGAAGAAGATGGATGGAATATTTCTTTCAGCTTTTTTTTTCATAAATCTCTTAAACAACTTGAAACCTGCTCAAAACAACCAAACATTCAATAATGTTCAGTATTTTAACCCTTTAAATTCCAGCTTGATTGTTTGAATTACCTCATTATTTATTACAAAAATCATTGCAAAAATAATATTTTCCATATAATAAATAGTAGAGGCATGGGGCTTTGGTGGTGATTAGAGTCTTGGATATGTCAAAGATTAGCAACAAAATTGATCTGATTGCATTAGTATATTTTATGTAGTGCCAGATACTCCCTCTGGACACCTTGGTGGACAAAAATGCCCCATTGACTTCCATTACAAAAAAATTTATCTCACACACACACACACACACGTGCACACAAAAACTCTTCTACCAGATTCAACCATTTTCCCATTGTAGGCCAATGGATGAAATTCTTGTATTTTTTTATTTATTTTTTTGAGCAATGTGACTACCAAGGTGCCCCAAAAGTTTTGGTGTGCAGACTTGTGAGTATGTGTGCGCGAGCGCGTTTGCGCGCATGTGTGCACACGCGTGCGCACGTCTGTATATGTGTGTGGGTGTGTGCATGCATGTGTGTGTGTGCGTGTGTGCTGGTGCACTTGTGTGTATGTGTGTGCGTGTGTGTGTGTGGTGGAATACAGTAAAAATTTCAAATATAACTACTTTTCTTCAAAATGAAATGCTTGCATTACAGAATGCATGGTTTTATACTCTAATGGCAGTGAGATTAAAAAATATATTTTTAATGGAATTCAATGGGACATTTTTGTCCAAGAAGGTGTCAAGAGGATGCAAAATTCATAAACAGAGTATTAAAGACATGAGAGTTAAAGACATTGGATTTCAAAAAATTTAACAAAAAATAAGAGTCCTGCCAAAAAATCATGCCCCTAGCTGCAACACAGACAAAATGATCCCCAAAATTTACAAAAATGGCCGAGGGGTGCATAAGGGTTAAAATTACATCAAATGAACAAATGTCTACACTGTATTTCTGATCAATATTGTAAATGACAATTTTAGCTGGAAATGGATGATTTTCAAAGGAGCATGTCTCAAATTAATAAGTGAATAGGTGTTTACTGCATATATTTTTATATATGTTTATTCTAATCAATAGCTTTTTAGAAAATGTTGAGCCAGAGATGTAGGCAACATCATAATTTTGGTCAAACGGCTGCATAGGAAGAGGCATCCGGGGAAGTTACGGCTGTGAAACGATTTGATTCTGTCACATAGTCTCAGACAAAAAAAAATTGATATAGTTGTTAGCACAGTAAGTTTCAAGAGGCGACAGTAGTACAGAAAAGGGACCCTACCCTCAGGCCAAATTCCTGGAATATGGAATCATTTCTGTGGTGCACAGGTTGGACATTCATATGGATAATGTACCGATGCCAGTGGATGATTTGCATAGATTGGCATGCTTTCATTTATGGAAAAGACCATTTGATAGAGAACCACAATCATGTTAAATAATTAGAAGTCGATAACTCAACCAGCCAAAAGAGATCTCCTTTTACTCTGTGAAGGAACACATTCAAAAATACGCTGACAACTGCATGCCAAGTGTCGCAGAAAATGAGCTGAAATTTATAATTGGGGGGACAGGGGTAGTACCGAACATTCTGTCTTTATTTCTTTTACTCACGGCCCATATATATGCTCCTCAAAATGAATCCATTTAAAACAGATCCTTCCTGAGCTGCATTTTAAATTGTCATCTTCACCATCAATTACATCTCAAGGCAGTGGAGAAAATACACACATCAATCAAACGAGAAGTTATCCAACGCCAATAAAGCCTGTGCTGAGGGCATTCAGAGGGGTCCTCTCGATCCCGTCGCATCTGTGTTGTCGTGACAACTCGCCATTGACCGAGTCGGTCCAAGTGATTAGCTGTCCACCTGTGTGTCAACCCGCAGAGCTGTGGAGGAGCATGTTGACGTATTGTGGTTGACACAATGAGGATGACGAGTGACAGACTACACCCTCTGGCAAATACTTCTTCCTGCAGCATCCCTCTGGGGCTCTGACTCCAGGTGGAGGAAGGTAGGCAAGGTGGACGCTTCCTCATGCCCAGGGGCCCCTCAGCCTTCCCTCCTCCTGCTAACAAACACCTCACTGCAAGGACAAAGCAGGCTCAGGAGAGGCAGACAGCCAGGTTCTATACATGTATTTTAATAAATGGGGAGGCCTATGGAGACCAGGGTCATAGACAGACCCTTGCTAGTCGATCCCTTTGGGAGAGCGTATTCATAAGCATTTCTATGGAAATAGAGCTCTGTGAAATACACCAGTGATCAGCTAAAAGTGAAGGTTTTCACACAGAATATTGATCTAGGTTGTATTTCTTTCCGATTGGTGCCCAGCTCCCATTGGTATATTAGACCCTTTTTACTGAAGCATTGTGCGCAAAAAACCCAATTACATTTTACATGTACAAGCATACAAAATAATCAGGACAAGCTATTTTGTCACATTACAAAAAGAATGGCTTTCCCCAGGCTTTGAAGATGAATGAAACATCACTTATCTGAAAACCAACTCAAGTCTGTGCTGTGCTTATAAGGTTGCCAAATAAAAACAAAAATTACAATTGATTTGAGTTTTGGTGAGAATTGTCTAATATTATATGACATATTGAGGGCATTTCAGAGTGGCTGAATGTAGCCAAAGTACATTGCAGGGACTAAGGGTACAATCTTCAGAGTTACTATGCCATCTGCCATTTCTTTGTTTCTCTGTACAGGAGTGTCTGATCAATGAATTCAATATAAAATGTAACGTCATAGACATGAGTGTCTGCAATATCTACATACTGTATTTGACCATTTTATCAATCTCATGGAGCTCTGCTGGGTGCAGTGATTCGCTGTATATTCAGAGAGGTCACAATAGTAAAATACTCAATACTAAAAACCACAAGAGATAATCAAATAAGCCCTCTTTTTACAATTCTTAAATACATTTAACATGGATTAAGTACAATACATAAGATCAAATAATCAGTGTTTCATCTAGAATAGGCATGTTTTTTTTCTCTTGTCAAAATAGCTTTTACAATTAGTCATCCGGTTGATTTTTTCAATTGATCATCACTTAGTCATTTGGTTAGTATACTGTATATATTTTATATGGTTTTACCTCCTATGTTCAGATTCAAAATGACAGAATCCCAATTACATATCACAGATTTGTATGTGACCTTATCTTGATTCAAACCCACAGCATTGGTGCAGGTAATATAGTGCTCTAACAAATAAAGCCATAAAATCATTGCAGTACCTGTGTACAAGACTATAAAATATGATTATCATCCATAATTATAATTTCATAATTACTTTGATAACTTATTTCACATGGTAGTCAGCACACTTAGTAACCATATACAGTGGGGAGAACAAGTATTTGATACACTGCCGATTTTGCAGGTTTTTCTACTTACAAAGCATGTAGAAGTCTGTAGTTTTTATCATAGGTACACTTCAACTGTGAGAGATGTTTGTATTAAGAAGCCCTCCTGTTCTCCACTCATTACCTGTATTAACTGCACCTGTTTGAACTTGTTACCTGTATAAAAGACACCTGTCCACACACTCAATCAAACAGACTCCAACCTCTCCACAATGGCCAAAACCCGAGAGCTGAGTAAGGACATCAGGGATGAAATTGTAGACCTGCACAAGGCTGGGATGGGCTACAGGACAATAGGCAAGCAGCTTGGTGAGAAGGCAACAACTGTTGGCGCATTTATTAGAAAAAGTTCAAGATTACGGTCAATCTCCCTCGGTCTGGGGCTCCATGCAAGATCTCACCTCATGGTGAATCAATGATGAGGAGGAAGATGAGGGATCAGCCAAGAACTACACGGCAGGACCTGGTCAATGACCTGAAGAGAGCTGGGACCACAGTCTCAAAGAAAAACATTAGTAACACACTATGCCGTCATGGATTAAAATCAACCCCAAGAACACCATCCCAACTGTGAAGCATGGAGGTGGAAACATCATTCTTTGGGGATGCTTTTCTGCAAAGGGGACAGGACGACTGCACCGTACTGAGGGGAGGATGGATGGGGCCATATATGTGGCTCCATCAGAAGCATCTCAAGGTCCTGGAATGGCCTAGCCAGTCTCCAGACCTGTACCCAATATAATATTTTTGGAGGGAGCTGAAAGTCCGTATTGCCCAGCGACAGCCCCGAAATCTGAAGGATCTGGAGAAGGTCTGTATGGAGGAGTGGACCAAAATCCATGCTGCATTGTGTGCAAACCTGGTCAAGAACTACAGGAAACATATGATTTCTGTAATTGCAAACAAATGTTTCTGTACCAAATATTAAGTTCTGCTTTTCTGATGTATCAAATACTTATCTCATGCTATAAAATGCAAATTAATTACAAAAAAAATCATACAATGTGATTTTCTGGATTTTTGTTTTACATTCCGTCACTCACAGTTGAAGAGTACCTATGATAAAAATGACAGACTTCTACGTGCTTTGTAAGTGGGAAAACCTGCAAAATCGGCAGTGTATCAAATACATGTTCTCCCCAATGTAGGTTGCAAAATAGCTGGAAAAAGATTTCTGATGTTCTGATTCCGTTGGCACATACATGAACTGACAATGAACAATGCTTCATTCAACACTAACTTTTTCAATTTCAATTATTATTCAACATTCTTGCAACAGAATGTTGGTTTCAGTCCTGCAGATTCTGCTGAGACATTCATTAGAACATATTCTGGTATTGTTTCTGGTAAGTTTAGGATGTCCTAAAAAAATCACAAAATTGATCTGCAACTCTGTTTCCAAAGAAGTTGGAAACGCTGCATGAAATGCTAACAAAAACAGAATGCAATGATGTGCTTAAAATGTATCCTTATATTTAATTGAAAATAGTACAAAGACAACAGGTTGAACCTGATGTTATTGCTTTTGGAAAAATACATGCCCATTTTGAATTTGATGCCAGCAACACGTTTAAAAAAAGTTGGGACGGGCATATTTTTGGGTGGGCCCTCTCCTCTTTAGCCTGGAGGATGCGCCGTCCATGATTCCCAATTTATTTTTCACATTTTGATTTGTGAGACCACAGGACAGTTTTCCACTTCGCCTCAGTCCATCTTAAATGAACTTGGGCCCAGAGAAGGCAGAGGCGTTTCTGGGTCTTATTTGTATATGGTTTCTTCTTTGCATGTTAGAGTTTTAACTTGCATTTGTGGGTACAGCTACAACGGTTCTCAGAAGTGTTCCTGAGCCCATGCAGTAATGTCCACTACAGAATCGTGTATGTTTTTAATGCATTGCTTCTACATGCTTTGTAAGTGGGAATGCCTGCAAAATCGGCAGTGTTTCAAATACTTGTTCTCCCCACTGTAAGAGGGAATATGAACACAAGCAATGTTTTTCAACATGGAGCGAGATAGACAGCAAGGCAGAGAAGGAAATTACAAAGCCTGTAGATCTGCAAGGAACAAGTACAACTTGTAAGAGATAGTTTTGTCGAATGCGAAATTCTGTGATTTTAGTAGATATATTGTAGCAAGTCAACTTTGGCACTTCAAAGGGTGATTTTGAAACTTATGTCTTGCATTGGTTGCTCTTAGATTAGCTGGTTACAATGACTAAATTGAGAGGATTGCATTATGCTGTGTTTGGTTGACTTAATAAATGTACTCATTATTTGTCACAATGTAAGTTGGAATGATCTGGCAGGAAAAGTTGTTTACAAACCAAATGAAAGCATAATCAGTTATTTTCAATGTAAGACTGTGTGTTACACGTGTGATTAGTTTGTAGTTCTGTACTGAGAGTTTTGAAAAATTGCCACATACTTATCAAAATAGGACCAATAATAATTGTATACTGGCCACTAGGGAAACAATGGGCTTGTTTACATTACACTACATTTTCCAAAACATTGAACAAGACTGGAGACGAGAGATTGTTTTTTGTAAACTTGCATTAGGTAGCATGCGCCACATTTTTGCAGGTGGGAAGACAATTCTATTGTCTATCAAGTTTCTATGGAGGGAACACGCATATCTTTCTCACGATTGACAGCCACCATGCACGTCTGGACCATGCTGGTATAAATTCAAACACTATGGAAATTATGCAAACTAAGTTAAGTCTATCTAGTGTTATATTCTCGCTTTCGTAATGTAAACAAGCCTAATAAGTGTAATTACATCAAGGGAAAGCAAATGGTCATAAACAGTAAACACATTAACTTTAAAAGCGCCAGTTTATTTCAATTCATAACAATGCTAATTGGCTCAAATTGGAAAGGATGGGGAAAAAGTAGCCTCCTGTCAACAAGTGAAACTTTTTTCTATTTTGTAATACTTTTTCTACAGCAGGACATAATGTGAATTTAAATATGCATAAATTGCACTTACATAAATTATTTCCATGTTTTTAACATATTTTGATGATGTTTTTGTCCATCTATTCAGCACTGATAATATTAATTGTTATGTCCAGGCCCAGTAGTGTTTGCAGCCCGGGGCTGGTATGGAACCCTGTGATTAGGAAAGCCAACTGTGTACAATATGGGCGCCAGTGCTATCAGATGTTTTGCTCTAAGTTTGAAAAGCTATGGTCTATCAACTCAATTCCAATTACATTTGGAAGATTGGAATCACAACTTGGCATAAAGCCACAGACTGGAAGCAAAACATCTATTTTAATATCGTGAGTTATATTTTTGTTGTAGTAACTGCCAGGAACCTTAGGGATTCCCAGGGGCAACATACATACATATGAAGGATACATACTGTGTCATGGTGCAAAATGATTTCCTTTCATACATTTTTTCTCTATTAACTTCACCTTTTCATCTTATCCATTCACCACTAGTTGAGAATCGATTAAAAATTATGAATGTTGTTGCCCTCACTGGATTCAAACCCAGGTCTCCCACGTGAGCATCTGGAAATTAGATCATTGTGTCACACATAAACATCATGCTAAGTTTTCATTCTATTTCTTATTAAGTTCACCTCCACCACAAATAGCATCTATGAACTGTATGGCTTTTGCCACTGGCTGTTTTAACAGCTTATTAGCCAGTAATAGGCTTACTAGTGTCTATTAATTTACTAATTGGAATAGTCAGCAGAATTAGGCAGATTGAATATAAACTCTACACAGCCAATGCTATTTCATGGCACACCAACGTTCGTTTTTCTTTCATTTACGAATGAAATTGATATAATAACTACCAGTATATAGATGATATTAACTGACTTTTTTGTCAAGTTAAAAGACAAGATAATCATGGAAACCCCTACTCTTATACTCCCCAAGGGGTTGTGATCTAGCCTATATTACCCCAAAAAGCATGCATGGATGCATACTTCAAAAATGCACCAGAAATAGTTGCAATATAACAGTAAACCGTTTATTTTGGGCTCACTATAACGTAGCCAGCATAGTTTGTCTCTATCCTAACGCATAATTTGTTTTGACTGTGACGAGGCTCAAACAAAGTGCTAGTCCACCTCTCTAACCACTATGCTTTTTAACAAGGGGTAGTCTGTCTGCTGTCTGTTTGTTACTCACTCACTCACTCGGTAAGAGACAATCGCACTTCTTGGCAGACTCTGCTTACACGGTCAGGCAAAAATATGCCAACTTTAAATTGAATGGCAGCAACATGTCTGGAAAAAAGCTGAGACAGGGTAACAAATGACTGGAAATTGTGTAATACAAAATAAATCCTGGAGGAATATCTAACAATTAATTAGGTAAATTGGCATGAGGTCAGTAACATGATTGAGTATAAAAAGAGCATTCCAGACAGAATTAGTCTTTCAGAAGTATACACTCGGAGGGGTTCACCACTCTGTGAAAGACCGCACGGGCAAATAGTTTGTGGACCTCATAATCTACAGTGCACAATATCATTAAAAAATTCAAAAAATCTGGAGAAATGTCTTATACAAGGGACAAGGCAGAAAACCATTATTGGATTGCCATGATCTTCGGGCCCTCAGGAAGCAATGAATTAAAAACATACACGATTCTGTAGTGGACATCACTGCATGGGCTCAGGAACACTTCTGAAAACCATTGTAGCTGTACCCACAAATGCACGTTAAAACTCTAACATGCAAAGAAGAAACCATATACAAATAAGACCCAGAAGCGCCTCTGCCTTCTCTGGGCCCAAGTTCATTTAAGATGGACTGAGGCGAAGTGGAAAACTGTCCTGTGGTCTCACAAATCAAAATGTGAAAAATAAATTGGGAATCATGGATGGCGCATCCTCCAGGCTAAAGAGGAAAGGGCCCACCCAAAAATATGCCTGTCCCAACTTTTTTTAAATGTGTTGCTGGCATCAAATTCAAAATGGGCATGTATTTTTCCAAAAGCGATAACATCAGGTTCAACCTGTTGTCTTTGTACTATTTTCAATTAAATATAAGGATACATTTTAAGCACATCATTGCATTCTGTTTTTGTTAGCATTTCATGCAGCGTTTCCAACTTCTTTGGAAACAGAGTTGCAGATCAATTTTGTGATTTTTTTAGGACATCCTAAACTTACCAGAAACAATACCAGAATGTGTTCTAATGAATGTCTCAGCAGAATCTGCAGGACTGAAACCAACATTCTGTTGCAAGAATGTTGAATAATAACTGAAATTGAAAAAGTTAGTGTTGAATGAAGCATTGTTCATTGTCAGTTCATGTATGTGCCAACGGAATCAGAACATCAGAAATCTTTTTCCAGCTATTTTGCAACCTACATTGGGGAGAACATGTATTTGATACACTGCCGATTTTGCAGGTTTTCCCACTTAAAAAGCACGTAGAAGTCTGTCATTTTTATCATAGGTACTCTTCAACTGTGAGTGACGGAATCTAAAACAAAAATCCAGAAAATCACATTGTATTTTTAAGTAACTAATTTGCATTTTATTACATGAGATAAGTATTTGATACATCAGAAAAGCAGAACTTAATATTTGGTACAGAAACCTTTTTTTTGCAATTACAGAGATCATACATTTCCTGTAGTTCTTGATCAGGTTTACACATACTGCAGCAGGGATTTTGTCCCACTCCTCCATACAGACCTTCTCCAGATCCTTCAGGTTTCAGGGCTGTCGCTGGGCAGTACAGACTTTCAGCTTCCTCCAAAGATTTTCTATTGGGTTCAGGTCTGGAGACTGGCTAGGCCACTCAAGGACCTTGAGATGCTTCTTACGGAGCCACTCCTTAGTTGCCCTGGCTGTGTGTTTCGGGTCGTTGTCATGCTGGAAGACCCAGCCACGACCCATCTTCAATGCTCTTACTGCGGGAAGGAGGTTGTTGGCCAAGATCTTGCAATACATGGCCCCATCCATCCTCCCCTCAATACAGTGCAGTCATCCTGTCACCTATGCAGAAAAGCATCCCCAAAGAATGATGTTTCCATCTCCATGCTTCACGGTTGGGATGGTGTTCTTGGGGTTGGGTGTGTGGACAGGTGTCTTTTATACAGGTAACAAGTTCAAACAGGTGCAGTTAATACAGGTAGGGCTTCTTAAAGAAAAAGTAACAGGTCTGTGAGAGCCAGAATTCTTACTGGTTGGTAGGTGATCAAATACTTATGTCATGCAATAAAATGCAAATTAATTATTTAAAAATCATACAATGAGATTTAGTCTCTCGTACCTATGGTAAGAATTACAGACCTCTACATGCTTTGTAAGTAGGAAAACCTGCAAAATCGGCAGTGTATCAAATACTTGTTCTCCCCACTATGTAGAGTGTCTGGTAAAAACAAAAATTATGAAACTGTTATATTTTGTAATTTAAGTCAACTTGTTTTGTAATATGTGCCATATAAACAAATTCCCTGCATCTTATTTGAGATTATTTTATTACATACAGTCCTCATTATCAATCAACTGCATATTTATAACAGTATTTATTTTTCTTTGCAACAAGTTAGTCCTTTTTATTAATCTGCTCAAGTAAGTGTGCTTGCTTCATACTTTCCTCATTATTTGCGACAGTATTTTTTTTTATTGCTGTTTAACTAGTTGCTTAAAAAATCCTAACATTTTAGATCAACATTTCTTTTGAACTCATTACATTTTGGGGGTTTTGACATTCGTAATAAATGGCTACATTAATACATTAAACATACATAATCAACTGAATATCAAAGGGAACAGTAAGAGCTTGATGATCATTCAGCTACAGAATTGAGTGTACACCTGCATGTGTCTATCTTTTTGTCTGTCTGTATTTCTGACTGACCTACTGCCTGCAGTGTGCATTGGATTGCAGGAAGATAGCATAATTGAATCAGCTTTATTTTTTCTCTAGAGAAGTTTCCTTTCATAAACATGAAACTAGATCAGTCTGCATTGATACACTTTACTTGCAGTTAATTAAGGGCATTATTCTAATGAGGCCCTAATGCATGTTAGACTAAAAAGAAGCTGCATGTTCTCCATGAATAGTGACTTAAATATGAATGAGTTATGCCCAGGTTCCATAGTCAACAAACTGAGTCAACAAAAGATTCTCAAACTCAATCCCTTGGAAACCATCAAAAGCCACAGTTCACAATATCAAATTTCGACAAAACCTTTAACATTGGATAAAATTAGTCATTTCTAGTGCTGGTCTAAGTCACTGCCCTCACTACCACTGGATCAGCATGGCTTTGATACTGACACTGCTATTACAGCCACTCTTGTCCCCCCACTTATATTACAGCACACACCCTCATCAGTCCCCCCCACTTCTATTACAGCACACACCCTCATCAGTCCCCCCCACTTCTATTACAGCACACACTGTCCTCTGTCCCCCCACTTCTATTGTTGCCACACTCTTCTGTCCCCCCACTTCTATTACAGCACACACTTCCTCTGTCCCCCAACTTCTATTACAGCCACACTCGTCTCTGTCCCCCCACTTCTATTACAGCCACACTCGTCTCTGTCCCCCCACTTCTATTACAGCACACACTGTCCTCTGTGTCCCCCAACTTCTATTACAGCCACACTGTCCTCTGTGTCCCCCCCACTTCTATTACAGCACACACTGTCCTCTGTGTCCCCCCCACATCTATTACAGCACACACTGTCCTCTGTGTCCCCCCACATCTATTACAGCACACACTCTCCTCTGTGTCCCCCCCCCACTTCTATTACAGCACACACTGTCCTCTGTGTCCCCCCCACATCTATTACAGCACACACTGTCCTCTGTGTCCCCCCACATCTATTACAGCACACACTCTCCTCTGTGTCCCCCCCACTTCTATTACAGCACACACTGTCCTCTGCCCCCCCACTTCTATTACAGCACACACACTCTTCTGTCCCCCCCACTTCTATTACTGCCACACTCTCATCTGTTCCGCCCACTTCTATTACAGCACACACTCTCCTCTGTCCCCCAACTTCTATTACAGCACACACTCTCCTCTGTCCCCCCAATTTTATTACAACACACACTGTCCTCTGTCCCCCCACTTCTATTACAACACACACTCTCCTCTGTGTCCCCCCCACTTCTATTACTGCCACACTCTCCTCTGTCCCCCCCAACTTCTATTACAGCCACACTCTTCTGTCCCCCCCACTTCTATTACAGCACACATTGTCCTCTGTCCCCCCCACTTCTATTATTTCCACACACTCTTCTGTCCCCCCATTTCTATTACAGCACACACACTCTTCTGTCCCCCCACTTCTATTACAGCACACACACTCTTCTGTCTCCCCCACTTCTATTACAGCACACACTCTCCTCTGTCCCCCCACTTCTATTACAGCACACACTCTCCTCTGCCCCCCCCCCCACTTCTATTAAAGCACACACTCTCCTCTGCCCCCCCCCCCCCCCCCCACACACTTTTATTACAACACACACTCTCCTCTGCCCCCCCCCCCCCCCCCACACACACTTTTATTACAGCACCCACTCTCCTAAAGCTACTGTAAATAGTAGGGGGGACAACCAAATCTAAAACTCAAAATAAACAGAACTGAACAGCACACAAAAGCACAGTTATGAACGCACCCGTTGTTTGCAGATGGTACATAGGTTTTCCACATAAACCTAAATTGTGTCCTAGTCGGAACAGCGGTCTTTTCTGCGATAGTGTACATCCTCGGCCCTCCAGTGTACACAGCTCCTTGTAGTACCACGGTTTTCTGTGGTTCACACCGAACCAACCTCCTTGAGAAGTCAACAGACTCCTCTGCAGACTCAGGTCTCAGAATATCCCATCCTGTCTTGATTTTACAGAAACAGGTTGTCAGTTGTTCTCTGCCTCACCCGTCAGGCTGGGGCTGTCCACAGGGTCCTACAGACACCAGGCAGCCTAAGCATTTAAACTACATATTCATTATCAAGCCCAAAGCAAAGCAATGTTTATTTTTTTACCTACTACTGTATATTCAACAGACTGTATTACGGTACGGTAGTCAAAATGTGTTTATTGTTGTTTAAAATAAACAACAATAAACACATTTTGAATGCTGATCAAGAGTTTTGTGCAAGCAATATAAGGTTGCGACTATTGTCCCAAATATAGCAGGCTTCATTCAGTGATTGAAACAAATATTAACATTAATTGAAGTTTCACAGTTGTAGAGTATCCAGTAGAAGTAGACGAATATCTTTCAAACTAACCTTTGTTGAGCTGAAATTAAGACAGATTCTGCAACTGCATGGCCTATTTCTTGCTTAAAATGTTTTCAGTGAACTATTTTTGTAAAATATGAGATTGTTTACTCAACGAGCCGCCATGACACTCTGTTGAAATTCTCAAGTAGCCAGACCCACATCACGCGTTCATCCAATCAGCTGCTGGTCAGGGGCGTGGAGCATCAACCATGGCTGTATGAAGTCGCGACCCCACACTTCAGTTGTGTCAGACAAATGGATCTGTACCGTCGCCCACTCGCAAAGCAGACAGCCATACAACTTCTGCTACCGCGAATGCTTTTTCCAACTTATTATTTTTTTTATTTGAGTATTAATCTTCACCTTCGAAATTCGTTTTTTAAAAACTATTCGAATATATTTTTGAATTTAAAATATTAGTTGACAGCCCTACTGGCAAGGTGACTATTCAAATGCTGGAGTGAGTTCAAATGCAGTAGTGAGTACTGAAGTCACGCGCAAAAAAACTCACGCTGGGGGGTCGGTATGGAATATTTGAAACTCATGCATGGAAAGGTTAAAAGAATTTCCAAGGGACCCTCCAGTCATTTTATTTATAATGATAAACAAACATGTACCTGTAGAGTTTGCTGGGACATGTTGCTCACAGGTCTGAAAACAAGGTCTTGGAGCTAGAAGAGACAAGGACTCTAGTGAACACCAGGACCAGAGTTGTGTGGGTCCAATTGCAGAAGTGCAATGGTAGACTTATTGTACGTCGCACAAGGGAGTAGGCTAGCACACAAACGATAAAGACAGGCAGAGAGTCGGAAACCAGAATATCAGTCCTTGAAGGCGAAGGCACAGGCAGGGATGAGCAGGGACGCGAAACCGAGAAGCAGGCAAACAGGTCAGGAAGCCGGGTGATCAGTCAGTGGAGGCTACAGCACAGGCTGAGAGAGACGGTAAAGATATCCAGGGGCAGGCAGGGAGGTCGGTGTTCCGGGAAGGCAGTCCGTACAGGTAACAACACAGGCAGGGTAGGCAGGGAGAGACACGACGGGGCAGACGAACAGGTCAAGACGCAGGGTTCTGTAAACGAGGAGAGAGGACGGGACAGGAGGGTAGAGAACACAACAGGCTGGGAATCAACAAAGTAATGAGAGCGCGCAATAGAAGGCTTGGCAGGTCCACTGAGAACAATACCTCACACTGGAGGGGAGGTAGAGCACGGGCTAAATAGAGGGGTTAACAGGGCACAGGTGTTCAATATTCCGGTGATTGGGATCTGGAGTGGTGGGTGCGTTCATGCGTGTTGGGAAGTGAAACGGTGGCAGGTGCGGAGCGTGGCGGGGAGGAGTTGGACCGGGAGTGACGGGAAAACCTCACAAGGACAATGCTGAGTAACATTTAAAGTGTAACTACAGGACTGTTGTTTTGTTTTATACTCATTCAACCTACTTCCAAAAATATTACTTTCTTCCACTTGACCTGAAGTTGTAGGTTGGACCTCCACTCCTGGCCTCCAACTCGCTGTTGAGACAAAAATAGAAGAAAATAGAGGTCAAGTTGTGTCACAGTCCAGGTATCATGCTCTGGTTTCCAAGCAGCCCTGGATCGTGGCATGTGTATGTTCACTGTGCGCACCTGTGTTTTGGTAGGTTAATCACCATGTCTCATCATCATCATCATCATTTTCTTCCGTTTATCCGGGGCCGGGTCGCGGGGGCAGCAGTCTAAGCAGAGTTACCCAGACATCCCTCTCCCCAGACACTTCCTCCAGCTCTTCCGGGGGGACGCCGAGGCATTCCCAGGCCAGCCGGGAGACATAGTCCCTCCAGCGTGTCCTAGGTCTTCCCCGGGGTCTCCTCCTGGTGGGACAGGCCCGGAACACCTTCCCGGGAAGGTGTTCCGGAGGCATCCGAAACAGATGCCCAAGCCACCTCAGCTGACCCCTCTCGATGTGGAGGAGCAGCGGCTCTACTCTGAGCTCCTCCCGGGTGACCAAGCTTCTAACCCTAAGGGATCGCCCAGCCACCCTCCAGAGAAAGCTCATTTCGGCCGCTTGTATCTGGGATCTTGTCCTTTCGGTCATGACCCAAAGCTCATGACAATAGGTAGGACAATAGAGTAGGAACGTAGATTGACCGGTAAATCGAGAGCTTCACCTTGCGGCTCAGCTCTTTCTTCGACTGCATTACTGCAGAAGCTGCACCGATCCGTCTGTTAATCTCCCGTTCCATTCTTCCCTCACTCATGAACAAGACCCCTAGATACTTAAACTCCTCCACTTGAAGCAGGCACTCTCCACCAACCTGAAGTGGGCAAGCCACCCTTTTCCGACTGAGGACCATGGCCTCGGATTTGGAGGTACTGATTCTCATCCCCACCGCTTCACACTCGGCTGCAAACCGTCCCAGTGCATGCTGAAGGTCCTGGTTTGAAGGGGCCAACACGACAACATCATCCGCAAAGAGCAGAGACGAAATCGTGTGGTCCCCAAACCTGACACCCTCCGGGCCCTGGCTGCGCCTAGAAATTCTGTCCATAAAAATTAAGAACAGAACCGGCGACAAAGGGCAGCCCTGCCGGAGTCCAAAATGCACTGGGAACAAGTCTGACTTACTGCCGGCAATGCGGACCAAGCTCCTGCTTCGGTCGTACAGGGACCTGACAGCCCTTAGCAAAGGACCCAGGACCCCATATTCCCGAAGAACTCTCCACAGGATGCTGCGAGGGACACAGTCGAATGCCTTCTCCAAATCCACAAAACACATGTGGATTGGTTGGGCAAACTCCCATGAACCCTCCAGCACCCCGTAGAGGGTATAGAGCTGGTCCAGTGTTCCAAGGCCCGGACGAAAACCACACTGTTCCTCCTGATTCCGAGGTTCTACTAGCGGCCGTATTCTCCTCTCCAGTACCCTGGCATAGACATTCCCGGGGAGGCAGAGAAGTGTGATCCCCCTATAGTTGGAACACACTCTCCGGTCCCCCTTCTTAAAAAGAGGGACCACCACCCCGGTCTGCCATCCCAGAGGCACTGTCCCGACCGCCACGCGATGTTGCACAGGCGTGTCAACCAAGACAGCCCCACAACATCCAGAGACTTGAGGTACTCAGGGCAGATCTCATCCACACCTGGTGCCATGCCACCGAGGAGTTTCTTGACTAGCTCAGTGACTTCAGCCCGGGTGATGGACAAGTCCACCTATGAGCCCTCATCCTCTGCTTCCTCAATGGAAGACGTGACGGCAGGATTGAGGAGATCCTCGAAGTACTCCTTCCACCGCCCGACGACATCCCCAGTTGAGGTCAACAGCTGCCCACCTCTACTGTAAACAGCGTTGGTAGGGCACTGTTTCCCTCTACTGAGGCGCCGGACAGAATCTCTTCGAGGCCAGCCGATAGTCCTTCTCCATGGCCTCACCGAACTCCTCCCAGGCTCGAGTTTTTGCCTCCACAACCACCCGGGCTGCAGTCCGCTTGGCCTGCCGGTACCCGTCAGCTGCCTCAGGAGTCCCACAAGCCAACCAGGCCTGATAGGACTCCTTCAGCTTGATGGCAGACCGGGGTGGTGGTCCCTCTTTTTAAGAAGGGGGACCGGAGAGTCCCGGAGAGTCTTCCGGTGTCCACCACCGGGTTTGGGGATTGCCGCCTCGACAGGCACCGGAGACCTTACGGCCACAGCTCAGAGCGGCTGCGTCAACAATGGCGGTGGAGAACATGGTCCACTCGGACTCAATATCTCCAGCCTCCCTCGGGATCCAGTCGAAGCTCTGCCGGAGGTGGGAGTTAAAGATCTCTCTGACAGGAGACTCGGCCAGACGTTCCCAGCAGACCCTTACAGTACGCTTGGGCCTGCCGAGTCTGTCCAGCTTCCTCCCCCACCATCGGATCCAACTCACCACCAGGTGGTGATCAGTTGACAGCTCCGCCCCTCTCTTCACTTGAGTGTCCAAGACATACGGCCGCAGGTCAGATGAAACGACAACAAAGTGAACATGGTGTCCGTTATGGACAAACTGTGACTAACATAGAAGTCCAATAACTGAACACTGCTCGGGTTCAGATCAGGGGGGCCGTTCCTCCCAATCACGCCCCTCCAGGTGTCACTGTCGTTGCCCACGTGGGCGTTGAAGTCCCCCAGTAGAATGATAGAGTCCCCAGTTGGAGCACTTTCCAGCACCCCTCCCAGAGACTCCAAGAAGGTCAGGCCCGTAAGCACAAACAACAGTGAGAGACCTATCCCCGACCCGTAGGCGCAGGGAAACGACCCTCTCATTCACCGCGGTAAACTCCAACACATGGCGGCAGAGCTGGGGAGCTATAAGCAAACCCACACCAGCCCGCCGCCTCTCACCATGGGCAACTCCAGACTAGTGAAGAGTCCATCCTCTCTCAAGGAGTGTGGTTCCAGAGCCTAAGCCGAGACTACCTCTAGTCGGAATCTCTCAACCTCATGCACGATCTCAGGCTCCTTCCCCGCCAGCGAGGTGATGTTCCACGTCCCTAGAGCTAGTTTCCGTGTCCAGGGATCGGGTTGTCTAGGCCCCTTATGGTCCCTCCCCCACGGGAAGGCGGCCCCACGTCGCTCGTTCGGGCTGAGCCATGGGGCCCGGCCACCAGGCGCTCACGTACGAGCCCCAACCCCGGGCCTGGCTCCAGGGTGGGGCCCCGGCTGCGCCACACTGGGCGACGTCACATACTTCAAGATTTTTCTCATCATTAAAGAGTTTTGAACCACTCTTAGTCTGACCCGTCGCCTAGGACCTGTTTGCCTTGGGAGACCCTACCAGGGGCATATAGCCCCAGACAACAGAGCTCCTAGGGTCACTCGGGTACTCAAACCCCTCCACCACGTTAAGGTGGCAGTTCATGGAGGGGATCACCATGTCTATTTAAGTTAATTCCTTTCAGATGCTGGCCTGTGATCTGGTCTGGCCTGGAACCTGGATCGTATTTCGTATGAACATGATATCATAGAGTTAGCCCATGGCCTGACTTTGTTTCACATGATATCGCAAATGAAAGTGCTTAACTATCTATGGTAGTCTAAGTAGTATTTCTGGGCCATCGAACACTCTTATAAAATGTTGCTCCTTCAAATACGTCTTGAGTTCAGTTACATCAAAACATAGTTGGCTTCAAATATATTTTTTAATGTAACCTTGCATTGGTCCACTGGTTGTCAATTCATGTTGGACAAAAGCAAGTACATCGCGCAAATTGGACATATTTTTTCTTCTAAAAAGACCTAGCCGCTTGCAAATTCTCTTTAAAGTTCGCATGCTAATTATAATTCTGTCATAATTATCTAAAGTTGATAGTATTTCTGTGTTACTGAAAGAAAGTCTATAATATAGCTTGACTAATTGATCCAACTCTGCCATGTCCTCTATCAGTAGGCTATGCAATGCACTCTGATCGAATGCGTTATTCTCTACATTTAATTTCGACTTTTCTCGAAATGTAACGAGTTTTTTCTCGAATCATAACGACTTTATTCTCGATATTTAATGAGTTTATTCTCAAGATTGTATTTCGACTTTTTCTCGAAATTTAACGAGTTTAATCTTGCATTATAATGACTTTAATGTCGAGATGGTTTTATTTTTTTATTATTGCTTGGCACTAATCCTCTTCCGTAATTTTGGCTACCTCCGCAATTGCAAAAAATTGCCTCATCTTGTGAGAACGGCGCACACTGACGTCAAACCGGAGATAAGAGGCACTTCGACGTTACAAGCTAAAATCTCAGTTTTCCCTGTAAACACTGAAAACAGAGTTTCTGAATATCTTCACCTTGAAACTAGTTTTTCAAAAGGTCAGTTTTCAGTTACCTAAAACGCAGTTTGCGTTTGGACGAAAGGCCAAAACGCATAGAAAGCCCCAGTTAAAAAAAATACCAGTGTACTTAGTTAGCTATCTAGCTAGCTAGGTACACTGCGCACATTGTTGTAGTTCACATTATTAGATAGAAACTATTTGCTTACCTACACATATAACTAAGCTAGCTAACTTGATTTCGAGACAGATTTTGTGTACTCACCATATATTCTATGAAAATTGTTTTGTAGCAATTTGTCTCCGGATAAGGTATAGGACTTAGGTCAGGTAATAAATTCGCCTTATTCACCCACGTCACTTCCTTTAAACCAAAACGAGGCTGTGGGGTACGGAAGTAACGTTGGCTCGCCCATCTATAGACTTCTGTCATAACGTTACCTACAATGCCGCCGCATTGTTGTGTTCCCAAATGTACGTCTTCAAAGAGAAAGAAATCCTATACAGGTCAAACCTTCCGTCGTTTCCCCAAAGATCCTGTACTTGGCCGTGAATGGATTCATAAAATAAGAAGAGATCCCGGTCGCCATTTCAAGGTAAGATATTAACATTAGTTTACGATGCTAACGTTAGCCATACTTACGTTAACTGTCATAGAGATAAACCTTCTGGCTAAATAGACATGACTTGATTAGCCACGAACCGGTCCTTTTTAAGTTATAACAAGCGAAGGGCTGATTCGGGGGTAACGTTAAGCAAGTTGTTGATCTTTTTACTAGCCTGGGCAGCTAACGTCCTGCCGCCATGTCTTACAGCAAAATATAAACAAGACGTGATCTGTGCCTGTTTATGATAATAACCATTGCTAATCTAGACCATGTTAAGCACACAACTACGTATAAACAGTAACATCCATTTTACTGGGTTTGTGCATCCCAGTAAACGACATTACTGATTCGTTTTTAGCATCTGTGTTAACTGTGAGACCTGAATAGTACCTTCTCCAACCCTACGTAACATCGCTATGTGAACTGAGTAACCCATGCCTGTAAACAATTAACTTATACTTAATATTTATTAATTTTAATAACCAACAGTAGCTGCATCCCTGCTTAGACTGCTGCCCCCGCGACCCGGCCCCGGATAAGCGGAAGAAGAAGATGTCATGTCAACAGTAGCACCCTGCCTTGCTTTGTAGTGACACATTGGAAACAAGCTATTTTGACTGATGGTTCCAATACATGTTTAACTAAAGATCACATCAACTGCACATAACATGTTATTTTTAGTCTAGCATGGAAAGATGAACTGTTTATATGAACGATCAAGATGAACTGTTGATATGAACGATCAAGATGAACATTTGAACGTTTAGCTAGCGTATTTGTTCTAGCAGTGCCACCACTCCGCAAACTGAGAAGTTTATCCACAGTCATGATTCCTGAATGTTGTAAGGTGCCTCGTTTTTTCGCATTGAGCGAAAAGACTTCGCTCTCACACTGACTGTCTCGCTCCTCTTGACTGTCGGTAAAATAATTTATTGTTAACACTCAAAATAACAGTCAGTCTGGTGTGGTTAATATATCTTAACAATGCTTAGCATCAGCTTGTAATGTTGTCACGTCCTGTTGTTTTATCTAGCTAACAAGCTAAATTTAAAAGTAACGTTAACTAATGTTGATTTCAGAAAAAAAGCTGTGATCGTATGTGCATTACCTTCCACGTTGTACACATATCCCTCGATCCAGTTGCTGTATCCTTTCAGCAAAACAGCCCGGGGAATGATGCAGTCCTTATTGGCCCATTTTTCGACATAGTCCACTGTTATTTCGGGAAGACATGAAAGATTTGATGTCCACACAGGTATCGCCTTGATGACAGAAGCCCGCTGCTGCGCTCTGTCAATGAACTTCCGGTTTAGAGTGTACCCCCTAGCCTCGTTTTAGATTTCAAGATGGAGGCTCGGTGAATAAGGTCAATGGCCACGGAAAAGACAGCACAGGATTGTACAAAGTAAACCCATAGAACCGCCCATCGCAGACCCATTTCCTGGTCACAGATTTCTTTCGATCGTTCACACGTACAGCCAACTTCCACTCGACGCTCTAAACCGCTTTCGATCTTCCGATCTTATGCCTACATCGGCAAGACGTATGTGTGCTATCTGGGTATTATCATTCTTAATGTTCCAAAATAAGAAATGTTAGCTACAATAAATATTAAGACAGTAGGCTTTCATACAAGCTGTGAAATGATTATGTTATGTACATGTCTATTAGTACTACTGTAACTGCAGGACTCAAAAAAACTGATCAGATTAATTAATAAACTTATTCTCGTGGTCCTTTTCATCCCACAATCACTGGAAGGAATGACTAAGGAGATGGTAGCATCAGTCTTTTAATCTTTTGGATCTCTGAGTCTCTCATTTATTATCAGCCTAATAGACCAAAAAATATATTTTGTCAATTATCATCTATTAGATTACAGTAGTAGTATTAGTACCAGTAGTATTAGTACCAGACAGCAACATTGGAATGATCAACAAAAGAATCAACAACATTTGTCATGGTCGACAAGCTTACAAACCCAATAAAGCAGATAGCATCAGAACTCATGTCCACTGTGAAATGTAATTAATTTGCGTGTTTCTTTAGTGAAAAAATTTGAAGTATCAGACGGAACATCAGAACTACACAGTCTAACAAGGACTCTGTACCGTCACCACGACCACCAAGACATAACTTGATTATTATGTTGCATTTTAATACAATTGATCAAAAATCCCAAGAAGAAACAGTTCGACATCTAAAAACTTCCACTTGCTGTCTCGACACACTGCCAGTTCTAAATGATATACGGCTGAATACTGATTCTGATAAAATAACAGTTCTGGTTCTATTAGATCTAAGTGCAGCATTTGATACTGTTGATCGTAGAACACTTATAGATAAGCTGGAAAATTTGGTAGGACTCTCCGGGACAGTCCTTGATTGGTTCAGATCTTATCTAGATGGCTGGAGTAACTTTGTCACCATTGGTAATCATGAATCTGATAGGGTGGCTATGACATGCGGAGTTCCACAGGGATCAGTTCTCAGACCGCTTCTGTTCAATCTCTATATGCTACCTCTGGGCCAAATTTGAAAAAACAACAACATTAACTCAAATATATATGGCTCTCGAACCATATGACAACAGCTCAATAGACTCTCTGTGTCACTCTATAGAGCACATAAATACCTGGATTAACCAAAATTGTCTACAATTAAACCAAGATAAACTGAGATGATTGTGTTTGGCAACAAAACAAAAAGGGGATTCTCACACCCTTAAAACCAAGGATCAAGTGCGTAATCTTGGTGTTTTGATTGACTCAGACCTCACATTTAACAGTCATATGAAAGCGGTCACCAAAACAGCATTCTATCATCTAAAAAATATAGCAAGAATCAAAGGCTTGGTGTCCCAAAAAGACCAAGAGAAGCTCATCCATCCTTTTATCTCTTGTATGGTTAACTACTGTTACAATCCATCCTTGACTCTGACTCTCTTAACACCTTCCGACTCCGCCTTAAGCCATTTCTGTTTAAACAAGCCTTCCCATAGCCCCTTTGTTGTTGTATATTTTATTTCTCAGTGTTCTTTGTTTTGCTTGTTTTTGTAAAGCGTCTTTGGGTCATTGAAAAGCGCTATATAAATCCCATGTATTATTATTATTATTATTACTGTTATGGCCTCTTAACTGGACTCCTGAAAAAGACTGTAAAACAACTGCAGCTCATTCAGAATGCTGCTGCAAGAATGTTAACCAGGACCAAGAGAACAGAGCACATCACTCCAGTTCTTAAATCTTTGCATTGGCTTCCAGTCAGTTACAGAATAGATTTCAAAGTGGTGCTTTTAGTTTATAAATCTCTGAATGGTTTAGGACCCAAATACATTTCTTATATGTTTGCAGTATATAAACTGAGCAGGGCTCTTAGATCCATGAACACAGGTCGGCTAGTAGAGCCCAGAGTCCAAACTAAACATAGAGAAGCAGTGTTTAGCACTTATGCTGTACACAACTGGAATAAACTACCAGAAGATCTTAGACGTGCCCCAAACATATCCAGGATAAAAACACCTTTCTTCTCACGTGCCTATGACTGAGCACTTAAACTTAACCACACTGTTTAGCCTTATAGTTTCCCACTTTTAATCTTTATATGTTTTCTTATTGTATTTTTTTAATATTATGATGTATTAATTTACTTTGATGTTTTCTTTTGAGTATTTGTTTTTATGTTATTGTTTTCATATATTTTTCTTTGTAAAGCACATTGAATTGCTTCGATGTATGAATTGTGCTATATAGATAAACTTGCTTGCTTGCTAGTATTATCTTCTAATAATACACATAATGAATATGGTTTTGGTGAAGGCAATAGAAGGGTTTTTCCACAGATGCACAGCAGCTGCAGAGAAACTGAAGGCAACACAACGCCAAATGGGGATGCCAGCGCTCCGGCCAAAACAAGATTGCCCCACAAGGTGGAATTCAACCTACTACATGTTGAAGCGATTTCTTGAATCATTTCCACCCTGGCAGTCATTTCCACTTGGCCATAATTAATTAATCACTTGACCCTCTGACCCCAAAAGAATGGGATGTTGTACAGGAATTCAACCTACTACATGTTGAAGCGATTTCTTGAATCATTTCCACCCTGGCAGTCATTTCCACCTGGCCTTAATTAATTAATCACTTGACCCTCTGACCCCAAAATAATGGGATGTTGTACAGGAAGTATGCAAGGTTTTACAACCATTTGAAGACATCACTGTTGAAGTTAGCGCAGAAAGGTACAGTATACTAATATACAAATTATACAATGGTAATTCCTTGGTGTATTAACAATGTCATTGTAATATGTATTTGGTGATAGTACATATATAAACTGTAAATACAAATGGGTAAATGGTACATTAGATTTATTTTCTGTCTTATATTTGTGTCCTTGTTAAGGCAATTTCTTTACTATGTTGAATTGTTTCCAAAGCATATAAGTGGAATACCTGTACAAGCAACATATTTCAGGTTTTTATTGTGCTTAAAAATATGGTCCAACATAAAACCAATTTTCATTGTTTTAAACTAAAATACTAATATGTGTCAGGAGTCTATATTATTTAGCAAAGCACTACTACACATATATCCTTATTTTACTTGCATAGTATGATGTTATCTGATAACACTTATTTATGTAACAGCATCTAAAGTCATCATTCACGCCAATGGTCTGCAGCGAGTCACTGCCAACTTCCAGAGAACCACTACAACCACTGAACAAATAACAAAAATGGTGCAATCTGTGAATCGATGGCACACAGGTTCCACAGGATGGAATACAACCACTTCCTATCAGAGGCAGCAGCACTGGACCCAGATTCAAAAAGCAAGCCTTGGTTGAGGGTAGAGCTGCTGACGAGGCCTTACAGCGCATTGCTGTAGCAGCAGGGACAGTCAACCTCAGCAACCAGCAGTCAGATGCAGATCAGAGAGCAGCGACCACAGTGGATCCAGAGTCATGACCCAGAGATAGTGTACTGTGGAAAGTTCCATCCAAGAGAGTGTTTTCCAAAATGGGACAAATAATAACCGAAAGGAGGAACAGAATCAGCCCTGCTAAAGTGAGACAACTTTTTTAACGTTAATCTTCCTTGCAGAAGGATCTCCTTATCCAACTACTTTGTGGCACACTGGATAAGAATAGGCTAGTTGAACCTTGAGACATGTTTATAGTTTGGCCAACGATTAGAACAAATGGCATGTTGACCTGGTAATAATAATAATATTACTTAGTAGTTTTTTCCTTTAACGATTTTATATTATTAAAAAATGTATGGTACAATGTTTTGTTATTGTGTTCTATTGTGATCTGTTCTACTGTTTCAATATTAAAAATATTTAAACACAATGTAGAGTTATTGCATTGTTAACAAGAGTTTGCACATTTTTTTAATGCATGAAACCTGCTAGGATTAAAATGCATACTTTTCAGTGAAAGATAAATTACCAAATAAAAGTGATTTTAATGGTAGGTTTATTTGAACAGTGAGAGACGCATGTATAAAATTTTATGAATTGATTTGCATTTTAATGAGTGAAATTAGTATTGATATCAATGTCATTCACAAATGAAAGAAAAACTAACGTTCTTGTGCCATGAAATAGCTTTGGCAGTATAAAGTTAATCTTCAGTCTCGCTAGCAAAGGATCAATTCTTATGACTTTTCCAAGTAGTGAGATAGTAGGCCTATTTCAGGCTAATAAGCCATTAAAACGGACAGTGTCCAAAGACATACAGTTCATAGATGCTATTTGTGGTGGAAGTAAACTTTATAAGAAATTTTAATGTTAAAGTGTCTAGCAAAATATTCAAACTTGTTGTGATGTTATTGCATTACCAAATGATCTAATGTTGAGACACAATTTTAAGTTAGTGTATCCCAATCGGTCCAAATACTGGCATATTAGCTTATACACTACACAATACGTACTTTTAGTATGCGATTTGGCTGATATAGCCTCAAAACTTTTCTTTTCAACTGTTTTGGAAAGGTAAAAAAAAGGTGCAGTGGTCTCTTAATCTTTTCCAGAGCTGTATGTATAATGCTATATATACAGTTGTGCTCAAAATGTGCATACCCTTGGAAAATTGCTAATATACAATGGATATAAAATGTCTACACACTCTTGTTAAAATCCCAGGTTCTTGTGATGTAAAAGAATGAGAATGATAAATCATGTCAGAACTTTTTCCACTTTTAATGTGACCTATAACAAGAACAATTCAATTGAAAAACAAACTTCTGACATGATTTATCTTTGTCTCATTCTTTTACATCACAAAAGCCTGGCATTTTAACAGGGGTGTGTAGACTTTTTATATCCACTGTGTGTACCATTTATAAAGAAAAATTGGGAGAGCAGGCAAAAGATCTTATATCTTATGGTATTCACATTAAACTGTATGTCATAAAAGAATGGCACAATCATAAAACAAAACATGGCAACAAAGAAATAAATAAACTGAACCCTGTTCAAAAGTTTGCATACCCTTAGTTATTAATACTGTGTATTGACCCCTTTAGCATCAATTACAGTGTGCAGTCTTTTGTAATAATTGTCTATGATAGTTGTCCACGAATTCTTGCAGGTTGTATAGCTGCCCATTCACCTCGGCAAAATGCCTCCAGGTCATGCAAAGTCTTGGGTCGTCTTGCATGAACTGCACATTTGAGATCTGCCCAGAGTGGCTCGATGATATTAAGGTCAGGAGACTGTGATGGCCACTCCAGAACCTTCACCTTTTTCTGCTGTAACCACTGGAGGGTCAATTTGGACTTTGTTGTGCTGGAATGTCCAAGAGTAACCCATGCGCAGCTTTTGTGCATGCATGCAAAGTGTCTAGCAGTATATTTGGATAGCATGCTGCATTCATCTTGCCATACATTTTCACAAGATTCCCCGTGCCTTTAGAGCTCACACACCCCCAAAACATCAGTGAGCCACCACCTTGCTTCACAGTGGGGATGGTATTCTGTTCACTATAGGTCTTGTTGACCCCTCTCCAAACATAGCACTTATGGTTGTGATCATAAAGCTCTATTTTAGACTCATCACTCCAAATTACAGTGTGCCAGAAGCTGTGAGGTGTGTCAGGGTGTTGTTGGACATATTGTACACAAGGCTTTTTAGTGGCATTGGCACAATAAAGGCTTCTTTCTGATGTTAGAAGTCAGCCTTTTCGTATAGTTGTTGAAATAATGATCGCATACCCGGTCGTCAAGGGAGAGAGTAATACAATTATTTATTGCAGCATTTGATAGGCGATTGTTCATCATGTTTGTGGCTTAATACTCGTTCTTACAAACTCAAGCTCACTCAATCTCATGTCAAAGAAACTTGGTTGTCCTCACCTTTATAGACACAGTGGATAAATTTACTGTAAACCCAATGGCTACTTACTGTTGTGCTTTGAATGAACATGACTTCTTGTGTGCAAATAAACAGAGGGTCTTTTGTTAAATAAACATAACAGCCATACACTTCGACACTGGCAACTCGACCATATGCAGCTCATCGTATTGTTCTCCTTGAAACAACCACACGCCTTTTCCAGAGCAGCCTGTATTTCTCCTGAGGTCACCTATGAGTTTTTCTTTGTATCCAAAACAATTCTTCCGGCAGTTTTGGCTGAAATCTTTCTTGGTCTACCTGACCTTTGCTTGGTATTAAGAAATTTCCTAATTTTACACTTCTTAATAAGTGACTGAACAGTACTGACTGGCATTTGCCAGGCTTTGGATATCTTTTCATATCCTTTTCCTTTATTTAGTTCCATTACCTTGTTATGCAGTTCTTTTCTGCTCCCCATGGCTCAGTATCTAGTCTGCTCAGTGCATCCACGTGAGAGTGAACAAACTTATTGACTATTTATACACAGACACTAATTGCAGTTTAAAAAGCCACAGGTGTGGGAAATTCACCTTTAATTGCCATTTTCACTTGTGTGTCACCTTGTGTGTCTGTAACAAGGCAAATCATTCAAGGGTATGTAAACTTTGATCAGGGCCATTTGGGTGATTTCTGTTATCATTATGATAAAAAAAAAAAAATTTTAACTATGTGATAATAAATGGCTTTATATGATCACTCTCTTTAAATAAAATACTTAATTTTTCATGATCAGTCATATTTTCTAAATCAATGCCAAAATTTCACAATCATATTATTATTATTCTGAACATTCTCTATCGGGAATTGGCGCGGAACTTCATTCTCTATCGGGCATTGGTGCGGAAATGCTTTCTGAGCAACTGCTAAATGCTGAAGGCCTAACTGTTTTTTTCATGAAAAAATCCTAACAAGTGCAGCTTTAATAATGCAGTATTCTCCCATAGAAATTACCATTACCATCAAAATCCCACATTATCAAAAATCGTGAATGGCTAGTCATCAATTGCAATGAACTTAGCAAGAGCTGTTCTTTCATTTTTTCTGCCCGCTGGCTGTCTCTACATGTTATTTCGCTTCCCCAGTGCTGCTGCAAAGTTAGCTGTTGTTGTGGTTCTGCACTGCTAGCATTAGCATACTCCTTGAACACTGCGCCGTGTTGTGTCTAAAGATGTTTTATAAAATTTATTGTGTAAAATTTCTGTTTTTCCTTTCCTCCTCTTCACAATTTAGCGGAGCAGAGCTTTGGTCCCCCTACAGGGGTTGTCTCATTGGAACTACAGCTTGCGCTACCCGACGCGAGCTGTAGTTCCAATGAGGCGGGAAAAGTTCTCTAGTGCTTTAAGCTTGACGGACATGTTTAGCATCTAGCTAGTGTGGGAATTTACTTTTTACTATTAAGTGTTGGTATACCTTTTACATGTTATTGTACCCATAAGATGTGTCTTATGTTAAGCTTGGGCGCAGATGGATAGACTGTCAAGCACATATCAAGGGTGTTATGTTCTTTTTAATTTTACCATGAGTATGAGGAACTGATCGGACCTGAATTAAGATAACAGGAACAGAAACTTCAGTTGCCGGACACAGGGGTGTAAGAATAGATAATCTTCAAGTAAACAGACTCGTCGGACACGCCGGACAGAGGGATCGCGCCTATAGGCTGGGACCAGCCTGTGCGCCAGCTATAAGCTGAACAAGTCTAAACCGCGTCCAGCCCCATTCTGATAGGCCTGCAGCGAGCAGGAACTACCACTGTCAGAATGTATATAAGAAAATGTTTGTCAACAATATCTGGTTCTCTGCTGACCCTGCGTGGTGTTGCAGTGAATCCATGTACATGAAGATTGCATTTATTATACTTATTAAAGACTTAGCATTTGTCTCTAGGTTATATTTTATCCTTCAACGCCAGATTTGAATCACGCCCTAACACTAGCGTCTCACGTTCATCTCCGTCAGCTAACAAGAGTACACAACAGACAACTCCCGTGTAGACTACATCAAAATAAAAGCACTTCCTGTGACGGTTCGCAGTAAAACTAAATTACTGTTAAACAAATAAGGTTGTGTACCTTTTCAGATATCAGCTGTATATCAAGTACTGTAAATAGTGAGTTTTAATCACACTATAATTTAACATTTCCTTTAGACTTCTAAACTAAACAACATTAATTTCTAATTTAAGTGCTTTAAACACGATGTGAAAAGAGCGTGTGATTTCAACATTAAGTTGTTACATTTAATTATTTTAGAGGCTGTGAATGTTGTTTACTTCATTAATGTGTTTACTGTGTTAATGGACGGAGGATGGGAATAGGATTCGGTATTCGGTTTCGGATTCGGCAGAATCTTAACCAAAAATCTGGATTCGGTGCATCCCCACTTAAAACATCAGCTCATAGCATTTTTACCATAGCATAGTTTAATTACTCACATGGCATTCATCTTTTTTTATTAACAAACCAAAGAAGATGACTCACTGTGGATGAAGGACCAAACAGCACTTTGAACAGGTAAGATGCATCCCAAAGAATTTAATATAAATACAGGAAATATGTGCAATAGAAGTAGGTATGTTTTTGTAACAGAGTAGTTATTAAACCAACATGACCATTTTAATTCTTTACGGTTTTAAAGATGTCCTGTAAGAGACCTTTGCCAGGACAAAAGCGAAACCTTTTATTTAGAGTACCAGCCAAATGAGAAAAGACAGACAAACACACTGACAGAACAGCCAGAACAAGTGATAGAAACGACAGGACAACAGACAGAGGAGCAACACAAAGGACAGAGAGAGCAGGAGACAGGACAGAGAGAGCAACAGACAGGACAGACTGACAAACACCCAGAGGAGCAACAGAAAGGACAGAGATGCACATGCAGAGGAGCAACATTGTTGCATGCATGTGTTATGCATGTTGCAAATTATGCATGTTTTATCTGAACTTTGTTAATGGATCAACCAACCGTATACTTACAGTATTAATCAATCAAAAATCAAGGTATGTTTTTCCATTGTGTTTTGGTGCATTTTCCATAGGTGACAGGAGCCAAAGAATTTGAGAGGCTTGCTGCCGTCGCCAAGCTCGTCCTGGTGTTTCCCCATCCAAACACAGACGCTGAGAGGGTGTTTTCAGTTGTGGGACTGAACAAAACCAAGAGATCTGCATCTGATACTGATTATGCCTCATTTTGTTATTTTTGTAATGCATTTATCTGTTTTATGCTTGGAAAAAGTTGTACTGTTTAAGTACTTTTAAGCACTTTGTTTGTTGCAATATTTTTTTTTCTGATGGACCATTTGGTGGAATTTGAATGAAGAATAATGTCCCTCCCTAACTATTCTTGTAGTTTTTGGCTGAACATAAATCATTAAGTGCTCTTAAGAATGTATTCACAACATGGGTTAGGTTTCAGTTAAGAACTAGTTTAATACCATTCTAATCAAAATATCAATCAAACTACCTAGGTCAAATCTTAAACACTGGTCTATGAATAAGGCTTTGTTGTGGTACATAGGCATTTAGACACAACAATAGTTTTCTGGTTGAATGTTAAGCTCAAGTCTAGAAGGCCCTACGAGTAATGATGCCGAACATGAATCAGAGTAAGTTCAGGTATTGCACATCTTTAGCAGACCACTCAAAAATCCACTAGAATGCAGGAAATCACATCTACTTAATCAAACATTTGCTGGGAATGGACCTTCAGTTATGTCTGGTTCACAGAATGGAACTAATATTGTCCATCTCCAATAGGCTGCCCCAATCAACGGCTTTGGGCCTCCAACATCAAATTAATTCAAATTCTCAGATAAAGGAAAATCCAGGCTTATATCGATTAGTCTGGCTAATTTAAGTGAGAGTTACATTCCATTACTGTGGCTTATAGGAGTCCCTGCTCAGTAACCAAGGTAACTTATACCTCTGAACTAGCCTGCTCCCTCGCAGGCTAACTGTCAAGCTTAATTTAGCTGTATTTCAAAGAATGTCCAACAGGCGGAAACAGAAGACCATTCCGTTTATTTTCTCGCTCGCATCACTTTTGTCCTGTCTGTGTTCGGAAAACAAGTTCAGACTTTATTTGTTCATTGTGACCAAGCATGAATTGACGTGTTTAATTTAGTTTCAAAGAACATATCAATAAAAAAGAACAAGAAAAGCATGTCTTACAACTTTGCTAGACACCATTAGGCATTGTGTTAAACTAACATTTCTTATGAAGCTTACATCCAACAAGTAGCATTTATAAATTGTATGGTTTTTGCCACTGTCACTTTTAAAAGCTTATAAGCCATGAATACTAATATCTTACTGTTGGGAATAGTCATGTGAGTTGAGCAATTGCTTGCGAAACTGAAGATGAACTTTATACTGCCACAGCTATTTCATTTCAGGGCACAACAACGTTAGACATTGATGCAGTAACTATCAAGGTGACGATAAATCACTTTTTCGTTAAGTGAAAAGACAAGAGAATCGTGAAAATCCATCTTCTTTCATTGCGCAAGTAGTTGTGATCTATATTACCCCAAAAAGCATACATGGATGCATACCTTGAAAATACATTCTTCAAGGAGCTCAGATTTTACACAAAGCGTTTACAATATTTCCCCAGCTATCCGCGGTTCCTCATTCGTGAACTCAAGTATCCGCGAACATTTTTCAAGAAGTCCAAAATTCTAAAAACGCGCAAATTTCAGCCATCCAAGCGTCAATCCGGTTAATTGCAGAAAGCTTCAATCCTCACCAAATTAGTCTAATTAACAGTAAATGCATTATAGTTATGTCAGTTCATACAAGTTAGCCTCAACATAATTTTGATTGATCATAAATTGGATATCATCTAGCCTGATGATATAGCCAGTCTTACTTATCTAATGATCTGAATGTTCATTTATAAAAAATGTAACAATAAGTAGGCTAGTATGATTTATGCATTTCATTTGTCAGCAATGTTTTTCCAAGCCATCTCCCTCTCCTTGTCAATTGCGGCAGTGTTGCCCTTTTTGGTGATTACTTCTTTAAATTCTTCATAAAGTCCCATCAGCAGGGTTTGTTTCTGCTGTTCCGAAGATCACCGCTCTAGATTTTGCTTCTTTTTTGCGACAGAATCTTCATTTAGATTATCGCTTGTTATGGACTGCTTATGTACTCAATGCACATGCACAATGCAAGCCTTGTTTGAGTTAAAGTTGACAAGACACGGCTAGATTGTGTTAATGGAACGGCTTGAGCCTTAAGTGGAAGTTGCCGTTCATTCAAGCCAGGCTTTTTCAATTAAGCGCATGTTTTATTAGCGGCTTGATGGAATACCCCCCAGTTCCCCTAGATTTGAGGGCTGCTGTTTTTAGATCTCTCCACAGTTTTCAATAGGATTTAAATCTGAACTCATTGCTGAGCATTTCAAAACAGTCTAGCATTTTGTCTTGAACCATTTGCTTTTTGTAGTGTGTTTGGTGTCATTGTCAAGATTCTCCTGATTTCATGATGCAATGCATATTTTTTAAGGCACACAATTCCTGCAAAGCCACCCGAAAACATAACTGTGCCACCTCTGATATAGGAGAATGATTTGTTTTGTTTTCTGTATACATAGAGATGGTGTGCATTGCCAAAAATATCAATTTTGGTCTATTTTGTGCACATAAGGTTGTCCCAGAAGGTGTGACATGTTCAGGTGTGTTTTGGCAAATTGCAGTCAGACTTTCTTATTTCTGTCTTTCAGCAGTGGTTGTCCTACTATATGACCCTCTTTCATTGAGTTGCCAATGGATGGTGCGAGATGGAGCTGTCAGACGTTGTCTGTGAACATCAGTTTAAATCTGTGTGGCAGTTGATCAAGGTGACTTTTTTCAGTATTCAAAAAATCCTTTGCTGCATTTTTCAATCAAGTCCACAATGGTGGCAGTACTTTGATGTAACTTTGTTGAACTAATACTGTTTGAGTCAAAACTGACACCCACAATGCAACACATTAGAGTGTATTGTTAAAAGGTATGTATTTTACCACTAGGATTCATGTTACCACTGAAGTAGCTGAGAATTGAAAAGCTGTAAAAAATTTAATGTAGACATGCGACTTTTCTACCCTCCACATGTAATGTTTTATTGGAGTAAATTACCTTTTACCAATGAAATACAACCATTCACACTGGTTAGCCAATGAAAGAAAGAGGATTAATCCCAAATGCAAACCTCCTTGGAGGAATTTACAAACCAATCAATGGAAGAGTAATCATAGGAAGAAGTTCTCATCACGGAAAAGATAATGTTGCTATCTACAATAAAGAAATAAAAAATGATGGAAGAGATTATATCTCCAAATTGTTTTTGTGAAGAATTGACAGCCTTTAAAATAATCAGGCTTACCTCTCATGATCCATATTGCCAACCTCTAGATGGGACGTTACTGTAGCACTTGACAGGATATCATCTATTAAATTAGGTATCAGCCTGTGTGCACCATCTGACAGGTCTGCATCTGTACTGGTACTGCATCAACCACCATGCAGAGATTCTCTGGAGTCTGTGGTGCATTTGATTAAGAAATGCCCAGGAAAGTGGTATCAAAGTAATCTACAGTACCTGTCCTCTTAGCATACTAGATTCCTCAGAAATAATAGGACAATTTCTATACAGTATATGCCCTTTTCTCACAGAAATTCATGAGACACTAATTACAATTTTCAGTCCATATGTTGTGACAAACTGAACTACGTAATACTAGTCAAAATGGTGACTAAACATTAAACTGACAAAATGGCTGCCTCTGATTAGTAAGGGAGGTTGGGCATGCATCCTCATTCATAACTCCTGAATGCAATAATGTGCAAATCAATGCAATTTTCTATTGAACATAGGGTTTAAATGACTTGAACATGTTTGCATTTTATTTTAATTTCTGTTTTACACAGCGTCCCAACTCTTTTGGAAACATGGTTGTATAAAGGGTATTGTGGAAAGATAATATTTTATCGTTGATTTCTTCCTGGCCTATTCATGCTCAGTACTAGTGTCGTCCTGATAAGATTGTTTCCGCTATTCTTTATGTAAACACACATAAACAAGCATAATAGGCCTACTTGGAGGAAGTAAGCAAATTGGCATTCTGGTGCCATGACTACAACTGCTCCATGAACATTAGCAAAACAAAGGAGATGGTTGTCATCTTCAGGATGCAGAGGATTTGACATGCCCCTTATTGTCTTTAACAAGAGTGCAGTTGAGCGAGTCATCAGATTTTGGTTGCTCTGCGTCCTCAAAACCAAAGGCTCGCTCATGGTTCATCAATGCCACCAGTGTTGACAACTTCGGACGAGACCACGCAGCATTATTAAGGAAGCTTCTCCTCCCAGTCACGTGCTCTTTACTTGTCTACCATCGGTCAGCCCAGGACTTTACTGTACCATAGGCTTGGATACTTAAATGCTCAGTGACAGTTTCTATAATCATGCCATCAGACTGATGGACACCTGACCATTTACACAACTGTAAGTAGCACACAAAAAAACAAATGCTTAGGCCTAACAATTGGAGCAACAGATACATACATTTTAGTCTCTCAACTAGGGGTGTCGCGATATACTGGTATTGACGATAACTGTGATATTTAAAAATTGTAATATTGATATCATGTTAATAATACACATGATAATACTGTATTCACTAGGTGAAACTGTATAATACGTTTTATTTTTCCAATAACGTATCTTGGTTTTTCAGTTCCTTATTAATGTCACCTATAGACAAACGATGCATGTGCCTCTACAAGGAGACTGGACCTATTCACTGGCATTGAAATCAACTTATTAGCCCCACTAGAACCCCTGGGTTTTTTTCCCAAAAAGTGCTTGGTTTTTCCAAAGCTTATTCATGGACAAATGATGCATTTGCTTAAACTATGAGTCTGGACCTACACACTGGACTTATACACTTGTCTTTGAATTAACGCCTTTTGTAGCCTATTCACTAGGTGTGTTTGGCCTTGTGGATAATTTTATCAGTTAATTTGGTGCTTTTCACTATCCATTGAGTAATTGTTCTTTTTTTATGCTTTAATTTTTTTATTTGTACAGTTATGGTTACAGACTCTCTCCACCTCCATACATGCTTATTTTGAGTATAATTCATTTGCCAAAAAATAGGGGAAAAAATACATTAAACAAAATTAAAGATGAATTTGACAGCATTCTGTTCCTAAAATTTTCTATAGATACCGCAATAATATAATTACGTGAATTATTTTGGCCACGATAATTGTTTAGTGAAAATCTGATATCTTGACAGCCCTACTCTCAACCACTAACAGTTCCGTAGAGAAAGGGAGTAAGGTCATCTTCTCTGATGAGTCAAATTTTCAGCTTTGCCCAACACCTGGTCATCTAATGGTTATATGGAGACCTGGAGAGGCCTACAAGCCGCAATGTCTCAAACCCACTGTGAAATTTGGTGGAGGATCTGTAATTATCTGGGGATGCTTCAGCAATTCTGGAACCGAGCAGAATGTTCTTTGTGAAGGACGCATTAATCAAGCCAAGTACAAGGTTATCCTGGAAGAACATCTGCTTCCTTCTGCTCTGACAATGTTCCCTAACTCCATCCACAGCCAGGTCAATCAAGGTATGGATGGAGCAACACCAGATCATGACCCTGTCATGGCCAGCCCAATCTCCAGACCTGAACCCTATTGAAAACCTCTGGTATTTGATCAAGAGGAAGATGCCATCAAACAAAGCCAAGTTACTTGAATTTTTGTGCCAGGAGTGGCATAAAGTCACCCAACAGCACTGTGACAGACTAGTGGAGAGCATGCCAAGACACTCACGCATGCCAAGAAAAATCAGGATTATTCCATAAAATATTGATTTCTGAACCCTTCCCAAGTGAAAACATTAGTATTTTGTAGTTGAAAAATGAAAAACTTTCTCAGCATTTTCTGAGGTATGAAAACAGTGCCTCTTTTTTACGTTATTTTGACCAGTTGTTATTTTCTACAAATAAATACTCTAAATGACAATATTTCTATTTGGAAGTAATGTTGTCAGTAGACTTAGTCTATGCCAGGGTTCTAGAGAGGAGAATACGGCCGATAGTAGAACCTCGGATTCAGGAGGAACAGTGTGGTTTTCGTCCGGGCCGTGGAACACTGGACCAGCTTTATACCCTCTACAGGGTGTTGGAGGGTTCATGGGAGTTTTCCCAACCAATCCACATGTGTTTTATGGATTTGGAGAAGGCATTCGACTGTGTCCCTCACGGCATCCTGTGGAGAGTTCTTCGGGAATATGGGGTCCTGGGTCCTTTGCTAAGGGTTGTCAGGTCCCTGTACGACCGAAGCAGGAGCTTGGTCCGCATTGCCGGCAGTAAGTCAGACTTGTTCCCAGTGCATGTTGGACTCCGGCAGGGCTGCCCTTTGTCGCCGGTTCTGTTCTTAATTTTTATGGACAGAATTTCTAGGCGCAGCCAGGGCCCGGAGGGTGTCAGGTTTGGGGACCACACAATTTTGTCTCTGCTTTTTGCGGATGATGTTGTCGTGTTGGCCCCTTCAAACCAGGACCTTCAGCATGCACTGGGATGGTTTGCAGCCGAGTGTGAAGCGGTGGGGATGAAAATCAGTACCTCCAAATCCGAGGCCATGGTCCTTAGTCGGAAAAGGGTGGCTTGCCCACTTCAGGTTGGTGGAGAGTGCCTGCCTCAAGTGGAGGAGTTTAAGTATCTAGGGGTCTTGTTCACGAGTGAGGGAAGGATGGAACGGGAGATTGACAGACGGATCGGTGCAGCTTCTGCTGTAATGCGGTCGATGTATCGGTCTGTCGTGGTGAAGAAAGAGCTGAGCCGCAAGGCGAAGCTCTCGATTTACCGGTCAATCTACGTTCCTACTCTCACCTATGGTCATGAGGTTTGGGTCATGACCAAAAGGACAAGATCCCGGATACAGGCGGCCGAAATGAGCTTTGTCCACAGGGTGGCTGGGCGATCCCTTAGAGATAGGGTGAGAAGCTCGGTCACCCGGGAGGAGCTCAGAGTAGAGCCGCTGCTCCTCCACATCGAGAGGGGTCAGCTGAGGTGGCTTGGGCATCTGTTTCGGATGCCTCCGGAATGCCTTCCTGGGAAGGTGTTCCGGTCCCGTCCCACCAGGAGGAGACCCCGGGGAAGACCTAGGACACGCTGGAGGGACTATGTCTCCCGGCTGGCTTGGGAACGCCTCGGTGTCCCCCCGGAAGAGCTGGAGGAAGTGTCTGGGGAGAGGGAAGTCTGGGCATCTCTGCTTAGACTGCTGCCCCCGCGACCTGGCCCCGGATAAGCAGAAGATGATGGATGGATGGATGGATGTTGTCAGTAGATTATAGAACAAAACAAAACTGTTCATTTTACTCAAACACATACCTATTAATGGTAAAATCAGAGTAACTGATAATTTTGCAATGGTCTCTTAATATTTTCCAGTGCTGTATATTGGCTAGCATAGCAGTGGCTATTTGCATCTTCAAATAGATGTGACGCACACAAAGTGTATGGTCACATTTGCGTTTATGTTTTGTATTTTTTTTTAAATGGGGATAAGTTACATATATTGCATAAAGTAAGGACACTTACTACCGTGGGCCAGTAGGTCTTCTGATGTAAAAAGGACTTAACAAAATTATATTTGATTGACTGATTGATTGATGTAACTGTTTCTTTTTTGCATAGTACTTGCCACTGAAAAGACATTAGTCGTCTCTTCCTTCATCCAACAATATGAGAAGATATCCATGTGTCCAGGGTGGTTGTCTTAAAAAACATTTTTTATTATTGTGTGCTAGTATTCTAACACCAAATCAACTGAGGTGGAATAATGCATTCATAACTGATACCTCACTATTAGATAATTTTGTGTCCCTTAAGTCCTACCTTAACAAAGACAAACTAATGACATTGATAATTGATAGCTGTAAACCCTAATAACTGATACTTCACCATCACTATAGTTCAAGCTGCACTAGGTAGGATTTTCAGTAAAAAAACAACAACAATTGCAGCATTTTGCAATTACTCACCGGTCAGAAACTGGTTCCACGCCAATGCCCAATAGAGAATGAAGTTCCAAATAATAATATGAAAAATAGAATAACCTGTTCCAAAAAAAACTAACTCCAAGGTAAAATGCTAAATGCCACTAGATCAGAACTCCTGCTTTGAAATACTTGGAATAGAAAAGAGTACAATACAATGATTAAATTCACTCAATTCAGACTAAAACCATTCTTTGCATCCCTTGTGATAATCATATTGATTAATTACAACTACTGGCATCACTAAAATGGTTTGATATGAGTAGACTCATCATTGTTTTAGGACTGTCAGATGTTTGTAGAGAGGTTCTAGAAATGCACTAATGCATCTTTCCCTGAGCTTTATACAGTACCTTGGCGAGCAGCTTTTATGCCACGGCCCTCAGCCATTTGCAGCTGTCAAAACCTATGTGTAATTAACCCCACCCAATGGTTATTTGTGTAGATATCAGAATTAAATGCAGATTGGCACACAAGGTTATGGTTTTGAACACACAGCAATCCATTTGAAAAAAATCCCTTTTCTTTCTTGCATGCTCAAGTGTGTGTATGTTTAAAAATGTTCATGCTGATTAAAAGGAGAAAACATAGAATATTAAAGATTTGGCACTTGGTGAATGTGCTTGGAAAGAAAATAATTGATTATTAAGCAGTGAAATGACTCCCCTACATCTGTGAAGCTGTTCCAGAGGTTGAATACAAAGCCACAAGCACCCCTGGACAGCCTATTGTTAAAGGGTTCTATATATCTTCCCACCCTTTCAGAGACCGCGCTGGCTATCAATAAGGCACATCAGGGCACTTAATGAGGAACCATGTATCTGTTAAAGGTGAATTGGGTGATAAGTAATTGTATTGTTACAGTGATACTGCTAACTGATTCTCTGCTGAAAGGAAGTTATAAGCGCTTGGCCTGGTGGTGGCAATGCCGGGGCATCTGTTGAAGCTCAAATTAAGTTTCAAGCCACAGGAGGAGACAGCCTTTGTTGGGTGATGCTCCCAAGAAGACATGGCTGTAGGGATGGAGGGTGGGGAAAACTACAGAAAGGTTACTCAACCTAAAGAACATTCCAGATGTCAAACAGTACACAAGGATCATAAGCCTTGTCAAAACAGGTACACATTCACTTGAATGAGTTAGTGTGTCCAAATCTTTCACTGGTACTGTATACACCGATCAGCCATAACATTATGACCACTGACAGGTGAATTGAATAACACTGCTAATATTCTCATCTTGGCACCTGTCAGTGGGTGGAATATATTAGGCATATTAGCAAGTGAACATTCTGTCCTCAAAGCAGGAAGCAGGAAAAATGGGCAAGCATAAGGATCTGAAAAATTTTGAAAAGGGCCCTCGTGGGGTGTGCCCGGTCTGCAGTGGTCAGTACCTATCAAAAGAGGTCCAAGGAAGAAAAGACGGTGAAACGACAACAAGTTCATGGGCAGCCATGAGGAGCGAAGGCTGGCCCGTGTGGTCTGATCCAACAGACAAGCTACTGTAGCTCAAATCGCTGAAAGAGTTCAAGGTGTTGAATTGGCCTCCAAATTCCCCAGATCTCAATCTAATCGATCATCTGTGGTATCGGCTGGTCTAACAAGTTCGATCCATGGAGGCCCTACCTCGCAACTTACAGGACAAAAAGGATCTGCTGTTAACGTCTTGGTGCCAGATACCACAGCACACCTTCAGAGGTTCAGTGGAGTCTATGCTTCCATGTGTCAGGGCTGTTTTGGTGGCAAAAGAGGGACCTATTGTTATGTCATAATGTTATGGCTGATCGGTATATATATATATATATATATACAGGTGATTTATTTTAGTAATCCCATTCAAAAAGGGAAACTTGTAGAATGTATACATTCATGCCACACAGACTGATATATTTCAAGTGTTTATTTATTTTAATTGTGATGATTATAACTGACAACTAATGAAAACCCCAAATTCAGTATCTCAGAAAATTTGAATATTGTGATAAGGTTCAATATTGAAGACACCTAGTGCCACATTATAATCAGCTAATTAACCCAAAACACCTGCAAAGGCCTTTAAATGGTCTCTCAGTCTAGTTCTGTAGGCAAAACAATCATGGGGAAGACTGCTGACTTGACAGCTGTCCAAAAGACGACCATTGACACCTTGCACAAGGAGGGCAAGACACAAAAGGTCATAGCTAAGGAGGCTGGCTGTTCACAGAGCTCTGTGTCCAAACACATTAATAGAGAGGCGAAGGGAAGGAAAAGATGTGGTAGAAAGAAGTGTACAAGCAATAGGGATAACCGCACGTTGGAGAGGATTGTGAAACAAAACCCATTCAAAAATGTGGGGGAGATTCACAAAGAGTGGACTGCAGCTGGACTTAGTGCTTCAAGAACCACCACACACAGATGTATGCAAGACATAGGTTTCAGTTGTCGCATTCCTTGTGTCAAGCCACTCTTGAACAAGACACAGCGTCAGAAGCGTCTCGTCTGGGCTTAAGAAAAAAAGGACTGGACTGCTGCTGAGTTATGTTCTCTGATGAAAGTAAATTTAGCATTTCCTTTGGAAATCAAGGTCCCAGAGTCTGGAGGAAGAGAGGAGAATCCACGTTGCTTGAAGTCCAGTGTAAAGTTTCCACAGTCAGTGATGGTTTGGGATGCCATGTCACCTGCTAGTGTTGGTCCACTGTGTTTCATGAGATCCAAGGTCAATGCAGCCGTCTACCAGGAAGTTTTAGAGAACTTCATGCTTCCTGCTGCTGACCAACTTTATGGAGATGCAGATTTCATTTTTATTGTGAAGAGGAAGACCCAACAATGCAGAAGAGCTGAAGGCCACTATCAGAGCAACCTGGGCTCTCATAAGACCTGAGCAGTGCCACAGACTGATTCAATCAATCAATCAAATTTATTTATAAAGCCCTTTTTACAACAGCAGTTGTCACAAAGTGCTTTACAGAGACACCCGGCCTTAAACCCCAAGGAGCAAACAACAGTAGTGTTGAATTTCAGTGGCTAGGAAAAACTCCCTAAGAAGGTCTCTCTATTGACTGATTGATTGACTCCATGCCACGCCGCATTGCTGCAGTAATTCAGGCAAAAGGAGCCCCAACTAAGTATTGAGTGCTGTACATGATAATACTTTTCATGTTCATACTTTTCAGTTGGCCAACAACTGTAAAAATATTTTTTTTGTATTGGTCTTAAGTAATTTTCGGAGATACTGAAATAGTTGTCAGTTATAATCATCACAATAAAATGAAATAAACATTTGAAATATATCAGTCTGTGTGTAATGAATGAATATAATATACAAGTTTCCCTTTTTGAATGGAATTACTGAAATAAATCAACTTTTTGATGATATTCTAATTTTATGACGAGCACCTGTATATATATAGCAAGTGGCAAATTAAAGGAAAAACCTGAATAAATGAACAAATGCAGACACTTCCATACAGGTGTACTGCAAGATACAATTAAGCAATTAACATCCCATCATGCTCCATGTATAAAAATGCTGAGCAGGCTCAGTTAACCAAGAGAACAGGGCCTAAGTGACTCTGAAAGAGTGTTCATTATTGGGACATGGATGGCAGGAGCTTCACTCTGTAAATATGGCTCGGGTTTCAATTGGAACAGTGACTAAAGTTACATTTGCATTTTGATTGACAATGTCCCCATTCACATGATACATGAGGTTGCTAAATGGTTTGATCAACATGAAAGTTATGTGAATCATATGCCAGGGCTTCGGAGTCACCAGATCTCAATCCAATTAAACATTTATGGGACATTTTGGACCGACGTGTTAGACAGCCCTTACCATCACCATGGTCAAAACACCAAATGAGGGAATATATTTTGGAACAGTGGTGTTGAATCTAGACTGGTAGAATCTATACCAAGGCGCATTGAAGATGTTCTGGTGACTCGTGGTGGCCCAACACTACTAAGACACTTAATTTGTCACTGTCTGTATCAATACAGTATATTTCAAATTAAATATATATATATTATTATATAATATATTCAAATTAAATGAAAATGTAACATTGATATAAATTACAAATTAATCCCATTGTAATATTTGTTATGCTACGGTGTGTGTGTGTTCATGTTTGCATGTGTATGTTGTGTGTGTGCGCACTTTAACATTTCAGAGGACATGTTATTCTGAACATGTTTAGTTACCTCAAGGCGTTTTGAATTCTAGGACAGAGGTTGGGCATTTATAAGTGGCACAGAGAACATACAGAATGTGGTGTGTCCACCTTGAAACAGAAAACCCAAGAGACATGGGAAAAATGACTTGTTTATTTATTTTACCTGCTTTTTTCTATCAGCAAGTCCCACTGAGACCTTATCTACATGAACAATTAAATTTTTTTACAAAATGTTAAACACAGTTAAGAAAAGCACTCAATCCTCAGCATAAGTCTTGAACATTAACGCTTTGAACTTCACCGCTAGGCCTATATTTGGTTACAGAGAACTGTACATTTTTCGACACATGAAGTGCAATGAAACTAAAAACGTATTTACCTAACTCTGAAGAGACTGAGGGGATTTCCAGAATTTGACTTCCTTCGGTGCCCTCATCCAAATATATAGACGCAGGGCAGATGGGCAAATATGTTCTGAAGACAAGCTCTGATAGCAGCTGTTTACATTTCAGTTTGACGTATACAGTCACGGGTTAAGCAAAGTGAACCATGTAGTTGAGAAGTGAACACTGCATACAATGATGAGATCAAAGTATCTCCACTCTACACATTTGCATTTAGATTCACACTTCAAGTTCACATTGTGGTCCACTTCCAGGTGCGTCAACCCACTGTTCTGAGTTTATGAGACAGTCATGACACACCGCAGAATTCTAAATCAATGGTATATTAAAACGTCATGTTTTCTCAGTCCGAATATTTCAGATTTCTTACATGGATAGATGTGCCACATGTCACAGATTCCTGCTTTGTGTACCTGTTTCATTCAGCAGGGTGTGTGAAAGTTTTCTAGTAGTTAATTTCATGTAAGTGCTCCTCTCATGCAGTGACAGCATAAAGCATTCACAAATGAATCATTTACAATATGTTTCCTCTGGGCTAAAAGATCAGAGGAATATTTTAAGACGAGTACCCCTGAAGGTTAAACACAGTGTTCTATACTGTACAGGTAGGTTTATTATGTAACACATGTACAGGTTTATGAGTGCATACACCAGTGTGCATGCGTGCTTGTGACTAGGTGTTGAGGCTTTGGCTGCGGGGGGAGAGAAATTGGCTCTGCTTGTAAAGGGAATGGTGTGGCCTGGAAAGATGACACAATCACCAGTGCTCTCATCTGCCTTGTAGAACAGACCACGGTCAAGATGATAGACCTGCGGGTTGCACTCTACCACCAGAACTGGGCACACTGTACAGTGAGTCCCAGCGTTTCGTGGATTATATTATACAAAATAATGCACAATTTATTTAAAGTTATTAAGAATCATACATACCTTTTCAAAGGATCACAGCTCAGCAACCACAAAAGAACATTTCTAGGTTGATCTGTTGTGAAATTGAATAGCAAATAGTCAAATAAATATACATCCAGTAGAACACCTGAATTCTATTTTCGCTGGTTTATCTTCCGCAGTTCATTGTCCATGGTATTCATTGACTTGATCGGATAGACCAGAGAACATACATATGCTTATAAACAATAGTCATAGATATGTGATTGTGACAATTTCAGCGCTACCACAGTTGCCTGATAACAGTGATGTCCAGTATCCATTTGAGGTGAACGCTCAAACATCTAGGTAACAGGTTACCTCACTTTAGAACATCAGACAAATATTTCAAAGAGAAGAAGAATGTTTTAAGTTTAGTTTTAAGCTGTATTTAATGCTAGGTTTCTAAATACACTCACCTAAAGGATTATTAGGAACACCTGTTCAATTTCTCATTAATGCAATTATCTAATCAACCAATCACATGGCAGTTGCTTCAATGCATTTAGGGGTGTGGTCCTGGTCAAGACAATCTTCTGAACTCCAAAACTGAATGTCAGAATGGGAAAGAAAGGTGATTTAAGCAATTTTGAGCGTGGCATGGTTGTTGGTGCCAGACGGGCCGGTCTGAGTATTTCACAATCTGCTCAGTTACTGGGATTTTCACGCACAACCATTTCTAGGGTTTACAAAGAATGGTGTGAAAAGGGAAAAACATCCAGTATGCGGCAGTCCTGTGGGCAAAAATGCCTTGTTGATGCTAGAGGTCAGAGGAGAATGGGCCCACTGATTCAAGCTGATAGAAGAGCAACTTTGACTGAAATAACCACTTGTTACAACCGAGGTATGCAGCAAAGCATTTGTGAAATAGGAAAAAGAGGCTACAATTTGCACGAGCTCACCAAAATTGGACAGTTGAAGACTGGAAGAATGTTGCCTGGTCTGATGTGTCTCGATTTCTGTTGAGACATTCAGATGGTAGAGTCAGAATTTGGCGTAAACAGAATGAGAACATGGATCCATCATGCCTTGTTACCACTGTGCAGGCTGGTGGTGGTGGTGTAATGGTGTGGGGCATGTTTTCTTGGCACACCTTAGTGCCAATTGGGCATTGTTTAAATGCCACGTCCATCCATTTATGACCACCATGTACCCATCCTCTGATGGCAACTTCCAGCAGGATAATGCACCATGTCACAAAGCTCGAATCATTTCAAATTGGTTTCTTGAACATCACAATAAATTTACTGTACTAAAATGGCCTCCACAGTCACCAAATCTCAACCCAATAGAGCATCTTTGGGATGTGGTGGAACGGGAGCTTCGTGCCCTGGATGTGCATCCCACAAATCTCCATCAACTGCAAGATGCTATCCTATCAATATGGGCCAACATTTCTAAAGAATGCTTTCGGCACCTTGTTGAATCAATGCCACGTAGAATTAAGGCAGTTCTGAAGGCAAAAGGGGGTCAAACACAGTATTAGTATGGTGTTCCTAATAATCCTTTAGGTGAGTGTATATAGCAATTATCAATGTATGCCCTTAGGAAGAATGGGTCAAAAAATAGGGCATGGACAAAAGTGCTGATCTCAAAAGTCAAAAAGAAATCTTTGAAGTAACATAAACAATTTAGGCGTACTGTGTCAACTACCAATTTAATTGTGTCAGTGCAATGGATTACTCTTCTTTCTCTGGCTTTGAAAGTGCAGCATTCGGTTGTTCAACTAGTGAATAATACACCTAACTTGTGAATTAAGAGAGGAATTGCTACTTTAGGAGATGTGTCACGTGACATTGTTGAAAAATGAAACAAAGCTTGTTTTTCTGTGTCATTGTTTTCATTGCTCCAAGGCAGATCAGGTGAAATTATTATTCAAGACGCAAATAATCATGTGTTATTCTGTAATAATGTTCTAGAAGTCTGGATAAGTGTCTGCCTTATGACTTATATGATAAGTTTGCATAGTTTTTACTTTTAAATGTAATTAAATGCTTTCTTGCATTAACTGACCACATGCCTTAACAGACTTTCATTGTTAATGTCCCTTTTCAGTCAGTAGGTTATGTCACTGTTGCTTTCTGTGACTATTAAATGGAAAGGAAAGTCAAAGTCCATTATGGATTCCCAATTCCAGGAACTAGATAGAAGGACCAGGCTGCGGCCAAGATATCAGCATGCTGTGTGGATGTGTGAAATTTCCCCTAGTAAGTAAATCTACACACAATTTGGTTACATATTGGCTGTGTGGGCCAGTTATAGCCCTTCACCATTTGAGTGACAGTTACAATAGCTTTTGTACGTGAATGCTAAAAACAGTTGTTATCGGAGTTGTCACATGAATTCCTATTTCCTGTGAAAATAAAATAAAATGAGTCTATTTCAAATCTTATAGGATTGGTTTCTATACAAACTGTATAACAGCCCAACAATAATCCTATAGGATTGGTTTGTACAAACATATTTTAAGGGAAGTATCATTGTACTTCTATTTATCTGTTTCATCTGCATTTCAGTGGTAGAAATGTGCCATCTACATTTCCATTTAAAACAAAGAAGTAAGGTATCCCAGCTATGCCTAGTACATTTATGAGCCCTTATTCTTAAACACACACATAGTTATAAATTCCATTCAAATCAGGACTGAAAAATCTAAATAAATTGATCATAGACATAACCAAAACATTGATTTGGATTAGTTCGGAATAAAAGCAGTTGTTCATAAATGACTCCAATGCTCAGTGGTGCAATTCAAAGTGATGAATCAACTACCATATGAGTGGAAAGGTACCATATCAACAACCATTTGGGTTTTCAAAAGATATATGAGATAATGTTGTGAACAGGCACAAACTTCAGGGGGTGGATAAAAAAAGATTTCAAAGGCTTTGTCTATCCCTTTGGGTACAGTTACGACCATTATTAAGAAGTGAAGGCGTATGGCACCACCCAGACCTTGCATAGATCAGGCCGTCCCACCAAACTGGATGACTGGGCAGGTAGGAGACTGGTCAGAGAGGCTACCAAGAAGCCAATGACAACTTTGAAGGAGCTTCAGGCATTATTGACAAAGACTGGTCAATGTGTTTATGTGACCACAATATCACAAGTGCCCCACAAGCCTGGCCTTTATGTGAGCAAGTGGCAAGAAAGAAACCACTCCTCGAAAAAGGTAACGTCAAGTCTTGTTTTGCCAAAAAGAACAATGTGTAGATTCCAAGGCTGAGTGGCGAAAGGTGCTGTCAGATGATCGCAAAACAATATTTCTGATGAATACCCAACAAATCTTTCCATCAAAAGAATACCATACCTGCAGTAAAGCATGGCAGTGGCAGCCTCCTATTATGAGGGTGATTTTCTTCAGCAGAGACTGGAGCACTTGTCAGGATAGAAGGGAAAGTGGACAATGCAAAATACCAACAAATTCTTGAGGAGAACTTGTAGCCCTCTGACAGGAAGTTGAAAATGGGAATATGGTTCATGTTTCAATATGACTATGACCCGAAGCACACCGCTAAAGTACAACTGTACATTGGTTGAAGGGCAAGTAGGGGAATGTTAGTAGTGACGTATTCAAAGAGACTCATGGCTGTAATTCAAGCAAAAGTTGATTCCATCAAGTTTTAACTCTGGCTGTGTTCACATACCCACGTTTTTTTTACTGTTTTCTTTAACTATTTTAAATAATAAATGTTCAGACTTTTTAGATTTAATTTTTCATTTGCATATTGTGGGTTACTGTGTGTCAATAAAGCTGAAATAAGTCAGATTTTATGTGTTTTCAATTCTGTCTGTAAGGCAACAAAAGGGGAACACTTTGAAAAGGGGTGGTGACTTTCTATACCCACTACATACATATTGAAGAATAAAAACAACAAAGAACTCTGACAGATCAGGAACAGCCTCTAGAGGTTAGGCAATGATGTGTAATATTCCATTACCATTTGCAGAAGACTTCCCCAGTCAGACTACCGAGGCTGGACTGCTATGTGCAAAAACACTTGTTACCCCCAAAAACATTATAGCCTAAAACCAAAGAGGGCCTGCATAGTTCTGGAAAAAGTTATTGTGGCTATACATCATGTTCCAGAGTCAGGGCCGGCACTCCCATTAGGCAAGATTAGGCAGCCGCCTAGGACGGCACTTGAATTTGAGGTGGCATGTTAACAACTGACTGCCTTCCTCTAGTGTGACAGTTGGCTGACGTCCTCGGGTGTCCTGATCGGCGGCCATTGGCAGCACCCCAGCCACCAGCTCGTATCATTGCTGTAGTTCCTGCCATCACCCCACTCACAATTCTCCCGTAGCTCACTCCCACTAGCTAGAGGCCACTCTAGGCGGAGACTAAATAAATAAATGCTGAAACTGATGTTGGACAATCAAATTCAATATGTAAATACAAAAAAATTGGTATTTGACATAAAGCTTATCTTTCACTGCTCCAGGGAAATGAGGCCAGCCATGCATTTATGAAAGCACTTGTTTCTGAAGCTCAAATGATCTCACTCTTTTTTACAGTTCTATGGGAATATAAACTATATCAAAAAGTTATATAATAGGGCTATTTGTATTGTAATTGTAGCAATTAGGCATTTTGACATGTGGGATAAAATGCTGCATGTTATTAATAAGAAATGTCTATGAGTTTCCTACTACAGGTAGTTAGGTCCAAAGTAATAGCAACATTGTAACTCCCTGATGCAGGGGTTAAAGTAAAATTCAATTTTGCCTGGTGAGGGACCTCCCATATCTGCACACATACACCAAAATATTTTATGGGCATAATCACAGAATTACATATATAATTGGAGCAAATATAGTGAGCAAAAGAATGATTTGATCCCCTGCTGATTTTGTACGTTTGCCCACTGACAAAGAAATGATCAGTCTATAATTTTAATGGTAGGTTTATTTGAACACCTGGCTCCCAGGTGTCTTTTATACAGGTAATGAGCTGAGATTAAGAGTACACTCTTAAAAGGAGTGCTCCTAATCTCAGTTTATTACCTGTATAAAAGACACCTGTCCACAGAAGCAATCAATCAGATTCCAAACTCTCCACCATGGCCAAAACCAAAGAGCTGTCCAAGGATGTCAGTGACAAGATTGTAGACCTACAAATGTCTGGAATGGGCTACAAGACCATATCCAAGCAGCTTGGTGATTTGCATTGTAATGAGTGAAATAAGTATTCAACCCCTATACAAAACATGACTTAGTACTTGGTGGCAAAACCCTTGTTGGCAATCACAGAGGTCAGACGTTTCTTGTAGTTGACCACCAGGTTTGCACACATCTCAGGAGGGATTTTGTCCCACTCCTCTTTGCAGATCTTCTCCAAGTCATTAAGGTTTCGAGGCTGACATTTGGCAACTCAAACCTTCAGCTCCCTCCACAGATTTTCTATGGGATTAAGGTCTGGAGACTGGCTAGGCCACTCCAGGACCTTAATTTGCTTCTTTTTGAGCCACTCCTTTGTTGCCTTGGTCGTGTGTTTTGGGTCATTGTCATGCTGGAATACCCATCCACGACCCATTTGCAATGCCCTGGCTGAGGGAAGGAGGTTCTCACCCAAGATTTGATGGTACATGGCCCCGTCCATCGTCCCTTTGATGCGTTGAAGTTGTCCTCTCCCCTTAGCAGAAAAATACCCCCAAAGCATAATGTTTCCACCTCCATGTTTGACAGTGGGGATGGTGTTCTCATAGGCAGCATTCCTCCACCTCCAAACAAGGCAAGTTGAGGTGATGTCAAAGAGCTCGACTTTGGTCTCATCTGACCACATCACTTTCACTGAATTCTCCTCTGAATCATTCAGATGTTCACTGGCAAACTTCACATGGGCCTGTACATGTGTTTTCTTGAGCAGGGGGACCTTGCAGGCGCTGCAGGATTTCAGTCCTTCATGGCGTAGTGTGTTTTCTTGGTGACTATGGTCCCAGCTGCCTTGAGATCATTGACAAGAACCTCCTGTGTAGTTCTGGGCTGATTCTTCACCTTTGTCATGATCAATGCAACTCCACGAGGTGAGATCTTGCATGGAGCCCCAGACCGAGGGAGACTGACAGTTTTTTTGTGTTTCTTCCATTTGCGAATAATCGCACCAACTGTTGTCACCTTCTCACCAAGCTGCTTGGCGATGGTCTTTTAGCCCATTCCTGCCTTGTGTAGGTCTACAATCTTGTCCCTGACATCCTTGGACAGCTCTTTGGTCATGGTGGAGAGTTTGGAATCTGATTGATTGATTGCTTCTGTGGACAGGTGTCTTTTATACAGGTAATAAACTTAGATTAGGAGCACTCCTTTTAAGAGTGTGCTCCTAATCTCAGCTCGTTACCTGTATAAAAGACACTTGGGAGCCAGAAATCTTTCTGATTGAGAGGGAATGAAATACAAATAAATTCATAACATTTTTGACATGCATTTTTCTGGATTATTTTTGTTGTTATTCTGTCTCTCACTGTTCAAATAAACCTACCATTAAAATTATAGACAGATAATTTCTTTGTCAGTGGGCAAACGTACAAAATCAGCAGGGGATCAAATGTTTTTTTCTCTCACTGTATCTTTCTATCCCAAAAAATAAGTGCTACGCCTACCTGTTTGACAGACTTTATTATGCTGTCCATAGGAGTCGGTATAGCAAAATACTCATACTGTCTGACACACTGATTAAATACCACCATGCCCAGGAAGGGCTTGGTGTATTTGATTAAAAGCAGGACTCAAACTGTGAGGATACCACATTCCCTTTGTTAAAGAAAAGGGCAACAGGGTTATCTAACAAGTTCTAAAATGCTTGTGAAATACTTGGCTCTGATGCATGTGGGATTATATAAATTCTTCTCTATGATATTATGCAGCTGAGCTGCAGCCTATAATATTCATGGAGATAATGTTGTTATTAATGGGGATGTTCTGTCCCAATTAATTTGAGCTGTTCTCTTTCTGAAAATATAAAATATTGGTTCAAACCCAGGCAGCTTTTAGGGAAGCACGTCTGTTGTTGGACATTTTCCTGCATCGGTCAGGGTGGCAAGGTAACTTCTGTAAGTGCCATGGTTGATGCTTAGATTTCACATGGATATGTATAATGTAATTATTTTCAAACAGTGTTGCAAACAAGACACTGAGAAATGTAGAGAGAAAAATATCAAGCCTACCAAATTATCTGTGGAATAAGGTGGAGGGGTTTTTGTTTTGGGAATGTACGAATGCCCCCAAACCTTCTATTCCAAAACATTTGAGCATGCTATCTTGGACCAACTATTTTATCTCTCTCAGAAAGATCTCCTTACCTTTAACAAAGACAGGCCTTAAGATTGGGGACTCTGAGACTGCTCTTCTCTGTGTCACTTAGAGCCAGATTGGGGAGTGCAAAGAAGTTATGTTCTCTGCTATCAGCTTCTTTATCCACTGTCAGCAGTCATATTGTTCTCATGGAGTATGAAATTAACTTAAACAGGTGGTGCAGGTATCAATCCAGACATGATTGATAACCAGCCGTTATGTACAATGTGGACTAATGCAAATCATCGTTGCTAGGGGCCTTTCTTGTGTCATCTAACCTCGGCAACTTATCCAGAATGTTTCTGAACACTTGGTGTTCAACCTTCCCAATTTCTCCCATGTCACCCTCCCTTCCAGGAAATCACCCTCCCTTCCAGGAAATCACCCTCCCTTCCAGGAAATCACCCTCTCTTCCAGGAAATGCTGAAAACCTTCAATCCTACCAGAGTTCTGAGTTTCTTGGTCCTCCCATCCCTCTAAGCAAGTAGACCCTGCTATTTTCTGTCTTTTCTGTCCTGGCACTCCAATAGTGGTATTAGCTTCCCCACTTTTGAAAAAAAAATAAAAAAATAAACTCTGTTTTTCAAAAGTCTCTAAAATACAGCCCCATATCCCTTCCTCCAAGAATGGAGCTAAATCAGGTTGTATGACAGGCAGCTCCAGACAGTTTGGTTGAATAAAAATGTCATTTATTGTCTTCAATTATGTAAGGTTCTGTGTGTTTTCGCTCTTGTTCTTTCACATAGCCTGTCTTTGTTTTAATTGTTTTCACCTGTTTGTTGTTTAGTCCTCGTTAGCACCCTATTTAATTTGTCCTATTCTGTTAACCCTTTGTTCAGTCATTGAGTCTTTTTGTGTATGTACCTGCCACCAGTCTGTGTTTTTGCCTGCCTGCTGTCTTCCTGCTGTTTTCTTGTTTTTTTACCAGCCTCAGTTTCATCATTAAACACTTTTTTGTTCTTCAAATCCTCGCCTGGTGACAAATTCATTCTTTTTTTTGTTGCTAAAAACATGCAATTTTCAGCTAAAGGAAAACATTGCTGTTTAACAGATCATAACTTGAATTATCTTTTATTACATACAATTTACATAAGAATTTTGTTGAATAGGTGCTTCCCATACAGACAATAAACTAATACAATTGATCCATTTTATTCTATTATCAAAGAATTTGGATGCCTCCACCATCTCTCATTGATTCAGACCTGGGAGTCTGCCCCAAAGTGTCCCAAAATGTCACTGATGACACTGACCAGTCTAAATCAATGAGAAAAAGGTTGATAATATACAAGATGGCTACATACACAGTGCTGATTACACCATGGAGCAACAGAGTTTGTTTTGACATTATTTAACCAATTTATGTATAGCAGGAAAAAATTATAAATATTTTAGTGCATATTGCGTGCACCCGTGTAAAACGCGTACCCTTGCATAGCGTGCGCTTTTTCAGTTTTGTGTAAAAAAAACTGTCCGTATAACGCACACGTCGTAAACTGCACATTGTTTACGTGTAAAAAAGATTATAAATAGCGCGCACCAGCAGATAACGCGCAGTATGGTTGCGCGGTTTGTAAAAATTCGTATAACGCCTGCGTTATGTGTGCTAAAATACAGTAAATTAAAAGGCAAACACAATCAATTATTTGTCTGAAAGCTTTTAAATTGTATATTTTAATGGTCAGTGGGGACAGATATTTCATGGAAATTAAATATTAAACGTTGCCATAGATTTTTTTATTTATTAGTGGGAGTGATGCATAATCCGTCACGAAAACAATTAGCAAAAGTTTGATAAAACAAAAATGCATAACCATTTAGAAAAATTATATTCGTATATTCAACTGAGTTCTGTCATAGACTTCCATAGTTCCTGTCCTGCAGTCCTTATTTTTCACCTTGCAATTCTGAAGCATTTTTAATTTCCATACAATTAACATGTACAAACATATTGACACATTTTAATCTTAGGTCATTCATGTTTAAATTATGAATCGAGATTATTTGCATTAAACTGAGTAGTTAATTAATCCCTGATCATAAATTACCCACATTTTGCCATTAAGAAAACAATCCTTTAAAAAAATCAGTGCACTAAAGCAGTGAGCTAGAGTTGTTTATAACAGCATTTTAAACACTAACAGCAACATTCATGCTCCCAGTGTTTTAGTAGACAAACTCCTCCTTATCTACACAAGGAAAAATATTTTTCTCTTAAATACAAAAAACTTTTTTAAATGTCCTAGGAAGTAATGAAATCCCTCTTTACTCTTCAGAGCATACACATTCGAATTTTAATTACAGTTTAGTAATTTAGTTGATGCTGGTATCCAGAGAGTCTCACATAATTGAAAGTGTACATTAAGCACCTACACTACATGTTTTACATGGGGGAACAGGGAATGAATGATCCAGTCGGAAGTCATTTGGTGGCCATGATGGAAATGGCAGACTGGAAATGTAATCAGCACACTGATGTGTGTTATCATAGGTCCTATAGACTTTTAAGTGACCGCAAAATAAACCATTTAATATCTAATCCAAAAGACGAAATGGTACACAGGGCCCCTTCACACTTCTGGTGCATTGGGATTTTATCTTACACCAGAAGGAAGAATGCACCCCACTGGCCCATCAACACCACTCCCAACAGCAGGTCTCCCATCTAGGGAACAACTAGCACCAACCCTGCTTAGCTACACAAAAGCCATAGTTACACATGCAGTTGGCAGTGTCCACTTCGGATTGACTATTTAATAGGGGCAGTTCCAAGTGATTACAGATTTTTTATTTCAGCAGAAATGTCTACTGCAGTCCCTTCAAGCAATCAGTTATCATGCAAATAAATAAATAATACAAGAAATCTTTGGCTCTGTAACATGCAGGGCAAGAATAAATAATTTCTCAACCAAAACTGTTGCAGAGTTTGCCATACTAGTTAGATACAGCCAGGATGTCATCTCAGCAGCTGTTAGCAATAACAACAAACTTATGATTTCAATGATTCATGGAAAACAAAAACAAAATATTATAATCTAATTGAAACTGTATAGATTGATAATTATTATGCCATTAGACTGCATTATCATAATTTATTTTACATACCCTATTAACTCATTATGAGTTCCATTTCAGACATTATGTTCATGCCATGGCTATAGCTAAACTACTTCCACTAACCACCAAAATTTATTCTGCAGCATAAAACTAGGGATTAAGAAGGGGGAATTCTGGAGACACTGTGGCCCGTCTGAAGATAACCCAGGACAGGGCCAATTGGCATGATTTATCGCCATGATGACAGCGACTGACTATATGTCTTTCTCTTTGGCGCCATGTAGGTAATACCTGATATACAGAATTACCTTCATGAATGCATAGAGACTTAGACAGGTCATGTGATGAAATCCCTATGGTCTCATTGGTGCAGCCCCTCCGCCACCCCCAATAGGCAAGCAATTGCTATGTAATTCCAGTGCTGGCAGTTCTGCCCAACGCCCAGAGCTGCTGCTGACAGAGTAGTAGGTAACTGAAAAACAATCTATTTTTCAAACAATAAAGTGCAAACACATTTAGCACACATTTATCAGAATTTGTGAAGTAATCCATAATATCAGAAAATCTAGTTTTCCAAAATATCCACAAATGCCCTTTTGGATGCACTGCAACTGACTGTTGACCTTCTCGCACAGTGTTTTTCAGACACACTGGCACATACACACACTCCCACGCTACTTGTGTAAAAAGTCTGCAGCCCAAGGGATATGGTAGCATACCCTGATGTCGACACCCTGATGAAGCCAAAATATGTTGTGTGTTTTTATACGATAATTTAGCCAGTACATTCAAGGCTTTTTTACTTTAAATCCACGAGTGCCTGGAAATGATTTTTTTATGCTACCCAGTGTACATTTATCCTTACTTTTCATACTTACAGCAATATTGGGTACACGTTTTGGAAAATTTGGGTTAGAAGCGTGGTTTGAGCAAAGTAAAGACGAAACCACCAACTGTACCTGTTTTCTATGTCAGTTTCAGCGCTTAAGGCCAACTGCAGTGAAAAACTGGATATGCAAATAATGGCTTTAAAATGACATTACTACAATAATCGTGTCATGCCTTAATGCAATAATAACACATGCACTTTGACAGCCATAATTAACATGCATACCAACAGTGGAAGAACTGGTCCAGTGCTCTGCCTAAAATCCAGCCGTGCTTCAGCTGAATCATGCAGAAGGTGATGCAAAAGCTGCCGAAACTTTATCAAAAGTCAGATTACCTGTGACCATAAGTTTTTTCAATAGGTGGTGAGGTCAGTCCAACACAACATTGGGGCACCGCCTCCATATTGCCTCCATATGGTGCTGCAGAATGGCCATGAAAAAAATGTAAGCACTTTGTGACAACTGCTGAAGTAAAAAAATGGGATTGTATTGATTGATGAAGATAACGAAATGAATGATTTTAAAAAGGTGGTATTATTAATAAGGCTGAATATACCCTGAGCATATGAGAGAAATGTAACCTTTGAATTAATAAAAAAATAAAAAATACATTCCTTATAAAGAATGGTGTTTAGTTTATTGTGCATTTAATTCCTTGCCATCTTTGATCTTTACCCAGTTAGCTAATTATTTTGGATTGTTCTGTACACACTGTATGCAGAGTGCCCCTCAGAAAAATCTTTTCAAATTATTTTAGATGGTTCTGTAAATACTGTATACAAAAGTGCCCCCCAGAAAAATATTTTCAAGGGGACTAATAATTCACAATAATACAATAATGCTGTAATATGGCTATCATAAACCAGTTACCAACATAATTGGAACAGAGAAATACTTTTTTGATGTACCACAAATATCAACATGACTTGAAAGAATTAGGATCTTCTCAGATAAGGTTTGTGAGGCTTTATTAAAAGTTCTTTATTTGGCAAATCTAGTCAGTAGCTAATGTTAGCTACAAGCTAACATTTTACAGTTAACTGTTTTTCTTACATTTTCTAAATGGTGTACGCCCTTGCCTTCACTATTTAATTTAGTTTTGCAGCTTTTATCTAGCTTTTGCCTGAATATGACTGTGAGCTTTTCATAGCCAAAACTCTGCTGCCAAGTTGTGCTGGTCTCAGAGTGGAATTTATGAGGATTGCTGGTTTAGGTCATTCTCGAGTAAGAGGGCTGTTGTTGTGTAATTTGCAGTTGTACACCAATCAGCCATAACATTATGACCACCTTCCAAATATTGTGTAGGTCCCCTTTTTGCCTCCAAAACGGCCCTGACCCATCGAGGCATGGACTCCACTAGACCTCTGAAGGTGTGCTGTGGTGTCTGGCACCAAGATGTTAGCAGCAGATCCTTTAAATCCTGTAAGTTGCAAGGTGGGGCCTCCATGGATCAGACTTGTTTGTCCAGCACATCCCACAGATGCTCAATTGGATAGAGATCTGGGGAATTTGGAGACCAAGTCAACACCTTGAACTCTTTGTTGTGTTCCTTGTTGTGTTAACTATCAATATAGGTGATGATAATTGACTTTTTCGTCAAGTGAAAATAATTTGTGTTGTGCTTTCAATTTCATTTCATGGCATATATACTTTTTCGTCAAGTGAAAAGACAAAAAAATTGTGGAAAGCCTTCCTTTTTTTCTGCGCAAGGTTGTGATCGACTGTATTACCCCAAAAAGCATGCATTAATGCAGACTTCAAAAATCCACCAGAAATAGTTGCAATATTACCGTAAACAGTTTTATTTTAAGCTTACTATAACATAGCTAGTGAAGGTTGTTGCCAGCGAAGATTTTGTCAATCCTGAACAGTTCCTAATTCATTTTGACTGTGGCGAGGCTCAAACATGGGTCCCTCGTATGGCAGTCTGTGTCGCTAACCACTACGCTATTTAAAAGTGCCAGCCAGCCAGTCAGCCAGTCAGTCCATTTACGTGGTCTGGCAAAAAGATTAACATTGTACCATGAAATGAAATAACTTTGGCAATATAATGTTCATCTAGATATAAAATAGTACGTACTTCACGATACCATACCATACCATCTTCTTCCGCTTATCCGGGGCTGGGTCGCGGGGGCAGCAGTCTAAGCAGGGATGCCCAGACTTCCCTCTCCCCAGACACTTCCTTCAGCTCTTCCGGGGGGACACCGAGGCGTTCCCAGGCCAGCCGGGAGACATAGTCCCTCCAGCGTGTCCTAGGTCTTCCCCGGGGTCTCCTCCCGGTGGGACGGGACCGGAACACCTTCCCAGGAAGGCGTTCCGGAGGCATCCGAAACAGATGCCCAAGCCACCTCAGCTGACCCCTCTCGATGTGGAGGAGCAGCGGCTCTACTCTGAGCTCCTCCCGGGTGACCGAGCTTCTCACCCTATCTCTAAGGGATCGCCCAGCCACCCTGCGGAGAAAGCTCATTTCGGTCGCCTGTATCCGGGATCTTGTCCTTTCGGTCATGACCCAAAGCTCATGACCATAGGTGAGAGTAGGAACGTAGATTGACTGGTAAATCGAGAGCTTCGCCTTGCGGCTCAGCTCTTTCTTCACCAAGACAGACCGATACATCAACCGCATTACTGCAGAAGCTGCACCGATCCGTCTGTCAATCTCCCGTTCCTTCCTTCCCTCACTCGTGAACAGGTTCCCCTAGATACTTAAACTCCTCCACTTGAGGCAGGCACTCTCCACCAACCTGAAGTGGGCAAGCCACCATTTTCCGACTGAGGACAATGGCCTCGGATTTGGAGGTACTGATTTTCATCCCCACCGCTTCACACTCGGCTGCAAACCGTCCAAGTGCATGCTGAAGGTCCTGGTTTGAAGGGGCCCACACGACAACATCATCCGCAAAAAGCAGAGACAAAATCGTGTGGTCCCCAAACCTGACACCCTCCGGCCCCTGGCTGCGCCTAGAAATTCTGTCCATAAAAATTACGAACAGAACCGGTGACAAAGGGCAGCCCTGCCGGAGTCCAACATGCACAGGGAACAAGTCTGACTTACTGCCGGCAATGCGGACCAAGCTCCTGCTTCGGTTGTACAGGGACCTGACAGCCCTTAGCAAGGGACCCAGGACCCCATATTCCCGAAGCACCCTCCACAGGATGCTGCGAGGGACACAGTCGAATGCCTTCTCCAAATCCACAAAACACATGTGGATTGGTTGGGCAAACTCCCATGAACCCTCCATCACCCTGTAGAGGGTATAGAGCTGGTCCAGTGTTCCACGGCCTGGACGAAAACCACACTGTTCCTCCTGAATCCGAGGTTCTACTATCGGCCGTATTCTCCTCTCCAGAACCCTGGCATAGACTTTCCCGGGGAGGCTGAGAAGTGTGATCCCCCTATAGTTGGAACACACCCTCTGGTCCCCCTTCTTAAAAAGAGGGACCACCATTCCGGTCTGCCATCCCAGAGGCACTGTCCCCGACTGCCACGTGATGTTGCACAGGCGTTTCAGCCAAGACAGCCCCACAACATCCAGAGACTTGAGGTACTCAGGGCGGATCTCATCCACCCCCGGTGCCTTGCCACCGAGGAGTTTCTTAACCACCTCTGTGACTTCAGCCCGGGTGATGGACGAGTCCACCTCTGAGCCCTCATCCTCTGCTTCCTCAATGGAAGACGTGATGACGGGATTGAGGAGATCCTCGAAGTACTCCATCCACCGCCTGACGACATCCCCAGTTGAGGTCAACAGCTGCCCACCTCTACTGTAAACAGCATTGGTAGGGCACTGTTTCCCTCTCCTGAGGCGCCGGATGGTTTGCCAGAATCTCTTCGAGGCCAGCCGATAGTCCTTCTCCATGGCCTCACCGAACTCCTCCCAGGCCCGAGTTTTTGCCTCCACAACCACCCGGGCTGCAGTCCGCTTGGCCTGTCGGTACCCGTCAGCTGCCTCAGGAGTCCCACAAGCCAACCAGGCCTGATAGGACTCCTTCTTCAGCTTGACGGCATCCCTTACTTCCGGTGTCCACCACCGGGTTCGGGGATTGCCGCCTTGACAGGCAGCGGAGACCTTACGGCCACAGCTCAGAGCGGCCACTTCGACAATGGCGGTGGAGAACATGGTCCACTCGGACTCAATATCTCCATCCTCCCTCGGGATCCAGTCGAAGCTCTGCCGGAGGTGGGAGTTAAAGATCTCTCTGACAGGAGACTCTGCCAGACGTTCCCAGCAGACCCTTAAAGTACGCTTGGGCCTGCCGAGTCTGTCCAGCTTCCTCCCCCGCCATCGGATCCAACTCACAACCAGGTGGTGATCAGTTGACAGCTCCGCCCCTCTCTTCACCCGAGTGTCCAAGACATACGGCCGCAGGTCAGATGAAACGACAACAAAGTCGATCATCGACCTGCGGCCTAGGGTGTCCTGGTGCCACGTGCACTGATGGACACCCTTATGCTTGAACATGGTGTTCGTTATGGACAAACTGTGACTAGCATAGAAGTCCAAGAACTGAACACCGCTCGGGTTCAGATCAGGGGGGCCGTTCCTCCCAATCACGCCCCTCCAGGTGTCACTGTCGTTGCCCACGTGGGCGTTGAAGTCCCCCAGTAGAACGATAGAGTCCCCAGTCGGAGCACTTTCCAGCACCCCTCCCAGAGACTCCAAGAAGGTCGGGTACTCTGCACTACCGTTCGGCCCGTAGGCACAAACAACCGTGAGAGACCTATCCCCAACCCGTAGGCGCAGGGAAACGACCCTCTCGTTCACCGGGGTAAACTCCAACACATGGCGGCAGAGCTGGGGAGCTATAAGCAAACCCACACCAGCCCGCCGCCTCTCACCATGGGCAACTCCAGAGTGGTGAAGAGTCCATCCTCTCTCAAGGAGTGTGGTTCCGGAGCCCAAGCCGTGCGTAGAGGTGATCCCGACTACCTCTAGTCGGAACCTCTCAACCTCACGCACGATCTCAGGCTCCTTCCCCGCCAGCGAGGTGACGTTTCACGTCCCTAGAGCTAGTTTCCGTACTTCACCATCATCCGTGAAATTACATACTTGTAGTACGTATGCGATTTGAGAGTCACCAATGCTTTCGATTTCCTCATAGTTCACATAGCGTGGTGGTTAGCTATTTAATTATTATATATTGTATGGATGATCATCTACTGTAATCTTTGTACAAGAGTAATCCTTAGTTCTGTGAATGAAACTTCTGTTGCGCACGTTATTTCAGCAAAAATAATGGCTAGGGTAAAAGTTACGTTTGGAGATGATACAGAGCTGACCTGAGGACCAGCAGACTTTGTGGTTTTGTGGGAACATCCTCAACCTTACATTTTTTGACCCTGGTTCAATTCCCCTCTCAGACGTTTCAATTTTTGTCTCTCAGAAATATTCATCAACTCAGTAGTTTTTAGCTGTTCCGCTAATAAACATTCTGTTGTCCATGTTATTTCAGCAAAAATGTAATGAGAGGTTATCTTTCCCCATTGTAGAATGAATAAGTCAATTTCCAATTTCTATCGTTGATTTTGCTGAAATATATGTCAAGGTATCTTCTGTGAAAGATCTTCTCCCATAACTATAAAATTAATTAGATGGTATCCCACTTTTACGGTTGAATAAAGCTTTTCTTAAGAGGCATAAAAAATAATCCACTTTAGTGGAGCCAAGGTTTTCCTCTCTTTTTTTATTTTTATTTCTTTACTTCAAGCAGTGTACATATTTCAAAATGGAAATACATTGTGTAATAATGTTGTGAAATACTTGTCTTCACATTGCATATAAAGATAAGAATAACGGTACTGTATATGACCAAAAAGAGCAAAACTTCTTTGTACCCTGTTTGAATTTACAGAATTTACAGAAACTAAAACATACCAAGCACCCCAAATAATATATTTTTCCCTATAATCTGCTTATTTAATAATGTTTCTTACAATGACAGCTACTCACTGCTCTGAGCTGAACTGTTATTGTAAAAAGCACACATTTTCTGCTAAACCTTGATACCCAATGTTGCTGAAGACTTACAGTAAACGTTTTATAGTTTTTTGCATAATCCCTTAAAGGCTTAAAAAATTATTGAATAGGTATTATTGGTCATCCCTTTTGAAACAAAATGTGCCAATGACATTTAAATAAAAAAATGAATAACAAACCAATACAAAACCAAATCAACCAACCACAGCCTTTCATCAGAAAATACTTAATTTGTTCGCTGTCTTTTGAAGAATGAAATATTAACCCTGAATACCTGCCCAAAGTATTGCATCTTATCAATTAATTATGTGTTTTGGGGAAAAGAAAGGGCTGGGGAAAGAAAGTATAATGTCCTCTTTCATCAGGCAAAAAAGACGAGTATTGTGGAATATTTAAATTATGCAATTACAGTAGATTGCACTACTGGTCAGTCTGGGCAATCTCTGACTCAACAGAAATATATTACTGGCACCCTGTTCCATTTTCTGTAAACTCGTTTCTTAGGGGCCTAAATGGAAAACCTGTCATTTTACAGTAAAAAAGTGTTCCAAGGCCTTGCGGAGCTTAAGACCCAGCAGTGCGCCAGGCTTGTGATTACTGGGCAATCAGACACAACAGTGGGCACCTTAGCTGGTAAATGTTTGTTTCCTTATCTCCTGCAAAACAGATGACCCTTTACAGTTAGTGGAGGAACCAGTGGACTGAGAGCGTGTCGCTGCTGCAACACATCCGAGGGCTACAGTATGTGCGGTATTCGCTTCCAGCGGTCCCGCCTTGTTTTTTGTATGGTTGAACCCCATAACCGTTCTCATAATAACTAACCCAAAACAGGTCTGAGGGTGTGTTGGGTGCACTGCTGCCATCTGCTCCAGCTGGCGATTAGCACACTGGTAAGGTGGAGCGCCAGAGAGGGAGAGTGCATGCAGCGCCACATGGAGCAGACATCATATGGATATGAAATGCTCGACAACATTAGTTCTTTTGGTACAAAAAAAGAATGCTAGCTTAACAGTGGTTCACTTATACCATTTGGTGAGAGACATCTGTAACATCAAATTTGTTGATTGCCATTGCCATGGTCAGCATGTTTGTAGCCTGGATTCAGTATTTTGCATTTTAAATATTACCAGTTGTAATACATTGTGGTTGCCCTAAATTCAGCAACATAATTAGATTACTTTCAGTAACTTTTAGATTTCTTTTGAAGTAGTTTTTTTTGGTTTTTCGCTCTGTAGTATACAGAATAAAATAATTCAAATCTTTAGTCATGCTAAAATCAATTGTTTGGTTGTTTGCTCAGATACAAACAAATGCCTTTGAACTCACTGCTCTGATTATGTCTTTGGGTTGCTGACCACCAGCAAACATTGTATGCTAAAGTATGAAACCAAGTACTAAGCATCACTACGTTATTGTCTTTTATGTTAATCTAAGAGTGTTTTGAACTTTGAAGAGCTAATTTGCTACTTTTGGCTTATTTGATCAAATAGACGTTTTGTGAATTTTAAGTTGTTATAAGTGTACTGATATAAGTAGAACACATGACATCCTAGGAACTATTAGAAACAACATTGTTGTCCCTCTTAAAATCCAAAATTGTATATGCACAAAGTTTTTTGACAAAATCATTTTTCAACATTCTGGCCTTGCAGACATACAAACCCTACTGTTAGAGCCATATGGTTACAATCAACATTATATCATCAACCCTGGTCTTGTTTCTTTTGCTTATTGATTATTTCCATAAGCATCAAAGCTGCTCTTGAAATTGTGCATATGAGCGACCACATGCACTAGTAACCATGTCTGTCAGTAACCAGAATTTATCTAAAGTTTACAATATCTTTGGGGATTCAATCATCAATCTTCCATAGACTTTTGCCGTGAATGCCTTCTGTAAGTAAATAGAGTTGATGTAGAGCTGCCGCTACTTTTTGATCTGGTATGTACAGCATAACAGGGAGAGATGGGGAAAGGACAACGGGTTGTGGTTAGGGAGTTTATTAACAGAAACAAGAAGGGGGGAAAGTAAAAAAAAAACACAGAAATGGCAAACCTCTGTGGAGGGTGAGACTGTGGAGGGTGAGACTGTGGAGGGTGACACTGTGGAGGGTGAGACTGTGGAGGGTGAGGCGGGGAAGGGTGAGACTGTGGAGGGTGAGATTGTGGAGGGTGAGACTGTGGAGGGTGAGACTGTGGAGGGTTAGACTGTGGAGGGTGAGGTGGCAAAGAAATGATCAGTCTAATTTTTATGGTATATTTATTTGAACAGTGAGAGACAGAATAACATGAATGTCAAAAATGACAGAATGTCAAAAATGTTATAAATTAATTAGCATTTTAATGAGTGAAATAAGTATTACATCCCCTCTCTGTCAGAAAGATGTCTGTCTCCCAGGTGTCTTTTATACAGGTAATGAGCTGAGATTAGGAGCACACTCTTAAAGGGAGTGCTCCTAATCTCTGTTTTTTACCTGTATAAAAGACACCTGTCCACAGAAGCAATCAATCAGATTCCAAACTCTCCACAATGGCCAAGACCAAAGAGCTGTCCAAGGATGTCAGTGACAAGATTGTAGACCTACACAAGGCTGGAATGGGCTACAAGACCATCGCCAAGCAGCTTGGTGAGAAGGTGACAACAGTTGGTGCGATTATTCGCAAATGGAAGAAACACAACAAAAAAAAACTGTTCTCCCTCACTCTGGGGCTCCATGCAAGATCTCACATCATGGAGTTGCAACGATCATGAGAACGTTGAAGAATCAGCCCACAACTACACGGGAGGATCTTGTCAATGATCTCAAGGCAGCTGGGACCATAGTCACCAAGAAAACAATTGGTTACACATTACGCCATGAAGGACTGAAATCCTGCACCACCCGCAAGGTCCCCCTGCTCAAGAAAGCACATGTACAGGCCCGTCTGAAGTTTGACAATGAACATCTGAATGATTCAGAGGAGAACTGGGTGGAAGTGTTGTGGTCAGATGAGACCAAAATCGAGCTCTTTGGCTCAACTCACCGTGTATGGAGGAGGAGGAATGCTGCCTATGACCCCAAGAACACCATCCCCACCGTCAAACATGGAGGTGGAAACATTATGCTTTGGGGGTGTTTTTCTGCTAATGGGCCAGGACAACTTCATCAAAGGGACAACGGACATATACCGTCAAATCTTGGGTGAGAACCTCCTTCCCTCAGCCATGGCATTGAATATGGGTCGTGGATGGGTATTCCAGCATGACAATGACCCAAAACACACGGCCAAGGCAACAAAGGAGTGTCTCAAAAAGAAGCAAATTAAGGTCCTGGAGTGGCCTAGCCTGCCTCCAGACCTTAATCCCATGGAAAATCTGTGGAGGGACCTGAAGGTTCGAGTTGCCAAACATCAGCCTCAAAACCTTAATGACTTGGAGAAGATCTGCAAAGAGGAGAGGGACAAAATCCTTCCTGAGATGTGTGCAAACCTGGTGGCCAACTACAAGAAACATCTGCCCTCTGTGATTGCCAACAAGGGTTTTGCCACCAAGTACTAAGTCATGTTTTGCAGAGGGGTCAAATACTTATTTCACTCATTACAATGCAAATCAATTTATAACATTTTTGACATGCTTTGTTTTTCTGGATTTATTTGTTGTTATTCTGTCTCCCACTGTTCAAATAAACCTGCCATTAAATGTATAGACTGATAATTTCTTTGTCAGTGGGCAAACGTACAAAATCAGCAGGGGATCAAATAATTATACCTCACTGTAGCTACATGAGATCCTGGCCACAGCCTGGTCCTTCTTTCTAGTTCCTGGAATTGGGAATCCATAATGGACATTGGCTTTCCTTTTCATTTAAGTCTCAGCAAGCAACAGTGACATAACCTACTGACTGAAAAGGGACATTAACAATGAAAGTCTATTAAGGCATCTGGCCTGTTAATGCAAGAAAGCATTTAATTACATTTAAAATAGAAACTATGCAAACTTATCATATAAGTCATAAGGCAGACACTTATCCAGACTTATCATGTGTGTCCCCGTCGCCCCTCAGGATCTCCGCCTGTGCTGGTGTTAGGACAACAGTCATGTCACATACTGTATGTCAGTACAACAGAGCAGATCATCTATAGCATATAAGGGGCCACACATACAGATGAAATGCATGCTGTATCTTGCTTCTCAGCGCTTGGCGCCAATTAATCTTTTGAAGGCTGTAAGAGTCAATTTTTCTCCATTCCCCTTGCTCGCTGACATTTCATACAGATTACACAGTGGGAATATGTACTTTTCATTGTTCATGTCCATGATCAAACATACAACTTAATTACCTGATTACATCAGCCTTGATGACTTTCAGGATACTTGTATGATAATATTTATTTAGCATAAAGTCCATTCTTGGCCCAGTCTTCATAGTGTCTATAGAGATACTTAGTTACTGGAACCTAATCCGCCCTTAGAATAGTAACCACCAAGATCTGTAGTTTTTACTTCCTGATTTAATTTCAAACCTGTGCCAGATATCTGGACACAAACATTATTTGCTTTGTCACCATTTCCCCCACAAGCATTCATTCATGACACACCAGTCTGTGTAGCAGGTGGATCTTTGGATTCAATTAAACAATTGATTTTCCTAATGGAATTGATTTTGATAATGGATATATTAGTAGTAGGAGTAGCCTTATATATTCTTCTGTAGATCTCAAAGCTGTGAAAATTCACATCAGATGAAGTAAGTTCAATATTTGTGTAAAATATTAATTAATCAATCATTTTAAAGTCAGGTTGTCTTCTTTGGTTTCTTTCACAGAGGTTGTGGCCAAGGGTGCGGTTAACATCATGTGACATTATTCACATAAGGACTATGAGAATGGGTTCTCCACATTAATCAGTATTTAAGAACAACATTCTATGGTCATTCCTTGTGAACAAATAGATGTATGTGGTGCTGTTGAGAGTGGAGTAAGTACAAACGCATTCTCTTCATTAAGTCAGTTGAATTCATTGTCCTAATGAGCCCAGCTTTCTATGCTTAAGGGAAAAAAATTAACTTCTAAAATAATTTGAAAATGTCTGCCAATATTGGGCGTGTTCAGAATCATTATCTTTTATCTGCGTTCACACCAGCAGTCAAATACAGCTTCGGAAAAAATTAAGAGACCACTGCAAATTCGAAGAGGAAGGTTTTGAGTGAGTAACAGAAGGGTTTAAATTAAGAGACCACTGCAAATTGAATGCTTCTGTTCTTCACTCAAAACTGGTGCAGTGGTCTCTTAATTTTTTCCGGAGCTGTATATTCATAATTTGATAATTGTGTAAATACGAAAACAAAACACTAAAGTATAATATATTCCTTATGTTGTTTATTTTCTACAGTCTCTTTTGCTCATCCTGAAGGTGCAACATATTCTGGAGACTCAGTATCCTTTATGTGAACGACGGGTTGTATGTTGATGTCATTCATTATTCTATTATACTTTTAAATGATTCAAGTGGGTTTGGATAATGAGGTAATGTACATGCATATGTTATATTTTGATGTAATTCATTACTCATATAATTTAAAGATGCTTTCAGCAATTTTGAGTCAATCAATCAAATGCATTTATAAAGCCCTTTTTACATCAGAAGATGTCACAAAATGCTTTTATTTAAAAACACCCAGCCTGAAACCCCAAGGAGCAAGCATGGTTGAAGCATAGCAGCTAGGAAAAACTCCCTAAGCGGGGCCGAAATGTAGGGGTCGTTATGGGTGGTCAGCAGAGTAGCAGCTGGAATCATCAGTTATCATCTTGATCTGCAACACTGCGAGGAGGACTTTGGACAGGGACAGCAATGAGTGTTTCGAGCCTGGTACTCCAAAACCTCATGTCCTCATAAGCTTTTGACAGAGCAGGAGACAAGAACAATTTAAAGAGAACTGACCCTACTCCCCCGGCACAATAATATAGCGGCATAAACCCTTGGGGCTGAGGGGGTCCAGTGACACTGTGGCCCAATCCAGGGGGAGGCCCCGGACAGGGCCCAAAAGGCAGGAAGTCAATCCACCCACATTGCCAAGCATCAACTAAAGGGACACCAACCAACCGCAACCACCCTTAATGAGGGCTGAATATTACCAACAGAGTTCACTCCAATTGCTTGAGGTGCACAACGGAGAGACAACAGCAAGGAGAGAGGGCATCCAATGGCTTTAAAAGTGTTAAACAAAAACATAAAAATAGCATACTATTTCAGATATGGGCCCCATCATGAAAACCATTCTCTTTAAACTTGAAACTGTCATGGCCAACTGAGGTATTATAGTGATTCTAGTAAGAGAGTGCACATATAAACAACATATTACATATCCAGATAAAAATGGAAGGTTAAAAGATATTGCTTAATTCTTTTTGCGAATTTCCCAGAATGCATCTTTAAGTGTATTCATATGATGAGTCTATGATGTCAGCCATAGATGATTGAGATGAATAACTTGTTCTGGAACAATGCTGTCCTTGGCAAGGATATCATATTTAGAGAGAAGAGATAGGGAGAGAAAGAGAACTTGGCCAGCTGTGACTAAAGAGTGTAACTTGATAGCACTTTACTAATGCCCACTTTAATCAAATATAGCCTATTTGCACTTCAAACTTGAATTGGAACCGCAACATGTACTCCCTATCACGCACACAATAAACCTGTCATTCATATTCTCAACAAAGCTTCTTTCTGCCTTCCTCTCTGTTCCTTGGCACACACCCACAACACACATGTATTTTGTTCTAATGTGTACTAGGATGAGAATCCGGATGCAGCACTCTCCAATACTAAATGAAGTTGATTGTCACAAAACTTTCCATTTTGGCAGGTGTTTACAACCTTGAAGTGTGAAACTTTTCAGAGACTGTTTTGCTAGGAGAGAGCAAACATGTTGCACTTAACTAGTAATTTTAATTTGAAAGTGATATCATCAATCAGATGAATTATTTACAAATAACATTTTGTACATACTCCCTCATTATAGCTAAAACTAAAAGTCTTGCTTTGTCACCTGTCATTACTTTCATAGACAGCTAATAGCATGCATGCTGCAAAAAAAGATCTGTGAAGCTTACCAGATGGTGATTATTAAGTAACCTGTTGTTGAAAGTTTTACTAAAAGGCAATTGAAAAGACCTACAGTACCTAATAGATTCTGTTCAAATTCTGAAGGATTAGCTACTGTAGATATTTCTAACTAGAGACAGCCAAATAATAAGTCTGATTGAAAGATTTTTGGTATTAACCCTTCACTTTCCAACACAAACTGAAGAAATTGAATAAAAATGAAGACAAAAGGATGAATTCTGAAGTATGCAGAAACATCTTGTTTGCTCAGATCCAACCAAATGCCTCAAGAGTCTTGGATGACAATTTATCTTTCAGCAGGACGATGTCCCCAAACACTGCAAAAGCAGAGAATATTATTTTTTCAAAGCCTAAAAGCCTGTCATATGACCTGAATAAAAAATGAGCTAAAGTCATTCTATAATAAAATGGAAAAGCACCCTATCTTTTTGCTAAGAGCTGCCCAATCATATTGCTTTCTGCTCATGGTAAACTGATAAAGTATTGGGTCTAATCAAATACAATCCTATTATAGAGAAGAGCGCTCAACTTTTACTGCACTAACTCAGATACTGTTACTGATTAGCTAAAATAAATGGATAAAATGATGGAGCTGACGCAGCTTTTGATGTTATTGATTATAAATAGTGTTTTGGGAAAAACAAATTTGTTATGGCTTTACATCACCTTCAGTTGCACTGATAAATAGAACTCATTGGTCTTACGTGGAATGATCTCTAATGTCTGACATTTACAGTGTGGTGTCCATCAGGTCAGCTGTCTGGGGCCATTAGTTTTATGACATTTTCAAATTATTTGGGAAGAAACTAGACTGACAATGTATGCTAGTTCCACACTACACATCAGCATCCAGAGCCAGATAGCACTGACTCTGAACAGCGAATTAGTCAATATCAATAAGTGTAATCATTTTTTTTTAAATGGTCAAGCCATATTGTTAAAGCTGTTGTGAAAATGGGGCGAGGTATTTATTAGGAAAATTAATTCAGCATTTTAGAGTCAAATGTGCTAGTTTTTCAGGCCATGGTTTTGTCCCATTATGGTTACTGTACATCAGCAGCAATGAAGAATGAACTGGTGAAACGGCACACCCAAAACTAGGTGGCACATATTGTTTCACTGTACAAAAGGAACGGCAACACACAAACACAATCTACAGATATTTCTTTATTTTTGTTGTTGTATTGTTCATTGTCTGATGTTTCTTCTCAGTAGTGTTTTGGTTTGTATTTTGTGTGGTCCTAGAAAGAGTAGCTGCTGCTTAAGAGAGAGGAGAATTGCTCAACAGAGTGTGGCTCAAAGCCTAGTTTTGCTCCCTTGACAGCACAATGACACCTGGTAAACTCGACACGTTCTGCTCCTAATCCAATGTACACTGTGATTCAGGCAAATTCAAAGCATTTACAGGGTCAACCAAATTCAGATCATTTTTCTCACTTATTAGTATTTTTACCAATGATATCAGACGTTTTCTGATCAAATCATTTTCAGTGCTGATATCATTGTTCTAAAGTGGTATCAGTAAAGGTAGCTTTGAAGCCCTCTTTGAACAACTCACATCCAGTTTTTTTTTAATCATGAGCTTGCATGTTTTTCTGGTACACATTTTGTCTTTAAAATCCCTCTGTCCAGAGATATTGCTTTAGCAGCAGTTCATTATCAATCCCAGCACTGATGCAGTGGCTGGAGGTCCGGGGCTCGGTTCTACATTTAATGTCGATGTTTTGCAATCAAAAGGAGATTTGCATAGCAGCATGTGGTGTATACACTATCATACCTTTATTTGACTTGTATTATTAGAAAAGTTATCACATTTTCTGACATAACTGGTTTATTCACGCCGCAAAACAAATATTAAGCTATAATTTATCCATCACTCATTCAATAGTCAAGGTTGCACAAAAGTAAATAGACCTGTTTGCCAGTTTTGATGTGAGTTAGAGGAGCCACATCACAGCCTATTTACAGGAAAACAACAGCAAATTATAGAGAGTGCCGTAACTGTTCTGGCCGGGGTTCTTGACTCATACAGTAGGTTCACAATGAACCTTTGGAGTTGCCAACCAAAGAGAAAAGTACACAACTTGACTGTGTTTGTTAGAGCTTGGCACTTACAACAACTGGGTGGAGGGTCTGATTCACGCTGGGGCCTATAAAAGAAAATGTATGCACTGACTGCTGAAAATTAATATTGTTTCTCCAGATAAGTGCAACTGCTGACTGACATTACTAAAAATGTTGAAATACATGAAAATAGAGCTTTTTGACTGTATACGTCATTGCTTTTGAATTTAGAATGCATTAGCAGATTACATGCACTCTTGCACAATTGTATTGCAGAGGCAGTAGCAGTGCATTACATGCGGTGCCCGCATGTAAATTACCAGATGATGTATATCTACCGTTTTGTCCAGTGACAATCTGTGTGTGATCCAGACAAGGCTTGAGCTACGTTGGATGTCAAACTTTCAGTTTTGAACTGTAATCAATGTAAGCATTCCCAGAATTGTGTGTCGTCAGCGATGAGCTGAGTAAATACGCATGGTTCTTTTTTTCTGGGACAAGGTGTAAACTTAGGAAGATAAAAGGAAGATTTTGTATGTGTAGGGTCCTTGCCTGAAGGTTCTGCAGGAATAGGCTTCCCTTGAAGTCAGCGTCTTAGTGATTTAGTGTTTGATTGATTGATTATACCCTTTTCTTCACAAAACCCTTCGGGCCTAGTCCTCTCAGCGATAGCTTGGCTCTCCTGTTTTTATTTGGGGCTGTTTATACACTGTGTGCACAATTATTAGGCAAGTGAGTATTTTATCGTATAATTATTTCAATGCACATTTTCCAACTCCAAACTATATAAACTTGAATTCTCATTGGATTGAATCATTTTCAGGTGAAATGTATTTGTGTAATGAGGGAGGGTGTGGCAACAGTGAATAACACCTTATATCAAGGTGTGCATAATTATGAGGCAGCTTCATGACCTCAGGTAAAATGTGCCAAAAAATAGATTGAACTGATACTGAAAAGTCATAAATTGTAAAATGCATTTCAGACAGATGCATCACTCTTGAAATAGCTGAACTATTGACCACGAGACACTCAAACGTCTTTTTGCTAAATAGTCAACTGGGGTTTTATGGAGAAGAAAAGACGCGAATGAACTTCCAAAGAATTAAACGTGAAGCTACACAAATACAGTTTGTTTTTAATGTCTTGATTATCGTGTAATTTTTCTTTTTCCGTTGGCAAAAAAAGTGAAATTGTCTTGTTTCAAAATGTTTGCAGTGTGGTACAGGAAGAACTCCTTAGCATTCAAGAAGGCCATGTTCTTTATGCAGGACAACGCTCCATCACATGCATCCAAGTACTCCACTTCTTGGCTAGCAAGCAAGGGCCTCAAAGATGCCCCAATAATGACCTGGCCCCTTTCCTTACTTGACTTGAGCTTGTGGACCCTTCTCAAATGTGAGATATACAGTCAGGGAAGACAATAAACCTCTTTGAACAGCATTTGGGAGGCTGTGGTTGCTGCTTCAGCGAAAGTTGATTGTGAACAGATCAAGAAACTGACAGACTGAGTGGATGGAAGGCTCATGGCAGTTATTGAAAAGAAGGGTGGCTATACCGGTCACTGAATAAGTCAAGAAATGTTATTTAATTTTCATTTTGTGTTACTTATTTGTTGCACTTACTCTAAAAATTGAGAATAAACAATTGAGTTGGAGAAATAATTTTTGTAATTTAGTTGCCTAATAATTGTGCACGCTTATTGTTGCCTAATAATTGTGCACACATACACTCACCTAAAGGATTATTAGGAACACCTGTTCAATTTCTCATGAATGCAATTATCTAATCAACCAATCACATGGCAGTTGCTTCAATGCATTTAGGTGTGTGGTCCTGGTCAAGACAATCTCCTGAACTCCAAACTAAATGTCAGAATGGGAAAGAAAGGTGATTTAAGCAATTTTGAGCGTGGCATGGTTGTTGGTGCCAGACTGGGCCGGTCTGAGTATTTCACAATCTGCTCAGTTACTGGGATTTTCACGCACAACCATTTCTAGGGTTTACAAAGAATGGTGTGAAAAGGGAAAAACATCCAGTATGCGGCAGTCCTGTGGGCGAAAATGCCTTGTTGATGCTAGAGGTCAGAGGAGAATGGGCCAACTGATTCAAGCTGATAGAAGAGCAACTTTAACTGAAATAACCACTCGTTACAACCGAGGTATGCAGCAAAGAATTTGTGAAGCCACAACACGCACAACCTTGAGGCGGATGGGCTACAACAGCAGAAGACCCCACCGGGTACCACTCATCTCCACTACAAATAGGCAAAAGAGGCTACAATTTGCACGAGCTCACCAAAATTGGACAGTTGAAGACTGGAAGAATGTTGCCTGGTCTAATGAGTCTCGATTTCTGTTGAGACATTCAGATGGTAGAGTCAGAATTTGGCGTAAACAGAATGAGAACATGGATCCATCATGCCTTGTTACCACTGTGCAGGCTGCTGCTGGTGGTGTAATGGTGTGGGGGATGTTTTCTTGGCACACTTTAGGCCCCTTAGTGCCAATTGGGCATCGTTTAAATGCCACGGCCTACTTGAGCATTGTTTCTGACCATGTCCATTCCTTTATGACCACCATGTACCCATCCTTTGATGGCTACTTCCAGCAGGATAATGCACCATGTCACAAAGCTCGAATCATTTCAAATTGGTTTCTTGAACATGACAATGAGTTTACTGTACTGAAATGGCCCCCACAGTCACAAGATCTCAACCCAATAGAGGATCTTTGGGATGTGGTGGAACGGGAGCTTCGTGCCCTGGATGTGTATCCCACAAATCTCCATCAACTGCAAGATGCTATCCTATCAATATGGGCCAACATTTCTAAAGAATGCTTTCAGCACCTTGTTGAATCAATGCCACGTAGAATTAAGGCAGTTCTGAAGGCGAAAGGGGGTCAAACACAGTATTAGTATGGTGTTCCTAATAATCCTTTAGGTGAGTGTATATTCACCTGAGAAAGATCAAAAAGAAAAATCCTTGGTTAAACATTCAAGTTGGAAGTTCAATTATATTTTGGATTAATTGAGAGCATTGTGTTTGTTCAACAATAAAATAAATCTGGAGGAATACGATTTGCTTAATTATTGTGCACGCAGTGTATTTGTCTGTGGGTGCTTGTTTCCACGCATACTTGAGTCCGATCTCATTTTGTCATCGAAGAACTGCGGGTCAATTTTGCAGTAAACAGGAGTTGATTTTCATTGACAGGAACCTCGTCTGGGAAAGCATGCAATACCTTGGCAAATAAGGCACTGATACAACAAGCTGATGTAGATCTAGTTTCGCATTGTCAAAAGGAAAAGCTCAAGGCATGATCTGAAGTTGATTAACTGTATTCTATATTCTCTGTGTAGAGTTAACTCTGTGTTTGTGTGATCAGTGTCACATCTAAAATGTGACTGATGATCACGTCCGCAATGAGATTCGGCAAGTCCATCAAAGTCCGAGACATCTGTCCCTCACTTCTCAGCCTTACCGCACCTCGACACAATAAACAGGATGGGTGATTGAGAGCAGCTGTCAGTGTTTGGACTAAATGAGAGTACAGCCTCCTCAATGATTAATGGAAGGTCAATAAAGATCCCTCAGTGCACCATAATTTCACTGTATACTGTGCCAACAACCAACAGCACAAATATACATTTTAAGGATTATGTTGTAGCTAAGGGTTAATCCTATAACTTCAATTTAAGGATGATGTTGTAGCTATGGGTTAGTTATAAATAAATAAAATTCAGGCGCATATTAAAAATCACAACAATGGTGTACGTTTGTTGATTATTGTGGCATAACATTGCTTTTTCGGTGTAAGTGTACCTCTTCTATCATAAGTTACATCCTCATAAAAGCACAATTTCAACTACTAAATTAGAGATCACAAGGCTAATGCTCTGTCTCTGTCCAAGGTAGTTGTAGTAATATTGTTTACAGCATCTCCATGGGGGGTTTATACCACTTGATCTCACACTTGATCTCTGGTGAACCGCAGTGAGGAGGCGAGAAAGACTGAAGTGATGTCCCATTGAACCGATGAAAGTGACACGTGGACCACAACAGTCTGGCTCCACTCTCTTCTTGGTCACAAAAGTGTGTAGAGGAAAGAGCTGGAAAGACTTATTCCCAAGGATACACAACATCCTGTAAAATGCTGTATATGGAGGCCTCTGAAAAAAGATGTTATATTTCCCTTGACGCAAAATTCTCAATTTAACTCCCTGTCCCCTATCGTGTACAATGACTCAGAAACTCCACAAACATAAACTGCTTAAAAATATATATATTATCTATTCACTGAGAGGCTGATTCAGACCAGGAGGTGCGTAACAAGGTTTGCATTTGTGGTTCCCTTTCGCGCAACAAATAAATGTAATTTAACCCCAGAACACACACGCAGGTGGCTTATCAATTTCATCAGGTTAAAGAATACTATATATTTTGACCCCTTCCTCTTCTCCACATGTTTTGTGTTATAGACTTAATTTATAAATTATAATACATGTTTGCCATCAATCTACACACTGTACCCCATTATGAAAAAGAAACAAAATGTGTTTTTAAAAATGTAAGAATAAAAAAAATAAAAAAATAAACACCATGCCTCGCCATCGGGATGGTTTTAGTCTGATGATGAGCAGTACCTTGTATTCAGCAGACCTAACACTTGGCATTGAGGCTTAAAGTTTTCCTCGATTGCTTAAACACATTTTTTGAACCTATGCCTCGTATTCCCAAAACAGTAAACAAATCCATAACGTCTCACCCAATTCACTAAACATCCTATTTTCAGGTCGAAATGAAGTGCTTTATCAAAACCATTAACTCTTGCTGAAAAACCAAACTTTGACCTCAGATGGGACATACAAGCCGTCACATCATACACACTAAAACTTTGTTTTACACACTGGTGTAATAAATTCAAAACAACATTTCCAAAACTGTTAAAGTTATGTTGCCACAAACCTTTTCAGATGAACACAAGACACAAACAATGGTTACATTGGCACATTTTATTCATTACTGTATTACTGTATTAATACTACACAGTAAAAAAAATTACAAATATTATTCTGCATCAGCATCCCGTCTTTGCTCTGGGTCAGGCCAGAGAATCTCCTCCACATCACAGGCTATATTGGCCCTAGCCAGGCAGTGGGGGTAAATCCTCTTGCATGCCTGATCCACCCCTGGCACGCATCTATTGATATGTCTAGGCAGGCTTCTTCCATGGCCTGAAGGAGGTGAACACGCATATAAGGTTCTCGGTCATACACTTTCCACCGCCATGCCGAAAAAAACTCCTCTATTGGGGAGTATGCAGGCAGAAAGAGGTTGGAAAATATTGGGTTATCGGTAAACCAGTCACGAACCAGAGCAGCGCGATGGAAGCTGACGTTATCCCAAACAACAACATAGTGAGGGTGCTCTGGTTGTGCTGGTTCCCTGTGGTCCAGCTCCCCCTTCTCCTTCTTTTGGTGAGGTTGAAACCAACCTCATCCACAAAGATAATTTCAGGTGGAGCAGGCCAGCCTTCAATCTCAAAGATCCTCTGCAAAACACATCAAAACACAAAAGAGTATATCACTACCCTAAAGCACAGTTCAAGAGGGCACAAATGGCAGCATAAACTGCTATACTGTGATGGTGCACAATACTTCATACAATATCAAAAGTCATACCTGAACATATTCCACTCATTGGTCTTTTACCCTGTCAGAGTTTCGTTCAAAAGGGACGCGGTACACCTGTTTCATCCGGAACCGATGCTTTCGGAGAATGCGATCAATTGTGCAAAGTCTGATGGAATTTATTCCTTGAAAATGATTATTATCCTCAATCACTCTCCTTTGAATCTCTCGCAGGCGGATTACATTATTGGCAATGACCATGTTTACAAGCTCCCTCTCTTGCTCCTCTGACAAAAGCCTTAGCCTCCCACCACCAGATGGTCGTCTCTGTATCCTACAGAAATAGAAGCATGCATTACTGTACATTTGATGGATTTATTTAGTATTACAGAATCATAGAACAACAGTGCATGTGATGTCAAAGCACAGAGTACAGCACTCAAAAGTTACTGTACAGAGCAGTCATACTGTAAGAACACCTACTTGTTTTCCTCCCTAAAGGTTCTGATGATGGAGGCGACGGTGAAGCGACTCAAATTAGTTTGGACTCGTTGCCCAGCCTCCCTCATGGTCATACCATGGACAAGAACATGGTCCACTAAAGTGGCTCGAACTTCATCCGAGACTGCTGGTCTCCTTGCCATTACTCCTCTTCTACCTCGTCCTTCACCTTGTCTTCCTCGTCTTCCTCCTCTCCCTCCTCGCCTTCCTCCTTCACCACGTCCTCGTCCTCCTCCTTCTCCTTCACCACGTCCTCGTCCTCCTCCTTCACCACGTCCTCCTCCTTCTCCTCCTCCTCCTCCTCCTTGACCATGTCCTCTCCCTCTCCACCATCATTTCTCTGTGGATCCATTGTTCCAAAACTCAATGAACTGACTCTGGCCATTTTATCTATCTATTGAAAGTTTTGATTGGTGTGTGATCAATTTTGACCCGTAGTGTTTCCACCTGGGTAATTGTGTGCTAATTGAGCTTCAGCTATGCTGACTTGAGTGAGCAATATTGAATGCTGTGCTTTCTAAATGACAACATGGTGTAGGCAAGGAGAAATTAAGGGATTTGTGTGTAGAGTTTTCCAGTAACAGTTCAACGAATCTGACTCATGTGTCAAAACCAGGGAATAGTGTTTATAGTTTAGTGAAATGGGTGTGCTTTTTGAAAAACTGGCATTATGGTTTTGAAATTTTGGTTAAAAAGCCTGGTTATAGTGTTTAAGCAATTGAGAAAAACTAATAGTTCAGAAACTTGGTCTCATCAGACCCAAGAATGTTTTTCCTCAATGCTCTTAGACAGGGATGTAGCACATTCTGGGCCCTGTGCATAGGTGGTCTCTAAGTGGTCCTCCCCTCTTTATTCAAGATTCAAACATAAACAACAGCCCCTGTAAATGTTAGGCTTCTGTATACTTTGTACCCCCTTTCCCCCTGGTCCAACACCACTGCTCTTAGAGTCCTACAGACGGCATGTCATATGCCTTTTACTCAGGAGTGGCTTCTTTCTAGCTACCAGGACTGGCATCTGTCAAGCCACTTCACCATAAAGGTCTAAATTAATGGAGTGCTCCAGAGATGTTTGTCAGCAGGTTCTTCTATATCTGAAGAGAAGCTCTGAAGCTCTTTTAGAGTGGCTATTGGGTTCCTGGTCACCTCCCAGGAGAAAAACCCTGAACAAAGTGCCTTTGCAAAGTTCTCACTGTTACTGATTACTATTTGTCAGGCCTGCTGCTGAAAATCTTTGCATGTGTCTGCGTCTATGTATGCTACGTACCTGCCTCTCCCCCTGAAGCGTTAAGCCCTACTGTAGGCTACGTACCTGTCTCTCACCCTGAAGCTTTAAGCCCTACTGCAGGCTACGTACCTGCCTCTCCCCCTGAAGCGTTAAGCCCTACTGTAGGCTACGTACCTGCGTCTCCCCCTGAAGCGTTAAGCCCTACTATAGGCTACGTACCTGCCTCTCCCCCTGAAGCTTTAAGCCCTACTGTATCCTATTTACTGATATAGAAGATAGGAAGAAGTATAAGGATAAGACCATTATCACTTTTCACAATGGATTAATTAATTCAAGAAAATAAACGTTCTTGATGCTGGAACCACTCGGCCCAAATGAGCTTGTTAGCTAACTAACTCGGATCCAGTGATTGCTAATTTTGAGGCACTGGATATGTCAAACTAGCTAGCTTGCCAATTCTGTTCTAGGTTCCTGTTGTCACATTGACTGAAGTAATTAACTGGCTAAACGATGAGAATATCATATAGAAAAAGGAACTATATAAACTGGGGGTGTCGCAATATACCGATATTGATGATAACTGTGATATTAAAAAAATGAAATATTGATATCATGTTAATAATACACTAGGCGAAACGTAAGTTTTTTTTTTCTCCAAAAACCCCTCTCAGTTTTTCGATACTTTATTCATGTCACGTATAGACAAACAATCCTATGCACTGGCGTTGAAATCAACTTCGGGAGAGATCCGCAAAAATGCGCCGTTTTTGTAGCCTATTCACATATGGAAAAAGGGATGTATTTTTTCAAAACCTCCTCTCTGTGTTAGGCCTTGTTGATCTTTTGTTGCCTTTTCACTATCCATAAAGTGTAGTTGTTCTTTTTATATGCTTTTATTTTTTGGTTACAGACTCTCTCCACCACCATACACTTGTATATTGAGTGTAATTCATTTGCCAAAATAAAAAAAAAAACACATTAAACAAAGTTGAAGATTCATGTGACTGATAGCATTTTAATTTCTTCAAATATTCTACATATAACGTGATAATATCATTAGGCTACCGTGAATTATTTCGGCCATGTAGTGAATCTGATATTGTGACAGCCCTAATATAAACCAATACTTTTTGGGTCTTAGAACCGGTTTAGAACATTATTTTGCTGGAATTGAACAAAAATGAAGTCGGTCTTATAAGCACTAATGGTAAAAATGGTAGGAGCGTCTTCTGTGTATTGAAGGGGTTATGCCATTTGATTCCTTCCAACCTAAGGTAAAACAAGTTGGAAAATTACCGAATGTAGAATTTTAGTTGAGTGAATAGTGTAGAATAAGAATCAGAAAGAGTTTTATTGCCAAGTATGTTTCACAACAAACAAGGAGCTGTTCATTGGTGCAACAATTTATACAAAAGGAATAAGGGAACAGTGGACTGAGAATAAAAATAGTAGGCTGTGCATTAATAAATTACAAAAAATGTAAACATATATTATATATATATTATATATAAAGTGCAAGATTTTGTCCAGTTGAGGGTTGAGTGTGTATGTGGTGAGGGGTTATAGATTTGTCTAGTTGAGGGTTGTGTGTGTATGTGGGGAGGTGTTATAGATTTGTCCATTTGAGGGTTGTGTATGTATGTGGGGAGGGGTTATAGATTTGTCTAATTGAGGGTTGTGTGTATGTGTGGAGGTGTTATAGATTTGTCCATTTGAGGGTTGTGTATGTATGTGGGGAGGGGTTATAGATTTGTCCATTTGGGGGTTGTGTGTGTATGTGGGGAGGTGTTATAAATGTGTCCATTTGAGGGTTGTGTGTGTATGTGGGGAGCGGGCTATAGTCAATTTGGTTCTGGGAGCATGCAGCCTGCCCTTGTCCTTGGCAGTGGCTGCAGTTTACCAGACAGTGATGGAGGAGGTCAGGATGGACTCTATGATGGCAGTGTAGAAGTGCACCATCATAGACTTTGGCAGGTTGAACTTTTTCAGCTACCACAGGAAGTCCTCTGCTTCTTTGTAAGAGAGGTGATGTTCAGCTCCCACTTGAGATGTTGGGTGATGGTGGTGACCAGAAAGTGAAAGGACTCCACAGAGTTGACTGGGGAGCCTCCCAGGGCGATGGGGAGAGCAGCTGGGCTTCTCCTGTCCATTATCAACTCCACTGTCTTTAGGGCGTTGCGCTCCACGTTGTTCTGACTACACCAGGATACCAATATACCCTGATCTATTGCCGTAATTTATAACAAGTTTTAATCATCCACCAACTGTTATTCTTGTATATGTTGTGTGACAGATGATGCTGGGGTTAAATTATTGGTAGAGTTGGCTAATAAGGGCAGCAACATGTCAATTATTTATGTGGTTAAAAAGTGCAGATGGTTGATTTTTATTCTATGTCTCTCTTTACACGATTTGCTCACTTACTCAATTCCTTACAGGGAGGGGTCAAAGTCAATAATTGCCATCTAGAGGGTTCTGTGCCCCTGGCTGTTTGGTTCTGGAGTTCACCTACGTGTTGGTTTCCATAAAATCACGGCATACCAGAATAACTCAACAGCCTGAATCTACAACAGCCTTGGCTTCCTTTCCTATTTGCTGCTATCTTCACAATTTAAGGTACCAGTAATTGCTAACCCTGACAGTGATAGAACCACAGCAACTGGGATCTACATTACACTCCATTGGTTCCTCTTAATATTTTTATTGCAATATGCCCCTCTTCATAGCATTTATGACAAGTATAGACTGCAAATCTACACTCACCTAAAGGATTATTAGGAACACCTGTTCAATTTCTCATGAATGCAATTATCTAATCAACCAATCACATGGCAATTGCTTCAATGCATTTAGGGATGTGGTCCTGGTCAAGACAATCTCCTCTCACCCTGAAGCTTTAAGCCCTACTGTAGGCTACGTACCTGCCTCTCCCCCTGAATGTCAGAATGGGAAAGAAAGGTGATTTAAGCAATTTTGAGCGTGGCATGGTTGTTGGTGCCAGACGGGCCGGTCTGAGTATTTCACAATCTGCTCAGTTTCTGGGATTTTCACGCACAACCCTTTCTAGAGGTTAGAGGAGAATGGGCCGACTGATTCAAGCTGATAGAAGAGCAACTTTGACTGAAATAACCACTCGTTACAACCGAGGTATGCAGCAAAGCATTTGTGAAGCCACAACACGCACAACCTTGAGGCGGATGGGCTACAACAGCAGAAGACCCCCACCGGGTACCACTCATCTCCACTACAAATAGGCAAAAGAGGCTACAATTTGCACGAGCTCACCAAAATTGGACAATTGAAGCCTGGAAGAATGTTGCCTGGTCAGATGAGTCTCGATTTCTGTTGAGACATTCAGATGGTGGAGTCAGAATTTGGCATAAACAGAATGAGAAAATGGATCCATCATGCCTTGTTACCACTGTGCTGGCTGGTGGTGGTGGTGTAATGGTGTGGGGGATGTTTTCTTGACACACTTTAGGCCCCTTAGTGCCAATTGGGCATCGTTTAAATGCCACGGCCTACCTGAGCATTGTTTCTGACCATGTCCATCCCTTTATGACCACCATGTACCCATCCTCTGATGGCTACTTCCAGCAGGATAATGCACCATGTCACAAAGCTCGAATCATTTCAAACTGGTTTCTTGAACATCACAATGAGTTCAATGTACTGAAATGGCCCCCACAGTCACCAGATCTCAACCCAATAGAGCATCTTTGGGATGTGGTGGAACATGAGCTTCGTGCCCTGGATGTGCATCCCATAAATCTCCATCAACTGCAAGATGCTATCCTATCAATATGGGCCAACATTTCTAAAGAATGCTTTCAGCACCTTGTTGAATCAATGCCACATAGAATTAAGGCAGTTCTGAAGGCGAAAGGGGGTCAAACACAGTATTATAATGGTGTTCCTAATAATCCTTTAGGTGAGTGTATTTTCCCTTGATTAAGTCCTTACAGAGTTGGTGACTGCTCTTCAACACCCATCTCTTTGGAGAGATCTTACCCATTCTGGGAGGTTGCGTGTCTATCCAATTGCTATGTGTGAGGTTCTGTGCTGTTCGTGGCCTTCCTGTGTGAGGACATTATTGCATCCTGCCACCCTCCTGCACCTTGTTCACCTCTGAATGCTCTCTAGGCAAGGCAAGGCAAGACAATTTTATTTATATAGCACATTTCATACACAATGGTCATTCAAAGTGCTTTACATAAATATCCATTTGACAGAGGAACTGTTACAGAAATAAGAAATAATAAAAACCATTAAGAATATAAAATCAAATACAGAACAGTGAAGAAATAAGAAAAATTAAAACCGTTAAGAATATAATGTCAAATACAGTTTAGAATAAAAAATATAATAAAATAAAGGACAGTGAAAACAGTCGGACGGACAGTGGCACAGTGCTCATTCATTAAATGCAAAGTAAAATAGATGTGTTTTGAGTCTGGATTTGAATGTGACTACTGTAGGAGCACATCTGATCTCTTCTGGAAGCTGGTTCCAGCTGCGACTGGCATAATAGCTAAAAGCAGACTCTCCTTGCTTAGAGTGAACCCTTGGTATTTCTAGCTGATGTGATCCTAATGATCTGAGTGTTCGTTTGGGTTTATATTCATTGAGCATATCTGCAATGTATTGAGGTCCTAGGCCCTTGAACGATTTATATACCAGTAGTAATACTTTAAAATCGATCCTATATGTAACTGGCAGCCAGTGTAAAGACCTGAGGACTGGTGTGATATGATCATATTTTCTGGTTCTGCTGAGAATCCTGGCCGCGGCGTTCTGTACGAGCTGCAACTGTCTTATGGTCTTTTTGGGAAGGCCAGTGAGGAGTCCATTACAATAATCCACCCTGCTGGTGATGAAAGCATGCACTAGTTTTTCTAAGTCTTGACTAGAAACAAAGCATCTAATTCTTGCAATATTTTTCAGATGATAGTATGCTGATTTAGTTATTGCTTTGACATGACTACTGAAGTTAAGGTCTGACTCTAGAGACACACCGAGATTCCTGACTTGATTTTTAGTTGTTTGACCTTTAGAGTGAAGGTACGCGTTCACCTTGAGAACTTCATCTTTATTTCCAAACGCAATAACTTCAGTTTTATCTTTGTTTAACTGAAGAAAGTTTTGGCACATCCAACTATTTATTTCATCAATGCATTGGAGCAGGGAGTCAATTGGGCTGTAATCGTTTGGCGATAGGGCTAAGTAGATCTGTGTGTCATCTGCATAGCTGTGATAAGAGATTTGGTTCTTTCTCATTATTTGGCTCATTGGGAGCATGTACAGGTTGAATAGGAGTGGCGCAAGAATTGAGCCTTGAGGAACTCCGCATGTCATGGACGTCCACTCAGACCTATGGTCTCCTATACTCACATAATACCCTCTTGCTTCTAAGTATGACCTGAACCATTTTAGGACTATCCCAGAGAGCCCCACCCAGTTTTCCAGCCTGTCTAGAAGTATGTTGTGATCGACAGTGTCAAATGCAGCACTGAGATCAAGTAGTATCAGCACTGATAATTTGCCTGAGTCAGTATTTAAGCGAATATCGTTTATTATCTTAATGAGCGCTGTCTCTGTGCTGTGATGCGGTCGGAAACCGGATTGAAAATTGTCAAAGTATCCGTTTGAGCTTAAGAATTTGTTCAGCTGATTGAAGACAACTTTTTCAATGATCTTGCCTATGAAAGGAAGATTTGAGATCGGTCTATAGTTGTTTAATATGGTCTTATCCAGATTGCTCTTTTTCAGGAGGGGTTTGACAACACCAGTTTTCAGGGAGTTTGGGAAACTTCCAGAGAGAAGTGAGGCATTTACCACTTTTATGAGATCTACTTCTAAACAGTTTAACACACTTTTGAAAAAAGATGTGGGAAGTGCGTCAAGGGCACATGTTGATGTTTTAAGGTGTTGAACAGTTTCTTCCAAAACTTTGCAATCAATTTCTTCGAAATCAGACATAGTAACCACTTTCTCAGGTTGTGGTTGGATCTGTCTGACCCCAGCACTACTCGAGGATGTGCTGATCACCTTTCTGATATTATTGATTTTCTCAGAGAAAAAGAATGCAAACTCACTGCACTTGCTGTCTGAGAGCATTTCACTGGGAATCTGGCTTGGGGGATTTGTTAGTCTATCGACGGTAGCGAAAAGAATGCGAGTATTATTTAGATTTCTGTTTATAATATTTGAGAAAAAAATCTGTCTAGCTTTGCCTAATTCCATGTTGAAAGCATGGATGGTGTCTTTGTAGATGTTGTAATGGACTACAAGTTTTGTCTTTCGCCACATGCGCTCTGCTTTTCTGCATTGTCTTTTCATATTTTGCACTGCTGTCGAGTTTCTCCAAGGTGCTTTTTGTCTACCATTCTTCCTGACTTTCACAGGAGCAATATCATTAATCATTAATTACACTTTTAACCTTTGAGTTAAAAGAATCAAGGAGAAAATCAACAGAGTCAGCAGATATGCTTGGTGTTAAAGATATGGCCTTAAATAGTATACTAGTGTTCTCATTTAAGCATCTCTTCTTGACAGACACAGATCTAACTTCGATGGCAGGAGAGATCAATATATCAAAGAAAATACAGAAATGATCAGACAGTGCTACATCCTTAATAATAATTGATGAAATATTTATACCCTTGCTGATAAGTAAATCTAGAGTGTGTCCATGATAGTGTGTGGGTCCATGTACATGCTGAGTCAGATCAAAAGTTATTAAAACTGTTTTGATTTCTTTTGCCATATTGTTTTCTGCATTATCTATGTGAATGTTAAAATCTCCAGCAATAGCAAAACAGTCAAACTCTGAGGAAACTAATGATAACAGTTCTGTAAAGTCCTCAGCAAAGGCTGGAGAGTATTTAGGAGGTCGGTAAATAGTGATAAGTAAAATGCGAGGGGCACCTTTTAACACAATACCCAGATATTCAAAAGACTGGTAGTTCCCAAATGATATTTGCTTACATTGATAGACATCTTTAAAAAGAGCAGCTACTCCCCCACCTCTCCTCATTGATCTGCAGACACTCATAAAATTAAAATTAGGAGGGGATGCTTCATTGAGAATTGTTGCACTGCAGTTGTCTTCTAGCCAAGTTTCATTTAGAAACATAAAATCCAGGTTGTATCTAGTTATTAATTCGTTGACTAGAAGTGATTTATTTTTAAGTGAGCGGATGTTTAAAAGTGCTAACTTAACAGTCTTACTTTTTGTCCCCACAGTAATTTTAGTTTGACGTGCAATAGGCACTAGATTAGATGGGTTTGCTGTGCGGCTTTTGAAGGCCTTAGACTTTCTATCATGTAATAGAACAGCAATAGAGAAAGATACAGGCACATTGGGTTCCCGCTTGTTCTGTAAACATTTGATAAAGTTGCTGTTGTCACAGCGGGGACCCGACCCATATCACTGAGAGCTGGTATCAGTTGTTTTTGGTACACCTCGAACAGAAGGAAGAGGGTGTGGGCCCTGGCGTTGTGATCGAAGATATCTCACAGGAGGAGGGGGAGCTGGGTCCGCCGGCTTTGGTGGTTGTGGAGCCAGCCGTTTTTTGACCGGTATCTGGGGGCTTGCAAAAGAGTGGGATAATATGGTTCCAGCACACACCAGTTTCTCCATTTTCTCTGGGAAGCATAGATGAGGAGATGCTGGAGAAAGAGATAAAGTATGTGGTGAGAGGGTCTTTTTCTCAGGTGTAATCTGAGGCTGTGATATGTCTGTGACATCTAGTAAGTTGGCAAACCTTGGTGGGCAGGGCTCAGCTGAGATTGTGTCCATGAGCAAGGGTTGTTGTGGCTGAGTGGTGTTATCATTGTCCTTGTATAATCCGTTCACCGCATGTCCATTTAGGTGCTGAAGTGAAGTCCTGTGGTCATTCATAGTGTGTCCAGATGTGTATGTGCCATTCTGGTTGTGTGGATTGGCAGAAGGATGACGGAGGAAGAAGTAAATATTGTCCTTAAGCACTCTTGACCCCAGTTTGTTTGGCTGGTGACCATTTTGTTTAAACAGTTGCCTCTGACTCCAGAAAAGATTGAAGTTGTCAATGAAGTTCACTCCTTTTATATTGCAGGTTTTTTGCAGCCATGTATTAAGCCCAAGCAAGCGTGAAAACCTGTTTGTTCCTCTTGCTGGGAGTGGTCCACTGATGAAAGTTTGGTCCACTGATGAAAGTCCACTTTCTCAAAAGGGCCAGCATTGTTCTCAGATACCAATTCATCACTATCAACTCAACGGCTTTTGTTGAATCATTTGCAACAGGATCCAGCCATCTCTGCACTGGGTGAAGGAGATCAAACATCTGGGATCGTGGTGCTGATGCTAGGATGAAAGGCCAGGAGTGGAACTTCAGAGCCCTCGTTGCCGTGGTGACAACTGGCTCTGGCAAGGATCTCTGCCTTCAGCTGCTTGTAGTCATCTGCAATAGCTTCCAGGAGATCATGGTTAGCCTTCTGAGCATCACCTGGCAAAAAGGGAGCTAGAATCCCATTTTTTCTACTTCCATTTCTTCCTTGTAGCTGTCTTTTTAAACTATCAGAATGCTTCAATGTCATCTCCAGCAGTCACCTTCTGTAGTACTGGATATGACTGAAGAAGGTTTGCCTGGGTTTTCACTGTAACCAGTCTCTCTGCTAGAGCTTGTGTCTGCACCTGCTGCGGCATTAATGCTTCTCACTGCCTTTCAGTGACTTCCAGTTGCTGAGATGCCACCTGCTGCAAAGAGCCGTTTGTTGTCTCTTGACTCTGCACAGGCATTAGTGGTGTGAACCAGTCTTGACCAAATGTCCTAGACTTGATACTCGATTTGGACGACTGTAGATACTGATATCAGGTCAGCTGCTTAGAATCCCACTTCTGACACCATATGTGGAAGGATGATTTAGGGTGCGTTTAAGAACTCCGATGTCCACAAGTGTTTGGATTTTATGCTGTTTTTTTCACCGGTGAAAAAAATTGTTCGGTGAACAAAAATTGTCAGCTTGGTAAGTTTTTCTGTACAGATTCAATTATTTGTGATTAAACAATTTATTTTCAAATTCAAGCAAAAAAATGTAAGCGCCTGCAAAAGCACCTGCAAAATACAATATCCCAAACCATGTGCTCAGCAAGGAATCCTCCCCTTTTCAGTGATTGCCTACTTCCTCTCCAGGTCAGAGTTCGAACAACCCCAAAAAGTGTGTTCTCCCAATGACCAGGAAAAGGAACAGCACCTCAACCAACAGTGGTCGTACACTATATTTAACCCCTGCCTCCCCAAAAAAATCTAACCAATACTAGTGCATTTGGACCACATAAAGTATTCACATGTTGCAATAAATAGTAGCCCACTTGACCAGTACTGTAACCCCTGCAATATTATCATCTGTCACATATCCCCGAACCCTGGTAAATGTCAAGAAAAGTCAATGGTGTACCATTAGAGGGTGCTGTTGTTAACCTTGAATAGCATTTCATTGTTAAAGATATCTGTGGTATCCCAGTGGTTAACATAATGCTAAAACATGTGGACAATTGTTAGTCCCTCTAGAGATAAGACATACTTGTCAAGAAGTTAGCTCATAAGTTTGGGGTACAGCTGGTTAGGGTAAAAAATGATTATGGACTCCCGCAGAGATTCTGCTAGTTAGGTATACGTAAGGATGCAGAGTGGTTCTGTAATTCCTGCCCAGATTGTAAGCAAACTGGACCACATCCACATTAGCTCCTGTAGAATTATGCCCATAACTGATTTGCCTTTTGAACGCATAGCCATGGACCTGGGGGACCCTTTCAATAAATCTGTCCTGATTATATATTAATCATCATGAACTATGCTGAAGCAGTTCCGCTGAGAAACACGAGCTTCAAGAGTATCGCGAAGGAGATCGCTCAACTGTTTACAAGGGTAGGGATATCCAAGGAAATTCTAACTGACCGAGGTAGCCCATCTGTGAGTAAGCGAACACTTGACTTGTGTGCAATGTTGCGTATCAAATCAATACAAAGCACTGTCTACTACCCTCAGACAGATGGTCTCATTGAGAGACGGACTTGTTTAAGAAGACCTTTAAATGTATGTTTACATATTTCTTTTGGCAAAGATGGGAAAGATTATGACTTGCAATTACTTACCTGATGTTTGCTATCTGGGAGGTCGCTCAATCCTCTTCAGGGTTTTCCCCCTTTGAGGTTTTGAATGAGAGATGACCCAGAGGGATTCTGGATATAGCAAAATAGACCTGGGAAGAGGAAGGTGCTTCAAATGAGAGATCGGATTGAGATGATAGCCCCAATTGTCCAACATCATTTGGAGCAAGCGCAGGCTCGGCAAGCAAACTACTATAACAGGTCTGCAAGAACTAAAACCTTCCAACTAGTACTAGCACTAGTGCTCATACCAACTCCAGGAAGCAAGCTTTTTATATTATTTACCAGGGACCATATGAGGTAATTGAGACAGTGGGTCCAGTAGACTACAGACTTAGACAGCCTGGAAGACGCATCCCTGAGCAGATACAGATATAACATTTAAATTCCCAACCCAAAAATGATCAACCCAACAAATTTTAAACCACATTAATGATGACATGTGGCAGTAATTACGCGCACTCTACCAATACTGTAACTCCTGCAACAACATGATTTCACAGTTGTATTGTCTTACAAAGGATGTTTATTGAAATTGTTTTCAATATGTACTGTGTAAGCTGACTCATAAACCTAGACAGAAGCACAACCAATTATTGCTTTTAAAAATATATTTTATTCCAATACAGACATTGTTTTATACACACACACACACATATATAAAACTAACGTGCATGACATGTAACTCTTGTAAAACTCAAATAGTTACACTGAAATCACAGCAGAACAACTCTCATCATGCCATGGTAAGTACAGTACAACAAACACTGTTGGAGAACATCTGAGAATAAAAGAGAACATGTTTAACCTGTGCTAGGAGTCCATACTCAACTTATCAGTATGCACTGCAGTTGGTGACTCCTGTCCAAATCGCTGTCACATATTTTTTTCTTCACTCCCAGTATTTTCCAAAGTTACCATCTCCACTGCCTGTTCATGTATGCCCATACACTATATATTGTCATATTGCTTTTCAGGGTGTAATGAGTTTGTATGTATGTGTATGTGTGTGTGTGTGTGTGTGTGTGTGTGTGTATGTGTACATGTTTTTCTAAGAGGATAGGGCAATTAACCTTGTGTGGACATCTTGTTGGCACCCAAAGGAAAGGGGTTATTTTCTTCTTAGGGGTTATGTAAACAGTTACTGTAAGCTATTGACTAGGTTTGGGTTTAGATTACAGTGAGGGGGTAAGTGCTATATTGATAGGTTGAATGGGAATAAGGTTTTAGGACAGAGTAACATAAAATGTTTATGTTTCAGTACCGAAATGGGGCTAAGAATTTCTCCAACATATGGATAAACAGTTTTGATTTATTCTTATTTTTAGGTGTGTTTGTTTTTGGGTTACAATTACTTGGTACGTAGTAGGGTTATGTTTAGGCTTTAGCAGTTAGATTAAGGATTTAAGATTAGGATTAAAGTTTTTAGTAAAATTAGGAGTTTAAACAGAAATACAATTTAATGTCGTCATGTGTAGAGCTAAGTTTAAAGAGGAAACAGTAAAATAGGTAGAAAGAGTTATCTGTTACATTGGCACATGTTTTTGTTTGAAATAACTGCCCAGCATTCTCCAATTTCTATTAAATATGACTATTACTTAAAATATGCATGAAACAGTTGTGCAGTATAGTCCAAAAAAGGTTGGATAGTCCAAAAAATGATGTTTTTAGTTTTTTTCTGTTTACGCATTGGCCTCATTAGTAAATTAACATTGTTTTGGATATGATAATTAACTTTTATAAGCGAGATTTTCACTGGGCTTTGTGCACATGGGTTTTTAATGTAATTGGTTGGATCAACGGAGAGGGGAAAACTTGCATTTCAAAAGTGATTAAACATCTTTCCTAACTCTGACCATTAACTGTACCTAATGGCAGAGGTGTAATAAGTAGAAATTAAAAGTACTTGGCTGTGTTTAACAGTTTAGGGAAGTTCCTAATTAAGAGACACACAACTTAATCTAGTCATTTAGCTCCTAATTGTGAACTTCCCTAAAATAGTGAACTTAGCAGTATATTTTAACTTTTTACACTTCTGCCTAATGCTAACCATAACACCTTAACCTTCATCAATTTAAACTTAAATTGAGTGACTTCTGAGTTGGGACATAAGCTCCGTCCTCTTAACTGAGTGAACTAATCAAATGTCTTCCTTTCAAGACATATCTTAATCTTTTTAAGTAAAACTCTACTAGAGGGCACAGACGCTATCTGTTATTTCAAGACTGAAAGACTATAGTCCATGAGATTGTAGCTGTAAACATTTTGAAGCTATACACTGTTCGTGTAGACTTGGTAACAATGGAAAAATACACAATGTAGAAATACAACATTTGATTTGACAGTGTAACACAATGGAATCATAGCGATATACATATACAATTATATATATCAAATAAATGTCTATGAACAGCAGAAAAATTAAATAGTAAGCATCTTATTATCAACATTTGTAAGTGTGTATGCTGTTGTGGTTGGCTCTGTGTGAAGTCTATACGTATGTATGGCCTTCATACAGAGTTTCAATTTCTGTCTTTTCACGTTCTTTCTAATAGCCCAGTGAATGAGACTTGGAAGTGTGGCAATGCAAAGCTAATTTGCGTGTGATTTATTTATGGAGACTGACTCATGCAATATAATCCGGGTCTCTGCTGTACGCATCAAATGGATATTACCACATTATGAATATCATTACATATTGTTACTTCTTGACTTAATGATAATACAGCACAGAATGATGAACAAGAGACGTCATGTGTACATAACATAGTTCAAACAAGTAGGAATACAATCATTACTACATGGATCTACTGTAACTAGTTCTAAAGTCAACACAGTGCTATTGTGCTGAAATATTGCTGACTGTCCATCCATGCTTTGTAATCATATTTTGTACAATGCTTGTGCGTACATTGCTACAGCGTTTATATATCTACGCCACTGACTGGCCGAGCTACTCCAATGCACTGGACCCATTCACAGTGCCCTTTCACAGTGCCCATTCACAGTGCCCATACATACCAGCTCTTGACAGACCGTGAAACAGGGATAGTATGGTGAAGAAACAAAGGATTCTTTTTGGACTTTATAATGTAAAGTCCCTCAGTGTCACAGCAGAGCCAGCAGGGGGCCAGCTGCACCAAGTCTCATTGACTGTCTTTGTACTGAATGAAAGTTTCTCCATCATCTAGAGCAAAAGAACCAAAACAAAGTGCAAAAACAACCCTCTCTCTGCAGTCGTCATCATAAGGGCTTCAAACAGCAATAGAGCTCAAGATGAAAGCAGTGCATTCTGATGGTTGAAAATGCAGGGCAGCCCTAACCTAGTGTAGGCGTCTCCGGGTTTGAGCATGTCTCAAAACGTGCCCCCTTTTGACAACCTTGATGATGTGGGTGTTGAAGTCATGGCCAGCTGTAGACTCTAAAGTTGCACAGTCAATGTTGCTCATGAAGAAATGCCAGTTCAGGGAGCAGTTTGCTACCGAATGTCCTTCTGGCGTGTTTTGACTTATAGAAGTGAAAGTGAACAAGAGACACTGCAAATGAACACTGAGAAGAGCAGCGTGTACTGTAGGCTAGTGATGATCGGGAGGACGGGTCTTTGTGTTCCATATGCATTTTTCCAGTAGGGGTAAAACAAAAACCGCAGGCAAATAATTGGGAGAGGTAAGATAGAGATAACCTATTCTAATGTGGATTGCACATTAAATCATAAAAGTACCTATTTGTACTTTTTGCATTGTTTTGTGGGATATTTATATGCACTTAAAGCGAAGAGCCATTCGGGAGCCAAATGAACTGGCTCTTTCGGGTGAACGGATCCAGAAGATTTGAAATGCCCATCACTTCCGTAGGTTGCGTAGAGAATGCATTCACTACCCGCTGTGCTTTACAGCGGAGATGCGCAAAAAGAGGGGGGAGAGAGAAAGACTGCAGTGCTGTGGCAGCAGTAAGTTGTCCAATCCGGCAGAAAGCTAACAATGTTGCCCATCTACTTATTAAGTCACCCCCTTACGTAGCTAACTTGCAAGTAAAACCAAATCCACAAGACATTGATGTTGCCGCTTCTCTTCACAAACATTCGACTCAACGTCCCTGGAGAACTACACCCACCCAGGCAAGCGTCATAAGAATGCAATTATGTTACCCAGGAAATTGAGAAAAGTATCTGCTTTATTTCCTTACAAGAGGAGAGTGCACGTGTTTATTTCAAAAAGTAGCCTGAATACAATTTATAAAAAACTCTTCAGAGAATTAAACACAAGAATATTGCCAGTATTGAAAAAAAACATCCAGTGGCTATTTCCAAATATCCCATGATATATGATGTATATTACATGGGTAATTTTCAGCGGGGAAGTTCACTTCTCACACTCTGGGTTTCGAGTAGGGTACTGACAGATGTAGACCATAGAATAGGCCTATTATTATTGCAACGCCTGTCTTCGCCCACACATTTTCAATTTTGATTACCCTTCAACACAAGGTTAGAAATGCAAAGCAGGTGTGAGGCATTCTTTAAGTTTTATCGAGGAAATGTCTAAACTGCATCGCAATTGTGAGCTCTTTGGTTCTTCTAAAAGAGTATTTATTCATTGGGACTATATGATTAATATGCAAGACAGATTAAGCTTTGAACTAACTTAAGGCTGTAAAACGAGCACTGCTGTGATAAATAAGAGTATTCTGTTAGAATTTAAATGACGAGATTAGGCTGTATAGGATTATTAGACATAGGTAACACATTATTGAACTTGACAAGTGTTTTTACTTTAAGAGCACTCCTATTGAGGCCAAGTAGGTTTAACCAATATCACTCACTACACAACTGCTTCTTTCCAAGAACCCATCCCCGTGCTAGGAGATGCTCAATGGGTTTTACAGAAATGTGCTCACAGGCCAAACACATACGTCTGTGGACGCAAAGTCAAATGCTTTTCATTAACCAGCTCGGGTTATTCTTAATTAAAAATGGGAACGCTACTCCCCACCACAACACACACACAACCACTACACCTCCACACCCAAGCCCACTATTTACAACCATAATAATTAGATATAATCTTTTTTTTAAAAGCACTCAAATATATTTCTATTGCAAAGGGAGGTTCAAATGAGATGATTAGCCCCTCTTTTGCTTTGGATAAGTTCCCACTATTCCTACTAGTCAATTACAGAGCCCTCAAGTTTAAAATTGACAAAAACATTGATGTGTAAAAGAAGATGCATCTACTGAGGAATAAATGGGCCGGATGGAAAGACTGTCAGAGGTTGGAGGGTCTCCCACAGGCCTAGACGGGGCAGACTTTGTTCTCTGGAATCGGCATCTGGGCAAAGGTGGAGCACTCAATTGGGGAAGTCTCGTCATTGGATTGGTCATTGCCGCAGAATGGGATGCGGGCGGCGATGGCTGACATCTCCCCTCCCATGCCACTCTGCTCCGTCATTCCCTGACGCTCCGACGTGGCGTTGGTATTCTCTGGCATGGGCTTGCCAGTGAACAGCTGGATTAGGCACTTCCTGAACTGCAAAAGCAAAAAGCCAAAAAGAAAATGTAAGACCGGCAGTTAAGGCAATGTTCTTTTTGTATAAGGGGGGTGAGGGGCACTTTTTAAACAGGAATTAATTATTAATTTTTTTAACTGTTTAAAAAGCACACTCTTTGTTTATGATTGTGTAGGCTACTGTTAGGCGCCTAACTCACAGGCACTATATGATAAGGTGGCATTTCACTGCCAGGTCAATAAGTGGCAATCTGACCCACAGATGTTAGAACAAGGCAGAATGGCACCTCTACCCTCAATTCGATGTACTGTTCCAAAGTAGAATACGTTTTGTTGACATTAAAACACAGTCTCAACGTCAACAGTGAAGAGGTGACTCCGGGATGCTGGCTTCTAGACAAAAAGCCATATCTCAGATTGGCCATTAAAAAGAAAAGATTAAGATGGGCAAAAGAACACAGATATTGGACAGAGGAAGAACTCTGCCTGGAAGGCCAACATCCCGGAGTTGCCTCCTCACTGCTGAAGATGTCTATTCTGTTTAGAGACAGTTTGCGTTGTTCTACACATTGTTGTTTGAGATCTTCAGTTTCTTGTCAGTTTCTTGCATGGAATAGCCTTCATTTCACAGAACAAGAATAGACTGATGAGTTTCAGAAGAAAGTTATTTTTTGCCCGTAATCGAACCCAGAAACTCAGATGCTCAATAAACTGATCTAGTCTAAAGAAGGCCGGTTTTATGGCTTCTTTAATCAGCATTGCAGTTTTCAGCTGTGCTAACATAATCGCAAAAGGGTTTCAATATTATGTTATTTTAATGGACAAAAAATTTGCTTTACTTTAAAAAACAAGGACATTTCTAAGTGACCCCAAACGTTTGAACGGTTGTGTAACTAAAGTTGACTCTTAAATTAAATAAAAGTATATATAAAAGATTTAGTGCAAATTTCTTGTTACTGGACACGTGTACTTTACAGCGTATAGATGCTATCGACCAAAAATGTATTCCAATACAAAATAAACAGGATCTGCCTGATATGTGCTTTTTAGGTTCTTCCAACCACTAGTATCCCATTGGAAACAAGTGTGTGGTCTGTATTAGGTTATTTGTAAAATAATTTAAAAAAAAAGACAAAAAAACTTTGTCTAAAGTAACAAGATACTGCAGTTCCTCCTAAAAAGGAGCAGCTAAGCAGCAGACACCAGATAAAAAGATGTCATATTTATCATAAATACTCGAATGCAAAACTGCCATTCATTTGTTTAAAAGGCACATTGGATTCATTCAAACCATCATCCAAATGTTGAGGAACGCACATCAGTGGCCTGTCAACAATGTCCCTGATAAAACAAGATCTACATTCAATTTTGACTAAAAGGATTGTGAAAAAAAGATCTTAATCATTACTTTTTTCCACATTATTGTTATTTGACAGACATTTTGTGAGCTTTTTCTGGCCCAAAAGCAGATTCCTGGAAAACCCTCAAAGCACTGCCCCTCTGCAAAATCAATGCCAATATTGATCTTTCCATTTAATGTCCAACCTATTGTTTCTCTCATTCTAACAAGTCTTACATTTACAGCACTAGTGCAGTATCTTAACTGCCTAAAGGAAGATGAAAAGAATCGCTATTGCCAAATTCAATTAAATAGGTGGCTGTAGAAAATGCAGCCTTTACAGACAATCTTTTGTTTAGCCAAAAGAATTCAGTGTATATTGAAAACATCATTCTAGACAACTACAGAATGTTGCCTTTATTTTAACAGTCATTTATATAGTCAGGAAACATGTATTCTATTGCCTGTTTTCTTTGTATTAATACTACATTTTTAACAAAAAAGGTTTACAAGGAAGGATACATTCCATAAATTAAAAGTAAACACATTTATCATCAAACATTTCTTTTGGTGTATAAAGAAATGTCCAACCTTATGCTCTCATGCTGTTAAATCATTATTTTAACCATGATGAATAAATTCAGATATGCTGGACGTTTTTTAGGAGTTAAAAAACTAAAATGTTGCACTCTACTTATATGTAGTAGCCAATCTCACCTGTTACAGCTTTTCACAAATGCTATCATACATATTCCAGAATGTGTACTACAACCCGATTTCCAAAAAAGTTGGTACGCTGTGTAAAATGTAAAGAAAAACAGAATGCAATGATGCGCAAACCATTTATACTCCATATTCAATAGAAAGTAGTACAAAGACAACATATCAAATGTTGAAAATGAGAAATTATTGTTTCTTAAAAATACACGTCCACTTTGAATTTGATGCCAGCAACAAGTTTCAAAAAAGCTGGGACAGGGCAATAAAATGTCTTGGACACTCGGGTGAAGAGAGGGGCGGAGCTGTCAACTGATCACCACCTGGTGGTGAGTTGGATCCGATGGCGGGGGAGGAAGCTGGACAGACTCGGCAGGCCCAAGCGTACTGTAAGGGTCTGCTGGGAACGTCTGGCCGAGTCTCCTGTCAGAGAGATCTTTAACTTCCACCTCCGGCTGGATCCTGAGGGAGGCTGGAGATATTGAGTCCGAGTGGACCATGTTCTCCACCGCCATTGTCGAAGCGGCCGCTCGGAGCTGTGGCCGTAAGGACTCCGGTGCCTGTCGAGGCGGCAATCCCCGAACCCGGTGGTGGACACCGGAAGTAAGGGATGCCGTCAAGCTGAAGAAGGAGTCCTATCAGGCCTGGTTGGCTTGTGGGACTCCTGACGCAGCTGACGGGTACCGACAGGCCAAGCGGGCTGCAGCCCGGGTGGTTGTGGAGGCAAAAACTCGGGCCTGGGAGGAGTTCGGTGAAGCCATGGAGAAGGACTATCGGCTGGCCTCGAAGAGATTCTGGCAAACCATCCGGCGCCTCAGGAGTGGGAAACAGTGCCCTACCAACGCTGTTTACAGTAGAGGTGGGCAGCTGTTGACCTCAACTGGGGATGTTGTCGGGCGGTGGAAGGAGTACTTCGAGGATCTCCTCAATCCCGCTGTCACTTCTTCCATTGAGGAAGCAGAGGATGAGGGCTCAGAGGTGGACTCGTCCATCACCGGGGCTGAAGTCACTGAGCTAGTCAAGAAACTCCTCGGTGGCAAGGCACCGGGGTTGGATGAGATCCGCCCTGAGTACCTCAAGTCTCTGGATGTTCAAATCAATCAATCAAAATGTATTTATAAAGCACTTTTTACAACAGCAGTTGTCACAAAGTGCTTTACAGAGACACCCGGCCTTAAACCCCAAGGAGCAAACAACAGTAGTGTTGAATTTCAGTGGCTAGGAAAAACTCCCTAAGAAGGTCGAATTTTAGGAAGAAACCTAGAGAGGACCCAGGCTCAGAGGGGTGACCAGTCCTCTTCTGGCTGTGCCGGGTGAGATATTAAGAGTCCAATTGGAATAATAAATAAATTTCTCTTGGCTAAATCCAGAGTATATTTGATTTTAGACTAGGTCAGAAGTATGACCAGGTGGACAAGGACAGGAACAGCAACGGTCCCCCCAAACCAGGTAATCCGCAGGTGTGGACCAGGACCTCATCTCCTTCTAAAATTTAAAATTGGAGGAAACTGAGAAAAGTTAGTAGTACATCCCTCATGTCCCCCAGCACAATAATATAGCAGCGTAACACCTTGGAAACTGAGACGGGGGGGTCCGGTGACACTGTGGCCCTACCCGGGGGAGGCCCCGGACAGGGCCCAACAGGCAGGAAATCAATCCAACCACATTGCCAGGCATCAACCAAAGGGACACCCACCAACCGCAACCCCCCTGAATGAGGGCCGAGTATTGCTAGTAGCGTACAGCCCAACTGCACAAGTGCGCAATAGAGAATCAACAACAAGCCAGTGACTCTTCCCCCGAAGGGCATTGGAGGGAGGGCATCCCAGTGGCGACGAGAGCCCACCTGGCAAGACAGCAAGGGTGGACAGTATCAAGCCTACTGGTCACCTTCACGCCCCCGGGCCAGGCTACACCTAATTATAAACCGTGCTGTAGAGATGAGTTTTTAGTAGACACTTGAAAGTTTGCACTGAGTTTGCATTTCTAACCTTAATTGGCAGATCATTCCACAGGAGTGGAGCTCTATGAGAAAAGGCCCTGCCGCCAATTGTTTGTTTAGAAATTCTAGGTACAATTAAAAGGCCTGCGTCTTGCGATCTAAGGTTACGTGTAGGTATATATGGCTGGATCATTTCAGCAAGGTAAGTAGGAGCAAGTCCATGTATTGATTTATAGGTTAAGAGTAAAACCTTAAAATCAGCCCTAACCCTAACAGGCAGCCAATGTAAGGATGCCAGGACAGGAGTAATGTGTTCAAATTTTTTTGTTCTAGTTAGGATTCTAGCAGCTGTGTGCAGCACTAATTGAAGTTTATTTATTAATTTGTCTGGATAACCAGAGATAAGAGCATTGCAGTAATCTAATCTAGAAGTAACGAAAGCATGGATTCATTTTTCTGCATCAGTTTTTGATAGGAAGTTTCTAATTTTTGCGATGTTTCGAAGATGAAAATAAGCAACTCTTGAGACATATTTTATATGTTCTTCAAAGGAGAGGTCAGGGTCAAGGGTAACGCCAAGGTTTTTTACAGTTTTTTGGGATACGACCATGCAGCCGTCGAGGTTCACAGTGAGATCTGCTAACAACGCTATTTGTTTTTTGGGTCCTAAAAGGAGCATTTCTGTTTTATTTGAGTTTAAGAGCAAGAAATTCTCTGTCATCCACTTCCTAATATCTGAAACGCATGCTTCCAAAATAGCTAATTTAGGGGCTTCTCCATGCTTCATTGAAATATATAACTGTGTGTCATCAGCATAACAGTGAAAGTTAATATTGTGATTTCGGATTACATCGCCCAGAGGGAGCATGTATAGTGAGAAAAGTAATGGGCCCAGAACCGAGCCTTGAGGAACTCCAAAGCATACCTTTGACTTGTCAGAGGATATGCCATCCACACTAACGAACTGATATCTTTCAGATAAATAAGATTTAAACCAGGCTAGAACATGTCCACGTAGCCCAATATTGGTTTCCAGTCTCTCTAAGAGAAGGGAGTGATCAATAGTGTCAAAAGCAGCACTAAGATCAAGAAGCAACAGGACGGATGCGGAACCTTTGTCTGAGGCCATTAGAAGGTCATTTGTTACCTTCACAAGTGCAGTCTCAGTACTATGATGGGATCTAAAACCAGACTGGAATATTTCATAAATGTTTTTTGTCTTTAGGAAGGCATTCAGTTGTTGGGAAACACATTTTTCTAAGATTTTTGAGAGGAACGGGAGGTTCGATATTGGCCTATAATTGTTTAATATGTCGGGATCTAGATTAGATTTTTTTAGAAGAGGCTTAATTTCCGCAATTTTTAGTGAGTTTGGTACGCATCCGGAGGAAAGGGAGCAATTTATTATGTTCAGCATTGGCTGACCTAGCACAGGAAATAACTCCTTAAGTAATTTTGTAGGAATCGGGTCTAGCTGAGAGTTTGTGGGTTTAGAACTCATTACAAATTTTGTAAATGTGTCGAGCGATACGGTATCAAAAAACTCAAGTGTCCCCATTGACACCTGAAATTTTCCGGACAACCAAGATTTTTAGGACCATAACTATTCAGGGATTCAGTTATTTGTTTTCTAATGGTGACGATCTTTTCATCAAAGTAGTTCATGTATTCATTACAACTAAAGTGAAGACCCACTTCACATGCTAAACTTTGCTTTTTTGTTAACTTTGCAACTGTATCAAAGAGAAATTTTGGATTGTTTTTGTTCGCCTCAATCAGGTTGGAGAAATAAGCTGATCGAGCAGACGTGAGTGATTTTCGGTATTGTACTGTACTGTCTATCCAGGCTAGTCTAAATACTTCCAACTTGGTGGAGCGCCACTTTCGCTCCAATTTTCTGGAGGCTTGCTTAAGTGCTCTAGTATTGTCGGTGTACCAAGGAGCAAGTTTCTTGTTGCGTATTTCTTTAGTTTTTAGTGGTGCAACTATGTCTAATGTATTTCGCAGTATTGAGTTTAGATCCTCGATTTGATCCTCGATTTGAATTTACAGATTTATTTACTCTGTCATTTAAGAGCGAACTAGTAAGAATATCAAGGAATTTATTTGTAATCCGAGAATTTATAGTACGGCTTTTGAAACTCATTGTTTGGGGGGCAAGTGAATTTCTTGTTTTAACGGTAAATGTAATAAGACAGTGATCCGATAATCCAGGATTTTGGGGGTAAATTATTAGATCTACAATATCTATTTCTCGTGACAGGACTAAATCTAAGGTATGATTGTGGCAATGTGTTGGACCTGAGACATGTTGGATGAAACCCATTGAGTCGATTATGGCTTGAAAGGCTTTTTGAAGAGGATCATGGGGGTTTTCCATATGGATATTGAAATCGCCAAAAATTAGAATACTATCTGCCATGACTACAAGGTTAGACAAGAATTCTGGAAACTCATTGAGGAACAATGTGTATGGCCCGGGGGGCCTATAAATAGTAGCTATGTAAAATGATTTATCGGCCTGGTTAACTTTCATGAGTAAAACTTCGAAAGAATGAAACTCTGTGATATGTTTGAGAGTAAGTTTATATTTACTGTCATAAATATTAGCGACACCCCCTCCTTTTCGGGATGCACGAGGGATATGATCACTAGTATAGCCAGGAGGAGAGGCCTCATTTAAGGCAGTGAATTCTTTAGGCTTTAGCCACGTTTCACATAAACCAATAGCATCTAGTTTATGATCAGAGATTAATTCATTTACCGCAACTGCCTTTGGAGCAAGAGATCTAATATTTAGGAGTCCCATTTTGAGATGCGAAGTGATACAATTATTTTTATTTTTGACCGAGGTGGAGGAAGGCTTTATCTTAATAAGGTTGTTTTTGTTAGCACTACCTTGTTTAACTTTTCTCAGCCTGGAACGAGTCACAGTGGCAATAGGTAAAGCTGTACTAACTACTCTGGCTATGCTATTGACAGACTCCACTATGCTAGCAGGCTGGCTAACAGCCTGCAGCCTGACCTGCACCCTATCTCATGTTGTGGGGCTGTCTTGATTGACACGCCTGTGCAACATCGCGTGGCGGTCGGGGACAGTGCCTCTGGGATGGCAGACCGGGGTGGTGGTCCCTCTTTTTAAGAAGGGGGACCGGAGGGTGTGTTCCAACTATAGGGGGATCACACTTCTCAGCCTCCCCGGGAAAGTCTATGCCAGGGTTCTGGAGAGGAGAATACGGCCGATAGTAGAACCTCGGATTCAGGAGGAACAGTGTGGTTTTCGTCCGGGCCGTGGAACACTGGACCAGCTCTATACCCTCTACGGGGTGTTGGAGGGTTCATGGGAGTTTGCCCAACCAATCCACATGTGTTCCTTTGCTAAGGGCTGTCAGGTCCCTGTACAACCGAAGCAGGAGCTTGGTCCGCATTGCCGGCAGTAAGTCAGACTTGTTCCCAGTGCATGTTGGACTCCGGCAGGGCTGCCCTTTGTCACCGGTTCTGTTCGTAATTTTTATGGACAGAATTTCTAGGCGCAGCCATGGGCCGGAGGGTGTCAGGTTTGGGGACCACACCATTTCGTCTCTGCTCTTTGCAGATGATGTTGTCGTGTTGGCCCCTTCTAACCAGGACCTTCAGCATGCACTGGGACGGTTTGCAGCCGAGTGTGAAGCGGTGGGGATGAAAATCAGTACCTCCAAATCCGAGGCCATGGTCCTCAGTCGGAAAAGGGTGGCTTGCCCACTTCAGGTTGGTGGAGAGTGCCTGCCTCAAGTGGAGGAGTTTAAGTATCTAGGGGTCTTGTTCACGAGTGAGGGAAGGATGGAACGGGAGATTGACAGACGGATCGGTGCAGCTTCTGCAGTAATGCAGTCGATGTATCGGTCTGTCGTGGTGAAGAAAGAGCTGAGCCGCAAGGCGAAGCTCTCGATTTACCAGTCAATCTACGTTCCTACTCTCACCTATGGTCATGAGCTTTGGGTCATGACCGAAAGGACAAGATCCCGGATACAGGCGGCCGAAATGAGCTTTCTCCGCAGGGTGGCCGGGCGATCCCTTAGAGATCGGGTGAGAAGCTCGGTCACCCGGGAGGAGCTCAGAGTAGAGCCGCTGCTCCTCCACATCGAGAGGGGTCAGCTGAGGTGGCTTGGGCATCTTTTTCGGATGCCTCCGGAACGCCTTCCTGGGAAGGTGTTCCGGTCCCGTCCCACCGGGAGGAGACCCCGGGGAAGACCTAGGACACGCTGGAGGGACTATGTCTCCCGGCTGGCCTGGGAACGCCTCGGTGTCCCCCCGGAAGAGCTAGAGGAAGTGTCTGGGGAGAGGGAAGTCTGGGCATCCCTGCTTAGACTGCTGCCCCCGCGACCCCGCCCCGGATAAGCGGAAGAAGATGGATGGATGGATGGAGGGCAACAAAAGACTTGAAAGGCATTTCATCATCTACGAGAAATAATATAATTAAAAGGTTCATGAGAATGTGGAGAAATCACTGTACACATGGGACACATCCAAAAAGCAATATTGGATTGCCGTGATCTTTGGGCCCTCAGATGGCACTGCGCTAAAATAGACAATTCGGTACTAGACATCACTGCATGGGCTCAGGAATACTTCCAAAAACCATTGTCTGTGAACACAGTATGTCACTGTATCCACAAATGCAAGCTGAAACTCTATCATGCAAAGAAGAAACTATTTAAACAAGATCCAGTAACTCTGTTGCATTCTCTGGGCCTGAGCTAATTCAAGATGGACCGAGGCAAAGTGGAAAACACACCAGCTGTGGTCTGATGAATCAAAATTTGAAATTATTTTTGGGAATAAAGGACGCTGCGTCCTCCAGGCTAAAGAGGAGTGGGACCATCCTGCTTGTTATCAGTGCACAGTGCAAAAGCCAGCATGCATAATGGTATGGGGTGCATTAGTGCACATGGCATGGGCATGGCATTTGACAACATTTGAGGTTGTATTTGTACTATTTTCAATTACCTATAAGGATTAAATAATAAAAGCATCAAACCCTGAGAGGAATTTAAAACAGTATTATAAAAAGGTATTAATGAAGCAATAACCATGAGGTGTTGAATTGTGCACTTTGCACTCTAAATAATGTCTAGAGTATGTCTAGTATGCAGAAGAGAAAATAAACAAACGATTGTTTCATTGTTTGAACTGTAATTCCCCAACACTCAAAATGTGTCCCAAGAAGATAAAAGGGAACATGTACATATTTTACCCAATACATAGCCATACGGTTATGGTAATTAAAATGTACACACTATTCTGCATCAGTATCCGGTCTCTGACCTGGCCAAGATTTTCACCTTCTGTACATCTCAGGCTTTATTTTCTGTCTCTATACCTTGAAAAATGCTGTCATCTTGAATTATTCTTTATGAGATTTCCCTAATCATATGTTTGGACAAATGGCAAGTTCTTGGGCCTCAGAAGTCATGCAAGTTCTACCACCATCGACCGATGTTTCTCAATTCTACAAAAACAAGTGTATTTTACATTTAGATGCATTTTATAGTCTATGTTTGCAAATCTCAAGTTCATGTAATTTTCTTGTACTGTCCCGCTTGTGCTAATACGTACAGATTCAGAGCACAGACAACAGCAATATAGACAAAAACATTTCGCATTCTTCCAGAACAAAGACTTTTCTGAAATATGTGTTCTGTTTTGATCCAAACTTCGCAGCTGACCTTGAAATCTTGAAAATTGTGTTTGAGTATTGATAAAATATAAATCCCCAAACATTTACATTCATTTGAATATTCTATTTTTGTGCAGTATTTTAATATTCTGGTAATAAATTGTTTTTAAAGTTATAATTCTGGGGGAATTAAGTATTATATATATACATATTGTAAATAAATGTATGGGACATTGTTTTAGTCAATGTATAAATGTGTTTCCAAATACATTTTAATATACAACTCCTTTTCTTTTCCACAAAGTAGCCCAAGTACTTTATATGAAAGTAATGTAAATATTTCAAATAGTGTCTGAACCCGAGTCTGGAAGAGTGTATTGCAGAGAGTGTCGAGCATTCTTCAGTAATGATCCCTTCCGGAGTAGCTGCTTGTGTGCAGTGAAAGCTGCTCTGGGACCAGAGACAAATGTTTATCTGGCAGGGATTGTAGTGTAGCCAACTTTCTCTAAAGGCCTTTACATTGAGGTTAATTTGCGTCTGTCAGTCAGTGAGTGAGAGGGACAGAGTTTGTGAGGGAGGATGCTCTTTGATAATGCAGTATTTTTCCAGTCAATTAAGTCGTTCCCTGACGTTCAGTCTCTTCAGGCTTCACACTGCTTAAGTCATTTATCTTTTCCCCTCTATAAGACAAAAGGGACAAAAGTGGGACAAAAGGGAAACTATGACATGCCTGACATATTGACATCATACTGTCATCAGACAAGATTTAATTTGCTCAATGATTAATCATAACCTTTTGCCTGACAACTGTGATCAAGCAATAATATTTGGGAAGGCATTTCTATGTTTTCTGTGCCAAAGGACGGACCTGGTAAGACAAAGCCCTTTCTTGGAAGAACAATCTGAAGATAATGTTAAAACATTCCTCCTAGAACCTGATGATGTACCATAACAGAGTACAGAATACAGAAAGTATTTTCAGTACACAATTGGTTCGCATCACAGAAAGCCTTGTGCCTCACACATGCCACCTTATTTCTAAAATGTGTATAGCTTTACCCCCTCTCCCAACTTCGTGATGCCTATTTCATGAATTTGGCCATGCTTAGTTGCAGCAACGGGACCCCCTATTAAATGTCAGTTGACTTTTACAACTGGCTTACATTTGTTCTGTTGAGTCTGGGATCTGCAGGCTAGCGGCCCATTACATTTACTCACACGCCCTGCTCTTTTATAAATACAGTGACCTATTTAAACAGTACAGATCTAAAGTGGAGCAGCCAGTCAAATGGACATGCAGAATGCATTCTGAATGCCAATGGGTGACCTACATCTCCCTGACCCATACAATACACTACACAGGACTGTCAACCAAGTCAACTGTCATCCCGTGAGAGATAGATACTTCATCAAAGAATAGTAGGAATACAATAGACATTTTGGAGACCGTTTTCACCCTTGGCAAAACCTTGTCAGCAATAATTGTAAGCATTTTTTTATTTGCTTAGGACCGTATTCAAAAATATGGAATAACAAAAAATAATGTTTTTTGTGATGTCAGTCAGAAAAGAAAAAGCATCTGCTGTTGACAAAATACCAAAATAAACAGCATTTTAACATTGTTTTAAACAATTCACTCAAACTGTGAGTGATTTCTAATGATTAGAGCCCTGAGGTTTTGGCTGGAATGCTCAATTAGAATTAATTAGTAAAGGATTTGCTTGAACGCTTGTAAGCTACACAGAAAATATATATAATTCTTTCCTACTCACCTCTGTCTTACTGACTTGACAAGCCTTGACAATAATTCCTTGTGTAAAACAAAATCTATATCTCCCTGTCAATGAGCAGAGCAGCCAGAGAAATAAAGAATCACTGTTAATAATAACTTGCCTCAAGTGGAGGTCTTGTTCACGAGTGAGGGGAGGATGGAACGGGAGATTGACAGACGGATCGGTGCAGCTTCAGCAGTAATGTGGTCGATATATCGGTCTGTCTTGGTGAAGAACGTAGATTTATTGGTCAATCTACGTTCCTACTCTCACCTATGGTCATGAGCTTTGGGTCATAACCGAAAGGACAAGATCCCGGATACAGGCGGCCGAAATGAGCTTTCTCCGCAGGGTGGCCGGGCGATCCCTTAGAGATAGGGTGAGAAGCTCGGTCACCCGGGAGGAGCTCAGAGTAGAGCCGCTGCTCCTCCACATCGAGAGGAGTCAGCTGAGGTGGCTTGGGCATCTGTTCCGGATGCCTCCTGAACGCCTTCCTGGGAAGGTGTTTTGGGCCCGTCCCACCGGGAGGAGACCCCGGGGAAGACCTAGGACACGCTGGAGGGACTATGTCTCCCGGCTGGCCTGGGAACGCCTCGGTGTCCCCCCGGAAGAGCTAGAGGAAGTGTCTAGGGAGTGGGAAGTCTGGGTATCTCTGCTTAGACTGCTGCCCCCGCGACCCGGTCCCGGATAAGCGGAAGAAGATGGATGGATGTTAATATTAGTATTCATAGTAATTATAAAGTAAATGATATAACCAATGTGTTGGATATCTTTTTATAACTGCAAAGAAACTGGTACTTGCCTGCGGACTGAGGAGCTGATGTATTTTTAAAACACCCTGCAAGAATTGACAATTGTCCATTCTGGATATCAGATTTCATTTATTCATATACTATAAATAATTTAAGAACATGCTAACACCTAAAAACAACAGGCTGAAAAAGAGAAGTCAGCCAGGTTTTTCTCAGACGCTTTCATCTCAGGGCTTACAAGTAACAATGTCTCTCAGTGTCAGTTCAGTGAGACTTTCCACAATCTGTCAAATAACTGACAGTTTGAAGTCTGATACTGAACACCTGCCAATTGTGTTTACATTCATGTCAGAATTTTTTTAATCTGTAAGTAGTTTAGTCAGAGGTCACCAATGTACACTGACAAATTCATAATTATAATTATATGTGAGCTAAGGTATTGGGACAATTTCCTCACAGGTGTTTCTAATTGATCAGGTGTTTCCTGCTGCAGTGATTTTTCACACATAAAAGAGCTGTGAAGTCTAGCCTTTGTTTTTGACTTTGGAATCTGCGTTTGATGTCAGTAGGCATAACATGAAGACTAGGGAGCTGTCTATGAAAGAAAACCAAGTGATTTGGATGATAAAAAAAGAGGAACAAAATTAGAACAATAGCACAAAAGTTGGGCACAGCCAAATCAACAGACTGTCCTGAATAATAAAGAAACCACTGGTATCTTGAGAAATCGGAAATAAAAACTGGTCGGCCAAGGAAAACAACAGCAGTTAATAACAGAAAAATTCTGTAAAAAACCCCCCAATAATACACAGATCAGCCATAATATTTTGACCACTGACAGGTGAAGTGAATAACACTGATAATATTGCCATTAAGACACCTGTCAGTGGGTGGGAAATATTAGGGAGCAAGTGAACATTCTGTCCTTAAAATTGATGTGTTAGAAGCAGGAAAAATGGGCAAGTGTAAGAACAAATTGTGGTGGCTAGACGATTGGGTCAGAACATCACCAAAACTGCAGCCCTTGTGGGGTGTTCCTGGTCTGCAGAGGTCAGTACCTATCAAAAGTGGTCCAAGGAAGAAAAAGCGGTGAACCAGCGACAGGGTCATGGGCTGCCAAGGATCACTGATGCACGTGGGGAGCGAAGGCTGGCCCGTGTAGTCCGATCCAACAGGCGAGCAACTGTAGATCAAATTGCTGAAAAGGTTAATGCTGGTACTGATAGAAAGGTGTCAGAACACAAAGCATTGCAGTTTGTTGTGTATGAGGCTGCGGTGCCCATGCAGACCCCTGTCCACTGCCAAAAGCGCCTACAATGGGAGCATCAGAAATGGACCACGGAGCAATGGAAGAAGCTGGCCTGATTTGATATATCACCTTTCCTTTAACATCACGTGGATGACTCATGGCACCAGTATGCACTATGGGAAGGAGGCAAGCCGACGGAAGCTGTGTGATGCTTTGGGCAATGTTCTGCTGGGAAACCTTGGGTCCTGCAATTCATGTGGATGTTACTTTGACACGTACCACCTACCTGATCATTGTTGCAGACCATGTATGGCATCAGGTAATCCCTGATGTCATTGGCCTCTTTAAGCAGGATAATGAGCCCTGCCACAAAGCAAAAATGGTCCAGGAATGGTTTGAGAAACACATCAACGAGTTCAAGGTGTTGAAATCCAAATTCCCCAGCTCTCAATCCAATCGAGCATTTGTGGGATATGCTGGACAAACAAGTCTTATCCATGAAGGGCCCACCTCACAACATGAAAGACTTCCCTTAAAAGGATCTGCTGCTAACATCTTGGTGCCAGTTACCACAGCACACCTTCAGAGGACTTGTGGAGTCCATGCCTCGATGGGTCAGGGCTGTTTGGAGGCAAAAGGGTAACCTACACAATATAAGGCAGGTGGTCATATTGTTATAGCTGATCGATGTCTCAGTGAAATCAGCAACAATATTCAGAATGTTGGGGTGAAAATCTGTTGTTTGCAGAAAACCTCAGCGGCAGAAAGTGTGGAGAAAGAAAGGAACTTCAGACGATCCAAAGCAAATCACCTCATCTTTGACGCATGGTTGATGTAGTGTCATGGCAAGAGCATGCATGGTTGCCTCTGGAACTGGCTTACTCATCTTTTTTAATGATGTAACGAATGATGGCAGCAGTAGAATGGATTCAACCATGCATTTCACTTGCTGAAGATGAGACTGAAGTCAGAAATGCCCCCAAACAAGGGACTGCTCAAATTTATGGCTGTAAAGGCTTAGCAAAACCAAGATTTTGGTAATGTCAATGGTTCGCAGGTTCACTGTTGTCATTGCTTGCAAGGGATTATAAATACTAGCTTTTACAATTCTTACATTTGCTTAAAGTCGAAATGTACTTATGCTTGTATAAAATGGGGGATGGAACATTGAAAGTACTGTTTTTCTTAGTTGGTAAAACACATATATTTTGAAATAGTCAGAAATAGAAGGTGACAGTATGTACTTTTGCATATGATTAGTGGTACATCAAAAACCTCAAATTTTACTTTACTGTCCAAATACTGATGGAGGGTACTATATACAGTTGGGCTCAAAAGTTTGCATAACCTTTAAGAATTGGTAATATACAGCTCAGGAATAAATTAAGAGACCACTGCAAAATAATCAGTTTCTCTGGTTTTACTATTCATAGGTATGTGTTTGAGTAAAACAGTTTTATTCTATAAACTACTGACTACATTACTCCCAAATTCCAAATACAAATATTGCCATTTAGAGTATTTATTTGTAGAAAATAACAACTGATCAAAATAACCCCAAAAAAATGCATTGTTTTCAGACCTCAAATAACGCAAAGAAAACAAATTCATATTGTGTTTTCAACAAGAAAATACTAATGTTTTAACTTCTGAAGAATTGATTTCTGAAGAATTCAGAAATCAATATTTGGTGGAATAACACTAAAGTCACCCACAAAGTCACCCCCCTTGCTGTTGGGTGACTTTATGCCACTCATGGTACAACAATTCAAGTAGCTTGTCTTTGTTTGATGGCTTGTGACCATCCATCTTCCTCTTGATCAAATTCCATAGGTTTTCAATGGGGTTCAGGTCTGGTGATTGGGCTGGCCATGACAGGGTCTTGATCTGGTGGTCCTCCATCCACACTTTGATTGACCTGGCTGTGTGGCATGGAGCATTGTCCTGTTGGAACAACCAACTCTCAGACTTGGGGAACATTGTCAGAGCAGGTGGAAGCAGGTGTTCTTCCAGGATAAACTTGTACTTGGCTTGATTCATGCGTCCTTCACAAAGACAAATCTGCCCGATTCCAGCCTTGCTGAAGCATCCCCAGATCATCACTGATCCTCCACCAAATTTCACAGTGGGTGCGAGATACTGTGGCTTGTAGGCCTCTCCAGGTCTCCCTCTAACCATTAGACGACCAGGTGTTGGGCAAAGCTGAAAATTTGACCTTACTCCATTCCTCTACGGTCCAATCCTTATGGTCTTTTGCAAACTTCAAACCGTCCTTGCCATGCACTTCACCCCAGCTGCTGTTTGCCATTCTTTTCGTTGGTCACTTGATGTCATCCTACAGTTGTTGAGTGACATTTGAATGAGTTGACAGTCATCTCTGTCAGTGGACGGTCGTTTTCACCCTCTGCCAGTCTGTAGCTTTGTTGTCCCCAATGTCTGTTGCTTGACCTTGTTCTTATGAATCGCTGTCTTTGAAATGTTCAGGGTGGAAGTGACCTGATGCTCACTGTATCCCTCTGCCAGTAAAGCCAGAAATGAACCCTTCTTTTCCTCACTCAAAGCTTTTCTATTCAACTCTTTTGTCATATTTTTTTATTCAAATTAGCGATGACCACAGCAGTGGTTTTTATACTTTTCCTCGTTAAATTTGATTTGGTTCAGGTAATTACCTAATTAGGACCTCATTACGTTAAATGAGGTGTGCCTGTGTTGGAATTTAAGACACTGCAGGGCTCAACGTGGGTTTGAAACTTACTGGCCCAAAAATTTTTTTTACTGTCCCTCGTTCCAAAAGTTGGAATTTATCAGTGTTACAACATAGAACCAAATATGTTTGTTACTTAACACGATTAATAATTTATGAAATGCATTCTGGATATATAAAACAAAATGTTTTTATCATAACATTTGTATTGATAAAAATGAATAAAAAGCTAAGTCAAAAAAGCATTTGACTTTCAAACAAAACTAACTCATTCACCCTAGAGAACAAGGCGACCAGTTGGTCCGTCAGTTGCTAGATTGGCGGTTGTTATGTCGTGCAATCACCCAATGGGCATCTGCATTTAAATTCCTGATACAACCAAGGGCCCTGAAGACAGATTGTCACCCTCCCGCTTGGCTATCATGAGGACCAGGTTCTGTTTGCTATTGGCATGGCTGGTTAGGGATTGTTTGTGTGGGAGTTGTCAGTGCCTTTGTAAAAATACCCACATTTGTCCGCACTAGCCGGGAACTTCGTACAGACGACAGTGCATCTTAGTTCCATTGACGTCAAAACAGGTCAATTATTTTTTGCACTGAGGTAAACATTTTCGATTATGAAAAAACTGGAGGATGTCAAGTTAATATTGCGATTATTATTTTAAAGTCTCTAATTTCTTTGCGGTTTCCCGATCCGGACAGTGCTTGCTAATTTGATTAGTTTTGACTTTTAACTGGCCCGGGGCCATCGGGCCATCGTTATTGTCGAGCCCTGCTCTGGAATGGAATGGCTGCCATAAATGTAGAGATGCAGATTAAGGAAGATTTGGAATGGTCTATTAAACTGTATGTACCATTTGTAAAGAAAACATGAGTGAGCAGGCAAAACACTATTTTATTTCTTATGGGATTCATATTCAGCTGTAGGTTATAACAGAATGGCACAATCATAAAACATAACATGGCAACAAAGATTTTTTATACTGACCCCTGAACAAAAGTCTGCATACAGTACCCTTAGTTCTTAATACTGTGTATTGCCCCCTTTAGCATCAAAGCCGCAAGGCAAAGCTCTCGATTTACCGGTCAATCTACGTTCCTACACTCACCTATGGTCATGAGCTTTGGGTCATGACCGAAAGGACAAGATCCCGGATACAGGCGGCCGAAATGAGCTTTCTCTGCAGGGTGGCTAGGCGATCCCTTAGAGATGGAAGGAAGTGTCTAGGGAGAGGGACGTCTGGGCATCTCTGCTTAGACTGCTGCCCCCGCGACCCGGCCCCGGATAAGCGGATGAAGATGAATGAATGAATGAATGCTGCATTCATCTTACCATACATTTTCACAAGATTCCCTGTGCCTTTAGAGCTCAAACACTCTCAAAACACCAGTGAGCCACTACCATGCTTCACAGTGGGGATGGTATTCTGTTCACTATAGGCCTTGTTGACCCCTCTCCAAACATATTACTTATGTTTGTGACCATAAAGCTCTATTTTGGTCTCGTCACTCCAAATTACATTGTGCCAGAAGCTGTGAGGCGTGTCCAGGTGTTGTCGGGTATATTGTAACCAGGCTTTTTTGTGGCATTGGCGCAGTAAAGGCTTCTTTCCGGCAACTCCAACATGCAGCTATTTTTTGTAAGCAGCCTGGATTTCTCGTGAGGTTGCCTGTGGGTTTTTCTTTGTATCCCGAATAATTCTTCTGTCAGTTTTGGCTGAAATCTTTCTTGGTCTACCTGACTTTTGCTTGGTATCGAGAGATCCCCAAATTTTCCACTTCTTAATTAGTAATTGAACAGCATTTACAAGGCTTTGGATATCTTTTTATATCCTTTTCCCATCTTTATAAAATTCCATTACTTTTTTACACAGATCTTTTGACAGTTCTATTCTGCTCCCCATGGCTCAGTATCTAGCCTGCTCAGTGCATTCACGTGGGAGCGGACAAACTCATTGACTATTCATACATAGAAACTAATTGCAATTTTAAAAGCCACAGGTGTGGGAAGTTTACCTTAAACTGACATTTTAACTGTGTGTCACCTTGTGTGTCTGTAAGGCCAAACATTCAAGGGTATGTAAACTTTTGATCAGGGCAATTTGGGTGATATTTCTTAGCATTATGATTTAAAAAGAAGCCAAACAACTATGTGATAATAAATGGCTTCTTATGATCACTATCCTTCAAGAATTTTTAATATTTTTGCATGATCAGAGATTTTCAAAATCAATGTTAAAATGTCACAATTTCCCCCAGGGTATGCAAACTTATGGTTCCGTATAAAAAAAATTCATATGATAAGACCTGCAATACAAACACATTCTTGTATTTTTTCTGATTAATTTACCATTTAAAACAAACAAATTCTGTAATTCATATTTTTTGACTTTTTTATATTTTTGCCAGACCGCGTTAGTGGAGCCGGCCTAGAAGAGCGAATGTCTCCCACTGACTGACTGACTGAGTGCCTGACTGACTGACTATCCCTTGCTAAATAGCGTAGTGGTTAGAGAGATGTGGAACAGGTCCCATCAAAACACATTATGCCTAGGATTTGTTCAAGACAGGCAAAAACTTTGCTGGCTACAACCTTCAGTAACTATGTTATAGGAAGCCTAAAATAAAACAGTTATGATGGGTATTAGGATTTGTTCAGGATAGACAAACACTTCACTTGACTATAAATTAAGTTATCGTCACCTATATTGATAGATACTGTATCAGTGTCATTCACGAATGGCAAATTAGCTATTAAAACGGCCAGTGGCAAAAGAGGATTTGTTCAGGATAGACAAAAACTTTGCTGGTTACAACCTTCAATAGCTACATTATAGGAAGCCTAAAATAATACTGTTTATTATTATAGTGAGACTATTTCTGGTAGATTTTCGGATTATGTATTTGGATTTGTTCAGGACAGACAAAAATGATTGCAGGTTGTAAGAATGACATCAATGAGGCATTTAATTGAGTATTTAAATACGTTTCCATTCCAATTTTAACAATTGTAATAAGCCGACATTCCTTCATACAAATTTGCAATGCTCAAACCTTAATAAACAGCTTACCTGCTCACAGACACGCCCACAAGTAGGCTACAAGCCAAGCACTCTGGGTGATGCTAGCGTTGGCTATCCAACTTTTCAAAAACATTGTGAATGTACCATCACAATCTGACTGAAATTGTGGTTCCTCTCTGTGCATGACCAAAGCTAAAATGCATTCACAAACCACACACTTCTTTGCAGCACCTAATCACAGTGCTAACTGAACTTAAATATGTTTAAGACCTATAATAAGATGAAATAACACAGTTTAAGACTTTTTAAGGACCCGCGGATACCCTGTTATACAACATAAAGAAAAAACATTTAGTAAATCGGAAAGAGAGGAATCTCTTTTTAACCATACTGTTCACCTTGACACAGTCATACATTTAATTACACTATATAATTGTCAGCTAATGACAGCACGGTGCTACTGTTGTATTCTGGCTTTGCCCGTAATCCAAATCGTACTCATTCTTTCTTAGCTTCCAAACAAATAAACAGAATATAATTGAAGTGGCAAGTTGTTAAAGAAGAAGGTTGTGAGATACCTGTTTGTTCATGAAGACATAAATAACTGGGTTGTAGCATGCAGCCGTCTTGGAGAAAAAAGCTGGTGCGGCCGCCAGTCTGGGGTCCAGATAGATCGTGGGGCAGATTGTGACAATGATAGAGAAGGGCTGCGTAGGGCGTCCATCCGACCAGGTAAGCCACAATCATCACCACCACCATGCGGGTCACCTGACGATCCGGTTTCTTGGCATTACCCAGCCTGCCATGGGACACCTGAGGTTTGTCATGACCACAAAAACCTTTGCTTAAAGATTTCAACTGAAAGGCTTGAAAACTATAGGACGTAATGGTTACAAAATGGTTATAACAGAACATGTCCAAGCATGTGCTTGCTAGTTAGCCAATGATCTACATTGGTTTAGCCCCATCTCCCAGTACCAATTTTCAATATGAGAACTGACCTTCCTCAGCTTCTGTAGGAGCTTCCCATAGCTGTAGACGATCACCCCCAGAGGCATTATGAAGCAGGTAATGAAGAAGGTGATAATGTAGGTGTGATTTGAGATGTTGTCAGAGTACCTGAGGATAGAGCAAAAATAAACCATCAATATTTGAATTACATTTTCAGCATTTGCAAAAAATATTGTATGGCTTAGTGTTTATTTAATGATATGAACATTATGTAATTGATATGTTATAGCATTCAGATAAGTCACTTTTGAATTGACTATAAAACACAAACCTTGTGTGGAGAGTACATCACACAAAAATGTATTTAACTCAATGTCATTGTGAATGCATTTGGGTCATAAGCAACCTTAATCTAGCCATAGGGAGCAATGCTTACATAACTGTTTAACACTTCATTTTACAGGGTACATTTAGTAATTTTAATGAACATTATTACAAGCTTACTAAAATGATCAATGTCCAAACATTTAATTACTGAATATAATGGATCATTCTGATTCATTTTCAAATGTTTTATGCATCTCTCTGGAGGTATGCCTACTTTCTCAACTACTCTACTGATGTTTACTCTCTTCCGTCTTCCTGCCTCCAGTGCAGATGTGCTGCTTCTTTTCAGCAAAAATAACTCTCCATCTTTTCCCACTGTCTCTACCAAAATATTCTGCTTGACCAATGGAAAAATTACAGCTGCTTTTGCTCCCTCCTTAACCTAACCAACAACTGGAACACAGAAGAATGTGTATCAATCCCCTCGTAACATTTTTCCATAACCCACTCAATGAGAATGGAATACATGAAACCATTCAGCCCTTTATGCAAAATCCAAAAGGCCCAAACAGATCTACAGTATAAAACAAATGCAAATACACTGTACACTCATTTAACCACTTTACACCTCACATCCTGTGATGGATACAAGATTCTATGGGAATGCCTTTTCACCAAAGACCTCATCCCTTGAGTGTGTAATTCATTGGGAGTGGTGAACCAGACAGCATCATAAATTGGAACAATATCATAAGTCAAAGCCTGGTGCCTGCTAGTGATATGGCACATCTTCATCAGTTGGCCTTCATCTTTATTTCACTCTCTTTTGATTCCAGTACATTAAGAGTTTTAGCTGGTTATCCACACGTGGCCACAATCTCTTAAATTGTGTTTCTGGAACTAAACATATAATTGGACCATCTGTGGTACCCGTTGATTCTTGATTATATTACTTAGAATTGCTTTGTGAGCTTAGCTAAACTGTCACATCCAAAAAACACACAATATAAGCACTAACTTTTACCTTGGATTGTGACCATAGCTCTGTCTATTCATTGGAAAAGCGTTACATTTATCCAGGTTCATCCCTTAGCTTTTTAATAAAACAAAAGTGGGGTGACCAACTTGTTATTGGATTGGCAACTTAAAGACACCATAAATATATGCAACATCTAGTTGGCAGAAGTTGGGGGTGGAATGGGCCTGTCAGATAGGCTATTTCTGTTTTATGCCTCAACTGAACTGAAATTAAAGTGGGAACTCTACAGCTATGTCAAAACTATGGGAAACAATTGGAGTTGATGGAAACCTAATTGTGAAATTTCCATGACAATACCTGCAGTGGCAAGCTGGGGAATTATTCTCAGAGTAGCAGACTGTTTACGGTTTCTGCGAAAATCGAAGTTGAGTTTACTGAGATTTTAGGTGCACCCAACTGAAGTGTCCCCACCCACAATCCCCCTGGACACCAATTGATTTACATAACAAGCCTAATGTATGCCTCATTGGCCTGTCTCAGGCAATAGGTTAATGATTTGGATGGATTTTAAAGGAAGTCAATGACAAAATGTGTTGTGAGGAGGAACAATGACAACAATGACAGCTCAACATCACAAAACATCTTCAGCATAATTTTCCATAAAGATAATGTTCACAACACCTATCAAAAATCAACTCCATTATATTTAGGACATTACAAACAGTTTGTAATCTCATTCTACCTTGGTTGAAGAAATGAATTGGGTGTTTAAAAACACATTATGTTAGTGCCTCAGGGCTCCATTCATTTGTGTTTCCATAGTCGCTGCTGGGAAGTCAACATAACACAAATGTTTTCTGACAAAGCGTGAGCTGTTTACTCACAGTGGCAGGAACTAGTCTACTAATATGGTGTGTATCCGTGAAGATGGCTTAGTATTGCATTGTTGACCATGTATTTCACCACCTTAGCTTTGGCTTCCTTGTTGACCAATTGACTTTGAACATTTTCTTTCCATTGTATGGGAGATCAAATTGTCATCAACCAAGGGTTCAACCCGATGAAAGTTTATAGGCACTGTGGATTGTATAGGCAATGTTCTAGATCTAGAATGCATAGGATACAGATAGAAGTGTGTTGACAATATTTGATCTTTTAGATTAAATCAATGACAGAAAGACAATATTTACAATTATTTATCTGACAATATAGAATGCAAGCACAGTGCTTAAGCAGGAAATTATCTTTTAATATATTTAGTTTGCTATAAGTCAGTTTGAATGGAAGCGCACCTTGGTTTGTGTAGTGCACATATACTTTTTACAAAAACTTTAGTATTTGAGCATGAAGCATGTACAAGAGGATACAAACATAGCAATTGGGACACATGATTATTTCAGTTAAATTCCAACCACATTCCTTGATAAATGTAACCCAATTTAAAAAATCACAAACAATACACTCTTAAACCTGTCACAGTTGTGGTGGCAGGACACAGGCACAGAGACCAAAGTGTGGTAATCCATATTTTTAATAAAGAAACAAAAAAAGCGAAACAGCAACCAGTGATGGTCGGCAGCTATAGACTGAGTGCACCAGCGTAGTGAAGAACTTCCGCTTTTGTCTAGAAGTTGGTATTGCAGTTTCCGGTTTACTTACTAATACTCATCCGCATTAGTAAACACTTAAACTCACAAAAAGATGTGTGATGCTGTTGTATGGAAGAAAAAGAAATATAATGTACGTGACTCATTTAATTTTCAGGTACAAGTGGGGGCATCATTTTAATCAGGAGAATGTCCTCTTTTTAATAAAAATATGGCTTGCGCCATTCAATGACTTCAAACGCTAGACTAGAAATAGTCAGAAAAGGCGATTTTTTATATACTTCCACGTAACGCAGGTTTAAGGCGCAATTAATACCATATAGGACCAGATGTTTACTTCCTATGCCAGTTTGTTATTTTTCAGTTTCGTTGTGAAAAGAGGTTACAGTAGTAAAATAAAAGAGGAGACCTGTTTTGGTGCTTTTTTTAGGCTATGGAATTTTAAGCTTCATTCCGGTTAGAAGAGGCTGAACGAAGGTTTGTTTCAATTCACTTGCTATGGGGACACGCTAGCGTTCCAGCTCAGCCAGCGTTCTTTTGCCGTTTTTGAGGCTAGGGTGAATTTTTATGCGTTCTATTGTCCTGCCTAATACTACACTAAAAAGGAACACGTCGCTAACTAGCTTAGCCAATAGCTGGCCGGCACACCACATTAAACTACTTACCCTCGTAGTTGTGCAGATAACTCGATACGTAGAGTTTGAATCCCTTATTCTACTTGCTTGTTGGAGCAGGGGACCAGGCATCAACAAGTCGATGGACATCACTAATGCTTATTTTAGGCATGTCTTGGAGACATCTACTAAAAACTGAAATTTTGGGCGACGCCGGTGATCGCCTTAAGTAAACCGGAAAATGATATGCCGACATCTGGCTAAAGCGGAAGTTCGTCCATACGCTTGTGCACAGAGCTTATTACAAAAAAAAAAACACAATGATCCACACCGGGTGTGGACAAGCATTGTACATAGATTGTTTCCCCAACGATCTACACCTGCCTCCAACTGGGGAGACCAAAATGGATTTAGTGCCACCTTCTGTCCGGTTCTGACTATGGCCCCCAGGCCAGTGCAGAGATGGCTAGGGGCATAGCCAGGACGTGCCATACACAATGAAAATGAAAACATAAAAACAATTTCACCTCTAAATGTATTAAAATTAGAATCAGGTCAACTAAAAAAAGCTAATAATTAGAAACTGATTAAAGAGTAAATTGGCAAGGGTCCAACCATCCATAGATTAGAAACTGGTTTGGCCCTAACCATATGGGTGTCGTAACACATCATGCCAAGATCAAAAGACATATTTGAAGTCCTCAGAAGAAAGATTATTGCTGCCCGTGAGTCTGGGATAGGTTACAAAGCCAGAAGAAGCCTCAGCCCCCCCAAACCCACCCCAACCACATGGCCCAACTAGCAATTTATTTCAGGTCAACTTGGTCCCAATAGTGCATACAAAACTGGGCAGAGCCAGAGTGGGTGGGACATTTTCAATATATCTGGATTACAGCTTTGAGCGACCTTAATGCTTGATTAATGCTTTATTCTATCAACATCCTCTAGGTGACTTAATCACATAAAATGGTCACGAGAGCAGAGAGAAAGGCCAGTGCCTGCACACAGTATTTTTTCCACACACACTGTACTCTAAAAATGCTGGGATAAAAATAACCCAATTTGCTAACACAGCAGTGGTTAATAGTGGATAGAATTTCCATGAAGAGCAGATTGTATTCCATATTCTACATTTTGGAGCTTCATTTGCCACATAACATTTCTATATAAACTTTCCAAAATGTAAAAATACACTGATTTCAGGTCTGAACTGATGAACTGATTTTACTCTCATGGGTGGAAATAAATGTCATGCCCTTACTATGCTACACCTTCAGTCTTCTGAACGAACAAGATATCAGTAACCAGTAGCAGTTTTTAAAGACCTAGTACCTTCAGAAATTTCATTAGGCCGGCTTTCTTGATATTTCCACCATGAGGTACTATGTGACATCTTGATATTCTGGTGCATGTCATACAGTACTTTGATTGTCTTCATCATGTTCTGCGTATCAACTGTTTTATAGGCACCAATAATAAATGTATCTTTCATAGACAAGCTTTACATGTTTTCTGTTAGACTACTACCCAAACACATTGTAATGAGTAGAATAACTGTTCACCTAACCAAAAATGCAAGAGAGCACAACCTAAAAGTACAGCACAGGAAAGAAGGGAAACATGTTCAGGGAAAAACCAGAAAATGAACCAGGCAAGCCTACTTAAGCCAATTAAAAGTAAAAAAAAATGGTTGTTGCCCTCACTGGATTAAAAAACAGATCTCCCACATGAGTGGCTGTGTTTTTAACCACTACACCACAGTCCAATATCTTTGCCCAGTGTCGGTATTACATCTTGACATTTGCTCATTCAGTCATGTATGCACATCATGCAAAGTTTGAATATTTCACTAGGCACCATTAATCATTGTCTTAAACTGACTGATGTTTCTTATAAGTTTACATCCACCACAAATAGCATCTATGAAATGTATAGCTTTTGCCACTGGCTGTTTTAACAGCTTATTAGCCAGTTATAGGCTTACTAGTATCTACTAACTTAATACTTGGAATAGTCATAAGTTTTGAGCAATTGCTAGTGAGACTGAATATAAACTCAGCCAAAGCAATTTCATGGCACAAAAACATTAATTTTTCTTTCATTCATGAAGGACATTGATACAATAACTATCAATAGATAACTGACTTTTTAGTCAAGTGAAAAGATGAGAGAATCGTGGAAATCCCAACTCTTTTACTGCCCAAGGGGTTTTTATCAACCCTATATTACCCCAAAAATCACGCACGGATGCTTATTTCAAAGGACCACCATAAATTGTTGCAATATAAACAGTTTTACTATAGGCTTACTATAACGTAGCTACTGAAGGTTATAGCCAGTCAAGTCTTTATCTATCCTGACCCAAAAAGCTTGCACAGATGCGTACTTTGAAAATCCACCAGAAAAAGTCACAATATAATTGAACAGTTTTATTTTAGGCTTACTGGAACATAGCTACTGAAGGTTGTAGCCAGAAAAGGTACAGGTGAAATTAGTACAGAGTTAAAATTTAATTAGGAGGTTTAAGGAAATGTTGAAGGAGCATTTAACTACTTGCACCAACATTTTCCAGAAGGCAATATCTGGGTAGTGCCCGCTGGTAGTCGGTAGCTTTTTTAATTTCATGTTAGGGTCAAATTAAATTATTTTACACAAATAATTAAGTGTTGGAGACAGGAGAAGGCGGCACATATGTTGTGTGTGTATGATTAATATTGGCTGCTCAAATAGTTGAAATGTACAGTGAGGGAAAAATATTTTGATCCCCTGCTGATTTTGTACCTTTGCACAATGATAAAGAAATTATCGGTCTATAATTTTAATGGTAGGTTTATTTGAACACTGAGAGACAGAATAACAACAAAATCCAGAAAAATGCATGTGATTTTTTTAAATAAATTGATCTGCATTTTAATGAGTGAAATACGTTTTCGACCCCTCTGCAAAACATTACTTAGTACTTGGTGGCAAAATCCTTGTTGGCAATCACAGGATTTTGTCCCACTCCTATTAGCAGATCTTCTCCTACTCAACAAGGTTTCGAAGCTGATGTCTGGCAACTCAAACCTTCAACTCCCTCTACACAGATTTTCTATGGGATTATGGTCTGGAGACTGGCTAGGTCACTCCAGGACCTTAATGTGCTTCTTCTTGAGCCACTCCTTTGTTGCCTTGGCCATGTGTTTTGGGTCATTGTCAAGCTGGAATACCCATCCACAACCCATTTTCAATGCCCTGGGTGAGGGAAGGAGGTTCTCACGCAAGATTTGATGGTACATGGCCCCGTCCATCGTCCCTTTGATAATGTTTCCACCTCCATGTTTGACGGTGGGGATGGCGATTTTGGTCTCATCTGACCACATCACTTTCACCGAATTCTCCTCTGAATCATTCAGATGTTCATCGGCAAACCTCAGACGGGCCTGTACATGTGATTCTTGAGTAGGGGGACCTTGCGGGTGCTGCAGGATTTCAGTCCTTCACGGCGTAGTGTGTTACCAATTGTTTTCTTGGTGTCTGTGGTCCCAGCTGCCTTGAGATAATTGACAAGATCCTCCCATGTAGTTCTGGGCAGATTCCTCACCGTTCTCATGATTATTGTAACTCCACGAGGTGAGATCTTGCATGGAGCCCCAGACCGAGGGAGATTGACAGTTCTTTTGTGTTTCTTCCATTTGCGAATAATCGCACCAACTGTTGTCACCTTCTCACCAAGCAGCTTGGCGATGGTCTTGTAGCCCACAGTGTAGCAGGGTGCATTATCCTACTGAAAGAGGCCACCAAGGAATACCATTGCCATGAAGGGGTGTACCTGGTCTGCAACAATGTATAGGTAGGTGGCAAATGTCAAATTCCCAGCAGAACATTGCCCAGAGCATTACACACCCTCCACCGGTTATCTTCCCACAGTGCATCCTGATGTAACAGAAAACGGAATCATCAGACAAGACAACCTTCTTCCACTGCTCCAAGGTCCAGTAACAACGATTGTGGGCCCATTGTAGGCACTTCTGACAGGGGACAGGGGTCATCATGGGCACTCTGACCGGTCTGTGGCTGACCTGATGCTCTGACCCAGTTGTCTGGTCATAAAAATGTGGCCCTTGTCAAAGTCGTTCAGGTCTTTACTCCTGCATTTAACACGTTAACTACGATAACCGACTGTTCGCTTACCATTTACCCAGACCTTGACGTGCCCTTGTTATACCAGATATTCAACGTTATTCGCTTCATAATGTTTTTGGCTCATCAGTGTATATGTGTATAAAATTACAAAGACTGCATCGAGGCTTAAGCTCTTCCAGGAAGCCTTGTTAAGCTTTACAAAGACATGACCAAACTTTTCCTTAAAATCATCACTGTGTGTGTAGAAAATCAATGTGTGTTATTTTTTTCATGTAGTAAAATTTATAACTCTCTCCCTACTTTTGTACTTGCTCAGATTTGAAGACATTTACATACAAAGACCTGATTGACTCATAGGATTATTTACAGCCCACCCCCTTACCAAGTTGAACATTTATTGGTCTGAACATGCATTGGTCTAAGATCAACTTTGCGACATCACAGTGAAAAAAGTTCCATCCCACCTGAAAATGCTGACATTCTAAGAATTAAACACAGCTGTTACACACAATTTCAGAGTGTTATTTAAATTAGTTGGTCTTGAAAAAAGGGAAATCATGTTGTTAACCCCACTGGGTAACTAATGACAATTGCTCAACACACCTTTAGTACATACATTTGAGGTTTCTATTGACAAATTGTGTGTATAAGTAAGTGTCACTGGTGTTGCTCAGTTCAAATACAGGACAATTAAACTCAATGTAAGTGAAATGATTAACAAATCACTTTAGTAAATTATTTTTAAAGGGGCCCTTGTGGTACAATGTTATCGTAATGATTTATCATTAAGCTGCCAATTAGTTGATTAATAATGGGCAGATGTACCATCCCCCAGTGCTCAAATGCCATTGCAATTCGGGAAAGATTTCTCTGTGCCTGCATTTGTGAATGATACAAACAAGAGGACATATTTTCTCTGTTGTCTCTTACCAGTTGGGCTCGCAGGTTGTGCCAATCTTGCTGGGGGTGTAGCTGCACCAGCCAAACACAGGAGGAATAGTCCAGATGAAGGAGAAGGTCCAAACGAACAGCAGGCCCAGTGCTGCATGCTTCCCCCTCAGACGGATATTCCCCAGAGGTCGGCAGATCACAAAGAAGCGCTCGAAGGACAATACCGCCAAGGACCACATTGCCACAATCCCTGAGAGAAGACACAGTAACAGGGTATTTTGAGGCATTACTCTGTATTATTCCAGTACAGTACATTACTCTGGCTCACAAGTTTTATTGCTTTGAATAAAGCAATCACAAACTTTAAAATAAAAAGGAATGTTAGTTTATTCATTATTTCTCATTATACAAGTTTCTATAATTGTCACATTTCTACAGACGTGCTACACTCATTACTTCTTTTTGCACAGTTGCCATGTTATTGCACTGTTAATCCCCTTAAAAACATATGCAAGCTAACTTTCTTGTCATTTGATAGCTATCCAACTTCAGCTAAGCTAAAAGATAGGAGAAATAAAGTTGAGAGAAATTATAATTTGTCATGTTATGGAGGTGCAGTGATCATTCAGTGATAAATAAAAGTGTTCTTTAAATAAAAAAGAACACTTTTATTTAAAGATAATCCCTGGAACCAAAAAAGTTCATTTCAACTATGACAACAAAGGACACTTTATGGTTCTAGTTAGTCGCTTTTTGGGTGTATGTTCTGTACATGCTATTTACACACTATTGTGACAATGTCAGCAAAAATGCAGAGCAGTATATGATATCAACCACTGATTCTGGTTAATCCTCAGCAAGAGTTCTCAATGCAGAAACAATGACACTATAGTAGCTACAGTAATTAGCAGGATAAAGAATGAGGTATAATTGACTCAAATGGGGTAATGACGCAGTGGAGGTGTTATTAGGTTACCTACTAATGGAGAACAAAAAGCTATGCTTCATGACAGTAATAACTCTCTCAAAACCTTGGTCAATTACCAATGTACCCAGGACAAAGCTACAGTGGCTGTATTTCTCTCCCTAACAAAAAAACTGTGAGATGAATTCAGACAAATGTATATTTTGTTCAACAGAGAGTAACAAGGTCTAGCCCTAATGAGGTTGTTACATGTATGTTACATGTATCTCCAGTGCACCTAAACTAGAGGGTCAGTTAATACCTTGCACACAAAAGTCCAAGTGCCATTAGAAACAGTCTAAAAGGGCTGATCTAAAAACACATCCCTGTCAACAATTGTTTAATTTCAAACTGATCTTGACTTGACTGATAGAAAACAACCTCCTTTTCATCAATTCATTCAAAACTCAGACACCTTTCTATTTGTCAAAGTATTCACATGTCATACATGCTGTGGCACTAACTAGCATTAAAAGCAAGGCAGGATCATAATCTGTATAATTATTACTGTCCCAAATAAATGGGAAGATTCAGCCCACTCATTCGACTTGTCAGACACTGATATCTATGGGCAACTAGGTCAACAACAAAAGCCAGCTGTTGATGGATGAACTGCTAATGCAACATGATCTACATTCAACAGCGTTTACAACTCAACCTCTGTCCTTGTGAGTCAGCGGCTTCACCACAGTGCCAGTGTGTCTAGTCTCTATTAGCTACATTTGATTCATAATGTTGTTAATAAAAGTACTCTGTATGTGCTATTTGGGAAACAAGCAGCACTTAAAACTTGCACTTCCAAAACCGGCACCACTCCTGTGGGATCCAAACGGTAAGGTGTGTCTGTACCTTGCATTCCATTCAGTTACCATCACCTAATACACTAATCCTGGAAGACATGAGACTTTGAAGCATGTTCTCTGACGTCTACTGCCCAGAAAGCTTTTTAAACTGCCACTCAAACTTTTGATGAATGTCATATAGCCCAGCCAACGTCCCTCACCTAGACTGCCCATGATTCCTAAGACCTGCATTGGTGAAATACTGTCTCCAGGGGCTGCACTTCTCGCAAGATGCCTTGCATACAAATCAAGATAAAAACAAATGGATTAAGTTGTCATAAGATACAAATTACTGCCACGTTATGTAAGGAGATCTTAGTTTTAGGTACTTTTTCACCACAATAATATGCTTTGAAAAAATGTGCCACATGCAATAGAACAGACAGATGGCTTTAATCAGGTATTATTTGTAAAAAGAATAATAATAAAAATAAACTATTCTATTGCTGTATTAAGAAGCTGACTTTATTTTGTACAATAACAAAATAAAATCTACCAATCAGTATTTAAATGTTATTATTTTGCAATATTTTGGAATGGAAACAGCTCCAACACTGACACCTGCAGCAACTGTGCTGTTACACCAAAACCCTAGGCTCCCAATTCAAAATATTGCACATAACTATGATTCATAACTTACCGAAATAAGTGACAGCAAACCCTTCTAGTACGCAAGCCCATTTTCCAAGGAAAAAATACCCTTTGGCATTTGTTACAAAACTTATTACTCCACCGGTGAGTGACACAAGGAAATCAGCGAGGGATAAATTAACTATTATATAGTTTAAGGGCTGTCTCAGCTGTTTGAACTTGTAAGTGGCCAACATAACAGTAAAATTTTCAAAGAGAGACAGTGAAGTTACAATAAACATCAAGGTAGCCAAAACGACGAAATTCCAAGGTGCGAGATTTGTTACTGGACCACTGAACGGATCAGCATCTGGTTTGTACATCTCTCCCTCGGTATACGAAACACCATTCACTGCGATTCTTAAAGTATCCATTGTCCATGTCCAAATACTTGCACACAACCTAACACCGTAAATTCCTATTGCATTCGGGGGTTATAAAAATGTCAGAGATCTTATGGTCCATACGCATCATTCTCACAAATTAACTTTATCCTCCTCGCAACTGCAAGATTCTGAGTAGCGCGTAAAACGTGTCCGTATGAAAGAATAAGGTCAGCATCCAACACTTGAAATGTTTACTTTTCTTTCAGGACAGCAGGCTGAATTTTAGCATTTTGCCAAAAACATTTTGGGGTGTTAAGCAATGAATCCACAGTTCAGAGTTGTTGGCTGTTGGAGTGCGGGTGCGTCTCGAAAAACAGCAACCGTAAAACAAAAAGGAAAAAGCATTGCGGCAAATAAACGAACACTTCTTTAAAATAGGTGTACGGACATAATCTTAATCTTGAGAAAGTATACCAACAACTGAATAGATGTCTGATGAGCAGCATCTTGTACGCGCTTATATAGCCACTAGTCAACTCGCTTACAACGGTCCTGCCCTCAAGGATATTAGTAATGTGCAGTTCGCGAACGATTCTTTGTTTTTGAACGATTCTTTTTACTGATTCGAGAGTAACGAGTCTTTTTTAGTGACTCTTCCAACAATCTTTCATTCAAACGACTGGCAGAACATCATCACAGGTTTCACACGCGGTCCTCCAGCTCAGTGCTCCGACAAACGACTGTTTGTTTTACATTCGCAGAGAAAAAAACGATTAGAAATACGTTTTTATAACTGATAATTGGACGCAGAGTAGGTATGAAAGTCGTTCGTTCATTTTTGATTGTCGTAATAGACACAGATATATAGAATCAAAAAATATTGCCTACCGAGGTTTGCTTGAGTTAAAAAACACTAGAGACCGCATTTGAACGGTAGGCTGCAGTGTCCTCCTACATCACTGGCAGGATTCACACGCCGTCCTCCAGCTCCAGCTAAGTGTATCGACCTACAACTTTGTCTTACACGCGCGGAGAAAAATAGATCAATATGCAGGCAACATTAGAGAATAAAAATACATGTTTAGGACTGATAATCCGACGCAGCATGCAGTAATGAATCCCATATATGTATTGAATAATAGCCTATGATAAACACAGCTATAGAACCTACACACGGAGCCATTGCTTAAATGTGCCGTCCTGGGCTTGGAAACGTAATGGGTTCTTTGTTTGTGCATAATCTATAAGTAGAATCACTATCAAACTGAAGTTAGCCATGAAATTCCATGTTTGCATGACATAGTAAACAATCTGCTTTCTTACTTTTACAACCTTGGCAAGACACATTCCTTAGATGTTAAAAAGACTTGTGGAATTGATTTATGTTCAATGTGATCGTTCATTTAAATAATGACAATTAGTCGTTTGCTGGTAGGGTCAGTAAGCAAGCCGTTTTAACATTTATTCCTTGGAATTTACTAATCAGAATTTAAAACCAAGACTTATTTTTAGTTACCATAAGGACTCAAACTGTTACTAGGCGCTATATCTTAAAATAAAATTGCATTCCAAATAAAAATTTACTGAACTGTAGTAATTATAGTAACATGGTCAGATTTTGATATCCATCAATTCAACCTGAGTGAAGTTGACCCTGCAACCTACGCAAAACATTGGCAAAATAGTCTCAATCGTTTGTGCCCCGTTTGTACAGTTACCATTTTCGTTTGTGCTGCTACCATTTTTTAGACATGAAAGAATATTTTATAGATCATTCTGAGGTCACTCGGATCCCTAACATGCTCCAAATTCACCCAAAATAGGCTCAATCGTTTGTGGTCCCTTTGTGCTGGTTTTTGCCGTTAAGATCTTCATGCTGCTGCCTTGTTTTATATATTAGACATTACATTTTAGGTGATGACGTCACCAGCCCCCCAACCTGATATATAATTGGCTCAATTGTTTCTGCTGGTAAAAGTTTAGTTTGCGCTGCTAGTTTTTGGTACATAACTTACATTTCTACTGGATAGCGCATTGGTTTCCACTATAGCTGTGTACAGAAAAAGTAGCCAGTGCTGTAAATTAAAGTGCACTTAAAGATTAATTCCAGAAGTGGAGGACATTTTCAGTCCCATCTCATCTTCATCCGCTTATCCATATCAGGTCGCGGCGGCAGCAGCTCCAGCAGGGGACCCCAAACTTCCCTTTCCAGAGCCACATTTGCCAGCTCTGACTGGGGGATCCCGAGGCGTTCCCAGGCCAGTGTCGAAATCTCTCCACCTGGTCCTGGGCCTACCCCGAGGTCTCCTCCCAGCTGGACGTGCCTGGAACACCTCCCTAGGGAGACGTCCTGGGGGCATCCTTACCAGATGCCCGAACCACCTCAACTGGCTCCTTTCGACGCAAAGGAGCAGCGGCTCTACTCCGAGTTCCTCACGGATGGCTGAGCTTCTCACCCTATCCCTAAGGGAGAAGCCAGCCACCCTTCTGAGAAAACCCATTTCAGCCGCTTGTACTCGCGATCTTGTTCTTTCGGTCATGACCCAGCCTTCATGACCATAGGTGAGGGTAGGAAGGAAAATTGACCGGTATATGGAGAGCTTTGTGTTCCGGCTCAGCTCTCTTTTCATCACAACGGTGCTCATAAGTGCTGTAAAGCGAATGCAATACCGCCCCTGCTGCTTTGATTCTCCGGCCAATCTCCCGCTCCATTGTCCCCTCACTCACGAACAAGACCCAGAGATACTTGAACTCCTTTACGTAACGCCTCATTCCCTACCTGGATAAGGCACACCATCGATTTCCTGCTGAGAACCATGGCCTCAGATTTAGAGGTGCTAATCCTCATCCCAACCGCTTCACAAACCGAGTGCTGAAGGTCACAGACCGTTGATGCCATCAGGACCACATCATCCGCAAAAAGCAGCGAGGAGATCCCCAGGACACCGAACTGCAACCCCTCCCCACCCCGACTATGCCTCGATATCCTGTCCATAAAAGTTACAAACAGGATTGGTGACGAAGCGCAGCCCTGGCGGAGGCCAACCCCCACCTGGAACGAGTCCGACTTACTATCGAGAACCCGAACACAGCTCTCACTTTGGACGTACAGGGATTGGATAGCCCTCAAAAGGGACCTCCTCACCCCATACTCCCGCAGCACCTCCCACAGTATCTCCCGGGGGACCAGGTCATATGCCTTCTCCAGATCCACAAAACACATGTAGACTGGATAGGCATATTCCCAGGCCCCCTCCAGGATCCTTGCAAGAGTAAAGAGCTGGTCGGTTGCTCCGCGACCAGGACGGAATCTGCATTGTTCCTCTTCAATCTGAGGTTCGACTACCTGCCGAACCCTCCTTTCCAGTACCTTTGAGTAGACTTTCCCAGGGAGGCTGAGAAGTGTGATACCCCTGTAATTGGCACACACCCTCTGGTCCCCCTTTTTGAACAGGGGAACCACCACCCCAGTCACTTTCCCTTAGGCACTTTCCCCGACTTCCACGCAATGTTGAAGAGGCGTGTCATCCAAGACATCCCCTCCACACCCAAAGCTTTCAACATTTCGGGACGGATCTCGTCAATCCCCGGAGCTTTGCCACTGTGGAGTTGTTTGACTACCTCAGTGACTTCTGCCATGGAGATTGACGATGCTTCCCCATCAGCCTCCAGCTCTGCCTCCACTAAAGATGGTGTGTTAGTGGGATTTAGGAGTTCCTCAAAGTGTTCCTTCCATCGCCCAATTACTTCCTCAGTTGAGGTCAACAGTGTCCCATCCTTACTGTACACAGCTTAGATAGTTCCCCGTTTTCCCCTCCTGAGGTGGGGGACGGTTTTCCAGAAACACCTTGGTGCCGACCGAAAGTCCTTCTCCATGGCTTCCCCAAACTCCTCCCACACCCACTGTTTTGCCTCTTTCACAGCAGAGGTCGCAGCCCTTCGGGTACACTGCAACCGTCTCCGTACTCACAAGCCCCCGGCTGAGTGCCGCTATGTTGGAGTTTACCCCAGTGGATGAGAGGGTTGCCTCCCTACGCCTACGGGTTGTGGGGGGGAATCTCTGACTGTTGTTTGTGCATATGCCCCGAACAGCAGTTCAGAGTATTTGGCCTTCTTGGAGACCCTGAATGGAGTCCTGTATGGGGCTCCAGTAGGGGACTCCATAATTCTGCTGGGGGACTTCAACGCACACATGGGCAATGATGGAGACACCTGGAGAGGCATGATAGGGAGGAACGGCCTCCCTGATCTGAACTCGAGTGGTCGTTTGTTGTTAGATTTCTGTGCTAGTCATGGATTATCTATAACGAACACCATGTTCGAACATAAGGATGCTCATAAGTGTACGTGGTACCAGAGCACCCTAGGCCGAAGGTCGATTATTGATTTTGTGATCGTGTCATCGGACCTGAGACCGCATGTTTTGGACACTCGGGTAAAGAGAGGGGTGGAGCTGTCAACCGATCACCATCTGGTGGTGATCGGTTTTCAGTCCAACCCATTACATTTCAAATAATCATTGCACAAAATACTAAAACATGTACTCTCCAAAAATTGCATTTTTCTCTTGTCCCACCTTCCTGCAGACAAACTTGCACATCAAATATAACAATTAAAATAGGTTTTAAATCTACTTTTTTGGTATGAATTTGTTGATATACAGCTCTGGAAAAAATAAAGAGACCACTGCACCTTTTTCTTTCCTTTCTAAAAATGTTGAAAAGGAAAGTTTTGTGTGAGGAACAGAAGCGTTCAATTTGCAGTGGTCTTTTAATTTTAATTTTAACCCTTCTCTTCCTCACTCAAAACATTCCTTCTCAACTTTTTTGGAGAGGAAAGAAAAAGGTGCAGTGGTCACTTTTTCCAGAGCTGAGTTGTAATTGTTAAAACAATTTGTTTAATCATCAACATATTTTAAATGATATCAGTTATGCACTGAAGTTGTGTCCCACAAAATGCATGCAGCCCTGTTCCTGAAATATTTTTAGCCTGGCAGAGGAAGAGAAAAAACAGTGAGTCACATGAAAGAGTAAATTACATCATCACGCCATTTGCTAACACCATGGGCAGAGTCCTATCTTCTATTTTTCATATTTTCATACGTTTCAGCCTTGATTGAGGGTGTCACTCTAACCAACTCAACCCTATTATTAATTATCAGAATAATTAAAATGAATTTCAAAGTTTTTATGTACAGGTGCATCTCAAAAATTTGAATATCATGGGAAAGTTCATTTCCCGTAATATAAATCATGTATTCTAGAGTCATTACACATAAAGTGAACCATTCCAAGCATTTTTTGTTTCAATCTTGATGATTATGGCTTACAGCTCATGGAAATAAAAAAACAGTATCTCAAAATATTATAATAAAACATTTACAATACAGAAATGTCGACCTGAGAAGAACTCTAATCAGCCAATTCCATGGTATTCATTTTTTGTTGAACTGCACCTGTATAGCTAAGTTTGTCCTTGACCTTGACAGTAATGCTATATTCCACAGCAAGCATCTATTCCAGAAAAAAAACTAACATTCACATTGATTTGCAACCCTGTTACTATAATTCAAGTAACAGTCTTGCACTGCAGTAACAGGGTTGTATCTCCTTGAGGTTCACACAGAAGGGACTATCTATAGTAAAATTAACACTAGAACCACTTTAAACCCACAGATGACCACACAGAAGATCCCATACACAGCACACCAGAAGTGCAGTGGCACAGTCCAGAGGTTGTGGGGAAATGGTGTGTCCTCATAGTGTACAACCAAATCATCTGCCTAGGGATCCACCCAAAAAGTGAATAAGACCCAGTGTCAGGTGAAATGTATGCATAGAGTCAGGGAAAAAGGTTTTTCCTGGCCATTGAGAGACAATCTCCTTTGGAATCCCTCTTAGGATATACTGACCCTCATTCCTCATCCAGAGAACGTTACCTCACACCACATGGCCATCACAAGGGAGGTATGGGATACTCTGGCCAGCAACCAAATTAAATCTGAACATTGTAACATTTCTTAAATAATGATCAGTTCATTCCTTTTTTTGATATGCTCATTTATTTTAATGCCAGGTTGTCTGTCTACTGTAACATGACAATTGTTTATGTTTGTCCAATGAAAATGTGATCAGATCCAGTTTATGTTTTATCATTCCTACTCATCCTTCTTTGAAAAGACATATAAAACATTATTAATCAACATTCCTGTGGTCCTGGATATTTATTTGTCATGTTTATGTCATGATCTGCAATATACAAGTAATGTAATCCATTCAACCCTGTTAATTTGCGCAACCCTGTTACTCTCTTTTACCGTAATTATTATTAAAATAATCTTACATTATTTTCTCAGCTCACAAGGGTTTAACCTATTGTTCTTTTAATAGTTTATATGCATAACATATTTGAGCAGATATTTGAAAATAATCACTGAAAAACTGACTATTGAAAAGTTGTGCAGAATAGATTTCAAAAGTTGCTTAAATTAATATGTTAAGTCTTATCTGAAATTAAATGAGTATTCAATGGGTATGTGACATTCTTTACTTAATGATAAAGTATTTAATAACAAATTCCTGAGTATTCGTAACAGGGTTGCATCTAGCATAGCACACAACAAATAAAAAAGCTCAAAAAAAGTGTACCTTTGATGCCTGAACTGGACAAATCAAATTGTTTGATTTATTACCTGTTTTTCTTAAATACATAACAGAAAATGTTAAAATAAAGGTTTCATTATTGAAAAGTGTTGATGCTTAAATTGTCCTCCGATTCTGGAATGACCTTAAACATGTTGGTCAGATATATCCACTTAAAAATGTGGGATTCCATAAACTGGAATGCCATTCGGGGGTGGAGTCATTGCCTTACTGTTGCCTCTCTGTTGCTGTCCTCGGGTAATGGGAGTGAACTCTGTGGGCGATACTCAGCCCTCATTCAGGTTGGTTGCGGTTAGTTGGTTTCCCTTTGATGTTTGGCAATGTGGGTGGATTGACTTCCTGAAGTTATTAGATCCACAGTGTCACCGGACCCCCCTGTCTCAGCCCCAAGGTTTTACACCACAATATAACTGGAGGCCAGTTCTCCTTCTCCATTGTAAAGCCTTGTTAATGTAAGGAATGCGCTCTCTAAACTTTCCTTGTCTCTTGCTCCATTTAAACTTATGAGGACATGAGGTTTTGGACCACACCTCAGGAGCACCAGGCTCGAAAGACTCATAGCTGTCCATGTTCAAAGTCCTCCTGGTTGTGTTGCAGATCAAGACGATACCTGACGATTCCAGCTGCCACTCCACTGACCATTCCTCCCCCCCAGGTTGTCTCTGTCCATGTGGTCATGCGTCTGACCTGGATTATGCTTTATAGACTCTGGACACAGATGACATGCATTCATTAATTACTACAATTTGTACTTTTAAAATGTTCACCCGGCACAGCCAGAAGTCTGGTTCACCCGATCACCCCTCAGAGTATTGTACCTCTCTAAGTTTCGGCCTCTTTTAGGGTGTTTTTCCTAGTGTGCATCAACACTTTTGTTGCTTGCTCCTTGGGGTTTCAGGCTGGGTGTTTTGTAAATGCACTTTGTGACAACTGCTGATGTAAAAAGGGATTTATAAATCTGATTGATTGATTGACCTTGGAGTTCGTGTTACATTCCACACATCTTGTGAACCTTGCTGTGTCCGTTGATAGTAGAAAATGCACAGTGGATAGGTAACAATCTTTTATTAATAGTCCCGGATCTCAAATTGACTTAAAAAAATGATAAAAAATAGCCCCTGATCTATTCACCTATAATTCCGACCGCGCATTATGACATTGTAGACGTGTAGGCCACTAGCGTGTACATCGAAATGTTCCGCATGTACATTTAAAACCCTGTACTTTCTGTCCCGAACAGGGCGGAGGGGTGGGCTAAGCCCTGAATGGATTGTGATCCTAGTGGCGCCTCTGATTCAAAACAAAGTGTTGATACAATTAAAGATTAATCTCTAATGTAGAGCTTTCTTAATTTAAATTTTCTTTTATACTTTTTTCATATTAGCTAAAAATAATATGTAACCAATGTAATCTGTACTGGGCTTAATGTACCAAAAGTGGAACATTTAGTCCACATTAGGGAAGTCATCTTTGAGTTTCTTTCCATTTGCAATGCAACTTCTTTGGCTCGTGATGAAAAGTTTCAGTTCATGAATTTGGACAATGCTAATAATGATAATTCCAGGCTGTGACAGAGGTGACTAAATGGCTGGTTGTGAAAAATCACTATGGGCTTTCAAGAAAAACTCACGGTAAGCGTAATTTGATCAAAATATGAATCTATGTTGAACTATCGCTTTAAATCTGTTACACTGAACCTTTCTAAACTTGCTACAGAAGCTAGCTACTGCACCTGTTGAGCTGAGTTCAATTTACAATCTGGGTTACACAGCACCACTGAAACAAAGCCTCTAGACTCTTAGCTACAGTATTTTAGAGACCTTGGTAAGGCCACTACTCACCCCTACTAATGGGATATCCTTACTTGGAGCAGTGGTTAGTGTGCCCGCCTGGGGAGCTGAGGGTCGTGGCTTCAGGTACACTGCCCACCAGACGCTACAGTACGATGCCTTGCTCCACCCTGGTCCACAGCTTTGCATCACATCACATTTGACGGCCCTCTGACAACTATACAAAAGATACAAGTAATCCGTTACAAGTAAGGGATTACGAAAAAACAATAACTGTAATGTTACCAACAATAACATACTTTTGAAAAAATTTATGATTACTTTTGAAATACTTCAACTGAAAAAGAATAGGTGCACGAATTTTGACATGTTGTATGTTTGAGTTTATTACTTGATAATATAAAAACCAAACCAAAATATGAATTTCCTCAGTTGTGTGTGTGATCATCATGCACGCAAAGGTGGAGGCGCATAACCAGTTTAGTGACAGAGGAAGCGCTAGTTTACATTTCTCCAGTTTTGATTGGTTGGATGGCTGGTAAAAACAGAGTATATCTTCGATAATATTAGCTGAGTTCTATAAAATTTTATTTTGTTATCTACTCAACGCATTATTCACAGAACAATGATAGGCAATAGGCCTACCTGGTGTAGGCCTATTGTTTAATAGACTAGGCAACTATTTGTTAGATAGCTGTAACATGGCGCTACCTTCAAGATAAAACATTATATGAAATTTAACACGACATTTGAGAAGAAAAGGTGTGTTGAGAAGCACTCTGCCAAAGGATTATTATTTGCTTTTGATTCGGCCACATCAACTCCGTCCATACAGGTAGGCCATGTGATTTTGCTTGCTTGCATTGCATCTCTGAAAATTCTGTTAATTGGTTATCATTGGCTGCTGACGTAAATTACTTTAAGCTAATAGTGCAGGTTTATAATCACTGTTTATTTCTTTCATTTGTGTTTTGAAAATCCATCACTGGTGGCCATAATAATTGCAGGTTAGGTTCACGCGGGTAAATCTTATTTCTATGTGGGTGTTCACGATTGCAAACGTGCATTCGCGTACCAGGGGTTTCTGCAACATTTTGAAAATGTTGGTTGTGCAGCAAATCTTCTGACTACTGCAGATTTAGTTCATGCACGAAAATATACAGATATCCTAATTTTATATACAACAATGTCAATACCCTTTGAGTAATTTACTTTTTTTTTCAACAATGTTTTGAAGCAATTAAAAACATGAATAAAACACAAATAACAGAACAGATTTAAGCATCATTAGATTTTGGGTTATGTTCAGATAAGAAGTCAGATTCTGGAAGATCTAGGTTTATTGGATTAATTGGAATGACTGTATATCTGACAGACCTTTAGCATGTAATGTAGAGATGTAGCCCAATCTTATTGAAGTAAAAAGCAATGGTTTAGAAACCCATTTCCAAAGTCACTGTAGCCTAAAACCCATAAGGTAAAATACGAAATCTGTTTTTCGCCAGCTATGTAAACTCTAACATTGATTGATCCCGCAAAATGTGTTCAGTTGGTTATAGGCTATATTTGTATTCCAATGCCTCTAAATATGAAAGTAATTCAAAGTAATCAGATTAAGTTACTGCGTTTGAGTAATAAAAAAGTTACGTTACTGTTTACAAATGTGGACAGGTAACTTGCAATTGTAACGGATTACATTTAAAAAATAACCCACCCCACCCTGCATATAATGTACACTGAAATGCAAGTGGAAAGATATTATATGCCTTTTTATATTTGCCAAATCTGTCATGTGCATTTTCACCTCAGAATTAAAAGTGGAGAGTCCCCCCACCTCTGAAAATAAAAACTTTACCCTGAGGATTATTAATTTCCTGTCCTGGCATTTTATTATATTTGGACTTACTGCCCATACTACCAAAATAACATTGCTCAAAAATTCTCAATGAAAGAAAGTTCTCAATGAAAGAAATATATTTAAGTTGTCTTGCTGTTGCCTCTCCAGTGCATCTGTTGTCATTATCATTTGCACCAAATCAGGTGACATTGATTGCTTCCTAACTGGACAGATTGATATCCCTGAAGTTAAATTGACTTGGTGTTATTCTGTGATGATTGTGTTCCCTTAATTTTTTGAGCAATGTATTTTTTCATTAAAAGTACATGGATGTGGGCTATACATTTTTGACATAAGTATTGCACCGCCACAGAATAATTTTGGTTACTGCATAGTTGAAAAACTGTCAGGCCACTCTACTGCTTTTGAAATGCTGGCACAATATCTCTGGGGATGGTTTCCAACCACCACCGTGCCAACATTTCCATAGCCTGTAAAGTAATGTCGGGTCTGAAGCAGGAATAATGTTTATCACTAGGCAACCACATCTGTCAATAAATCATCATGAGCTGTATTATCGTAACCTGTCGGTTCCTTGTTTCTCTTAAAAAAAAAAAAAATCTGTTTTATTTGTACCATGACTTAACATGATACAAATAAAAGCCATCTTGCCACCCGAATAAACAAACTGAAAAAAAAATACAATGAGTAGCACTTAAGGTGCTACATTTATCTCTGTCTGGCAAACAGTACTAACATTCTATGACGGAACAGAATTTTCATGTCTGAAAGGGTACAGCAGCTTTTAATGCACCACGCTTTTAAATTGTCTGAAAGGTTATCAGGTGCTGGCATCGACCCCTTACTGAAGCAGCAATGTGTCTGAAAAGAGTACTAAATCTTAATTGGACACCGATTGGAGGCTGATCCCATTGAGGAGGAATATAAAAGGAAGGGTCCAGTAAAGGAAACATTCTTTTAGATTTTCCAATTTGGCTTGAATTGTAGAGCAGCACCATTAAGGTGAACACCATTTTTATGAGGTCAAATTTAGTTTTGATTTGTTTAATAAATGCATTCTGTGCATTTTGGTGAAAACTATATTTACCATGTGAAATCTATATTTATTTGTTTTGTTTACTAGACAAGGCATTTAAAAAAGAAGAGAATGTGCTAATCATTGGCTGATCTCTCCAGATGACCCAGATAGAATCATTTCATTCCATAATACATTGAAAAATCCATCTGGTTGACTACATTAAAATGGTGCCCTCAGTGCCGCTATTCATGCTATAACTTCCTTTTTGCCACTACACCACTATCCTTCTCTATGGCAGAAACCATAAAAACATGTGGACTTCGCAGAGAATACATTTAACACCACTCCTGTAAGGTAACAAAATGTCACATTTGACCGAAAAGTGTGTTGAACTACTCCATAGAGAATTCTCCTGCAGAGGGCAGTATTTCATAATATTGTTCACTTCGATTATACCTATGGATTTTGCTTGTGTTTGCTGGTACTCCTGAGCTTGGATTTCCTCATTCTGATAATGCAGCATGATTGGCTAAGGACATCTAGCTAGTCCTGCACTTTAAGGACAGTTGCATTCCAGACTCTTTAAATAAGTCCCAGACTGAACTGCCATTGCAGTTCAATACCAGCTCGCTAAGTGAAGGAACATTGCATTTAGTCTTGTAGGCTACTAGCTGTTTAGCTTTGTTTTTGAATTATTAGCTCAGGCTAGACCGGATGGATTAAACATCAGAAACACAGCTCCACGTACGAATACTGTGAGCCGTTCCTCACAGAATTAGATTTGCTAAATAAATAAAAAAACTTTACTCCATCACCTCACTCCCATAAAATGACAGTCATTCTTAATGAGACCAACAGAATTGTTGTGAGCTCTTGTGTAATTATGCTTACTTTAGCTGTAATTATGCTCTTGTTGAGTAATTATGCTTACTGGAACATTAGTTCACATTCCTTGTTAGTAAGGTATAAGCCCACCTACATGTGGTTGGCAATGGGAGGGTGTTCACTTACTCAGTATGCTAAAATGTTTCAGAATAGTCCCCCAGCTCAATCGCTGAAAGCATCCTGACTGGCTGCATCACCGCTTGGTACTATGTTGCAACTGCAATGCATCTGATTTCAAGGCATTAATGATAGTCGTGTGGACGTTGCAATACATCATCTGGGCTGAGCTAGCTGCCCTACAGGATGAAAATGATGGCTAAAAATGATCAAGCCATAGACTGTTCTGTCTACTGCACGACAAGCGGCACAGCTGCATCAAGTCTACTGAACCCTGAACACATTCTACCCCCAAACCATAAGCTGAATGGGTAATCAGGTGGCTACCCAGACTATCTGCATCCATACCTCTTTGGGTTGAAAAGGTAAAAGGTCAGGAACTTGGGTTACAAAATGTCTCTAATGTTTCTAATTCTGAACTGTAGGATAATTCAAATTACATTTTCCTATACACCTATCATCTTATAAGAAACGTTTTAAATGTGAGGTCTACACCTGTAGTAATATAACACCTCTTGCAGTTTTTCCTACAAAAACATAGTGTTCAAAAGCAAGTTAGGTAAATACTGTAGCATTTTATATATAGTAAATCAGCAAATGTATTCATTAATTTGACAGTTGTATGTTTAACGTAAAATCACTGTTATAAATGTACATTATACAGTGGATATAAACAGTCTACACACCCCTAAAATGCCAGGTTCTTGTGATGTAAAAGAAAGAGACATAAATGAATCATGTCAGAACGTTTTCCACCTTTAATGTGACCTATAATGTGAACAATTCAATTGAAAAAAAAACTGAAATCTTTGTACACACCCTTAAACTCATAATTTGTTGAAGCACCTTTTGATTTTATTACAGCACTCACTCTTTTTGGGTAGGAGTCTATTAGCATGGCACATCTTGATGTGGCAATATTTGCCCACTCTTCTTTCCAAATCTGTCAGATTGCGAGGACATCTCCCGTTCAAAGCCCTCTTTAGATCACCCCACAGATGTTCAATTGGATTCAGGTCTGGGCTCTGGCTGGGCCATTCCAAAAAATGAATCTTCTTCTTGTGAAGCCATGTTTTTGTGGATTTGGATGTGTGCTTTGGGCCGTTGTCGTGCTGAAAGGTGAACTTCCTCTTCATCTTCAGCTTTCTAACGGACTCCTGAAGGTTGTGCCAAAATTGACTGGTATTTGGAACTGTTCATAATTCCCTCCACCCTGACTAAGGCCCTGGTTCAAGCTGAAGAAAAACAACCCCAAAGCATGATGCTGCCACCACCATGCTTCACTGTGGGTATGGTGTTCTTTGGGTGATGTGCAGTGTTTTTTTTGCACCAAACATACCTTATGGCCAAAAGGTTCAACATTGGTTTCATCAGACCATAACACATTTTCCCACATGCTTTTGGGGGACTTGATATTTGTTTTTGCAAACTTCAGCTGGGCTTGGATGTTTTTCATTGTAAGAAAAGGCCATCTTGCCACCCTACCCCATTCAAGGAATCTCCCATATGAAGAATACGGGAGATTGCTTGTCACATGTAGCCAGAAAGTACATGTAGTACTGCCAAAAAATCCTGCAGTTCCTTCAATGTTGCTGTAGGCCTCTTGGAAGCCTCCCTGACCAGTTTTTGTCTCGTCTTTTCATCAATTTTGGCAGGATGTCCAGTTCTTGCCATATTTTCTCCACTTGATGATGACTGTCTTCACTGTGCCCGATGGTATATCTAATGCTTTGGAAAAAATGTTGTACCCTTCTCTTGATTGGTATCTTTCAGTAATGAGATCCCTCTGATGCTTTGGAAGCTCTCTGCAGACCAGGCCTTTTGCTCTGAGATGCAACTAAGTAAAGTCAGGAAAATCCTACTAGAACAGGTTAACGTTATTTGTGATAAATCAGAGTCATTTTAAATGATGGCAGGTGTGTAATGACTTCTATTTAACATGAGTTGAATGTGATTGGTAATTGTGAACACAGCCACAACCCCAGTTATGAGGGGGTGTGCACCACTTATGCAACCAGCTCATTGTAAAGTTTTTATTTTTCATTTTTTCCCCCCTCAACGATTTTAGTTTGTTTTTCAGTTGAATTGTTCAAACTTATAGGTCACATTAAAAGTGAAAAAAGCTCTGACATGACTTTTCTTTGTCTCATTCTTTTCCATCACAAAAACCTGGCATTTTAACAGGGGTGTGTAGACTTTTTATATCCACTGTACGAGCTGAAACATATCCAATTGACAGGGATGATACATTTGTTTTACATGTTCCAAAGTTTAATAATGTTTCATAATTAACTTCTGTTGTAAAAACTTTTTTGTATTGATTTCCTTTCTTTTTTAGCATTTGTCTGAATCTGAAAAAGAAAGGAAATTGACATGCAAACCGTAATGCCTACTTAACCTACAGTAGAAAGACCTATTTGAAATAGTTCAGAGCTGTGTGCTGGAAATTCTAGGTAGAGAATAGGTTAGGTCTGCATTAAGTTCCTCATGTGAATTTCCTTTCCTTTTTTTTATTTAGACCAAGGCTTTTAAAAAAAGTTTAGTTAGAATGTCATTTTTCTGAGAAATACAAATTGTTTTTTCTATGATGCTCAAAGGCTGAGAAACATTAATCTGAAATAAATGTTATGCACATGTAGCGCGCCCCCTGTGCAACCATAAAAATCACATCCGATCAAAACATCTGATCATAATGATCTGATTGATTTATAAGTACCGAAAAACCATTACAGCCAAATAAATTTAGCTAAATTCGATAAGGAAGAATATGTACCCCAACCCATCAACACTATTTACTTGTTTTTATACAGTTTTCTGTTCCATTCACACTTTTTGCAAAACTTTACACACAAACTTTGTAAAGCACAATTGTCCCCATATGTTTTCATCTAAAAACCTTTTTGTAATTTAATTTGTGAAAATTACATGAACTTGATCATCTATAAAATACACATTCTTCTTTTTGTAGAGGTGAGAGACACCCATTGTTGGTGGTAGACCATCTCTGGCCCAAGTCAAATACAGGATGTTGTGGCAGTATAATCACTGTCTAAAAACACTTTTATCCCTTGTCTGCTCAATTTTAATTGTCAGTTAATCACAGTCAATAAACCCCCCAAAAAATCAACAATTATGGTATTTGTGTATATTCTGTACATTTCAGCATTCTCTCTAGATACCATTTACAATCTATAATATCATACAAAGTGCAAGATTCATAGCCATAATTCTGGACCACATGGTAATTGATTAGCTAATACCTTTTTTATAATAGTGTTTTCAGTTCCTCTCACCAGTGTGCAATGGGTATTCAGTTCTGTCATTGTATCTGATGTGCTTATGTGTTTTGAAGACAACGTTTCATTTATGTGCCAAAATAATTTTGTTATGAGTATAATGTTTAGTTTTGTGGAGACTTTAGAAGTGCTTAAAGTAATTAAGATACTTCAAATTTTAAGTTTCGTTAATTTCCCTAATGTCACTATACGTGAAAATGTTTTCCACAATAGTTTTCAATATTTACTATTAACATTAATACGTTAAGTTCTTCCATGTTTTGTCTCTTTAAATGTTTACATAAGTAAAGTGTTCCATAATACTGGACACCTGTATTTTGCCAACTGAGAAGATTGTGAAATTTGGTCCATCAGCCTTGATTTCAATGTCCCCAGACGTCCGGAATGAAATAACTCCAAATCGATTACAAACACCTTAGGTTAAGACTTTGTCCGGTCACGACTGGCCTTGATTTGGCCCAAACGGATGCTTCCCAAGCTGCCTAGTTCTGATCTCCTATTTTTATATTTTTATAATTGCTTTAAACCCATTAGCACAGCTTTGAAGAAGACGTGTCTGACATGATTGGGTAAAATACCAATTTGTAGAAGTGGATCAACCCTATTACACTCAATTACAAGTCAGTTAGGAGATTTCAGAGGTAGTACAGGAAAAATCCAGGAGTATGTGTGTATATATATTTGTCTGTGTATATACAGTGGGGAGAAAAAGTATTTGATAACCTGCAAAATCTGCATTGTTTCCCACTTACAAAGCATGTAGAAGTCTGTATTTTTTATCATATGTACTCTTCAACTGTGAGTGAAGGAATCTAAAACAAAAATCCAGAAAATCACATTGTATGATTTTTAAGTAATTAGTTTGCAATTTATTGCATGACATAAGTATTTGTTACATCAGAAAAGCAGAACTTAATATTTGGTACAGAAACCTTTGATTGCAATTACAGAGATCATACGTTTCCTGTAGTTCTTGACCAGGGATTTTGGCCCACTCCTCCATACAGACCTTATCCAGATCCTTCAGGTTTCGGGGCTGTCGCTTGGCAATACAGACTTTCAGCTCCCTTCAAAGATATTCTATTGGGTTCAGGTCTGGGGACTGGCTAAGCCACTCCAGGACCTTGAGATGCTTCTTACAGAGCCACTCCTTAGTTGCCCTGGCTGTGTGTTTCGGGTCGGAAGACCCAGCCACAACCCATCTTCAATGCTCTTACTGAGGGAAGGAGGTTGTTGGCCAAGATCTCGCGATACATGGCCCCATCCATCCTCCCCTCAATACGGTGCAGTCATCCTGTCCCCTTTACAGAAAAGCATCCCCAAAGAATTATGTTTCCACCTCCATGCTTCACAGTTGGGATGGTGTTCTTGGGGTTGTACTCATCCTTCTTCTTCCTCCAAACACGGTGAGTGGAGTTTAGACCAAAAAGCTCTAGTTTTGTCTCATCAGACCACATTCTCCAATTCCACCTCTGGATCATCCAGATGGTTATTGGCAAACTTCATACGGGCCTGGACATGCGCTGGCTTGAGCAGAGGGTCCTTTTGTGCGCTGCAGGATTTTAATCCATGACGGCGTAGTGTGTTACTAATGGTTTTCTTTGAGACTGTGGTCCCATCTCTCTTCAAGTCATTGACCAGGTCCTGCCGTGTAGTTCTGGGCTGATCCCTCACTTTCCTCATGATCATTGATGCCCCACGAGGTGAGATCTTGCATGGAGCCCCAGGCCAAGGGAGATTGCCAGTCATCTTGAACTTCTTCTATTTTCTAATAATTGCGCAGTTATTGTTGCCTTCTCACCAAGTTTCTTGCCTATTGTCCTGTAGCCCATCCCAGCCTTATGCAGGTCTAAAATGTTATCCCTGATGTCCTTACACAGCTCTCTGGTCTTAGCAATTGTGGAGAGATTGGAGTCTGTTTGATTGAGTGTGTGCACAGGTGTCTTTTATACAGGTAATGAGTTTAAACAGGTGCAGTTAATACAGGTAATGAGTGGAGAACATGAGGGCTTCTTAAAGAAAAAACGAACAGGTCTGTGAGAGATGGAATTCTTACTGGTTGGTAGGTCATCAAAAACCTATGTCATGCAATAAAATTATTTAAAAATCATACAATGTGATTTTATGGATTTTTTTGATTCCGTCTATCACAGTTGAAGAGTACCTATGATAAAAATTAGACCTCTACATGCTTTGTAAGTAGGAAAACCTGCAAAATCAGCAGTGTATCAAATACTTGTTCTCCCCACTGTATGTATGTATGTATGTATGTATGTATATACACACACACACACACACACACACACACACACACATTACCTTCAGTGCTTAAAGTGAAAAAAAGGTTATTAAGTTACTTGAAAATTAAAATATATTTGATGCACTAATCGATACGGTGGGATCTTTGTATGTGTAATGTGTTACGTATGGAATGTCCGGGGGAAACAATGCCAGTGTGAAATGCCCCTTTAATATATTTTATGGCAATTAATATAACAATGTACCATTAAAAATAGTTCTCCCTCTGAATTGAATATCAAATGCAACTGCAGTGATACAGTATATAAAGGATAGAGTAACACACCTCAGATGCACTTGTAAATTGAAATGTTATGGAAATCGCATTTTCTTTTCTCTCACACAGTGTAAATTGGCCCATACATTCCTGTTTTGTCTGTTGAATAAACAAATAAAAAAGATTTGTTGCCCCATTCTCAGATCGTTTACTGTCATGTGACTTATTACGCCATCAGGGACACAACTGTCAAATAGAGGTCATGTTGATGTATTTGCACTGGAATCAAAGAGTTGATCAATATTGCTCATTAGGCCCAGAGCCACACAGGTTTGTAGCATTCCAAGAAAAAGCACAGTCAGCCTTGAGTACAGATAAGAGCGCAGGCTGCCATTGAATACCGCAGGGGCTTCAGCTGGAACTGGAATATTAACCGTTACATGCGGGAGGGGCTTGGGGGACTCAGATGGAAACTGTACTGCACCTCGAGACATCACTACATGTTTATTACTGACAATTATCTTTCAACCTTGTCTTCCTGTTCTACCTGTTTCCTTTCAAAAGCTAAGTGAATCAGGCAACTTTTATAACAATTATTAGGCAATCAACAGCAAAATTATGGAAAAGAGGCCAGAATTATTTTTACTGTTTAAACATTTGTGAATATAAATGGTATATTGGCAGTAGTTACTTGAATGTATCTTAAAGAGGCTGCAGCATCATTCCTTTTAAGAAAGTCCTGTACACTCACAGACAGACAGACAGACAGACATGTAAACTCACAGACACAGACAGACAGGTACACTCAGATACAGACATGAACACTCACAGACAGACAGACAGACAGACAGACAGACAGACAAACAAACTCACAGACAAACTCACAGACAGACATGTACACTCAGACAGACGTTCACTCACAGACAGACATGTACACTCACAGACAGACAGGCGGGCAGGCATATAGCCCAAACAGTCAAACATAGGCAAATATTTACATCCACAAATGAACATACAATCAAATAGACACACTAACAGACAGGGAGACATACACCGATCAGCCATGACATTATAATCACCTGTTGTGTAGGTCCCCCTTTTACCGCCAAAACAGCCCTGACCCGTCGAGTCATGGACTCTACTAGACCTCTGAAGGTGTGCTGTGGTATCTGGCACCAAAATGTTTACAGCAGACCCTTTAAGTCCTGTATGTTGCGAGGTGGGGCCTCCATGGATTGGACCCGTTTGTCCAGCACATCCCACAGATGCTAAATTGGTTAGAGATCTAGGGAATTTGGAGGCCAAGTCAACACCTTGAACTCATTGTTGTGTTCCTCAAACCATTCCTGAACCATTTTTGTTTTGTGGCAGTGCGCATAATTGTTTTACAGTCTATGGTTGCGAGCCAAAGTTCCCGGATGTGCTGGTCTGATGTACGAAGTTCCATGGAGAGGCTTTCCCCCGCCTAGAAAATCTGCATACCATTGAAAAGAGAATCTAATTGGCTACAAAACTTGTCAAATCAACCTGCTGAGAAGGATATACAAGCACAATGTAAACAAAGCGAAGAAACCTCGTTTTGTATGTGCAAATACGCATGTACTCTTTGGACATTCTATATGTTTCATCAGTCATACATGATCATGTAACATTGCCAATACGCTGGTTATGTTCCTAAGAAAAAAATAAATCATTGTTGCACCAAACATGATGCTTTATCCTGTTGGATGTATCTACTTGAAAACAGGTAGACTGTAGCTGTAAAGGAATTTGCATGGTCAGCAACATAACATAGGTACACTGTTGCTTACAAATGATGTCCAGGCAATGTTTTTCTAGTCTTCATCGGTCCAGTTTTTATGATCAAGATGCCCGGTGTAGCCTCATCGTCTTAGCTGACTGGAGAGGAATCCATCGTGATGCAGCCACATGATTCGCTGTTTGGCAGTTTACATTAACAAGCAGGTATATTTAATAAAGTGGCCACTGAGTGTACTTATTGACAGACAAACTAAAAGGCTGACAGACAGTCTGCTATATTATTGTGCTCGGGGAGTAGGTCCAGTTCTCATTCTCATGCATTTTCTGAATTTTCCCAGTCTCCTCCCATTTTGAACATAGGAGGACATGAGGTCCTGGCCCACACCTGGGGAGTACCTGGCTTGAAAGACTCGTTGCTGTCCCTGTCCAAAGTCCTCCTGTCAACCAGATGGAGGTTACGAAAATTTACACTTTCTCCTCAGCGACTGTTCAAACAATCAAAACATTTTCTGTCTATCTTTGTATCATTAGTCAAATTAGATTTGAAATTCAGTTTGTGCTGGCAACGAAGTCAAAATGTACTCTTTCAATCAATGCCTGTTGACTTCCATCCCGAAGGTGTGTAACGGAGAGATGACCTATGACAGAACATCAATGTCTTCCCTACGACCTCAGCTAATTTACTCTGGACCTTTTCAACATCAAACACAGGTGGAGCCAATGTGTGTGTGTGTGTGTTTGTTTGTGTGCACCTGCATGTGTTGCTTCTAGGGATAAGGTTTTGGTGACTCATCCCGGGACATTTTTCTATGACAGCCTTGTTGGCATTAAACATCCACCTCATCCTGGGCAGCGGATGCTTGTTCTGCTCATTTGCATTTCTCTTATCTTCCACATGAGACACCCAGACCACCCCCTGTCATGAGACAGAGATAATCGCCAGGAACACCATTCAAGAAAGTGCAGGTAGGGAAATACACTGGCATTTATACCGCCGGTAGTTCAATAGTAGTGGCAGAGAGAGAAGCGGAATCAGGGTCTAGTGGAAATAAGACAGCAAAACCCTCTGATGGTACAATTACTACAGATCCCAAGAGTTACCCTTTCACATAACAAAAAAATTCAAAAGCAGAAGTTCAACATTTTTGCCATCATGACTTACCATATGTATGTAATAACACAAGTTCAATAAAACAAAACAAAAAAAACTTATGGTAAGAAAATTAATGATAGTAACCTTTTACAGGTCATCAACAAAAAGCTTCTCTAGCTTTTGAAGTGTGCACTCTACTCCTTACCTAGTACTAGCATGAATTGGAGTCTGTTTTTTAAATACAATTTTATCAAAATTCTCTCATTTGGTAGATAACGGACAGACCCTCTGATAACTCTCCTTAAATGTCCTAATATTGGTTGTCAATCTCTTAGATTATTTCATCTTTACTGATGCTAGATGAGTGACCTATAGCCAGTCTTAAAACAGCTTTGTTAGCTGTCTATAGCATAGCTCTCCAGCACAGCACTAATCAACTAGCTAGCGAACTTCATGTAGCTCAATTAGTAAATTAGCTAGCTACAATAACGCATACAAAATAGTTGTAAGATATTTGGTCGTTATCTGCCATCAACCTTGTTTGAAACAGGAGCTAGCTCGCTATATCAATGAGAGAGCGGGCAATGTATGCTTTACCTGCTTGTGCACAACATTGTGAGAAATTAGGTTGCTAACAAGCTAAATCAAACTCATCTTACTATGCGATATAATGCTTCGCTTAAGGAAAACTCACCCGCAAGCAGCTTCTGTTGCAAAGAAGCCAACTGCACATACCAGTACCAGAAACGATTATGAAACAAAGAGTCGAGATGTCAGAGTTTGATACCCTCTGGCTCTGAGTATTTTGTTGTTGCCTTGGCCGGCCTGCCACTCTGAAATTACTGCCAGGTGCTGAAGCACGTCGTCCTAATTTGGAAGAGGCGGACAATAATGCAATTTCGAAATGTGGAGGGGTCAAGTCCCTAGTGAAATGTATGCCTTTGTAAGATACAGTTTTAAAAAATGTGTCTTTCCAATAGCTTGTTTAACAATTTCCATTTCCAGTGTAGGCTACATTAGATCTTGGCAGTAAGATTTACAAACACTTAACATTTGCTCTTCCTAAAATAAGAGTTCCTTCAAAATAATAGTCCAATATAAATAAAAAAAGGACTGAATGCTGCCATGCTCCCAACACCCCACCCATTCCGCATTGACTGACAGGCTCCTCCCATAGCTTCAAAAATAGCCCTCCGTAAATGCTGATAGAACCACCAACTCAACATTCTAGCAGATTCACACACTCATTACATCAGCTCTTCCTTCAAAATAAGAGTTCCTTCAAAATAATAGTCCAAAATAGAGAAAGAGAATAACAAAAACTTTGGGGACTGAATGCTGCCATATTGTTTGTTTAGTGCTATGTTAAAGGACGTAAGTCTCTGATAATCCTGACAGGATATATAGCCTGACAAAATGCCACATCCATGTAAAAGTAATTAGCCTATTACGCGTGCATCGTTTGAGATACCAAAATTCCAAAGAAAACAATTGAAAATACTGGTCCCAGGGTCCATCTCAGCAAATGGTGTGAAAAACCGTTCAGCGGTTTCCGAGGAGATGTCGTTAACGAGTTTTTCACAAAAGTTAAAATGGAGGCCATACTATTTGAGATATCAACTTTTCTTATATAACTTTCAAAGACAATGGTCCAGTGGTCCTTTACACTGATTGTCAATCAAATCTGTTCAGCAGAGATATCAACTTTTCTTATATAACTTTTAAAGATAATTGTTCAATCACACCAAACGGCATGCAAATCCGTTCAGCGGTTTCCGAGGAGATGTCGTTAATGGGTTTTTCACCATATTCAAAATAGAGGAAAATCCAAGGGGCGAATTTGAAAGACCCTAATGATCTTGCGGTACACAATAGTATACATTTATTTTCAAATCCATAAATGGAAATGAAATGTAAAATTTGGAGAAATACAAGATATTTAGGGCACGTCCCATGAGTCATTTAAGTTGATAGCAATCATAAGGTCAACTTTCATTCCTAATAACAATGGAGTTTCAAATAAACTAATCTGAATACTATTCCGTGCTTCACATGGCCTATATGTATGCTATTTACTTACCAGAAACCACTACATGCCTTGACATACTGATAACATGCAAACTTCCCCAGAAGGTCTAATAACCTTTTAGGAGCACACTGGACTGGAGCTTTGGTGTTTAAGTTTTCCTTTTTGGAAACCTTTAATGATTATGCTGGAATGGAACTTTCACTGTTAAACTGTTCTTTTGGTATACTGATAATCGCACAGGCTTTCTCAAGGGAATTCAGCTCTGACATCCATAGTGGCTTAACCTTTCCACGATGCTCTGTGCTGCTTCCAAATGTTGCATCACTTCCTATTATTAGGAGTTATTATATTAATCTCTACTAAGTAGATAATTCATTGGATTTTGGACATTTTGAAAAAAGTTTGAAAACATGTTACAGAATTGGATTAATCTTGCACATTCACTGAACCTTGTTTCTGTGTTGAAGTGAACCTTCAGGAAATTTAAGATAGTTGCTCTTAATTTAGAGAAATTGCATTTAAGTTATGTTTGTGTGAACGGATCATTAGACCCTTTTTATGCATTTTCAGATTCACGTGTATTATGACTTTGAAACTACACATAAAAAAATATCTACTGACAGTACGTTATTAATCTCAGGTGGAGAACAAAGAAATGTGTCAGATATACACTCACCTAAAGGATTATTAGGAACACCATACTAATACTGTGTTTGACCCCCTTTCGCCTTCAGAACTGCCTTCATTCTACGTGGCATTGATTCAACAAGGTGCTGAAAGCATTCTTTAGAAATGTTGGCCCATATTGATAGGATAGTATCTTGCAGTTGATGGAGATTTGTGGGATGCATATCCAGGGCACGAAACTCCCATTCCACCACATCCCAAAGATGCTCTATTGGGTTGAGATCTGGTGACTGTGGGGGCCATTCCAGTACAGTGAACTAATTGTCATGTTCAAGAAACCAATTTGAAATGATTCGAGCTTTGTGACATGGTGCATTATCCTGCTGGAAGTAGCCATCAGAGGATGGGCACATGGTGGTCAGAAAGGGATGGACATGGTCAGAAACAATGCTCAGTTAAACGATGCCCAATTGGCACTAAGGGGCCAAAAGTGTGCCAAGGAAACATCCCCCACACCATTACACCACCACCACCAGCCTGCACAGTGGTAACAAGGCATGATGGATCCATGTTCTCATTCTGTTTACGCCAAATTCTGTCTCTACCATCTGAATGTCTCAACATAAATCGAGACTCATCAGACCAGGCAACATTCTTTCAGTCTTCAACTGTCCAATTTTGGTGACCTCGTGCAAATTGTAGCCTCTTTTTCCTATTTGTAGTGGAGATGAGTGGTACCTGGTGGGGTCTTCTGCAGTTGTAGCCCATCCGCCTCAAGGTTGTGCGTGTTGTGACTTCACAAATGCTTTGCTGCATACCTCGGTTGTAACGAGTGGTTATTTCAGTCAAAGTTTCTCTTCTATCAGCTTGAATCAGTCGGCCCATTCTCCTCTGACCTCTAGCATCAACAAGGCATTTTCGCCCACAGGACTGCCGCATACTGGATGTTTTTCCCTTTTCACACCATTCGTTGTAAACCCTAGAAATGGTTGTGTGTGAAAATCCCAGTAACTGAGCAGATTGTGAAATACTCAGACCGGCCCATCTGGCACCAACAACCATGCCACGCTCAAAATTGCTTAAATCACCTTTCTTTCCCATTCTGACATTCAGTTTGGAGTTCAGGAGATTGTCTTGACCAGGACCACACCCCTAAATGCATTGAAGCAACTGCCATGTGATTGGTTGATTAGATAATTGCATTCATGAGAAATTGAACAGGTGTTCCTATTAATCCTTTAGGTGAGTGTATATCTACAGATAATACGGAATGCTCTGTTTATCTTCTCTGGTGTCCAGTTGAATCTTATGAGAACCTAAGCCATTCTACCATTTCGGAACTACCGGACCTAATTGTCCCTCTTCAAAGTCCATTTAATTCTGTTGCAGATCCAGTTTCAACCTGCTGTTTTCCTTTGTCACAACTCACCTAGTCATCCATATCCTGGTCCACCTGGTTGTGCTGTTGATCTGAATTCTGCCTAAAGACTTTGGCCACAGTCCACCTGGTCATCCCTGTCCTGGTCCACCTGGTTATGCAGCAGATCTGAAGCCTGCCTAAAGATTCTGGCCACAGCTCATCTGTACCCTCAAAATACACTGGTCACATATCACCATGTGGCATTTAAATGTCATCTATCTTATAATCTTTCTCTTGTACAGCCAGAAGAGGACTGGCAACACGAGCCAGATTCCTACTTGTCTCTTGAGTATTTCTACCCACATTTCTACCTCGTTTACAACCCTACTAGGGAGTTTTTCCAAACTGCTGTGCTTCATTTTCTTATATGATTTCTTATTGTTGCTTACTCCTGGGAGTTTCAGGCTGTGTATCTACTATATAAGCACTTTGTAACTACCAATGTTGTACCTTGATTGAGCTCACAGGTGCACAAGCTACCACAAGAACTTGCTAGAGCGTGGCCAGGCAAGGCAACACAATCTGATGATTAAACCCCAAACATGGACAGATATGGCCAATTCCACCACCCTCTGTGGGACTCCTGGGTTAATCTGTGATCCAGATTCGAACCCTGGTCTCCCAATGTCAACAGTGACTTCAGAAAGGGAACATTCTGATGCATACAACATACCCTAGATGGAAATGGAAGAAGGTGTTTTCTGACAGTATTCTTTTGGCCAGCAAGTTTTCTGAAATGTAATGAAAGCTAACCAGGCCTGTTAGATATGTTACAGATGTGATAGAAGATAGAGTGGCCTAAAGCAGCATGTTTGTCAAGTAAGCCTGTAATGTCAGCACTGAAAGAACATTAAAGTATTCAATCAATCAAGGTAATCAATGGCCATAAGAGTATCAGATTTTCACTGATCATAATCGTTCATCTCTTGGTACCAAATTTCACAAATGTTGAATATCTAGACCAATTCGTTGCGCAACTCCAGTGCGACTCCTCAGCACTGCATTATCACTGCTTTGCTGGTCCAAATAGGACCAGAAGAAGACTCAAAAATAAATCAGAAACAGGCCCAAATTTCTTTCACCAAGACATTAGGGCATGTTTATGTGGGCGGGTGGGAGGATGTTGTGTCTTTGAGCGCTATTGCTCAGATGGGGTAAGCCCATTAACTTGATGCAACCCCTATAAGGAGGACCCACATATCGACCTAACGACTGTTATTTTAATACATTGAAATAGATATTAAAAGTTTCCAGTATTGTATACTTCAGTAATGCAAATACAAATCCTGTCCCGAATGCAAAAGCATCATCGTAGAATGTTCCATCTGTCCTTTCATCATGGCCTTATTTTTTGAACTAGAGTAATTTAGGTCTGGGGTTGCTTGAACTGTTAGTATATGAGAATTGCCTTGGGTCAGGCTAAGGAGCAGCTGGCTGTCTATCAGGAACTTCACCGCCTGTGGAAACACAGCCGTGTGTCTTGGGCTGCATAAATCCTGCCCCATAAACGTTTCTTAGAAATACACTGCTCAAAACAAATTAAGGGAACACTTACAGTAAATCACACATCAGGTCTCCAAGAACAAAAAATATTCAAGATAAAAATCTTTATTGTGCATTGAGTAATTTGTTGAGATCAAAATGACGTAACAACGGTAATTGGAAACCAAAATCACCAACCGATTGAGGCCTGGATTCAAACTCACACTGAAAATCAAAGTGAACAATTGAAATCACAGGCTGTTCCAATTTGTGTGAATTTCATCACGGCAACTCATAATTTGACTCAGTAGTGTATATGGCCCCCACATGCCTGTATGGACTCCTAACAAGGTCTGGGCATGCTCCTGATGAGACGGCGGATGGTGTCCTGGGGGATCTCCTCCCAGACCTGGATCAGGGCATCAGTGAGTTCCTGGACAGTATGTGGTGCTACTTGGCAGCGTTGTATGCATCGATACATAATGTCCCAGAGGCTGTCAATTGGGTTCAAGTCTAGGGAACCTGAGAGCCAGTCAATGGCATCAATGCCATCATCCAGGAACTGCCTACCAGTAGTGACAAGGACACTAGCAAAATGTAAAACTAGAGAAGAATCAGACCGGAAGGACAAGGAGAGAGTAATTGTCTGTGGCTACCACCTGTAAAACCATTCCCTTTTTGGAGGTTGTGTTGTTGTTGCCTCTTCAGTGCATGTTGTCACTTTCATTTGCACCCAAACACATATGGAATCATGTACCAACCAAAAAAGCATTAAAAAAATCAAAATACATTTCATAATGTAGATTCTTCAAAGTAGTCACCCAAAGTCCTGTACCCCTGTATGAAACGGCGACAGAAATGTTGCCAAACCCAGGAACCTCTGGAAAAGTTGCTGGGACATGGGCTGTGGCCATTTCACTACAGCTCTTACTTTGCTGGAGTCCATCTAGATGGTTCCGGAAGTGATGACATAGCCCATGAACAAAATTGTGGAACAGTGGAACTGCCTTAACAAATAGTTTATTCTCAAAGAGGTGCTGAAGGACCTGCAGGACACTGATGACTTGCTCCTGGACAGAGCAGGACAATACCAGGATGTTGTCAAGAATCCGCCATGGATTTAAGTCCTTCCATCACGCCCTGGAGATCTTCTTGCCTCCCTATGGAACACCGTACTCCGTAAGGGGTTGTAGTCTACTGGGTCTGTCATGGCCATTTGGTTTTGTCAAGGCACAGACAAAATGCCAGAATGCAGACACAGGAGGCAGGAGTTTGAAGTGCAGGCAAAGTTTATTTAGACATTCAAAAGGCAATGTACAAACAGACGACAGGTGGCATCAGATTGAGACAGGCAGAATTTCAATACACTGGAAATCTAGGAGACATAAACTGGAAAAAAGGAAAAGGAAAAAACACAAGACTAACTAGTATCGAACAAACAGGGAACACAGGTTAAATTAATCATAACCCCAAAAGTAAAAAATAGCCTGACAAAAAGGACCTGACAAAAAGGACCTGACAAAAAGGCTGCACTTATCAGTTTTCCTTAGTTTACAATACTTGTGCAGACTTTTGAGAAAAACATATACTACTAGTCCAACCACCTACCCATTCAAGAGTCCATTAATCTGTGTTGTCTTGTGTTCCACCTCCCCCAAGCGTCTCCCATCTCCCCATCATCCCTTGTGATAGGGTTAGAGTTAAGGTCCTCACAAGTAATGGTAAAATAAAAAAGTAGTAGACTAGCAAAGAAATGTAGCAAAACCTCAGTAAATACTTCACTTTATGAAATGTGGAAATTCTTAATATGTATTACGTATGTGTTGAGTCCCATTTAGACTTCCGAAACTAAAAGTTCTCAAAATGGATCACATCTTGAGATTCAAGACAAGTAATGTCACAGAGGACATTGGGAGGGAGGGACCATGGAGGGGGATTCCAGAAAATCAGAACAGTGCCAGCTGTTTGCCTGAAGACTTAAAAGATGGGTTAAGGAGATGTTGATGTTGATTAGACCCGTATGGCACCTCAGATCCTCCCCCTTCATCTTGAGGCCACGTAGGGACTAGACAGAATTTTTAGGACTGTACTACCTACCTCACCACTGGTTACAAATATGGTACTGTTGAGCCAAAATGGGTCCCTGAAAATTTAATAAAATGTTATGCATGTCTTGATATGTGCCCTATATCATCAAAACCACTCATTATCAAACTTGATATATCACAGGTAACTGAGGTATACGTTAGTGATTCTACTTATAGTTTATACACACAAACAACCTATTACACATAAAATCTTACATAGGAGGTTATTAAAAAAATATGACATTTTATTTTTAATAGTCACTAGGTGCCGGTCCAAAATTGACATTTATAAAGTAATAATTTCTTTACCAAAATGCAATAATTTATTCTGATTAGTTAATTTTGGATTACTTCCCCCTTAGAAGATAGCAGAAATGATAAATCTAACATATTTGATGTGTCATCATTATGGAGGTCAGACACAATTGGGTGGATCACTTAAACTGAGAAAAAAAAATTATAAAGTATTTAAAATGTATTTGAATAATATTTAAATCTGCCTACTCACAGCAGCCTAGTAAACATAAAATTCTCCCCTACACTTTTGGTATAACAGTTGATTTTTGTGAACATCTTGAAGGAATTAAATGAAGATAATTTAATCGATGTGACTGAGAAGCACAGTCTTGGAGTTAGTGTAGACACCATTCTAAAGACTAATGAAGCAATCAAGCGTATGTCCTTTCCAAATGTTATTTTCAGGTGTCTCTCTTTCTCAGAGACCCACGTCTGTTAACTGAAATAAAAGGGTCAAGGTTAAGAATTGCACTAACAAAGGTTGTTTCCTTTTCTTTAAATATAATACTGAACAAGATTCAGATCCAACTTGTAAGAGCAACTTTGCCATACATTAAAAAATAGAAAAAAATTAAAGAAAGAAATCATACTGCCTTTCAGCAAGACAAACCTTTTGACTCACTGACTTGTCTGTAAACAACAAATATGGTGAATGTAAGCAACCATAGTTCCTACATTTCCCTGCTTACCTTTCAGCACTCTCATCAGGTTTTCTATCAGGCTCTTAATAAGTGCAGAGGAAGTCTGCTGATTTTCCCCTCTCACTCTAGTGCTCTCCACCCCTGTATGAACACTTAGCTAGAGCTTCTGGGAGTGTGATCACATCCTATGTGAGTGTGTGAGTATGTAAGTGTTTTTGCTTCTTGAGTCATTGTGTGAGCAGGGATAGCAAGTAACAGATTACATCTAGACAAATTACCAAAAAACTGGAACTGTAATCCATAAATGTAGCCCTAAAAATATTTAGATTACAGATAGTGCAGTTCTGGAAAAGCTGATAATGACTGGGAAAGCATGTGGAAAATATGACAACTTTCTGTTTAGGTTTCTAACATAAGTCTGCATTTTATTAATGCAGTACATTATTGTTTCAAAAACATATTGTGTGTGTTTCTCAACTAGGGCTGTCACAATAGCAGATTTTCACTCCACGATAATTGTGGCCAAAATAATTCATGGTAACAATATTATCGTGGTATCTGTATAAATTTTGATGATTTCTTTTTTTATCATTCAAATTCATCTTCAAATTTGTTTTTTTTTCTATTTTTGTTAAATGAATTCCACTCAAAATACAAGTGTATGGAGGTGGAGAGAGTCTGTAACCATAACTGTACAAATTAAATTAAATAAAAAAAATTAAACCATACAAAAAGAACAATTACACTTAATGGATAGTGAAAAGGCAACCAGATGAACTGATAAACAAAAAATCCATTAGGCCTAACACCAAGAGGAATTTTTGGAAAAATACAAAACATTTTCGCTTAATGAATAGGTCCAGACTCGTAGTTTAAGCACATGCATCATTTGTCCATGGATAAGCTATGGAGAGGAGTTTTGGGAAAAATACAACATATTTTTTCCCATGTGAATAGGCTACAAAAACAGCACATCTTTGCGGATCTCTCCCAGGGGTCTTAGGCTAATGAGTTGATACCAACGCCAGTGCATAGGTCCAGTCTCCTTGTTTAAGCACATGCATCGTTTGTCAATAAGTGACATGAATAAGGTATTCGCCTAGTGAATACGATATTATAATATGTGTATTATTAACATGATATCAATATAAAAAAATATATATATCACGGTTATCGTCAATACAGGTATATCCCGACGCCCCTATTCTCAACCAAAATTTGCTTGCTTAATTGTTTACCAATGAGCAGTATAGACACAGAAATTCAGATGTGCATAATCAGATGAGTGACCAGAAGGCACTCGTCTTCTCCAGTAATCAGTGTGACTCATGTATTGTGGTTGTGAATGGTTCTTACTCTCCAAATGTAGCCTATGTAATCCAATAATGATTGAAAGGTAACAAGTCCTCCGTGTAGAGAGACCTCTGTGGCATAAAAACACTGAGTTCCTTTGTTTCGTGGCCTACAGTGTGTTCTTAAAAAAGAAAGCCTTGAAGATGATGGGGTATTTAATACATTGGAAATACTAGAAATCTGGCCGATATCAGTATTCAGTGTAGCCCTGCAGATATAGTCGATCATTATCCACCAAAGTGGAATGCAATGGGTTAACCCATGGTGTAAAATGTAAAATCCCTTTATGGCCAACAAAGTGGTCTCTTACCTTCATTGATTCAGCAATAGATGTCATTCAATTGGTAATATTCCTTTTTGTGTTCTTCTAATAGGGCTGAAAAGTGGCCTAGTGGTTGGGGCATCTGAATAAAAAGGTCCCAAGTTCTAATCCACCTAGCTCCATGGTGAAAGCTATGTTGTTCTGTCCATGAGCAAGAGAGTTAACCCTAATTGCATCTTCTCATCCGTAACATTCCCCCAAGATCGTTACTGTAAATAACAACTGGTCTGATACATCTTTTTAAATTACCCCAATCTTTTCAATGGAAGTCCAAAAGCAACTAAAAGTAATCTATTATGGTTACTAATTTTGGGCAATACAAAAATTATGTTACTGAATGCAGTTTTGGACAGGTAATTATTAGTGAAACATATACATTTAAAGTAACCGGTCCAACCCTTAGTGTGAGTAAAAATTACGATTGTATCAAACCAGAAAGCTGTTAGATTTATGGGATGGTACAATTCGCTGAGTAAAACTGGGTATATGAGAGGTTTCAATATAGATCCACTGCTTAAATGTGCTCTGAAATGTGAATCTCATGTGAATTCATGAGGGCAGGGATGCTCATTTCTCATTGACTGCTCTCCTGGAGTGAGTGTAATAGTCTGTGAAACCCACTGCCCGAAGACAGTGAGTGCGCTATGGAGTCTCCAAGCTTGGCTGTTTTCACATCCAGGTACCAGCCTCAGACCAACACATTAAATTTAAATTCAAACCCTCCTGACTTTCCATAGTAAAACAGAGAAACCAGTCGGTAACATCAATCTCCTACCACCCCTAGTGGCTGCGCTCATAAATGGTGTTCTAGGAAAACAATATAAGACTTCCTTTAGTAGGTATTACTTCTTATGGACAGTCATTGCAAGACATAACTCCAAACATTTCCCTGGTAGTACTCGGTGAGATGTTCTGCACAGTAAACGGTTGAAAGCCTCAAATGCTAAGCATTCTTTAGGTAGCAAGTATTCTATTCAATGCCTTACGTTGAAATGCATAGATAGATGTGTCAGCTATTGTTTTATACATCAGATCATAGACCTGATGCCATGGCAGTGATGCATCAAAGATTATTTCCCTGCTGACTTGAATTCCATATGGTATGGCTGTCAAACCTATATTGACTTGAAAACCCTTCTGTGTTGTGCCTGAGTTATTTATTATTAGCTGTATCCTCCAGTGTTGCGGTCAGGCTCCAAAGAGTTGATTATGCTTTTAAACCAGAATACACAGAATGTGCAGGGAAACATTGTCTCAAGTGACAAGATCTGCGCCCTGATACCAAAAGATCTGCAAATTATTATCTGTTCGTGTTTTAGTTTAGTTTGCCCTAAATTTCCACAACAAAGTACATGATGAGAAGATAAGTTACTCAGAATTTACTGATATTATTTGAAGCTGTTCAAACCCTTCTCTAAAATGGTATTTTTACAAAAAATACAGATTAGGGTCTAAATTCAGAAATTATTGACGTTACAAATTTCATTCACTTATATGTCGCGATGCAATCAGTGGTACAGGAAATAATGACAAGGTTGTTATGTTTCCAACCAGGGCCGAAGCTAACGCGGGGAAAGGTGGGTAGGATTCAAGGGGCCCTGGCTTGGCAAGGGGCCCTGGCTGGTAATATTATCAATGTTGTCTATAAGTGAGGGGACCCTGGCATATTTATCCTTTCAGGTGGCCCAGGATTCCTGGCAACGGCCCTGTCTCCAACTATCCCCCCATAGCATTATGGTTGACATGATGTGTACAAAAAATGAATCCTACGAAGTATATAATATCAAAATTCCTGAATGAAACAATACGTTTAAAAGAATTTTCAGTGGTATGCATCTTGATGATTTTATTTATGCCAATGTTGGGTTCAGGAGCATCATGCACCAGTAAGATGTGAGGGGGCACAATCAGTGGGAATTTTGATGGGTGGTTGTCCAAAGATTTTGCATTTTTCAAACACCTGAAATAGCTTTTTCCTGCAATATTGAGCATTAATGATCATATAGACATTTAAAATATTTGTCAACAGCTTATCTACAATGGTTATAAAAAGTCTACACTTCCCTGTTAAAATGCCAGTTTTGTGACCTATAATGTGAACAATTCAATTGAAAAACAAACTGAAATCTTCGAGGGGGAAAAATGAATTATTTTACATCACAAGAACCTGGCATTTTAACAGGGGTGTGTGGACTTTTTATATACACTGTAAGTATACCTCCTAAATAGTGACATTTTGTTATTATTATTTATAATAATAATTACCCACAAATAATGCAATTTTCCATAGCCAGCTAATCTTGCATGTACAATGCATAAACACATGCAGACCCATATTTGGTTTAAATACTTGGCTCTTACGATAAAAAAAAAGTAGCTGAGCTTTGTTTGATGGCTAGTGACCATCCATCTTCCTCTTGATCAATTCCAGAGGTTTTCAATGGGGTTCAGGTCTGGAGATTGGGCTAGCCATGACAGGGTCTTGATCTGGTGGTCCTTCATCCACACCTTAATTGACCTGATTGTGTGGCATGGAGCATTGTCCTGCTGGACAAAACCAATTCGCAGAGTTGGGAAGAGTAGAAGGAAGCAGGTGTTCTTCCAGGATAACCTTGTACTCGGCTTGATTCATGCGTCCTTCACAAAGACAAATCTGCCCGATTCCAGCCTTGCTGAAGCATCATCATCATCACCAATCCTCCACCAAATTTCACAGTGGGTGCGAGACACTGTGGTTTGTAGGCCTCTCCAGGTCTCCGTCTAACCATTAGACGACCAGGTGTTGGGCAAAGCTGAAAATTTGACTGGTCAGAGAAGATGTCCTTACTCCATTCCTCTATGGTCCAATCCTTATGGTCTTTTGCAAACTTCAGCTTGGCTCTTCTTTGATTCTCATTGATGAAGGGCTTTTTTATAGCTTTGCATGACTTCAGACCTGCCCCTAGGAGCCTGTTTCGAACCGTCCTCGCTATGCACTTCACCCCAGCTGCTGTTTGGCAAATTCTTTTAGTAGGTCACTTTATGAGTTGACGGTCATCTCGGTAAGTGGACAGTCATTTTCGCCCTCTGCCAGTCTGTAGCTTTGTTGCCCCCAATGTCTGTTGATTGACCCTGTTCTTATATAACCGCAGTCTTGAATGAATCCTGAACTTCAGGATGGAAGCAACCTGATGCTCACTGCATCCCTCTGCCAGTTATGCCAGAATTGAACACTTATTTGCCTCACTCAATGCTTTTCTTATCAACTCTTTTGTCATGCTGAATAGTTGTTTTTTTATTCAAATTAACTTTGAGGTACTACTTGCACTGTTTTTGCCATCCAGCTGGTCCTTTTCCTCGTTAAATTAGATTTGGTTAAGGTAATCACCTAATCAGTACCTTGTTAAGTACATTTATGTATGCCTGTGTTGGAATTTAACAGACACTGGAATGGAATGGCTGCCATACATGGAATGGCTGACATACGTTCGATGCTAACTGCATTTCATTGTACGGTACTTGTACTTGTTCAATGACAATAAAGTTGAATCTAACCTAATAAAACTGTTAGAAACTAATATACAGTAGATCACAACCCCTTGCGCAGTAAAAGAGGAGGGGTTTCCACGATTCTCTTGTCTTTTTACTAAAAAGTAGGTTAGATATTGATTGTTATTGTATCAATGTCATCCACGAATTAAAGAAAAATGAACGTTGTTGTGCCATGAAATGAAATAGCACAAAACAAATTATGCTTTAGGATTTGTTGAGGATAGACAAAAACGTTGCTAGCAACAACCTTCAGTAGCTACGTTATAGGAAGCCTAAAAAAACTGTTTACTGTTATATTGTGACTATATCTGGTGGATTTTTTCACGAATGAAAGAAAACGATCATTGTTGTGAAATGTAAGTTCATCTTAAGTCTTGCTAGCAATTACTCAAATCTTATGACTATTCTAAGTAGTAAGTTAGTAGATACTGATAAACTACTGGCAAATGCGCTGTTAAAACGGCGAGTGGCAAAAGCCATACAGTTCATAGATGTTATTTGTGGTGGAAGGAAACTCAATAAGAAATGTGAGTCAGTTTAACACAATGCTTAATGGTGTCTTGCAAAATATTGAAACTTGTTAATGCATGACAAAATGATCTAATGTTGAGACGCTACACCGTCACTCTGCACACGTATAGCTTAGTGGCATAGTGGTTAACACTAGAACCACCAGGCCTTTCAGACCAACACTATCAGCCAGAGCCGAATGCTGTTGCTCATCATTAGCATAAGAATCGTCCCTATTAGCATGGGCATTCTCCTCTGCAGCATCACCATCCAACCAGAGCATCAGTTCATCAACTAGGTTGTCATCAAACAATATAGAATAGATTAAAATATAATTAATTACAGAATGTGTTTTTTTAAATGGTTATTCATTTGAAAAAATACAATTGTATTTGATCAAATTATTTTATCATTATGAAAAAAATTACTAAATTATTGATAGATAAATCAATTGGAATTTAGTTTTCACTTTGATGATTTACAAGGTAAAATACCAGACATTTGTAACGTTCGGAGGAGACAGAGGCAATTGCAGGGGTCGAAGAAGGAGCTTTTAATGTGAACAAAGAAATCACAAAACCAAGCGCTCTGTGCTACAGAATACAAAATAGACTACACACAGGAACATGGAACGCCACAATACAACAATGACTGAGGTCTGAACTAAATACACAGACTAACAAGGTGAACAGAAACAGGTGGGGGCTAAACACAGGTGAAAGAAATAAACCGATTAACTGAAACGAGAACAAGAAAGAACAAACAAGGACATGACAAACCAAACCCTTTAGCATTAATGACAGCATGCAGTCTTTTGTAATAGTTGTCTACGAGGCCCTGAATTCCTGCAGGTGGTATAGCTGCCCATCTCTCACTCTCATCTTCATCCGCTTATCCGTATCGGGTCGCGGGGGCAGCAGCTCCAGCAGGGGACCCCAAACTTCCCTTTCCCGAGCCACATTTGCCAGCTCTGACTTGGGGATCCCGAGGCGTTCCCAGGCCAGTGTCGAAATATAATCTCTCCACCTAGTCCTGGGCCTACCCCAAGGTCTCCTCCCAGCTGGACGTGCCTGGAACACCTCCCTAGGGAGACCTGGTGGCATCCTTACCAGATGCCCGAACCACCTCAACTGGCTCCTTTCGACGCAAAGGAGAAGCTGTTCTACTCCCAGTTCCTCACGGATGGCTGAGCTTCTCACCCTATCCCTAAGGGAGAAGCCAGCCACCCTTCTGAGAAAACCCATTTCAGCCGCTTGTACTCGCAATCTTGTTCTTTCGGTCATGAACCAGCCTTCATGACCATAGGTGAGAGTAGAAAGGAAAATTGACCGGTTTTGCCTTCCAGCTCAGCTCTCTTTTCATCACAACGGTGCATTAAAGCGAATGCAATACCGCCCCTGCTGCTCCGATTCTCCGGCCAATCGCCCGCTCCATTGTCCCCTCACTCACGAACAAGACCCCAAGATACTTGAACTCCTTAACTTGGGGTAACGCCTCATTCCCTACCCGGAAAAGGCACTCCATCGGTTTCCTGCTGAGAACCATGGCCTCTCAGATTTAGAGGTGCTAATCCTCATCCCAACCACTTCGCACTCGGCTGCGAACCGGTCCAGTGAGTGCTGAAGGTCACAGACCGTTAATGCCATCAGGACCACATCATCAGTAAAAAGCAGCGAGGAGATCCCCAGGACATCGAAATGCAACCCCTCCCCACCCCGACTACGCCTCGATATCCTTTCCATAAAAGTTACAAACAGGATTGGTGACAAAGCGCAGCCCTGGCGGAGGCCAACCCCCACCTGGAACGAGTCTGACTGACTACCGAGAACCCGAACACAGCTCTCACTTTGGACGTACAGGGATTGGATAGCCCTCAAAAGGGACCTCCTCACCCCATACTCCCGCAGCACCTTCCACAGTATCTGCCGGGGGACCCGGTCATACGCCTTCTCCAGATCTACAAAACACATGTAGAGAGGATGGGCATATTCCCAGGCCCCCTCCAGGATCCTTGCAAGAGTAAAGAGCAGGACGGAATCCATGTCTGCCCATGTCTTGGCAAAATGCCTCCAGGTCATGCAAAGTCTTTGGTCGTCTTGCATGAACCACACATTTGAGATCTCCCCAGAGTGGCTCGATGATATTAAGGTCAGGAGACTATGATGGCCACTCCAGAACCTTCACCGTTTCCTACTGTATCCACTAGACGGTCAATTTGGCCTTGTGCTTAGGGTCACTGTTGTGCTGGAAAGTCCAAGAGCGTCCCATGCGGCAGCTTTTGTGCAGAACAATGCAAATTGTCTACCTGTATTTTCTGATCACATGCTGCATTCATCTTGCCATACATTTTCACTAATTCCCATGCCTTTAGAGCTCACACCCCTCCAACACATCAGTGAGCTACCACCATGCTTCACAGTGAGGATGGTATTCTGTTCACTATAGGCCTTTTTGACCCCTCTCCAAACATAGCACAAATTACATTATGCCAGAAGCTATGAGGCATGTCAAGGTGTTGTCAGGCATATTGTAACCAGGCTTTTTTGTGGCATTGGCCTAGACTCGACCATGCAGCTCATTTTAGTTCAAGTATCGCGGCATTATGCTCCTTGAAACAACCGCGCCGCCTTTTTCCAGAGCAGCCAGGATTTCTCCTGAGGTTACTGTGGATTTTTCTTTGTATCCAGAACAATTCTTCGGGCAGTTTCGGCTGAAGTCTTTTTTGGTCTACCTGACCTTGGCTTGGTATCAAGAGATCCCCACATTTTTCACTTCTTAATAAGTGATTGTACTTAAGTCATTTGCAAGGCTTTGGTTATCTTTATATATCCTTTTCCATCTTTATAAAATGACCTTGTTACACAGCTCTTTTGACAGTTCTTTTCTGCTCCCCATGGCTCAGTATCTACCCTGCTCAGTGCATCCACATGAGAGCTAACAAACTCAATGACTATACACAGACACTAATTGTAATTTAAAAAGGCAGAAGTGTGGGAAAATCACCTTTAATTACCATTTTCACCTGTGTGTCACCTTGTATGTCTGTAACAAGGCCAAACATTCAAGGGTATGTAAACTTTTGATCAGGGCAATTTGGGGGATTTCTGTTATAATTATGACTTAAAAAGAAGCCAAACAATTATGTGATAATAAATGGCTTAATATGATCACTATCCTTAACAGTTTATTTACATGATCAGTAATATTTTCCAAATCAATGCCAAAATGTCACAATTTCTGCCAGGGTATGCAAACTTATGAGCACAACTGTATGCATGAACAGCAATATATAGGCCTAAAGCACAGTTATTTGATAAACACAAGAAATTTCTAAGAATGAATAACACAGGCTACAGCCTATTCGTAGAAATCAAATTGATAGATCCAAGGATATGTAGCCTCTCTTCAAGTAAAAGCAGTGTATTATTCAATGAATTTGATTTGTAAATTTGATTAGCAGCGTAAAAGGATTATAAAAGGATGATTTACAGTAACCTACACTGTCTGTCTCTTGTGCTCACGCCTCCCTCCGGGGAAGCTCAACTACATTGCTCCCAGTCGCTGGCCTATGAGCCACCCCTGTCCATTCTTCCAGTTGCTACGGTACCGCATTCACAGAACACCCTGGACTCTCCACATGTACATGCGGAACATTTCGATGTACACGCTAGTGGCCTACACATCTACATTGTCATAATGCGCAATCGAAATAGGTGTTGATGAATCAGAATAGATGAATAGATCAGGGGCTATTTTGTGTTATTAAAAAAAAAAAAAAAAAGGTTGTTGTTGGTTTGTTTTTTTCTTTATTGCGAGGAGGCTCAGGCATTGGAGGTGGCGGTTCATTATCAGGTGAAGCCCCTACTGTAAATTGTGTCTGAGTTGTGTCTGATTTTCTCACCAAGTTCAGATTATATAAAATGTCTACCCTCATCATCGTTCTTCATCATTACACTTCAGTCACATGCATAGGTATGTCTGGATTGATAAGGGAGTTATCGCCCATTCATCCATAGACTTCATTGCTATTTCATGGCTTTTCATTAGATTTTATTAGAATTAACTTTATTGTCATTGAACAAGTACAAGTACAGTATAACGAAATGCAGTCAACATCTAAAAAGAAGTGAAAATACAAGAGTGCAAAACATTTACAAGTGAAACAATTAAGAACAATGTATGCAGTGGTGTAGTGGTGCATATACACAGGTATATTCTAAAATCTAGATGGCTGCCTAGCTACCTCACCAGCAAGCACACATTACCAGCATTGATAGCCTAAAATGGCTTCTTGGTAGCTTGTTCTGAGTATGGAAGAGTAGCCATTTGTGGACGCTAACTGGCTAAAACCAACTTCATACAATTACTAACTATCCAGGCAGATACCAAACATATTTTTATGTTTCAATCATGATGACATCAATAGCTACATTGTGTGATTTATAAACATACCTCCTGCCAGAACAACCCATTACATTCATCGATAGCTAAAATAAAAAATACAACCATATGTCTTGCCTCCTTAGCTCATTAACTTTTATTGAAATAAAAAGATTTGGGAGCTGGGTGTCTTGCATATCTACACATAAACAACATGTTCCAACATGATAGTGTTATAGGTCATTACAACAAGTATGAAGTTTAGTGATTAATTCCACATCTGAATATTTTAAAACTGTAGAAATCTGAGCAGGTACCCTTAGTGCCACTAATAGAATCAAATCAATCAAGCCTCTTATTTCAAAATAGCAATTAATTTGTATGTTTACTGAATTCAACATGCTTGAATCACCATTATTGCCTTTTACACAACAATTCAGTCTGCTATGTAATTCTCACATGAACAGATTTATGTTCTTGGACTGCCTCTTCCTCTCAAGCAGCCAAGAAGCCAGATGTCCATTTTGCCCATTAAACATTGTAAACCTTTTGAAGACCGCCCATGTGTCTGTGGAAAGTGGAAAAGAGACAGTGTTTGACTTGTGCCAGAGGCGTCCAGAGATCTGTATCAACATACTTTTGGGGGGAATTTTGCAGGTCAATGGCTACTCTGTAAAATAAATGTTCTTAGTCTATCATCGGTTCAAGTTCACAGCACAAAGAAAGTTAATCAAAGCAGAATGAAGGTGTGATCTGAAATGAATCGCGATCGAGAGATTGCATTGCGTTTCAAGTCTTGGGTCTAGCCTATGCATGCCACCAGACTTTGACAATAGAATGTGCAGTTCCACACATGGAAAATGGGGAATGTCTCTACTCGCATCCCCGTCTCCCTTCCAAATCCCAATGAATGGGAAAACAACAGGTCCCCCCATCTGACCCTCTCCTCAAATGGGAGCTGAAAAGGAGACAAGGTTGATGAGAAAACAATACAGATCCCACTGTGTGCGCTAGTGTAGCGTTAGAAAGAGTGAGAAAAAGCCAATGGACTCTAGCCTATTGTGTAATGGTAGACAACAGACTATCTAGCTAAACTACCTAGAAACTACCCATAAAAAATGCTAGTTATCTTGCTAGTAAATTATTTATGGTGTCTAAGCATTAGGGTTGTCATCTGTGGACTACTTGAATACCCAATTAAATACTGGTCAAGTTTATTTAACATTAAAACCATTAATTAATGTCTTAGCCACCTTGCTTTGAAGTAGGCTCTCTTATGCATTTTAAATTTCATTCATTGAACTCCATGTTCATCCATGTTTAAAGTCATACACTTATTTAGTTGTAATGGTACAACATTGTCTATCAATCAGTTATCCACCAGGAAAGGCAGAGGCCTTGGTGATGGAAAGTTGGCATCCCAGGGAGGTTGGGTCAGCACAGGAAAAAGACCATCAAGCTTCAATAGGCGGCAAGAAAACAATATTGCTACCCAGCAATATAGAAAAGCTAAGAATAAAAATCAATATATTCTCCCACCCTTTAATGACACAGCCCAGAAAACAAGACTGCAGCTATGGATCAGCTTCAAAATTGATGTACACAGACACTAGGTGATTTATTCATAAGACCATGCTCTGCACAGGTAAAACAAATGCATCGATTCACAAGGGGAGCATTGGTGGTTGAAACAGACTACTGGGACAGTGCTGAGCTGAAAAGAGAGTGTTCATGAAACCTACATGCACACAAATCTCACCCACCTCTAAAAGCTCTTTAGTTCCTGAAATTGCTTAAAAGCAACTGCAGTGAATGGAGTCTGGGCTCAATGCAAAACCAGGGTTGAGGTATTTCTATATTTGAACTTTATTTCAATAGTATTTTAAAAATCTATGAGACTGAGTATGGTAACTTGTACACCTGCAGGTTATTATTGATGTTAGATAGAGTAGTGATTTTGGAAAGATACATGGCATCAGAGACTGTCAAGTACCAGGAGATTTTAGATAAAAATGTATCTGCCTCTGCCAGGTCATCGTTGGATTTTCCAGCAGATCAGTCATCCAAACCATTCCTCCAGATCCACACAAATATTTCTCACTGACCACAGCATCAAGCTTTTGCAATGGCCATCCCAGTCACCTGAAGAAAACCCCTATTGAAATAATTTTTGTGAGACTGGGGATTTTCGGCTTCACGCCTTCTCACTACACTAAGCTATACTGTTATTTTCTGGATTATGTTAACATAGAAACTCTATGAGAGCCTGGCCAACTGCAGCATCATCAACAGCACACAACAATGAATAAAGAAGCACTGAATGGTCTAGTGTCGAGTGCCATTGATTGCTCAATACAGAGACCAGAACTTGTTTCTTTCTATCCATACCTTTACCACATTTCAAAATTAAAAAAATATTTTATCGCTGAGTATAAAATAGGATTGATGGACACTTCATTGTTCAGCTTGGAAAATTACAACATTTCAGCAAAATGCAAAGATTTAGAATTTGTATTTAATTTCTCTTTATTTGGACAGATCAGTTATTAAGAACACATATTTTTTACTCTAACGGCATGTGCGGCATAGCAGGGCACATGATAAATCGACACATTTGAATGTAGAGTATGCTAGAAGGTCAATGCATAATTAAATATTTACTGTAAGAACAGCTAAACAAAACCATTGCCATTAATCAAAGGCCTCTAACAGTGCTCTGAGTGTATTCAAGGTCACAAGGCATTCAAGTCTAAGTTCATTTTACAGCTTATTCACTGGTGACATTTCAGCCTTGCTGTCTTGCAAAATAAATAGGCAGGAGTGCCCTTCAAACATCGAAAATCATGCCACTCATGAGGTCAGCAAAATATTGTGATGTGGCTACAATTTGACCAACGTAATCAATTATACAGCCTACAATTTACAACCATACTAGCATTAGGCTAGCAAATGAAAACAACGGACAGAAATAAATGCAGGACAAGATGGGGTAACTAACCACCCCACCCCCCAACAACACTGTCTACTTGCGGATACAAAAATGAAAATTTGATGCCATTCTGTTATGACCTACAATTGAATGTGAAAGCCATAAGAAATAAATAATTGCCCTGCTCACTCATGTTTTCTTTTATTCAGGGGAATGCAAACGTTTGTGCACAACTGCATATATAGGTAGACAAGACAACAAAATGTATTGGCAAAATAAAAATAAAAAGACAGAGTCATATTTTGGGCCCAGACATATAGGCTAGCTGAAAACTTTTATTCCAACACAATAATCCTTGAACACAAAAGATTTCAATGATTTTCAATGTTCCTCAATGAGTTTCCAGAATTCTTGTCTAACCTTCTTGTCATGGTAGGTAGCATTCACATTTCTGGCGATTTCAAAATTCATACTGAAAAGTTCAATGACCCTCTTCAAAAAGCCTTTGAAGTCATAATTGACTAAATGGGTTTTATCCAACATGTCTCAGGTCCAAAGCACTGCCACAATCATACCTTAGATTTATTCACAAGAAATAGATATTGTAGATCTAATTATTTCCCCCCAAAAGTCAAATTTACTGTTAAAACAAGAAATCCACTTGCTCCACAAACAATGAGTTTCAAAGTCGTACTATAAATTATCGGACTACAATTCCATTTCTTGATATTCTTACAAGCTGGCTCATCATAGACAGAATAAATAAATCCGCAAACGATCTAATCGAGGATCTAAACTCAACACTGCGGAATACTTTAAATACGGTTGCACCACTAAAAACAAAAGAAATCAATCAAATGTATTTATAAAGCCCTTTTTACATCAGCAGATGGACTAGGTTTAAATCCACTCTGGACTCAGCCCACATGCATTTATTAATTATTACAAATTGTAAACTTAATATGTTCACCCGACACAGCCAGAAGAGGAGTGGTCACCCCTCTGAGTTTTTCCTAGCAACTGAAATTCAACAATACTGTTGTTTGCTCCTTGGGGTTTAAGGCCGGGTGCTTTGTAAAAGCACTTTGTGACAACTGCTGATGTAAAAAGGGCTTCATAAATATATTTCATTGATTGATTGATAGTATGATATCATTTTGAAAAACATTTGTTTTAAAATTATTTTAATTGACAGATCTTGGACCACTCCTCCATGCAGCACTGAAAAGTCTGCTTGCCTGGACCCGGTGAGGTCATCTTTGATGAACACACAGAGGAACTTGATGTCAGAGACTCTCTCCACTTCAGCTCGACTGATGTTTATGGGGGCATGACCCCCCTCTGCCACTTCCTGAAGTCCACAAGAGGAGAGTCCATCTCATTAATCTTGCAGATGTTGAGAGAGAGGTTGTTTTCCAGGCACCATGTAGCCGGGTTACGTACCTCCTCTCTGTAAGTGGTCTCATTGTTGGAGATGAGACCTAGGATGGTTGAGTTACCTGCAAACTTAAGGATCACATTGGAGATGTGTGTAGCCACGCAGTCATGCGTGAACAGGGAGTACAGGAGGGGGATGGAGTACGCAGCCCTGGGGGGCTCCAGTGCTCAGGGTCAGTGCAGAGGAGGTGAGGTTGCCCATTCTCACCACCAGGGGTCTGCTTATTAGGAAGTCCAGGATCCAATTGCAAAGGGAAGTCCCAGCATCCTGAGCTTAGGAACAAGCCTAGTGGGCACAACAGTGTTGAATGCTGAGCTATAGTCCACGAACAGCATCTTTACCTATGTGTTGTTTTTTTCCTGGTGTGAGAGGGCTGTGTGTGTCGTCAGGGCGACGACCTGGTCCGTAGATTTATTGGGCGGTATGCAAATTGAAAGGGGTCCAAGATTTCAGGAAGGGTGGAGCAGATGTGGGTTCTGATCAGCTGCTTGAAGCACTTCAAGATGAAGGAGGTCAGTGCAAAAGGGCGGTAGTCATTCAGGCAGGTGATGGAAGGTTTCTTCGATACAGGGACAATGGTGGTCTGTTTGAAGCAGGTGGGGACTGCAGACAGAGTCAGGGAGAGGTTGAATAGAGTTGAAAACCTACGCTAACTGGTTGGCGCACCACCTCAGAACACGGCCTGGAATGCCATCTGGCTCTGGTGACTTCTGCGGTTTCACTATTTTGAAAGCTCTTCTCAGGTCAGCCATGGCTAGGGACAGAGTGCAGTCGTCCTGGTCCTCAGCAAGCCTTCCAGAAGGGATGGTGTTGGTCGGCACCTCAAACCATGCATAGAAGGAGTTGAGCTCATCTGGGATAGAGTCAGCAGGCTGGGCATCATTGCTGTTTCTCCCTTTATAGTTTGTGATGTGTCGCAGTCGACACCACATGCATCTCAGGTCACAGCTGTGGTAGTTAGACTCCAACTTATCCCTGTAGTCTCTTCTGGCATCTCTGACGGCCTTCCGTAAGTCATATCTGGATCTCCTCAAAGCTTCCACATCCCCGGAACTGTAGGCAGAGGACCATGACCGAGCATAGCACAGACGTTAATCCAGGGCTTTTGGTCAGGGAATGTCTGAACATTTACCCTCGGGATGGCATCATCGATGCACTTGGAGATATAAGCTGAGACAGAATCTGGGTATTAATCAATGTCCCCATCGGCATCACAGAACATCTGCCAATCTGTTGTTTCAAAGCGGTCCTGGAGAGTGAGAATGGATTCCTCAGCATTGAACTGCCTGAAATCGGTTTACCCTGTTTTAGGCTATAGGAAGGGAGGAGAAGAATGGAGGTGTGACCCGCCTTACTAAAAGGGGTTTGTAACTGTTCTGTATTTGTGAATAAAAATGGTCAAGAGTCTGATCTCCAAGGGTAGGAAAGTTAATGTGCTGGTGTTAGTTCGGCAAAACTTCTCAAATTTGCCCTTTGAAGTCAACAACAACAATAAAAGCTGCCTCAGGGTGAATGTCCTTTAGTCCATTACTTACTCCGTATACAGTGGTGTTTTTATATGTAAAGAATTGGTGGGGCACAAACCATTTCAAAATATAGGATACATACTAGTAAAGCTACAAAACTCCCTCTTGCTACCGATGTGTTTATTTAACACATCAACAAACAGCGTGGCTCCACAAAACACGTTTAACAACAGAGCGGCTTGCTTCTACCAGGTGTTGTAGTACACATACTGGAGAGAGAGAGAGACCTTCTTGTGTAATTGCTCTCCTCCTCTCTCACACACGTAAAATGACCACTGTCACATTTACAAACCTAAATTAGGAACGCAACCAAGCTCAGAACCAATGTGCCTACAGGGCCATACGCGAACAGCAATGAACTCAACACCACTGAAGGCCACAACGAAGCAGAAAGACAACTTTTTAGGGATACAGATCCATTCTATGACAGCAACCTTAATAGATAAGCATTGACACACTGACACTCGTCACCATCTATATCAAATGATCCAGCACAGTTCCAGCAAGTTCCTCTCTGACTCAGATGTCGTCATAGGTGTTGTTATGATAATTTTAAGCAGAATGACTGTCTCAGCAAAAGCCTCCCCTAGGTTGTTCTCATGGATGTATCTTAACAGAGACAGTGCCTTCTTACCAGTGTGAAGCTCAGTGTGGCAGTACAGAGTGGTCAGCTCAGACTTCAACTTTTCCTTGTTTCCCAGAGGCCATAGTTTCACCGCACAGTCGAGCTCAGATTTAGGGAATGACAGGACAAATTGTGGGAAAGCGAGTTGTCAACCAGCTTGGCAGCGATCAGGTGGTCACTTTGTGACCCCCCCCTGGGAGATGACTGTGTCACATGCCTCCATCACCAGCGCTGTGTTGGTTATTCGTCGGCCTGGATCGTCTGTTCCTTAGTGAACGGTGGCACCCCATTCATCAGTTAGCTTCCGCATATTCTGGACATTCTCCTTGAAACGGGTGAGCGCACTGCTAATCCCAGATGCATTGATGCTCCATTTTTGCAGAGTGTTGTATAAAACATAAACTTCTGGCATAAGGAAGAAAGAAAAATCCAGCAGCTGCAGAAATGCTCGGTCCCTGAGTTTTTTTGACAGGCCGTATGCCTCACTTATGGTGGCCTCATCCCATCCTGGTTGTGTGCGTATGTCCTCCATACACAGGAGCAGCACAGCTCAGTTTTCCCAAACTGCATTGACAGTTCTACTTTTAAAGTTCCATCATACAGCGGGTGGCCTTGGAACGCGTCTCTGTGTTGCCTCAGCAAGTGCTGCAACACGTTTTGGAGCGCCAGATAAAAAGGCTGCAAAAGCAATTAAATCTGCAAAAACACCTTCAGGATGCTCATCCTTGTTGACCAAAGTTGTGGCAAGGTCAGGTTCACCTCTTTCATTAGCGTCTGTACCCCTCTGACTTTTCCACTAATTTAAGCCGCACCATCATAAGTGATGCGCTTTTCTCCCAGCTTCAGTGGTTCCAGCACACCCTTGATGCTATTAGAGAGGCTGAGTCCAGTTTTATCTTTGACTTCCACAAACTCCAAAAACCTCTCTGTCACTGTATTGTCAGGCAATGTATCGCAACACAACCACCATTTGTGATTTTTACAGGAGACATCAGTTCTGCCTGTATGGCAACAAATGATGTCTCGTCCACTTGCTTGGCCATCTCCTCCCTGTACACGTCATCCATACAGCCTTATGATCCGACTGAGAACGTATCTGTTTTCCTCCACCTGTTTGTTATGCTGCTCAATAGAGCGCCCTGTATGCACTGTTAACTTGGGCTGCGACATTTACCCTTCCAAGTAAGCCCAATTTAACAGCGTTGTCCTGATGACTCCTGCTGCTCTCATGTTTTGCAATCCTCTCAGAATTTTTTTTCTAATCTTTTGTAACCCAAGTACCATCTCCACCAAATAGCAGACATGGAAAACAGAAGAGTGCCTTCTTTTGTATACTAACGTTAGCCACTTTTTCTTCAAAAACCACTCCATGTTAAATCCGTGGTTACTTTTACCAGCAGTTTGAGTAATGAAAATATCCTGCGGCTGATGAGCCTCAAATTAAGGGTTTCAAACCGGAGCTCGAGTATGAAATTCACTTTATTCATTTTCTCAAGTTCTGGCGTTTGTGAAGCTAACAAGCGAGCTAAGACAATCTACCCCCCTCACTCATCTTGCCCACTAATATTGGCGCCAAACAATCAGGTCCGAAATACGAAATGACGCTGTAGTGGGGCTACATTGATCACACTAACATTCTGAGCATGCGTATAAATATTTTCACATGTACAATGTACATTGCATTGTGAGAGAGGGGCTAGCCCCACATTCACACTTAGCCTATGGCCTAATACTGCAAACTTGAATTGGCAGAACGCAGTCTGAAGCAGTAAGGCAGCGACCAATGAAAATTAAATAAAATCACAACATAAATGATATGCAATTTAGGAAGATGTAATATTCATAGATAAATTATAACATAATAAAAATAATTACTTTGTTGCAGTTCTTTCTGTTGACAACAGGTGGGGCTGTGTGTAGAAAGTACTGCAAAATCCGAGCCCCAGTGAGAGTTAAACCATAAGTCACACCCCACTACCTTTACGTTTACCTGACTCCAAAATTCTGTCCTGCCGGTAGATGGAAAAACCAGCTCAGATAATGGCTGCGTCAGGCATCATAGGATCTAGCCAGGTCTCAACAAATGCTAGCACACAGCAGTTTGCAATGTCCCACTGGAAGTTAATTCGAGCATGTAGTTCGTAGCTAGCAACCTTTTAAGTTGGTTTGCAGTGACACTAACTTCCAATCTTCCTAAAAAAAAAAGGTTATATAGACCTTTCAGCTGGTAAAATGACAATGGGTATTTTTGGAGCCTTTCTGTTTTGTTTTCCCTGAATCTCCAGAATAATGATCAGGAAGACAAGGGAAGTTACTCAAAACCTAGTGATAATCTTTTAAAACTGTTTGGCAGACTATGCCACTGTCTCTAGCACATATACAGATCCGGAATTGTTTTTAAGATCACTGCATTTCTCATTTTGACCCTTCTGTTCCTCTGTTCCTTTTTGGAAAGGAAAGAAAAAGGTGCAATGGTCTCTTAATTTTTTCTGGAGCTGTAGATGCTGCAGCATCTGAATCCAACCCATTGCTCTTCCTGCAAAAATCTTGTCTATATATCTTCACATTCATGTCAAATAAAGTAATAAAATGCCTTTAAAAATATCTTTACGAAAGTGTTTCACCCTCCTTTAAGATGGAATTCATTTGAAAAATAAAGATTAGGGTACTGAATATTGAAATTCTCCTTTGAAACCAGAAATTCTAATTGCTTTTGAATAGAAAGACTTTAAAAGAGAGATCATGAGATATTTTTTCCAAAGATTGTGACTCCTTGTAGCCCTTTGAATGCAATTCTGTTAAATTAGGAATCAATTGTAATATCATATATTGTTGGAGAATATATCTCCCACCATCTGCCAAGAGAGGTATTCTAAATCATGTAGTGGATCAATTGGCTACATTTACACTTACCCTGTTAGAATTGATAATATATGTAACATTTGTAAAGAAAACAAGAGTGAGCAGGCAAAACACTTATTTTATTGAACAGCGTGTAGTCTTTTGTAATAGTTGTCTAGCCACTACTCTACTACCGTAACCAGACCTATCCAGCAACTACTGTACCTCAAGGCTCCTTGGTTCATTGCTAGCTACAGACTCTTAGAAAACCACAGGGGCAGAAATGTTAGATCCAGGCTTATTGTTTAGTGCTCCTACAATTATTTTGGGAGCTCTAACACAAATTTAATCTAATGTTCATTTTGGGAGTTATCCCACTTTTTTCACTGAGGCAAATATTCACAATCAAAACTGTCTTTTATATGTTTCAGTTGGCTGGGAGTAATTCTCATCTTAAAGGACCAGACATTGGTTGATATATAAAACAGTCATGCAAAAAAACACCCTGACTGTCTCACAGAGAAAAAATAGGAGGAAGAACAGTAGTTACCAAATGCTCTCAAGACTGGATACTGCTGGAGATACCGGCACCTATTCAGAACTGGGTAAAACAGCTTTTGAATATTTTGTCCCAGACTCATGGAAAGCCATACAGAGTGATCTTAAGTTAAATGTTACATTTCTTACACATCATTGTCAATTATTTTTATTATTATTATTATTATTGTCAGTTTGTCTTAGTTTTTCTCAGTTTTATTTCCATTTTGTATATGTTTTTATTGTTGTAATACAGGGCTGAACTATCAAGGAGTCTCTGTTGATTTCTCTGTATAAGTAAAAGTAAATGAATAAATAGATCATCAATATTTTTGTTTATTAATGTTACGCCCTATTGGCCAGACACCTCTTATGGGCACTTGAGCAAATTGTAATGTAGCAAGTGCAGAAATATGACATATGACTGTAGTTGGACATCTGTTTACATTTCACCTATTTACATTTCATTATTGTAGTTAAATGTATATACCATTTTCTGAACGTAGCTTTGATTCATTGTCATTTCTGTGAACCCTTTCCACCTTATAGAGCCTATCATTCCTCAAAAAATAAATGTTTTTCGCCAAGTTGTCCTGCAAGACCACGGCCCTCAGCAGAGGAGTAGGCAGCGGAATACCAGGCTTTGTGAGGGCCGGTGGAGGTCTTGATGGAAGGCCCTGGAGAGGATAGAGTGGATGAGAAATGGGATGAAATAATCGTGTATGCTGGAGAGGTCACATCATTTGTGGAGATGGAAGAAATGGGCCGAAATCCAAACCCCGATGATAGTATCAAAGATAATAGTATATCTGGAAGCTGCAGCAAAAAAGGATGAAATGAATCAGTCTCAATGGATTTATTTTTTATACATTAACCTTAAGGAAGGCATCTAGCACTTCACAAGTACAATGTTGTTGAAATGAAAACCAACATTCTCTAGAAGTGTTTCTTCATCAAGCCAAATGGAGACTGGGAGAGGGAAAGGCAGTTGACCCTGACCATGGTCAATCAAACCAACAGATCTTTCAAATGGGAAGCCTGTCATAATGAAATTCTGATTAAAAGCATCAGTAAGGATACCACTGAGAACCCAAAGATTCCACTAGACCGTGCAATTCTGAAACTGTGGCCCATGGAATTGTCTTTGCCTCATCTTCTTCCTCACTGGAGGCAACATGGTTCAAAAAGAGGCATTGTTGAGTCCCCAAAAATTGCAAATAGGCATGAACAGTATAAGCTTCAAACACAACTAAAGAATCAAAAAGTTAGCTAATCTTTTGTTAGTCCGAAGTTACATAGGTTTACAGAAAAATGTATTACATCGAACCTTGTTATGCCTCAGCAAAAACACGTTTCTCATCAACAAAGGCATGTGTATAATTTCTACGGACTTTACTGTGTGGGAGTTGGATTTTTTCCTCACTATCCACAACGGAATTTACAAATATTTATTTTCCCAGTTAGTGCGAGTTTGTTAAAGGGATGGTTCATCCAAAAATCATAATTTCAAAAAATGCACTTGCCAAAAGTTATTCCAGAATGCATGTAGAGTCATTTATTCCAACCATCCATTATTCAGCATTTTTTGCATCATCAGCGGTAGCATGAATTATTTTAACTGTACACTGACCAAAGTATCTTGGGGTCTTGTTCGCTAGTGAAGGGGACAATCGAGCGGGAGATTGGCCAGATAATCAGAGCAGCGGGGGCGGTGTTTCATTCGCATTCGTTTTACAGCACCGTTGTGAAGAAAAGAGAACTGAGCCGGAAGGCAAAGCTCTCGATATACCGGTCAATTTTCATTCCTACCCTCACCTATGGTCATGAAGGCTGGGTCATGACCGAAAGAACAAGATTGCAAGTACAAGCGGCTGAAATGGGTTTTCTCAGAAAGGTGGCTGGCTTCTCCCTTAGGGATAGGGTGAGAAGCTCAGCCATCCGTGAGGAACTCGGAGTAGAGCCGCTGCTCCTTTGCGTCGAAAGGAGCCAGTTGAGGTGGTTCGGGCATCTGGTAAGGATGCCCCCAGGACATCTCCCTAGGGAGGTGTTCCAGGCACGTCCAGCTGGGAGGAGACCTCGGGGTAGGCCCAGGACTAGGTGGAGAGATTATATTTTGACACTGGCATAGGAACGCCTTGGGATCCCCCAGTCAGAGCTGGCAAATGTGGCTCGGGAAAGGGAAGTTTGGGGTCCCCTGCTGGAGCTGCTGCCTCCGCGACCCGATACCGGATAAGCAGATGAAGAAGATGACAGAGACTGACCAAACAGGCGGCGGAATTTGGTCTATCCAAACTGGCACTAGTGAACTATTTCCTATAGCCACTCAACACTGCTTCTGTCCTTTGGCAATGACATCATTGAGGACGGTGGACTTCAATTAAATTTTTATCATTATGGAAAATACAGCAATCATGTTTTGTTTGCAAAGAAAGGTACAAGGGACCTGGGAGAGGAGACTTTGTGTTTCACTCATTGCCATCATCTTAATCCATAATCTTAATCCAGACATTCGACCATTATTCACATACGGTTTAGTTAGATATAAAGGTCTGTTGACTCTTGTAAAGGCTACTTAAGTGGTAAAATAAATGAAATCATAAACATTTGGTGTCTACCAAAAATAATTCCTCCAGCACCCCAGGAGTTATGAGGGGGGCGAAATCTGGATGATCAACCACACATCTTGGAACAGGTTCAGCTTCAGGGACTGGGGCATCAATAGTACCCACTCGTTGCAACAAAAGCAGTGTTTCGGCATTAGATTGCATGATCCACAGCTACACCACCATCCTCCGGACATTCTGGTCAGCTGTGGGCTATTCCTTCTTTATTTCTTACTCTTTTTTTCAGAATATACCAAAGGATAGCCTGTTTTACCTGCTTAATTGATGAAGAAATAATGAAGGAATAGGCCACACCTGTCCATGAAACAATTTGTGAGTCAATTGCCCAATTTCTTTAGGTCCCTTGAAAGAGAGGGGACTGTAATTCCCAAAGCCTTCCTCCAATTTGGACGTGAATACTCTCTAATTAAAGCTAAGAGACTGCATGTTAAGCCCATATTAATTATTTAACTTTAACTTGAATATATTTTGGTAAACTAATAACAAAATGTGTGTCAGTGGCCAATTATTTCCAGAGCTAACTGTATAAACCACATATCGGAAGGTTTAAAAAATATAGATTACACACATATAAACATCAGTCCAAATTAGAAGGAAAACATATTGCTTGTTTTTTGCAAATGTCCCAGACTGCTTTCATTAATCTTTAATTAAGAAGGTGATCGATGTAAACTGGGGATACAAATGAGTTCGGTTTGGGACAGCCTTTTCCCTCTTCTGGGAGACAATTCAACCTTTCAAAGGTATTCTGAGACACAGTGTTACCATTTATGTAAGTGGCATGCAACTCTGTAATTATCCTCATCATGCCATATGGTGGTCTTACAATCACTGATTAATTGCTTGGGTGCCTAGAGGTTTTGCATACATTATGTCACGTCAGATTTAAATTGCATTACCTCTTGTAGAATTACTTTATCATTAAATTGTGCATAATTGCCACAGAAAACATCTGCAGTTAATGTTTTCAATAAAGTTTAAAAAATTGTTCTGAGTGCCTGAGATGCTCCACATTTAAACATCCTTGTTGGTTGTCAGGGACATTTCTTGAACTGATGTATTCTTACTGATTAAGGTTTTGAGTCCCCATGTTTAGATAAGAAAATGAATGTCGATTGTGTTGTGAGAAAGGAAGTATGAGGTGCTGAGGTAAACGTAAACCTATAGCAGGATGGGGGACAGGATAAAGGAAGATACACAACAGGGGGTAGGATGGATAAGGAACATGTGTTGTTTATGTGGTATGACCATGCAGATTCTTATCTCCACCCATTTCTCTATAAGTATTGAATGTACATCCAAATGCTTTAGAGATTATTTACTGTTACTCTGTAACCTGTGTACTCTCTCCTTGCAAGAATAAAACTGTTTATTGTGCAATCGAGTTTTCCTCTGTCTTACCTACCATTTTCGTAAATCGTTTGGACTTTAGAAATTGCCATCACATGGTCCGCTTCTCAGTTTGAAGTGGCTTGTAGTCTCTCCATATTTGCTTTAGACACTTGCAATACTATCTCCTCAAAGTAAACCACCCTGGACTAGCAACAATTATTTTGGTCTCATTCAAAGAAAAATAAACAAAGGGGAGGAGGAAACAAATCAAGTTGCACCCCGCAGCTGATACTTTGTTTGGATACTGTAGGTCTCTATAAGCCTAGCACACCTGGGTTTTGCAGTCAAATTACGAGGGGATTTCCTGTACAAAGCCCTGTTTAGATCAGTCAATAGAACTGAGCTCTGGTATCTGACTGAGCCATTCCAGGACATTGATTTTCCTTTTTGCAAGCCATTCCATGGTTGATTTGCCTATGTACTGAGGAGCATTTTACGTGTTTAAAGGTAACATTCAGCTTTCTATATATTGATAATTGCATTATTCTGTCAGCACCATTCTGTGTACCTTGGGTGAAATGCCTTGTTGGCTCTGCGTCAAACGTACATTTTAACCTTGGTCTAATCAAACCAGAACATATTTTCCCACATGGTTTGGGGATGGAATGTGTCTTCTTGCAAATAATTTTTTTGTGTGTTCATGGCTTCTGTCTTGCTTATTGACCCCTCGGATTTGTGGAGAATGTTCCTAATTGTTGTAATATGCAGAGAGTGCCCAGTTCCAGTCAGAAGTTCCTGCTGCGAGTTTAGGGTAGTAGATTCACAATTATTCCATAACTAGCCAACAAACATTCCAACCACCTTAATGTCCTTATTCTAGTTAACAGACTGGTGGTTGGGCACATAAGCTGGTCAGCTAGCTATATAGCAATCGTCAATAGGACTTGTGTGGTGGCTGAGGGCAGACTTCTATGTTTTTGTGACCTTGGTGTGGTCCTGGGGCAGGGTTAGCAGTCATCCTTGTCTCATGCATATGCCTGAACATTCATTCACTATTGACACTCATGTCTTCAAGTCGAGGCACTGACTGTAAGGGCTCGTAATCCAACTCCTGGGGGCATGTGTGGTCCATAAGCTTAGATAACTATATCAGACTCAGATTTTACCTCGTACCCTCTTACCCCAATTTGCATAAATAGACTTGCCTAATTTACATGTTTGGCATTTAGCAGATGTTCTTATCCAGAGATGCTTATAGGAGTTATTTAGGTTAACTGTCTTCCTTAAGAACATATCTATGAGGGGCTGTGCTACACAGACATGTAAATACATTTATTTTAAGACATATGCCGTGTGATTCAGTCTCTCAGCATTAGTAAGCCCAACTATTCACATGAAGCAACCTAGGGAGAAAGCTTTTATAGATTACGTTTTTCATTTATTTTTGTTTTTAAAAACCAATTAAAAAGATTTAGACAGAAAACAGCATGTATTAGTTTAACCATTTACTGGAGAACTGTGAACAGCAATGTATGTACAATATCTTGGCATTAGGTTCTGCTCTTCTGGGGCAAATCACTGCCATCACATAATCGTGTATACGATTCTACCAACAATAAAATCAGCTTAAGATTATTAATGGCAATCCCCATTGGCAATGAACAAGGTATGCTGTACTGATCCCACAAAAGCTAACAGAACAAACCGGTGAAGGCAGGTGTGGTGGCTGGATTTGCACCCACATGCTATTACATTCAGCTGCATATCAGAGTAACCTGATGATTTAATAGATAGGAGCAATCCAACATCAGCTGATGAATCACTGGCCAATTGCCCCTCTGAACTGAACTGACTATCCTAATTCTGTGTTTCTATATCTACAGTGTGGAGAACAAGTATTTGATACACTGCCGATTTTGCAGGTTTTCCTACTTACAAAGCATGTAGAGGTCTTTAAAAATCCAGAAATTCACATTGTATGATTTTAAAATAATTAATTTGCATTTTATTACATGACATAAGTATTTGATCACCTACCAACCAGTAAGAATTCCGGCTCTCACAGACCTGTTAGTTTTTCTTTAAGAAGCCCTCCTGTTCTCCACTCTTTACCTGTATTAACTGCACCTGTTTGAACTCGTTACCTGTATAAAAGACACCTGTCCACACACTCAATCAAACAGACTCAAACCTCTCCACAATCGTCAAGACCAGAGAGCTGTGTAAGGACATCAGGGATTAAATTGTAGACCTGCACAAGGCTCGGATGGTCTACAGGACAATAGGCAAGCAGCTTAGTGAGAAGGCAATAACTGTTGGCGCAATTATTAAAATGAAAGAAGTTCAAGATGACGGTCAATCTCCCTTGGTCTGGGGCTCCATGCAAGATCTCACCTCTTGGAGCATCAATGATCATGAGGAAGGTGAAGGATGTTATGGAACTTTTTAACTAAGGTGCATTTGAGAAATGTCTGTCTTTCCATTGGCAAAACATGGTAAGAGATTGTGCTGGAGATACAAATGAATAACATAACTATTTCTGTTTTTAGATGACTTGCAGTGGACTAGTAACTGACTAGAGAGCTACTGCTGTTCAGCTATTCTCAATTTACAGAAACTTGCATTTTCTCAAATATAAAATAATAATGTTGGACATTGCATTTTTTGTCATTAGAAAAAAAACAGAAATAGTTAAATTATTCATTTGTATCTCCAGCACAATGTCTTACCATGTTTTGTCATTTGTTTATGTCATTTCCAGCCAGAAGAAACCTATCGGCCAATTAAAAATTCACTATGGCTCAAAATTTGGCATGGGTATGAATACTTTTGGGCTTAACTGTATGTGTCTATAGCTCCTATTTTCCTGTATTAGAGGAAACAGTAATTCAGTTGCAGGAATTCAGATGGGTTGAACTGCATGAAATACTCCTGTATTAAACTTGTAGAAGTCAGAGAAAGGGTTTAAATACTCCGTAATGCTGTGTCTTGTAATCTTTCAAGCCAGGTTCAACTTTAATGTTCTATGTCTCAGATTCTTGTCACATTTGGCAAACATACTTAATTGAAAAACTATGTGGCTATACTTCACAAAAAAGAAGGAGAAGAAAGAAGAAACTATGATATAATTTAAAGCGTCATGGGAAAAAAGCTTTGGAGTACTTTAAATGAAATAATGGGTAAGCAGACCAATTCAACTCTCTTTCAATAAAGAAGATGGCTCATTCATCACAAATCCTCATTATTTAGCCAATTTTTTTATTACTATTTGATAAAGCAGACAAACTTAGGAATGACATGCCAACAAAAACTTGCCTTCACATTCATCCAAATACTAATGAAAGATGAGCATGTAGTTTGCATTTTGCATAGCTGAGGAACAATTAATTATATCCAAGAAAGATGAGAATTCACCTGACATTGACCATGTAGGGCCAGTACACACTAACAACTATCAGGACACCAATTCACTTCAAATAACTTATTTGAATAATATGGAGGTAAAGTTTTGCACTCCCATTTGCAACGACAACATATCACCTAGACAGAGCTTGATGATAGGCGGATCACATGCATGCTCAGCTCTGCTTAGCCATGATCACAAAATAATAGAAAGCATATATCCAGCATAACCTACAAATATTAATATAACCTGCTTCATATTCCAGTCTTAGGTATTTATTCAGCAATTTATTCTCACTCGTTGTAAAATTTCCAAAATACAGTAAAGGATTGACAGAATATAATGCAACTTGACTCCCTTACTCCTCACAGGAGAGAATGCAAAGAATAGAAAAGGGAAAGTACACCACCGGGACCAAATACAATAACTAAGTAAATACACATGAATGCAAATCCAAGTAAACATGCGTCAGTTAAGTAAGCAAGAAGTCAAACATGAATTCACTTGAACTCGATTCAAAAGATACATACCTTATGCCAAATCAGTTTTTTAGAGAAATCTAGATAATCGGGAGGAGGTCAAAACAGGGCCGTCCTTCCTGGTAATGTTTGTGGCTTGCTGGCTGGCTTCTTAAGGCTGCCTCATTAAAGTTCCAGTAGCCAGCTAGGTAGAAAGATAGACAGGAGAGACCACCCACCACTAAATAGGAGATTCCTATCATATGGAATTTACAGATTAAAACATTGGAGATTACAAATTAAAAACCTAGCAGCTAGCATCAACACCAGATAGCTAACAGAAGGTGTTTTTGATTTGTATTCAGGGTTTTATTGCTTACTGGAAGAAAACAAACAAGTGCAAACTGTGCACCTAGTGCAAATCTGTCTCGTAGCATTCATTTTCACAGCCACTGAGTATAAGTCAGTCAAAGCCATGTAGTTATTCAATAAAAGACCATGGACAGGACCCTCCAGTAATCACTCTTTATTTGGCAACAGAAAGCAGAAAAGCCAGTTGCAGTGCAGTTTTTCTGTGCTGCAGTGCTGTGATGGAGGAAATTAATTACATGGGCGATGTTGGTTGACCAGTGAGCGAACCCTCATCTGCAGTAGCTTCACAGAGCTCCTTTCTCTGTAAAACTGTCCACACTAGTTCATCACTATTAGAGAGCAAATTAGCTGTTGAGCTGAGTAGAGAGCTGTAAGAGCCATTCAGACGAGAAATCCCCCAGGACCCCGGTCACCCCTACTAAAGGTAACTGTCCAAGACTCTAGATCGATCAATATCCAAGAAACGAATTACCATTTGAAAGCAAAGAGAACCACCTTTAGGGAAAACATTTACTGATTCAAACTTAAATGGCCAATCTTTAGGAATGACTTGGAACAAGCATACTGCAAAGGGAATGTGATATTTTCCAGGTAATTATGAGTTTTAAACTATTGAAAAAACTTTAAAGGGATAGTACTGTATTTGAGGAATACAGCACTTTTTCAACTTACCCAGAGTCAGATGAACCTTTAGATATCATTTAGAAATTTCGGCTTCCAGAGACAAACCATACCCTTGTTTTATTCAGGGTGGGAACATGATTTTTGCTTCCACAAGGTTTGCTTGACAGCATTTCAATAGATTTAAATACATGGAAATGTTGTGTCCTGTGGACTAGAGAAGAACAGAGTACAGCTCATACTAAAGATGACAAATAATACCTTTTTATCCAAGCATATCCAAGCATATTTTCCTAACACAAGCAGATATCTATCAGATACAGATCAGATACTTATAATCACAGTAAAATACAGATGGCATGAAGACCAGAGTTCCTAACAAGAAAGATAAGACGCATTACATTAAGATATTACCAGCTATAGATAATCACATAGTGTACTATCTATAGAGAGTATAATTTAGATAGTCACACAAGTAAATATTCTCCAACCACTGTTTGACACTATTTAGAAGCAGACATATCAATATAATTAACATTTTAGTACATTTATCAGCCGGGATACAATAAAAGTAATATTGTACAATAAGAACAATATTTTAAAAAAGCTACAACGTAATTAAATTTGAAAGAAATATCTCAGGTCACATGTTTTTTAACAATTAACATGTAATAGTAAAAATAAAATATGAACAATTAAATAAAGTAAATATAAAAATGTTTAATAACTTGATAACTTTGTAAATTTTCAATTAAATAAATCTCATAATTTCCAGTGATGAGGAAATGGATGTACTCAAAGTGGTCTCAGGGGAATGCAAAACATATTATACATCAATTTGTGACACCCAATTTCGTATATGATATGTTACGTTACGTTAGGTTACAATTCAATGCATTCCCAAAATGTATCATACATTACGATTTACCTAAAACCTATCCTATGTTCCGAAGGCTACTAAAATGGATCATACAAAAATGAATTAACACAAACGTATTATATGTTATGAATAAAATTTAAGGTTGGAATAAACACAGCACTGGGAACACAGCACTGGTGTTAAGGTAATGGTTAAGGTTATAAAACAAAAAAGGGTTAGGGTACATAGTACAAGGGTTAAGGTTTGGGTTATGATTAGAGAAAGAATCACCTCTGGTTGGATTTGAAATTGCAGGCCTTGGAGTAAAGGTCTGGGATGTTTACGTCCATCCACCATCCCGACCATAATCCCCTGAACTTTTATCTTACTGCGCTCACCACTGCCTCTACTGGCTGGTCTTTACTTTAATGTTACATGACATAATGTAATATATCTTGTGAATTTGGCTGTTAAAGATTTGCGTAAATACGCCCCCCTGAGACCAGTCTGATATACTGTACATTCATTAAGGTATGAAAATAGATACATTTTAAGTGCATTAATCTCTGGAAGCCATCACCTTATCATGGTGGAGAGGTTTATGTGTTCCTATGAACCTGAGGGCTGTGTTGTCCGGGCCTTAGTGCTCCTGGTAGGGTTTCCCATGGCAAAGTGGTATCAGGGGAGGAGCCAGACCAAGAATGGTTCAAAAATACTCCATGTTTAAAAAAGGAAGAGGAGTTACTCTGCCCGGAGGAAGCCCGGGCCCCCCGTCTGGAGCCAGACCCAGAGGGAGGGCTCGCCGGCGAGCGCATGGTGGCCGGGTTTGCCACGGAGCCCGTCGGGCATAGCCCGAAAAAGCAACATGGCACCCCCCTCTCCATCCTATGGGCCCACCACTCATGGGAGGAACCGCTGGGGTCGGGTGCGCTGCCATATGGGTGGCAGTGAAGGCCAGGGGCCTCGATGGACCAGACCCGGGCGGCAGGGGCTGGCTCTGGGGACGTGGAACGTCATCTCTCTGTGGGGGAAGGAGCCGGAACTTGAGGGAGGTGGAGCGCTATCAGTTAGATCTGGTGGGGCTTACATCCACTCACAGTCTCGGTTCTGGAACTGTACTCCTGGATAGGGGATGGACTTTATTCTTCTCTGGAGTTGCCCAGGGTGTTAAGCGTAGGGCGGGGGTTAGGATACTCACAAGCCCCCGGCTGAGTGCCGCTATGTTGGAGTTTACCCCAGTGGATGAGAGGGTTGCCTCCCTACGCCTACGGGTTGTGGGGGGGAATCTCTGACTGTTGTTTGTGCATATGCCCCGAACAGCAGTTCAGAGTATTTGGCCTTCTTGGAGACCCTGAATGGAGTCCTGTATGGGGCTGCAGTAGGGGACTCCATAATTCGGCTGGGGGACTTCAACGCACACATGGGCAATGATGGAGACACCTGGACAGGCGTGATAGGGAGGAACGGCCTCCCTGATCTGAACTTGAGTGGTCGTTTTTTGTTAGAGTTCTGTGCTAGTCATGGATTATCTATAACGAACACCATGTTCGAACATAAGGATGCTCATAACTGTACGTGGTACCAGAGCACCCTAGGCCGAAGGTCGATGATTGATTTTGTGATCGTGTCATCGGATCTGAGACTGCATGTTTTGGACACTCGGGTAAAGAGAGGGGCGGAGCTGTCAACCGATCACCATCTGGTGGTGAGTTGGGTCAGGGAGTGGGGGAAGACTCTGGACAGACCGGGAAAACCCAAACGGGTAGTGCGGGTGAACTGGGAACGTCTGGAGGAGGCCCCTGTCCGAAAGATCTTCAACTCACACCTCCAGCGGAGGTTTTCTGGCATCCATGTGGAGGTTGGGGGCATTGAACCTGAGTGGTCGATGTTCAAAACCTCCATTGCCGAAGCTGGGGTGGGGAGCTGTGGTCTAAAGGTCTTCGGTGCATCAAAGGGCAGTCTACCGGTCAATTTTCATTCCTACCCTCACCTATGGTCATGAAGGCTGGGTCATGACCGAAAGAACAAGATTGCGAGTACAAGCGGCTGAAATGGGTTTTCTCAGAAAGGTGGCTGGCTTCTCCCTTAGGGATAGGGTGAGAAGCTCAGCCATCCGTGAGGAACTCGGAGTAGAGCCGCTGCTCCTTTGCGTCGAAAGGAGCCAGTTGAGGTGGTTCGGGCATCTGGTAAGGATGCCCCCAGGACATCTCCCTAGGGAGGTGTTCCAGGCACGTCCAGCTGGGAGGAGACCTCGGGGTAGGCCCAGGACTAGGTGGAGAGATTATATTTCGACACTGGCATAGGAACGCCTTGGGATCCCCCAGTCAGAGCTGGCAAATGTGGCTCGGGAAAGGGAAGTTTGGGGTCCCCTGCTGGAGCTGCTGCCTCCGCGACCCGATACGGATAAGCGGATGAAGATGAGATCCAAAAATGTATATTCCTGAAATTTTGTTAAAATCTATAGAGATGCTGTCAAAATCAAATATACTTTAAATTAATTGACCCATAGAAGTAGTGTTTGGTCTTAGTTTCTATTTGATAAGAAATTAGTTCCATGCATGCAATCATGGCATCTTTGTAGGCAGCTATATGTACAGTAACATGAGGATTTTATCAATGCTTCTCAAAAGCATACTTAAGTGGCACTTAACATTGCTCATTAATTAAGCATCGTTAGTCCATCTGAGCCGATCTTAACAAGCATTTTACTGATTTTGTGAAACAGCGGTGTTACCCCTCCCTTAACATGCGAGGAATGATCGCAAACAGTTAATATCAAGGCAATAGAACAAATAAAACGTATCAAAACAGTTTGGATTTAGACAAATTTATGTTGACAAATTCGATAATAAATGCGTGACTGGATGTAAATTTAAGTGAATGCAATTGGTCAACTGAGGATAAAGACAAACGTACATAAAACATGAAATAGGATAATTAAGAAAAAGGTGTTCAAAATTAACCGTTCACAAGTCTACACGGTCTGGCAGGCAGATTGAGACAAACATGTTGAAACAATGTCATAAAATTAATTAAACGCACATTTAATGAAATCACACAAGAAATGTCACACACTCACCTAAAGGATTATTAGGAACACCATACTAATACTTTGTTTGACCCCCTTTCGCCTTCAGAACTGCCTTAATTCTACGTGGCATTGATTCAACAAGGTGTTGAAAGTATTCTTTAGAAATGTTGGCCCATATTGATAGGATAGCATCTTGCAGTTGATGGAGATTTGTGGGATGCACATCCAGGGCACGAAGCTCCCGTTCCACCACATCCCAAAGATGCTCTATTGGGTTGAGATCTGGTGACTGTGGGGGCCATTTCAGTACAGTGAACTCATTGTCATGTTCAAGAAACCAATTTGAAATAATTCGAGCTTTGTGACATGGTGCATTATCCTGCTGGAAGTAGCCATCAGAGGATGGGCACATGGTGGTCAGAAAGGGATGGACATGGTCAGAAACAATGCTCAGGTAGGCCGTGGCATTTAAATTATGCCCAGTTGGCACTAAGGGGCCTAAAGTGTGCCAAGAAAACATCCCCCACCCCATTACACCACCACCACCAGCCCGCACAGTGGTAATAAGGCATGATGGATCCATGTTCTCATTCTGTTTACGCCAAATTCTGACTCTACCAACTGAATGTCTCAACAGAAATCGAGACTCATCAGACCAGGCAACATTCTTCCAGTCTTCAACTGTCCAATTTTGGTGAGCTTGTGCAAATTGTAGCCTCTTTTTCCTATTTGTAGTGGAGATGAGTGGTACCCAGTGGGGTCTTCTGCCGTTGTTACCCATCCGGCTCAAGGTTGTGCGTGTTGTGGCTTCACAAATGCTTTGCTGCATACCTCGTTATTTCATTCAAATTGCTCTTCTATCAGCTTGAATCAGTCGGCCCATTCTCCTCTGACCTCTAGCATCAACAAGGCATTTTCGCCCTCAGGACTGCCACATACTGGATGTTTTTCCCTTTTCACACCATTCTTTGTAAACCCTAGAAATGGTTGTGCGTGAAAATCCAAGTAACTGAGCAGATTGTGAAATACTCAGACCGGCCCATCTCAAACTCAGACATACTCAGACATGCAACACTCAAAATTGCTTAAATCACCTTTCTTTCCCATTCTGACATTCAGTTTTGGAGTTCAGGAGATTGTCTTGACCAGGACCACACCCCTAAATGCATTGAAGCAACTGCCATGTGATTGGTTGATTAGATAATTGCATTAATGAGAAATTGAACAGGTGTTCCTAATAATCCTTTAGGTTAGTGTATACTGCAATGTTTAAGAATAACATTGATTTCTTCAGCTCAGAATGCATGCTGAGTGCGTGTGCGTCACTTACCTGGAGAACACATGGCACCAGGATGCACTATGGGAAGAAGGCAAGCTGGCGGGGGCAGTGTGATGCTTTGAGCAATGTTCTGCTGGGAATCCATGGGTCCTGCCATTCATGTGCATGTTACTTTGACACGTACCACCTACCTGAGCATTGTTGCAGACCCTGTGCACACTTTCATGGCATCTTGGTGCCAGATACCACAGCACACCTTCAGAGGTCTAGTAGAGTCCATGCCTCGACTGGTCTGGGCTGTTTTGGTGGCAAAAGGGGGACCTACACAACATTAGGTAGGTGGTCATAATGTTGTGGCTGATCGGTATATATACATTCACACAAGCAAAAATACATTCTCTGTGCTTTTACCTAATAACTGCATGTACATTTTCCATTTATATATACAATAAAATAAGTAAAAAGAATAATAAACACAACAAACATTGCATATTCTATTCTGGTACTGTTGGTGGATTTGGTGGATTTCTGGAGTAAAGACAAGCAACGATTGTCAAATAATAACCAGAGTTTGGTTTGGACCTGTAAACTGCATAGTTTGGAAACCAGGGGGACCACGGTCAGGCAATGAGAAACTAGGGGGACCACGGTCAGGCAATGAGAAGCCAGGGGGACCACGGTCAGGCAATGAGAAGCCAGGGGGACCACGGTCAGGTTCACGATGTTCCCAAAACACATTTGTATAGGAAGGTTAGCTTAATCTAGCTGCTTGTTAGTTTCCCTAGACTAAGATTGATAAGATAACATTGCTCCTCATGGCTCCTCATTGCTCCCCTTAATAGTTTCAAACTGTGAGCCGTCTGCTACCAGAGGGGCACAAGGACCAAGAGGCGGCTGAGCAACAACCCCACCCAGGGTGAGAAAGGGAACAGGTGTCAGGGCATGATTGAAAAGGAAGCAGGCAACATGTCGAGAGGGACAACGAATGTACGGCCCCCGAGCTGCAAGAACGGGTATGTTTTTTATAAATGTAACTTATTGTCTTTTTGGTTTTGCTCAGAGGTGAGCTGGAAGCTGTCCTGCGAACAGTGAGACCAAAGTCGAATGTTCACAAAACACTGTATAACATTATAACATAAGAATGAATACAATAAAAAGTAGGTCCACGCATTGTCCAAAAGTTAACTGATGTTATAAGGTATGTAGCCACCCACAAGATACTTTTTATTGTGTTGATGTTTATTTGTTCTTTTTGTAATAGTGCACATTTAACTACATGAAAGATACTTTGGTAAAAAAAAAAAAATATTGAAAAAAATATATATATTTTGCTACCACTACATAACAAATGCCTTTCACCAAGGCCTCAAGTGCCCAAATCTCATTTGTGCCTTTAAGAGAGTTGTCACAGTTGTAGGTTGATATTATCCATATTCTTGATGTCTAGGGCATTCTCAATGGCAGCTATATCTTGGTGGAAAGAAGAGCTCCAGCATCCTAATCGGGAAGAAGTCCATCAGTTCTTACAGAAAAGTCAGAGGAGTTGAACTTCTGACCAACATGTTAGTATGTTAGAAAAGGAGCGGCTGCACAGACCACAGACTATAATGAATACATTTTAATTGAAATTCTGTTCTCAACAATTCACTTGGCCTGACAAAAATCAGGGACACTGATGCAGGTTCTAGGTTCCACCTAAAGATAAACCAGTCGTGGGCCGGGCAGGGACCAGTACATTGTAGCCATAAACAGCAAAGCAGGCAAGGAGTGAGCAGGAGGAGGTTGAGGCAGGCAGAGGTTGGTAAAGAGGAAATCTGAGGAAAAGCAAGGCTAGGGACAAGGCACGAGAAACAAAGGATCACAGGGACGACTCTGGGAAACCACAAGACGAACTGGCAACTGGAACAAACAGAGAAGACGGGTTCAGAAGGCAAGGATAATGAGGGGATGGGTGATGCCTGGTGGGGGTGAGTCAAGACAACACAGGGATAAGCAGGGGATGGGTGATGCCTGGTATGGGTGTGTCAAGACAACACAGGGATAACCAGGGGATGGGAGATGCCTGGTATGGGTGTGTCAAGACAACACAGGGATAACCAGGGGATGGGAGATGCCTGGTATGGGTGAGTCAAGACAACACAGGGATAACCAGGGGATGGGAGATGCCTGGTATGGGTGAGTCAAGACAACACAGGGATAACCAGGGGATGGGAGATGCCTGGTATGGGTGAGTCAAGACAACACAGGGAAAACCAGGGGATGGGAGATGCCTGGTATGGGTGAGTCAAGACAACACAGGGATAACCAGGGGATGGGTGATGCCTGGTATGGGTGAGTCAAGACAACACAGGGAAAACCAGGGGATGGGAGATGCCTGGTATGGGTGAGTCAAGACAACACAGGGATAACCAGGGGATGGGTGATGCCTGGTATGGGTGAGTCAAGACAACACAGGGATAACCAGGGGATGGGAGATGCCTGGTATGGGTGTGTCACGACAACACAGGGAAAACCAGGGGATGGGAGATGCCTGGTATGGGTGAGTCAAGACACTGGTGAGTGCAATCAAAGGGTGGAAGCCCATTAGGGACTGACCTGGCCACACCTTTTCAATTTATTCTACTCTCATGGACAATGCTTACTTGATAATGGATTATGCTTGGCTCAAATGTCCAAATGTCATTATCCATTTCAAGGATAATGCTTGGCTCAAAAGTCCAAATGTTATTTAAAATCTACAAATTATCTACAAATTCAAACAGTTGTAAGGACTACCTGAGCCTTGAATTAACTATCATTCTGTCTTAGAGCATCCAAGAATATAACTCAGCATAGTATTTTGTGCCTTGGCACTCTATCAATCTGATGTGTAGGATCCTTGTGTCTTCTCTTACAAACGTCGTCTCTAGCCTTGAAGAGAATCCGCCTCATTAATCTTGACCCTGCTTGCCAATGTTCAGACAGTCTGCAAGGGACTCCGTCTGCCTCCATCTCAATGTCATTAAATTGGATTTCCCAATGTAATCGGTTGTTCTGGAATTAATGTGGCATTTCCATGGCATTTTAGAAACTAAAATAGACTTCTAGAACTGTTTCCATACCAGTGTGTGTATCCATTCCAGTTTTAAAGTAGCTTCATTACTTTACATATATCTGCACCATTATTTATGCATTACACCAGCAATGATGTTAATAGAGCCCACAGGACTTTGAATACCACCTAATTTAACTGTTCAAAATAAATGACTTACACTGAATGAATGCTCAAAGCATATCAAGGAGAGAGGAGAGAAAATAGGCCATAATGGCTAGTTTCAGACCACATAATGGCCCAAAATATAAATCCCACCATCTGTCTTCTAGCCCCTACAAATAAGCCTGTAAAGAGTAGCCTGCTAACGTAGTGCTGTGGGACAACAAGGTGCACCTGTATGACAGAAAACCTACAGGCACATATGGAAACCAGCAGGTCGTTAGATTACATGAGCTATTACGTCTTAGCTTACATAGTATATAACTATTGTATTCATTCCCATCATAGTGCTTCTATTAACCAACAGGCTAGGGCAGAGGAACTGTATTTCCACTGAATTAACTTTTAGAAAAAGTGTGTCAAAGTAAAGGACACAGACATTTGGAAAGAAAAAAAATCTGTGAGAAATGAACTTTCCAAATACTTCCAACTGTCTCTTTACTCACAATAACATTTCATGTTTATGGACTGAAAGGTTCATGTTTATGGACTGACATATATTCCACTAAACGTCAGTGTCAGTGTACACTTTATTCCTAGTAGTATGGCGTAGTAACTTTGTTATCTGTAAAGACTAGAACAGACTGGATAATTCAGCCCTTATCACTGTTATTTCAATGATGGTGAAGAAACATCCTGACATAAACATCATAAACAGATCTGAGCAAAGGGGAATGTTCTCTCTATTTGATTCCAAAGCTAAAAATGAATACCTGCAAACCACATCATTGATTCTTTGGATGATACTGTGTCGTATAAAGTACTGAATGTAGAGTGCTGTGCATTAGTCTTAGACCACCTGTGAAACCTAAAGGTCACTTCCTTTACGGACAGAAGGAAACTCAGTGAATTACTTCCTTAGAATCTGGCAGAGTCAGCTGGCATGAATGCACATGCTCCATCTATGAGAAGCAGTCTTAAAATGGCCTTATAGGGCATGTTGCAGATAAGAAACAATTCTTGCGGAAAGGCAAAAGCTAGAATATATTATTTTTTACTTGGATCTGAGCATATTCTTAAGGATAGATTGAAGGATAGAAATAGTTTGAACCTTTGATTAAAGTTTTCTATAGAACTTTGAGTGTAAGATCAAGGTGATGAACAACAATTCAGTTTGATCATAGCTTATTTCTCTTTGTCCTGGGGGACAATCATTTTGGGAGCATCGTACATTTGTGTCAACAACAAACAGCCAGGATCAAAACAGTTCAAATCTGTTCTATGCACCATAAATCAAATGGAATCCCTTTAACCTTAACTGCATTTTGAAGAGACTTCCAGATAAGGCCTTTCTCAATAACTTACAACTTGTGTGATCCATCTTACAGTAAAATAATCTGTCACTATAATGAGTCCTGGAGACTGCCTCCTCTTCAGCTGATACAGGGAACAGGAATATGTGATGCATTCTGGGATGATTGTGAATGAAAAACTATTTTGGTTATGTAATATGTTTTTTTTACATGCATAATCTAGTAGTCACTACCATGCCTCATTCAGCCATGAAATTCATGAATTGTTTGTGAAAGCAAGTGATTTTGATAACATTAAAATATATGTTCATTTAAAAATATTTGCATTTGCATTTACTTCTTAGGATGTTGCTTTCTACAAAAAAACTACATACACACTTTAGCCAGGTCATTTAAAGACCTTAAAAAGCAGTAGCCAGCTAGGGAATTTGTCTTTCTGTAAATTTTGTTGATGGATTACTACAGTATTTGTATTGAACCATGTATACAGTCAATGTATTGTTTTTCCTGTTCGTTGTTTTTTCACCTATAGTCCTGCTTATTTCAGTAGCATAGCAAGCAAACCAAAACCCAAAGCAATAAAGTCACCATAGACCTTGTTACCCTGGCATCCATGCTGCATTTCTGAGGAATTATGTTCTGAGATCACAGAGATTGGGTTCCCTGCTTCCAGACCGTGCCCAGGTCTTTTCTCCTCGTTCAAGCCACTTCTGCTACAAATTGCAGAGTCAAGAGCTGGTCCAAGAACAATGTTTTCTAAGCCATTGTCAGGCTGAACCACCCAGCACTCTCATTTCCCTCAAGTCCTTCACCTTATTGATCATGAGTCTCTCCTGCTTGGTTTGTTTTCCTGTATAACTAAAGCTCAGTCAGTGTTCCACTTCCAACTTTGAGGGAAAAGTATATTAAACAACAACTGAAGGAGGTCAGAGAAGACATTTCAGGTTAATGAAGTAAAAAAAACAAACATGGGTATGAATACCACCTAACATGAACATTTATGAAAACTATTCACTAATATAAAATAATATAAGTTTGTTTGTTGCAGTGCAGTTAAAAATCTATGTCCAAATCTGGGGTTATAAAAAACACTCATGTTTTAGGTCCTCTGCTGCTGGGCTTGGGCATGTGCCTTGTACTGTTTCACCCGGAGCCAGGTGGGCTTCATCAGGTACTGCATCTTTCCCACTTGTTTGATGAGACTGCAATGGGGACCGGCCTGCTCCTCCCAGGCCACCTGGGCACTGTAAACTAAACCCCTAGGGTGATGGGCCTAGCACAGCTCTAACGGACAACCACCGGTGGAGGCGTTAGATTCCTCTGTTAACGCAAAGATTGGATGAGGCACTATTTGGTTCCAGTCTTAGCCTGCCTTCTCCACAAACCTTCTTCAACATGCTCTTCTGACTTTTGCTACATCGCTCCACTAGCCCACTGGTTTGAGGGAGGTAAACAGAGGTCCGTAATTGTTTCACTTTCATGAGATGAAACAAATGACTTATTTTGCTGCACATAAATTCCTGGTATATCAGGAATTTGGCCAACTCGCTTCTCATCCTCACTTTGGCACGGTGCACTTACTTTACAGGTCTGGGTGTATTACTAATTTAATTATCTGTTTCCTTGGGGCCGGAGTTGTCCCTTATCCAGAGGCTGAAATACAGTGGATAGTTGCTCCCTAAGAGGGGAACGGTCAGGTTCAGTACTAGGCCCACTCACATCATACACAGTCCTTTCTTGGTGGAAGCTGTCACTTGGCTGCTGGGGTATTCCTTGGTGTCCCCATGGACACCTTGCATGACACCCTGATTGGAAGGGTAGACCACTGGTTTTCTTGATTCACCAGGTAAGGGCGGGCTAGCGTGAACATGCTGCTGGGGTCCAGCAAAGCCTTTATTTGTTTCGCCTCAACCAGGGCTTTCACCATTAAGGATAGGTTGACTCTTTGTCCCAAGCAACTGGTCAGCAGATGGCAATCTTTTTCCCCAAGGACAGATGGCCTACCTCAGGGCAGGTGCCCTACCTCAGGTCAGGTGGCCTACCTTAGGACAGGTGGTCTACCTCAGGTCAGGTGGCTTACCTTAGGTCAGGTGGCCTACCTCAGTGCAGGTGGCCTACCTCAGGTCAGGTGGCCTACCTTAGGACAGGTGGTCTACCTCAGGTCAGGTGGCTTACCTTAGGTCAGGTGGCCTACCTCAGTGCAGGTGGCCTACCTCAGGTCAGATGGCCTACCTCAACTGGCCTACCTCAGCAGATGGCAATCTTTTTCCCCAAGGACAGGTGGCCTACCTCAGGGCAGGTGGCCTACCTCAGGACAAGTGGCCTACCTCAGGACAAGTGGCCTACCTCAGGATAGGTGGCCTATCTCGGGGCAGGTGGCCTACCTCAGGAAAGGTAGCCTACTTCAGGGCAAGTGGCTTACCTCAGGACAGGTGGCCTACCTCAGGACGGGGCCTACCTCAGGAAAGTGGAAACAGCTTCACCTCTGGATGCGGGGCAGATCCTGTGGGGGCTCATGTCTGTGGAACTGCTCACTGGGGAACATTCCAGATGGGCGACTATTCCTACTATAGGCGGTCACATTCCTTTATCTACATTATCTACATCCAGATAGGCTTTTTGTGCTGACCTTGGGCCACTGCTCACTGGTTGCAGTCCTTTCAAAGCCCTGTATGTAGGCCTCCATGTCAGTGTAGTGTCATCTATCCATCCCTCTTCACCGGTTGTTTCACTTAGAGTATCTTATGACACTTGCCTTTATATTCCAAAACATTCGAACGGATGCACAGTTTAAAAAAGCTAGCTGGTATGGCAATAACAATGTGGGATACAAACCTTGAATTGTAATTCGCCTTTGCAGTGCGCACACCTAACCATTGTGCCACAAAGTCTTGTGGTATTTTGTGGGAAAAGATACCAATATATAGACACCACGTGATAAACAAGTGTCACCACTGTGCACTTGTTCAAAAGCCCTTTTTCAATTTAATCAAAGAATCAAATGCTTCAGTGAGCTTTGATTTTCAATCACTAACAAAAGCAGTAGTTCTCTGGGTTTCAACAAAACAAAATAAGCCTTCAACAAAAGTTCCACAAAATGTAAAGTATTTTACAAATGTAACTCAAACCTTTGTCAGCAACACTGACATACTGAGAGTCTCAATCATGCCTCTCTCTCCACTTTTTGAGTTTTTAGAGGTGGCTTATCTAGGGCCCTGACCAATTAGGCAATGACCTGCAAGTGTATGGAGGCTGGTCAGCCCCAGATGTCTTTGCCTGGGATGGGCTAAAGGGCTTTGTCTCCATCTGGTGGCCACTTAGCACCCCTCCACAATTGGTTCCCGGAGGAACACAGTATTTGTCTTTTATTTTCATGTATTGTTATTCTTTCTAACAAATACAGTTCCATAAATAAAGTATTTTGAAGTAAACAAACAAAAACTCTCTTCAAGATTTGAGCGGTAATTTTTCTTAGGGAGTTTTTCCTAGCCACTAGAATTGCTCCTTGGGGTTTCAGGCTGGGTGTTTTGTAAAAACGCACTTGACAACTGTGACAACTGCTGCTGTAAAAAGTCTGATTTATTAATACATTTGACTGATTGAGTAATTTACTGTTAACATCAACTTGATCAAGTTCCAGAATAGATATCCTTAATAAAATAAGTGCTTCAGTGTAGTGGTTCTCTCTGCTTAGTATTTATTGCCATCTAGTGGAGATACAGAAAAGTATTCCTCTGGGGAGGAATTTGTTTCCACCACAAATTTGGGTAATTTGTGGTGGAAACAAATTACCCCAAAATCCAATTAGCATAATATTCAGGCCTTTTTACTAGAATTTAAAGCAAATCATTTAAGCAAATATCCTGAGTCAAAATGTATAGGTTATCAAATAATCATAGATTACAACTGATTCTTGAAGAAATCTTCTGTCTACTTCAATTGTGATACCATATTTGAAAATATAAGTTATTTTTTATTTTATAAACAATGTCAACATAAACAAATGCTTAATAGCCTCAAAACATGCAAAAAAAACGTTTAATTACATTGATGTATGCCGTGTCTGTGGTGAACCATGCATTTCTCTTAAGAAAAAACTACTTTTAACAGGATAAATCGCCCTTAGTCCTAACCCTAACCTGACATCACACTAGCTTTATTGGGTATAACGTCACTTGCAATGCTAAGTTAAAGGTTTTCTAAAGCATTATATAACTCTTTTTTTGCAGTGTTCTACTTATATGAAAGAGGTGTAATTAACATAGCAAGAGACAGTGAACACAACACTTACCACACGTTCAACGTTGTTGTGGTGGATATTTCTTGAAATAATGAATCCAGTAGAAATGTTAGTGATGGGAGCTATCGTTCCATTGACATTTTCCAGACCAAAAAGAGGTGTGACATCATTGTATGGTATGGCATTGCCAGACTAAATTTCGCTACACTTATCCTTGAACTCTTCATTAAAACACAGATGGGCTGATTGACCAAGTTGTCTAAACAGCAGTACAGCTTTGTGGGCCTAAGTAGACGTCCAACAGATTCTGGAGGTGGGCCAACTAGGACTTAAACACCACTCCCTGCAAATGTCAATCCAACGACTAAATTACCAAAAGCTCTGTGCACACTAACTGCATTCAGTTGTTTGCTTTCCAGCAGAAGTACTACATAAATAAGAGACAATCCTCACTGCTGCGACCATCTGGCTGACTGGGTTGTGGAACGTGTCGTATATCATGTATTGTTTTTTCCATCTTCTGGTTTGTTACTTAGGTCACTCCAATGCCAACAGCAATGTTCAGTCGCACTCCTGATAACGATGACAGACATTTTACCTCTCTGATAGACAACGTCACTTGATAGATGGTTGACCGAAGAAATGGAAAGTGGTTTTATCTCTGTATCCTTACCATTACAACATCTGTTTTAGTATGGACAGCTCCATGGAGGCCTCCGGATCATATAGTGTCGGTGCCGGAGGTGGTGTTAGAGGGCCAGTAGGGGGCGCCCTTCCCTCTGGTCTAAATACTAAGTTCCAATAAGGCAGGGCTATAGGTACTGGATGTATCCTGTCAATCATTTATGTAACTCGCTCTGTTGAGGGTCAGCAATGGTTAGCCTAAGTACATTTGGTAATATAATGTCAATGTTGTTTCCTACTGAATATTAGCCTACCTGTTGTTGTATTTCCAAGGCCATATAATGTAATTATGACTACAATGGAATTTGCCTCTGTTTAAAAGTCATTATCCCGTTTTTAACTTCTGGTCCACAATATGGCTGAGTGGTCTGTAGAATGTTAGTGACCATGGCAATGACACAACTGAGTGACAATCATGTGCAATCCATTAATAAAATTAATTTAAAAAATATTTAGAAAATAAAAATACATCAGGGCAAAGAATGTCATTGAATCATTGAATGTCCCAGAGGATATGTCAAACACTGTTTTTTCCTCACCCAGTTCAATTCACAGCTATATGGCCTCACTGAATGCACAGAAATTGGGAAATGACTGGCAGGAGAATGTCTCCACTTCTCATGCCAATCAGTCATCATAAAAGTAGTTGTGTGTATTTTTCAGACACTCATACACTGTTATTTAGTGTCCATGATTTGTAAAAAAATGTAACGATAAAAAGATTTATTTTATTGTTGAACAGTCACAATGCTTTATGTCAATCCAAAATATAATTGAACCTCAAACCTAAATGTTCAACAAAGGAAAATATTTCTCAGGGGAATATATGTGTGCAGAATTATTTGGAAACTAAATTACAAAAATTGTTTCTCCCAACTTACTTATTTATTCTCAATATTTTAAGAAAGTGTGACAAATAAGTAACACTAAATGACAATTATTGTCATGGTGCGGTGAGCAGCAGCGCCACCGTGCCATATTTTCTCTATTTCCCATATCTCACGAACACATCCCGGACTGTCACATGTTTCCCATCTTCCACACCAGGTCCCAATTTGTATCGTTTGTATGTGTTTAAATGTTTCCCCTCTGCTCCCCACATTGTGGATCATTGTTGCGGTTGCTGTTTGTATGCTGGTGAGTGTTGTTTGTATGTTAGTTGTTAAGTCGCATTGTTGTGCACTTTATTTTCATTCAGTAGAGTAGTTATTGTTTTCCGTTCGTGTTTGGTATGTTTGTTGTTTAATAAAACCAATGAACGTGATATCTGCCTGCGCCTGGTTCCCTCCAACGCTACACCACTAAAGTGTTACAATGATTTTATATTTGTATCTTTTCAAAAATATTCAGAGACCAATATTCAGAGCCACCCTTCTTTTCAATAACTGTCATGAGCCTTCCATCCATGCCATCTGTCAGTTTCTTGATCTGTTCATTATCAACTTTCGCTGAAGCAGCAACCTCCCAAATGCTGTCTTCCCTGACTGTAAATCTCATGTTTGAGAAGGGCCCACACTTTCTCAATAGGATTTAAGTCAGGTGAGGAATGAGGCCTGGTCATTATTCAGGCATCTTTGAGGCCCTTGCTTGCTAGCCAGCAGTGGAGTGCTTGGATGCATGTGATGGAGGATTGCCCTGCATAAAGATCATGGTCTTCTTGAATTCTGAAGACCTCTTCCTGTGCATGTATCTTCCAGAAAGTGGCAGTAGGTATGGGAGTTGAGTTTCAGTCCATCTTCAACTCAAAAAGGTCCAACTACCTCATCCTTAATGATAGCAGCCCATACCAGTTCCCCTCCTCCACCTTGCTGGCGCCTGACTCGAAATGGTGCTGTGTCCATTAGTGATCCAGCCACAGGCCCATCCATCTGGTCCGTTAAGAGTCACCATAATTTCATCTATCCATAAAACCTTTGAAAAATCTGTCTTCAGGTATTTCTTTGCCCAATCTATACGCTTCAATGTGTGAATCTTATTCAGTGGTGGTCTTCTTTCAGCCTTCTTGACCTTGGCCTTGTCTCTGAGCACTTGACACCTTGTACTTCTGGACACTCCAGGTAGGTTGTCCTGGATTATGACGGTACTGGAGGATAATGGGTTCCTGGTAGCTTCACGTTTAATTATTCTCAGGTCTTTTACAGTTAATTTTGCATCTTTTGTTCTCCATGCATTTTTTGCACCCCAGTTGATTATTTTCACCCCCAACAAAACTTTTGATTGTCCGGTGGTCACGCCTCAACTATTTCAAGAGTGTTTCATCCGTCTGAAAGGCATTTTACAATTTATGACTTCAGTGTCAGTTCAATCTCTTTTTATTAACCCGTAGGATATACCCGGGAACTAGTGTACCATGAGATCATTCTGACCACTTTCGGGGACCATTTTCTGAGGTCCTGGGGAAATCCTTTTGTTGGAATGGTGGTACAGTTTCTTGAAAATGTCGTCTTTCACATCACTTTTTTGCATAAATCCCAGTGGACATAGCTTTGAATTGAAACATTTTTACCTCACTGAAATATTGTGATTTGTACAGTTTTTGTTGTAACTAGTAATTCTTTTCAATACCACAACTCTGACATGGTAAATAAGACTGTGAAACACCACCATTAAACGGTGGACATTGTCTGAAATTATTATACAAAAATATCCTCAGAAAGCACATTTCTGAAAATGTTACATTTGGAGACAACAGGGTTTACAACAATATGTACGTAAATATTATTATAATGTACATATCCAGAAGCAAGCAACTTGTAAAGTGAAGGGTGGTATTACTATCATGAACAGTCTCTCAGCTTTAATTTGAGGGTATTCACATCCAATTTGGAGGAAGGGTTTAGGAATTACAGCTCTTTGATATGTAGTCCCCTCTTTTTCAAGGGACCAAAAGTAGTTGAACAATTTACTCAAGTTGTTTCATGGACAGGTGTGGGCTATTCATTTGTTATTTCTTCATCAATTAAGCAGGTAAAAGGTCTGGAGTTGATTCCAGGTGTGGCATTCACATTTGGAAGCGGTTGCTGTGAACCCACAACATGCGGTCAAACCAGCTCTCAATGCAAGTGAAACAAGTGAAATCCATCAAAGACATTAGGAGTGGCCAAATCAACAGTTTGGTAAATTCTGAGAAAAAAGAATGCACTGGTGAGCTTTGCAACACAGAAAGGCCTGAATTTCCACAGAAGACAACAGAGGTGGATGATCGTAGGATCCTTTCCATGGTAAAGAAAAATCCCTTCACAACATCCAGCCAAATGAAGAACACTCTCCAGGAGGTAGGCATATCATTATCCAAGTCTACCATAAAGAGAAGACTTCACAAGAGCAAATACAGAGGGTTCACCACAAGGTGCAAACCATTCATAAGCCTCAAGAATAAAAAAGGCCAGATTAGACTTTACCAAAAAAACATCTAAAAAAGCCAGCCCAGATCTGGAGCAGCATTCATTGGACAGATGCAACTAACCTGGAACAGAATGATGGAAAGAGAAAAGTATAGAGATGGCTTGGAACGACTGATGGTCCAAAGCATACCACATCATGGCATTTCACTTGCTGAAGACAAAACTTAAGGCAAAAAGACAAGAACAACTGAAGACAGCTGCAGTAAAGGCCTGGCAAAGCATCACAAAGAGGAAACCCAGCGTCTGGTGATCTCCATGCGTTCAAGACATCACACAGTCATTGCCTGCAAAGGATTCTCAAAGTATTAGACATGAACATTTTATTTATGATTGTGTTATGATGATTGTGTTATGATTGTGATTTGTCCGATTACATTTGAGCCCCTGAAATAAGGGGATGGTGTATGAAAATGGTTGCAATTCCTAAACGTTTTATTTGATATTTTTGTTCAACCCCTCAAATTAAAGCTGAAAGTCTGCACTTCAACTGCATCTCAGTTGTTTAATTTCAAATCCATTGTGGTGGCGTACAGAGATAAAACTATAAAAATTGTGTCAGTTACCAAATATTTCCAGACCTAACTGTATTTTACTTTTTGTAACAGACAACAGTACTGACATCAGACATTTTATTGATAGGAAAATTGTGGTAGAAAGTATTCATATTGGATGAACAATTTAGAAAGGACAGCATGTTTAATACAGTGTCCCCCATTTAAGGATTCCAAAAAAGTATTTGGACAATTCCCTTCACAGCCCTCTCTTATTAGGCAGGTGTGTCTGTTTGCATCATTATTGCATGCAAAAGATAGATGATTCTAGGCTTTGCATTTGCATTTGGAGTTGGTTGGTGCAAAAAGGTCCCAAAACAAAAATGAAGCTAACATGGCTAACATAACCATATTGCTAAAAAAAAAGATGCCAATTGATATCAATTTTGTTATATAGGTCTGTTCAATAATTTTTACATTTATATTTTTGCTCGAGGCATGTGTCCTTTGATTTTATCATTATTATTCATTCTCTGTTGCAATTTTGTAGGTGAAGCCCAATAATATATTAACTAAATGTATATCCAGTTACAATTGCAGAAATAGACACATTTATAATCATATAATGTAAAATTGTTCTATTCATTGCGCTCATGTTGTGAGTCTTTTGTTATTAGAATATATAGAAGCTTTTATGATTGAATTTGGATTTGTGGAAATTAGAAGCAATATCATGCAGGAACCTAATCCCCATTGTGAAATATGGTAGTCGATCTGTGATACTGTGGAGGAGTTTTACTTCCAAAGGCCCTGGGAACCATATGAGGATACATGGCATCATTGACTCCATTAAGTACAAGATGAATTTAGGCACAACCTGCCTCAGCCAAGAGCCTAAACCAGATCATTGTCTCAAATTCCTTCCTATGTGTTCTCCCATCTCATCAAACATTATAGGAGATGACTCAGAGCTGTTATCTTGGAAAAGAAAGGCGCCACAAAGTACTAAATGGAGGGGTGCTAATAATTATGGCTAGTGCTAGATGTACCTTGGGCTCATTCTGAGATGGGTAAAACCTTGTTTACCTACAATACCCCCAACTCTTGGAATCTTCTGCAGGAAGACCCTTAAGGTGAAGGCTGTTATGCCGACAACGCAGCTAAACAATTGTTGAATGACCGTTCTACAGTGAATTGTATTTGCTATTCATAATTGTGGCATTCAGGGATGTTATTACAGTTTTCTGTAATAAAAACACAGTTGTGGATAGGCATATTCACAAGAGTCTGAAAGGCAAAGTAAAATAAAAAGTGTTCTTAGCACAAACACACAGGGTAAAAGAATGTGAGGCCCTCATACTGTCAGCAAAGTTAAAGTAACTGTCCAGACAGTAACGGTATTACAATTTTATCAATACCCAATCTCAAATAGACCAAAAAATAAATAAAAAGCCAATGATCTATTCGTCTATAATTCCGATCGCACATTATGATAATGTTTGCATATTTGCCGCTTGCATTCGCTTCAAAATGTTCTTATAGCATGTACATTCAGAACCCTGTACTTTCCGTCCGGGGAGAGATCCTAGCAACGCCTCTGCTTATTGCAAATGATAATGTAGCAAGGTAACGTATTGCAAATGCTAATGTAGCAAGGTCACTCATGCTAATGTAGCAAGAATATTTCGACCAGACCGTAGCGCTATAGCAGGGACGTGTTTATATTTTTTCATGGGTTTTACTCAAACACAATTCAACAAACATGCAGAAGGACATGAGCAGTGCCGACTCCAGCCTTTTCGGGGGTCCAAAGCAACATTTGATTTGGGGACCCCTCTCTCCTAGTGATCGGAGCCCTAAGCGATGGATTATGATGCTATGCCAAGAACCAGCCATAAGCACTATGCATGGCAAGTTTTCAGACCCCTTTAGGATCAAATATTGGTGAAAGAGCATAGGCAACAATCATATATTTTTTAGGCAGCCTCAAAAGATGATCTGGTTTTGATAGCATTTAGTGACTTCTCCAAATCAATATTTCCTAGCCTCTAGAGTGAGAAGAGTTCTCTGAAACAGAACAGCAAAGTTAGGGTGGTCCTAGGGTGGTCTCCTCTATGCACAAATTAGAGGAGAGAACTTCACTTCTAGGACCACAGCTGTCAACAAATCATGGAGCCAATAGCCACTCACTGAAACATTTCTAAAGAAATATGTATCATATAACTCTTACTGGGTTTCATTTGTCTCTTGTATCTGTATAAGTATACAGTATTATCAATTTGACTGTAAAATTGATGGGACAGTCCAACCTCTTTATTGTTAAAGATTATGAGGTTGTGAAAGGTGGGAGGAAGTGGGAGATGGTGTGCCAGAACAGCAGTGGGTCAGAGTCAAACCTAGGCTCACACCTGTACTGTGTTGCAATGGCTTTGGAAACCCCAACATTATATACGTAATTACATTGGTGACCAGTTTGTAATAGCAAGGATGCACCTGGTGTATGGCTTACATACCTGAGCTAAGGGCTGTATCCAGGCAGTTTACATTGTTTAGTGCCTAAAAACAGCCCTTTACATTAAAGACTGGCCATAAACCAGGACTACACTGGCCTTGCATTTTGGATTTGTGGTTTGTGTAATTGCAAATATACCACGGTTATGCGCTGTGTCCACAATGCCAATGCAATTTAAGAGCTGTTCTGAGGCACAACGAATAGCATTGGCCTCAGAACAGGTTTTAGCCTTGATGCCTTTGGCCATATACCACACTCCTTCTGGCCTATTCATTAATTCTTAAGGTGGCACCCAAATGTATTCACCCCCTTGGACTTTTTTACATTGAAAATTTAAAATTAAAATAGATTTTATATTGCATTGGTTTTTGCCATGATCAACACATACATGTCCAAAACATCAAAGTGAAAAACGAAATCTGCAAATGATTCTAAATCAATTACAAATATTAAACAGAAAACAGTTGATTGCATAATTACCCACCGCCTTCACTATGACAAACCTAAATGAGCTGTCAATTGTCAATTAATTGTGCAATAAATTGTCTTTCATGTGAAATGCACTTGTCTCTGCAAGGTTTCTCAGTTGGTTAGTACAATTCCAATCAAAAACTACATTATGAAGATGAAGGAACATTCAATGCAAATACGGAAAGGGTTCTTCAAAATTACCAATAAGAGGTATGATATAGAAACATTTCCAAGGCATTGAATATCCCTAGAGCACAGTGAAGTCCATTATTAAGAAATGGAGAGAATATGGCACATCTGTGAATCTGTTTAGAACAGGATGTCCTCAAAAACTGAGCATCCTGACATGAAGGGCTTGGGTCACAGAGGCCACCAAGGAGTTATAGTCTTCTAGGGCTGAGCTGGGAGACACCCTGCATACCGGGTGCTTCACAACAGTGGCCTTTATGGAAGACTGGGGGGGGGGGGGAAATGCCATTGTTGCAAATCTCAACTACAGTTTTCCTGAAGGCTCATAGGAGTCTCTGAGATTGGTTGGAAGAAAGTATTATGGTCTGTTGAAACCAAAATAGAGCTTTTGGCCTCCATACTAAACGCTAGGTTTGGCGCAAGATTAACACTGCTTATTATCTTGAGAGCACCATCTCTACCGTGAAGCATAGTGGTGACAGCATCATGCTATAGAAACGTTTCTCTGTGTCAGGAACTTGTGATGGATGCAGCAGTAGTCCAGAGAAGTCCAGGAAGAAAACCTGCTGAAGTCTGCAAGAGACTTGGGACTTGGAAGAAGATTTCTCTTCCAGTAGAACAATGACGCCAAACAAACAGCCAAAACCATATTTGAGTGGCTTAAAAACTAAATGATCAATGTCCTGGAGTGGTCCAGTTAAAGTGAGACCTCGAAACAATTGGGAATATGAGGAAATAGTTTAAAACTGATGGTCAAGTTCCCCATCCAAGTAGGCAGACCTTGATGAATTTTGAACAGACCATTGCTATGTCCAGATGTGCAAAGCTGGTAGAGACTTACGGCTGTAATGCTGCCAAAAGTGCCTTGTATACAGAGGATGAATACTTATGCAATCACATATTTTCTCTCATTTAGAAAAAAAGTGTAGATTTTATTTATCACTTTGACATGATCAAATTTGTTGTGTTCTAATTAAATCAATTTTGATTTCATGTTGTAAAACAATAAAATGTGGAAAAGTCCATGGGGGTGAATAGTTTTGAGAGCCACTGCAAATGACCTTGTCCTCAGATAACCCTTTAATTTAATTTAATTCAGTATAACCTTTGAGCCAGATCAAAACCGAAATACACTTAGTGAAAATTATTGGTAATTAATGACAGGGTGTGCTTTGTTACTACTGTTCTTGCCTGTTCCCAGTCTATTCATTAAACTTGGTATGTTGATTTGAAGGTACTATTATTATGTACTCTGTAAAAGGGTGTGTAGAAAGGTAACCTTTTAGTATGGGTTATTAACATAGAAATATACAGGTGACTTTAAAATGACAAAATATTTATTGTGAAGTGGAACAAGACAATGTGCCGCTATCTCCAAATACTGATGCAGCAAGTATACCTTTTATATAAATTATAAAAATGGCAAAGATATAGGCCTACATTAAAACGAACGTTAGCATTAGAGCTTAGATAGGTTACAGACGGACCTAACTGAGATTGGACCCAACTGAGATAATTTTTTTATTTATCTGTTTAAAAATCGAATAGAAACTCCAGACATGTAAACAGCAAACATTTGGAATCGCCACAACTCTTTGGTCCGTTGTTACTACTAACTGATAATAATCCAACTTTGATAGGCTATAAACAAACTGATTAAGGTAAGATTTTTCAAGCATCTCTGACTTCATATAGAATATATTTTTCCTTTTCTGCTGCGTTAAACACCATTGTTAACGTTGGTTCACTGCCCCTTGAAAGCAACAATTAGTTAGGGCCTAGTAATTGCAATTGATTGACAACAATTGAAAACGTTGATGCTGTGAACAATAGCCAAGTTTTAGTGTGCAGACTGACTGATTTTTTCTTTTTATCATCTTAATGCTTTTGGAACTAAAGATTTTAAATTTCCAGAAAAGCTCCATAAAATGTATAAGAATAATTCGATTTGGAATAATTTAAATATTTAGGCTGAGGTTGCTTTAATCAACCATTGTGCAACCATTTACTACAGTTGCTAATACCATTACTACTGCAGTAACTACAACTATAATATTGCTAATGACAGGGGTTGAGGAAACTACATAAAATGAAGGCTAATTGACGTTCATTTATGCAAGGATTACTCGGAATTGAATCAGCCCTTTAAAGTGGAGCAAGCACTCCAACTGTTCTTACTAAATGTCACTGTAAAGTTTACACCTAGGCAAGCCTATATCTAGTATCATCTATCATCTTCAAAACCATCCCTGAGTCTAGGCTATAGCGAGTTTTTAAATGTAACGCGAATGTCCACGCTACGTGAAGTGTATTCACATTAAACTATGCAGATGTCGGCTTCGAAATAACGTTTACATTTCAATCCCTCTACAGCACATTCATTCCATCTGAAACTTTCGCATTGCAGACTACGGTCTAGTATGGTTAATAGGCCCACCGCCAATTCCACCGTATTTAGCCACACAACCGTTACAACCTATCCGAAATATAGACTCGGATTCAATCAAACACGCCATACTGTAGCAGCGTTTGTGCGGTGTCTTTATTTACAACGTTCATGGTGTGGACAATTTCTATGTTCTTAAAAGTTAAACCATAACTGTAAGGTGGGTCGCCCAGGTCGCTTAGTTGCCCAAAGGACAGTCTACGGTCTGACTTTAGAGCCAGTATAGCGACAACGAAATGCAACTCACTTCTGGGATTTCCTGTGTGCATTTTAGATAAATAATACAATATATATTAACATAAGTTAGTAAATAGATGGGTTTCATATCAAACCAAAATATTGCAGGTATTTTCTCAAATTTGGATTTGAACTCAATATGAGTCTTATTCAGTTAGCCAGAGCAAGAAGCTGTTACTGTTCACATTGGTTACCTGTTTAAAATAGCAGAAGGCACGTCGGATATTTGTGGTATAACTTGTGGCCAATAACACTGTACCAAGTTTAGGGCTGTATCCAGGCACTCTACCTTGCATTGTCAATATGAAGAGTCGGCCCACATCGCTTAGATATACCATGGGGTTTGGCGGTATACCCCAAAAATCCCGTAGCGGTGGACAAGTAGACCGGGCCTGCATCAAATCTCATCAGGCCTTGTTGATTTAACTTTAAGTAGCCTGGCAAACAAAACATAAAATGCTTGCAAAATAAGGACAAATTAGGTAGGCTAATTAAATTGAGACGTTGATTGAAATAAACCGAGGAGGGAGAGACAGTTTGGCAAAATAATACAGAATCAGCTGATGGCTACCATGCTCTGTTTTGCACAGATCTGTATAGGAGTAACATGTTCTTATTTCAACAAGACCTATTTTGTGACTAAAATGATGTACATGTCTACCTTGTGTGCTGTGTGTTAAGTGGATGGTCGGGGGCCTATTTTTTATTTGAGCTTTCATTCTACTGTATAGAAATTATCCTTGATGAAGTAGGAAAAAAACTCCGTGACGTCCACTAGGGGGCTCTTCGAAACTATAGTCTGGGAGTTGTGCCTGTGAATAATTTTTTGTCAAGATGTTTAGTTCAATTTTACAGTTTACGCCCCCCACAAACATTTGAAACCTTCATAAAATGTATTTATTAAATATTAAACAATTTTAACAGTCAATTTGCTTAATTGTATTTGTAATTATAATTAAACTGCCTTTTTTTAATTAAATGCAAGTCGATAGGTACACTTATGCATAACTGTTACCCTTGCCGATGGAAACAATGGTCGATGATTTGTGTTGATGATAATGTTGTTCATGAAGATAATAAGAAATTATAATAAATATATTTATGTAACACCTTTGATTATTGGAATATAAATACTTACAATTAGAACAACTAAATGCATTTACAAGGTCGTAATGTGCTACATCATTTAGAATTTATTTACGCTGGAGGCGAGCGTGTATAAATATTTTATATACGCTGTCTATAATAGCTTAGAAAAAAAAATACATAAATAAAAACATCTTGTTATTACTGAAAAATATTATACTGCTAAGTCTCAAGTCATAGCCTACATATACAGCCTGAGACTATATTAAATTGCTTATTACAAAGTGGTAAAAAAAATAGTGGCACTGAGAATACTTTCAAAAATTAGGTTAATGAAAATTGTAAAACATTTGTTAACATAAAGGAATTAGAAATTTGAACGAATGTATAGATCTATTTTGTCATTATGACATGTAAATGTGTAAATACTTGGCTTAACTACTTGGTTAAGGATTATTCATCACAAGGAAGTGATTATTTCATAATTGTTTTTTAAAGAGTTACTAATTTGTGTTTGTTACATTATTCATTGTGAAACAGCAATTATTCAGTGGTGGTAGATTGTTTTGCCATATTCAAACGGGGGCGGTGTGTTACATTTTCTGAAGAATGTGAAAACAAACTAGCGTCCCTAACGATTGTTTCATCACCAGCTATTACTAATAATTATATAAATAAACATATTTTCAATGGAATTATATTAACTCCGGAGAGTATAGTTTAAAAATTATGACAATGAACAAACATTTGGAATACAATTCTGGTATTATTAATCTTTTAAGCTATAACAAATTCCAATAAGTCAGAAAGTGTAGTCTAGTTTTATCTCTTTCCACACCGAATTCGGGGGCCTATTGAATTGTGTTACTCTAAACTAAGTAAATAAATGGGAAAACCTTTACTTTTCCAAACCTAAAAACGTGTCTCTCTGCAATTAAATGTCCAAAGTGCATTGTAAAATAATTTCAAATGCGAATGTGGCCATATTTCAGTCAAACAAAAATCCCACATCTCCATAAAATATTAACATTGTGGCTTGAACCAACACACAATTTGATGACGTCTCGAGCAACGCGCTTTTGTCAGTCCAGTTGCCATCGCATGATGAAAGTAAGGAGGTGGATTATTTGAGTAATTAAAAAAAACGCATAAGTCTATGCTGTTTCACGGTTTAGTTGTAAAATATTACTTAGGCTAGGCTAACTGGCAAATGTAGAATACATTGGTGTATCGGTTCATCTGACCAGACACTTTTCTGTTGAGTAGGGCTAGGTCAAGTGATAATATCTTTAAGACTCACATATCAACTCCATTAGTTTGCCTAGACCCACTGGAAATAGATATACAATAACACATGAAACAAAGGCAATTGTTATTTTAAACGGATAGGCTACATATCTAGACATATATATGTAAATATATATTTCTTTATTTTATGTTTTTACATTAAATATCGAACCCCAAATAACAGTACAGCGAAATAAATCCACTATGAATTTTGACTTTTAAGTCGTACTATTTGCCAATAGTAAAAAAGCAATCTATCTGAAAGTTTAAAATAGCTGCAAATAAACATCCATTGCTGTGTTACGTTATTTCATCTTGCTCTGAAATAGGTTCGATTAACCGTTTTCTAAAATATGTGTGTGTATATATATATAAAATACTTAGTCCATTTGTTATACATTCACTACCTACACGTAAGACATGCTTTCAGTAAATACTGGACGTGTCTTCTAGAAACGCTTGTGAACTGCAACCTGCTTCAAATCAACAAGAAAACACCATAGCCTGCAGTATAGTTGTATTGAGTTTAATGTACTTACATTGTCATCGGTAACAGGTTATAAAATAAATTCATCTTTTTGTCAAATCTTGAAACAATGAATTCTACAGTACAGTGCATCATTAATAGTAGCACAATAAGATGTTGATAGAGTGTGGCTTTGTCCAGGAAACGCACATGCAAAGTAACCGAGTGTGTTCCCTCCAATCACAGAGCGCTCTCACTGAACATTATCCAATGGGAAATATGCGCATGCAGGTGGCTGCGCAGTTATCAGTGCATCCCGCTTCACTCACACCATAGCTTGAGTCAATTTACGAAGAAAGCCGACCCTTATGGTCACCATCAAAACCACAAAAAACATCATCAGATCCTTCGACTTCCGAGTGGATTCAAGTTGTGGACGCATGCTGCAAACTCACTATTGACAGTCAGAACCGGAGCAATTTTCGAGCGAACTCTCGTCCGACAACTCAAGATACAACTTATTTCCTAAACTGAAGAAGTGTTTGTTTTCTGAAGTTTCAACCTTGATTTGCTGCGGTATCCAGGATATACTTCAGACGCTCTTGTAGTGGTCTTTGCTTATCGACCAATTCAGCACCTTTCTATTTGTTCCTTTCCTCTGTGTGTTATTATTTTTACTCGAAAAAATTTGGCGGTTCATGCTCTCAAATGTTAGCTGTTGGGCAGATGGATGCTAACCGGCAGAGTGCTTTCGTTCTAGGCAGTACACCGCTGGCAGCATTGCACAATATGACAGAAATGAAGACGTCTTTATTCCCCTACACATTGCAGAACCATTCAGGCTTCAAGGCACCTTCTTTAACTAATTTGAACTCACAACTTGCACTCGGGACACCACATGGAATTAGCGATATATTGGGCAGACCTATCAACTCAGCTGGACAGCTGCTCTCGGGCTTTCCCAGGATAAATGGCTTGGCCACCACCGCAGGAATGTACTTTAACCCAGCGGCCGTTTCTCGGTACCCTAAGCCCCTGACCGAGCTCCCGGGGAGAGCACCCATATTCTGGCCTGGAGTGATGCAGAGCTCCCCTTGGAGGGATCCTCGAGTACCCTGTCCTGGTAAGTTAGAAATCTGTTTGTGTCAAGTGTAAAATGTTTACCCTTATACATTTCTTTTTTTTATATTGACTCCTCTTGATTTTATTTACCTTTTCTAATGCAGACATTGAGAATTGCCTAATTGTTTCTTTTTATTCTTGTAACTTACATTTTAATAAATACACAACTAATTCGATAAAGTATATATTTACATTGGTCGCTTTTTATGTTCATATGATAAACGTGTAATCCTGGCTATAATAAGTCAACAAAGTCTCCAGGAGAAACGTGGTGACAACTGTTTGCAACTGATTTTGAAATACTAATCACTGTTGTGTTTACATATTTTTGACTAGACTCTTCAATCTTTTTTGTAGCTCAAGCAAATATGATGCTCGACAAGGATGGCAAGAAAAAACACTCCAGGCCAACTTTTTCTGGACAGCAAATTTTTGCTTTGGAGAAAACCTTTGAACAGACGAAATACCTTGCTGGCCCAGAGAGAGCACGACTGGCTTACTCTTTAGGAATGACTGAAAGTCAAGTCAAGGTATATATCATAACTTGAGTACTCTATGAACATACATTACCATGTAGTGAGGCATGATTTGTATATGGTAATTGTTAATATTGATAGGATCTGGCAGTTGTGTTATAGTGCCGTTATACGTTATTATTCTTAACTGGCCTATTGTTATTATTGTTGCCCTTACTATCAACATTATTGGGATTTGCCTACTACGTTGTCATTGTAATGTTTTATATTGAAATAATTACTGTCGGCATGGTTAAGATTAGGTATTAAGTGTCGTTATTATTGCTTCCAATAGGTATGGTTTCAAAACCGGAGGACCAAATGGCGGAAGAGACACGCAGCGGAAATGGCAACAGCTAAAAAGAAACATGACTCTGAAACGGAGAAAATGAAAGAAAGCTCGGACAACGAGGACGATGATGAGTACAACAAACCTCTGGACCCAAATTCAGATGACGAAAAAATCACGAGACTTCTGAAAAAACACAAGGCTACAAATCTTTCCTTGATCAGTCCATGCAGCAATAGCTCGGACACCTTGTGATAACATGGACCACTTGTCGAGAAGAGACTCAAATACTCCATGATGCTTCTAAAGCTAATTTAACCAGGGTATAAATTGTTCAAAGGAGAGAAAGGGCGATCGGTGATGTGAATGATTTATGTTGTACAGACGAAAATGTAAGTGAGATGTATATATTTTTTACTGAGTAAGTTATGTTAGGTATTAAACCAGTGTAAACAAGACATGGCAACCATTCTGGAAATCCTGATGAAAAGTATAGCCTATACCTTCTCAATATTATTACTTTTGTTATATATTGCAGAATAGCCTAATGCCGTCCCTTTGTCCACCTTTTACCATTCTAAATCCAGTACAGGTAGGCCTACACAATGTAAAAATGCAAATGTTGTAAATTATAATGTAAAAAGCTTGTGTTAACGATCTCAACTCAGTTTTCTTTTAATCATTTGAAGGAATTTGTTTTACCATATAAAACAAAAATAGAGAAAACTTGACCATCGTTTATGTTGAAATAAGAGAGTATTATTGCTTCCGCGAAGAAGGAAGAAAAACACTTTGTATTATGAATAAATTATTTAACAAGCTTTTGTTTTTTTGATATGGCATTTTCTTTTTTAACAGTTTTTTTTTTAAACCCTGAAGTTTATTTCCCGAATTACATTAGGACAGACACAAATACTGAGAAATGCGGGTCTGTGTGTATTTTCATTACAATACCTTGCAATAACGCTGTTTGCTTTATCTTTCCAAGACATTCTATCTTGGGTTTTGGATCTAATTAAGCGTTTACAAGGACCTCTTGTAAATACGTCAGGAAATTCTTTAATTGCGTTGAATATTATAATGTACTCCTCGTATAAGTTACATAATGATTAGGTTAATATAGGCTACCTAGGGGTTGTTAACTTGTGCGATAGGGAAACGTAGGCTACTCAATATAACAGTTGTTATTTTTAAACATTGCCCTGTTTTTTGTTTTATTTTTTACCGCGTTTGGTGGTGTTGACCAGGCCTAGAAATGTTAATACACATTTGTTACTTGGCATATTTATTAGGTTAAATAGGTCTAAACTATCTACTTTTATTTAATTTGCTTTAAATGGTAACGAGTTACTTGGGTTAAAGCTTCGATCCATTTAATATCCACAAATCCTGAAAAATGATACAGGTGCATGGAAGCGTTGCTGGATATGATGTTGAACATTGAGCCTAGGTGTTTTCACTTTAAAACGGATATACTAGTTTAAACAGGGTTTCCAGACTAGTTTTTCTCGAAGGATTCAAGTCTGTTAGATTGCAAACGTCTAAAATTGGTCACTTTTTTGATGGTTTGTTTGTATTTTGTGCTATTAAGAATTCATTCAGACATTTACCAACGCAATTTGACAGGACTATCCTACAGCGTGTGACATTTAAAATCCCAATGATATTTTTAGATATATTGCCACATTGCCGTAATTCATCCATGGTGGATTTTGTATGAATTTCAGATCACTTTTACCACGTTTCATTATTGCCCCATTACATTTATTAGTTATTCGATTGAACTGGTACCAAGTTGAAACAGAATTTGGCAACATTTCAAGAATTCGGCCATTCATTTTTCTGTAGGTCTATTATGGGGCCGGGTTATCTGCAGTAATTCTAGAGGGTAGGCCAATTGCTGCCTATTTACGGAATTGGAGATTTAATTAGTCTGCATGGTTTAATTTTATGTGACCATGAACGTAATACGGGGAGTATTCATTCATCTTTATACAACTTTCATCCCGTATGTACACTAACCCCAGTAAGACAGTGGACACTGGGCATGCTCACAGTTTAAAATATTAGGAAAAACTAATACTTTTGGCCTACTCAACAGCACCATGTGTGGCACAGATTCAATGCTTAAGTGATAGATGCGGTAGAATGATAACAAAACACCCATTGAGTTCTAATGGTTTTATTGCTTGCGAACCGCATAACCAACACTAGAGGCCACGCGGTCCATGGGGTAGAATATAATCTCTATCTGCTGAAAGGAGTGAACAAACTGCGGCTTCTCTTATCACGTGACCAGCGGGAAAAACAAGTTTTGCCAAGGAACCAAATGACACTGTCAAGACAACATAAATTCTGCCGCAGGCACAAAATCATTTCCACTTGCTGTGATTTAGATGGAAAAAAAAATCAAGGCTCAATCTAACGGCTTCACACAGTCTGTGAACTCTGTAGTGTAGTAAATTAAATCAATAAAAGGAAACGTTTGCATTTCATCAACAGCCTCCCCTAATCGCTGTTTAATGCTCTAACGAGCGATGAGAGGAAATTATTTGCAATACAGTGAAGGCTGTTGAAGGCTACATATAAAATCAAAAAGCAATTCTTCCTGGTCTTTCCAGCCTTTAGCGTTTTTTTTAACCATATATAATTAAAACCTTTATCTACAAGTTGGACTTAAGTCGTTTATGTTAACGCACACATTTCCGTGAACAATACTTGGGCACCATAACGCCGTAAAAAAATGTAATACCCAAGCCTATCTAAAAAAAAAAAAAAAAAAATCCATCACATTCAGAACCATAATATTATTACATAGAAATAAGTTAGAATAAGAATAGGCCTAATAAGGAAATAATGTGAGACTGCTAGATATGAAACAATATCTTATATAGTTGTATGGTCCATGGCACTGCTTAAAACATTCTTGGATAAGCTATACGAATCATGTAGGCTGAAATGTTTTTATTTAATTATTCTTGCTTGTAATGATAGATTCAAACGTCATGTAATGATGGATTTAAATGTCATGGCAGACGGAACTCCCAAGCAGCCATATGATGTCATATGATTCAGCATAACAAGTTTGGTAAGAATGATAAATTATCTCTTTAAAAAGTACAATATATAAAATGAGATTCAGCTGTGAGGCATGGCAGTGTGTTATGCACACAAGTCAGCAACGATGAATCAAAAACAACCCAAAAAACAAAACCAAAAAAATATACAAATCATTGTAATTAACTGAAAATGTCTATCTATTCTAAACAGTGGGACCGCAAAGTTTGGTCAGAAGAGAAGAGAACAACACTAATACCATCAACAACTTTATGTTATACTGTACAAATAAACCTAACAATATAGATATACAACTTTTTGCATTGCACTTTTTAAAAACATCTTACATACTGTATGGAAGTAGCTTCTATGTAGAGGCATACCTAAAATTACAAATATGGTATCTAAAATAATGTAGTAAGACTGATTTCTATTAGAGTTTTGGCAGCAAGGCTGTGTCATGGAAAATAGTTGTCTGTCCTTTTTCTGGGGTAATGGGCTGCCAGGCGATGGTAAGGTCAGTGAAGTGTGTCCCATCTCAGACGTGTCTTGGGTTGAGTGAAAAAACAACAGCTTGTATGGATGAGGTGTTAGAAAACGACTGCAACTGCTCAGCACTGCTGAACAGGGTGTATAGGTTCTTCAGTGTGTGTGTGTGTGTGTGTGTGTGTGTGTGTGTGTGTGTCTGTGCCCGGTGTCTGACTCTTGGTTCTTATCATGGAGGCGCTTCAAGCAGATATCTTGTCAACCCTTTGGCACCATTTCCCTGGCAAAATGAAGAAACCACAAAGACTAGGATAAGAACACATAATATCAGACCATATATTACATCAAGAATGCTATGCTAAAATAATCAAGGAAACCAAAGCATTTATGTAACAATAATTATGAAATAGTAATAATACTAAATAATGCCATTAATAGTATTAACAATAATACAAATGACCATATTAAAATGGTCAACAGCACAAAGCAATAAAACAGTAATTTATTAATAATAATAAAGAAAAAATATTTACCACGACATCACTGCACGTTACAACACTTGTGCTTATTTGCATTAGGTTTACCTGCCCCGGCTGTTAATCGAAAGAACAGGTAGACAGGCTGCCGGGCAGACAGAGGGACACAGAAAGTTGGTTAAAAATTGTTACACATATCCAGTTAGCAACACGGCAGCCCTGAAGAGCCTGCACAAGGTTAGCAGGCCGACACGAGGTTAAAGCTTCCGCGCACACACATCCCTTTACCATCCATGAAACACAGCACAAACTCACACGCCGGGAAGGCGCATACGTTTTCTCATTTGTGTGAACTACATTGGACATTTCTTGAACATAGCGGAGCGTGATTTTAGCAGCTGTGTGTGGTTCTTGGCCTAGGTCTGGCAGGGTTTCTCTCAGTGCCCAGGTCAGCTCACATACACACACTACTGTCCGGTCCTCAGTAAGTAATGATGAGAGACTGTCAGGACTTTGGGCTTTAAGGCGCCTCACTCTCAGTCAGCTGCTGTCTGACACTGCTGACTGGAGAGAGTATGTTAAATACTATCTGTAAAGTCAGCATGACACAAGAGCTTCTGATAACAATATGACTGTTCGCAGCCAGATGACATTTTTTTATAGGCACATGAAGAATATGTTCACAAACTATTAAAGGAGTAGGTCAACAGAGTAACGGTTTCTGGTTATGATAAGCTAACGTAGCTGTAATGATGTTATGTAAAACAATAATCAGGGACTATAAAGAATTGGATTAATTGAAAATGAATGGAAGAACAAACATTAAGTTCTATTAACTTTATTAGAACAAGGAAACATCTTTCACCGACAAATCACAACATGCAAATCCACACTCCGACAGACAGACATCCAGAAGTGGGCTAAGCCTTAGAAGTTACCTTGTGGTCCCCCATGCAGACATTGGCCCCTATATTGTCATAGACCAAGGTCTTCTCCTCATTTTCAGGCTGAAAAAGCAGACCCACGAAACCAGACATTAAAACAATGATGAGTAGTACAAATATTTAAAAGTAGAACAAACAGAACTGAGAGATAAAACAGATCTCCCATTGTGCTAAATCGTTTCTTTCATTGGCATTTGGAGGCCAGAAATATGTGATTGTGCTTAAATGTAACAACTGTATTTAATAAAATTCTTATCTTAAACATGATGCAAGGTGTAGGTAAACATGTTCCTGAAGAAACCTACCCCTGCTTTCTTTAGAGCTAACCACACAGGGTTTGAATGGAGTTAAATAAACCTTTATAGACTCAATATTACACCTTTTATCTGAAGATTGAATTGAGTGTGTGGAGGAAATCAGTTTGCCAGGACCATATTTACCTCCCAAACAAATGTGCTCATTCAGTCCATGAATGAATCATGTTTCCATATCTCGCACAAAGGACGTGTCAAACGCATGAGTCTCAGGCCTAGAGGATAATAAATCATATTTCTCTGCCAGAACTAAAGACTTTTTAAACAGTCTGAGAGCTGTCGGCTGTGACTGGGTGAACAGCACCGCCACTTGAGAGGAAACAAAGAGAGAATGGACCATGAACCTAAATCCAAATTAACTTCAAACCTATCCTGCTGGTCTAAGGTCACCGGTGCGCTGGCATGCACCCTCCAGTAGACACCTCCCTCGACTTTTTGGAGGGGACTCACTCTAGCACCCCCCCCCCCCACCCTCGGAGCCTGGGATACATTCATCATGGACAGACTTGATCATTTACAAAGGCAGCATAAAATGGTGGATTTTTCGGTCTGCATAATCTTTGGACAGATAAACAAATTACCGGGGCCCTTCGGCAGAAACGAAGCACTCGCTCCGCTGAGCATTCATTACCGCGGTTCAACCCTTCGGCACTGTGCTGCGCAGGCGGCAGGCAACCTTTGGCGTGTTAGGGCTCGGCAAGCAGAAAATAACATGATGGCGAGTTAACCGACCGTGCCATGATAGATGACGCCACGTGGATGCCTGTTTACAGGCCCATGTCTCAACAATCTGTAACGGAGCCTCGGAGTGACTGAGAAAGAGAGAGTATGTGTGTGTGTGTGTGCACAGTGCATCATCAGCCAATCTGTGAACACTTTTACGTTAGGAGAGGGGCTGTTATAAGCCATTAACCTAAAATGTAGTATTGACTAATTACAGACAAAATGTACAGACAAAATGTCATTTGGCTGGAATTTTTTTTAATAGAGATATAAACTAAGGACAAGAGCAAATATATGCATAATCTATATGTTAAGACTCAGTATATGAAAGGAATCTTTCTCATGGAATCCTTGTCATTTCTTCAGGACAAAGGTAATAATACTTCACTTTAAAATTTCGTGGGGCTCAGAGATGCGTGTACTTCCAATGCTGAGAGCAAATGTACTGGTCTGTTATCCTGAAGAATACTTCAGAACTGAAGAGGCTGTGGTGGATGGGATTCTCTGGGAGTGGTCAGTAAAGTGTCCAGTTAAGACAGCATCTGATCGTTTGATGAACATTTGGTTCCTGCTGAACATCGGCCATACCATTACTAATATTTGTTACTTATCACCCTTATAAACTGGGTGGTTTAAATCGTGAATGCTGATTGGCTGGTAGATGTGTCATAAGACCGTATACCACTTTTATTAGATCACATCACTTTTTACTATTCTAATCAGGTTGGCAACTGTTTTTTAAGAGCAATAAGGCATTTCAAGTTTCTGATATTTTGCCAATATACTGCGGCTAAATGCTGTGTCAGGGCACTCCATAATGTGTCGTGCCTTAGAACAGCTCTCAGCCATGTTGTTTTGAGAGCCAGATTGGAAATGTTGCCATGATACCGGGGGTACCAGTCCAACTCTTATGATCAATGCCATGGGATCTTCAGAAATTACGGAGAGTCAGGACCAGGACCTGATTGTAAACACTTCAGGGGGGACACTGAGAACATACTAAGGGCTTAAGAGAACAAAACTAAAAAGTTTCCATTATCCAACCAAAGGCTACACATCTCAAGGTCCACCTTGCTCTCCGAACCTAACAGCCAGATGGGAACAGAGGAAAGGTCTGGAACAAAGTTGAGGGGCAGGCGTTGCAGAATAGTCCTATTATTTAGCAAATGACAGCCTGGGAGACTAAACAGGTGCTGATTGAGAATTTAGCCTCTGGTAGATTTGGGCGGGGTGTTGGGCCAATGTGCTGGGCTCTAAGAACGAGCAGACAGAGGGAGCACAAGATCTCCAGCTTTATAGAGCCGTTCAGGCCCAATGGCACTCTATAAGACCTGGGATATATATACTGTCTGTGTGGACACTGGGCTTAAGTCTCCGTATGAATATTCACAAATAGCACATCCCTCCATCTGTGAAGCTGGCAGAGCCGTGAGTAGGGAGAGAGAGATGAAATGAGAGGGGAGGGAGGGAGATGAAGTGAGAGTGACATGACGGGTGGAAGAAAGAGGGGAGAGGAAGAGGTTGAGTGGGATGAAATAGAAACCATAGCCCAGAGGTGTGGAGCTAGCCCCTAATGACCATCCACAGGTCTATATTAGGCAGGGCTGGCCTCCACACTAATATGTATTTAAGCTGGTTGAACCCATCTTTTAAGCACCACCATGCAATACAATTTATTTAAATAGTCTTATATTAACGACAAAAAGTTGGAGGGTAAGACTAAATGGGATTTGTTATACCACGTAGCGGGTGTCAGATTAATAAAATAAAATGAAATAATTAAGAGGTAAGAGAACCTGCTAAAATGCTTCTATTTTGGCTTGTGGTGGCCCGTGGCAGTTGAACAAGCATATGCGGCATATTGTCTATGAGCCAGACCTTAAAACGTCTGTTGACAGGCTCTCATGGGTCATGTCTCAGTGGTGTATGTAAAGGTCTACATTCCTGGTGTTAGAACATGTCACACTAGTGTAACAACAGGAGCTGTGTGAGTTACCACTCTTTCTTCCATCACTGCATCACATTTCTCCCCACAGGTATTTTACCTGAACGACAATGTCAAGTTATCGTTCAAATAACCATTCAAATCATACTTCATTGGATAGCTTGGATAATAACATTGCCTTTCAAATAATATATAACCAGTTTTGACCATTGATGTTAGAAAGTTGGTAGTTTAGCCACAGACTTCCATACAGGGAGACAGCTATGTTTTTGGATTATAACTTTAGTGACAGAGGTGCCAAATTGCAGAGAAATAGCTAAAATGGGGTTTAATAATTTTTTTAGACACATGGCCATCAAATAATGCACACACTATCCCTACAGAATACTTCCTAAAGTATGGTTAACAAACATTGATGCCTAACAAATGTTAGTTCTCAGGCCATATATTCAAGGTCATAAACAATGCTAAACTCACCTTTAAGACTAGGTCTTTAGCTGTGGCAGACATGAGGATACGGTCACACCAGGCAGGGCATCTAGTGACCATATACTGCTTTCCCTGACTGCTGTCTTCACTGTACGGATAACTGTGGAAACAAACCCAGACGACACGCATCAGTTACAGTGACCTCCAAAAGTAGTATGGTTTTCAAGGCTCCATATTACGGCTCTGTATTCCAGCACTTCCCACCAATTAAAGAAATTACATCATGACTGTTGGGGTTAAAGTGCAGACCATCAACTTTAATTTGAGGCCATTTTCATCCATTTCGGTTTAACAATATAAATGTAATAATTTCATGAAAAGTACTCAATATTGTACATGATGTTGATCTGCCAAAATATCTTTGGCATCCTGAAGCTGGAGGATACCTATGGGCAATAGGTATATGCTGTAATTTCAAATGAAAGCTGTCTGCATTTGAACACCATAGTATTGTATCATTTAAAAACGAAAGTCCAGGTATACAGGAGTACAAAAAACAGATTCACTGCACATACACACAATTTAACAATTTCCATGAAAATCCAGAAAAACGATCAAGAGGTTTATGCAGTGGAAAAACTAGAAATCCCAAAAACAATTATTAGTTTTCAGCAAAGGAGTTTACATTTGGCAAACTGAGTTTCTGTGTTTAGGGCTAGCGTACGAAGAGGTAGAAAATGAAATCCAAGAGTCAGATACACAGCTTTGATTTCTGGAAATAATCTTTTGAATAAACACACATGGATGGCTCAATCAGAGGGAGCAGCCCTGCCAACTGTCCAGAGTCTGAATCTCTCACTCTTTGGAAGGAGCTGAGTGGAGCAGACACTGATGGGGAGTGAGGGAGGGAGGAGGGGAGGGAGGAGGGGGTATGAAGGGAAAGAGCAGAGAGAGAGAGAGAGAGAGAGAGAGAGAGAGAGAGAGAGAGAGAGAGAGACAGTGAGTAAAACAAAGAGATAGAGATTCAGTTTCAATGCATTCTCTCTCGGAGCCATACAGCCACATCCCTATGCAGCCATCAGAAACAGATTAGGGTTGTGGCAAACGGCCAAGCGAGATTGGACAACAGGAGGAACGATCGGATGATTTAAGTGGCCCAGCCCCGATGGGGAGCCCATCAAGCCGATGTGGATTTACATTGTTGAGAATTCAATTTGGCCCACCAGCTCATCAAACTGCCTCAGATTTACACGCCACCAATCCAATTTGTTTTGTGAAGCTCATCAGGATACGGATTGTCTTTACAAACTGTAATACCAATTAAATGTGCTCCATCAGTGCCGTGGCCGAACACGGCACGCCTCAGTGTGCCTGGGGCCACCACTAAACGGCAAGGAGCAATAACCGCAGCCACCTCAAACCACTCTTCAAAGACGGAATGGTATAGACGGAATTGCATGCAACACTGTAAACATCACGTGCAATTACGTTCCTGTGTGTTTTTACAGGCACATGCCTTCACGACTTCCTGTGTGCGTGCGAACAAGTTCCCGCGTGTGTTCATCCGTACATACAGGTTGCGCCGTAATGCGATGACTAGTGGACCATGCATGCGTCCGACCCCTGCGACCTTTCTCGGTATTGGCCAATCAGTCAGTCAGATGGCTCCGTATGTCCGAAGGAGAGGGCTGCTGATCACATCTGTTCCCCCTGTCAGCGCACATCACCGGGACGCGTTCCCCCTAACCGGCGGCCGGCTGCTAGGACACGCTCAGGCAGCCCCCTCGGGCCAACCAGTCACGCTGCGCCCCTGGAGGGCCCGCCTTAGGCCGTCACATGGCAGCCGGGCCGGGAGACCAACTGGACAAACAGTGGCCTGGTAAACACACCCAGACGCACGGACAAAGCTCCGGGACAGCTGCCACTGCAGGCTTGTACCATGGTGACCAGAGGGGCAGTGGGCCGGCCGACAGGGGCGGGAACGGGGAAACGGGGGGGTCCGCATCCGGCCAGACCCCACCCCCCGGCACCCCCCAACCCCCCGCTGGGTGAACAAACAGATCCGTGGAGGCCTCCATACAGGCCTCCCAGCTTCCAATTAGCATTAATGGCACTTAGAGCACGTGGAAATGTGGGCAGGGTTTGATATGCTAAAGAAGGGATGAAGGAGGGATCCACAGGACCGAGTCTTTCTGAGAGGACGGGCGGAATAGGAGGAAGGCAACAGACAAACGGAGAGGAGAGGGATGAAGAGGGCTCAGACGTGAGGGAGAGCAGTCATCAAACAGGCACAGGATCAAGCAGTCTTCAGGGGTGGTCCAGTCCACACACTCCACAAAGCCAATACAGCCCACGCACTTCATGCAGCCCACGCACTCCACGCAGCCCTCCACGCAGCCCACGCACTTCATGCAGCCCACGCACTCCACGCAGCCCTCCACGCAGCCCACACACTCCACGCAGCCCACACACTCCACGCAGCCCACACACTCCACGCAGCCCACACACTCCACGCAGCCCACACACTCCACGCAGCCCACACACTCCACGCAGCCCACACACTCCACGCAGCCCACACACTCCACACAGCGGCCCTGAGTGACTCTGTCTGCTCTATTGGAAAGGTAATATAACAATATCTGCCTCACAGGAAACGGCTGGGGATCACTGTCTTTGGCAACAAGACCACATCACTCATAGAATGATATGGTCGTATAAGGTGCTTAAGGACACTCAACGACGGCGACTAAATGATATCTTGATGTCGGCGGGCGGAGCACTCTCGCCATCCACCCCCCCCCCCACACACACCCTCCAATGGCTCCGGTCAAGATAACAGGTACTAATGCAACGGCAAACAACGGAGTGGCGGCTTTGGGGAGTGCTGGGTGATTAATGTGTCCGATTAGCACGCTCACAAACTTATCTGAAAGCAAACGGGGCAAGTGGGCGTGCGGGCCGGAGCCAGTCAGCTCCCAGCGGGACCCGGTGGCCTGCAGAAAGACTAATTACACTAATTAATGGGTCCGAGCTGATAAACTCAACAATCAACCACCTGTTTGTGTATGTGTGTGTGTGCGTGGGACAGTTTGCCATGCTTGTTTGTGAGACCGGAAGCCAGCCAGCCAGCCCGCCAGTCACTCACACACACACACAGTTGGCCAACTGTCTGTCCCTCAGGCAGGCAGCTGGCTCAGCCATATAGATTGTTTCTATGTTTCGCACATGTGCAGTGACTAATGCTTTGTGAATAAACTGTACGTTTAAGCATTCAAAAAGGTGGTTATTAGGAGCAATGCCCCAGGGTCCAAACATCAGACCACAGTAAGGGATGAGGGAAAGCACAGGAAATGGCCTGGTAACATTTGATGGGAAGGTCACAGACTTCTACACGGGGACTTTCACGTAATTCTAACACGTCTCACAAAACCGCCAGCCTTAATCTTCACATAGGGATTAATGTTTGACTATTTGCTGTGACATCACTTGTGGGTTTTTTCCAGTGCCAAATGCTTGTCAGTCCTATGTGCAGGAGCAGTACTGAGTATCAGGAAGACTTAGGACCCAGTGTTATTGGAGGTGTTCCAATATTTTCAGCAACTGCTCTAGTTCTGGTGTGCTGGGACACCAAGACGTTTTGCACTTCTGCAACTATTCTACCGGCACCAAACCAGCTCAATCAAGCCCATTGTGTTAAAAATAAATTAAAATAGTATTAGGAACCCAGGTAAGTTATCAGTCAGCCTCACCGTTCAGCAAGAAAGTGGATGTTGACCAGGTCCGTTTGTGTCCCTAGATTGCAGTCCCACAGAGTCCTGCCCCACATATCCAGGCCAAATGCCGATATCTTGTTCGACATAATGACAAATAAGTGACAAGCCAAACACTGGCCCATTGAGTGTGGCTGTATTTAACAAGGGCAATATAAACTTGTGAATATAGGCAGGGCAGGGAGCCAGCAATAAGAGCGGTAACAGTATTAATGACTCAAGACCAGAGGTCAGGAGTGGCGTCATGGCGATAAGATCACATGACGCAAAGTGACGGGATCTACAACAACACAGTGATTGGTTGAGCTGTCCTTTCTTTTCCCAGGGAAACACAATGAAATGATTCACCCCTACAGCACAGCCATACTGTATAAATGTAACCATTCTCAAGTGACAGAGACTAGCAGCATTTTTGTATGTATTCAAACTACTTATGTATTCAAACTATTTCTGAGCAGAAAGGGCTACAGGAGTTTGTTAGAACAGTAACACCCATTATGCTTTTCATGGAATTTCTTTTTACAATTAGATTTTTGTAATTTAATACCCACAGCAACCACTTCACATTCACCCAAGAAAATAAAAATGAATGATCTTTATTTTTAAGGTTAAAGCCACTGGCTGCAAAAGTGGCGCTGTTGAGCCAAAAAGGTCCCCGAAAATATTTGTGTACCATTTGTACTATCCACTATCAAACATCCAGTCCAAAATGGACCAGATGTGCAAAGGTTCCAGTATGTCTTTAAGGAGGGTCTCATAAAAAAATCTAATTACAAAAAACTTTTTGGGGAATATTATTTAGCAATAGTAATTAGCAATTCAAAATGTAAATTTTTTCCCATCTCTGTCAGTGGAGCCTAGTCCAAATGATGGCCAGGAATGGGAACGTCGGAAAAATCTCCATTCACAAAGACCACCCACACAAACTGCTATCAATAAAACTGAATGTTTGCTCCACCGTTCAGGGTTGGGGAGCTCTCCGAAACAACATTGGCTCAACACAAACATGGTGTCAAATGCCACAGGTTGCTCAGGGGTTGTATGTGTGTTCACATGGTGTGTGTGGGGGTGTGTGTGTGTGTTGGACAGGCTGCTACACTTCACCCAAGCCCTTCTGTATCAGTAAAGAGCTCCATCTTAACTGTAGCCCCCACTTCACTCTTCACGAAGTCTTAAACATCTATTTAACCCTGACTGTACCAGAGGCATTTAAACAAAGGCTCCCTCTCATCCAAAGGACGCATCGGTGCAGGAAGGCAGAGCGCCGACGCGGCCATCACCACACCCTTGTGTCCAGTGGAGCACCAGCAGTTAGAGCGACAGATGTGTCCAGCTGATGAGAACGTTCCCATCTCCTCTGCACTCCAGCGAATAATAACGTCTGTGTGCACGAGTGTGTCCGAGGATGTCTCCCGGCTTCTCTCTCGTAGCGCTCGGCGAAACAGTAATGAGCGGACATCTGTGGCACTCCATAAATGTCACGCGCCTCCGCCCGAGCACAGGAGAATCTTTCAGAGGAGTTGAGGAGGATAGAACAAGAACGCTCCTTCACTTGGCATTGCCCCGGCCGTTGGACGCGCACACGCCCACGTTAGTGACCTCACTCTGAAGAAGCCTAGGGGTGGCGTTTTTGTGTCTTCCTCATTCTGAATGGAGAGTAGGAGACTCGGTGTGCCTAAGTGTTTCCAAATGACATCACTGGCACACCTACAAATTCCACCATTCAACTAGTAAATGTCCCACTCAATTCTTGTTTCCAGTTGAAACATGTCAGTCTTTCCTGACGAGGCAGAGAGCAGGGCATCTGGACCTCCAGAACATTCCTTCACTACATTCTTTAAACTCCTGCACTGTAAATGCAGCGCCTTTTGCGGGGGGACGGATGCAAATGTGGTTCCATGGGTGCTCCCAGCTTACTGTGAAACACCAGTGGGCAACGAGACAACCCTTTTTCTGCACTCTGGTCCTCCTGCCCCTGACCTGTCTAGACTTGGCAAACACAGAGGCATGGGACTGGAGCCATTCTTTGGAGCTCAAGCACCTCCCCCTCTGTCCCTCTTACCCCCCCCCATTCGGTCTGGTGGACCTGTACACTGATGGAGTCAGAACCCAGTCAGTTAGATGTCAGAGCCCATTCAGAGTAACCTGGTTAAAGCGGGAAGAATGTCTTCCCCGTACTCTCTCATTGTTCACAGAGTTTCTCTCCGCCCTGGGTTTATATTAAATTTTTGCATCGATCTTAAACCAAGAAAAAGAGCAAAGAAATCCAATAACAAGCAGTCCTAAAAGCCTTCTCCTAAACCAATCAAAATACAAGAATACTGTAAGAAACACAGCCTTCTTATGCGTTTTAAAGGAGATTACCTTAGTTATGCTATTCCACCAAATAGAATTAGAAAAAAAACAAAGTTACAAAGTTTTCAGAAAACCATTCAGCTATTCTTTGTATCTTTGGGGCTGTGTTGTTGTTTGCTAGAAAGACAGTTGTAACCTTTTCATTGTTTGCTCAGAAGAGTGTGAATGGAACAGACGGCACGCTCCCCACTTTCATCCTAAGTGATCGGTATCCAATTGATAAACTCTGAAAAAATAGACTATGGAACAGATATTGCTTGTTAACAGTGTGTGTGTGCGTGTCCGTGAGTGTGTGCGCGAGTGAGTGTGTGTGGGGGATTCCCCTCAGCCTACCAGAGTAGGGCAGCCGGCTGGCACCAGGTACAACCCTCGCGGGCTGCAGCCAAATTCCACACCCGGGCGACCGAGTGCTTAGACAAGTCGGGGCCAACCTTGACAGACTACTTCTTGAAGGTGAGCGATGGGAATTCACAGGTTGTAGGCCGGAGCGCGAGAACGTATGGGAAAGACCCCTAAAAAAACACACAGAGTGGCAATGACGGCATTTCGTTGGGCTTTTACTGCAGCCTGGCGTCTTTCTATTTTCACAACCTCAAATATACAGCTGCAGCGCCCGTGTTTGAAAAAGCATCTAAAGCAGGACCGCTGATCTGGGATCGTGTCCCTAAGATCCCTGCAATCTTGCTCATGATGATCTTATAACGCTAAACTGATCCTCTATCAGATATTGAAGAGAAAAAAATGAATTCCGAGTTTGAATCTTCATTCAGGAGGATACTGTCCTAAAATACAGCAACGACTGGGCCACGGTCATCCACCCGACGACTGGGCCACGGTCATCCACCCGACGACTGGGCCACGGTCATCCACCCGACGACTGGGCCACGGTCATCCACCCGACGACTGGGCCACGGTCAGCCACCCGACCACAGAGCCACGGTCAGCCACCCGACCACAGAGCCACGGTCATCCACCCGACGACTGGGCCACGGTCATCCACCCGACGACTGGGCCACGGTCAGCCACCCGACCACAGGGCCACGGTCAGCCACCCGACCACGGTCATCCACCCGACGACTGGGCCACGGTCATCCACCCGACGACTGGGCCACGGTCATCCACCCGACCACAGGGCCACGGTCATCCACCCGACGACTGGGCCACGGTCATCCACCCGACCACAGGGCCACGGTCATCCACCCGACGACTGGGCCACGGTCATCCACCCGACGACTGGGCCACGGTCATCCACCCGACGACTGGGCCACGGTCATCCACCCGACGACTGGGCCACGGTCATCCACCCGACCACAGGGCCACGGTCAGCCACCCGACCACAGTCATCCACCCGACGACTGGGCCACGGTCATCCACCCGACGACTGGGCCACGGTCATCCACCCGACGACTGGGCCACGGTCATCCACCCGACGACTGGGCCACGGTCATCCACCCGACGACTGGGCCACGGTCATCCACCCGACGACTGGGCCACGGTCATCCACCCGACCACAGGGCCACGGTCATCCACCCGACGACTGGGCCACGGTCATCCACCCGACGACTGGGCCACGGTCATCCACCCGACCACGGGGCCACGGTCATCCACCCGACCACAGAGCCACGGTCATCCACCCGACGACTGGGCCACGGTCATCCACCCGACGACTGGGCCACGGTCAGCCACCCGACGACTGGGCCACGGTCAGCCACCCGACGACTGGGCCACGGTCAGCCACCCGACGACTGGGCCACGGTCAGCCACCCGACGACTGGGCCACGGTCATCCACCCGACCACAGGGCCACGGTCAGCCACCCGACCACAGTCATCCACCCGACGACTGGGCCACGGTCATCCACCCGACGACTGGGCCACGGTCATCCACCCGACGACTGGGCCACGGTCATCCACCCGACGACTGGGCCACGGTCATCCACCCGACGACTGGGCCACGGTCATCCACCCGACGACTGGGCCACGGTCAGCCACTCGACTTCACCAGTGTACATGCCTTAAGCCACAACATGCAGGATTCATTTATATATTAAAGACGACTGGCAAATATTGATTTGTAGACAGAATCCAGGCCAGTGCGCGGGAGTGTGTATATGTGTCTTCGGGGAGGGGGGCTCCGATGGCCTGTGTTAAGGGGAGGAATAACCCCACAGATGGTGAGGGGCTGGTCCGAAGCAGGCTATGTGACGGAGAACAATCATTGAGTGCTTGATTGCTCATGGAGCACGGGGCAGGTCCGATGGGGGTGGGGAGGGGGTTGGCTGAGCGTGTGTTTGGTGCACGTCTGTCTGTGTGATTCGGTTGAATGGGGGGGGGGGGTTGTTTAACTTTAACTAGGCTACTTTTACTCATTTACAGCTGACAATGACAGGGCTGGTAGCTGTTTTAAATTCACACGCAACGCACAGGTTTCATCAATTCGACAAATCACGTTTCGGAGTGGCTGAAACACGACCAGGGCGTTTCGCGGCAGACGGCACGGACGATGACGGTGATTCAGCATTCCATTATTGACAGACCGGCGCAAAAGTCAGCGTAAAAGGACAATAAATCCTGCCGTAACTTATGCAAAGTGATGTAAATGGGGTCCTTGATTAAGACACAGAGTGGTTTAAAAAAATGTAGCTAGCCAGGACCTTGACAGACTTGTGCGTTCCCCTCCGCCCTGCTTGCTGCCCGTCACCAGAGCAGTTTATCAAGTAATTATTGTTTGATTACAGCGTTTCATTATCTGCACTGATTGAGTTGCAACTGACGGCGAAAAGGTCAAGCAGCGTTATCGCGCCTGGAGCCAAAACATATTTCCACACGGCCAGCATATTTGCCCTCTCTTTTACTCTGAAAGGGCTAATTGCCGATGCATTTGTTTGAGGAAGAAGAGCAGAGCAGAACCCCCCCTCCCGTCACCCAGCCCCAGAGTCCCCTAACTCCCACCGCCGTGGAATATCAATGCCGTCTGCCATACAGACACACACACGTGCACGCACATTAACACACATGCACCCAGGGGAGCAATTTAGAAGCACATCCAATCATACTAAACAATTGATAACCACTGAATATATATTTGGCACAAACAAAGCCGTTGGAGCTGAGAGGATTGATTGAGTCATGTTAATGCCCCGGACCATAAATGGACTGAAAGATCACCGTGATTTACTCTGCTCTTCAGGGATGTGGCACAGCTGTACCGCGGTAAGTAGCAAGCCCTGTTTCTTCTCATATCGCAATCTTACCAAGGAACGGAATGGATCGTTCGCTGTTTTAAAGTTGTCTTCTTCACTGGTGATTTTGGGCCCAAAACCTTAAGGTGGACCACCTCTTTAAAAGCCGCTATTATTCGGTATTAAGCTGTACAAAGTGTTCAAACATTCTAATCCACTTCATCCCCCTTAACTAAAAGGAGTTAGTGAAAACATGTTTATGTTGCACATCCACCGAAAGCAGCAGGAGTGGAAGGAACCCCCCCCCCTCCCACAGTCTCCACATTCGGTTCTCAGGGGAAAAGGGAAATTAAAGGTTGAAGATCCTGACAGTTTCTGTCCACCTTGCAGAGGCACGGTTCACATAGACACGGATTCAGAAGGGAACATAGAAACGGTTTCCATACCTTGGAGGAAAGGAGATCTCCAGCTCGTGCAGCCGTTCCTTGAAACAGGACAGCTCACTGTCAAACTGTAAAAACTGGGACGAGAGAGAAGAGAGAGAGAGACAATGGAGACAGCCGTGAATAAAGGGTTCATGTTTTTATTACAGCTAGTAATATCCATGAAGTCAGTCCCCACTGAGTGACAGACTGTCGTAGAGTGAGGGCGTCATGGAGCAGCCTGGTAACCCGTGTGGTGTCTGTAGACCACAAGGAAAGTTATACCACCAAGGCCAGCATGTGAGGACCACTGACCGACATTGCAGCATGTGGCTCTGGCCTGGCTTTTAGAGAGCGGCCCCTGTCCTGTCCTACTGCAGCCGACCCACCCACACCGCCCCCCCGCATGCCCGCCCCCGGTCTGATGTCGCTCTGCCCTGATAGTGGATCTGAAACAGTCTTCATCAATCATGTACCCGCTCGCAGCTGCCATCCCCTCACGCCAAGCAAGCACAGCCGCAGAGTTGCACCCGCCCCCCAATCCGCCCCACCCTCCTCCCCACCCCCCCAATCCCATAAATCATTAGTGAGAAGCGCAATTAGCAGCTTCTTGTACACATTAATTATCTGGGAGATGAGCAGGTAGCACGGGCATCTGCATGGTTGGTTCCCTGAGCGACGGACAGATCTCCGGGCAACCCCGCAGGACGTCCACCCCCCCGCCCTTTCCTGGAGTGACAGGCAGCTACCGGGAACGTAGCATGTTTGTTCTGAGGTAAATGGACGCTGTCTACACAGATCGGATAGAGTCTGACGAGGTCCTCTACACCAACCCACTGCCTGTTCGACGCCATCACTATAAATGGTACCGATAACATGACGATGCTGTATTGGGACACGTACTAGAGGGCCCCCTAGCACCCCCCCCCCACCCATGAGGTAAACCGATGGCGATCCAGCTGAACAGAGGTCATGCAGAGCCGTCGATCTACATTCCTCGACCAACGCTCGTTCAAAGCGTCAACGCCCTAACATCCGTGGGATACGCTTCCACGGTATATCTGGAGTTTTTGCAGCTAGGCGTGAGCTAGTGCATTGTGGGTAAGTGCTGGACGCCTACCCCTGATCGTACGCCTGCGTAAGGATTTGTGTGTCTGTGACTGCATGCGCGCGTGTCTGTCTCAGTGGTTTGGAACAGCGGCCATTACTTTCTACCCAGAGTCCCGAGGGGTTCAGGAGGGCAGATGTGCCGCATCCATCAAACTCACAGAGGCAGGGTCGCAGGAGAGCTCCCGCACTGCGAATGAGGAATGGAGCCCAGAGGATGAGCCACACGCTTCACTGTGCACCTCCGCCATCCTCCCAATGACACGCTCCCAGCAGGAGATGTGTGTGTGTTTGTGTAGTCAGGTCTTGTGTGGAAGAGTGTGCTCCGATGTTGGTGTCTCTGTCTTCTGACACCAATTGCTGAATGTGGAACCTTTATAGAGGTCAAAGCTTTGTCAGCCCTGTGTGTGTCCTTCTGTTCCTTATGTCTCTTATTTCTCAATAGAGTCCTTCTGTGTGTGTGTGTGCGCATGTATGTGTGTGTATGTATGTGTGCGTGCCTTATGTCTCCATTTTTGTTATTCCTATGTTATACAATGTAGTCCAAAAGTATTTGGACAGTAACAAGTTGTGTTGTTTTGGCTCTGTACTCCAGCACATTAAATGTGACATGAAACAAGTGCAGACTGTCAGATTTAATTTGAGGGCATTTACATCCGGTGGGGGAATGAGATCTTTTTATACATAGCCCCCCCTTTTAGTGGTCCAAAAGTATTTTAACACATTTTATTATCATAAATTGGTCATATCTAATACTTAGTTACAAATACTTTGCATTCGATTACTGCCTCAAATCAGTGACCCATAGACATCACAAGATGCTAGGTGTCTTCCCTGGTGATGCTCCGCCAGGCCTGTACTGTAGCCATCTTCAGTTCCTGTCATTTTGGCCATCAGTTCTGTCTTCAGTAAGTCAAATGCATATTTGGATTCAGGTCGGGTTATTGACCTGCTGCAAGGTGATGAGAGTGTCGTGGCATTTGGCAGATAAGATGTTTCCATTCACTTCAGAATTCCTCCTGCCGTCAGCGATTACATCATCAATGAAGACAAGTGAGCCAGTTTCAGTGACAGCCATGCATACCTAAAACATAACACCCATCTACCTTATTCACAGATACGGTGGTATCCCATTTATTTCTCTCTCCACACTTTCCTCTTGCCATCGCTCTGGAACATGCTAATATTTGTATCATCTTTTCAAAGAAAAGTGTTCCTGATTTGTTCACGAGTTCCTCTTCATTATGGTAAGCATTCTTTGGTCATCTACAGTAGAGGTCTTCATTGGTCTGCCAGGTCATTAGCAATTGCTAAGCTGCTAGTGCTTTCTTCTTCTTAATGTACCAAACAATTGATTGGGGCACGCCTCGTTTTTGGCCAATTGTCTGATTTATTCTGAGTAATCTACCTTATGATGGTCAGCTTAACTTGCACTCTTCATGTTGTCAGACACCAAATGCAAAACCTTGAATCTAGACATTGACAGCTCTCTTGTTCATGCACTAATGATGCAAACAAACACACCTGCTTAATAAGAGACAGCTGTGAAGCCAATAGTCCAAATACATTCGGTACCCTTAAATGGGGGTGAAAGAAAAAACATGCTGTTAATTTGAAATGGATCATCCAATACGGATGAAAATACCCTCAAATTAAAATGGACAGTCTGGCACTGTATCATTTCAAATCCAGTGCTGGAGTAGAGCCGAAACAACGAAAGGCGTATCACCTTCCAAATACTTAAACTGCACAATAATTGAGTCCCTTCCATGTGTGCGTGTGGACAGGTGTGTTTGTCTCTGTGGAACTAGTGTATCGGAGATGAAAAGTGACACCTTTAAAAGGCAGCAGATGAGCGGTGTTGGCGGGTGATGAAGCGCACAGTGTGTTCCCGCCACGTGTGTGTTTTTGTGTGTGTGCGTGCTAAGCCTCTAAGTGAATGTTGAGTAATTCATTAAGGTTGACTGGAAAACCCAAGGGCTGAAATTTCACACTACATTTCATCCCAGGTCAATTAAGCATAATGATTTGCTGGTCTGGTAGGTCAGCAGTAAAAAAATACAAATAAAAAAATAAAGATTTCCTGCTTATATTGGTTCAAGGTCTCGTTGCATTATAAAGCCGTCTGAGTAGTTTGTCAGCATGAAATGACCTTGGAGTTGTTGGAGAGGGCTAGCCAATATGGCTTGCAGAATATCGTAGACAAGGAGGAAGATGAGGAAATGTGCCGGAAAAAATATTTCTTACTTCGCCTGAATGAGCAACGAACACCTAAATCAGACGAGCTGTGATTGTTAAAAGAAGGAGAAATTGCAGGGGGCAGAGGGAACAGGAGATCACTGGGCTGACTGTCCCTCTAACCCGGCCAGTGGTTGTCCGAGACCATAATTGTGCTTTGATTTACGCTGCGTCAAACCATCCCTCTGACAACACCTGCTGCCATTAAAAGCCATCAATAAACGCAGAGGTGAAAGGTCATTTAATTTTATTTTTACGCCACACACTTGGCTTTCATTGCGGGAGCCATATTTTTTCTTCGTTTTATGAGATCTTCATTATTTGGTGTGGAAACGATAAAGTGGCATTGACAGGGAATGGCCAAGTGGCTTCAGAGGTTCAGCCCAAACAAACAGAGGACCATAGCTTGACGCTACAGGACCAATTCTTCTCGTCGTAGACGAAGCTGTACGAAGTCCACAGCTCAAAACAAACCAGTCAATTAATCCACTTAAAAATTCCCACCAAAATGTTTTATACACATAAACCATGTATGTTATTCTGTATCAACTGTCAAAACACTAACACTAAACGGTCTTATATAAAAATTTATTTGAGATACGATGTAGATAATCTATATGCTAGACGCCGTGACTGAGATGATCAATACTAGTAAAAGTACAATGAGCCTCTTTGTGCTGCGAGGTACTCAGGTATAGGAGACACCATTGGAGACCATTGTACTTGGCCCTCCGTGTTTATATTCCCAACTAAGGTCACATTTTATTTAGCATGCTGCTGTACAACCACTTAAGACCACTGACAGGTAAAATATGAAAGAAGTTTAGCCCGGGAAGATGAACGTACAGTTTTCTTTTTACCAATATATTTCTCTGGTGGATCCGGAAAAGTCCTGCGGGTTGAGTGATGCCGCGAGTATGCTGAGAGCATGACAAGGAGGAGCGGCCCTGACAGAAAAGTTCATCACCCCCCCCCCCCACACACACAAACACACACACAGCCTCCCAGTCGTCTGCCCACACCACACTGATAAAGCTGTGATAAAGAGATACTGAAACAAAATCAATGACGGAGGGGTGGCAGATAGAAGATGGGCGGTGGATGGATGGGAAGCAGAGTCACGTGGCTGCAGAGGATCCTGCTACCCCCGGCCCACCCAGCACACCCCCGCCCCTCCATCGAGGAGCAGGCCCCTGTGGCCCTCGACGCCGCGGAAAATGTAATCTTCCCAAATACTCATCAGCGCTCTCCATCGTCCCGGCCTGACAGCGGCGGGGATAATTAATTATACAATTTCGATGGGAATATCGACTAAACAAACCTATTAATCATAGCAAAAGTCAATAGGCATGGACACATTCAATCATGTCCCGGCCAATGATTACTCCTCTCAAAATACAATAATTATTTTCGAGAGCTGCCTCGAATTAAATTTCTGTCAAGCCGGTACAAGTCTAGTAGTTGATGAAGGATGCAATGGATTTTTTTCTCTCCATCCCTCTCAGGAGAGGTGCGGGCTGGGGGACATTTATCCTATTGGAAAGGTAGTTTGTTTTATAAGGATCATAACAGGGTGTGTTTAACTAGACCATGACCATCAGATTATCTCTGATGCCCCATTACGCCATTTATCTTGCCGAGCACCGCGAGGTTGGGGGTGGGGGGGGAGGGTCTGCTTGGACACAAACACACGGCCAACACAGACACTCAGCCAACATAGACACTCAGCACTGTGTGCGGCACGCTGGGGGACAGGAAGACGATTATTGTCTGTTACAAAGATATGGTCTTCGGGAGGTTTGAGGCATGTGCAGGGAGACTGACACGTGTTCACCGGCATGAACGTGCCCCTGCCCGGGGTTCACCTGTGTTCTAGCGGTGGGGTCGGGATCAAAATCATCTGGGCTGCATTCATTAGGCACACGATGGAAAATCGCTTGGGGAGAACACCCCCTTGTTAAAGAGGACAACAGTCATAGTATATTCACAATCACTTCCAGAGGCCTTCACAAGGTGTTTGACCTCAGTGAGGATGATGATGATGCTTGATGTGTTCCCGTGAGGTAGAAAGGTGTGAGGACATACATCAGACCAACAGCATGGGTCATCTTTCTAAACTCAAAATGTCAAGCCGAGAGTGGTATTCATTAAACCCAGGTAAAAAAAAATATCAAAACCTCAAATCACATTTTCACAGCTGCACCAGATCAATGTCTTTTATCATGGTGAATTTTGGCCTCACTCTAATGATGACGTGTAAATAACGGGCATTGCTCTTACTTCAAATAAAGCTCCCGACTGAATGAACAAACCCTCCCAAAGTTACCAGAGGAAACAGGCGACTCACCAGGGTCCCATTGTTTTCCCGGAAAACGTCCTGGTTGATATAATTAAAAAGCTTCTTTTCAATCTCAAGTACAACCTAAAAGGGGGCAGAGGAGGGGGGGGGGTAGAGCAGTGAGCTGATTAATAGCGATACTCATCTGAACCAGCACTTTATAATTAGAGCTTTAATTAATTTAATGAAGGGTAATGTGCTGTGGTGTTGGAAGCGGCATACAGCCTGTCTGGAAGTGCTCAGCACCGTAAATGCCATTTGTACACTCATGCCTCATGTTCCACCGGGCCAAAGCCAAGTCTGGCTGTACCAATCTGGCTTTATTCCACATACACCTTAGCTACTGGGGGGCGAGTGGTAAAGGCAGAGTGAATGTAAAATATCAGAGCGAATTGGGGCAGTGGTATAGTGAGTCAAGGTCCTACAATGGCTAGGAGACAATGGGAAAGTTTGTTTAGAAGAGACTACAGGCATATTACAAGGAATGCTGAGGTAAAGTACGGAGTGTTATATTTCAATGTCACATATTGCGCGTCAATCTTACTACGAACCAAGTTAAATACTGTGGCGTACCTTGCGATCATTCTCAGACTCTCGGAATATGAGCTTGTCAACACAGTTGGTGTCTCCTGCTCTGACCGTCTGCATGGTGGCGGTGGAGCACAGACTCTGTAGGAGGAAGGCGGAGAGGGACTGTTAATAGCGGGATTCTCTCTGACTTGTAGATGGAGGTGAGGCTTTGATGAAACAGATGTACGTTGTCAAAGGGTAACAATCAATCAACGTACAGCAACAGAAGATGACAGAACACACACACACACACAAAGCTATACAGTAACCCATTTCTAACAGACATTCTACATTCTGGAGACATTCTACATAATGACCAAAGAAAGCATATACACCAATATAAATCAGACTTTTGTTTCAACCAAAAAGCAGCATCATACAGTCCAGCCTGCCTCTTTATTCGCTGCTAAGTATTGACCCCAGAGGACCGTGTGCATGGTTAAATTCCCCTTTGTGGACTCTTTTAACAATTAGTTAAACATTCGACCATCTGTGTTTGAAGACAGTTGAATGAGGTAATCCCTCAGCCAGTGGTTCCCATACCACACTGCAGGGACGGCGGCCTGATTGAAATTCAAAGCACAGATTAGTTAATCAGGTCAAGCCAATATAACGGCCAGAAAAGAGGGGCCTTTAGAGAGAAATGTCACAAATCAGTCCTGCTTGCCTGAAACGGCACCCCAGATAAGAACAAGCGCCCAGCAGTAAGTGAAAGAGGAACACATCCTCACCCAGCCCCCCCACCCCAAAGCTGGTTTCAAAAGCCCTAACAAATCGCTCCATCTTTCACTCATTTAGGCTCTCCAAATGCAGGGTCAATATGGTCCCTTGCCATCCAAATGCTAATGCGCTTAAGTGCGCTTAAGCAGCTTTGTGCAATGAATAGGCCAAAGAAGGAGCTGGAGAAGGGCAAGTCAGAGATACTTTTCCTGTCAAAAAGTCATTGTACCCACACCAGCAAGAGATCATCCACAAAATTAAATGTTTCTCGTCCACGTCTGATTATTACAAAGGACGTACCAAAACTGCAGACTTGCTGTTCTTTACAATTTACATGTTTATGTAGATTTTACAACACAATGAAATCGAGCAAATCAGAAAACAAACATCAGGATGTTGGAGTGAAGAGAGAACATTTAAAACATTTAGAAGTTATTTTATTTGAATTAGCCTTTTAAGTGAGTGACTTGGTTGCAATTTTGGGCCCTCTTCACAAACCAAGCCCTTCTGTCAGCTTTGCAAATCCAGGACTCAGCCAAGCAGAAATCCCTTGGCACTTTACGAGCCAGCAGCGCTGCCAGAAACCCACCCAGCTTATTGGAAAAAAGAAACATTGATATTTAAAGGACAAAAATGGCTTCTCCATTCATGTTCAAATTATTTCTCTAATCCAATGAGCTTTTCACTTGATCAAGAAAGCGGTTGTATAAGACCAATGGTTAGTGTTGCTCAATAGACATTAATTAGTCAAAAGCACACCTGTGCAAATGAGCACTCAGTTATTTGTTTATTTCTTACAGGAGCACAGTGACAATGATATTTCAGGGAAAACACTGGCGTGCAATGTTATAGCTTTACGGTGTCACAACATTCACCAACTGTTTGACTCTGTATCAAAAGTTCAAACAAGCAAATACCAGCGATAGGGCAGTGAGGAAATTGTTTCACTTGGTTCATACTGTATTTAAGTGAATCAAAACTATTTCATACATCTGAGTCAAACTAAGCAATTTTAGGTAAAACCACTCAATCTAAGCGGAATCATTTTCGAGAATCTACTTAGTTTTTCAGAATAGCGCACCTACAGTATGAATACGCCAAAATATGCAGTAAGAAACAGCTTGAATGATGCCCTCCAGTTGGTCTTCTGTAGATTCAGCAGTATGCTGGAGGTCTGTCCTCACCGTAACCAGGCCCGACGTGTGATTGATTGATTCATTCATGTGTTCATTGACTATGACTAATCAGTGTGTTGTGGGAGTCCGCAGCGGCTGATTGCACGCCATTGATCAGCGGTGCTCTCCCGTCCTTCGGTGATGCTTCGGCAAAAACAACCTCCCCCTCTCCCTCCAACACCATCCCCCCATTTCTTCGCTTTGGGCCCATCAACCCAGTAGCGCTCTGGCCCATGCAGGAACCTTTGTCATGAGATGCCCTGGTTGTGAAAAAGGCAGGCTAAATGAGAACCAACATGCAACTGTTTAAGTCATTCAAAATCACAGAAGGGCAAGACTGACAGAAGAGCCCAGGTGCTCTCTCAGATACAAAAATAAATAAATAGCAAAAAAGTATTAAAGAAAAAGACAGATGTAGCCACACGTTAACTTGAGCTTGTGAATAATGGATCTGGCAGTAGGCACCCTGGGTAATGTGACTACTGGGGTTGAGGGGCATAGGAGGCGGGGGGAGGCTCCTGAACAGAGTGCTCTCTTCAAGTAGGGCTGGTGACTGGGCTGATCAAAGCTGTTGCATCTTTTAAATACATTACTTCTAAACATGCTCTCATTGACCCCTGCAAATGATATTAACATAACTAACTTGTTTCAGTTGAGCAACTGGCTTTTTATTTGATACATGAGGATCACTGTGGGACGAAAAAAAGTAAAAGGGCAAGACAACTGTCAGGGATGAGAATTTTGGGAGGAAAGCAAGCAGGCTATGTACAGTTGCGTGGTGGGATGTCTTCACTCCTTTGGAAGACGCATCCAAAGAGGGTCCCAGAAAAAGCTTTGCATGGAGACACGGGACCCAGTGTTTGTCAAGGGTTTAGATGAGAGGTTTCCTCCGTGCATCACTGGAAGAGGGCACTTGCTTTGCACTTCAATGGAGTAATCTCCTCAGTGTCCGAGAAGGAAGCGGGCTGTGAAAAGACCTCTCTATTTAAGTTGCCATCTTAAAAGACGAGGTTAAAGCAATCTGTCTCACTTCAAAGTACAGGCATGGAGGCACAGGTCCAAAAACAGATGGTGGAGCTCTGCTGTCCTCAACACAAACCCGACACAACTGACAAAACCACACCCGAACTCCCCGGTCATTCAACCCCGGCCACAACCAGCGTACCGATCCTAAACAGGAAAGAAGGTACTGCACGGTCAAGCTGGCATCCCCCTCCGGCCCCAACAGAAAGTCAATGTAACCCCTTCCATACAACGTGTACACATTGATGTGAAAGCCATATGGCAGTGTTTAAAAAACCTTGTCTTGACCCAAACACATTCACTGATCTACTGCAGTACGACCTCATATTCAGTTGATCAGAAAATCAGCAAGCCCTTTATTAAATATAGTTCTAGCTCTGAAACATCAGTTATGATGACCAGTTGGGGTTACTGAGGGATGATTGGGGAACACTACCATATGGTTCTAGCTCATTCTAGATAACATTTTATCCTAACAAAAATATGTGGGATATAATCACAGAAGTGCATACACTGTATTAACTATTAATTTCCCAGCCTATCATCCCCATTTACCTTGTTGGCTCAGTAAAACACACACACACATATATAAATACACACATATCTATATCTATATATATACACACATATATACACATATATACATACACATATATACATATATACACACACACACACACACACACATATACACATATACATATATATACATATACACATATACATATACATATACATATATATACATATACATATACATATATATATACACAAACCCACACACATACACTCACCTAATGGATTATTAGGAACACCATACTAATACTGTGTTTGACCCCCTTTTGCCTTCAGAACTGCCTTAATTCTATGTGGCATTGATTCAACAAGGTGCTGAAAGCATTCTTTAGAAATGTTGGCCCATACTGATAGGATAGCATCTTGCAGTTGATGGAGATTTGTGGGATGCACATCCAGGGCACGAAGCTCCCGTTCCACCACATCCCAAAGATGCTCTATTGGGTTGAGATCTGGTGACTGTGGGGGCCATTTCAGTACAGTGAACTCATTGTCATGTCAAGAAACCAATTTGAAATGAATCGAGCTTTGTGACATGGTGCATTATCCTGCTGGAAGTAGCCATCAGAGAATGGGTACATGGTGGTCATAAAGGGATGGACATGGTCAGAAACAATGCTCAGGTAGGCCGTGGCATTTAAACGATGCCCAATTGGCACTAAGGGGCCTAAAGTGTGCCAAGAAAACATCCCCCACACCATTACACCACCACCACCAGCCTGCACAGTGGTAACAAGGCATGATGGATCCATGTTCTCCTTCTGTTTACGCCAAATTCTAACTCTACCATCTGAATGTCTCAACAGAAATCGAGACTCATCAGACCAGGCAACATTCTTCCAGTCTTCAACTGTCCAATTTTGGTGAGCTCGTGCAAATTGTAGCCTCTTTTGCCTATTTGTAGTGGAGATGAGTGGTACGCGGTGGGGTCTTCTGCTGTTGTAGCCCATCCACCTCAAGGTTGTGCGTGTTGTGGCTTCACAAATGTTTTGCTGCATACCTCAGTTGTAACGAGTGGTTATTTCAGTCAAAGTTGCTCTTCTATCAGCTTGAATCAGTCGGCCCATTCTCTTCTGACCTCTAGCATCAACAAGGCATTTTCGCCCACAGGACTGCTGCATACTGGATGTTTTTCCCTTTTCACACCATTCTTTGTAAAACCTAGAAATGGTTGTGCGTGAAAATCCAAGTAACTGAGCAGATTGTGAAATACTCAGACCGGACCGTCTGGCACCAACAACCATGCCACGCTCAAAATTGCTTAAGTCCCCTTTGCAGAAAAGCATCCCCAAAGAATGATGTTTCCACCTCCATGCTTCACGGTTGGGATGGTGTTCTTGGGGTTGTACTCATCCCTCTTCTTCCTCCAAACACGGCGAGTGGAGTTTAGACCAAAAAGCTCTATTTTTGTCTCATCAGACCACATGACCTTCTCCCATTCCTCCTCTGGATCATCTAGATGGTCATTGGCAAACGTCAGATGGGCATGGACATGCGCTGGCTTGAGCAGGGGGACCTTGCATGCGCTGCATGGCAGCGTACTGTGTTACTAATGGTTTTCTTTGAGACTGTGGTCCCAGCTCTCTTCAGGTCATTGACCAGGTCCTGCCGGGTCTGGGCTGATCCCTCACCTTCCTCATGATCATTGATGCCCCACGAGGTGAGATCTTGCATGGAGCCCCAGACCAAGGGAGATTGACCATCATCTTGAACTTCTTCCATTTTCTAATAATTGTGCCAACAGTTGTTGCTTTCTCACTAAGCTGCTTGCCTATTAACTAACAAGTCTGTGAGAGCCGGAATTCTTACAGGTTGGTTGGTGATCGAATACTTATGTCATGCAATAAAATGCAAATTCCATCCATCCATCCATCCATCTTCTTCCGCTTATCCGGGGCCGGGTCGCGGGGGCAGCAGTCTAAGCAGGGATGCCCAGCCTTCCCTCTCCCCAGACACTTCCTCTAGCTCTTCCGGGGGGACACCAAGACGTTCCCAGGCCAGCCGGGAGACATAGTCCCTCCAGCGTGTCCTAGGTCTTCCCCGGGGTCTCCTCCCGGTGGGACGGGACCGGAACACCTTCCCAGGAAGGCGTTCCGGAGGCATCCGAAACAGATGCCCAAGCCACCTCAGCTGACCCCTCTCGATGTGGAGGAGCAGCGGCTCTACTCTGAGCTCCTCCCGGGTGACCGAGCTTCTCACCCTATCTCTAAGGGATCGCCCGGCCACCCTGCAGAGAAAGCTCATTTCGGCCGCCTGTATCCGGGATCTTGTCCTTTCGGTCATGACCCAAAGCTCATGACCATAGGTGAGAGTAGGAACGTAGATTGACTGGTAAATCGAGAGCTTCGCCTTGCGGCTCAGCTCTTTCTTCACCACGACAGACCGATACATCGACTGCATTACTGCAGAAGCTGCACCGATCCGTCTGTCAATCTCCCGTTCCATCCTTCACTCACTCGTGAACAAGACCCCTAGATACTTAAACTCCTCCACTTGAGGCAGGCACTTTCCACCAACCTGAAGTGGGCAAGCCACCCTTTTCTGACTGAGGACCATGGCCTCGGATTTGGAGGTACTGATTTTCATCCCCACCGCTTCACACTCGGCTGCAAACCGTCCCAGTGCATGCTGAAGGTCCTGGTTAGAAGGGGCCAACACGACAACATCATCTGCAAAGAGCAGAGACGAAATTGTGTGGTCCCCAAACCTGACAGCCTCCGGCCCCTGGCTGCGCCTAGAAATTCTGTCCATAAAAATTACGAACAGAACCGGTGACAAAGGGCAGCCCTGCCGGAGTCCAACATGCACTGGGAACAAGTCTGACTTACTGCCGGCAATGCGGACCAAGCTCCTGCTTCGGTTGTACAGGGACCTGACAGCCCTTAGCAAAGGACCCAGGACCCCATATTCCCCAAGCACCCTCCACAAGATGCCGCGAGGGACACAGTCGAATGCCTTCTCCAAATCCACAAAACACATGTGGATTGGTTGGGCAAACTCCCATGAACCCTCCAACACCCCGTAGAGGGTATAGAGCTGGTCCAGTGTTCCAAAATGCAAATTAATTATTTAAAAGTCATATCCTGTGATTTTCTGGATTTTTGTTTTAGATTCTGTCTCTCACAGTTGAAGTGCACCTATGATAAAAATGACAAACCTCTACATGCTTTGTAAGTAGGAAAACCTGCAAAATCAGCAGTGTATCAAATACTTGATCTCCCCACTGTATATATATACATATTGTTTAATAATATGACCTTGCGTGATATACATCCAGTCCTGGACAAACATTATCATCAGTTTGTCAAGCACATCAAAATCCTTTCCCATCAGCTGTTCTTTTCAGTCAAATTGTCGTCAATATTCCAGGAAATCCGTTAGATTAATTAAAATGTTACAAAAACAATTGAATGACATTCAGGACCACTACACCTGCACCCTGATTTAATGAGTCCATTGGCATAGACCCCCATCACTGTCTCAGCCACTTTTCCCCTGTAACTGTTACCTTTCTCATTAAACCAGAACACAATTCAGAGTGGCGCCTCTACAGCCCGTTTTCAAGTGCATTTTGAAATATTCATGCAGCTGACATTTGGTGATGTACACTGAAGGTCTAAATTAGGGATGCACCGATAAGTAAATTCTTGGCCAATACAAATAGCCACTATTCACATACCACAACTGTAATAAAATTGTACATTATACAAAGCCAGGATTTAACTGTGCAATGATTAGAAAAAGTATTTCTAGTTGCTGCTCAATTTACCAAAAATTGGGAACCTCATCTGAGCGATCTAAGCCAAAATACCACAGCTTGGAAATGTCCAGCTGTGCCTGAAACAAGGTTAACGTGTCTGTCGCCACTTGCTAGCTGACCACAACCTGACTGTCCTGGAGTCATTTGACATTGTAGCTAGCGGTTGCAGTTTAAAATCAAACTAACATTGCTGCCCCCCCCCCCCCCCCGTGTACTAACAATAAAAAGAAAAAGAGAAACGCTGGTTCCTTTTGTTGGAAATGAATCAACGATCCACTCTGGTAGTCTACAGTACAGCATAAGTTGTTGCTGTGTGCGCTCTCTGTCCCCCTCCCTATTGAAACCATGAACACTCTGAAGTTGCTAGTGAGGAGAACAGTGAGCTCTGTGTTTCTTAAATCCTGCATGAATACGATAGCACCAGGAGCTCAATAACCTTAAGAACAGGGATGGAACTGGACATATTATGTACATAGCATCAATATGCAATTAATTGCAGCTCATGTCAGGACCTTTTTTATTCTTGATGTGGTGGCTATGGTTTTGCCATGCCGCATCTCCATGGTAAAATAAAGCACATTCAGTCAAAAATGTACGGCAAATTTAAACCAATCTTCCGATCCCGATTACTGCATTTTTGCCTATAACTAGCCTATACCAATTGCTGGCTGATATCTCTGTGCACCCCCAGTCTAAATAACTCTAACAGGATTTTTTTTTTAAATGATTGCCATAAGCTCAAGTTTGTTTGCCGGGACTGTAGAGGACTGTCTTACTGTGACTCAACCCTGACAATATGTCTCCTAGGGCCCAAGGAAGGAACTCACTGAGTGTTTAGAGCTCGCCAATTAAAACCTGATTGCTGAAAAGAGAGAAAGATGGGACAATGATTGGAGTATGCCTGCCCCCTCCTTGCTAAAATAGATCACTGTCCATCACAATGAGGGGGACGGGGCAGGGCTGGCCTTTCTGTCACTAGGGGCAGTGGCACTGTCACGGTTTGACATCACTTTCACGCTGCTGTGCCAGGTGGACGTGCCAACCCACTCAAAGGGTGCCAGGTTTACAGTGGCACTCTCTCTCCTCTTCTCTCACCCTATCTCTTCCCTAATAAAACCATGTGCGTGATGGAGACGTCTACCTGAGCGGTTAGGCTTGTGAACTAAAGTAGGCAAAAAACAAATGTGCCCTCTCTTTCCCGAACTGCCACCCATTACCCTTTAAACCCATCTGGAGTCCAGCCAGAGAACTCCACACTCTCCCCGCGGGATGCTAATTAATCCCACTAAACACAGTGGATTCATCAATGCCAACAGTGAGGAACCTGGAGGGGAAGTTAACTTGGTGGGGGGAGAGGGGCAGTCCACAGACCGGGTCTGCATTCATAAAACAGGGTGGTAACAGTAAGAGCCATACTAGAAGCTATTCCCACTTATACCTCATAATGGATCAGATTACATCAGCAATCCTCCCCTACACTTTTAATACAGGCCCTGACTGTAGCTCCCCTTCCTGAGCCAGACACACCGGGTTAGAGTTCAGTCCAGATCACGGGTGTCGTTCTGGTCAGAAGGTCGAGCCTCCTTACTGTCTCTCCTCATCGTCCCAGGCTTCCCATGGGCTGTGGGAGCTGGAGCAGGGTGCTACCAGGCCGCGCTGGGGGGTCTTCGGGCTCGCCTACGCCCCCTATCAAACAAGGCGAGGTAAAAGGGGGCTTGCGAGGTGATGATAATGTGCCCTATTTATCTTGTGCATTATAACATCTGGGAGAATTCTCTAAAACAATGGACGGCGGCGGGGGGGGGGGGGCATTCTTGCCACTGTGCTACCTTCAGGGTCCTGCCGAATGCATTTGTCCTTTCCAAGGCATAATGGACAGGCCACAAATCATTCGGGACAACAGGATGCTGGGAGGGGTGGGGGGGTGTGTGTGCGTGTTCGGCCCCCTGGTATTTAACTCCTCTGCTGGCCCATTCTCCAGGGCCCCGCAGGACAAATTGCCTTGCTTGGTTGTCTTTGAGAGGCAGTGCAGCGCGCAGAGAAAGGGACAGGGCTGAAACACAGGGAACAGGCCCATAAAAATTCATCACTTTGACCCCGCCGACCTCACCCTGCTGGGGGTTCCAGAGGAGACACACCCCTGGAGATGGGATCTCTCACCCTCTCCCTCTCCCTCACACTCACACACAGCTAAGCATCCAACTTCACCAAACTTTCACACATGGGCCTAAAAACACGCTATGGCATTGAAAGAGATAAACCTCTTAATCACGCAGATATTTTACCGACACAATGGCCGAAGACAGACTTCTCAACAGGAAAAAGGCCACCAGATGCTTCATTGTGTGTGTGTGTGTGTGTAAGTGGTGGTGGCAGTAAAGGAGGTTGGGCTCTCCTCAGTGTATTAGGCAAAGTAAGAGGAGCCTTTGTCTCAGGACAGTCTCCTGACACATTACTGCCACCTGTACAAAGACAGCCTAATGAAAGATCTCATCTGAAAACCCCGGCCAGACCACCTCCCTTCAGAAACTAAGTCAGCGGTTTGAAACCGATCACGGCAGATGTCTGCAAGACTGTTTAACGCACAAACGTTGCTCTCCAAAAGGCAACGGGACTTAGTCCTGCAGTAGAATGCCTCCTTTAAACACCTGGCCTGTCTAATCAGGGAGAACACTGGGTTTCGGGTTTTGTTCCAAACTGGTGGAAACAGCAAAGGGGACATTGACGGCAGTTCCTCACATCTCAGCGTCCCTCCCAGTGAAAGGAAAGAGTAGGAAAAAGTGAAATGTAGAGATGATTACTGTGTGGTATCATGCCAGCTTGTCGGCCATTACTACAGATCACACCTACTAAGCAGCAATGGGACTTGTATTTACTCCTAATCAGATGAGAAGCTTTATAGTGACCACCATAAAACGGAAAATGGTTTAACACATTCCACACAAGCTGGCGATCAACTGAAGAGTTTATAGAGTGGTGTGTGTGTGTTGAGGGGGTTTGTTGTTGGAGAGTTAATTAGAGAATATTGAACAGGTGATCAGCAATTAGTGGTGTTCCGGAAGAGACCAGAGGCTTTGCATGGAGTTCATTACCGCGCTCTAATCAATAGAGATCAAGGCTGAACAATTAACAAACTCTAATCCTCCCGTCTCCTCCGGAGGGTGAGGACTGGGCTGTGTTTAGGAGAGGCCAAACACCATGAAAACACACAGGAGTTGTCCAATTAGAAGCGGCCCATTATGTAATTCCCATGGAAAAGGTTTGAAAATGCTTGACAAGGTTTTCTGTCGCATGACCCGCTGAACGACGGCCAGGGCTCCTGACAGTGAACCAGATGCAGTGCTATGTGATGGAGCTTCTATTGTACCCTCCTGATTCAATGTGAAGGATAGGTAACTAACCAGCACATTAAAGGACATAAGTAAGGCAGATGGATTTTCCTGACTGGAAAGCCTCATTAATAGGCAATAACTAAAACGCACAAGATTACAAACAGGGCACCGGGTTTATCCAAGTCACATGCTTAGTAAGTAATGAGAACCAGGTCGATATTATGGTCAATATCACAGTATTTTCCAAATCTATAAATATTTACAGTATAAATGTTTTCTCCATCCTTAAGTTGCGTAACAAATTTCACAGGCAGCATGGTGGCCTCCTATCTCCGCTCTGTACAGTGTGGGGGAGGAGCCCCGGCATGACGCCTCCCCCAGAGACAAAGAGCAATGATTCATTCGGAAGCTAGCGCCACCCTTTAATTTGTTCGCACCATTTCTTCCGAATGATTGGGCCTGTCCGGTGGGGCGAGAGGGGAACCCTGCGGTGCGATTCGGCTCACAAGAGGAGGGAAGAAGCCGTGGAATGACAGGTACACAGAACAGCCCGGCGACTCACTAGGCAACCATCTTGTGGGTGGGCTTTGTGGTACATTTTACCAATTTTTCATGCCCATCCCTCTAGATGTGACCCCACTCGGGCTCCATTATGCCCCTGACAGCTCTGTGCGAGAGAACATGCTGCTTCTCTGATAGCATGAAATCGGGGAACAAAGAGCCCGGCGGAGGGGAGAAGGGGGCGCCTGGGCGCTGCGCTCGGGGCCGCCCGGATCTGGACACAAACAGATGTTAGGCCGGCCCAGTGTCTCTCAGCTTCTCCCGGCCCGCTGAAAAGAAAGCCTTGTAGAAGAAATGGGCCTGAAATGCATTGTTTTGGGGCCTCCTCTAAGACAAAAAGACAAGCCCCTCCTTAAACGGCCGGGCCAATATGGCCGTCGCTGATAAATCACTGAGGGAATTGCAAAAAGAGGTTCATGAATTGTCAATGCGCCACTTAACGGCGCCTCTTAAATATGATGGTATGTTTATCAGGGGCTGTGAAAAGAGCCAAAACCACTCCTAATGTCACTGAGCCGAGTTGTTTAAAAGGTTGCCAACGCCGGGTTTACAGCGGCGCCACCAAGAGATCCTGTGTGGGATCCCCTCTCCATGACGGAGCGTATCTAAAGCCCATCCAAACGAAGGAACGCTGTTTCATCCGGAAGATTCCTCAATCACCTCCGGGTGAATGTTGCATTTGCTACCAACTCAGTTGAAAAAGCATACTCTGTTATTTGAGAGGTGATTGTGGGTATGTAGTTCCCAATGACCCATAAATGTTTGATGTACCCTGCATGATCGATATGGAACAGAACTTTGAACTCACAAAACATTTACCTCTTCAATGTAAGTTGTCTCCTTTTGAGTAGAAACGGATAACTTGGAGGACTTTCACAGGACGAAATAGAATGGCTTTGTTCCAGCCAAAAGACCAGCATTGTGTGTGTGTGTGATGTGTGTCTGTGTGCGCATGTACCATTACATAACCCCTGAATAAACAAGTAGCGTCCTGGGACCCACGGAAAGAAAAACTATTATTGTGCTCAGCTAGCAAAGGCCCAGCACTGCATTAGTAAAAAATAGACTGACATCATACAAGCAGGCCACTATGCAACAGACACAAAGAAGCCCTTGTCCACCCACAGTTTATGTCACATTTCATTTGGAACTAAATAAAAAGAAAAAAAAGAAGCCACTGTTGGCCTGTCGTTGTTCATTGCAGGCATTTCTAAAACCTTCATGGATGAGCTTCATTTTGAAGTGATGAAGACACATGAAATGAGATCAAACATGATCTTAAGGGAAACCATAAAGCGATCGGGGGGAAAACTACAACGTTGACTGCAGATTTTGACATTAGGCGTATTTAAAATTGCTGTGTCCATTTGCATCTGCTAAACAAACAAATAGGTGGTTGCATGTTTTAGTGACAAGGCTTGTATTAGAGAATGCTTGTCTGTCTGCCTGGCCAGGTGGGATGAGTTTAGCCTCATATTCCCATTACAGTGTAATCTGCCATCCTGACCCAACTGAACACCTTTATCCTTAGAATGGAGACCCCTCCATTAGACAAAACGGCTTGTTTCTTTTCTTTCCTCCTCTTTTGCTCTGGAGAGAAAAGCCCTTTCCTGAGCCGTTAAAGACGAATGACAAGTGCTCTGGAATGTTAAGGGGCCTAGTCGGGGGGAAATGAGAGGATGATGGGGGGAAAAGTCCCCAAAGAGAGAGCACAAAAACATCCTGCATTTAGAAAAAGAGAGGGAGATATGGAAGAAAATTGAAGGGGATAGAGGGTGAATGAAGACAGAGAAACACAAACAGCGAGTAAGTGAGAGGAAAACAAATTGCGCTGAGAAGAGAAAGCAACAGTGAGAGAGAAATTTACAAGGACATGAATGAGAGAAAACCCTTATAAGGTGCGGGCCAGAGTGGCAAGTAGAATTGCCCAGATGCAGGTGTGACATCATCAAAACAGAGGGATGGGGGTGGTCAGCGGGGCTACAGCTCAAGACCGGCGAGGGCCACGGTCGAGGGGGGTGACCACCGGTGCCAGGCTCTGCCCTCAGCCCCTGTCACACCATGCCACGTATCCCAAGGCCCAGCTGCCAGCTGCTCCAGTCACGGACACAATGGCCGCAGCTCCGCTTGATGAGGAGGCTGTTGTTAAGGAGGACACCAACAGAAGACACCGCTTGTTCTTCACTCGCGGAGCATTTCAATTATGGAACGGCTCCCGATCAAAGCGGACCCTCGCTGGCCGCTTTCATTAGCGTGGCGAGCCGACGGAGGGAAACGGAGGGAGAGGATGAAACAGGCTTTTTTTGTCCCGGGGGGAAGAGTCCCGCAAATTGGTTCTCTGTCCTTTCCAATGAATTACCCAGATCATGGCGGTTTATCTCGAAATGGACACGTCTTTGCCTGAGACCGCGGGATGAGGGCTGACAGAATGTAATTGAGAATTCCCAGTGAGTCCGGTGAGAGGGTGAGTCGATCTAATGACGACCTCCCGTGTAAGATGTCTTCAGTAATCTGTCGCATCCGTGAAACCCCGCAGACCTCAACGATCATCAGGGTTTAACCACCTAATCCGGTGCTGCAAAAATTAGAAGTGTACGATGACATTCTGCGTGTGACAGATATTTTGTTTAGTTTGATTAAGTGGGCTGGAATTTCCTGCTGTGGGAATTGGGGAGAAGAAGGCAGCAGAGCGTGATTGTGTTTGCACGATCAATTGTGTGAACATATGCGTACGCATGCGAGTAGTCATGCGTGTGTGTGTTTGCCGCCAGCCGAGGAGGGTCAGAGTCCCCACAGCGCTGGGTGTCCAGTCCTTCAGAACCGAGGCCCAATCAGTGCTAGCCCACTGGCTAACGGATGGATGGCTCCCAAAATTAATTAGCCTGACTAATGTAGTGTTCACTTAATTACGCTGCATGTGTTTTGATTAATAGCAGGGCCCAGGTTAGCACACAGGCTAATAAAAGGACTGGGCAGAAACCATTCCGCCAATAGGCGTCAAATGATTTAAGAGATTATGCGTCGACAACCTTAAATGACTTATTTCTGAAGGATAACACGCGTCTTGGAATAACTTATTATTGATATGGAAGAGCTCAGGAGCTCTCTTACACACACACACACACACACACACACCAACACACCCACGTTCAATATGGATCCGAAAACAACATCAATCATAAAATCACCCTAACACCAGTGGGACGTTGGCCTGGCATGGGTGGCGCGCTGTAAAGCCCCGCCACAAAGCGTGAAACATGAAATATTTATTACCCGCTTGTCGTTAATGAGCATTTTACAGCATTCATTAGGAGCGGGTCCGAGTCCACCGCCCCACCTTTCATTTCACGCCGCTCAAGTGAGAGAAAGGCCCCAGACAAAGGAAGGAAGATTGATGTCTGGTCTGTCTCCTGCCAAAGCTGTTCCATTCCCTCCCATCACAGACAGGGGGCGACACCATACGGTCTCCAGACCTGGATCTCCCTAAGACTTGTGGCTTGGTGCGGTGAAAGGCCGCTAGCCTAATGAAATCTGCCCATGTAGCGGCTAGATAAACTCCAATTAAAACAGGCATGAGCTGTGTCACAAGGACAGTAGATCAAGTCATTAATTAACCTCCCAGCTAGCCTCCATCAATCCTTAAATTGGAGCGGCCAGCCAGGAGCGCACAATCTCTGCAGATATTAAATTTACATTCTATTAGGTTTAATTAGGAGAGATTTTAAATATACTGAGAGTCCAGGCACGGAGCCCTGGGGCTGTCAGAGAGCCTCCGTTATTCACAGCCACTGTGGGTCCCTGGGGTTCCTGGACATCCCATCATGCACTTCTACTCTCGCCTCAGCCAGGACATCCCTGCCACAACACACAGGTGGTTACTCAGCTCCCCAAAGCCTTCTTCCACCTACAAGACAGTATCTGCGTTCAACAGCATCTGCCATGCCATTTGAAAAAGGACCATGTATATAATATCTCCATATTTTAAAAAGGAAATAAATATTTTTCAGGCATTGTGGTGGTTCATGTCACATGAAAGTAGGGAAAGACATTTTTTTTTCTGAAAGAGCAGTGAGCCAGATTCGAACCAGTGGGGTACAACAAAGGCACTGGGGCAGTTTGTTAGACCATCGTAGGACACTGTCCCCAATTTGCCCAAAATCAGGAAATCAGTATTGCAATGGGTGTTCTGGTCATACGCTGTTCACGTCAACGCAAATCCGCCACCGCCAAAACACCCCGGCCGCCTTACATGACTATCCCCTGCGACTATCCCAGCCTTAAAAAAAGACAGTCAGAGGAAGGAACCGGGGGACTGGCCAGTGACACTGGGAAGACCACCTCCAGTGAGCTCAGACCCAGCATTAGTATCCACGTGGCTGTGTCCTTTGTCCCCCTGGTGAAAGGCCCAGTGAATGGGGGTCAATTGAAGCCAACTCCCTCTGTCGGACACAATTAATAGGGAGCCTTGTTGGTGGCAGTGGGGGCAGCCTTGGGTTACGGATCCTGCAGCACAAGCATGCCAGGAATCCACCACCTGTGCCCGGTGTTGGGACAATGACCTACAGGACATGGGGCCCGGGGAAGGGCACCGCACACGGACACAGCCTACTCCACGCACCCAGCCCAGGGGTGTGATGAGTAAATGGGGGGCCGAGGGGGGGGGGGGGCTGTAAAGGTGGCGGGGACGACACACCAACAGAGAAGAGAGGTGTAGATGTAATGTACTGCATCTAAAGACAAACACTGGTCCTAATATTGGACCTGCACGTTCCTGAACTGGGTTCCCGGACGCGACGATTCCCCCCTGTTGATTTTCAGGCCACGCACTGTAAGAGAGAGCAATTAACAAGTGGAAAGGTTATTGTTCATAATGTGCGTGTTACAGAGACAGACCTTCTGAATCAATCTCCAGATAGGCAAGCCCAATCGATCCACCAGGGCCAACCTGCAGTAAAGCGTGGTCCCAATGTACACTAATTGTCCGGCTGACATTAATTGTCATTAAAGGGTTGACATAGCTTCTGGCTGGGAGTCAAAGAGCTGCGCGACAGCGGCACTCATCTGTTTACCGTGACATCATCACACGGTCCCTTCACAGGCACATCTAGTAGAGGTCACGCTAAATCAGACAGGGAGAGCTTGGCGCTGGACGGGTTTATACCAGTAGAATGCTGCCTTTTTTAACGAGTTGAGCCTCCTGGATGATGTCATCAGCCTTTGGTGTTGTCCTGGTAAAGGGTGGGTGGGTGTGCGTGTGTGAGACAATTGAGAGCGGTGGCAGAAAGGGCTTCACAGCTCACAGATTCCACTTCCTGAAGTACTTTCTGGGTCTTTGTGTGTGTCTTGTGTGCTGGGGATATTGAAGGTGCATGAAAAAGAAGCTGGGCGGGGCTGGGGGTCGGGCAGAGACGGACCAAAACCGCTGGAAAAGGGGTCATGACCCCCCCCCCAGTACACTTAAAACAGCATTTTCCCAGAGTGGCAGACATAAAAGGTGTCTGCTTACTTATCACAGAGTAGGTGTTTTACTATGATCCCACCGTTTAGGTTTCAAACGTTCCCTTATTAAATCACTGTGATGTAACCAGGATGTCCTTGTTATTGTGCATTCTCAGAGTTTTTGTCTTATATATAGATCACTCTCTTCCATAGTTACTATGTCTCTGTGCTAGCTGTGATGTGAAATGAATGTCCGCTACTCCACGTTTGTATTTCGGGGTCCCAGTCATGCTTACCACACCACATTACAGCTGTTGCAGAGCACTGAGGATCTCCTCTTGTGGTGCTGTCTGTAAAGCCACGTATGACAATCTGGCGTGACGGCCGGCTGTAATGCGCCCCCATTGGAGCTACGCGATACAACGCACAGAATGTCATACAGCCGCTTAACACAGCAGCTTAAAACGAAATGCTAACTTGATGACAGCTTATGTCAAACAGATGACCTCTCCGCGGTCTCACAGGACTTGTTGAAAACTAAGCTCAATGAGGAATTTGACTCACTCACTCCCCAAGTAGTTGGGTGGTTTAACAACACTCAAACAGCCAGCCAGGTGGGGACTGCTGAAGGACTGAGCCGCACTGACATGGCCTCATTTGCACCCGGAGGGGAGAGACGGAGGGAAGGAAGGAGGGGAGAGAGGCAGGGAGGGGAGGAGGGAGAGAGGGAGGGAGGGAGGGATGGGAGGAGGGAGAGAGGGAGGGGAGGGAGAGAGGCAGGGAGGGGAGGAGGGAGAGAGGGAGGGAGGGGAGGAGGGAGAGAGGGGAGGAGGGAGAGAGGCAGGGAGGGGAGGAGGGAGAGAGGTGAGGAGGGAGGGGAGGGATAGCCATCGGAACATAACAATGCACTTGGAGGTTGGTTGGCAAACACAGCTGGGCCAGCAACAGTTGAGGTGGTAATGAGCCATAAATATGAGGGGCTGATGGCGCCCCTCTCACAAACACTGGCAAACTGCACCCCTCCCCCCACCCCCCCCACCCACCCCGCACCCCCAGACAAACAGACGCACACACACACGCGCACACACACACGTCAGGGTGAATGTAGTGCAGACCTGCACGGGTCAAGGCTTACCTCAACAACCTGCCTCGTGTCCAACCTGAAGTTGAAGTCCCCGAAGACAAAATAGGGCACCTTCTCAAACCTCTGGTCCGTGATCCTGAAAAACACCAATATGATTAGTCATCAGCAGCGAATGGTTCTGTGGGAAGTGGGCCCATGCACTTGAAAGTCCTTTCTAGGTCTTGGTGATAGACTGCCCCAGGTCATTTCATTAATGAGGTGCATAGCACCTCCCGGTGGTGTAAACACTTTGTTTAGACCTTTGCAGCTCTGTGGAGAACGAAATTCATCCCCCAAAAAACTAAACAGATAACGGGTGAATCAGGGCATTTGAAAGATAGTTCATCTGCAGGATAACTGAATTAGCTGTGCAAGTTTCAAATTATCTTCATGTAACAGGGTTATGCTGATTTGAACACGCTGTTCCAATAGTGTTTTCTACAGAGAGTATCGAGTCAATTTGTGCTTCCTTCTGTTTACAGCATGATATTCTTTCAATAAAAAGAAACAAAACATTACACAGATTAATATAGTCATGGATTCTGTGCCAATACACCATTTTTTTTTCAACTAATTTCTCAGGTAGGTTTGCCGCATACTAAAAACACATTCTTATTTTCAGCAATAACCTGTGTGAAATTTGGTTTAACTGCCTCAGGTAGAATGAACGATTTGATGCTCCAACCACTAAGCTACCCCTGACACCTGTGGCGGAAAATGTATTTATTTCTTATTACAACGTACAAATCAAAATGGCTTATTACTATGTTAAAGGGAAATTCTAAGTATAATCAAGCAGCTGAGAAAGGCCATTGCGGGTGTGTTTCTGCTCTCCTCGTTGAATGGGATGTGCCTACAGCAAAAATGTGTACAGCTATGGACAACCACTCAAGGGCTGCAGACATCTCGTTCTGCATATCTTAGCAGTGAGACAAGTGTACACTGTGCATAGTGGTCTACACAACCGCCCGAGTCACTGAAGTTACTGTTGTCTAACCACGCATGGGAGTTGGACACACCTAAACACGTGTTGAAAGTGTAATCAAGCCTTGGACTATACTGAGTGTATATAGGTCTAAACTCAAACTTGGACGGACAGCTCTTGACCTGACTCTACTGACAGTGTGGTCAACTGCTCCAAATGAGCAAAAATAAAGCTTACATTCTATAATAAGCTATAGTCGCTCCTTCTTCTCTGGTTGGAATTTCCATGACTAGACCGTAGGGGTGCACTGACCATGCAGGCTAACTAGTAGCCTTTGGACGTCAGATCTAGTAGATGGATATAGACTACTGAACAGCAGCACAAACAAAAACGCAGTAATGGCGGTATCAAATAGAAATGTGCTATTGTGTGTGTGTGTGTGAGTGAGTGTATGAGGATTCATGAAGTCCAGATCCCAGGTTCATGGAACGCTTCCAGATGTAGAGAAGCACCGGCATCTGAGTGCATTTAAAACGCAGCTAAGCGACATATAATTAACTTCCTATACCTACTCAGTGACTAAAAAGAGCCCCTCTTTAAAAGGAGAAGAAGAAGACATTAAGGCGATGGAGGCAGCGCTGTTAGCCGGCTTGTGTAATTAACGATTCAAGATGCTAGCACCGTGCTTATCATAAAGGGTTGGGGGGAGGGATAAATCTTCAGGTGGAGGGCACACTCTCTAGTGGACCGCTGATAACAATATATTTATGAGGCTGTAAAAGGAGGAGGCACTCTGTGGAGGGTCTCTTCCTGGACCGCTGTCATAAAGCAGTCCAGTCAGGAAAGGGGGAGGCCTGGGCCCAAGAGCCTGGGAAAAGGTGGTTGTCGCGGGGGAGTAGGGGGGGCCACTTGCTCTGGCAGACTGCTAGTCATGGGTTCTGGGGGAAGGCTGAGAGGTGAAACACACAGACTCTGATGTCATCGATGACTTTCCTCAAACACAGGGACTGCGAGAGCAATCAAATGCAAGGACAGGTCACCCACTTGTTTCGGTACAAGTGGCTAATGAATTGGCCCCTTTAAGACAATAACATCCCTGGGGTCAGATAAATGATTGTATACAGACTGTATTTAGTGCCTTCAGAAAGTACTCAGATCCCTTTACTTTCGCCACGTTTGGTGGTGTTGTAGAGGTAATATAAATTGATTTAAAAAGGTTGTCATCAATCTACACGCAATACCCCATAAAGACAAAGCGAAAACACATTTTTAGACATCTTTGTCGATTTATTGAAAATGAGAAACGGAGATCTCTCATGTACGTAAGTCTGACACTTTGCCACTCCAAATTAAGATGCATCCTGTGTCCTTTGATAGTCCTTGAAATGTCTTTAGAACTTGGAGTCCACCAGCCAGAAGAAACCTATTGGTCAATTCAAATTCATAAAATTCACTGGGTATGAATACTTTTGATCTTAACTGTAGATCTGGGGATAATTTTTTTATTGCTTTAGTATTTAAAGTTAGGCTGGTACCATCATTGTGGAATGGAAGTTTGGAACCACCAAGACTCTTCGTATAGCTGGCTGTCCGGTCAAACTAACATCTGGCAAATACCATCACTATGGTGAAGCAGTGTAGTGGAAGCTTAATGCTATGGAGACTGGTCAAGAATGAGGGAAGGACAAATCAAGCAAAGTACTGAGAGGTCCTTGAAGAAAAACACTGATCGAGAGCACACGTGATCTTAGACAGGGGCAAAGATTCATCTTTCAGCATGACAATGACCAAAACAACGCTGGAGTAGCTTTGGGACAAGACCTGAAGATCACAGTTCAAAAAAGATCTGCATCCAATCTGACATACCTTCAGAGAATATACAAGGAAGAATGGGAGCCACAACTGCCTTAATCCAGGTGTGCAAAGTTGGTAGAGGCATACCCAATAAAACTCTAAGCTGCAATCATGCAAAAGGCACTACTAGAAAATAATGAATAATAGATCTGAATACTTAAGTACCTGAGATATTTCAGTATTTATTCTCTCAATTAATGGGAACAAATGTGATTTTTTTCCTCTTTGTCATAATGGGGAATTGTGTTTAGATTGACAGCCAAAAAAATTATATGAATTTAATAACACAAATGAACTTGGAGAAAGTGAAGGGGTCTGAATACTATACTAATAGTAATTTTTATATTCTTTTTTTATGTTTAAGGAGTGGTGCAGTCCTTCTCCCTTCTCCTTTTAAAATTGGTCTTTTTATGGTAGAGACAGATCAACAGACAAAGAAAAAGGAGGAAGATTCAGACCCATGCTGTAATTTATGCAATGGTGAAACGTGACAATAGGAGATAGACCCTCAGTAGCGGAAAAAGATCTGACAGCACACATATAGATAGAGAACTCGGATGCCTGCATACTGTACACTGAAGTGCCAGAAAAATTGGTACCCCAGTCTAATACTTGGTAGGCCTCCCATGGGAGTGCAGAACTGTAGAAATACGACGGGGCATGGACTCCACAAGCCTGCGAAAGTATTCTGTAGGCAATGAACACCGTACTTCCTGCAGAGTGGTCCACGATTCTGTTGTATTCTGAGGTGTAGGATTTCTGTGTTCTGTAGCGCGTTGCATGGCATTCCAGATGTGTTCAATAACGCTGAGATCTGGCGACTTAGGTGGTAATGGCAAGACCCCAAACTCAGATGAATGTTCCTCTAATCATAATTTGGCGTGTCTAGATTTGTGTGGCGTTGCATTATCCTGTTGGAAGAGGCCAAACCCATCAGAAAGAATGCAGGACATGAACGGGTGTAACTCGTCAGAAAGGATGCACACACAGCATTCAGCTGTCAGAGACGTACAGTGAGAACAACAAGTATTTGATACACTGCCGATTTTCCAGGTTTTCCTACATACAAAGCATGTAGAGGTCTGTAATCATAGGTACACTGCAACTGTGAAAGACGGAATCTAAAACAAAAATCCAGAAAATAACACTATGATTTTAAATAATGAATTAGCATTTTATTGCATGACATAAGTATTTGATTACCTACCAACCAGTAAGAAATCCGGCTCTCACAGACCTGTTAGTTTTTCTTTAAGAAGTCTTCCTGTTCTCCACTCATTACTTACAGTCCCTGACAAAAGTCTTGGCCAATCCTGGAGCATCTTGATCTTCTTCGCCTTGAGGAACTTAGATGTGGAGATGGAAGTATGCGATGGAGCACCATCCTGCTGCAGAATTTGGCCTCTTTTATGGTTGGGAATATAAGAAGTAGCTAAGATTTCTTGGTATTTTAGACTATTGATGTTGCCTTCCACCCTGCAGATCTCTCGCACACCCCCATACTGGATGTAACCCCAGACCATGGTTTTTCCGCCACCGAACTTCACTGTTTTCTGGGTGAATCTCGGATCCATGCGGGCTCCAGTAGGTCTCCTGCAGTATTTGCGGCGACTGTGGTGTAACGCAACAGAAGATTCACCTGAAAAATCCACCTTCTTCCACTTTTCCAGCATCCATCCTTTTAGTAGGCTGTGGGCCTTGACAAATGCCACACGGTTTTTCAATTGTCTTTTGTTTAGTGCTGGCTTCTGGGCACTGATTCGACCATGGAGGCCATTTCGAGACAAACTGTTCTGGTTGACACAGGGACTTCAGGTGACCAGGTCTCGTGGAGCTCTGCTGCAGTGGAAAAGGGGCTGGCCTTGGATTTTCGAGCCAACAAACTTTCCTCTCGAGCAGTTTTCTTGCAGGGTCTGCCTGACCTGGGCTTGTCAAAAACGTCTCCAGTGTCTTCAAATGTTATTTTATCCTCTGTACTTAACGCTGAGACACATTGAAGGTGTCTGCCACATCAGCAGTGGATCTGATCTTCAGCCTCTTGATAATCAAAACTTTGGTCTCAGGGTGAATTTTAGGCATGTTTGCAGAGGTCTAGTTGCAGTTGATGTGAAGGTCTAGTGTACTGGGGTTGTTTTTATACACACCTGAGACCTAATTGATCCATTATTAGTTACAGGTGAAGCTCATATGACAAGGCGACAACACTTATGTCTTTGCAAAAATTGACTCAATGGGCTTTACCAAGCTGTGAGGATTAGAATACTTTTTGACAGTTTCTTTTTGCACTGAAACATTATTACAAAAGCTGTTGGGATTAAAATGAGCCATTTCTTGTAAAGACATCTTGATTAGAAATATATTTCAGCGGCACTTCAGGTCAATTTGTACACAAGCGACAAGACTTTTGTCAGGGACTGTATTAACTGCACAGACACCAACCTCTCCACAATGGCCAAGACCAGAGAGCTGTGTAAGGACATCAGGGATACAATTATAGACCTGCACAAGGCTGGGATGGGCTACAGGACAATAGGCAAGCAGCTTGGTGAGAAGGCAACAACTGTTGGCGCAATTATTAGAAAATGGAAGAAGTTCAAGATGACGGTCAATCTCCCTCGGTCTGGGGCTCCATGCAAGATCTCACCTCGTGGGGCATCAATGATCATGAGGAAGGAGAGGGATCAGCCCAGAACTACACAGCAGGACCTGGTCAATGACCTGAAGAGAGCTGGGACTACAGTCTCAAAGAAAACCATTAGTAACACACTACGCTGTCATGGATTAAAATCCTGCAGCGCATGCAAGGTCCCCTTGCTCAAGCCAGCGCATGTCCAGGCCCGTCTGAAGTTTGCCAATGACCATCTGGATGATCCAGAGGAGGAATGGGAGAAGGTCATGTGGTCTGATGAGACAAAAATAGAGCTTTTTGTTCTAAACTCAACTCGCCGTGTTTGGAGGAAGAAGGAGGACAATCCCAAGAACACCATCCCAACCGTGAAGCATGGAGGTAGAAACATCATTCTTTGGGGATGCTTTTCTGCAGAGGAGACAGGACGACTGCACCGTATTGAGGGGAGGATGGATGGGGCCATGTATCGCGAGATCTTGACCAACAACCTCCTTCCCTCAGTAAGAGTATTGAAGATGGGTCGTGGCTGGGTCTTCCAGCATGACAACGACCCGAAACACACAGCCAGGGCAACTAAGGAGTGGCTCCGTAAGAAGCATCTCAAGGTCCTGGAGTGGCCTAACCAGTCTCCAGACCTGAACCCAATAGAAAATCTTTGGAGGGAACTGAAAGTCTGTATTTCCCAGCGACAGCCCCGAAACCTGAAAGATCTGGAGAAGGTCTGTATGGAGGAGTGGGCCAAAATCCCTGCTGCAGTGTGTGCAAACCTGGTCAAGAACTACAGGAAACGTACGATCTCTGTAATTGCAAACAAAGGTTTCTGAACCAAATATTAAGTTCTGCTTTTCTGATGTATCAAATACTTGTCATGCAATAAAATGCAAATGAATTACTTACAAAATCATACAATGTGATTTTCTGGATTTTTGTTTTAGATTCCGTCACTCACAGTCGAAGAGTACCTACGATAAAAATGACAGACTTCTACATGCTTTGTAAGTGGGAAAACCTGCAAAATCGGCAGTGTATCAAATGCTTGTTCTCCCCACTGTATGTAGACATACCAGGGGCCCCATTGAATGCCAGCTAAACAAACCCCATACCATTACGGAGCCCCCACCAGCCTGTACAATGCCCTGTTGACATGGAGCCCACACCAGCCTGTACAATGCCCTGTTGACATGGAGCCCACACCAGCCTGTACAATGCCCTGTTGACATGCGGGGTCCATGGCTTCATGGGGATTTCTTCACACATGGATCCTTCCATCTGCCCGAAACAGTTGGAAACGTGACTCATCAGACCAGGCTACTCGTTTCCAGTCAAGTGTCCAGGGGCAGTGTTCCCGGGCCCAGGTGAGGCGTACAGCTGTGTGTCGAGTATTCATCAGGGGTACTCGAGTTGGGCGTCGGCTCCTAAACCCATATCCCGGAGTGAACATTGCACAGTCCTCACGTTGAGGTGTGTTGAGGGCAGTGTTGCATGCCTACCGCCTGAAATGATTCTTGCCAGTCGACGTTTGTCACGTTCTCCAATCACTATTATGATTATCAATTAAAAACAAGTCCATTATCCGGTCCTTCTTTATGAAATGGATAATGGCAGGTTCATGAAGCTTGTCTTTTAAATTGAAATTCAATTGAGATCAAAGCCAGGGCTGACAGCCGGACCATCGCCACCCTTGCGTACACAGAAAGCTAGCCATCTAGCTAGGCTCAAGCGTGAAAAAACAAGATAAGGCTCGCTATTGGCCTTGATGGTTCCCCACTGCTCGTTTGTGAGCTAGGGTGAACAGCATAGAAGACCTATGGGCATAAATGGTTATATGCAAACCCATGTTGCTTAGCGTCCTGGGCCCAATGGGCCAAAGTCAAAAATAGATGTTAGTACGGACAAAATATAGGCATAATAAGAATAAGGATTGGTCATGACAAATGCATCAAATTAATTCTGTAGGCTGAGCATGTAACAGGCACAATGAAGGCTAGCATGCTTGTGAGATTGTGAAAATATTGAATAACAGCTTTAAGGGGGCTTTATGTAAATACTCACTGAAAAAGGAGCTAATTCTTAACAGCCAACAGAGCGCATATGCATTGAATAAAAAGAGGGAGACAGAGGAAAGCAGAGAGTGAGGGGAGTGGGAGAAAAGGATGAGAGAAAACGGAAGATGACGCATGTAACGGCTCCATAACTCGCTTGTGTTTCCCCAGGGCGACGGGGAGCCAGGCCAGAACTTTATCCCTCTAATAGCTATGTCTAACGCTGCGGCCATGGCCGTTTTGTCTGCAGGGCAGCGTTATCAGCCACAGGTCAGAAGGTAACGCTCTGTTTACACGATCATTTCCTAAAGCACTCGCGGTGACCTGCTGGCGCGAAAGCTGACTTCTGCTTGGCCTTTGTGGTGGCCCGAAGAATCGGCACATTAGCAACAGTGGACTGGGTGTGAATGGGGCTGCAGTGGGGGGTCCTGGGGGGCCCCTGCAGGCCTCCCAGCGGGGGCCCCATTAGCCGCGTCATCACAGTTCATTCAAGCAAACTGTAACAGTGTCAGCGACATTCCCACACAAAGACGCACTCCTTTACACAGTCTATAAACAAGCATCCCCCAGGCCAATTCATTGCGCGGTGACACCCCTGAAAGAGACTCTTCACAAGGGCTGTTCTCACTGAGGGGGGGCTGGCAGCGAGGCCTTCCTGAATCTGCACAAAGACAGGGTCAGCCGCTAATTTATAACATGGACCCCTACTCTGCTCCCAGGCCCCTGCCGCAAAAGCACAAAGCAGCGAGAGCACATTCCTCCCACACACTCTCCATGCTCTCTCACATACACACAGTTCTCCCACACAATTTCCATGCTCTCTCACATACACACAGTTCTCCCTCAGTCGCGAACACCAATGTCTTAGTAATTCCCGCTTAGATTGTACTCTAACTTCCCGCAAAAAAAACACTGCACAATTCCAACCTGATTGGAAAACAGAGGCATGTCCGATCATTGTTAAGAGTGACTGACAGACAGAGGAGTCATAATGGACAGGCTGTTAGGATTACGCTCTCCGACCGGCGGCCCATGTCAATATGCGATTGACAAGATGACTTACCATAAGTTGGCCGGTCAAATTCAACACAACACGGCTCCGAGCGACAATGCGACAGCCAATGCAGAGTCAGCTATTGTGAGCATGATTCTGGAGAATTCGGGAGAATGTTAACATTGTGAAGAATGTGCTTCTTGACGGCTGGCTCAATGGGTCAGGGCAGGACCCCTATTGTGACCTGTGACACCCAACCCAGCTACCCCGCCCTCCACCACCTCCAACTCACCCAGCTCCCTCAGTAGCCAGGCCACAAAGCTGGTGGTGGGGTGTCGCGGTCACACAGGGGTTAGGAGGATAAGCCAACCCAACAATGTCAAACCCCACTACTGGTCAAATAACAGGGCATTTTTAACAGGGACCCAAATGGACCCGGACAGGAAGGTTGTTGAGCAGCTGGATCTTCTCGCGTGAACCCAAGCCCATCTTCTCAGCAGTGGCTCAACATCTGCCAGATACGCTACACAGGGGGAGCTAGCTGAACCTATCCGCGTGCCGTTGGTCCATCTCTCTTATAGTCAGACGTGCAACTACGTCAAATGGCAGTAGCTAATAAACTGCGTTAGCTCATTTAACATACTTTGGTCCCTGACGCTACAGCGAATGGTGGCCCCATGCTAATGATCTGGTCCTGTACTGGGAGAGAAAGGTGTCAGTGAGCAACTGGGAGGATTAACCCCTGCTGTCCTGGGCCTCCCAGGGTGAGAAGGCGGTTCACAGAGTCACACACTGACAACCCAACCCCCACCCTCCATCCAGCCCACCACGCTGTCCCCCCAACGCACGGCTACCTATGGGCCCTAGCAAGCACCAATATTCTCACTATCACAGTTACATTCTAGGTATGGCTGAATGTATTTAGCGATGGAAGGGGATTCTGATCAGCTCACACAGAGCCAATCCGGTGCTGTTGGAAAGAAAAATGACTGTTTTGGCACCCAGTTCACCATACCTCTACTAAAACACTAATTCATAATTGTTTCTTCCTGTCGCACACAGCGCTCCATGTAATAAATTCATCAGGCTTTTATGGAGGATCTCCCTGCAATTATTCAGCCCTCCTTGCAGCTAAACATGTCTACCGCCTGGAAACGGGCTCTCCTTTCTCTCCTCTTTCAGCCTGTTGTTCTGGGAAAAGCCTAAAAGAAAACATTTCGTTTGGAGAGCTCTTTGAGACCCTCTGACAGTTGACTGATGACCGTCCATAAAATGACAAAGCATTGCTGTGTGGCGGCCAGCGCGGCCCACCGCTTCCCCCTGGGAAACTAATTGCCCCGGATTGTTAACGGCAACATTATTTTTCTGCCAATCATTGCATTTCAATGCCCTGAAAATGAGCATGAAACGAGCCTTTTCAGCTAACAAAACAGTTAAATGTCTCCAATGTTGATCAAATTAACTTCAGCTGTGTGACAATGGACTATATTTGGGGTGAAATAATGGCGGGGGACAAAAGGGCTCTTTCTGCCAGGATTTCACAGTTGTAATGTAAAACTGTTCTCTCCTGAACCGGACCAGCCACTCTGAAAGAGGGACAAGAAAAACGAACACAACTCAGATACACAAAAGACGTTTTCAGAGTAAGAAGATATTGTGTTGACTTGATTATCTCATGGCTATGATTTCACATGGCTCTTGCTAACCTGCTTTTCCCTCTTGGCCAGGGACTCAAATTCAAAACTGGTACGTAATCATCAGTGTCTGTCTTACGTCACCAGAACCTGATCAGAAGCAAGCAAATTGCAGCATATTTTGCTACATAAAGTGCTGATATGCATGGTTCACTATGGGAAATTGGGTTTGTAAGGAGCTCATTTGAAGGCAGGTGCAAACGATAAAACAACTGCATTAGACTATTTAATTGTATCAAAAAAAAATCTGTAATGATATTCTGGATCATATACATGTATATTTCTGATATTTAAAACATCGCTTTTGCATTCATACGTTCCATGAAAACATGTTACTTAAAACAATTCTCAAAGGTAAAATACAAATATACAGTGAAATAATACATGGGGAAATCCAACTTACAAGAGGCCTTTTGATGCTCATGAGTTGGATTTCAAAGAGGAATGTATAAGAACAAGCAGGGGAGGGTTAACATTTCCAACAGGAATTTCCCTGCTCTCATGGCGCTGCTGGCCACACATCAGCCAGAGAGAAGTGCCTTTTTGATGTGACTCAATGGAGAGGCCTGGCTGGCTAAACGCTGTTCCTTCTCTGCATTGTTCCCCAGAGACCTTGAAGCACTTTGGAGATAAACACTGTTTAGCAGTTAAAAGGGCCACAGAGGAAAAGGCTTATCAGATGTGTTCTCTATGGGCCGTAAGCTGCATTATTAGCCAGGGTCCTAGATAAGGGAAAGGGGCTGAGACAGGGCCCAGCAGTGGAGCTCCCTGGGCCGGTACGCTAACCAGGCTCCCGCACCGGTAGCCCTTCTGGATCTCAGCTGGTGGTGTCCACCCAACCCCCCCCCCCCCCCCGCGACAATGAGAGATTAGAGAGAAAGAGAGTAAAGACGGGGGGAGGGGGAGAGAGAGAGGTGGCCTTGGCTATAGATATTCACCCTCTCTCTTTCTGGGGTAGGAGTCAGAGCTGGGACAATGGCCAAAAAGACGGTTCCCAACCGGCCCCTGAATGGGAACACTGTTGGTGGTAGCGCTTCATTCAAAGCCGGCCCGGGCACTATTGTCCCCCCTGATCGGCTGAGGAGAATGGAGTTCGCTGGTGGCTGCCAAAAGGTTAGCGGCCCCTGTGAAAGGAGCAGCCCATTATTCACTACCCCTAACAGAGCCCAGGGGTCTTTTGTGTGGCCCCTCCCCGGGGCCCGGACAGGTTTTTTTCCCTCCACTCTCTCTCTGGCGGTCCGGATCTGTGCCACAGTGTTTCCCCAAAGTGAGCGATTGAGGTGCGATATGCCCCCAACCCCCCACTTCCCCCAGGCTAGCCGGAACACAGGCCAACATCTCTCACGGTCCTAGGTAACTCCTCCCAACTCCAGAAAAAGGGCTAAAAAAAATCCTTTGCCATTGTCACCTTTTATTATGCACCAGGAATTAACAGCTCAGGATACCTTCTGAGCATGGGGGGATTTAGAGTAGGGGAGTGTGGAAACTGCCAGTCACCGGCTTGGCGCTATTCAACCTCCACCTAGAGAAACGCGCCACGCAGCCCTGTTTAAAGGGGACTTTTAAAAATAAATCAACTTCAACAGCATGATGAAAGCGGAGGAAATACAGCCAAAACCCTCAATGTAAGCAACAAGAAAGATCCTTTTCAAATTTCATTATGCACATAAATCCAGGTAAATTACGGCTTCATAAAAATTTTAAAAGCTGCCATATTCCTAAAACGCCCCCACTTTCCTGTCCATTAAATGCGGAGCATTCTTTCATCAAATAAAAGAATGAAGGAGAGGGGAAAATATGATCTTTGAAATACATAAAAGGCAGATCGTAACTCACGAGGTGCCAAAACGCCTGATAATATATGCCGGCCTTATGCATGCAGTTATTCAAAGTGGAAGGAGGTGAACAACACGGTGCATTGAGATTCCATTTGGAGGGTGGGGTCACGTCATGCAGGGCCGCTGCGTGGCTTTTATTCGGTGTTAGCATGGCCAGGTGGAGACCACGGGGCAGCTCTAAAACACTACATCATCCGGGCTCCACTGTAAATGGATATCACATAAATCACATTAGCATGGACGCAGGAAGAGCTCTCATGTTTGCTTTGCGGGGGGTGGGGGGCGCAGGGTGAAAGACTCTCCTGAAGGGGGGGGTGCATGGGGTGGAGGGGGTCGTTCTTGGTCGAGGGGAACAGACGTGTGGGGGGGGGTGGTGAGAGGTGAGATGGAGAGAACAGAGAGAGGAGAGATTTAGTAAGGGGTTGAGATGAAAAGAGGAAGAGATGAGAAGAGGAGAATTAGGAGCAGTGTCCCATTCACCTATCTAAGACGAAACCCAAGGCCTTCTGTCTCGTCCCGGAGTAAACGGACGGGCTCTTCTCCCAGGCCAGGATGTTGGAGGCGTCGTGGAACAGGTGGATGTTGACCAGGTCAAAGGTGCTGGGAGGGGACAGAGAGACTTTGCGTTAGAGGGACCCCAGGTCAGTTTATTGAGACCCCTGAACTTTATGTGCGTCCACTTGACCTATGGACCACTGCGGGGCTGTGGAATAGGACCAGGGACTTGTCTGCTTGCGGTACGAGTCTCACATACTTACTCCTGTCAGTGTGAATCTCACCTCAAGACGCTTATTCTGCTGACGAACTTGGAAATAAATTGGCACTATTTCCCTGGCTCCCATCCCTGTCAATCTCTCTCACAACACCAACCCCCCCACCACCCGCCCCCCCACATACAAGTCTTGAATCATGTCTGTCTTTATTAGAACTTTACCGTTACAGGCCTTTTGTTCTCATGTCATCCTGATATTAGATTAGGATGTCCCCCCAGAACCCCCCCCACCCCAATCCCCAAATGTTTGTATTCATCTCACACAGGTTCAGTTGCATGTAATGTTCTCTGTCATCTGTCACATGCAACTGCTCGGCTAACGCGATTACGACTAATCCAATCCCGATCGCTCCCAGCATGCTTCCTGCTCGGAGAGGGAAGACAAGTCAAAACCCCTCTTTCCAGAATCTACCTCGCCTAGGTCTATGAAGATGGACCTTGACCACCAGGGCCCCATGGGAGATAGCCTTGGCGAATCCGAAGTGACAGGCAGCGCGAGTGATACCGCCAGGCGTTATGGGTAGTCACAGTTGGGCGTGACACTAAAATGCATGTGAATGAAAGGCAGAGGGGAGCGTGGCTGGAAGGATAATATGGAACTCACCAGTCTGCCAGAGCCCATCGAGTTCTGATGAAACCTTTTCGGGACCACTTGCACTGTAACAGTGGGAAACACAGGCAGACGGTACGTTAACATGGGACTGGAACTGGATGCAATGCACCAACGACCTTCACTGGAACACTGGGTCAATGTGCAGGCAATTAAAATACAAAAAACAAGCTGAGAGCTCTTTTATTTCAGAATAATTGTCAGTACTAAAACACAGCATCGAACCAAAGATACTGGCGTGGCAACCGCCATTCTCATAAAACTTGCTACAGAGGAGCGGCCTAATGACAGTGTCATGACAATGGGAAAACAGTTTCACTTCTGAAGAGTCAAACTGACCTCTAACCTACAATAAGCTTGCCCCATAACACTACTAAAGGAAAGAGTTACAAGGCAAACGCTTAACATAAAGCTCGTTATTAAACGTGAGACAAATTGATGCTGCAAGAGCCCTCATTTAGAATAAATAAATAAAGTATATAAGCCAGGAGCTGATCATCCTAATGGAGAGTTAACCGTGGTGATGAGCAAACCAATTATGGCCCAGGTCACTTAATTACAAATTGACTCATTTTATTTCAAAACATGCAAATGTAAAGGCCTGAGAGGTATTTGATTGCGTCTCACATCCTTCAGTCTGCATTAGTACAAGATTAACTGTATCAAATTCAATTACATTAGCATACTTGAATTAATCTATACAGCCTGGCTAAATATATATGCCCAATTATACACCACTGTCCAACATTGGACATTTGTGTGTGTGTGTGTGTGTGTGTGTGCTTGCGTGCACTCGCGCATCAGTAGGTAAATGGGGAAAAACAATGTCATTAACATAATGCAGTCGATAAATACAATATACATTAGGGGTGGGCAGTATGGATGGTATAAACTACATGCCGGTGTAAATATGTGGCACTGCACTGGATTTGCCCACAACATATGTGCCGCGGTAGACTAGTGAGCATGATTTTGGCGTTGACATAAAGCGCTACGTTGGGCCAAAAATGTTGGACAACCCCTTCACCTGTAAAACAATCCCCCTAATTAGTAAGAAAGAAGGGGCTTCCTCCATCATTTGGATATTGTTCCGTTTCAAGAAGTCAGATCATGAGAAGAAAACATCTAAAGTACGTGGTAATACAAGCAATCTCTCCTTTCAAGAAGAAATGTGCGCAAGTATTAGGAAAATTACAGAGTACGTTCAGAAAGAGCAGGGTCAGCATTGACAAGAATTTGTGACGGTGTCAAACGAAAAGCTCTTCCAGAGTCAATAATCAGAAACTTCCCCTACAATAGAAACATGTATTATTAAATAATAAAATGGGGAATTGTACTGTTATAAGCACTAGCAGTTACTTGTGCAGTTACTTTGTGAGCTTTCGCCTGAAGAAATAGTTGTTAAATGTATTGTTCATAAGTTTATTGTATAACAGAAATTTGGCCAAATACACAGTATAATAAATAAACTGCACAGTAAAACCCCAATATTTAACTCCTAGAAATAAGCAGTAACCCTTACTTATTTTGTAATAAGTAGTACTGTTCCTCTTAAACATATATTCTATTGCAAACTAAGGAATAAAATGACATACTTTGATTGATTAGTTAGACATGACATTAGAGTTACAGTCCAAAATTTGAAATATACAGTGAAATATTTTGTCTGCTGTGTCACTCCGCCGCCAAAATAAATAATATAGGGGATGTTTTCAATTAATGAACCAGTAGTCATGCACCACCCTCAACACAGTTGGTCCTGTTTTGATTGGTCCAACATACTGCCCATTCAAATGTGACAGTTTGTAATGATTTGCCACCACTGTCGGTCTTAAAGTTCCTATGGACTATGATCCATTTTAGTTCTCACGAGCTGCCAAGCCCAAGCACCTGTGCTTGCGAAATCCCACGTCGCTGTAACAACAATCCATGAATGTTATTTGTTCAAGTACATTTTTACAAAACAAATTACAGTGCACATCTTTCTATGACAAACTCATTAAAGACAAGTAGACTCTGAGAAAGATTGGGGCATGCAAAATGTACGACAGGCCACCACACCCCCCGAATAAAATTAGCAAATGAGAGTAGGCATAATTACGTTACGTTATTACAGTGGTTGCAATCTACAACTGAAACGAAGGTTGTGTTAATTTTTCAGAGAATAATGTGTTCATGTTATGCAGAGCGCAAACACTCTTTTGTTGTTGTTTCAAACCAATTCATTTGTCACGTATGCAATATTTTGTTATAGTACAGCTTTTACAGTTGAAACTGTTTATCTTTGCCAGAGAGATGTGTTGTTCTGAGTGAAACGCTCTTTTGTCACTTCAATCCAATTCATTCAGTACAGACATGTATTCATTCAGTACAGACAGAGTGTATTTGATAATACATTTGGAGGTACAGGTAAATAGGAGGCCCCCTGACTGTCTTGTATTTCACCCTAATGAATCTGGTCCCCCTACTCATTGTACCTATGTGTTCTATACATACGTGATGTGTGAAATGTGTCAGCGTTACATTGACTGGAATAAAGAGAAGGAAGAGGGTAGAGTGGGCTACCAAACCTGCACCCTTAATGTAGCCCAAAATGAATGTAATCTAAATGTAATTTAAAGAGCCATTAACTACATCCACAACATTCCCATCCATCACGTCCCTGACAGGCTCCTCCTCTGACTGGCCCTCGCCTCCACGTTTGGTACGGTGACCCGCACACACAAATCTGACCCGTCAAGGACAGCGAGGCCCAATCAAAGACCACACCTGGATGCCTGCAGTACGTGCTCTAGTAAAACCAATGTGCATGGGGGGTGGGGCGGGGCTAGTTGAAGGAGGAAGTCAAGTTCTCATGGGTTTGAGGGGGGGGGGCACAGACAGTTGGGACAGTGACGAACTCCTGTACAGAATGGGTAAACTGACAGCCAGACTCCCTGGAAAATCAGGCCTGGGACAGACAGAAGGGGACTAATGGACACCCGGCTATAGGGCTTTGTTGGGGGGGGGGGGCACATTGTTATTTTTATTGACAGGACCGAAGGAAAGAGAGGCGTGGAATACAGGTAGTGGTGGGAGTGAGACAAGGAAGGGTCAGGGGCCCGGCGGGCGTGCGGGGTCCCCACGGAAATCTGCGTCAAAATATCATGTGGGGTCCCCACGGAAAACTGTGTCAAAATATCATGTGGGGTCCCCACGGAAAACTGCGTCAAAATATCATGTGGGGTCCCCACGGAAAACTGCGTCAAAATATCATGTGAGGTCCCCACGGAAAACTGTGTCAAAATATCATGTGGGGTCCCCACGGATAATTGTGTCAAAATATCATGTGGGGTCCCTACGGAAAACTGCGTCAAAATATAATGTGTGGTCCCCACGGAAAACTGCGTCAAAATATCATGTGGGGTCCCCACGGAAAACTGTGTCAAAATATCATGTGGGGTCCCCACGGAAAACTGTGTCAAAATATCATGTGAGGTCCCCATGGAAAACTGCGTCAAAATATAATGTGGGGTCCCCACAGAAAACTGTGTCAAAATATCATGTAGGCCACGGTAACGCCGCTGCACCCCATGCCCTCCTCCATTGATCCATCTATCAGTCCATCAGCCCTGTTCCCATCAGGGTGTGGGGAACAACTGGACCAGAGCAGCCTTTATAGGACCAACACCACAGTCCTGTGGCACCACAAACACCACAGTCCTGTGGCACCACAAACACCACAGTCCTGTGGCACCACAAACACCACAGTCCTGTGGCACCACAAACACCACTGTCCTGTGGCACCACAAAACACCACTGTCCTGTGGCACCACAAACACCACTGTCCTGTGGCACCACAAACACCACTGTCCTGTGGCACCACAAACAACACTGTCCCGTGGCACCACAAACACCACTGTCCCGTGGCACCACAAACACCACTGTCCCGTGGCACCACAAACACCACTGTCCCTGTGGCACCACAAACACCACTGTCCCTGTGGCACCACAAACACCACTGTCCCTGTGGCACCACAAACACCACTGTCCTGTGACACCACAAACACCACTGTCCTGTGACACCACAAACACCACTGTCCTGTGACACCACAAGCACAACTGTCCTGTGGCACCACAAACACCACTGTCCTGTGGCACCACAAACACCACTGTCCTGTGACACCACAAACACCACTGTCCTGTGACACCACAAACACCACTGTCCTGTGACACCACAAGCACAACTGTCCTGTGACACCACAAGCACAACTGTCCTGTGACACCACAAACACCACTGTCCTGTGACACCACAAGCACAACGGTCCTGTGACACCACAAGCACAACGGTCCTGTGACACCACAAGCACAACTGTCCTGTGACACCACTGTCCTGTGACACCACAAGCACAACTGTCCTGTGACACCACAAGCACAACTGTCCTGTGACACCACAAGCACAACTGTCCTGTGACGCCACAAAACACAACTGTCCTGTGACACCACAAACACCACTGTCCTGTGACACCACAAACACCACTGTCCTGTGACACCACAAGCACAACTGTCCTGTGACACCACAAGCACCACTGTCCTGTGACACCACAAACACCACTGTCCTGTGACACCACAAACACCACTGTCCTGTGACACCACAAACACCACTGTCCTGTGACACCACAAGCACAACTGTCCTGTGACACCACAAGCACAACTGTCCTGTGACACCACAAGCACAACTGTCCTGTGACGCCACAAACACAACTGTGCTGGTGTTAAACAAAAAAAACAACCTGCATGGCTTTTTTCTCCATTGTTTTTACATCAATCAATGGGGTCTCGATCGTACACTCTATTCACCTAATGACAAATCCTTTATGATGCAATGTCATATAGAAGCATGCGTTAGCACACCGAATAAATAAACAAATAAATACTCTGTCTAGCTGAAAGGACTGATGGACCAACAAGAAATGACAGCTCGTCAAATCTATTACATCAAGCATTTCAAAAGAAATATGCCTGTTGTTTTCTCCAGTTCTTTCTGATTCAGCTTTTCCATTAATGTCGCCTCTGTCCCCCTCCACCGAGCCATAACTTACATTCTGGGGCAAGGAAGGCAGTGGGTTCCACACACAGGGAAGGGGTCGTCATTTCAGCAGACTCTGCTTAGAGGACTTGGGGGTCATTGCCAACAAGGAAGTAGACATGGGACAGTGCGGGTGTGTGTGTGTGTGTGTGTGAGAGACATACAGGGGTGTGAGAAGGTGTCAAAGCAAACACGCAATAAGATATACTACACTACACACACACACACACACACATACAAACAGCCAAGTCAAAGCCACGGACCAATATGGAAATGCCATTTGGCCTCTGTTTTTAGTCTCTAACTGACGCTGCCACTCAAACGGGGTGCCTCTCCCTCCATGATGTCACCGGGTCCTCTCAGAGTGACAGTTTATTAATGGCGGACCGTAAAGGTAACATTCGTGCAGGGAAAAGAGACGCATTAGTCTCGGATGAGCCTCTAAACCAGTCTGCAGCTTTGGGTCTCTACACAGGGACATGAAAACATTACAAAGTGACCACAGACAGTGCATGTGTAGATTCCAACTGATGAGAAATATTCTCAGTTCTTCTCATAGATCACCTTCTATGTGTTTATGCATGTCTCACTATCCTGGTTCCACTAACGCCCAGACCCGTAGAGCGGTACCCCTCAAAACCCAGTCGGATCCCATTCTGCTGTTTCTTGAGGTCCGTCTTGTACCGGGTCCTGTTAATAGGATTCCTTTAGGCTGCAGATGGATGGCAAAACCAGGCGGCTTCATCTACTAAAAGACGGCATAAATCACGATGGAGGAACGGCCGGGACGAGGCAGGGGTTATCGCGCGCCTGCCTTCCTCGTGAGAGCTCTGCATTAAAGCATTAGTGAAATTAATTCATCTTTCATAAGATGTTTGAGCAGTGTCTGTGATCTACGATAACAACCTATTTTTCACTAAGCAGCTGGGCTGTATAGAGTTGGGGGGAGGAAAAAAAAGACTCATCCCTTATAGACTACACAAATCTGCTCTTTTTAAATGGGCTAACATTATCTGGAGTGCTGCTATCCAGGGCATCATAGGAGATTCATAACACAGTCATGAAAGAGGCATGTATCAGGGGGCAAACTTCTGCCATCTATCTGCTCGATTTTTGCCCCGTGACCCAATATTATTTTTTTGTTTCTTCTCCCTCGAAACGCATCCGTTTTTTGTCATAATTTAAAATGACTTCACGCCTCAATCGATGTAATTGGTTTTAGATCATCTTCCAAAATGGCAAACCGTGGAACTCTGAAGGGGGGGGTGATGAGAGAGAACGACAGAGTGTGTCTGCATGCATGCGTGACTGTGTGTGTGTGAAATAGACAGAAACGGGGATGCTGCATCTGTGAAAGGCCGTATCCATCTCCTCTGCATATATTTGAGGTGTCCGGCGAAGCGCGGTTGACAGATGAGCGCTGAGTGCAGAGCCGACACACAGGCAGTCGTCCTCTTTATTAGCGTGTCCGTGCAGTGCCACGCTACCTTGTGACGTGGACCGAGCACAGGGACCCACAGAGCCGACATGCATGCGGCCTCCAAGTACCGCCAGTGAGCGAATTAAAGCTTCGGTATCTCTGTCAGTGTTCCACTGATCCGTGGAATATTTTCACTTTTTGAGAAAATGAAAGTGCTGAAACACATTATTTTCTTTTTAAAAGTCTACTTTCTTATAGAAACAGTTGAAAAGCATTAACTAACATAAATCATTTTATATGATTTTTTTATAAACCATAAGAAGCAAAAGAGGCTGCATGTCAAAACAACTTGGCATTGTGAAGTTAAGTCAATCGTATAATTAGAAATTAGGAAATTGTATAAGTAGAAAATGTCACCTGTATGTTCTTGGAACTTTTTTCACTGTTTTATGGGGACTGAAAGCAACCATCCTAAATGAAATGTCAAAGTCATAAGATCTGCAGTGTTCATTACTGACAGCACGTGTCAGTCATGGTCTCTGTGCTTCAGGAAACAGGACTGCAGCTGAGAGGTAGCCAATCTATGTCACTAAGGCAAAAGTGGAGAGATACTCACCTCAGGGAAGTAGTCCTGAGGAAACTTCTCTTTCTCCAACATGGGTGAGCTATCTAGTGTGTCAGAGTAGATCTCTTTCCCCACTAACTTCTTGAATTTCTTGGCTGCAGGGAAGAACACACAAAGGAAGCCAAAGAGGCTGTATTAAAACAAGATACGAGACAAGCTACGGCATGAGTCACAGTCCAACACCACCAATGTCACAAAGCTGTGTTGTACATCTAGATGTAGTTATGCATGCGTTAAGACGGGGCTATTTCAGGCTACTACCCCACCTGCTGGTCATTACTGGAAATGTGTATAGAGCCTAGATCTTGAACCTTCTCCCCATGAACACTCAGGCATTTCACAACATAGTTGTGCCCCTGAACAGGCACATCTGATTCATTAATCATAGGCTTGATGACTAGCTGACAAGTTGAGATCTAGAATAGGCCGAATACATAGAAGGGGGTCTCTGAGGAGAGGGTTGAAACACTGGGAAAGCAACAGATTCTTATATATTTATTTATTGTAGCAAAGAATGTTACTTACAGAGAGATTAGATTAACCAATCTTCATGTGAAGAAAACAGCATGACGTCTTGACCCATGCTAACAGGAACAGCGTCAAACAACTGTGACATGGAAGAACCTTTTCGACCTCAGAGATATTTTCTGCCTTTTGAATTCTCAGCACTTAGAATTCAAGACCTCTGACGCTGACCCCGAACCAAATGGTTCCCCTCAACATGGGATCAACTAAGGCCAAAATACAACAAACTACCTAAACTGAGGTCGGAAGCAAAACAATGCCTCCTCATTAACTTGCCATCTGGACCAGCTTCTGTAAAGAGGCTCAGAGTGCAGTGTGGACCTAGGATACGTTTAGACTTATCTGACTGACTATGATTAGGCCAAGGGAGGCTCTGACCTAAGACACTTAAGGAAGATAGGACCTCAAACATTTAAAACTATTCAAGTCTACAGTACAGTACAGCAAAAGTATTAGTTACCAGAAAGAGGATCTGAAGCCTTTTATTTGACTCTCAGGTGCCTAAGACTTTAGCACATTACTGTAATGTATTGCTTTGGTCAGGAACCACAATATTAGTATGTTGAAGACTCTCTGGAAACCTTAATCCCAAGAAACAGGAGGGTGTGTTTTTCTAGGGGCTTTACCAGGTGAGAACAAGTGTGTGCATTTCTGTGCGTGTGTATGTGTGTGTGTGTGTGTGTACACGTTGCTGACATGTTTGTGTGTGTACACGTATCCATGTCTACACGCTACATGCTTGTGTGAGATGTCCTCCTGCCCTGTCCTTCACAGGGTGGGGGGGTGGGAGTATTCGGTGCTAATGCTGACTTGGGTGTAATGGGCCCCACACTGAGCCTCCACATCTATATCCCCCCTCTTTAATTAGCCTGGCCGCCGGACCACGGGCCCTCTGACACCCTGGGCTGATGAGAGCGCCGTAACTGTCCAATAACCTCCGTGCACAATTACCGCTGAGCCCGAAATCTCATGAATTAAATCCTAATATTAATTAGCATTACCATTCTATGGCTCCCTTTACATTATCTTGGAAAGCCAATCTCCAGCCGTACTGGTTTTGATGGAAGTGGTGAGGGGGGTGGGCCGTGTAGGGTGTTAAATGGATGGGTGGGGTGGGGCAAGGTGACAGTTAGGAAGACTCACCTTTGAAATCAAACTGGTGGATGTTTTTCAAGGATTCGTGAATAAAGTAGCAACTTCCTAGTGCCTGAAAGAGAAGAGAGAGAAAGAAAGAGAGGACATGAGATTCAGGAGCACTGTATTCAGTCAGAGCTTTTTGGAGAATAACAAACCACAAAATGTGACTGTTGGCCATAAGACACCACCAACTGTCTACAGGTCAGACACACACGCACACGCACACGCACACGCACACGCACACGCACACCCATGTACATGCAAAAGCACACATGCATGCATGCAGGCACAGCACTGCAGTTCCATGAATAGATATTTTCATACATATTATACACATGGCTCATTGTCATTGTAAAGGGAATTTTCATTTCTTGATTTTCATTGTGATTATTTTATTACTCAGCATTCTACTGCAGGGAGCTAGTTACACAAGCCTTTTACAGCAACAGCTATTTAATCGGCTAAACTACGTACATGACCAATAAGCGTTGATTTGAGTAGACTGGAACCAATGAGTAGAACATTGGTTCCAGGTAGCATTCATTTGTAGATCTTTGATGTGTGTGAGGAAACTAAGGATAACATAACACGGCCTAATTGAGCTGGTACAGCCTTTTCCCACAGCAGACACTGAACTAAATCCACCAGTGGAATACACAAGAAATCTCAGTGTGTTGTTGTCTAACATGGGTGGAGGAAACCATCTTAGGGCTACAGTACAGTGCACGGAATGAATTAGAGTCCTGTGACCCCACTTGCACTACCAAGACCTTGCAATCACAAGAATACATCAGTCCTGCTTCTCAAAAGACACATTCAGCAGGACTTTGGGACAACCAAAGATCTACTTCAATAGGATTAGCAGGAAATCTCAATTTCTGAAAGAACAATCGACAAAGTTTCCCCAGGCTGTAGACAACCCAAACAAACTCACTGTGGGAAGATATTTTTTTTTTTATCATGGAGGGGATTTGATTCGGTTCACAGTTCACTACACCACTACGCTCTTTCTCTGCGCTTTCTACAGGCCTTTTAACATTGAGGCAATAGGGGGAAAGCCGGCTCTCAATCTGGGTCTTTGAGACAGTGGCCCACCAACCCTTGCCTGAAGGCCACTCTGTCCCTGGTCCTGCGGAAACCCTCATTTCCCCTCCTACAACTGCAGCCCAGGCAGCACGCAGAGAGGAACAAGAAACACATATTAGAGGGGGAAACAGGCGGAATGACAATACGAAAGGGAGAGGTAGAGAGAGTGAGGGCAATAGAATGCCAGGGGGAGTTGGGCATAGGGAGGGAGGTAAAGACAGAGAGAAACTCCAGAGACACTGCAAGAGACTAGTCAAGTCATATGCAGGTAGAGGAGTGGATAGTGGGGGGACGTGGAAGGGCGTATGAGCTAGAGTGAGGGAGGCAGGGAGAGACTGACAGGGAGGGGACGCGAGGGGATCAGACAGACAGCAGAGGCAGAAAAAGGGCAGAGAGGAAGAGATGATTTAGTCAGATTTTGCGCCGTTTTCCTTTAAGGCACAGAGAAGACACCCTCTCTGGCAGCCCACCCCCCTGCATTATTTATGAGCGCTGGCACATCTTGAGATTAAACATTTGCTGATTTGTCAAAAGCACAAACATGAGATCCTGCCCATCTCCTTGACAGAGAAGTTCATCCAACGGGGGAACACTGTGGCACATTTAATTGATGAGAACAGCGGCTAGAGATCCAAACCGACCGTGGCGCGCGGCTTCATCCTCTACTCCCTCGGTTCCTCTGAGTGGACAGAAAAGCGCGGGGCAGCGGGAAAGGCAGGGGGAACTGAAGGTCAGGCAGGACGGCTTCCAGGAAGGGCCTCCTGTTCCGTTCTCTCAGCTTTTCTTTATGTTCCTTTTCACCTCAGACCACCACCGAGTTAGCGGAGAGGGAGGCATGAGGGAAACGCAATAGCAGCGTTTATTTTATTTAAAACTAACAATATGTTGTTTATTTTTTTATCTATCTGTCCAAAAACAAAAAATACAATAAAAAAAAAAACACGGTCCACCAATGAAAATTCTAAATCACCAGTATAATGTCTAAACCGCCTGATTTATTTCTTAATCTGTGAACATTTTGATGTGGGTCTAGACCACAGGTGACAGAACAGTAAGACCTAGGTATGCTTGTTTTGTGCAACGTTTTTTTTCTGCCCAGGCAAGGGCATCACACACTATTACTTACAGCCATGAGGTTCTGTGCGCATGTTAATGCTCAACGGACATCGATTACTCTACAAAACCCAGGGAACGCGACCGTCCGAAATACAATTAATATGACGACTTTAAACAAATCGCAATGAATCAACTTTCAAATAAATGCTAAACAATTGCGCCTAAGTGGCTATCTGTGTAATCACAAAAAATGTACTTAACCTCTAGCCTAATAAATATTACTTTGGCATCAGCATTCAAAACCGTCCGGCTGCTTGGGTTCTTGCTCCTACCCCCTCCCCTATCAAAGCCTCAGGTACTCTTCATGAAGAACCTATTATATTAGCGGGCTGCAATTAATCCATTTGTCTCTGTACATGACAGGTCCAAAAATATTCATTAGAGCCTGACTGCGCTGACAGGATATGCTTATCTTTTACCAGTGGCTTTACAATGGCCAGTGTCAAGTGTATGGTTGTCACGTTCTTCTTTATTGATTAGCTGCCAGATTCACTTGAAATAATTAAAAGTATATTTTACATATTTATAAACCCCACTGTCACAGCTGCTACTTAATTTTCCATTAGTAAAATGCACTCCATTAAGTGCGACCGGCGAGGGCCAGGAGGAGTTAGTGGGATATGAGTAATCGCCATAATTGTAGACAGAAAGACAATAACCGCGCCATAAAAGCCAGGTTTTATTGCCCGCACTGGGAATGCTATCTCTTATCGGGAGTTGTATCGGCCGCACTGCTCAGATGAGATAAGCAGACTAACACAATAGAAGCTGTATTAGATTCTGTGTGTGTGTGTGTGCGCGCATGTGTGCGTGTGGGAGTGACTGAGTAAGTGAGAGACAGACAGAGAGACAAAGAAAGAGAAAAAGAGACAGAAATAGAGTGTTAAAGAGCAGTGTACGGGCAGTTGACATTTACAAACCCCAAAAGATAAGGCCTAAACGGGTCGACGATGTAAAGCAGAGGCCCGCACAGTCCGCTCCACTGAGTGCTTTATCTATACTCGGCTGTGGGAATTAGTTGCGCTGGAGGAATTGGTGACCTCTAATGGATTTTCCGCATTTAATGTGAAAAATGAGCCATAAAGAAAACATAAAAGTAATATTTTGTCTCCATTCCGCCCAGAGGGGGCACGGCCTGTCCCAAGAGAGTAGCCTCATCACACCACTCCCTCGTCACCCCAAGTCACCGCCTTCACTTCTGAGGGCAAATACCATCCAGTCTGTAAGCCACTGGCCTGTAATGCACTGAATGTCCTTGGGGTGCCTCTTGAGACAGAGGGACAACTACCTGAAGAGACCTTAAGTATGCTGGATAAATGCACTTCAAAACAGGGACAGGTTCGCCATTTCACAACACTTCTCCCAAAAACAGTTCAAATGGGTGGAGTGTTATGGAGGAAGGCTAGCTGAGGCATAGCCACTTGCTCTGGGAGCCATGGACGCCATGTCAACATGGGGTTTTGAGCACATTTTATTTCACCAACTGAAATGTGCGAGTCCACCAGGTGCGGATGGGCTAACCAAAATGTGCAAATCAACTGTTCGACTTCCCCAACGGCAGCTTTCACACACACACACACACACACACACACACACGTTCTTATATATGTTGTAGGCCCAACGGCAACACAACACACAAACAAGTCTCCCGATGTAAAAGGTCAATGAGATATGCGGTCACACCAGAACTGGGTTGGCAATGCGTACGGAGCACCATCAGGCCACAGACGCTCGTACGGCGGGTGAATCAACACGGATGCCGGCTAATCGAATGGGTACACAATTCACTCACCAGTTGCCAGGCAGAACCAGCCTTCAGCCACAATATTATCCGACACTCTAAAGAAAGTGTAAATGAAACGGAGCTCAAACGGCGACATTATTTACTCCGAGCCCCATGGCTATATTGAGCAGTAAAACGTCAAATGTTACCAGTAACCCCCCTGCTTTGCCAAACCACGCCCCATGTAGCCTTATTTCAAGGCTACCCAGGCCAGACAGGGGCGCAGTGAGAACCGGACCACTTGATATTCAGGGAGCGGGTCCGCCGAGTGCCTTGTGTGCCGGGAGCTCCGCACAAATCTCCAATACTGCACAAACAGGCTGTTTGTCATCCTCGCCAATGAAAACACAAGGGCAGGGGAAAGCGTCAATAGAGAAGGCTTGCTTTTCAGCAGAGAAATACAGATCGAGACCGCTTCAGTGCCCCCCCCCGCCATCCGCTACCCACCCCCACAGCTCCACCTAGCGCCGCCTATGTGTTTGCCAAGCCCCACTCTCGGTCCAATTGATTGAGTATTCAGAGTATTGAGCCACAGTGTCTATTATTCATCATCTGGTGGAAGGCCTGACTGGATACACAGACAAAACTCTCATTAAAAGTTATTCTGTCACTTCCTCTCATTTGAAAACAGGCTGGATGTTTGGACATCGATCATTTCCTGAACAGGCCCTTGTCTACGGGGTCGAGGGGGGCAGGGTTTAGAGGATGGGGGTGCCATAGGTATGGGGATAAGATGCACAAGGGCGCCTCGCAGGAGTAAATGGATCTGCCATAGAAATACAAGCATTCAATTATTATGAGGCCTTGTTTTGTTCTTCACGTCCGAATTTATTTGTCCAGCTCAGTCATTGGGAATGGTTTATCTTTCTATCAACGTCCACAATTCATTTTCTTTGGTCACACTACATTCCATAGGGCCATGTTCTACAGGAACAGCAACCTCCAAATGTTTTAACACTTAAGAAACCCTAACCTGTGTCTAGTACATGAAGTTGTTGATTATGTTAAACTTCCTTTTCTGTAGTTTCCACACAACCATATTGGTAAAAAGCTAAAGGATTGGGCTGATGTACAGTATCAACAAAACAAAGATTTTAGATATACACTACCATTCAAAATTTTGGGGCCATTTAAAATGTTCCTTGTTTTCCACAAAAAACATACAAGAAATCAATTTGAATAGGAAATATAGCAAAATGAATAGGAAATAAATTGATTTTACAAGGTGAGAAATAATGATTTTTCTATTAAAATAATAATTGTGTCCTTCAAACTTTTGTCAAAGAATCCTCCATTTGCAGTTTACAGCCTTGCAGACCTTTGGCATTCTAGTTGTCAATTTGTTGAGGTAATCTGAAGAGATTTCACCTGGACATTTCTGAGTGACCCCAAACCTTTGAATGGCAGGGTAGATATAATTACTTTCACAATGACAGTGCCTACAGTGCCTCACAAACATTGTGACCTCAGACACCAGTCGCCCAATTTTGATGAAAGTCGGTGAATGATGTCTGAATAAAGAACTAGAAGTCTTTTTCGGGGAAATAGAATTAATAAAGCTTTGCTTTTTTTTTTTTTGCTAGCTCCTCTGGATTTTGCCGAACCTCCACTGGCAAATACAAACAATTATAACCAAAGTAAGAGGTATTTACTCAGGGCTTGTATATACATTCATAGCCCCTTGCTGAGCATCTCTCACTAAGAGGCATATAATTATCAGTATTAACAAATGTCAATTAGTGTTGTGGGACTTTCAAACATTGCTTGGAAATGTTAAACTATATACCATTGTCAGACTGTGAAATGCCAAGTTCCAGTGGGCTACATTTTACCTTAATTATCAAGGGTGAATGAGGCGTAGTAAGAAATGGAAATTAGGCTTATTTGCTTTGGTGTAGCCAAACAGATTTTATAAACACTACCTAATGTAGCCTTTGAAAATAAATCTGGATAGTGGGAAGAGATAAGGGTCTGGTTAAGCTGCACGCACATGTCCCTCAATTCCAGTCATCACCCATTCCTCTGCTTAGCTGGCAGTACATGCCAGTGTAAATTGAAATGTTATGGAAATGATTAAGCAAATAAAACGTTTCTTTTGTTTTACTCTCTCTGTGTAAAATGGTTGTTGAAGAATATGTATATCCTGGACAAACCCCCAAAGTGCACTACTGTGTTGAGTGTTTGATTTGGTTTAAATGTTTCCAAAGAACAACACTGCAAGTGGGTTGTCTTAGACAGTCTCAAGGCCCCTATACGTAGACGGGTAACTTCTAGAAAGCACAAAGCTTCCGCTCATTATTCTAAAATCTCCCTGAAAACAGGAGGGACATAAACGAATGATTGATCTCCAAAAAAACCCAGATTTCATTTTATTTTGGGGCAAGTATTATGGATGGGTCTAAACAAGTAATTGGCCAACCCCATAACAGTGGCCTGACCTGCCAACAATCCAGTCCCGCTCCCAAGGTTGGCTGCCTCCCTGGGAAATATTGTGCATTAATTCCATTTAGTCTCTCCTCCAACATCCAATGGTAGAAGTTAATTAAATTGCTTGTCCATTGTGTTCATCCACTTACAAAGTTAATGATATTGTGCCTAGGAATTAAAGAGCATTTTATAAAGCGCGCGGGATGGGAGCTGGCAGGCACTACATTGCCCAGTTGAACCCTGTCAGTCCTCAGGCTGGTCGACCCTCTAATTAGCGCTGAAATGGATGCTTCCATCTGCCAATTTCCTGCCATGCTCATCAGTCGTAGCAGTCGCTCCCCTAACCTGCCCACCAGAGGGGTCTAAAGCAATAAAACAATCACAGACATTCAACAAAAAAAGACGTCATCTATACATAATATGACTCAGACTTTTATAGGCATTCTTCTAATGTCTTGGGTTTTTGCTCTGTATTACAGCATTTGTTTTTTGAGTGATACAGATTGAAAAGTTTTTTAACTTAATTGAAAAGGTTGTATACAGTACATAACATTTTAAAGGGAGATTCTTAAATACACAGTGGTACACCTATTTTGATGATTTAACCATTTCTTTGAAATCCTTGCTAAGTCCTTGAACCCAAGGAATACCAATGTACTGTACCTATAACATAAATATCAATTAGAATATTAGATCTCTAAACTGCACTTATTGAAAGAGATTTACAAGAGGCCCAATTTCTAGTGCAGCAAGCCCGTTAAAAATGGCTAGAATGAATCATGTTTGTATATTTCTAATACGATGCTGCAACTTCAGCATATTTTTACGAGGGTATAAAATCAGGACATTGAAGCAAATGAGATTACACCTGTGGTGCCTGCAATGATATTAACCTGCCTAATGGTGGAGGAGTACGCAAGCCAAGCTCAAATGCAGATGAACACATTTGGGTAATCGGCTTATTAAAAAGGTAAAACGCTTCTTCATCAAGATGTTCATGCCGTTAGATTTATGACTGTAGTTTTTTATATTGTATTTTAGCAACTGTGTAAGTGATCTGGGTGTCTCTAACGGAGAACATATAGTTCTTTGCAAAGTGGCTTGTTTTGGAGTGGGACTGTAATTGGCCATTGACTAAATATAAAATCCTTGAATCAATATCTGATTAAAATGTGGGGAGAGGACATTCCACAATTTTCACTTCAGAATGTATACCACACAAAAAACATTGATTGAAAAATAAATCCCTACATACAAAAACTGGTTGTCCACAGAACATTTTACAAAAAATGGAACAGGACAAATTCAAGCACCACAAATTCAAGGATTTAAGAAAATGTTTGAGAAAAACTAGATAGAGTAGAGTAAGAAAGGCTTTGGATCATTTCCCAGACATTGTCAAAGCCCTTGTTTCTGACAGACAGATATGCACTCGCAAGGCTACATGAAAGGAAGCCCCTTCTCCTTCTCTGAAACTGAATATTCCTTTGAAACCCATCCTCAAATAAACCAGTGATTTTAAGGGCCAGCGTAGTGACTAACCACTTTCTTTAAGTAAATATGCGGTTACAGGGCTAACAAGATCATCTTTTTAAATGGATAAACAGATGATGAATATTATCTGCATTATTAGATTGGCCTAAAAATGAAAAATCAAAGGCTGAACAATTGAGGCATCCATTAGTAATTAAAATGACATTACTGTACCTCCCATTCCCTTTTGTTCAGGGCCCCATGCATGGCTGCCAAAGCCATTATTCAATTGTTTCGGATACGAGGGACAAAATGCCTTTAATATACTTATGCTCATTAATGTAAATCATATTTTGCTATGGATGTCCAATAATGAAAAATCATATTTAAACTTGTATTTTTTTTTTCACCAGAAAGTATTCCCATTAGGGGGGCTAGATGCTCATGCAAATGACAGGTCTTTGAGACCATTGATTTTTACTCTGCTTGAGAGAAGGACGCTAATGTTGTCAAGGACTGTTCATCAATCTAGGTCGTTATCTGATTTAATATCTGCCCTATTCCTATAGGGTCATTTATGATATTCTTTATTGGATTAGGATCATACAGGCCCGAAAAAAGGGAACAGATCTTATTTTAAGTGCTTGCAACAGTTCAATAGATGCTGGAAGTTTACATTGACTTTTCTACTTTATGGTGCACTTTTAAAGACTAAGATAATTTATGGCTAATGACACATCCACATCTCTATGTGAGAGCAACTGGTCATGTTAGGGGCTGCTCTAAATGACAGTCCAGTGTATTGACCAATGACCTGTTCCTCTAAGAATACTAGGGTGGCAATCAGCGGTGTGAGGCCCGCTGGGTGGGTCAGAAGTCAGTAGGGGCTGCAGCTCAACGTCCCCGTCTCATGCTGTTTGTGGCCTTGCTATGATGAAGTGGCCTCCTTGGCTGTCCAATGAGATCCATCTCTATTGCCAGACTCCACAATGAAATATATTGGTTTTGGACACTGTTGCCGAATCCATCGGTCACTTCTGAGAGGGATTTATCAGAATGTCTTCATATCCCTACATCAACTCCCCCCCCCACCCCCGCCCCCCCACAGACACAACTCTTGAACTTCGCACAACTCATACACCATTTCATAAACCATTTATATGGCGGTTGAGGGTGACCGATCAAGTGGACAATGAGTGGACCAGAATATGACGGCGGCATCTCTCTTTGGATCTCAGGGCAGAGCAAGCTGAGGGACCAGAACGTTGGAGGGCTGGTTTCAGATTTTCAGGGCAGAGACAAAAACATGATTTCTCAGGACAAAAAATAAGCAGCTTTCTCCTCGGAGCTGGCAGAGGCGTTCTCGGAGCACAAACAGTGACCACAGGACCGTGAAGCTTTAGAGGAGCCAGAAAAACACACGCAGTCGGTCGGCTCAGCTAAGACCCGGTCTGGTCCCTCTTTGTCGTCTCTTTGTCTTTATGCAAAAACCAATGCTCGCCGATGATGTGTTATGTAAAATTCCCGGGGCCTGATTTAAATGGTTGGATATCCTCCATGCTAGCTTAGTTATACTCCAGTGCATCGACCCAAGAGCACATGGCCAAAGCATGAAAAGCCAAATGTAAATGGCAAGTCTCAGACTCTTAGATAACAGAAATTATGTCATGCTTTCTTGTATTATAATAATAATAAATATAAAAACCGAACAACAAAGCGAGTGGGACTTTTTGTACGCAGATGTTCTTTCTTAATCGTACAATCGCAGCGTCCATTGGAGACTTTCCGGCCTCCCCTAAAAGGGGGCTTTAAGATGGAAGTTAGCTCAGGACCTGTGTCAGAGGCTTGAGCAGGAGCAGTCTGACCTCTGGTAAACACAACAGAAGTTGTGAAAATAGGATTGGGGGTCCCATGTAAGCGGTCTCTAGGGCCCTTGGCGGGCTCCTCCCAAAACCCCCTGCTAAGAGGGCAGCACTGTGTATCATTTAGTTACATGAGGAGAGTCAGGGTTAAAATAACAGGTTCACATAGATCAAAAACACCATTATTACTACAAAAAAAAATCAATAAGCAACATTTCATCTGTGTATGTTACAAATTTGAGCCTGTTTGGACTCTGTCATCCACGATGTAAGATTCCCTATTTCATCCTCACTGCCTCACTCCCCCTTCCATTTGTCCCGTTCACAAACACACTAAACTAATCACTCCTCTAATTGAGTGTATGATATATTCGTTAACCCAGGGTGTACAAAGAGTCCCAAACACATATCTTCCATCGAGAAACAAGTGAGGCATACACTGTAGGAGAGTCCAGAGAAGACAACTCTGGGCTCTACAGCCGTTGCCAAAGCCTTTCATCTTAGGCCAACCGGGATGGCTTCGTGAGATGTTCCGCGCGAAAAGCACAGGAAAGCAATTAGGCAGTTCAAATTAAGGATGTTGAGTCTATTTAAAAGACATCCAATCTAATTAGCCAACTCTATAATGAGATAGTAATTTGCCGAGGACTGCTTCACACACAGGATGCCATTGTGGGCTTGAACCTGTGTAGTGACCCTGCTGACTGGGCCAATCTTTGAGGAAGATTAAACCCCATTTGGAAAGAATTACTTACAGAAATATGGTTATGCTTAGTTTATGTCTCTGGAAGACATTGTGTTGCCAAGTGCTTCAAATACAGGTTTCTATGATGTAAAAAAGTCTGATTAGTATCATTCAGGCCAATAGCTGAAAGAAGGATTGATTCATGTTATTATTAAGCGATCAGGCATGAAGGGGTGTGCTGTATGGCCAATTTACCACCGCTAAGAACTCTTCCAGTAATGACGTTTCAGGATAGACATTTTGTAATAGATACATTTCTGCTAGGCATTTTGTGCTTTACCGCATAAGAAAGTGGTAAAAAATAAGAGAGATTTTATCAGCTGCGCTCCGGAGGCCGAGGGTTAGACCCAGTGCCGGGGACAGACCTTCCAAGAGCCATGTGCTGAATGTGAAAAGGGGTGGAGTTGTCGGCTCACACGGACGGATGATGTGTAGTGACTGATGCGTGTAAAAAATGGACGATGCATCCCCGTCAGAGTGAGTGAAAAAGACGACAGACGGGCACTTCAACTGGAAAGGGCACTAGATAGCAAAGGGGCATGTGCTCTGCCCAGGTTCATCCATACCTGTGCACGTGGCTGGTTAGACCGCTGGTCCACCCTAGACCACATGACAACAGTTTAATATCTGCTGAGTTTGGATTTCAGTCATAACTCAGTTCACCATTCTTCATTGTGGTTTCAGGATGAACTTATGTTGACATTATATTGCAATTACATTAAGTAAATACATAAGTAAATTTTTCCAAGGGCATTTGTGTGAAAGCCTTTTCATGAACCCCACATCGACAAGACAGTTCCGTGACCCACCCCATTTCTCCTTGAATAGAAACACTTGGGATAAACATATGCACTGACAGAAAACATTGCATAGCTCTATTATGGACAGTATTTGCAATTGCTGCAAATGATTAATTTCAACCAGTTATCGACCGCACATAAAACCCATACTTGAACCTGTCAATTCCAGGCAGAACTCTTCGATGTGAATCACACATCCTGGCATTGGGAACATCAAATGACGTCCCTGATACATGTGGTGGTTTCACAACAACAGGCTGACAATACATCATGAAGTGGGCCGGTACGCCCTCCATGGAAGCCAACGACAGATTTCATCAGAGAGTTCCAGAGGTCCTACAGTAGGGCTACCTCTGTTCATTTCTGCCCAGTGACGCCCCTCATTTGCAGAGACGCGCTCTGCCTCTGACCCCCTGAACCTTGTATGGCACTGCATTCATTTGACTGACAAAAATATAAATTGGAGAAATCTTGGTACGGGAAATAAAAGGCTCCTTATTAGTCCTACAGAAGGAGAAGGAAGCAACCACCTTATTGGGAGCATACAGCTCTTTTATGACTTTTGGAAGGGGGGGGGGGCTCTGTAGTGGTATAAGAGTCCTGTACCCCCACTAAGAGCCATTCCAAATCAATTGCCCCCCGTAAATGCTTAAATCTGGTTTGGAAATGAGGGGCTAAAACAATTTGGGCTGATGCGATGTGAGTTTATCTTCTGATAATCACAAGGGGCAAAGCATATGAGACTGATTTGTTTTTATAATATAGCACTGAAGTGTCGAGATAGGACAGGAGGTCATATGACTACAAATTCTAAGCATGTGGATGTTTCTTTTTTCAAGAAGTCCATTTATGTGATGCTGCTGCTAACCACACAGATGCAGAAGTATTTTACAAAATCAGATTAGGAAACTGTGATAAAACATTTTTAAAAAAAGATTCTATTTTCAGTGGATAGTTACAGACAAAGGGCCTACAGACTAGTAGACAGGAAAATGGCAGCACAAACAACAGACGCAATTTGATCAGTCATAACCCTACATGTTTATCACAAAAACACAGAAAGGCTGTACTATTCAAAATAAGGCAGAAACAATGTTAGATATATTGCACAAAGTTTCAAGTGATACACTGTTCAGACCTCCCACATTGCTTAGCAACAGCAAACATTACCCCTACAAACCACTCACCATTGCAAACTTTTCCTGAGATTCCCTACATTGTCTTTGGCCAATTTATTCAAATAGCAAAACCTACCTTTTCCTGTCAACCTAAAACCTCACCGAGATCAGCTTCTTATCACAACGCTGCTAGAAAGAAAGCACATCCACAGCCAAAACACTGAAATTACATCGTTCTTTTTGCTTCCGTGGACTGACATTTGCGAATACTTCACAAATTTGATGCTTTGTCACAAAACGTGATCTATAGATCAGGGGTATTTTAAGCAGCCATTAAGCATTTTTTTTTATTTTTATAGAAGAGCAAATATGTGAAAATATCTATTTGGAAAATAAATGTCCAAATCATCTCAAATCTAGAAGCCATCTAAAGGCATGTCTTAAAATAATGAAGATTTGGGGCTGTAGAATTTTGGCAAAACATCTATCTTCAAAAAGGTTTTTGCAATAGTGATTCACTGTGCAATATAGATAAATAATAAAAATATTTATAAATAAATTGGTTGAACTGTTGGAATCAAAGAATTGAAATGACTGGCAAGCAGCAATGTTTCAGTTTGGAACAATTTGTCGACTGCATTTCACCTAACAGAACAGTATGCTGACCTACAGTGACTAACAGGGGAGGAGGAACTGCTGGGCTTAAGTGACAAGGGGCAGGGCTTGATGTGGGCAGGAAGCAGCTGCAAAAGGGGAAAAGAAATGCAAATCATAAAACCAGACATTCCACAATAACGTTTCAAAAAACTAAGATATGGAACTCTTACAATATGAATATTGCACGTCAATGCCATCACAAAAGCCAACTGAAAAATGCAGCCTATAGACACCAACGGATTTCGGAGTCATGAATGGAATAGCATCTTTATTTAACCTGGCGATCACCCATGTAAGAGGACCGGCCCGCCATCTGTAGAGAGCAGGTGGCACTGTATGTGTTTAAAATGGGCTGCACAATACCTGCTAATTCTATTAAGTGCCTCCGCGGCCTGTGAGGCAGTGCGAAGGTTTGGTAACAGGTTGATGTAAATGGACGGTGGACTAAACAATGCGAGAGCATTTGAATAAGGTGATTGAATGACTGAGTGGAGTAGGAGCCACACGCCGGGCCACCTCAGAGACCTTGCTTGCCAAGTCCATTAGAAGTATTACAGACATTCTGGGATCTAGCGTGAGAAGATCTGCCCATTTAGAGGGGGAAAGGTGTTCTTTTTCTTCCTCATCGGTGGGATGATTGCCACCCAACGGTATCCAGGTTTTGGTAATGCATTGAGCGGAGAGCCCGGGACCTTCGAGCACATTCAAAACCTTTTTCAATTTGCTTTGGTGCTTTTTGGATTAGTTTAAGAACCTACGCTGACTCAAGGACAAACGCGGATATGCTAGGAAATATTTGGTTCTCAAGTTTTGAGATGGGCCCTCCTAGATCAATCAACTGAAATTTAGGCGATTGAAAATAAAGCTAAAGCACAACTGCTCTGTTTACAAAGGGTTTCACTAGTATATTTTTTCAGTTGAAAAGGGAAATGGTACACCGCCTGTGTAATATACAATCTTCCTGTGGTTTACAAACGTTATGCATCAACCAGTGTATTAGCATACATTTGAAGACATATTTGACATATTTCATCTGTCAAAGGTAGGAGGATCAGCCTCTTCATTACATATTTACAGACAGCTATGGATCAATTCCTATCAGATCTATAATTCTGTTGCTATATCTCAACCTAAAATGGACTTGTGTGTGGGCAGCAAGATTGTCTTCCAAGCCGGTTGTCAAGGGGGTTGGTAACAGGCCGGATAACAGGAGAAACCTCCTTTCCTCCTGCAGAGAAATTGCTTTGGATTTGAAGTAACGATTTCTCTCTGATATTAACCGGCGGTACGTGACCCGTGGCTTTAGAGTCCGGATCAATTCCTGGGGGGAATCGTCCTGTTTTCTGACAGGGCTAATGAGTGAGGATGAGAGGGGGGATCACGGACAGACACGTTCCCTGTTGGGGATGTTTGGATTAGAGGGCTGATGGCTCCCTGAAGAGCCCCTGACCACCACACCCCAACCCCCCCGGTCGTGGAGGTACCTGGCAGGCCCCGGTCGTCTCCCCGAGGGGGGGGGATATATATACACTTAGCCGGGAAAGGTCAGCCAGCCGGAATGTGGCAGGCAAACACGCAGCGCCGGGGCCCCTCCTCGGATGAATCACAGGAGAATTGGCGCATGGCAGTGAATGAATAACCCGCCATGGCTCCCTAAACCCCATTATTTCCCTTCTTTTCCAGCGGGCCGGAGATTCATGTCCGCGCATGCTGCCAGTTCATTACGTAGAAATATCATTCCTCTTCGGGCTGCGGCGGGACAGGCATGGCGGGCCCCATGAGGACCCGGCCCTGTTTAATTCCACATCATCCGCTCCGGTGAGGGCCTTAATCTCCGCTTGTGTGATCAATACTGTATCAGTGTAAATTAAAATGACAATTTGAAAGTAATTAAGCCTGTTAATGCTCGATTCAAATGTCGTTATTTGCGCGAGGGGAAACGGCGGCGGGTGTATGTGTGTCTGGGATGCGGGGCCAGGTCAGTATGCCTGGGGGGCTAAATTACGAGCGTGTCCACAGTGACAGGCGAATGCTTTAACTGTTGCGGTGGACCCGGTTCACCGGCACGGCCACTGAGAGGGGCTCAACAAAAGCAGATTAACTGCCCGTCCATGCCAGCCAAGGGACCTCTCCAATTTCAGAGGAGGATAACCCAATTGGAGAAATCTGATTTGTAGAACCAAACCCAATTATGGCGATATTAGATGAGAAGTGGCAGGGAGGGACCGTTTGCAGAGGAAGGTGGAGGAAGAAGAGGGGCGGTAGGCTAACAGACTGGGAGAAAAAAAGAGAAAAGTTACACAATAAAAATGCACTTAACTCCAGAATGAAGCCCAGCAGTAATTGGCTTATTCGATTATTTTGGTTCCCCTCCTCTTTCTGGCTTTGAAAGGCCATTTAGAGTCATTGTGATGGTTAGAGTGAAATAAATGGGCTCCTGCGTTAACCTTCCCTCGGTGTGTGTGTGAGTTTGTATGTGGCGGTGGTTGGAAGAATGTCTGAAGCCGCCATCCTAACCCAAGTGAGGTGTAAGTGAGGAAGGAAACAAGATGATCACATTGTTGGTCTTATTAACCGACAAAGCTGACAGCTACAGAGACCAGCGGATCTACCAATTACCCCAATCAGCCTGGTTAGGGGCCACATAGTGACCACCAAACACACTCCAGCTATAGAGACCAGCGGATCTACCAATTACCCCAATCAGCCTGGTTAGGGGCCACATAGTGACCACCAAACACACTCCAGCTACGGCTGACTCACCACGACGGACCCTAATGCCGTCCATTTTCGGTCCCTTTTCATCTTCCACATAAACAGGCGGCTTTATCCTGACTGCTGGTGGCGCTGGAACCAAGACGAGCTCAAATGTACATCTGTTAACTGCTGCAGGGTTAAAAACATTTGAAAGAATTTGAAAGAAAAGATCACTGTAGATCGAAACGTAAGGCAGTTGTTTTTTTCTAAATATGTGCATAGTTGAGCATAAGAGGTCCAGGAACCAACACACACCGGGTCATAATATCTGGTCTCCAAATACCTTTACAGCACTCCCCCATACAGGGAGTATTAAGGCTGGCTAGATGCTAGAGGTTAACAGAATTTCCCAGCTCCTCTGGAAAGGGTCATATCTCACAATTAGCTGCTAACGAGGCCTGTGCTGACAGACAGGGGAAGGATGTCCCGATTAAAAGAGCCTGCTTGTTACGGGAGATGGACAGACCCGATTGCCATGGAAACAGAGCAGTACATCTGACCTATCTGCATTAAGCGATAAGACCCGTGTTTAACAGGACAACTTGGACAGCCAGCGGTTGCTATCATACCGCTTTAATGTCCACACAGTAAACTGCAACTGGAGCTATGGAGGACTGTTTTATACTGAAGCAATCAGAATAAATTACAAATAGAAACCAAATCTATGCATTGACAACCATAACCTTTATTGAATACTATACACACTCATTGAAATGAGTCGGAATATCCTAGCTAACACGTCAAACTACAATGCCAAGCAGTTTCTGTTCAAGCCCTCTTCTAAGACATTAAAGGAATACTGCAGCGGCATGAGTCTCAGATCTCGCCTGTGTCCACTACTGAGGGCTGTCCCCCTCCAAACCGCTCACGGGCCCTCAACGCCACCGCTTCATGAATTACTAACAGCTAGAAAACAGTGGACTGAAAAACAAAAGCGACCTCTGGGTGTTTAATTAGCACTGACAGTTGGTCTGCATTTCTGATCAGGCCATGGTAATGGACACCTGGGGGCCGGGCTGAGGGCCTGCTCTTCCAACGGCGTGCCTGTCCACCTCCAGCCGGTGCGATCCATCACAACGCCCGTCGACTGTCTGTTTGTTGAAGCCGGCCTTATTAATTATCAGCTCGGTCGCAGAGAGCCGGGGGTGGCAAGGGCACCTACGCAATCAATGCAAACTGTCGCTCCGCGAGAATTCCCACAGAGGGCTGATTGAGATCAATCGGCTTGGGCCGACATGTTGAGTCTTTCCCCCTACCAAACACGACAGGACAGAGTGGGAAAGCTCCTAGGATGGAGCGGCGGTAGGTGGTGGTGGATCTAGTCTTTACAGATAATCCATATCCCAGTTGGCACATCACCGCTAAAGATGCTACAGAGGATGTTTACCTCTTGGGGGTGCTGTTGAGCAAAAAGGGCTCTCTAAAATGAAAAAAGATATTGCCAAGAAATCACCCTATTGGACAGAAAGGCGACCATAAGCAGATCTATAAATCACCCCAAAAGGAAGAATAGCACCATGATATTAGTAAGCCAAAAGAGTATTGATCAGCAAACAAAAGTAATCCCATCCACATTTTAATTAAGGCACACAGATCAGACAAACAACTACAAAAATAATGCTCAAGGCTTCAGGAACAAAGCTCTGGACAAGGGTGGGTGGGTACACACGCAAGCAAGCACACGCGCGCACGCACACACAGGCACACGCACGCACGCGCACGCTTTGCTATACTTGTGTGAACCAGGTTTGGACCTAAATGTACAGTGGGGAGAACAAGTATTTGATCACCTACCAACCAGTAAGAATTCCGGCTCTCACAGACCTGTTAGTTTTTCTTTAAGAAGCCCTCCTGTTCTCCACTCATTACCTGTATTAACTGCACCTGTTTGAACTCGTTACCTGTATAAAAGACACCTGTCAACACACTCAATCAAACAGACTCCAACCTCTCCACAATGGCCAAGACCAGAGAGCTGTGTAAGGACATCAGGGATAAAATTGTAGACCTGCACAAGGCTGAGATGGGCTACAGGACAATAGGCAAGCAGCTTGGTGAGAAGGCAACAACTGTTGGTGCAATTATTAGAAAATGGAAGAAGTTCAAGATGACGGTCAATCTCCCTCAGTCTGGGGCTCCATGCAAGATCTCACCTTGTGGTGAATCAATGATCATGAGGAAGGTGAGGAATCAGCCCAGAACTACACGGCAGGACCTGGTCAATGACCTGAAGAGAGCTGGGACCACAGTCTCAAAGAAAACCATTAGTCAAAACTACGCCGTCATGGATTAAAATCCTGCAGCGCACGCAAGGTCCCCCTGCTCAAGCCAGCGCATGTCCAGGCCCGTCTGAAGTTTGCCGTTGACCATCTGGATGATCCAGAGGAGGAATGGGAGAAGGTCATGTGGTCTGATGAGACAAAAATTGAGCTTTTAGGTTTAAACTCCACTCTCCATGTTTGGAGGAAGAAGAAGGAAGAGTACAACCCCAAGAACACCATCCCAACCGTGAAGCATGGGGTGGAAACATCATTCTTTGGGGATGCTTTTCTGCAAAGGGGACAGGACGACTGCACCGTACTGAGGGGAGGATGGATGGGGCCATGTATCACGAGATCTTGGCCAACCACCTCCTTCCCTCAGTAACAGCATTGAAGATAGGTTGTGGCTTGGTCTTCCAGCATGACAACGACCCGAAACACACAGCCAGGGCAACTAAGGAGTGGCTCCATAAGAAGCATCTCAAGGTCCTGGAGTGGCCTAGCCAGTCTCCAGACCTGAACACAATAGAATATCTTTGGAGGGAGCTGAAAGTCAGTATTGCACAGAGACAGCCCTGAAACCTGAAGGATCTGGAGAAGGTCTGTGTGGAGGAGTGGGCCAAAATCCCTGCTGCAGTGTGTGCAAACCTGGTCAAGAACTACAGGAAACGTATGATAATTGCAAACAAAGGTTTCTGTACCAAATATTAAGTTCTGCTTTTCTGATGTATCAAATACTTATGTAATGCAATAAAATGCAAATTAATTACTTAATCATACAATGTGGATTTTTCTGGATTTTTAGATTCCGTCACTCACAGTTGAAGAGTACCTATGATAAAAATGACAGACTTCTACATGCTTTGTAAATGGGGAAACCTGCAAAATTGGCAGTGTATCAAATACTTGTTCTCCCTACTGTATTTCCAAAATGTATTTCTGAAAACATAGTAATATTACGGAATTATTCCGGAAACTATTATTCCTACAGTATTCTAGACCAGGGGTTACCAACCTTTTTCCATAACTGTACCACCAACTGAACTGCTCTGACTGGAGAACCCCTGAAGTACCCCCTCATGTGCATTTCACCTGTAATCGATGGTCTTGTGAGTCATCACAAGGACCCTTGTGGATAGACCAATTACCCAAGGGGTCCTAGTACCCCTGGTTGGGAACCACTGAGTCCATTCTCTGTAGTGTTATTCTAACAAAAACATATCTTTTCGTTCCGACTAAGAGTTTTTGTAGCAAGTTGGTGTGGTGCCCATGTGTCCTTGCACACTGTTTCCTGATGGGGAACAGATGGCAGTCCCTTACCTTTCCCTATAATTCTCTCCCACACCAACACAATGGTCCATATCAAGAATAACCAAAGTCACAGTCAAGTAATTAAAGAATTCTCAGAGAGCAACAATATTCTTTGGCATCTATACACAAAGATAACACAGCACTGAATATATCAGACAAAACAGCGTAAACAGCAATAGATGTACAATATCCAGTGTTCTATTCAGGTTCTGTAAAGACAGAAATAATAAAACAATGCCTAAGGATCAGAGTTTGCTTCCAGGGCTTTCAACACCACAGCTAAAAGCGCAGAAGCTTCTGGGTATGTGCAGAAATTTCTTCCTGACATACAGTCCATGCTGTGCCTCAGAGAACTCTGAACAGTAATTATTTGAAATGGAACAGTGAAATATCCGTACACCGTTAGCATTCCAACCCTTTGGTTTCAATCAGTTATATTGGGGATACGTATTTAGGTGTTGAGGTTTAGGCTACAGTTTAAAGTCGCCCCGTGTTGTTGTGAATTATGTACACAGTGGTATGCATATTTTCAAGCAGATGGAGTTCACATATATTAATAAATTTTTAGGACGGTCAGATAATGGTTGAAAACGTTTAGCTAGTTGTCTCAAACTGTAATAAAAGCTATCTTCACCGAGGTGTGTTTTGATAGTCAATGTTATGCCATTCAGTTTTTTTTTAATGATTAGCCTATGTTGTTTTACTATTCTAGAAATGTTTTATTTAATGACGGAGATGGATGATTAAGAAATATAAATTTTGATAGAAAGTATTATATTTTTTATTGAGAGAGGATCCAGCGCCACAAAGAGAATCAAAACCGATTGGAGGAGCAGCCTGTCTGTAGAAATGCTATGGAAACTATTATATTAGCATAGAAGGACTAGGGGTTCTACAGCTTCAGATAGCTGCTAGTTTGTTTTGTTTAAAAAGTACATTGTTTTGTTGACTATGACCTTTTTATTTTTTTTATAATTTTAAATGGGATTTTTTTGTTTAGTTTTTTACATCCAGGATGTATGTAATAAATGATTAAACATGTTAACAGAATAACATAACTTGTTTATGTTTTTGGTTTTGTTGTAACAATGATAATTTACAACTTTTGGAGGGAGACGGTAAACATTTTGGAGGGGACAGTAACATTTTTCTTGGGGCCAGTACGTTTCAAACCCACTGGCCCCACCAAAAAAGTTTAACGTTGAGCCCTGCTCTTGTAATTTCTCCACAATACGTGGTGCTCTGATCTATTTTGATTATATTTACAATTAGCTGTTTTTTTGTGCCATCCTTTATATGCGACTACTTGAATCAATATAAAATAATTACATACACCATACATTTTAAGGATCAAGTGCCTAGAATTATTTTGTGTGTCCAAATCCACACCATAAACAGGATCACACAAGTAAAACATCTCCTGACACACAGGCACGTTGTTAGTGGTAATGCCAGGAGTCTGTTCCATTGTGCAGGCCTTCTCTGAGAGCTGGAGGGAAGCCCTTGAGAGGGACAGAGGGAGTTGAAATATGATCATGTTCCTGAGGGTTTAATCTGTTGCATGGACAGAGAAGCATCACGTTTTGACACTCATGTTAATAAAGGGGCTTTTAAAGAGGCGCTGCGGGCCGTTTAACAACGCCTCCTATGACACCCCAACACACACACACACACAACACATTCACAAATCTTAACAGTGCTCTCTGAGAGGCAAGTGTCACTCACAGGAGAGTCCGGGGTGCCACGCTACTGTATTCAAGGAGAGGGGAAGATCAGGGGGCTGGAAGTGGAGGGCAGATACATACTGCAATGTGTTGAGGTTATTATGGGGGGTGGATGTTGTATGGAGGCATTGAAGTTTTAATGCGAGGAATGGATTTTTGTTCTGCTGGGATGCTGTGTTTGAACAGGCTAGCTGCACATGGGAGCATATGGTTGTGCTGCATGTGTGTGTGGACACATTACACATTACCATACCATGGTGAGGGGAAAAAAATGAGAGGATAGTCGTACCAGGGAAATTTGACCTTCTGGGGAAATGTTCAGAGGCTCTGTGTGGAAAAAGGCTGGTTTCAGATTAGGGGTTATGCTCAGGGGTAAAGATTAAAACTAAAGAAAAACTAAAATTATAACAGTGTCCCCACAAGGATATAAAAAGGAAAACATGTCTTTATGTGTGTGTGTGTGTGTGTGTTAATCTGTGTGTTATAAATCTCTTTAGGTGGGGAGAGTCTTTCTATTCTCCAGACAGTAGGGGCCTGTGAGGGCCTATAACAGCCAAGGAGATTATGGAAATCAAAGCAGAGAGATTAGCTAATGGGTAAATAATTGGCCGTGTCTGCTGGGCCGTTTAAATCAAGTGCAGTCGCATGGGGAAATCAATACCTATGGGTATTAGGTCAGCTGGTAGCTGCTGGGCCATGGGCCCGGGCACAGAGAAAAGCTTTCATCAGGGGGGCAGAGGAGAGGCATGGATCGGTGAGACATAGTCAGATAGTGCCCTCAACAATGTCAACGCTCACCATGGAAGCCAAATGGCTCTCCACTGAATCACTGAACCAAACGGCTCTCCACTGAATCAATGAACCAAACGGCTCTCCACAGAATCAATGAACCAAACGGCTCTCCACAGAATCAATGAGACAACTTCTTTCTCCCTGCCCCTCAAATGTCTTGTGTCACTCAAATCATACAAGAATCAAATGAAGTCTATTGACAGCAGTTGAACCAAGGAAGGCAAATAATCAGGGTTTTTAGATGTTTAAGTGGTTCTCATTTCTTTTCGACCTACCGAATTATCACCAATGTCGTGTGTTCAGGGCCCAGCATAACCCGGGTCTCAAAACGAGAAGGGCCAGGCACGCAATTGATAAGGACACTTGACATGCCTCATCATGAAAATAAATGGAACATAATTTCACTTATACATCAGAGTTCCAATTTTTCCCACATGTCAGAGGTTTTAATTTAGATTTGCGGCAGGCAGCCTAACTCTCCCTACTCATTTTCATTCCCGACGGCTCGGCACTACCATTCATCAGCACGCAGGCCGAGAACACCACCTGCCTGCTCACAAATGCATGGAGCAGGCGATAAAATTAACCCCGCGCCAATTGTTTTCCCACAGCTTTGACGGTCGGGTGTCAGATCATCACTTACAGCCCGGAAATAGATTGAAAAAAAGGGACGGGCTTCGATGTTCAAGAAAATTATGAGTGAAGGCCCCATGTAAAGCGCGGCTAATGCCAGATTATGGAGTCAGAATTGGATCAATCAATGTCTGTGTTGGGAGAGCAGCTTCATAGGCCAGTACCATGTAATGCTGTGTATCGGTGGGATATATATATATCTATTTACAGTCCAGCACACCAGCATCCCTGACCCTGCCTCCCTCTCTGGTGTTAGATGGTGAGAGGGAGGTAGGTTGGGGGGGAGGGTTGGACAGAAATCCCTCAGCGGGTGTTTATTTGCTCTCAACACCTCCTAAGCGATCAATATTTTTAATTTGGGTCCGAGTTATTATTTTTCACATCACTGGGCCGGGGAGCGGGGTAAAGTGGCTCATATTTTAACGCTAAAAAGATCGATATGACAGGGCTCACCTTCACTCTGCCCCTCGCCAGGCCGGTGGGGGGGGGGGGGGGGCTCATCATAATGGACGGTGGCCGGCTTCGTCTGGCCCCCAGCATGCGCTGGAATCACATCATTATCTGTGCCTGTCGACCCCCCCCCCCTTTCCCGAGACACACACACACACCCCACCCCAACCCTTAACCTCGATCCCCACCCCACCCAAGACAGACATGATTTACTCCTCGGCCGGGTCCTGCCTGCTGCCCCCACTAAACCAATCCTACCACATACAAACACTTTGTCAGAGCTCTGCGCGCGTGTGTGTGTGTGCATGCCAGAAGTTCATTTCCGGAGCGGTCCAGAGCAGGGCACAGGCTGAGTTCCCTGAGATTAGGCACACTTGTAATATAAGCATAAATTCTTCTGCCCCTCTCAATGAATCCATTAATTACATATACATTTTCAACTTACATTTTTACAGGGAGGCACACTGCCTGCCCCCTCTTTCTCGCTCTCTCTCTGTCATAAGTCACTTCTGATGGCAGATTCATTGATTGTCACTCAACACATCCTGAGTGTGGGTGAGTGGCTGTGTGTGTGTTTGTGTGTGTGTGTGTATGGGAGTGAGTGAGTGTGTATGCACTTACTTGCATGCCCTGAGTGCATGACTGATGGCTAGGTAGAATTATGGCTCAACAATATTACTGTGCTGACATCTACTCCATTCAAATTGCCTCAGTCTGCTCTGTACTTCGCACCATATTGAAATAAGAGGCCTGAGATTTAGTTTCCAATATTTTAACCTGCTTATGGTCTTGACGCCTTCTCCCAGACTATGAGGTTGAGAAGAGTGTGTGCGTGTGTAACAGGTTTGGTCCTCCTTGTTAACCTGTGTGTGTAAACAGGCAGTGTATCTCCTGTAGTGACACCCCTCACACACTATCTGTCTCTCCCCCAGTCTGTCTCCCCCAGTCTGTCTCCCCCAGTCTGTCTCCCCCAGTCTGTCTCCACCAGTCTGTCTCCACCAGTCTGTCTCCACCAGTCTGTCTCCACCAGTCTGTCTCCACCAGTCTGTCTACACCAGTCTGTCTACACCAGTCTGTCTACACCAGTCTGTCTCCCCTTCTCCCCAGCCCGCCCGCCCACCCTCCCTCTGCCTGTGAGTCAGTACTAAGAGAAAGGAGTTGCTTGAGGAGTAGTAGGAGAGAGCGGAGCACTAAGAAACAAGGTGATGAGTGTGACGTAAGTGACACTGCTGGGCGTGCGCTCACACACACACACTCGCACACAAAGTCCCTGTCACCGCAGACCGCCACTAAATGTTGAGAAATTCTTCGGCGCTGTGCTGCACGGTGTTCAGTTTGGATGATTGCATTACTGACAAGCCGACGGAAGATGGAATTAATGCCTCACCTCTGGAGCGAGGGGTGTTGCTGGCAGCTCCTGACATACCTCCGGCAGGGCCTGAGTGAAAAGCATGAGGATGAAACCTGCCTGCATGCCTGCCTCGGGATGACTGCGGATGAGTTTGGCCCTTAGCATCACGTCCCTCATCCCAAGAGCTGGAACGATGGGGCCCGTGGCCCGAGCAGCAATACAATTTACGGAATTACCACGGGAACGATGAAACTGAACAATAGGGTGACAGCATGTTCACCTGTTTACCCATAAGTCTACAGCAACTACCTGTAGCTGAATGTTGGCACATTAACAATCACCTATATAAGCCAACATCTTGAACTTCAAGCTTCGCATTTCCTCATTAGTGTCCTATAGGGTATTAACCACAATGAAGAATATATGTGAAGTCATCAGCGTCGATAATGTCTGATTAATCACGGAGTCAGCACAACCAGCCACCAGAGACCGACTTGAGTTGTGACGACTGATGACAAAACAGGAAGCATCAATGAAACAGGTTCAACTAAATCTTGACATTACCGGGGCTTAGATGGAACTTTGTTACTTAAAAGCTTAGTGACACATTCTTTCCTCATGGGTCAGCCTATGCTCATAGAATGTTTTGTGTGTGTGTGTGTGTGTGTGTACGCACTAGAGACAGCGCTAACAGGATAGAGATGGGGAGTGGGCCCAGCACCTCCTCAAGGCTGACAACGGCTCCCGGACTCTACACCGCAGGACACCGCGGGGGAAATCCAATCACAGCATCCGGAGGAGTCGTCGAAGGTGGCAGCCCAGCACGAACGCTAGATAAACCGATTAAGACGAGGTGACAGCCAGGCTGGAGCCGCGGGGATGACAACGGCCGCGGCCGGGGCGGGAAACCGAGTTAGAGTCCTGTCAGAACGCAGAGCCCAATTTATCCACCTGCTCTCCCACGCCCGTTCTGCCGAACCGGAACACAGGAGGACATTTCTAATTTCCCATTAAAATGCTCCAGGACAACTGTGGGCTGTGTTCATTTTTATGACACTTGTAGTTACTAACGGTGTGTGCCAAGGTGCGCATGTGGTAAATAGGAAGCCAGGAGGCAGAGTGACTACTGTGACGAACTGGGCGGATTCAATGTTTTTGACTTCAGACATTCCAGTCAGCGTTCGAGACGAACGGCAACCCGTGCAGCGAAGGCCAGGCATTAGTGGGCATCATTCAGCGGGTCCACCCGGGTAGCCCAGAGGCCCGGGCCCATGATAAATATTAATGGGCTGGAACAAGCGGACTGGGACTTGAGCTATCAGGGCGGTCTCTCCTAATTGACATTTTACCTGCTGTATACCTTAACGGCGCCATAAAACACCAGGCACGCCCTGGCCTCAGTCAGAGAAGCTGTCACTCAAGACCCCCCCCCACCCTGTCAATGCACAGCACACAAAGACTCCCTATGGGAGAGGTGTGAAGGATGGCAGCCCTGCTTCCACCCAATAGTGGACTAGAGGACCACGTGGTCATGTTCAAGATTACACAACAGTCTAGTTCATGGTTTAAAAAAGTAAAATATTTAATGTCTTTCAGTTCCAATCGCCTTAAAGACAGCCACCCCTTTGACCACTCTAACCTGTTGGCATATCTGTCCGGTCACAGTCACTCGGATGGGCCAGTTTCTTGGTCAATTAACATGTGTGCTCCTATTACCTAAACACACACATACACAGCTCGCGGACATAGCTCGCAAACAGTCGGCGGTGCGCTTGATTAGGTGGCACTGAGGCCGCGTTCGCCGCGGTACGAGGGGAGCATATGGCACGGCCAGCCACGGCCATGCGCAGCGGAGACGGACGGTTAAACGACAGGTCCCTCAGGGTCGTTACCGTTCACTTTCACTACATTAAAGCGCGTCCACTCGGCTGTCGTACCCACTTATCCGTTTGAAAGGAAAACACACGGCGGCTGACGTAGCCGGTGGGCCTTGGGAGACGCAACGGAGTTGCCACTAACATTATCTGGAAATTGACAGGCAGAGCAGACAACAAACCATTACCCGCAGGCAGAAATCGAAGGTTGAGGAAACCAAATATGATGCCCTGATGATGTCATCCTCGCTCGATGGCTGCCTGCGTTAATATTTACGGCCCGGATTTGAATATCCATCAATATCGATTCTGGGGTTCTCCTCTGCTTTAGAAGTTAGTTACTCCCATAGGTTAAAACTACAACGGGAACAGGTATAATTCTATGCTAATCATGAACGCCAGATAAATGAACATGTGGAGATCATCGTCAGTCGCTTAACTGGAAGGGCAGTTTGTTATTTTTGCATTAAGCCCAATGTTTGTGATACGTTCATAATATGTTTATGAAAAGAGCATTCTTGACTGGTGGTAGTGTGATTTACGAGGTGGGGGGATAACGCCTCCAGGAGCAACAGAGCAGAGAATCATGACAGATACGCCTCGGGAGGCACAGCTACACTGATTGTTTGGGCGCTCCTTAAACCACATCTATCCCCCTCTCTTTATTATGGGCTGAAGAGCCAGGGAATTAAATATCACGCCCATCCCTGTTTACTTCCAAATGTAGTGGTGGGAGTGCAACCAAAGGAAAGGAAAGCATTTAGAAAAACATTAATTGAGAGCATTCCACAACAAATTTATTTTGTTGAAATCATGCCTGACAAAAAAAAAAATTGCGTAAGGCATGTGCGCACGTTTTCGAATTGGGGGTGTGTTGGGATGTTGTTGATGAAACTTTTGACTGATATCATTAACACTGACAATCTGGCTCCACCAAGTGGCCATGCAAGGCAGCAGAGGTACAGCTGTTTACCCGCTCCACACAAAAAAGAGCAACCATTTGGACAAAACGGTCCACATTTCTTTAAATCTTATTGACACGGAAAACCATACCATTAGGTTTAGTACATACGTATGATTTGCTGTAATAAGAAAAACATCCATCCAAAATATGTGCTAAATAACAGAAGCCTCAACCAGCTGTCAGCTGATAACACTTGAAAAGTTGCAGTAGGTTATAAGATCCAAAACATATTGCATGACATCTAGCACCCCCTTGTGGTTATTTATAAACAATGCACATGCAAATAAAATGCAGGGATCCACACTGCTAAGGAAGATCCCAACTTAAATTTTAGTATTCAAATCTTCTATTGTTCCAAGACCACATTATTTAAGGTAATATTAACTGCTGTGTGTAGGGCATTCAGCTGTGCTACATCTGGGGGAATTCTGATGTGCAACACCTCGAAGAATGCATCACATCAGGGATAAATGGAGTGTAGTCCAGTAAACAAAAAACCTGAGATCTACAAGAAGAAAACAAATTAGCAGGGTCAAAACCGACCAGAGGCACTTACTGTAAAATGCTCCTGGGATTTGTAGTTCTCGTCGAGGTAGACACGGGCTCTGTTGTATTCCTTCATCGCATCACTGGACAGCAGCTCTCTAGAAGAGAAAAAACACATTTAAAACAGGGGGACCCCTAAAAATTCTTTTTAAATGGTTCCTCAAATGTTTTTTTTCCCATCCTATGAATAAACAACATATAATATGCAGATAAGCCTAATTGATCGTAGTCTAGTGCATTCTTTTATTTCTGTGAATATCAAAGTCCTGTGAACTTCCAAAGATGACACCAAATAAGTTGTCACCAGAAGGTGGAGTTGTTCACTCATTTTTCACAGAGTTTTGATCCTTGTTTTCCTGTGGACCAGAGCAGAGGGAGTAGCCTTGACATAAAAACCCCTAGAGCTGGCTTTGTATTAAGCAGACAGCCCTTCTGCAGTGAAGGCCATTTAAAACGGTGGACTATTCACTTTGAGGGCACTTACTTGACAAAACAATCTACGTGTGACATGGACGCTTCAAAGTTCTTCCCGCCCACCTCTTGACAGTGCACTGCAATGAAGTGGGGCTTGTGTGATTGGACCGTCTGCACAGAAGACAACAAGGCATAGTGTTAATGACAGCATAGACACAACGTGATCATTTCACTATGAACCTAAGCCAAGATCTTCTCCAAGTTATATTTTTTGCAGTTCTGATTAGACAGCTCAACAATAAAGTCAAAATGTGTCGAGTCATCAAACCAAATATGTTATTTAATTTCATTTACTGCCGTTAAGATTTTGATTTGATGTATTTTAGTTGATTGTTTTAATGGTGGTATATTTTCTTGTCCGTAACTGTTCTTTACTCTGTCAAGGCAAATAAGCTGCTGCATGTGCAATAGCTGATAGGGTTTCTGGACTAAACACCTGCGAAATGTGCAGAGAAGGTCAATATTATTGTACAAGAAACAGTATAAATTATATTGGTTGAGAAAGAAGCTGAACATTGTTTTTGCCAAAGTGTACTTCTATAAGCTAGCAGGCATTAAGAAAACTCTCCCACATAAGTTATTTTAGATAAATGGGTAAATAGAGGCTATTGCTCAATGAAACTCAATTTTTGGTAGCTACCCTAGAGTATTAGGCCTACAGAGCTGTCGAAAGGGAATCACAACAAATTGTTCCTGAGATTAGAGGGGGAAGAAAAAACAGAACATCTCAGACAAATTACCTAGCATTCAGAACTAAGGTTGGATAACACAGATGATACTGGCTCCTTCAGCAGAATTCTGTAGCGAGCAGCCTAGAGTGTCACATTTCAGATTTCCCAAAAAACTGAATTAAAAGATCTCACAAGCTCCCATATAAATCACAACTACGTACACAGTCAAAACAAAAAAGACAAAGAGCCCCTTTACTGCATAGTGAGCCCCTATAATCAGGTCTGGTGGTTTTAGAGACAGAAGCTGGGTAACACCCAAGACTGGGGGACAAACAGCTAGTAGAGGCCAAGATACATTACATTTCACGAGGGAAACCCTTCCTTCTACTGTTGTGTCAGACCTAAGGCATTTAGCTGACAATGTATCATCACGGATATGCCTGGGGCACAGCATGCAGGGTGTGACAAACAAGGCCCCTCATTGCTGAGAAGTGTCAACATCATTATGACAGATTACGGAAAACACTTCACATTACACTAGTCAGTTTGGTGTCAAAACAGCCCTTGGAAGATTCCATGTAAAAGGGAAGCAAAGCATCCAAAAGCAGAAAGAAATTACTCTCAAATGAAACCATGTTCCTTGTTATCCTTAAGATCTACATTCTGGAGTGCAAACTTGAAAAATGAATTTTTACCATTAAATTACAGACTGGGTGGCCAAGAGTCAATTAAGTTCAGTCACATATTGTTAAGATAGAGGGGGTGACTGAAACATTCCACGTAACATCAATAACATTGTCAGGAAATGGTTGAGCACAATTTGTTTTACATGGGAATATTCTGAAACCATCACTGTTAAGCTGCTTTCAATTAAGGATTTACATGATTATAACTGTTCTCCCTTTAAAGCCATGTGAAAGTATATACCCTGAAAAGTTTCTCATTAAACATTTGGACACCACAATGGTAACACAATTCAAAAAATCAAACAAATATTGTTTTACTTTGAAACCATTTATTCAATTAAAATAAAAAGTAAATATGCCCCTACCATCACCATCACATACAGTGGGGCAAAAAAGTATTTAGTCAGCCACCAATTGTGCAAGTTCTCCCACTCAAAAAGATGAGAGGCCGGTAATTTTCATCATAGGTATACTTCAACAATGAGAGACAAAATAAAAATAAAAAATCCTGAAAATCACATTGTAGGATTTTTAATGAATTTATTGGTAAATTCCTCTGTAAAAAAAGTATTTGGTCACCTACAAACAAGCAAGATTTCTGGCTCTCACAGACCTTTAACAACTTCTTTAAGAGGCTCCTATGTCCTCCACTCATTACCTGTATTAATGGCACCTGTTTGAACTTGTTATCAATATAAAAGACACCTGTCCACAACCTCAAACAGTCACACTCCAAACTCCACTATGGCCAAGACCAAAGAGCTGTCAAAGGACACCAGAAACAAAATTGTAGACCTGCACCAGGCTGGGAAGACTGAATCTGCAATAGGTAAGCAGCTTGGTGTGTAGAAATCAACTGTGGGAGCAATTACAAGAAAATGGAAGACATACAAGACCACTGATAATCTCCCTCGATCCGGGGCTCCACGCAAGATCTCACCCCGTGGGGTCAAAATGATCACAAGAACGGTGAGCAAAAATCCCAGAACCACATGGGGGACCTAGTGAATGACCTGCAGAGAGCTGGGACCAAAGTAACAAAGGCTACCATCAGTAACACACTACGCCGCCAGGGACTCAAATCCTGCAGTGCCAGACGTGTCCCCCTGCTTAAGCCAGTACATGTCCAGGCCCGTCTGAGGTTTGCTAGAGAGCATTTGGATGGTCCAGAAGAGGTTTGGGAGAATGTCATATGGTCAGATGAAACCAAAATAGAACTTTTTGGTAAAAACTCAACTTGTCGTGTTTGGAGGAGAAAGAATGCTGAGTTGCATCCAAAGAACACCATACCTATTGTGAAGCATGGGGGTAGAAACATCATGCTTTGGGGCTGTTTTTCTGCAAAGGGACCAGGACGACTGATCCGTGTAAAGGAAAGAATGAATGGGGCCATGTATCGTGAGATTATGAATGAAAACCTCCTTCCATCAGCAAGGGCATTGAAGATGAAACGTGGCTGGGTCTTTCAGCATGACAATGATCCCAAGCACACCGCCCGGGCAATGAAGGAGTGGCTTCGTAAGAAGCATTTCAAGGTCCTGGAGTGGCCTAGCCAGTCACCAGATCTCAACCCAATAGAAAGTCTTTGGAGGAATGGGCCAAAATACCAGCAACAGTGTGTGAAAACCTTGTGAAGACTTACAGAAAACGTTTGACCTCTGTCATTGCCAACAACGGGTATATAACAAAGTATTGAGATGAACTTTTGTTATTGACCAAATACTTATTTTCCACCATAATTTACCAAAAAATTCATTAAAAATCCTACAATGTGATTCTATTTTTTATTTATTTTTCTCATACAGGCCTCTCTCATCTTTTTAAGTGGGAGAACTTGCACAATTGGTGGCTGAATAAATACTTTTTTGCCCCACTGTAAAATGGCTACAATTAGAATCAGGTGTGCCAAATGTACAAATGATTAGAAAAGCATTAAAGAATATCTTGGGAGGGTACAGTCTTCCATAAAGATTAGAAACTTGGACTGGTTTGGTCTTAACTGTTTGGTTGCGTGGGAACACACCATACCATGATCAAAATACAGTACCTATCCGAGGCCCTCATAAGAACAATTATTGATGCCTGAATCCATACGGAAGGGGTTACAAAGCCAATTTCAACAATTCTAAGTAGATCGTTCCACTGTCCAACAGATCTACAAATAGAGAAAAGCCCAGACTACTGGCAAGTAACATAGGACAGGTAGACCCAGCAAATATAGCCCAAGAGCGGACCAAAAAATGCTCATAGAAGTCTCTAAGAAACCCTGAGTAACATCAAGGGATCTACAGGCCTCTCTGGCCACAATCATGTACTGCAACTATCATAGAGAAACTGCACAAACTTGGCCTACATGTGAGGTCAGAAAGGAAGCATCTGCTCTAAAAAAAGAAAAATGAAAATCAAGACACAATTGTACCAAATGCTGTGTTTGGTGAACTAAACACTTTATTTGAATAGAAGAACCTCATTACAACATAAATCCTGGAGGTGGTGGCTTAATGGTTTGGGGCTGCTTTGCCTCCTCAGGAGCTGGCCAACTTTCCCTCATTCAGTCACCCACAAATTCCATATTGTAACAGAGAATTATTAAGTAGAATGTGATGCCAGAAATGGAGGGTTATGGAATGGCGGAATCAAATCCCAGATCTCAATTCTATCATAATGTGGGGGGACTTGAAGTGGCCCATGAACGTAAGACAGACCTCAAACATGACAGTTGAAGCAGTATGGTAAAGAAGACTGGGCAAAAATGTCTGCCAGTTGATGTAACAGATAGACAGACAGAAACAGTTACATTAAGTTATTTTAGTTGAAGGAGTCAACACCAGCTATTGAAGCTAAGGGTGTGCATATTGTCCAGATTATTAACATCAACTTATTTAGATATTTAATGAATGAATACAGCACAATCATTGTGTCATTTATAAAATTAGACTACTTTCATCTGTCAAGTGTTAAAGTGAAGATTCTATAACTATATATGTCTAAATGTGCAATCAAAAAAGAAATTTCCATATGGGTACCTTTCAGTTGACTGTATATTCATAATGGTTGTGGATGTGATGGATAATAATATTCAGTCTTCAGAAAACTGAATACTGTGGGATGTATTCATTAAAATGGTACTAAAGCAACTATTTGTATGTTCTATATAAAATTCTCTGAGAAGATACATACTGGGCAGTACTATTCCTAGATAGAATGGCAAGAATAGCCCAACAAAATACACCACAAGAGTGGACATGTCTTATTTGCATACTTTTATAAACATTTATTGGGAGTTTCTCCAGTCATGAATTAAGCCTACTGTAGGACTAAAATACATTTCCCCTGAGATTTTCCATAGAGCTTTATTTTCATTCCAGGACCAGGCAAAATCTGTGACTGGGAAATGAAGGTTGTATGCAAAAGAAGTGGGTCTACCTTCCAATGGTTAAGGTTCATTTTCATACATGTGGAAAAAAACAATGTGATGCCTATGGGGAAAAAACAATGTGATGCCTATGGGGAAAAAACAATGTGATGCCTATGGGGAAAAAACAATGTGATGCCTATGGGGAAAAAACAATGTGATGCCTATGGGGGAAAAACAATGTGATGCCTATGGGGGAAAAACAATGTGATGCCTATGGGGGAAAAACAATGTGATGCCTATGGGGGAAAAACAATGTGATGCCTATGGGGGAAAAACAGTGTGATGCCTATGGGGGAAAAACTGTGTGATGCCTATGGGGGAAAAAATGTGTGATGCCTATGGGGGAAAAAATGTGTGATGCCTGGCCTTGAATATTGGACAACTGTACTGTAAAGATTTCTGTTAGATGGTTCCTCAAATTGAAAGTAGTCTATGGGCCAAGATAAACAGTAATACATGGTTTAGCTCTTTTAAAATGATACAAATCAATGTAAATAATGTTTTTTGTTTGATCATATTATTTTTAAGTAACATTCAACCAAATATATAGTTGTTGAGATGTTTTTTTGTAAAACATGCCTGCTTCTCCCTATTACATTATTTAGCTAGTGGTGGCTAAAATCAGCTTATGGTTGCAATGACTGTTTAAAGGGGCACTAAATTATATATACCAGTTTATCTTGGCCCATATACTATTTGCAAGCTAACAAACAACCTAACAATGATATAAAATCAGTCCATGTTTTGACCCAAGGGAGTTCAAGATAAGGTAAGTTCAGCATTCCGCAAAAATGTGTAGATTTTATGGGTTAAACCCCAAAAACATATATAACATTTGACATGTATCAAGATTTGGAGTGATTCTATCACAACCATAAGATTTTATATTGTATGTAAATTTAAAGTCCATCATGCTTGAATCAGCCACATACTATAGATCAGTGATGCGGTTCTGGTGATGTATACAGGCCTTCTTTCAGTTTCGGCTCTCTTGCCGATGTCTAGATTAATTGACAGGACAGCACAAACAGATGGGATCAGGCTAGAAATACCTGGTCAGAGTGGGAGACCAGTCAGAGGAGAGAGAAGCATTCCATAGTAATTTCCACTGCAGAGTCACATGACCTCTCCCATGTCCCATCCTGGCCCCTAACACTAAAAGGTGTTTGTGAGTGCACTGCCAGCAAGCCCGGACTGTTCAGAGGTGCTGACCCGTAACGGAAAATCCATATTTGAGTGAATTACAGCACTCATAGGCACTCACAGGGTCGGGCTGTGGCTGGTGGGCAGGCCATTGATCTCTGTCATCCAGGATATGTGGCCCCCCAGGGAGGGGGGTTGCACCCGGGACAGCTTCAGGCCTGGAGGCCTACTCTGGACCTACTTCAACACCCCCCCCCCCCCCGTGTTACTTCCACTATAGGCAAAATCAAATAAAAGTAATGTATGGCAATAACACTATGGATTTTCAATCAACCTATGGCTTGTCACTTAGCTGGATGACCCAGAAAATGGGCCTCTAAGAACTAGGGTTCTCAAACTTCAAAAGATTAGTAGACCCATCAGCTCCCAATGAAAAAGACTGCCTCAAGGAGCTTCAGCCAACCAAGTTACAGTGGGCATGCAAGGGACATAATTTTTTTGTAGGCAGTGCACACTCAAGCCTTAGTTTTCCATGCAGACAAATTTAATTGGATTACTATAATCAGAAACGCTGCTATTGATAAAAGCAATGACGGCTCCTTACTGGCTGTGTAGTATGGGCGGTGGTGAATGGTGACAGAATTTTTACATAAGTCACGCATAAATGCAGTCCCTTAAAGCAATCAATTACTGTTCAAATACATAAAATGCATAGCCACTAATCTTTCACCCCTTAACAGGACAATAATAAATAATAAAGGAAAGTTGCAAGCATAGGTTTAGCTCACAACATAACGATATAGACCTCAACAATGGAATATCGATTCTTTAGCTAAAATGCTGCATACACTAATGTACAGAAGGAAAAAAAGGGCATGGCAGAATGACAGAGAACATAAGATTTACAGCTATAACAAGCCAACTAGGTATTCTGGTTCACACAACTTTTTAGAAAAATAGAGACATTACTTGCCTCACCTGAAGAACAAGAGAATGCGCCCACTTGCAATTTTCCCGCCTTCCCTATGCCCAAAGCCATCTACTGCCAGTGGCGGACTGAAGTTTGCTGTTGAAGAAGTCATTCACATCTCGTGCGAGATAACGACTATTATAATGCCAGCGCTCCAACCTTGGCAGGACACTTTTTATCTTTGGCAGTTGTCACAGTCCAGGGGACTGCTATCTGCCATAAACAATTGCCAGGAAGAGGCTGCAAGTACTTTAATGCTTTAAAACGTTTCCCAATCTGAATGTTTTTTAAACACTAAGCATCAGTAACGTAAACATATAGAATAACTGAGCATGTCACAAACAAATCATGATTTAGTTTAAATGATACTGATTATAAATTGTTACGCCATTAGCCTACATTTTCAGCATTCATTTTACAAACAAATGTTTAACTCATGACTTGTTCCTTTTCAGACATTATCAGCTCATGGCTATAGCTAACCTACTTCCAATGACCACCAAAACGTAGCTGAATCATGGTCAAAATAGAAATATGGGATTACAATTCCAGCATTATGACAACAAATGCATGTAACTCGTGAAAATATGCTGCAAGACACATTATATTTCTTAAAACTCAAAAATTTACCATTTAGTTATTTTTGCATTAACTGTACTTTCCAAATTCCAAATATATTAAAGCAGTTATGGGTCCTCAAATTCTTTCTTTTCACCTAACTACTAGCTCAAAAGTTAAACTTCAAAAGTAAATTTGTTTCAATAATCTGCTTCAAGACCAGTCTAGCTGTATTTGGTTAGCTTTGGCAAACCTATTTGCTAATTTCCAGCTTATCTTTGCAAAGTATTCCTGAAATATGCAAACACAGAGTCATGTTTTCTTCTATTGCAGTAACAAGTACACTACTGCATGTTGTAAGCCTATTACTTCTGACTTCTGCAATTTCATCACGCAGTTTGTCTGATGTAGATGTACTGATTTTCCTGGTCCAATCTGTCTTTTTCTAGCCCTGTGGTATCTCCATGATGAATACAAGGCCAAACAACAATCCAAGTCTCCTTTATCTTTCGGAAGGCCAATCCCCTTTTGTTACCCTGAGCAGCCCTTGTAGAAAGAGTTGACAGATTGACACAGTACAAGTGATATAAAAACAAACGTTGAACAGTCTTAAGAGAGGTAAAGATCTGTCAAATGCAATGGACTTCCTTTGTAACATGACAGCTGAAATTCAGTGATGACAGCTGATTCAAGTACCACAAAGGGGTCATCTCTCCCACTCTGTGTGGTTGGCAACATGTTTTTCAAAGGAGTTTATCATCTCTTGACTCTCACTTCCTCCAACACATATCTGATACAAATTCTAGGCGGTTGCCTTAATAATAGCATTGGCATAACAATCCGCTAAAACTGTTTACATATATTGCTGGAATATGTTACTTGATCGCCAAACAATGAAGGCTGTGTCAAAAAATAACAATTAGAATGAGCAGGCATGTCTAGTTCTCAGGGAAAAAATGGTTATATGTATTTGCTTTTTGTTTTTTACAAAATGTTGTTACCCTTCCAGGTTTGTTGTATCCCATTTACCATTATGGCCTTGTCTTGACAACTCACCAGCCTGTGCAGGAGAGTCGATGGTTTGAGTAGTACCATATCTCACCGAGCCTTGCTACATGTTATCATAATACTTTACACACTCAAACCTACATTAGAGACATTTCCAATATACATTGCAAAAAAAATGTAAAACCAAGTGGAGATTTTTTTTTGCCACACCGCTTAAGCAGAGCCAGCCAACAAGAGAAAATGACTGACTGACTGACTGGCTCTTGTTAAACTGCGCAGTGATTAGAGACGTGATATACAAAATACATTCCACATTCGTGCCTCATCACAGTCAGAACAAATTATGCATTAGGATTTGTTCAGGAAAGACAAAAACGTCACTGGCTACAAACTTCACTAGTTACGTTATAGCAAGCCTAAAATGAAACCGTTTAAAATGAAATGCGAATATTTCTATTGCATTTTTGAAGCACAAATCCGTGCAAGCGTTTTGGGTCAGGATAGACAAAAACATACTTTATAGTAAGCCTAAAATTTTACTTTTTATGGTTATATTGATTAGCTATTCCAGTTAGTAAGTTAGTAGATACTAGTAAGCCTATTACTGCCTAATCAGCTGTTAAAACAGCCAGTGGGCAAAAGGCCTTTCAGTTAATATATGCCATTTGCGGTGGAGGTAAACTTAATAAGAAACTTTAGTCAATTTAACACAATGAATAATGGTGTCTAACAAAATATTCAGACTTGGCGTAATGTTAATGCGTGACAAAACTTTGCAATGTTGAGATGCTATACGGACACTCACAACCTTAGTAGCTCCGTGGTGTAGTGGTTAAAGACATTCACGTGTGAGACCTGAGTTTGAATCCATGAAACATTTCTCACTTTTAATTCCGGGCCAGCTGAACTAGGCTTGCCTGGTTCCTTTTCAGATTTTAAGATGAAAGTTTTATGAATTTACTTGCACCATTTTTTCATGTCAGATATTTTATAAAATATGCAAAAAATCTGTACTAGGCTTTATTGGTACCTACCTTTCAAGCCCAAGGATGTTCCAAATAAGCCCATCTAAACTAACATTTTAAATACCTAAATTATTTCAACCTATCCAACAATGTTTCCTGTAAAATAGTGGACACATCATAACCTTGTACTTAAAACAACCCATGTCATGAAGCGTAGCTACTACAAGCTCTCAAAAAAAGCAGACAATGACAGAATTAATTTAGACTGTACTGATGCTGCTCCCTCTTCCTTGAAAGCCTACAGTGTGTCTTCTCATGGGGAACCCATGCATTACTGTCATTGTCCAGTGCAATGGGTGTTTTACACATTTTGCATCAAACTGTGTAAACTTTTTTAAATGTAAAGTGTCTTCAGAAAACTTCAGTCATATATAACTTTCTACCAGTAATCTTTCACGTTTTAGTTTTTGGATAATGGCATCTCAATCTGATCATTTAGTTCAGGGGTGTCAAACCGGTTCCACGGAGGGCCGAGTGTCTGCAGGTTTTTGGTTATTCCTATAAATTGGTTCCTAGTTCATACCTACACAACCAGGTGAGGGTAGAAACTAACCAATCAGTGACCTAATTAACCAATCAAGTACAAGGAGAGAGCAAAAACCTGCAGACACTCGGCCCTCCGTGGAACCGGTTTGACACCTGTGATTTAGTTGTTACACCCCTAGCACACACTATATTTTCTTATTTTAGTTATCTCAACTAAAAAGAAAACAGTCCAATGTAAAAAATACCTAGAAAAAAATGGTAGAGACTGTGTAGTGGCTATAGGCTGAACTTGACCTGGGCTTCTAATTTTAGGCAAAAGCGTTCCGGATCCTTTTTTAGCCAAGCCTTATTAACACATACAGTTAGATGAACATACTGTAATGTGCGATTTGTCAGTTACTGCACTTATTTAATCCTAATTCTAGTGCAGGCTATTGGACACGTTTACACCAAGTTTACACATCGTTTACACATCGTTTACACATCGCTGCTAATAGAGGTGCCACAACTGAATGAAGTAGTTTTGGAAGACATGAAATCTCAGTTAAATAATCTATTACATAACCCAATGTTGTTAAATATACCATGAAAATATAGGATATGTTGTTGTGTGACCTTTATTGGGAATGTCTGTATTTATGAATTGGAATTTAGACAAGGATTTTATTAGTTTATTTTTATACAAAACAATGACCATCCCTGTAGAGTTCACGAACTTTCATGCAACACTTTATATATTGTCAAAAACAATAAACAGAAAACATTTCTCTCTTCTTGATTGCAATCCAAAGATGATAGTGAGCTTAAAGGATACATGAACTTAATAGGTAGGCTACACTTACTCTATGCACTTGCCACAGTAAGGTGCTCTTGATAAGAGAAACAGCTAAACACATACATTTACATATTTTGAGATCATATGTTTGGGACAAATCCAACAAAACAGACTAATGGATAACAGTCTTTTCAATTTGAAGCATGTTGTTGGTCGTATCTAGGTGAGGGGATGCCTGAGATCAGCAAACACTAGAGAACTCTGGCTAAAGTCAGGCTGACCAACTGAGCAGACAATTGGATCCATTTACTAAATCCTTATCAGTCAGTTTAAATTGTCTAAGTAGTTGGACATGACCCAACAGTTTACTCAATACAAAGCCTTACCAGAAGCCCACAGGAATGTTCTCATAGTCAAATTATTTACACCACTACATGTGTCAGGATGAGCTCACAGTAATGAATGCCCAATTCTTGAACTTTTTCGCCATGGTCTGATTTTAAGACACCCACTGGGTGAATCTTTCTTTTGATTTGGACACAGGTTTCACAAGCTCAACTCCCTCCATGGTTTGGCAAATGAAACAGAAATGTTAAACAAAATCTTTTCCATAAAAATGTCAACAGAATTTAGCGATATACACTGATCATCCATAACATTATGACCACTGTCTGGTGAAGTAAATAAAACTAATCTCGTTAGGGGGGCGTCTGCCTTGGTCTGGATGTTTATTATTATAATTTATTAATATAATTTTTTTCTAAACCCAACCAAAGAGTTTTGTTTTTGCCTAATTTCAAACATACCACACCCCATGTGTTTAATGCGTTGCCCACTGGCTAGTTAGTTTTATTCAAGTGCCTTGGTTAGGTAAGTCTGTTACATCGGTTTTCAGCATATGAGCAGCCAGCTAGCAAACATACACTCACCTAAAGGATTATTAGGAACACCTGTTCAATTTCTCATTAATGCAATTATCTAATCAACCAATCACATGGCAGTTGCTTCAATGCATTTAGGGGTGTGGTCCTGGTCAAGACAATCTCCTGAACTCCAAACAGAATGTCAGAATGGGAAAGAAAGGTGATTTAAGCAATTTTGAGCGTGGCATGGTTGTTGGTGCCAGACGGGCCGGTCTGAGTATTTCACAATCTGCTCAGTTACTGGGATTTTCACGCACAACCATTTACAAAGAATGGTGTGAAAAGGGAAAAACATCCAGTATGCGGCAGTCCTGTTGGCGAAAATGCCTTGTTGATGCCAGAGGTCAGAGAATGGGCCGACTGATTCAAGCTGATAGAAGAGCAACTTTGACTGAAATAACCACTCGTTACAACCGAGGTATGTAGCAAAGCATTTGTGAAGCCACAACACGCACAACCTTGAGGCGGATGGGCTACAACAGCAGAAGACCCCACCGGGTACCACTCATCTCCATTACAAATAAGAAAAAGAGGCTACAATTTGCACGAGCTCACCAACATTTTCTTGGCACACTTTAGCCCCTTAGTGCCAATTGGGCATCGTTTAAATGCCACAGCCTACCTGAGCATTGTTTCTGACCATGTCCATCCCTTTCTGACCACCATGTACCCATCCTCTGATGGCTACTTCCAGCAGGATAATGCACCATGTCACAAAGCTCGAATCATTTCAAATTGGTTTCTTGAACATCACAATGTGTTCACTGTACTGAAATGGCCCCCACAGTCACCAGATCTCAACCCAATAGAGCATCTTTGGGATGTGGTGGAACAGGAGCTTCGTGCCCTGGATGAGCATCCCACAAATCTCCATCAACTGCAAGATGCTATCCTATCAATATGGGCCAACATTTCTAAAGAATGCTTTCAGCACCTTGTTGAATGAATGCCACGTAGAATTAAGGCAGTTCTGAAGGCGAAAGGGGGTCAAACACAATATTAGTATGGTGTTCCTAATAATCCTTTAGGTGAGTGTATAACATGCACTGGTTTACTGGTGAGTGTGTGAAACAATTCTTCCTGATGCTGTGTTCACCCTCCCAGTCTGACCAAACCAAAGTTAATCTTCTAACAACTGAAATAGACTATTTTATTTTTATTGGGGGGTGCACTTTTTTGGGTTTGGCCCAAACCTAACCCTAGCCCAGCCCCTCCAGAGGTCTGTGCAAGGGCCTGTGCAGTGCAATGCTTTCTAAATCCAAGCACACATCATGGATGTAATCAAAGATGACCATAAAAAGTCTGGAGAAACAGGTGAGTTTGGTGCAAGATTAGGTTCAAAAGTTTCCCAGAGCCCCTTTACTTGAGTGCAAAACTCGTGCCGGCATAACTGACATTGTACACATTGTACACGCATGGCAATGTGTAAAATAAAAAGATCTGGAAATGATTATGCAAAATAACACAAATATGCCATTTTATTCTTCCTCTTTAATGTTTTTAGAGTTCCCAGAGAAGGATGACACAAGGCGGCGTATTCATTAGACCGTCACCTACATACAATACACTGCTGTGATTAGGGAATGCCAGGTTCAGCTACCTGAAGTTAAAGTACATGAATGTGTAACAATGTGAGAATTTCATGAGTCAGTTGCCTAGTCAATAAAATACCATGAGAAAGTATATTGACACATCAACTTAGATCAGACGTTTTAAATTAAACCAAGCAGTACTTCATGGTGACCAGGTTCACACGTATTTCAAATTCCATATTGTTTAAAGTACCTTATATGTTGATTGTATTATCAGTTAAAATGATCCCGGAACAACCATTGTGGCTAATATACCATATTGGCCAATGAGAAATGCTGGCTGTTAGCAATTCCAGATAATTTAGATCCCAACTTATCAAACATTATGAGATGACTCAGATCTGACTCAGATCTAAAATACAGAGGAACCAAGAGTTATAGACTGCATGTTTTTGAATAATTATTTTCTTGACCACAATTTGTACTCAAGTACAGGTTAGATTCAGATTATTTTTTGAGTGTAATATCAAAATGATAACCAACATTTAAATTTGTTCAAATCATTTTTTGTTCATATTTACGTAGGTTGTCAACAATTCTGGAGTGTACTGTATATACATATAGTAGACAAACTAAGCACAAATTAAAAACAATAAAGCAGCTTTAGTCTGTTTTACACCAGTGACTGGTAACGTTTTAAACATAATAATAGGCAAACATTACACAATACAAACATACCCAAGACAACAGAGCAGTAGTTGCAGCCATATGTGTACACAACATAGCAAGTAATGAATACCAATAAAATCAAGGTATATTTTGTTCATATTCAAAATAATATATTCCCTCCACTTTGACAATCCAGGATTTTCTACAGAATGTTAACTGAAATAAAACAGTATTTCCACACCACTTTGCAACAGGACAAAATGGATGAATAGTGAAATATTTCACTATTTCCACTGTCCATTATATGGCTGTAATACTGAACATTTTAAACGCTTTTCAGATTATTTCAGATAATCTGTATAATTGTGGATAGCAAAACATTTTCAAATAATTAAAGACCAGACATTCTGTAGTACTAGGGACATCAAACACCTACATTTTATACGATCATATATTCTGAGTAATGCAATATAAAAAATGCAAGACAAAGGTCAAGGTCATGTGATAAACATATGGTAAATTCCAGTTGGGATTATTTCCTGGTAAACTAGGGGAAACAACATTTAACTCAGCAGAGAAAAATACTGATTCTAACGGATAACTACAGGACATTTTAAAAGTCTTCCTCACACTCATTTCTGTTTTCTGACCAAATATTTCTACATATTTCAAAAAAATGGCCAAACAGGGATCAAAAGATCACATCAGCTTCATTATTAATCAGTTGCCTATTCTACATCAACTTAAATGAACAGCAAAGTAGGCTTAAACATTGCTGTTATAACATAACCCAAAACATCACCAAATGTCCTATAAAACTAATCACAGACACAGAATGTCCAGCGAAAGTGGTCCTATGTCCTGCAGCACCACCATAATCCATTAGATGGTGCTGTTTCGCAGGTAATTCTGAATTTAATTCATGTTGCAACTTAGGTCACTTCCCAATTGTAAATAGTTGTTTTGGTACATTTTCTTAGAGTAGGGCATCTCAAGAATTGAACTGTTTCCAACTTTTCCGGTGCATCTGTTGCAGAGGGATCTCCAGAGAAAGCATTGAGCACCTCTGGTTGTGAGTGTGTCTGAGTGGTCTCAAGGGGTCCTCCTTATTGGGATGCAGAACATTCTGGTAGACCCCACTGAGAACCAGGCAGAAGACTGGAGTGGTGAGAAGATTAACAACCATTCTGACGGCTGTTGTTAGTGTATTTAAAAAAAAGCCAAACAATTCAGAAGCAGCCTAAAAACTAATCACAATCACAACATGATATCCGTATGTCCGTCTCAAAACTACTTTCTATGATTAGTATGGGGAATGTAAAGCAGGGTTTCCGAAGTGGCTGTATAAACTTTTTAACTTTTGTTGGGCCTAGCAATATGTTCAAGTTATAGTCAATTAAATTCAACCGAAGTCCAGTCTAGATAGACCTGTACAGCTTTGCTTGGCGCCATTTGTCTCAGTAGCGTTCAGGGGCGTTGTTCTACCCGCACCTCTTTCATGACCACTGACTCACATCAACCAGACCCACCTGGGACCCATGAAACCCAGAGCTCCATGGTGGTGATCTGCAGCCCGGCAGAGAGGTGAGATGTGGAGGGGAGAGGCGTGACCAGACCCCCGTCCCCGGGAGAGGCCCAGTGTCCGGATATGGATGTGAGGGAGAGGCTGGCGGGAATGAGTCAGGGCAACTGCTCCCATTGCTGCTCCATCAACAGTAGTCAGCACAGTTTCTGGGTTAAAGCCAACTCGCACTCAGAATGTGTGTGGTGGTGAACTCTCACAGCTGCTTAGATACGGTACGTGTCCCTCTGCAATCCAGCTGAATAGACTTAATCTGCACAGCTCAAACTCTGCCTCTCCGTGACCATAGCAGCATGTATTTACATTGTCGGTAATGTAACGGTGGTTAGCACCGTCTCACTCCTCATCATTCTCATTTTTATACGCTTGTTGAAGTCTAAAGCGTTTTCAGTGTCTGGAAATATATACAGAGCCAGTGAAATACTGAAATATAAACATGCTGTGCCAGTTCATCTGGCATCGGGGGTGAGTAAAAGTTGTATTGGTTGTGACTGTTCCTCTCTCTTCATTATTGTTTTCATTTCTTCACAAACACACCCACTATAGAGAGTCTTAAAGCTTAATTTTTTTTATTTGTGTGCTCTGAACCACGACTGTACCCAGACAGCATAGACTGTTTTTTGTAGTGAATGCCGTCAACAAATTATGCAATTATGGCAACAAAAAAAGGGTCCTGTCTTACAGAGGCTGTTTGACAGGCTTTAATCTAAGGACGCCGAGATGCTGATTAGGGGGTGCAACGTGCTGGGAATAGCAGTGCGCCATTTGGAGGAAGGAATGGTATTCTGGACAGGCATGGGTTTCATCTTTGTCAACGCTGTCCAGTTGCCCAACGTCCAAACAGCGCTCACCGAATCAAACCTTCTACAGTCGACACAGAGAAACGAGGCAGCCTAACATAGAGCACACGCACCCCTGAAAAACACACAGGCCACCGGAGTTGTAATAATAAATGTACCAGGAGCCAATTAGCCTATTAAAGATTTTAATTGAACTGTTGATATATTGACTGGACAGGTCCCGTGACGACGACACACGGAGTATCCTGCGAGGCCAGCGACCTGGGAGAGCCTGGTGAGCTTCCAACGCAAATAGACCTGGGCAAAGTCACGCGTTGTTTACCTTTTCACTCAGGCAAATGCCCCGCTTTGCATACGGGAATACTACTCCAGTCAGCCTCTCCCACTTTACGGCTACGCATCGCGCAACAACAAAAATGGTGCGGAGGCCCGTCGGACCCAGGAAGGAAAGGGTAGTGACATCCGGAAGGGCTGCTGGGATTGAGTTTAAGACCTCTGGAGATTAGAGAACAGGTCATTCACATACACATAATCAAGGGGTTCGGTTTGACCGTGTGACCTTTTCCAGAAAGTTCTTACTGAAGGTGTCTCCTTATTTAATAGAGGAAGGAATTAATTCAATTTCCAGAACCTGCTTTTCGAGGAAAATCCTGAACAGTAGCAACAGTGTGCTAGTTCTTTGAGAGAGAGAGTGTCAGAGAGAGAGAGAGAGTGTCAGAGAGAGAGAGAGTGTCAGAGAGAGAGAAAGTGTCAGAGAGAGAGAGAGTGTAGGAGAGAGAGAGAGAGAGTGTCAGAGAGAGAGAGAGTCAGAGAGAGTGTCAGAGAGAGAGAGAGAGAGAGAGTGTCAGAAAGAGAGAGTGTCAGAGAGAGAGAGTGTCAGAGAGAGAGAGAGTCAGAGAGAGAGAGAACACACCCAAGCAAAGCAAGCTTGCAGGATGTCCTTCTGCTTCTAACAACCAAAAAGCAGTGAAACCTCATGTTCCAGGATGTAGCAGGGTTACCAACATAATGTATATGTTGGCTCGGTTCACTCTGAGCTGAGTTGGACACTACTTTCCTCAACTGAGTAGAGCCATTAGCTTGACAAAACAATCACTGTGATTTGCGACGATCCAACTGACTATTTACTATCCACAACCAGCTCTGCTGAGGCAAGGGAATAATTCTCAATGTGTACTTTCTGTTTGTCTTAACATGTACAACTTCTAACCTCAGAAAAGACTTTGTACGCACCAAAAGGTCAAAGGTCAAATGTTAATACATTGATGATGCAGTTTGAATGCTTGCATAATCTATTCCTTAGAACAACCACGAGACAAAATGTCTTACAAGAGACATCTGCCTTGTTTTTTTTGTTGCTGTGAACAGTGCGATGGACTCAGAGAGTTAACAGTTTGCACGCCGAGGGGAGATACACATGCAACCCAGGGCGAGAGAGAGGGAGAGAACGCAGAGTAGAGAGTGAGCAGTGTGCGCGGGGCGCGTTAACATAGCGTAGCTCATGACTGTGAGTGAGTACAGTAGAGCGACAGTGTTTCGGTTCCTCCCCGATAGCCCTGGAAGTAGAGTTTGATGCCGCTTTCCATGACGTCACCAGCAACAGAGCACAGAGGAGCACTTCAGGCCAGCTTTAAAGCAGGGACACACCTCTTTCACACGCTTTTACTTTCCCTCTCGTTCTTCCTCAATCACACACTAGGCTCTCCCTTTCACAACTCACACCCAAAAAACCCTCCTACACACACACAAATATGACTGTCCAATAATCTCATCACATATATAAAAAAACATATTGAAAAAAAATTATAATAATAAACCCCAACACCCGCAGAGTTACAGACACTTCAATCAACAGGCAATGAGCGTGTCCATGCCTGTCACAGAATCAAAGCATGGCGATCCAAAAAAGTGTGAAGGTTAATACATACTTCTACTTGATAGTCTGTGTGTGGTCACCATTTGTGCTTGGAATGCGTAAACTTTGTTCTTTTCTGGGGGGGTTGTGTTTAAAAAACATTTATGAAAAATAAGTACTACAAAAAACTGTTTCAAATAGGGTATTGGCTGTGTTTTTGTGACTTAGTTGACTGTCAACAAGAGTTAGTGTTTGCATGTGACGTGCCGAGAGCTGGGTTGACTTTGTCACACATTCCCTGTTCAGGACTTTCCAAGGAACAGTATGTGTAGCTTGCTAGCGTCAACAAAAATTTTACTCTGTGTGTGTATGTGTGTTGAACCAACAGTAAGGTGTATTTACCTGTGTCATACATAAGCAAAATGGTAAACTCTTTTTCCAACTACTCCCAAACCACTGAGCTATTCATGCTCGGTTTAGTTTAAACAAATAATGGGTTGCTTACTAGAATAATGAGTATGGAAAGCATTTGAGAGGAAAACTAATCCTGTAAGCCCAGACAATTGTTTGGGTGAGCTGGTTTGTTCTAAAAGGCAAACAGAAATGCTGATTATAACGCACATCACAAGCCGATAAAGGCAGGTCATATGTGTAAGGCATGGTGTGTCCTCTGAACTTTTCTGACCTCCTGTATCAATATATATTCCTGGTTACTTGTCAGTGCTTTTGTTTCCAGTGTGAATCTGTATCTCTGGCAGTATATGTCAGTCTCTGTCAATAGCTGTGCATCACAGAGCAGGGTCCTAAATGTACAGACGGGTGACAAAATGACACTGCCTCAGTAAGGTGTTGCCAGCATAGCTTCAATGGCATAGATATGAAAACTTAGATGCTTCGAAAATCAAGGTCAACTAGGCTTGCTCAGCGATAATATTGATATCCATCAACTTGACCTATTGATATTTACACAATTATAAAAAAATGGCGAGGTGGTGTAAGCCTTCACGACACAAAGAACTTATTTGAGGTGGATCTAAAAATGGAAGAATTGTGAAAGAACCAAAAGAGACACTGTATCAGTTGTGCCACAATGTTTTACAGGGATTATGAGTTATACTATTCCTATCTACACTCGTTGCATCGCACTCTCTCCTCTAATGAAAACAACACACACACACACAAACACACACACACAAACAAATTGTGTATTTCACGTGGCTGGTCTACATAGAATGCACTGCATTCATTGGCTGGCTCCAACAATTTTATTTTTTAAAAGGATTCTTGCACCACACAATCCAAAACAATTAAATGTATTAGTGCTGATCCAATTCAGGCGATTGGCAATAGACTGTTGTTTTAATTGAGCAGTTGCAAATATTGCCTATATTTTATATCAAGGTGCAGAGGACAACAGACTCATTCCTGATTGATTCAACACTAATCCATCACATGTCTATTATAATTCTTACTGACCATGAGATTCATTTATGAGTTCCAAAGGACTTATTGTGATGGCTACTGCAAGATTTCATCTGCCAACTTGTTACTTGAGGTATAGAAAATTGAAATAGACTACAACTTCCATTCCTCTACAGCAGTGTTTCCCAATCCTGGTCTTTGGGACCCAAAGGGGTGCACGTTTTTGTTTTTGCCCTAGCACTCCCACATCGGTTTCAAATGTTGCCCTAGCACTCCCACATCGGTTTCAAATGTTGCCCTAGCACTCCCACATCGGTTTCAAATGTTGCCCTAGCACTCCCACATCGGTTTCAAATGTTGCCCTAGCACTCCCACATCGGTTTCAAATGTTGCCCTAGCACTCCCACATCGGTTTCAAATGTTGCCCTAGCACTCCCACATCGGTTTCAAATGTTGCCCTAGCACTCCCACATCGGTTTCAAATGTTGCCCTAGCACTCCCACATCGGTTTCAAATGTTGCCCTAGCACTCCCACATCGGTTTCAAATGTTGCCCTAGCACTCCCACATCGGTTTCAAATGTTGCCCTAGCACTCCCACATCGGTTTCAAATGTTGCCCTAGCACTCCCACATCGGTTTCAAATGTTGCCCTAGCACTCCCACATCGGTTTCAAATGTTGCCCTAGCACTCCCACATCGGTTTCAAATGTTGCCCTAGCACTCCCACATCGGTTTCAAATGTTGCCATAGCACTCCCACATCGGTTTCAAATGTTGCCCTAGCACTCCCACATCGGTTTCAAATGTTGCCATAGCACTCCCACATCGGTTTCAAATGTTGCCATAGCACTCCCACATCGGTTTCAAATGTTGCCCTAGCACTCCCACATCGGTTTCAAATGTTGCCCTAGCACTCCCACATCGGTTTCAAATGTTGCCCTAGCACTTACACACTTAAGTGACGTAATCAACCTGTCATCAAGTCTTTAATTGGAATCCGGTGTGCGAGAGCTTGGGCCAAGCATTCACTCACCTGATGCACACTCAACTAAAACAGTGTTGAGTGTGAGTTGCTCCTAATTTTATCCAGCTTGGATTTGTCTTGCCCATGTAATTGTGACAAAAAGCATGCGTGAACTCAATGAAATCAGAAATTATTGAAATCTAAAGGTGTGAATAGCTACTATTGGCTATATTATAAAAGTTGATTCTGTGATAATTGCATGGGATTTACTTTTTCTGATTTTAATGTTGGGAACTCTGATAGGACTGCACTACGCTCAGTGTGAAATTGTATTTATTTTTTTACCAAGCTGTCCAATGAGCATCGTAGCAGAGCAAAGTCCTGCACTCAGCATTCAGTGTATGAAGGTAGCGAGTGAAGTCAGAGAAACATCCAAATCTGCCTGTCCACACACGTCTGTGTGGACCTGTCACTAACTATCACACTGATATACAGATAGTTGTTATTATTATACGTTTCAGAGAACAACTGAGGATGATTTATTTACAGTTTCAACAAACAATTGAGAATGGTTTATTGAGGGGGACGACTTTATGAGGAGGAAATTATGTTAAGAAATTAAAGTTAACGAGCAAGAGAGACTGGTGTACAGAGAGTAAGTATCTGTACATGTTACCATTTGCAATACATTAAAATTAACTTTGTAGCATTAAACACATCCAGACTTTTGTGTTGTTCATGCTGGCTCACACCCCATCATACTGCTGCAAAAAAGGGAAAAACCTATCCTACAATAGCCACAGTGGCCTTTTGGCTAGACTCTAAAACTGTAAATAGAGGTAGGAACAGCTTCAGAGTTTATGAAAGCTGCAGAGAATGTTCACAACTTTAACGTTTCCAAACAACACCAAAAATAGGGTAAATTGCTATATGGAGATACTATTCATTGTCCATTGGTGTCCAGACATATTTTCTAAAACGAAAGTGGAATTAAAATGATACGCAGATCATGAGTGTGTGTGTGTGTGTGTGTGTGTGTGTGTGCGCGCACGTGCGTGCGAGCGAACTTGCTTGCGTGTGTGCGCGCGTGACTACATCATGATTTATTGTCTAACAGACCCACATGTGGTTACTAAAATCTGTTTGGCTATACAGTAGCAGGTGGTTTTCACGGCATATCTCCACATTCTCCTTTCAAGCTTATTAAAAATATCCGGTAATAGCTAAGTCCCTACTGAAGTACATTACAATCCTGGCAATCCTAATCAGCCCAATTAAACAAGATGAAGTTGATCGGCACCGTGCTAGCTCGGTTAAATACACACCATATTGTAGCTGCTTAAATCGTCATGCCAAGGATCAGGGGGAAAAAAGAACACTTACACTTACTATGGCTCAACAGGATAGAATGGGTTGGGCACCTGCTGGTTCTTGTGTGACCAGTTTCAGATTGTATTCCTAGTTCTAAACTATAGATGTATCACTCTGTGTACCGTGTTCTAAACCATAGATGTATCACTCTGTGTACCTTGTTCTAAACAATAGATGTATCACTCTGTGTACCTTGTTCTAAACCATAGATGTATCACTCTGTGTTCCTTGTTCTAAACCATAGATGTATCACACTGTGTTCCTTGTTCTAAACCATAGATGTATCACTCTGTGTTCCTTGTTCTAAACCATAGATGTATCACTCTGTGTACCTTGTTCTAAACCATAGATGTATCACTCTGTGTTCCTTGTTCTAAACCATAGATGTATCACTCTGTGTTCCTTGATCTAAACCATAGATGTATCACTCTGTGTTCCTTGTTCTAAACTATAGATATATCACTCTGTGTTCCTTACTGTCAATAAACACTGTATGAGGCAACAGTGGAGTAACGCAACAGCTGCCAATTTGACTCGACTTCCCCTGCTAGAGAGGAAAAACGCTGCGGTTTCTCAGATGTTTCTCAGATGTAGATTGAGACAAGATATGACACGATATGTGACTGCTCTCGTCGCCTCGCAGCAACTGCCGTTCAGCGAGCCGAACGCAGGCCGGCGTCTTCTGCTACAGAGCAGACAGGCCTGGAGGAGAGTGGCGCGTGTTCAGCACTGGCACAACACGGGGGTGGAGGAGGTCAACGTACCTGGTAGAATTCCCGCAGCCATGTCTTCTGCAGGTTATCAGGCTGAAAAGAAAAGATACACTTGGTCAGTCAGGTAGAAGACAACACAGTGAATTGTACACTGCAGGGATACCATGTTTTCTCAACCCGTTTTGTCACAGTAACAAATATACACAAAGACAAAACACACAGATTAGGCCCTTTAGAGCACATGTGATTAAAAAAGAAGGGGACCATTAGGAGTCAGTATTAAAACAGAGGGGAACGGTCTAGTCACATTAATTATATCAATCTACAAGGCTTATAAGTCTGTGGGTTCATTTCAAATCAGCGGTCCATTTCTACAACTCTGTGCTCTTCTCAATGGGAAGGCGAAGTCCTTGCAGTTTGCCAACTTTGGCCTACTTTCACACACAGACTCCCATTCTCTCTGCCTTTCCACTCTAAAAGGCTGTTCCCGGGAACCTGGACTTGATGTGCTCTGCGTTGGAAATAGACCGAGCCCAGGGCTGTCTACCATTTAAGGAGAGATCTCCCCATGTCGATAACAGGGCCCTGATGAACAGGCAGATGGTGAGTTCACTCCACAGCCTAGACACTATATTACGAATGCTGGAGACAAGTCAAGCATCAAGCCCTGTAGCTGGTGACTTCAGACGCTTGTACAGTAGTAGGTTTATATGGGGGGGGGGGGCCCTGAATGACACCCAAACAATTGAAAAATGAGTAGTCTCCACAGCAACCCAAATAATCTGAGGGTGCAAGCATACCTTAACACCGAAACACAAAAAATGAACAAAAGGGGTTGCCCTGGCAACCCGCCTCCCACTAAAAACAGTGTTCACTCAAGCAAAATCCTGCAGACACACTTTCCTAAACCCCCGCATGAACTCGGGTGTCGTATCTGATCTGTGGCCAGCGTTTCCTCACACTCACCTTCTAACGGGGCTCAGGCTGTCTCGGGGAGTACCGGAGCCTTTCCAGACCCAGACAGAGCAAACTGACCGCTGAGGGATGCCAGTGGCCTGGCAGGCTAGCGTCACTATCAGGGCAACATCAGGGGTTGCGAGTGTGTGTGTGTGTGTGTGTGTGTGTGGAGAGAGCCAGAGCTCCATCTGTGTCCCACGGGTGCCAGTGAGAGCCGGGGCCCCGGACCCAGCCACATCCCAGCAGAGGGCTATATAAGGACATGAGCACTGGACCGTGTCATTAGTCACGCAGGGAGAGGAGAGAAAGATAGAAGGGTGGGGGAGTGGAAGTCTTACAGCCAACTGATCGTCTGTTTATGGTGTTGGGAATAAAGACATCAACCCCAGTGTCTGGGCACAGTGTCTGGGCACAGTGTCTGGGCACAGTGTCTGGGCACAGTGTCTGGGCACAGTGTCTGGGCACAGTGTCTGGGCACAGTGTCTGGGCACAGTGTCTGCGTGCGCGCTGTGTGTAATTGTATGTGCATGTGTGTCTGACTGAATTACCATACCAGGGATCCGTTCAGAAGGCCTCTTCGATCACACGGCCATTTCGGGCGGCTCGGCCTGTGTATGTGCCGTGTAACACCCACGAACACACGGGTCCACTGTACTAACACTGGGGGTAATAAAAGCCAGTCTGCCTAAGTCAACAGCACCAAAGCCCTGCATGAGCAGACCACGGTACATCAGCGGGGTGTTGACATAGAGCCAGGTCTGGCTGGACACACTAATGAGACAATAAAAGCTTGACTGTTGACAGTGCTCGAGACTAATCCCAGACTAATCAGGAGTGGAAAAAGCACCCATCTTGACGATTCGGAGACGAGGTAGGAAAACCAAGCCGTAACTGTCACTATGTATTAGGCTCCTAGGCGAGGTCGGCAAGAACCGTTTTCTAACTCAAGCTAATTAGGATGACGACCCGTCTCTGAGGCTGTGATGGTATCGTGGAACAGACTTTAGCCTGTTGGCTCTAAGATTGAAGACCCGGAGAGAGAGAACAGGGCTAAAGAAGGAGCATGTTGGGCTTCTCCTTCATGAGCTAAATTTGAGTGCTGCACCATGGTTCCCTCCCACAGATTATCAAACGTTAATTGGCAGTTCATTTGGGACGAGGTTACGCTGTCAAGTGGATAGAAATAGATATTATTTTCCCTTACTATCTTTGAAAGCGCCTGCGCTCGCCCTTTACCACCTCTTTCTTTTTCCCTCGCTCATCGGTTCAGTTCTTGCTCGACGGCCTACTTTCCAGGCAACATGGGAAATTAAAGATTGCACTTGGGTTTCGGCAAAAATCTACTTGTTATCGTCAACGTGGTAAATTCTTAAAGTGACCATGAAAGTACTGGGTTTTCTCAGTTTTGTCAAGCATGAAAACATACTCTCAGAGAGAGAGAGAGACTCAGGGGGCTAAAGGGGAGAACGAGGGAGAGAAAAGGAGGGGGGCGGGGTTCAAAAACAAACGTGTTGCCTGTTGCCCTACTGATGCAAAAGACCATGACATCATTTAGCAGAATTCAACATTTTGTGAGTTGTGCGCAAACGATGCATCACACTGCCATTGTAAGCTAAAACATTTCCACGGAGTAGCCATTTAACATGAATATACACAAAGGGTAACAAAGGTCATCTAGAGGTTTACTGTACCACGACCTCCCACAGAGTCTCTACACGTAGCCTGAACAATACCCCTAACCCCTGACCCCCCCCCCTTGTTTCCATGCCGTGAAGTGCCTTGGCATGGCCGTAGAACGTGCAAACTGACATTTGTGGAGATGGGAAATGACGCCATGGCTCTGCCAATCAAAGGCCGACCTGCTGATCAGCTGGGAACACATGGTCACCACATGACCCTCCTGCCTCAACAGTCTCCTGCCTCAACAGTCTTTCACAACTCGTTTGTCCTGCTTTCTTTTCCTACACTAACTCCACATTTCTCCACGGTGTTTTCGTTTCTGGACGAAATTGTGTGAGTAGCCAAATTTCTGCCCACATGTTATGATCCATCCTTCCAGATTATCCTCCAACCCCCCCCCTCCTCATTTCTTCTCCTCCTACATTCGCCAGGGGAGAATGCGCGGATCGGAAGGGCTGTTTACGTCCACATGTCAGGGAGAGGTGAGAGACTTGCAATAAAACCATGACAGGAGTTATTTTTGCACTTTCCACTATTAAAGAGTGCAGGCTAGGGGAGGCCATTCCGGCATGTTCCAATCCCCCGCGCAATAGGCTACATTTGCTCTGAAACCCAGACACTGATAAAAGCAGTTCAATGGAATGAAGAAAGAAGACTGGGGAGAGCTATGGGTCTGTGCCATAATCGTACAACATATTTCTCCTTCCACTATTAATAGGGCCAATTACCAGCTAGTGTCAGAGTCAAGGCTCTAACCTAGACTGCGGTAGTCAGCTTGGTCCCACAGACAACCCGGGAGGGAGGATCGACCAACACATTCGAGCATGCACGACCAAACAGAACAAAGTAAAAGTGACTGTCAGTGGACACTACTGTCTTTTAAATGGCCATCTCTCAGCTCCCCCCACTTCACTTCAAACTGGCTCCAACATCCCGGAAGTTGCGCTGCTGGGGACAGTTAAGAAGTAAACAAACAATCCAATCATATTTACTCTCCCCACATGAAAATGTTGCCTTGAACTACACAGAGTTTAAACTGGGTTATAAAAGCAATGGACCCACTTCTCGAAATCAACACCCTTTCTATCTGTAATGGCCGAGCACTCGAGCAATAGATTCTACTCCCAACTAAAAAGGATTAGAATGCTTTTCTAAACAACCCCAGTCTCCAGAAAGTACAGTACTTCACAGGGATTCTTTGTACCACTGTGATATTGCTCCAATAACACTCCGGAACAACATGGCTGACCTTAAAAAAAGAACACAAACAGCTTGACATCCAGTTAATTCCGTAGGAGTCAGGTTCACATCTTTTCATAATAACTTTATTTATAGAAAGTGACCTTAAATCCACATATTCTCTCTTATATGGAGTCATACATCAAACACTGTCACTTTCATCCTCCACAGAAAGAGTTATCAACAAAGGTTTACATGATAACCTGGTGCATCATGTCTGTAATGAACACATCTGTCACTGTTCTATGACAAGTTACAGCATGTAGTGATTGTGGGCTGAGATGTGGTATCTTTCACACACTGACAGCCTTTTGATTAGGAAAATGTACACAACATTAAAAGAGTACATTATTTTCTTTCAGGGGAACAAAGCAATATCTAAAAATAGCACCGCAATATGGAGGACATTTATAAAAAAAAATACATTTGCCAGGTGATGTTTCCACACTTGGATTTGGGGGGGGAAAACACTATGGTTGTGAATTTTTTTTGTAATACCCTTTCCGATTAGACTAAGGGCTGACTGAGATACACGCCAGCAGCTTCAGACCGTTCTGACATCATTAGGCAGTAAATTGGTCAACAAAAAACTAAAAAGCATTCGTCTTAGGCAGGATCTAGAGGGGAGTTGGGCTGGTAGGCTACCAAAATGAGACAATGGAGAGATGGAAGGTGGAGAAAGCGTGCGTGGCCTCCATGAAATCAACCAGCAGGTTCCCGTGCTCGTCTAGTCCTTCAAACTTGTGGCCGAGGGACTAGCAGTGTCCTTCACCACGTTGGGTAATCATCTGCCATCGAAATAGAGAGGCCCATTATAGAATTAATTAGAACACAGGCACTCAAAGAGCGTTCAGAATTAACCTCAAAACGAGCCCGTCTCCGCTGGGGTCTCAGGGAGAAAGGGGGCCGGGGGTATTCTCTGTTTCCGGCAAACTGTGTTGCATGTTGCTGCCTATGGCAGGTCTGAGTTAGAAAGGTGCTTCTGCATGATAGCTTAACACCTGTAAGTGCTGACTTTCGTTAGGAGATCGAGAGAATGGAAAAGGGATAGACAGTGGGTCTGGCTCAAAGGCTTCAAGATCTGCCTTTTCCTCGTCCCCACCACCTTCTACTGCACTGACTGATGAAGACTTAGGTTTAAAGATCAGAAGCTCAACACATGGCTTTTTCCTGGTCGGCTCTATGAAGGTCAATCTACGTTCCTACTCTCACCTATGGTCATGAGCTTTGGGTCATGACCGAAAGGACAAGATCCCGGATACAGGCGGCCGAAATGAGCTTTCTCCGCAGGGTGGCTGGGCGATCCCTTAGAGATAGGGTGAGAAGCTCGGTCACCCGGGAGGAGCTCAGAGTAGAGCCGCTGCTCCTCCACATCGAGAGGGGTCAGCTGAGGTGGCTTGGGCATCTGTTTCGGATGCCTCCGGAACGCCTTCCTGGGAAGGTGTTCCGGTCCCGTCCCACCGGGAGGAGACCCCGGGGAAGACCTAGGACACGCTGGAGGGACTATGTCTCCCGGCTGGCCTGGGAACGCCTCGGTGTCCCCCCGGAAGAGCTCGAGGATGTGTCTGGGGAGAGGGAAGTCTGGGCATCCCTGCTTAGACTGCTGCCCCCGCGACCCGGCCCCGGATAAGCGGAAGAAGATGGTATGGCTCTATGAAGGTCCATGCAATGACGCAAAAGAAGTTGGTTAATTGACAAAGAATCCTTAGTCTCTACACTGTAAGCTGGGATATGAAATACTATTGGCGTACATTCTGTCAGAGAGACTCCTACAAGATACCAGAGTGAATCAATCATACAATGAGCTGGGTTAAGTTGAAGCTAATTAGAAATGTTATGGATGAAACAAAGTTTTTTTTGAGTGACATATCAACTAAAGTCAGTGATTTTACAAGTCTTAGCTGAAAACACACAACACAGTAAAGTTAAATTTTACTCAGTGAAGTAGCTATCAGCAAAGTTAAGGCTAAAACAAAGCAACAAGAAAAAGTGCTAGAGAGTAGATAGATTTTATGTAACGTTTACTAAAGAATTAAAAAAGATAAGAGAGAACATAGTTGAATTGTAATTTGAGCCCATCGACCAGTAAGGAAGTTACACCATTCATTATCTTTGAAATACAGCTAAACACATTGCAGATGTAGAATGGCCAGTAGAACGCATATCACCTAAGGATTGCTTAACTATGAATTTACATTTTTTGTTTATTATTATTTGGCGGGGCTTTAAATTTGAAAAACAAAAAAAGGTAAAACATTTACCTCGGAAAACTGACTTCTTTTAAACCTACATTTAAAGAAGTCAATGCCTGCTTCAGTAAAATACAAAAAAATAGATATGAAAACAACCAACATTAAGTCAATGCATATCTTTCTGAAGATAGGATATTATAGTAGGGGGAAAGATCTTTGTTGACAAATAATACATATTTCAGTGTCTCTTTAATTAGTTCACTGTTTTAAAGTGAAATGCAAAAATGTCCAAAACAACTATGTTGATGATTTGTCCCTTTTTGTTTTGTACTTTAAGGTAACCAACCGCGAACCAGATCCAACCAGTGACGCCAACACTTTCTCTAGTTTACTTACTGGCTTAGAATCTCCTTTTGAGGCAGAGACATGAGGGGAAAAATAAACACCTGGAATGAATCTGCAGTGCTTGATCTGACACTGCCTATAAGCCTGAGCTATGTATAAACCCTTCTCTCTACTGCAGGATGGATGACAGGGGAACCTAGGGATATCTGTACAAAAACAGTGGGATTAAGCAGGTAGAAAACCTAGGTCAATACACCTTTGTTTAAAATAAGGCTTATAGTCTTCTTTTTTTTATGAACATTTGACAGACAATACTGGGAATGCTTCCAGGGGTGATTTAACTAACTATTTCAATATGGACCCTCTTAAGAATCCAAAACAAGTGGCTTGAAGGGCCTGAATCATGATGGGTGAGGTCAGACGGCACAAGCATTGTCAGACAAACATGGAGAGCAGTTGACCAGGAAGATGTGGGGATAATGGGTCAATTTAGCAAAGGCAAGTGGAATCAAATGCTTGGTACAGAATGAGAATTGAATTTGCCTACAACCAAATGGCCTAAACAGGGCCATCTGCAAAGGGTTGTAAAGGAGTGATTAAAAGCTAGGATAAAGGCAGAAGATAAGATGGATAGGATATGGTTTGTAGTGTCTTTCTTTTTCTTTCTCTGCATATACCAGAAGGTAAACCATTGAAATGCCTGCACACACGCTAGTAAATTGTTTAAGAAATCAAGAGAGTAATATGGTAGAAGCAGGAAAGGTTGTCTGTGTAGCTAGATGAATAGTTTGCATGCTTAGCCGACTGGCTAATGGTTACTGTGACATTCACTGTGTTAAGCTGCAAAGCAGAAGCCAAAACACCACTCGAACCCTCTTGATATTAAGAGATTCCTGTCGCAATTTCTTTTCCCAATTTTTCTCCCCTTTTTTCTCCCAGCGGGGGACAGTGTGTCCTCCATTCCACATCTCTGCTCTTATCACACCACTCACCCAAACAGAAAGTACAGTATTTACCAGCACCTACATGCAAGAAGAGAGGGCATTCACCAGCCAACAACTACAATCGAGCTGGCACCTGAACAACCACGAGTAACCGCTAGAGCGCAACAAGACAACCCAGTCTGACGTTCTTCCCACCAACCCCCAATGGGCACTGAGCCAGTTCTGCATAGTTCTGCCCAGTTCTCTGTCGGACCCCTGGGCGATGGCAGAAAAACGTTTCCAGGATCAGACTCTTTGTTGCAATGACGCAGGTCTGTGACTTCTGCCACATCAGGAAGTGAATGTGAACTTCACAAACATTATGTCAACCATTTCAAGAGGAATACTCCCGGTCACCTACGAGTGTGGCCGTCGAAGGAGAGACAAGCAGATTTAGAAAGCTGGAATCCAAGGCACAAGGATGATATCTGTCTGTATGTTTTCTTTCTCCCTGACCGCCATGTCTCATGATGACGATCTAGATGCAGGCCTACGCTGCGGCCATTGAAGCTCAGTGGAATCATCTGAAAACGAGCAGCTCTCCTTTCAAAAGAAAAGCAGCGCTGGCCTCTATTCATAACACTCCCATACATATTGTCTATAGGATAATAAATTGCCCTCCCGACATTGTGGAGCCGTCCGCTGAGATTCCATCCCCAGTACTGTAATCTTATGTGCTATACATGGTTATATTCAACAAACCTGAAGGTTAGGCCCTCACGAGAGACGTGGGATCAAATAATAAACGCAAATCTATGCAAATTCTTCAGCTTTGCCCAAAAGAGCTTCCTGTAATTCCTTAGATATCTGATGTTAAGGGGGGTCCCGCACATGCCTGAACCTCGAGCACTCCGATATTAAATTACATCATTACCCCACCCCCCCCATTCATTCATTTGGATTTAACAGCCATCTGTCATGTGTTGAATCACATGGGTGACTGTGTTATGTGTTCAATTGGAGCATGTGTTTGCTGCATGCCCGACAGATCCATTGGGTTGGCGGTCAGACACTTTTTAAATGTCAGGGGCCACAGGTGAAAAAAGTATATTCATGACGTGTTTGGAGGTCTTTGTTTTTCGATCTCAGTGGGGTAGGCAGAGGTGATTGTGTAGATACTGTTGCTGTAGCATATTGATTGTGGGAGACCTGGCATCTGTGTTGAATCATAAGTGACAATGAGTGTCCGTGGAGCATGCAGTACATTCCCAGGAGAGTTACTGGTCTTGTATGTTGAAGAATGATTGATATCGCATTCTTTCAAGGCAAAAAGCAGGGAAAGTCTTACTGGAGCAGAACAGTCATGGGCGAGTCCATACGAATCAACCTGAACATTCCAAAAACGTACATCAAGTAAACCATGTTAAACCTTATTAGTATGATTGCCAAGATTTGTGAGTGCAGACTTTATTTTAGCGGTTTACATAGGAAACTGCATGAATGTTGGCCATTGTAAAGGTCTCAAATTTTCAGCCTTTCAGCATTTCAGCCAACCACACTTTATGGCTTTTAGAAAGGGTTCACAGAGCAAGTTTTTCCACTCACAGATGTTAGTTATGTAGATTAGATGCTAAGGAAGCAACCTACCCAGCAGCACCATCCAACATTTGACCTAACCACTCCTGCACCCTAGGCATACCATGACAAGGACATCTAGGTTTTACTATAAATGGTTTCCTCTTTGACTGACAGCAGCCTTTTTTAGCATGATGATATTTGAAACGACCAGTGTGGCTGTGATTAGCAATAATAACCACTCAGGCTGTACCCATTGTTTCCATTCGGCCCTGAACTTTGCTTGGCACCCCTCCAAGATAAGTATATCTAGGGGAAACACTGATAAGCACAATTGGTCAAAACATCAACACAGGCACATGCATGCGCACGTATGCACAGAAAGAAACAAACACACACACCCCCAGCAGTATTTTAGCAGATGTTCATTTTTTGGGGGTGACAAAGATAAGACTCCTGGGAGACGGAAATCCCCGCTGCCATAATAGACAAAGAGGCCATCCTGCCAAGCACAGAAGATAACCTTTTGATGCACATGCTGTATCCTAAAGGAGAAATACAGATGACCCTGGAACATAAAGAACTCTTTCTGCTGTGTGACTCAAATTTGTGGGCAAATAAAATGTATTACAAGCATTAAACAGTAAATCCACAAAAATAACCAATTGACATTATTTACGTCATTATCACTCATCACATGTACAAAAGACGTCAGAAATAGCAGCGATGCTAATCACTTATTAATTTCCTGGTTCACATCTAAATTTAACAACCCCCATGTAAAGACAGCTGCGGCTTTGTTGTTGGCACCTTATTACCTATTGAACAACCCTACCATAGTATTCTTAGAACGCAGAAGGCTGCAGGCCTTTCACCTCCCCCTACCACCCTCCTAATTTGCCCTATGACCTCTAGTCTGAGAGCCATCTGACTTCAAACGTATAAAAAAAAAAAGACTAAATCCCTGAGGTGTAATCTGTGACTAATCCATATTCTACAAGAAGTGACACATGTTCGTGTTGAAAGAGGAAATAGTTTTTTAACAAGGTCGTATTTAGCTGTCCATGCATAATCCATGGGTGGGAGATAGATCCAGGCTGTCACAGATTCACATGATGAGGCTGCCCTACTTTGACAGGCTTTGAAGACTCACCCGGACCCCTGCCTGTCTCTACTCCACAGGGACCTTGGTAACTCGGCCCAGTCCATCTCTCATAATTGACAGCGTGAACAACAGGATGTGTAAAAGGCAAATTGGCTGAGCATCTTTATACATTTAGGAGAAAATAAATTGCCATGACAATAATATACAAAGACGTTAAGTGGATGAGACTAACTAGATTAATGTAAAAAGCTGTTTTTAAGGGGAACAGGTGATTCAGGAGCCTTTTCTCCCGTGTCTGTACAGGTCTTTGATTTACACTGGTGTCCTGGATTCTAAATGCTCCAGCTGCATAAAACATAAGAGTTATTCTTGTCCTTGATGCAGAGACCAGACAAGATAGGCGCCCGAAATAACTATATTTACAGGTAAATAAATGTTTTTTTTACATCCAACAGACGCATATCCAGAGCAAATTACAGTAACGAGTGCATGCCTTACATACCGGTCCTCTGTGGGAGTCATAACTAAAACGCTTACTCAAATTGTTTATGTTAATACATTCTCGTTTCCAGCTACAACCTGGGAGCCATTATGGTTAACTGCCATGTCAAGGGCAGGGAATTTTGTAGCCATGTATGCTTGGGCGTTCTATCTAGCACCCTTTCGGTTCCAGGGTGGGATGCCGTACCCACGAGGTTACCACTCCTAAACAAACAGGAAGACTGGGTTTTCCTGGAATTGAATCAAAGTGCCCCGATAAGGTTTTCACTGGAGATGCGCAGCGGCCCCCCGTTTTGCCACGAGTTATTAAAGAAATACTTCAAGTTGGTCGAGGCTTGATCTCGACAACACCGACCGACGGTAAACAGGAAAGAGTTTGAGAGGGCCGTTACGTGTGCTGACCGGTATAGGTGGGTGAGTTGACTTCCCTGAGGTAGCGATCACAACGCGGACACTGAAACGAAACCACGCTACAATTCCAACCTGCCCTCCATCTCTCCTCTCCGTGACACATCGGCCTTCCGATACAGCCTTTTTTTCAACTTCCCAAACTTTCCCATATGTCTCCGGTCCTCACTGCTCCCACATTTCCACCTCTCCTCGGTTGCCCTCCGGCCCGTTTTTTCTCCCCCTCGTGTTGTCTGTCCCGTCGTTCTTATCTGGCGCTGCTCTCCTGCACATAGCATCCTGTTTGCACTGGAGCAGGACAAACATTGTGTCTGTGTGACGCAGAAGACATTTCACAGGCTATCACGTTTACTGCATTGGCCTGATATCTCTATAATTGGACACTTCCTGTTGCTGGGTCATGATGTGGGGGGGTGGGCAGTAAAGAGTGAAGGGGATAGAAAACAATTATTCCGTCAGTAATATTTCCATCATATCAGTCTCTCAAAGTCCATAGCACAAAAACAACACAGTAATAAGAAAGGCAAAACCCACCCCACTGGGATCCAAAACAAGACCCGCAGTCAGCCTGAAAAAGAACAACCTATCTATGTGCAGAATAAGTTAACATTTCTCACATTTCTCATAAAAAAGGTCCTCATCCCTCAGAAACCAACCCTCAAACTTGCCTGAAAGTGCTTCCCGGAAAAAAAAGAAATCACAGAAATATGTAGGTTTCCACAAAACCGGGTCATAAATCTCATTAATCATACAACAGAACCCCGGGACACCACCACCGTAGAGGTCACAGGAGCCGGGCCGAGACCCTGGACGCCAGCCACTGTGATGGGACAAGTGGGTGGGTGTGATCTGGAAATCTGCATTGCTCCGTCGCAAAGGATTCTGTCAGCGGTGGTTCCCAGGATGACCCAAACTATTTAAACATGGGTCAAATCTACTCACAGACTGAGTGGACGCTCCGCTCTCGCTTGGAGATGCGTGCGACGGCTTCTCATTTCCCATGGCCTGTCCCCTGCCACTGAACTCTGCTACCCCTCTTCATCATCATCTGAAATCCCGGGACACTCATCCCTGCAAAGGCCCTCCCAAGTCAATTCCCTTTTCTCCCCCTGTACTGCACAACGGCTACAGAAAGGGTGAGCCCCAGTCATGTCATTACAAAGGCCCGTCCGGGGGAGTCGTGTCGGCGGTTGCTCATTCAAATAACGCTGTGGTTCAGAGTGCATGCAAACGAGACGGTTAAAAGACACTTTTGAGGAACTTCCTCTCTGGAACACGCTCAGCTCCAGGCTGCTCACACAGAAAACCAGCACACCGTTTCCATCATTAACCAAATATCGCACAAGGGTGACTTACAATTTCACAACTCTAAAACACCCTTAGTCGCTGCAGGAAAAGCCAGATATGCCTACCTACCTATCTGTGGAAATGTGAAGCATCATTAAGAAATATAAGACATGTTAATGTGGACTAGAAGTGGGACTCGATTCAGTGCGCAGTCTGACTGTCTCTGATGTCTGGGAGTTACCTCTCTTGGTGCCATGTGCCTCGGCTCACAGCCTAATCAATTTCACAGGTTCAGCAACCATTCATTGGAGATTCACGTCTCTTTCATCTGCTTTAACCACATCACCCTGACAGCCCGAAACTTCCGTCAAGACCACGGATCAAACAGAATGAAATTGAGAGGACAGGCAGGCGCGGGCGCACACCCACACACACCCTCGTGCACACCGACGCACCCACACCCACAGAGCATACACAGGATGTGGAATATACACTACGCAGCATAAGGGATTGGTAAACAGGAATTGAGAGACAAAGTGCTGTCTAATCTCTGTGCTCCAGAAGCAGTGTAGGGGCGCGCACACGCGCACGCACGCAGCAATAAAAGCAGACAAAGACAGACAGAAATAAACCTCTATAAATACAGTGATTGTGACAGATGCAAATCTACGAGCACGTAAACCTGTTCTGAGGCATGACACACATTCATCATATTGAACGATTCCAGGCGAAACCAAGGGAGACAGCTGGGAGAAGGGTCCTTGGAGAACACACACACCAGACTAACATCCTGGTGGTCAGGCTGACTATTTCAAACCCGGCGGGATCATTACTGGACCCCCGCATGGTTCAACCTTGTTCAGGCTGAACGCTTCACATCACAGCACGGTAAGGCTGTCGATGCAGCCTCAAGTGGCCAGCCTACTGGTCGCCAGTTATCCCCGCCATCACAAACCAGGCTGGTTCTGGGCATTAGCGACATAAGTGACATACTGCAAGTGGTCGATTAGGGCCCCCACCAGCTAGCATCATGTGTATTAGAGGATCTAGGAATCACATAAAAAAGACAATACGAAATCACTCATCAAGCTTTATAATTAATCAGAGTCAATATTATTGTTGTCTATTTTTGTTGTTATGCATGCACTAGCATAACATGTTCCTGTTAATCTGACTTGCATTAAAAATGCAGAAGAGCTATATACATATTACAGACTTGTCACGTTTTCTCTCCATCCTTTCCTTAAAGCCACATCATATCTCCCTCTTGCAACTTCCTTCAGCTGTACTTGGCCCTGCTGCTTGCGCTGATCCTGCCTTTTCACTTAAATACATTTACATTGTTAGTGACATAAATATGTTAATGTAATATTTTGTACACTGCATATTGTATATATAATGTTTTTGGTGACAGTACATACCCTATGCTAAATGTAACATTTTTGACAAGACTATTAAGGAGATATGGAAACGTAGAACACCTAACACCAGACCGGACATCATGGGCTTTATTCAACAGGGCACACAACAGAAATCAGTTTGGGGATATTTTGCAACAAAGAACCGAAAATAGGTCTTCTTATAAAACAAGACCAGGTAGGGTTGGTCCAGCAGCTAAACCTGCTGCCTCTGCCGCAAATGGCAACTGTCTCTATCAAAAACAGCAGAAAACACACAAAAATGTATCCATAAAAATAGCAAGGCAATCAGTTTTCTTAAGTTTGGTGCTTAATGAAACGCATCCAGGTCATATGGGATCCTTCTGGAAACCTTCTGGAAAGCCCTAATAATTGCTATATGAAAACGATGTCTGTCACCAACACTCCCCAGACAGCGAAGATAAGGCCTGTCTTGCTACACTGACTCCTATTTACATGAAGCGCATGCAATGTTCAGCAGACCAGTCGTAGGGAATTATAAAGGCTTCCTGACTAGAATCACTGAGCCACAGCATTCTGTCAAGTCATGTGCAGACTAATTCTCCTACTCTTCCCGTTCCATCTTAAAATCCCTCTTCCAATCAGTTAGTTGGCTTCTCATGTGGTACAGTGCTTGCCAAAGCAAAAATTGGTGCAGCTGGTGAAAACAACTTAAGGAATTTCACCTGTATTGTATCTTCTAACAATATAGAAAACAGAAGCCTGTAAATAATTGAATTGATCCAACTAGACCTGACAACATGAGTATTTTTAGGTTTGCTACTGAAACTAATATTCATCAGAGCCAACCAAATGTCCAAAACGTTCAATGACTGGTATGTTTAGGAATGCAATTGTAAGTGGTATGAAGATGGCATCTCAGGCAGTTTCTGGCTGGTGAAACCTGCTTGGAGGAGCTGCTACTGCCCAGAGGCAGACGGTACTGGCAGCACTACAGAGGAAGGAATAAAGAAAGCAAGGAAGTAGGGAAGGAAGGAAAAAAGGAAGGAAGGATGTAAAGAAAGGAAAGCAAACAAGAGCAGAGAGAAAAAAAAGTTGTGTGAGACCTGATGTCCCCACAAAGACAGAAAAACCTGGAAAAGGGGTTTTATAAGGTACCATTAAGGAAAGTGCAATTTCCACCTGAGGGTTTATGTTTAGGTCGAATCCTACAGTCGGGTTTAGTATTTACATATAGATTACACACACAAAAATAAGCCTGATGATGAGTGGAAAATTGGTTCTCTTTCTTTAATAACACTATTTACTACATTCATAACCAGGGATTGTATTCAACAGAAAAAAAATAACAAAAAAACCAGAGCAGAAATTACTTGAGCATATGGGATGCCTACTCAGATCAAAACATTATTGGATTAATTATTTCACTCTAAATCTACCAAATAATCTACCAAACTAAAAGTAATATGTCAATAAGATTGCTAGTCAATATATCGGTACATTACTAATGATAAGGGTATGGGAATAGGGTTGGGGTCACATTTAGGGCTAGGGATTAACAAACCATACATAAAGTGGGTCTGAAGTTACCAAGAAATAGAGACCAGATCTACATAGAGCCACTCTCTAGAGCATTAACAATAACACACATGTGGTTAAGTGCTCAACATTGTGAGAGGAAAACATGACAGTTCCCTAGGGAACCCTAGCATACGTCACAGTCCCAGAGAGAGATCAATGAAGCTAAAGTTAGTTCAACACAAATCTCAAGCTAAAATGCCAATGACCCAGACACCGATTTATTCTCTGCCTCTCTCTTATTGCCTCAGCCTCTCCAGTTGCCTAACCCTATCCAGTTGCCTCTGCCTGCCTCTCTCCCCCCGTGTCTCGGCCTGCCTCTCTCCCCCCGTGCCTCGGCCTGCCTCTCTCCCCCCGTGCCTCGGCCTGCCTCTCTCCCCCCGTGCCTCGGCCGTCCTGTCTCTCTCCATGCCTCTGCCTTCCTGTCTCTCTTCATGCCTCTGCCTTCCTGTCTCTCTCTCTCTCTCTCCCCATGTCTCTGCCATCCTGTCTCTCTCCATGCCTCTGCCTGTCCCTCTCTCTCTCTCTCTCTCTTCCCATGCCTCTGCCCTCCTGTCTCTCTCTCCATGCCTCTGCCCTCCGTCTCTCTCTCCGTGCCTCTGCCCTCCTGTCTCTCTCTCCATGCCTCTGCCCTCCTGTCTCTCTCTCTCCATGCCTCTGCCCTCCTGTCTCTCTCTCTCCATGCCTCTGCCCTCCTGTCTCTCTCTCTCCATGCCTCTGCCCTCCTGTCTCTCTCTCTCCATGCCTCTGCCCTCCTGTCTCTCTCTCTCCATGCCTCTGCCCTCCTGTCTCTCTCTCTCAATGCCTCTGCCCTCCTGTCTCTCTCTCAATGCCTCTGCCCTCCTGTCTCTCTCTCAATGCCTCTGCCCTCCTGTCTCTCTCTCAATGCCTCTGCCCTCCTGTCTCTCTACCCATGCTGTCTCTCTGCAAGGAAATTAGGTAATAACTCTTCACTGTCTGTCTGCTTCCCTGGGCAAGGCCACAAGAGAATTTCCTCCACCACCAGCAAGTAATAAAAGGATGTCTTCAACAAAGATACACTTGTGGGAGCTATAAATAGGCAGAGAGCACGAGGGGGGAGGGAGAGATGGTGCTGTCCAAGGGGGTTGTGTATTGTTTGAACGGTCCAGAGTGGAAACTTTGGCAGAGTAAACAGGGCTGGGTAAAACAGTCAAGTGATAACCCCTCTCTGTTGTTCAACAGGCTGCAGAGAGATAAGGACCCCACACGCGCACAATCTCACACGCACTTGCACACACACAATCACGTGCGCACACACACACACACACACAATCGCACGCGGACACATGATGGAAAAGGAAAGCCCATACTGGCATTAACACTAGTGTATCGGATACAAGGAACATGGACACATTCACATAGGCTGTGTTAGTACACAGCCATCCCCAGCACGTAGTGGAACGGCTTCCAGTCATACATCCTGCTATTTCAGTAACTCTTTCACAACTAAGTAAACATATCAACTATGTTCACGTTTCTTAGAAGGGCCCTTATAACTGGAGAATGACAATAATTATGCCACTAGTATCCCTTCAGCAGAAACTTGGGGCCTGGCTTTTTGAGCTCCTCCAGAGCTCTGTCTAGATTGTAGGGATCGTAGGGAAAATAAATATTTCCATATCGTGAAACTGTTTTTGAAGATTGTCTTATTTTGACATAATTGATTATACTTTGAATACCGAATTGTTTTCAGTACTTTCCTTTCCATGATCAAAAACTATTTTGTACTTCTGTAGCACATGGTCAGCATTAAGGCCTGGAACATCAAATCACAACCAAATTCCAGCACAGAATCACAAAACATGTTCAGTCTTAAAAAAATCACAAGAACAGCAAGACACATACTATCACCACCTATGTAAAGTGACAAAATTGTTTGACGAAGTCACCGGCCTTTCACAGCCTTTACGGATCTGTTCTAGAAGAGAGTTCAAGTGTTAATCCATGCTTAAGGGAGTTTTGGTCAGCTATTTGTGCAGTGGCCGGCGTCGGGTGAGTAGTGTTGAATATTATGGATGTGGCGAAGGAGACAGTGGGCTGCAGAGCAGAGTGGGAGGACTAATGACACCATAATAAGGAGGCACTACATCTAGGATGAGGGATCCCAGGCAGGCTTTGAGTCAAACGCATACAAATTCCAATCAATTCTGAATGTAAAACCAGTCCTAAGTTTAACCATCCAAAACATCTGTTTTGTTTGAACTGTTGCAAAGTTTGACAGACAGATGCGGCACCATCTGGCTTAATTATAAACATCAAGGTTTGTGTGTATGACATGAAACAATTGTGTGTGTGTGTGTGTGTGTGTGTGTGTGTGCCCTCCACAGGCAGGTGTAAATGTATGTCCACAGGACATGCTGCCTTAAATGACCACCAGTCAGTAAAACTGAGCAATAGCAATGTTAATCTAGAGAGTTGTCTGAAATCGTTCTGCTCCTTTGTTGAGGGAAATCCGAGCAAGCAGCAGTCAAACGTCCACTTTCCCAACAGGCAGATTTGACATTTATAGTGCGCACGCACGCACGCACGCACGCACACGCACATGCACACGCACACGCACACGCACATGCACACGCACACGCACACGCACACGCAATCCCTTGCACACATCAGTACTTCAAGGTAACTAAAAAAGTAAAATTAAGCAGGGGCTCTGAATGACAGTGTTGCTCACTTCTGTTCAGGACGTTGGACAGATGTAACATTAGGACGTGTTGTTATAGGGGCAGCATGTTGCTAACTTCTTAATCAGTTTGCCTACCAACCAACCAAAACGTATTCAAACACACCACGGTGATGACAAAGTAAATGCATGTCGTAGGCCTTGTTTTCTGCTGAACAAACAGTCTCATGGGAAAGTGTGTGTGTGTGTGTGTGTGTGTTCCACGCGTGCATGTGTGTGCAAAAAAGGGAGAAATACAAGTGACTGATGGAAGTCAAAAATTCAGCCAGCAGAACATTGCGGTACCACCTATCTGAAGATATGTAAAACCAGACAAGGTTGGAATACGGAAGGTGGAAGCCATGGCGTTTGGATCCATGAGAGAAATCCACCCTCTGGGGCCCACACAGCACATAGGCTCTCCTCTCTCCTAAATAAATTAAAAAAAGAGTCCCCTACTGGAAGAAGTCAGAGGTGAAGGGGATCCATCAATCCATTACAAGTCTGATAATGGAACTTCAGCGGATGTGTGAAGACGACAAACTGTCATGTTGTAGCCTGACAGGGTAGACTTGCTTTCCAGGGTGTGTGTCCGTTTGTTCAGCACACGTTTCATAAAGCTGCAGAAGCAGTGCATTTGGGTTATGAAGCCGTTTTATTTAGTCAAGAGGGCCACATGCGAGCCGAGCTGTGTGAAGGCAAAGCTGGCAGGCAGGGAGATGTCTTCACCAGGGTGAGTAGGAGGTGTTCTATTATTAAACACATTTGGCTTTCCAGGAGAACCGTTGGGTAGGATAGTCAGAAGGCTTTTTACCATTCGCCGTGCGTCCAAACAAGTTGTCATAGTTTGACTAACGACCGGAGATATCCGTTTGGAGTCATGCACATTATTCAGTGAAAACACACAGGGGTGATATACTGTCAAACACACATCGACATTATATGGGGCCATCGACCCAATTATTCCTATAAACATTACAATGCATTTCAAAGGACCAATAATGAACCTGTGTTCCTTTAGCACTGACACACCTAGTAATAGAAGAGACAGGGAAAACAGGCTGTCCAATCTAATGTTCCCTGGTTCTGTTAGTCAATACAGCATGTACCTGCTGTGACAGGCCCCACTAAGGTTAATCAAATGATTTCTGCAGGAGGAAGCTCACCTGGCTACCTGCTTCAAATATGTTGAAATTCTTGCGACAGGGCGAGTATGGACATGCATGCAACGAAGCGAGTAGAGTCAAACTGTTCTCACGAGGCATGGCAGACATAAGAACGTTTGAGTGAACCTATAGGATATATCCAACCACAGCTTTTAGGCTAGATACATCTCACCCCCCCCCCCCCCCCCCCAACTCCTAGCATCTGTGATGGCCTCTTACTGGCTTGGCCAGCGCAGGACATAACCCTATACACCCCTTATTGCCCAGCTGATGTGAAATAGAAGACTCTGCCTTGGTTATTTCAATTCCCTTGTTGTACAAGACAATGTGACAAAAAAGTGAAGCACGTCTGTCTCCGAGCACTTCCTATGAAAAGCACACATCGCACCTTAAAACAAAACCGGTCTAAAACCCACAGAAACCCTGCAGAACCTCTGCCCTCTCCTTCCTCTCATCCACCCAACGGGGAGAGACATGACTATTACCCCCTATTAATTAGAAGTCTTGATGTAGCGGGCCCAGATCAACATGGTTCCTGACTCCCATGCTATTAGCTCGGTTCACTTGTAATGGAAGTCTGTGTCAGGGGCTTTTGCCTGAGGTGGACAACCGAACTAAGGTGGCAGGGCATGAACGTCCACACACAGACACACCGATGATGTCTATCTCAAGCAGGCAAGTGTGAATGGCATGACAGGCACGCCTATAACATGAGGCTTTTGGGAAACACAACGTGAGTTCTAGCCTGGGACAGAAACGTTATTTTGGGGGATTCCTCTCGACACCAGTAGGAGATGGGGTGGGGAGAAGATAGTGTTTTCACGGGACAGTGGAAAATGGGACAGAGGGCTCCACAAAGACACCCGGGCTATACACTTCTTAGACAGCTGTAGTGTACATAGGCAGTGACTTCCGCAAGCATTCAACCTCTGTCAGTCCACTTGGCAAAAAGACCTACAAATATGGACCCAATCAACTTCATCTAAAGCCACAGGTTTTAGTGCAAGTGCAAGTGGTTTTCAGGCTGGTCGAGAGGGAGCATGTCCATTATAAGTCTTCCCTCCTCGTAAGTCCTAATGGCTCTTAGAGTGGACCAAAGAGGCACACACGGACGCTTCCAGCCATTATCCCGTTTCCTTATCTGGACGGTTGAGCCATTCTCAACACTCCTTCTCTTACCCAGATAGAGAGTCAGTGGGTCAGTGCAACCTATTTGTGGACAGGAGGAGAAGGGGGTTACTGGAACAGTTCCCTCCTCTGAGCTTCTAAAAACACCGGCCTAGTCCACTGACTGACCGCCTGCCTGTTTTCATTGTTTAAATCAGCAGACTAATGGAACAGATGCTTCATTCTCGGAAGTCAAAGAAATAATCCCACCGGCTGGTTTACGCTGGACCTATCGTTTCCTGCCCTCAGCTGTGCTACCAGGCCACGGGAAACCGGTAGACCCTGTGGACTTCAGCTCTCACTGAGGCTTTGGCCCCTATCCGCTAGACAGCAAACGGTGGAAAACCAATGAATATAGCCCTGGTACTGCCAACTAACCGGTCCTTCTCTCGTCACCGAGCTAGGCTCTTGTCAGTGCCGGTTGAAAGACGACAGAATAAAATGGAGAAGAGGCAGCGAAGGCAGTGGACAGCCAGGGTGACGTCTGAGCCACAAGTCCATACCCGGTGTAGTTCAGGTCCATCTGGTTGGACAGACCGATGGCAGTAGGCCATGTCTACAAACGCTGTGAACTGACAAGCTGTTGGCGAGGCAATGTGATGAGCGTATGACTCAGTTGTGAATTCAAACATGAGTGACGCAATGAAGAGGAAAACCCTGGTACAGGAAAGCAATGCGTGACACAGAGAAGGGAGTATCCCACAACACAGATACAGATCAACCTGAAGAGGAAAAAAAAAGATCTGCAAAATCAACACTTGGTCTGCAGAAAGTCATTAAAGCGCATGCAATGTTTCTACGGTTTCTGAACTGTTATTGAAGAGCCGGTCATTGTCAACAAATGGGCCTTGTTCTTATCGATGTAATGGTGTAGCCTAGTCTTCTGAGGTCTCTGGAATACATACAGTTCTCTTCTTCCAAATTACGGGTGGTAAGAAACAACATCTAAAGGTATGTTCTGAGGGTGCAGGAGGAGAGTACAGACAGCGTACAAAAATAGCATCTATCCAGAACATTTAATTCCAGCAGCAGCATCCCAACATTGGGACTCTGTAGCATTATAAAATCAGCAGAGATGGTGATGTCAACTAAAAGCATCAGTTTGTCAAAGCCTCCACTCTCAGGAACTCTGCAATTTTCAAGTCAACCACTGGCTGATAGTCGTTCAACAAGCCTAGCCACTTCATGACAGTATAAATTAGGGCAGTGGTTCCCAACCAGGGGTACTTGGCCTCTCCACAGGGGGTACTTGAAAGCACTCATGACACCATAGACTTACTAGTGAAATTAACATGAGGGGGTACTTCAGGGGTACTGAAAGCAGTGCAAAAATATTTTGGGGGTACAGTAACAGAAAAAGGTTGGGAGACACTGAATTAGGGGACATTGGTCTTCCTCCATTATAGAGTTCCTTATTAACCAGCCTTGCTTCCCAACTTTTCAATGTCCACTTCTGTGCAATTACATCATCTAAAACACCTAGCAGCCCTACTCTTCCTCAACAAACTCAACGGTGGATAAGACAATCTGACAGGACAAACGTGTTGTTCTAATCATCCTCACACCAGTTTTAATTTAAAACACACAAATTGTAGCCAAATAACCTTCCGCCACTCTAAACACACACCGCAGGCTATTCAATGATATTATCCACTTAGCCTGCCCCCATTATCTAGCATCAGTCATGTGATCTGGGCCTAAATATAAACCAACATCATTTTCCACTACTGTAGCTATTTCTGTTCCGTCTGAGATTAACATTCTTTAGCGTTTACAGAAAAACACAATTTGCTCCACTCTACGGAGGAACTCCTTTAGTACTCTTAGTAATGGGCTTGCCAATGGTAGCAACATGAAAGTCCTCTTTACCTTCATATAGACACTCTGTGCTTGATGGAATAAGTCATTTAGGTTTCCAAGCCACGACATGGCAGCAGGGCCTATACTGGGACAGAGGTGCAGGGCACCAGTTTTCACATTTTAATTAATAGCTTTTCTACCATCAGTAGTGTAAATATGCCGGCTCACTGAAGTCTGGATCCATTTGAAATAAGACAGGCTGTGACAGCCAGAGCTAATGAGCTGTCAGAGGACTGTGAAAAAGGCTGGTGCACCCAGAGAGGGCACACAGCACAGCCCATGTGCCCATACTGTAGAACAGTACCACAGTGGGTCAATAAGGAGATGAGCTGCTTCATAAAACATCAAGGTCAGCAGAGACATCAGGAACTCTCTAAATTATAGGAGCTTTACTACTTTATGTGAAGTGTATTGGTAGTAGCTGAAGAAAATGTGCCTGGCAACGCAATCTCCTTGCTTTGGCCAAATGCACACTCACAGATGTTAGTTTGTTATCCACAAGGTCTCTGCAAATAAAAATAGCCTTAAACCTAAGAGATTGTAAAGAAGGCCAACCAATCTCATCGGTCCCCCAAAAACCGATATGCAACATTTGAAGAAAGAAATCCTAATTGGTCTTGATAATCTGATTGGTTAGAGATGATGACATCATTTATTTTGAAATCCCATAAATGAGTAATGGAATGACCCTCAAGCTGTAATATGTAGCGATAGAGTGCAGCAGAAAACTTCTCGTTGAGTCATCAGGCAAACAGCAAACGACATCCAGGTCTGATTTTCATGTGACGTACACTTTAGGCATTGGCAGAGCTGTCTCTTTAGATTAAGGTAGGGATAATGTTGACCTTTATAATGGCAGGCCCAACCTGCATCTGTGTGAAGGAAGGTGCCCTCTGTCCTCAGTCTAGAGTTCAAAAGTTTAGCAATCTACTCCACTCCACCATTTGGCGATTGCATGCCAGAATCGGGCAACATTTTTCAGTATTTCAGATTGTTGACTGCTGAAGTATTAAACATCCTTCCTCACAGTAAAGTTTGTTTGTCTGAATTGCCAGAACACTGTTATACCAATCCTATTTTAAAGCTATCCTGGTGTGAAATTGCTCCATTATTGGAAATTCCAATCACAAATAAAAACATGAAGCTCAATGAATCACACATTAAAATCAAACTCTAAACACAATCACACATTTTTACAATTTCCACTAAAACTGCAATGCAAATGTAAAGTTTTTCTAACAAAATGATAAAACTATCCAAAACTTGTTTTAAAGACCTACTCTACATTAAAATATGTATGCAGAAAGTGTGGATGATGACCCATCCTATGTCCAAAAATATCTATTTCAGAAATCAAACTAAAGTAAGTGGACTGTCACAGAATTACAGGAGCCGATATAATGAGTCCCTGATCTGTAATAAAAACCACTGCATTATATAAGGACTATGGGATGTATTCATTATGATGCAGATTCTCCTGCTTTCCAGGGTTTAATCAGGGCATCAGCGAGCTGGATCAGGGCATCAGTAAGCTTCTGGACAGTCTGTGATGCTAATTGGCGGCGTCGGATGCACTGATACATAACGTTCCAGAGGTTCTCAGTTGGATTCAGGTCTGGGGAACGTGAGGGCCAGTCAAAGGCATCAATGCCTATATCATCCAGGAACTGCCTACACACTCTGGCCACATGAGGCCAGGCATTGTCCTGCACCAGCAGGAATCCAGGGCCCACTGCACCAGCATAAGGTCTGACGATGGGTCTGAGGATTTCATCCCGGTACCTAAATGCAATCATGGTAGCATTGGCTAGCACGTGGAGGTCTGTGCAACCCTCCAAAGATATGCCAGACCATCACTGACCCACTACCAAACTGGTCAGGCTGGATGATGTTACAGGCAGCATAACGTTCACCACAGCATCTCCAGACTCTTTCATGTCTGTCACATGTGCTCAGTGTGAACCTGCTCTCATCTGTGAAGAGAACGGGGCGCCAACGGAAGACCTGCCAATTGTGGTGTTCCCTGGTGAATGCCAATCAAGCACAGGTCCCACTAGAGGATGTTGGGCCCTCATGCCACCATCATAGAGTCAGTTTCTGACAGTTTGGTCAGAAAAATGCACACCAGGAGCCCACTGGAGATCATTTTGTAGGGCTTTGGCAGTGCTCCTCCTGTTCCTCCTCGCACAAAGGAGCAGATACCAGTCATGTTGCTAGGTTGATGGCCTTTTACGGTCCTGTCCAGCTCTTCTCGTGTAACAGCCCATCTCCTGCTATCTCCTCCATGCTCTTGAGGCAGAACTGGTAAACACAGCAAACCATCTTGCAATGGCATGTATGGATGTGCCATCCTGGAGGAACAGGACTACCTGTGCAACCTGAAAGGGCTGCAGGTATCACCTCATGCTACCAGTAGTGACAAGGACACTAGCAAAACACAAAACCTGAGAAGAATCAGTCAGGAAGGATAAGGAGAGAGCAACTCTCTGTGAACACCAACTGCAAAACCATTCCCTTTTTGGAGATTGTCTTGCTGGTGCCTCTCCAGCGCACCTGTTGTCACTTTCATTTGCACCAAAACAGGTGACAATGATTCACAATCGCTTATGCGTCCTAATTGAAAAGATCGACATCCCTGAAGTAATACTGACTTGGTGTTATATGGTAATGATTATATGTTCCCTTCATTGAGCAGTGTATTCTGAATGCACTTATATATATATATATATATATATATATATATATATATATATATATATATATTATATATATATTATATATATATAAAAAACGCAGACTTGTCAGTCACTGATGGCGGATGGGGTTAGCCTACAGGTGGTAAGAGTTGCTTGAGAATTACAAATGTTTTCCATTCCAATAAATGTTGAAACTACTTTGAACAATGGCAAAAACCAAGCACTAAACCAGCACAGGCCTAAGCTACAAAATGACAAAGTTGAACCAGACACTAATGTACTATAGAATAGCAAATCCAAATTAACAAACAGAAAAGTAGGTGTGCAACACATTCACAAATGTAAATAAAGGACTAAAACTTGACCTTTCCATTTGAAGTTTGCCTTCCAACATCTGAACCAGCACTGTCTGCTGATGAATGTTTGACTTTGCCTCTGGACCTATGGAGATGATAAATGTTTGACTACCGCATCCGGGGAACTCGGACGAACATGAAAAGGACGATGAAAGATTCACATGCAGCTGAATTCTTGTTTGAACATCCCACACACCTTTCTTTATTGAGTACTTACGGTCATGTTCAGTCAATATCGTCAACATGGGGTGAATGGGCGCGTCGGTTCCAGGGAACTTTTCTACTGATAGTGATCACTAGGTTATCACTGAAGGAAGAAGAAGCACGCTGCTTAATGGAGGAAACCCACTAATATAATTGCCATTTGCATGTTTGTAAACGGCATACTAAGGTGTCTTAGAAGGATGTGATGCCACCACAAGTCACAAAAATATTTACTGTTATGCCTTATATTGGAGGGATGATTGATTGGTTGACAGGGAGAGAAGCTCTCAGGTGTGCACCATGTTAATTGTGTTGAGATCTAGTGACGACATGGCTGATGGATTATATTGTTTTCATGTTTTACAAAACAAAACACTATAATCCTGTAAGAGACCACTTCCATCAAGACAGGAATGCTATTTCATAGGTTGAAAGAGATCCCTTTGAAAAAATGAGTATTTATTGGTAAAAGACAATCATTTAGAATGTCTGTGTATTTGGTTGACGCTAATCTCCCAGAATAGCTGTGTATTACTGGTGTTTTCCTTGCAATCTAACATTTGCAAACAAGAACAGGGATGCACCTACAAGAAAAATCATGGCCGATAATGATATTCACAAACCACAATCGACTAATGTTTCATGGACAGGTGTGGGCTATTTCTTCGTTATTTCTTCACCAATTAAGCAGGTAAAAGGTCTGGAGTTGATTCCAGGTGTGGCATTCGCATTTGGAAGCTGTTGCTGTGAACCCACAACATGCAGTCAAGGGAGCACTCAATGCAAGTGAAACAGGCTATCCTTAGGCTGCAAAAAAATCCATCAGATAGATAGCAGGAACATTAAGAGTGGCCAAATCAACAGTTTGGTACATTTGGAGAGAAAAAAGAACGCACTGGCGAGCTCTGCAACACAAAAAGGCCTGGATGTCCACAGAAAACAACAGTTGTGGATGATTGTAGGATCCTTTCCATGGTAAAGAAAAACCCCTTCACAACATCAAGTCAAGTGAAGAACACTCTCCAGGGAGGTAGGCATATCATTATCCAATCTACCAGAAAGAGAAGACTTCACAAGAGCATATACAAAGGGTTCATCACAAGGTGCAAACTATTCATACTGTAAGCCTCAAGAATAGAACGGCTAGATTAGACCAAAAAACATTTTAAAAAGACAGCACAGTTCTGGAACAGCATTCTTTGGACAGATGAATCTACGATCAACCTGTACCCGAATGATGGGAAGAAAAAAGTATATTACAGATGTTTTACAGATGATGTGGAACATGGTTGAGGTATTGTGAAGACATGGCCATGCATGGCTTCCGATGGTATTGGGTCACTAGTGTTTATTGATGATGTGACAGAAGACAGAAGCATTTGGATGAATTCTGAAGTGTATAGAGATTTATTGTCTGCTCAGATATAGCCAAGTTGATTGGACAGTGCTTCACTTTGCAGATGTACAATGACCCAAAACATACTCCAAAAGCAACCCAGGAGTTATTTAATGCAAAGAAGTGGAAAATTCTGCAACAGCCGATTCAATCACCTGATCTCAACCCGATCAAGCATGTGTTTCACTTGCTGAAGACAAAACATAAGGCACAAAGACCCACAAACAAACAACAACTGAAGATAGCTGCAATAAAGGCCTGTCAAAGCTTCACAAAGGAGGAAACCCAGCGTTAGGTAATGTCCTTTGGTTCCAGACTTCAAGCAGTCATTGCCGGCAAAGGATTCTTGACAAAGTACTAAAAATGAACATTTTATTTATGATTGTGTTAACTTGTTTAATTTAATTTGAGCTCCTGAAATAAGGGGACTGTGAATGAAAATGGTTGCAATTCCTAAACATACATTATTTTTGTTCAACCCCTTTAATTAAAGATGAAAGTCTGCATGTCAATTACATCTCGGTTGTTCCATTTCAAATCCATTGTGTACGGAGCCAAAATTATGAAAATTGTGTCAGTGTCCAAATATTTCCATACTTTCTAACTTGCATTTGTGGATGTAGCGACATACTGTTTTCACAGAAAATGGTTTTCAGAAGTGTTCCTGAGCCCATGCAGTGATGTCCATTACAGAATAATGTCTGTTTTAATGCAGTGCCACCTGAGGGCAAGAAGATCATGGCAATCCAATATTGATTTCCGGCCTGGTCCCATATATGTACCATAGATGAGGAGATCCCCAAACACTAAAAATGTCGCATTAAGAAACATTATTCTTAAATTGTTGCACTATTTGCCTGCGGAGTCTTTCACTCAGTGGTGAACCCCCCCATCTTTACTTCTGAAATACTCTTTTTATAAGCAATCACATTACTGACCTCTTGCCAATTCAACTAATTAGTTGCAAGATGTTCCACAAATTATTATAATAATTGTTTTAAATAAAACAACTTGTCCAATCTTTTGTTACCCATCCCAGCTTTTTTGAAACACGTTGCTGGCATAAAATCGTAAGCAGGCATATATCTTTCAAGAAAAAATGAAATGTTCTCAGTTTCAACATTTTATATTTTGTCTTTGCACTATGTTCTATTGAATACAAGGTTTAAATGATTTGAACATCATTGCACTTCAGTTTTCTTTACATGTTACACAGCGTCCAAACCTTTTTGTAAAAAATTGTCTTACATTTATCTATCATTTGTTTTTTGCAACGATTATTTATTTGCTTTTGGATTTGGACATAAGTTTGTGAAACTGTATGCACATATTTGTTTATTGTGATTTTATTTGACAGTTGCATTATATATTTGTGACATGGTACTTACAAGTTTGCAATGTTTTGATCTCTAACAAATAGTTTTCATTGAATTCTTCAGTGTAAAGTTGTCCCATATTTTGGAAGTCTTTGGTTGTATGCGACTTCCCTCCGGTGTAGCCTCCACTTTCTCGCTGCGTCTTGTGTAGACCCAACTAATCTATAGTGACCTTCATTGCGAAAATATGCAATTATCAACGTTATCGTAATTTTTATGGATTACTTATTGTAGCCCTAAATTGACCATTACAAAACACTTTTGCATTTATGTTAGCACAGCTGAAAAATGTTGTGCTGATTAAAGGAATGGCCTTCTTTAGACAAGTTGAGGTTCTGGAGCATCAGCAATTGTGGGTTTGACTACAGTCTCAAAATGGCCAGAAACAAACCACTTTCTTCTGAAACTCATCAGTCATTCCAAAATATTCCAAATATATCATACAACGCTAAGTACTTAAAACAGACCAGCGCCAACTGTCAATGAGGCAATGTGATGGTCTAGGGGTGTTTGGGTGATGATAAAGTGGAAGATTTATACAGGGTAAAAGGAATCTTGAAGGAAGGCTTTCACTCAATTTTGCAACACCATGCCGTACCCTGTGGACGGTGTTTGATTGGAGCCAGTTTCCTCCAACAACAGGACCGTGATGCAAAGCACAGCTCCAAACTATGCAAGGATTATTTAGGAAAGGCTAGAACAGTCACCAGATCTCAACCTTATTGAGCTTTTATGGGAGCAGCTTGACCATATGGTACGTAAGAAGTGCCCATCAAGCCAAACAAACTTGTGGGAGGTGCTTGAAGAAGCATGAGGTGAAATCTCTACAGATTACCTCAATAAATTGACAACTAGAATGCCAAAGGGTCAGCAAGGCCGTAATTGCTGCAAATGGAGGATTCTATGATGAAAGTAAAGTTTTAAGGACACAATTATGATTTAAATTAGATTAATTGCATCTAACCTTGTCAATGACAATATTTCCTATTCAGTTTGCTATATTTCCTATACAAACTAATTTCATGTATGTTTTCAGGGAAAACAAGGACATTTCTAAGCGACCTCAAACTTCAAATCGGTAGTGTATGTTATATTCTTATGAACAGGCCTTGGCCGATAGTAACCACAAACAAATATAAACAGTCAAGTCTTACCAATGCCAAAATGCATCACCAGGAGCCAGGAGTTACAACAATAAAAAAAGCAGTATTTTCTAGTGGGTGTCTTAACACACATAATGTGTTAAGACACCCAAAGCTTAGTAGCCAATAGGAGTGGAAATTTGCAGTGTCCCTGCAAAACAATACCACGACAAGTAGGTCATGACCCGATGTTATCGCGATGCTGAAGATATTGTAATTCTTTAAGTATTAAGATTCAATACTGTTGTAGCCTATACTGAGATATACTTTTTAATTTGAATGAGGAAATCACCATATCAAGGACATAATATATTTTGTAGAGGTCTAAAGCAAAAGTTAACCCAACAAGAGAAACCTCCAATTCAAACAGATTAATTTTGAAAGCTGAGATACTCAACAAGATTTTAATATCAAATAATCAGACTGCCTGTTGTAGCCTTTACAGTAAAAGAGCTGGCTAGTACTGAATGTTGAATATGATGATTGTGTCCACAGTCTGACATGTCATTAAACAAAGAACTGTAATACTGATGTGTATCAATTTTTGCGCCCAACATAAGAAGTCAAGACGGGTACTCTAAAATAGCCAGTGTAAGAACCCTTGGAGGGGAGGGAGAGAGTCTCTTCAACTGTTTACACAACATTGAAAGTGATACAAGGTGTTAGGAGCTGTAGCTGGCTCTACTAAAAGGTCATTGTTAACACATCAACATGCCAGTAAAGAAAATAACCCTCCATTTATTCTGCTTACAATCTATGATTGTCACTGAAGCCAACAAAGTATTGTACTTAGGGTTACTCAGTTGTTTAAAGCTGGGGTTGACAACCGTGGTCCTGGAGTACCAAAGGCACTTGGTGTTTTTGATTTAACTGAGATCAGATATGTTGAAAAGGCTACTTGCTATCACTAAACCATGATTAATTAGCATAGGTGGTTAGCTGCAGTGACTGGTTAGAACAAAATCAAGCGGGACTTGTGGCACTCCAGGAAGAGGGTTGCCCCTTATGTACACCTACAAGTGTAGTAAGTAATAAGAACAAAGAATGTATAATTCATTCCAAGTTGAAAGTGTCTTGAAAATGAAATGGGTCATGAAAAGTTATTAGAATGATACTAGGAGTGAATACTGAATAAACATTAACAGATCAGTAAGGTAATTCAAACAGACTAGTCAAGCCTAATCCTCAACATGTTGTAGGTAGGGCACAGCTTTTAGACAATATTCAGTTTCACTTTGCACATATATCTTGTGAATGGCCTACATGTCTGTCAACGAAACCTTTCCATGATCCTTCGTACAGTGGACCCATTTACAATGTCAGATGAACGTTCCCTATCTGAATATGTGCAACAATATGTAGCCTATGGGCAAACAAAAAAATTGCCTCAGTCATCTCTGTTAATCAAACCTACAGATACAAAACAGGTACTGTACAGTAGGCTACCTGAAGAAACCAACACCATTTCTCTGTCACTAGAAGGATTTTCAGTAGCCTAGGGCTATGATATTAGGGTAGAACTACTCCCAAACCCAGCTGCAGTACAGAATAGAGAAAGGTCCAAAACATGCAGACGACCATAAAATAATACCCCCCCCCCCCCACCCTACCTCCCAAGAATAACTCAGTTTCTGTAATGATAACAAGCGTTATCAATCTTAATGACTTGGGAGGCCCACGTTATGCTTTTACTCATGTGAAGTAATGTGCAAACGACCGATCATGACATATCATGGGCTCAGTACACACAAGCACATCAATGTAAAGACTTCGTTAGAATAAATGTTGCCAACACAACAGGACAAGTATTAAACGTAGTAGACAAGGTATAGAAATCTATCGCAGGCAAAGGAACTCACATCTTCAAAGAGCGATCCGACGTTGGCTGTCACGAGCAGTATTCCCGAGCCTGCTGTCAGCTTCCCCGCCATAATTCTTTCCGAATCAGATGTGTAGCGTACTTTGACTGTATATAATTGAAAGTAACACGATTCGCTAAAGATTTCACGAGCCTGGTTCGGTTAAAATACTGAGGAATTGTGAATGCAGCCAGGTTTGTGACTGCTCGGCTCACTCATAACTAGCAAGGCTCGTGCATCTAGTTGGTTGCTGACGGTCTGCTGCTTTGTTGATGTTTCGGCTACTTTTTCACATTTATAGCCATCGTTAAAAGTTGCCGTTTTAATCCATAGCGACTACTTGACTCTGGTTCATTTCAATGATGCGTGTTTCCCTGGCTTTTGCAGTGAAAAAGTCTCCCTCGTATGCCGCGACTCAGAAAGGACCATTGCCTTGATTGTTTAGAGAGGATAGGCTGGAGTCCTTCACTGTCCTGACGTCACCAAGCGAATGGAAAGATGTAGCTTTTTTAAAAGGGCAACGCACCACTACAAACGCAGAGCAAGAGGCTTCCTGTCAGAGATCCCTTACGCGACTTGGTGGTGCAAAAAATTGGTGAATTTAACTGACCCTTCTCCTGACCAATGAATTGCATTCCCTATGAAGCATCTGTCATATCACAATATCATAAACATGGACAGGTGATCACTGACCGGTGTTTTGACAGATAATACAAGATTTAAAAAATAAATCATCATCAAAGTAGGAAGATAAACGCACTGTAACCATTAGCTCACATAAACACTGGCTATTAAGAAAAATTGCAAATAATAAATGTTACCGTTGCAGTATGTCAGTGCAGGAAAGAAGGCTTACATCTTTTTTATTTTTTTATTAAAGATTACACTAAGCCACTAGTTGTTGTTAAACTGGCAGCATATATCATGGCCTTCCCATTAACAGTTAGCTCCGCAGGTTTGTCATTTATTAGCCTGTACTACTAACATTTCTATAAGCTGGAATGTGGAAATATTTTCCTTTTTTTGGGAACCATGTCTCCTTAATCATTGCTTAAAAAAAATTGGTGGGACCCACTTTAGGGTATTTCTCCAAAAATGCTTAAAATGCTTAAAATAAATATTATTTATTGACATGTTACTCAATATACATTCAAACTTGACATGAATAAGTTAGGGCTTTGAACATTCAAAATAAGAAAATTGTCATACCCTCCCCTAATGGTCTGGACGAAGTGAGGTCCATTGGAGCCTTTAAAATAATACTTGGCAAGCAACAGGTCAGAACATACAATAACTAATCAGAGTGAGTTATATTTCATAACAAGATGACAATATGGTGGAGTTATGACCCAAAAAGGGGAGATGGGCAAATAGGGGGACACAGAGGAAGTCCCTGAATGTTTTGGTGTGTTTCCACTTTCGAGGGTTGTAGGACACATGGCTCATTGAGATTTTGTAAAGCGAGCAAGGAGATTAATGCCATAACAAGTTATTCAAAGTGTCGACAGCTGTGTCTGGCAGTGTGAGTGTGTTTGTGCGTGCGCATGCCGTGTGTGTGTGTGTGGTTGGGTCGCCTGTGTGTGTTGAGAGAAAGAGCATATTGGTTGCCTGGCCCTTCCGTTTTATGCTTTGCATGTGTTGGTGCTGGCAAGAGACACCAGGCGTGACCAGTGTCTGACCTCTCAGCCACAGACATAAGGAGAGTAATGACCCTCCAATTCTTTCCTGCTGTCTTCAGTGAGAGCTAAGCTGTATTTATTTCAACCAACATGAATAGGACACATTTAGAAAGATCCCCCCCAACCCCAGTTTCATAAACAGAAAAAATGAGAAGCCCCTTACTTGACTTTTTTCAGGAATGAGGGGTAAGGGAGTAGATGTTTGATTGTAGCCTGTTAAGTTGCCAACTCATTCTTCATTCAGTTTATGCGTTTGTATGTTTTGATTTATTACTGTATTATACTTTATTCTAAAGTGTATGGTAGAGTAGCCACACCTTTGTTTTTGCCTTTATTTTACCAGGTAAGTTGATGGAGAACACATCCTAATTATCAGCAGCAACCTGCAAGCAATGTGGGATAACTGCCTTGCTCAGGGACAGAACAAATCATTTTTAAACTTGTCACCTTGGGTATTCAATTCAGCAACTTTTCAATTACTGGTCAGATGCTCCAATCATAGGCTACCCTGCCACCCTATGTTACTTTATGGTTTTCACAGATATGGTGTAAATATGGAGGGAGTGGGGGGGACAAGACAAGTTGTTCTTTTTCCATTTGTATTAGCAAGGGCTGAGGGATTGTCAAGACTGTAATAACTACGTATTTGCCTCTTTACTTGTGTTATTGAAACAGTGTAGATGGCAAGTGTAAATGGCTCTTAATTGAACTGCATCAATGAGTGAGGATCTTTGCATATATCATAAGAGTTTAGCTAATGTGCTACATGAGGCCCACTAAATACTACACCATTAGCTCTAGACAGGATATCCCACAGGGGAACAAAGGGTGGGGGTTGTGGATTTGTTTGTGTGTGGGTAAATGTGTGTGTGTTTTATACCTATTACTGATAAAGGACTCCAACTTCTAACTAGCTTAAGTCCCTCCCTCTCCACCCGTGGTCATGGAAAAAATTATGTAGGAATTCCAGTCCATGAGCAAATATGTGCACTTTGACCCCTATCCTCCACTGCTCAAATTCACTGAACTAAAAATAGAAAAGAGCTTTGATTCAGCCCTTTTCAGACTGTGGCAACTAAATCTGAACTTTAGATTTATGTTCATATGCTTTTCACATATCTTTTCCCATGACTGTCCTGCTGCAATTTGAAAACAATTTATTAGTATATGGCAATAAATATTTTAACCATCTATAATTGTTATTTGGTTAAAATTAAAGGCTCTTTGACAGGGTATTTAATGGCTGGTAATACAGAGTTACATACAAATGAATTAGATTTTTGACCAGACAAGCTTGTTTTGCTTCTTCTTGCTCATTGTTTATTTGTAACTGACACAGAGCTCTCCAACTGTCAATCCCATTACAGGTTGAGTTCAAAGAATCCTTCATTTGAATATTTAAAATAAAAATGTCTAGGATTGTATTTTCTTCTATCAGTATCAGGTACATCAAGTAAAAAAAAAGTGAAATTCTCCTTTAAATTTGACCTTTTTCTGATTCTCCCTTTCTTGGCCTCGGTCAATCCCACTGTAAGTCTGACCTATTTTTGCAACCTATTTATGTTATCCCTTCTCCTAATGTACCCTCTCTCATCAATTAATTTGGAGCACTGTGTTCTTTTGGGACAACATTTCGGTAATTTTTTTAGAGGCTAGTGGACTAAATCAGGTTAATTCCAGGGGGATCGACTGAGACTATTTTCTTCTTTCAAGTGGTTACTGTGTTTCTTTTCCAAATACAAATACATGCAAGGGCTCCACCACATGGATTTAAACTGTCCAGTTATTATAACAATTACTCACTCATTTGAGCTATAAATTAAATAAGTGAAATATTAAGGAAGATGGTTGATCTGTAGTGTTGCAATGCAGGTAGAAATAGGAAAGAAAATATTTTGACTAAGAACTCCACAAACATTTTTATTTCACCAAACAACGTATAGACAAGCTCCTCAACATTAATTCATTTTCTTTAGTATTCAGTTAATCACACTGTCATTGCTGTCCTTTTAAACCTTTTAGAAACTGACATGCCACTAATATACGGGGGAGAAAAAACAATACCAACCCTGCAAACCACAACCTGCATTATGTTAAATTAATTTGGTCATTCACCTCCAGATTCCAAACTAAAACTAAACAGAAGAGCCCTTGTAAATATACTATGCAAGATTTAGCCTTTTCCTTTTCTTGTACAGGATACTGAAGGTGTAGAAAAAAGGTCTGTGTAGCTTGCTATTGTCAAACTGGAAACAAACGCTCTGTGTTCTCTTACAACCCCTTATGTAAATGCTCTACAGAGTTAGACTTAATTGGCAAAATTGTGGCTTCTCTCAATCCCTAAAATATGGATGGTTCAGGCTCTTGACCGACAGATGTTTGTGTTGCAGCTCATTTTAATCAAGCATAGACTCACCATGTTTCTCACTGTGTGGGTGTGCTCGCCTCTAAATGTCTTAATCCCTTACGAAGGAACAGTAGAAATAAGTTTAAGTACGGTAGAAAAAGATATACTTTTTTAAATAGCCAAAACCAAATTAGATAAGAGGGACAATTTGCATCACTGTTGTAATAAATATAATTTTAGGCTTGGTCTATTTCCTTGGATTTGTATTTGACTGATATGAACAAGTGGATTTTTTTTGGACCAAGCCACTGTCCAGGATTAACAGTAAAATCATGACCAATCATCTTGCCAAATACTGGTGAAGGATGTCCATCTTATAGTGAGCCAACTGTTTAAATTCTGGCTTATTTCATACTCAATTAATAGAAGGTATTTATGAAAAATGAAATGGTGTCCTATTTAATGATTTATGTGTGGTTATGTGAGGTCTTTTGTGTTAATGTTTAAAAAATATATATACATTTTTACAAGAAGCCTAAAAAACCTCCTTTGTAACTATGCATGTATATAACCTAGTAGTGTGTTTTGTGTTCCAGAAGATGGCAGTAATGTTTCCCCCACACAATCCAGACTATTGACAATAAACTACAACATTTGTCCACCAACTACAGCTATAAATGTCAAATTACTAACAAATCCTCAAATATAAAAATCACAATTGACAGAACTATGTGGCATTAAACAAAACAGTAAATTACTTATTTAACAAAATTATTTACTACAAATTGTGTTTTCGAACAGCCTTTTGAAAGCAGAAATACATTTATCAAATGTATCCCATAATGACAATATCAGGAATGAATACTGAACAGAGAAAAATACAGAGAGGTGTTTGAAGAAAGCCTGGTCCAGATTGAGTAGGACCTCAGACTAAAGTGAGGATTCATCTTTCAGCACAATAATGACCTGAACCAAACAATCAAGACAACGCTGGAATTACTTTGGGACAAGTCTGTGAATGACCATGAGTGGCCAAGTCAAAGCCTTGACTTAAAAGTTTAGCAACGTTCCCCATCCAGTCTCACACCAATTGAGAGAGTCTGCAAAGAAGAATGGAAGAAACTGCTCAAAAGACTCAAAGCAGTGACTGCTGCCAAAAGCACTTCTACAAAGTATTAAATAAAGGGTCTGAATACTAATGTACATGAGCTGCTGCAGTTGTTAATTGTCAATAAATTGGCACATATTTCATATTCATATTATGGGGCATTGTATAGAGTGATGGTACTTATAATGAGGAGAAAGTGAAGAGGTCTAAATACCTACCAAGGCACTGTGTACATGTCTGTCTGTCTGTCTCTGTCTGTCTGTCTACATATATACAGTATCTCACAAAAGTGAGTACAACCCTCAAATTTCTGTAAATATTTGAATAAATCTTTTCATGTGACAACTCTGAAGAAATTACACTTTGCCACAATGTAAAGTGTACAGCTTGTATAACAGTGTAAATTTGCTGTCCCCTCAAAATAAATCAACACACAGCCATTAATGTCAAAACCGCTGGCAACCAAAGTGAGTACACCCCTAAGTGAAAATGTTCAAATTGGGCCCAATTAGCCATTTTCCCTCCCCAGTGTCATGTGACTCGTTAGTGTTACAAGGTCTCAGGTGTGAATGGGGAGCAGGTGTGTTAAATTAGGTGTTATCGCTCAGACACTCCCTCATACTGGTCACTGGAAGGTCAACATGGCACTTCATGGCAAAGAACTCTCTGAGGATCTGAAAAAATTAATTGTTGCTCTACATAAAGATGCCCTAGGCTATAAGAAGATCGCCAAGACCCTGAAACTGAGCTCCAGCACGGTGGCCAAGACCATACAGCGGTTTAACAGGACAGGTTCCACTCAGAACAGGCCTCGCCATGGTCGACCAAAGACGTTGAGTGCATGTGCAGTATCCCCTCTTTACTGTGAACGTTCAGACTGGTGTTTCGCAGGTTCTATTTAATGAAGCTACCAGTCGGGTGACCTGTGATGGCATCTGTTTTTCAAACTAGTCACTCTAATGCATTTGTTCAGTTGTGCACTCCCACTCCTCATTCTATTCTGGTTAAAGCCAGTTTGCACTGTTCTGTGAAGGGAGTAGTACACAGTGTTGTATGATATCTTAATTTTCTTGTCAATTTCTCACAACAAATAGCATTCATTTGTCAGAACAAGAATAGACTGTCAGGTTTCAGAAGAAAGTTCTTTGTTTCTGGCCATCTAGTCTAAAGAAGGCCAGTTGCATTGCATCTTTAATCAGCGCAACAGTTTTTTGCAGTGCCAACATAATTGCAAAAACGTTTTCTTTGTAAAGCACATTGAATTGCTATGTATGAATTGTGCTATATAAATAAACTTGCTTGCTTGCTACATCCCAATCTTTTTAAAACGTGCTGGCATCAAAGTGGGCATATATTTTTCAAGAAACAATAAAATATCTCACTCAGTTTCAACATTTCATTTGATGTCTTTGTACCATTTGCCATTGAATATAAGGTAAATGATTTGCACATAATTTAATTCTGTTTTTATTTGCATTTTATGCAGTGTCCTGATATCTTTGGAAACAGGGTGGTATTTCTGATGAACTTGACGTTATTTTAATTGACAAACAATTTGCTTTAAAAAAAAAGTGACACCAAACTTTTGAGCAGTAGTGTGCATATATATAATAGAGTGAACGCAACCCTCCCCGGTATCAGTGTGGGGCCGACGCTCTAGAGAGAACCATTTACAGCCATGATAAATGAAAAGAAAAACCTAAATAAATGGTTGTTAAGGAACATAATGAACACGGTTTGTTCCATTCTGGTGTACTGCATGATGCATCCTACCATGCTCCGTGGCATGTATAAAAATGCTGAGCAGACCCTGTTGACCTCGATGTTGGATCAGTTGTGCAAGGCTAATGAGGCATTCTTAAGTTATATTCTTCAAGAATAGATGTCCAACACATGCGGTACCCCTCCAGACTTAGGATGCACCTCAATGATCCTATCTAGAACATGGGATTGATTCCCGACAGAGTATTTTGACAGATCATCAGACTGAGCTCCATTTTACTCTTCCTGTCACTCAAGTGTGTCACTCACCTCCCATAAACATGATAGTACCAATACATTTATCAAGACATGGAAACCCTGTGACCCTTAATATTCAACATAAAACTGAAAACATCTAAATAGAAAGCATTCACATTTGCAATATACCCTCTAAACTTTAGATGCTGAAAAGCTTATATCTGATAAATAAGACTATTTTATGCTATGAAAGAAAGTTCATGAACTCTATGAGCTTGGTGAGCCACTTCACTTGCATGTGGTTGTTGCTTCTCTCTTTCTTGCAGTTCACATCTACAACTCTCATACAGCTATCTTGATAGCTCCAAAGTCTTTACACACGAAATATTATCCATAGTTAGCTAGATTAAATTCTAAATATGTAAACTGAAAGTGCTCAAATAAAACCATTATTACCTAATTTCTTTCTTACTAGTATGTGTTGGTGGCCCACCAGTTATAAAGAAATGAAGACCAAGTGGTTTTATAAGTTGAGTTGATGTTCTTCTGGAAGCAAGCTACTTTTAGTTGGATAATACCTAATACCTGATGCTGATGACACACAGTTATATATTTCAATGAAGCATGGAGAAGCCCCAAAATTTGCTACTTTGGAAGCATGCGTTTCAGATATTGGGAAGTGGATGACAGAGAACTTCTTCCTCTTAAACTCAATAAAATTGTTTTAGGACCCAATAAACAAAGAGTGTTTTTAGCAGATCTCACTGTGAACCTTGACGGCTGCGTGGTCGTATCCCAAAAAACTGAAAGAAACCTTGGCGTTACCCTTGACCCTGATCTCTCCTTTGATGAACTTATAAAATATGTCTCAAGAGTTGCTTATTTTCATCTTCGAAACATTGCAAAAATCTGAAACATTTATCAAAAACTGAAGTACAAAAACAAATCCATGTTTTTGTCACTTCTAGACTAGATTACTGCAATGCTCTACTTTCCAGTTACCCTGACAAATCAATAAATAAACTTAAATTAGTGCTGCACACGGCTGCTAAAATCCTAACTAGAACAAAGAAATTGGAACACATTACTCCTGTACTAGCCTCTTTACACTGGCTGCCTGTTAGGGTTAGGGCTGATTTTAAGGTTTTATTGTTAACCTATAAATCAATACATGGACTTGCTCCTACTTACCTTGCTGAAATGATCCAGCCATACATACCTACACGTAACCTACGATCGCAAGATGCAGGCCTTTTAATTGTACCTAGAATCTCTAAACAAACAGCCGGGGGCAGGGCCTTTTCTCATAGAGCTCCACTACTGTGGAATGATTTGCCAGTTAAGGTTAGAAATACAAACTCAGTGCAAACTTTCAAGTGTCTACTAAAGACTCATCTCTACAGCACGGTCTATGATTAGGTGCAGCCTGGCCCAAGGGGCGTGAAGGTGACCAGAAATGTTTGATACTGTCCACTCTTGCTGTCTTACCAGGTGGGCTCTCATCACCACTGGGGTCCTGGCCCACATCTTCGGAGTACCTGGCTTGGGCGACCCGCTGCTGTCCCTGTCCAGAGTCCTCCTGGTTGTGTTGCAGATCGAGACAATACCTAACGATTTCAGCTGCCACTGTGCAGTCACCTCCCGCTCCCCCGTGTTGTCCCTGTCCTTGTCCATCTGGTCATGCTTCCGACCTGGACTAAGTTTAAATGGACTCTAGACTCAGCCCACACGCATTTATTAATTATTACAATTGTAATCTTATTTTGTTCACCTGGCACAGCCTGAAGAAGACTGGTCACCCCTCTGAGCCTAGGTCCTCTCTAGGTTTCTTCCAATATATTGGCATTCTTAGGGAGTTTTTCCTAGCCACTGAAATTCAACACTACTGTTGTTTGCTCCTTGGGGTTTAAGGCCATGTGTTTTGTAAAAGCACTTTGTGACATCAACTGATGTAAAAAGGGCTTTATAAATACATTCAATTGATTTATTGATTCCGCTTAATAAAACACACTCTAAAGCCAGCTGAAGAGCTAACATCACTACTAAGAAGAAGATTTATAGTTTATGATAATCTATAATTTTTTACTGGCTGTACAAACAACAGCAAATCCTTTCTTGTAAATCTGCGTAATGATAGCATATAAAAACGACTTTTCTTTGATTCAATGGGGTGCCATCATCAGTCAAGGTACGGACATTGAGTGAAAGGAGCAGGCACTTTCTTTTTATAGCCACTGGGTGGCAGTATATACTTGCTCTAGTACACTGCTGTTGGATTATAGAGGAATCTGAGGTAGCCTAATCTGACTAACACTTGAACGCATTAAAGTATTATGGGTTGTTTGTTTCAGTTTTATGGGCTGTTTGCAAAATGTCTGTTTTCCATGCTGACATTCAAGGGTATTGGCATCACATAAATTACAATTTGCTTTAAATGACACAGTTGCATATGGACAGAGATTTTGACTGGAATTTTACATGATTTCTCCTACAGTGGAAGTGGCCTCACAAACCTTGTTAACCCCAGGCAGAAAAGTTTGAGGCACCAATTTGGATTTGCAGGCTATTGGCATCTGTTTATCACAGCGTGTGCTGGGTATGCACGTGACATTGCTCAAATCCAATCAGGCAGTTGAGGTGTTATGCCAGCTAAATTCACACCTGACAGGTCTGCGACAGCTGTTTGGCGGAGGCGACTCCTGGCCCTGTCTGAATATCCACTTTCACAGAGCAAGGGAGGTGTTTGTGCTTCTGTAACAGCTGTCATTACCACCTCCTCCCCCCACACCCCCTCCCCCCACTGCATTTCGCATCATTACACCTCTAAAAATCTAAGGAAAATCTACAGACACCATCAACTGATAGTGAAGGCTAGTCAGTGTTAAATACAAATATTTGATTGGATCAAAACTCCTCACTGATATTCTGAATTTTAATTGTAATTAATCTGTTTATTCATGTTTGTTTGCGCGTTTTGAAATATAAATTATTATTATTGAAAGACACATAGAATAACTGATGACAGTAGCTATTTTATGTTATGATGATGCACCAAAAACAATGAAATCCATACCATTTGTAGATGAGTGCACAAAGACAAAGAGCACTGAGGACAGAACGTTCAGGCAGGACAGATGTGGGTTTTTATTAAGTAGGAAATCACAGACACAGATGTGGTCAATCCCTATTACATTTTCTTGGTTTAACTACCATTTGAGGACACTGGAATTTATAAAACAAATATAAAAAAGGTTTACTAAACAAAGATACAGTGGTTATATAAAAACAAAAAAACTATATTGAAACCATCAAGACTCCAAAATGTCTCAAATCTGACAATACTAATAATTTTTAAATTGGGGTTTTCACATTCGTTTTTTCAAATGGGGTTTTCAAGCCTCTGAATGCAATAGGGTAAATGCTGCATGGAGATGTCTTTTTTTCAAAAAAGCCTTGATTGTCCATTATCACTATTGCTAGCTAGTGGAAAGGCACTTAAAAGTTTTAGAAATCCAAACTGCTTCTGTCCCCCTCGTCCAACAAGGCACAACATACACTGAACAACATCAGCTTGATTCTGTATTCACACATTGAAAGGCTAACATCTTAATGTGTTGACACTCAGTGGGACGTATCAAAGGCCCTACTTTCGCAACAGGCAATGGGGTAAATAGAGTCATGACTAACATTACTATAAATTTTGCAGCGTTCCCAAAAAACGTGTCTATAACATAATAATCTATGATATTGCTACTATGTTCTCTGTATGTACGTCTTCATTTTTATGGCATATTTCCCAAACATCATAAAACTGACAAACAACACACATACACACGTGTTTGTCTTTCTAGACCAAACTCTAAGCCTATGTTCCCTATTTCCTGGAACTATATCTAACCCTAACCCTATGTTCCCTATTCCCTGGATCTATATCTAACCCTATGTTCCCTATTTCCTGGAACTATATCTAACCCTATGTTCCCTATTCCCTGGATCCATATCTAACCCTAACCCTATGTTCCCTATTCCCTGGATCTATATCTAACCTTAACCCTATGTTCCCTATTCCCTGGAACAATATCTAACCCTAACCCTATGTTCCCTATTCCCTGGATCCATATCTAACCCTAACCCTATGTTCCCTATTCCCTGGAACAATATCTAACCCTAACCCTATGTTCCCTATTCCCTGGATCTATGTCTAACCCTAACCCTATGTTCCCAATTCCCTGGATCTATATCTAACCCTAACCCTATGTTCCCTATTCCCTGGATCTATGTCTAACCCTAACCCTATGTTCCCTATTCCCTGGATCTATGTCTAACCCTAACCCTATGTTCCCTATTCCCTGGATCTATGTCTAACCCTAACACTAACTCAACCTCAATAACCAAACTTCTATGCCTGAACGTAACATAGTCCTAACGCCTAACCTAAACCTAAAAGTTACCCAATTCTAACATTCTGCCCAATTGTAAGGTTTTCGATAAACCTAATTAGCATATCCCTGATGCATATCTGTCCACAAATATAATTAGTCTAGGTGAAATTATTGTGGTGTACTATGGATCTTAGACCAAAGGGATGAGTGCATCCTACTAATGAAAAGTTGCACCATAGAGATGTATCAGAGGTCTGGTCCAGCATTGGAAGCGCTATTGTGGTACATGATGTACTACATTTCCGTATTACCTGGCTGATCCCATATTTAATGTCTTGATTGGAGTTGCAATCACATGACAAATCGAAGAATCAGAAGGAAGTCCCACCCAGCTGACTACTTAAAAAGAGCAGATTACTTTATTGATGATGTCCAGGATATAATGTGTTCTTCTGCCTGTTATGTCCTCTAATCATCACTATGTCCTGCACCCCCTTCTTAATTAGTGAGAGTGATGCAGTGTCGTTTATTGGCTCACAGGGGGCCATACTGTATACTGTGAATGCATAAGATATCGCGACTGGTTTAACTACAGAATCTGTATCCTTTTAATGAGTAGAGGTTTAATCCTTATACACAGACATGCATGCATACACACAAACCTGCATATTTATAGTCCTATATTGACTTCTATGTGAAGTTAAATGTGCCTTGTTGTAAAAACCTTTAGGGGTGGATGAATTACAGGCCCCCGTGGATGTTGTGAGCATTGTGTTGCATTGTGTCTTGAGTGAATTAGAAGAGACAGATTTCTATTGTCTGACACATGAAAGTGCTAAAGTAGTACAGCCCGGTAGGATACAGAACAGCCTAATGATTGGTGACTCAGCACATGAGCACTAAGATACGAATGCAGGTAATCCACTGGCTATGACACATTTCCTGCTTCTTTTCCCGTGGTCTGGTTGATTCACGGCATGTTACCAACACCGATAGAGACAACGTTACCTTGGTCACGCACACACTTCCACACATACACACATATACACACACACGTGCAACTTGTCCATCGGGGAACAGTTAAGCCACAGGCAACTACATTTAACATATAAGCTCATGAACACATTCTACATTCTAAACAGCAAATACCGTGATAACAGAAACAAGTCAAAAAAAGGCGCTACGAACTTTTTCCCTTCTAGGCGTAACACATAAAGTTAAATACACAGTTAGAGGTCACACAGGTCTGTGATTGGGTTCAGAGTCCTCTTCATAGTCCTTTCCTTGGTTTAGTTCCATTCTCAACGAATCACTGGACTGGTATTAATGCGGTCTGGCTCTGATAGCATCCAGAAGGTTACACATGCATAAGAAAATAATAGTGCAGTCTCACTGTGAATCACTTCAACTCAGCTGGTCTTCCTCAGTAGGGCCTTCATTTTGTGTGGGTGGAAGATGTGAGAGTCTGAAATCAAACAGTCTGGGCATCAGGGAGACATTAAAGTATTGCCTTTCACTTTAACTCTTGATACCAAGGGAGGGTGTATTTTTCATTTCCAAGATCAAATTAGGACCTAATGTTCTTACAATGATGTTAAAACAATAAACGTTTGCCCTTATTAGGAGCCTTTGCCAGTCTCCATGAGGAATTTTTTTTTTAGGGTGAAACCTACTGTTGTGGTTAGTGTTAGAATTGGGTTACTTATAGGTTTAGTCATTCCTGGTTGGGTTAGGTTTGGGTCTTAGGATTAGGACTGACTATGTGTAAAACAGTCCTTTTCATCGGAGGTCCAGATAGCAAAAATAACAAATCAGAATGGCTCATCAGATGAATTATAGGAAATGAGTAAATGCTCTTTGCGTGTGTTGACTTCCAGTATTAGCCATCGATTTCCTTCCCACTGCTTTGGAAAGAGGATTTGAGGTTTGAGCGGACAATGCAATGAGCAACTGACCTGTCAGAGCAGACTTGGTGCTAATTTACATTACGAGAGAGAGAATAAACTGGTAGACCGATCTCAGTTTGCATAATAATTTCCATAGCGTTTGAATTTATAGCGGCATGCACTGAACAGGACTGAGCACGTCAATCGAGGGAAAATTGAACGATACGCATGTGCACTGCTCAGAAACATCTTCCATATGTCTCAGAAAATGTAACATAATGTAAATAAGCCCTTGGTCTCATACACATTTGTTTCCCAATGAATACATTTTTTTACATGAACCAGGACCAGACTTCATATGTCACCACTCGTTCCACTCCAATACCACAGTGAGCAACAGATAATCTTTTGACTTCAGTAGCTGCAGGGGGTCAGATAAATCGGTCAGAAAAGTGTACTATGTAACCTTGGGAGTTAACATGTGACATTTACGACTTTCACCTGTTTGCACCATGAAAAAAAGTATCTACGATGGAAATCTGTCAGTTCTACAGTACATCAATCAATCAAATGTATTTACAAAGCCCTTTTTACATCAGCAGTTGTCACAAAGTGCTTTTACAAAACATCCAACCTGCCACCCCAAGGCACAAGCAACAACAATGTTGAAGCACAGTGGCTAGGAAAAACTCCAGAAGGGAAAAGATTTAGGAAGAAACCTATAGAGGAACCAGGCTTGGAGGGGTGACCAGTCTTCTTCTGGCTGTACAAATATACATACAAATATATCAAATAAAAAAACTTACCACTGGCCTCCAATAGTGAATTCTTTTTCTGAAGGAATATGAAGACAAAATAGCATTCTATAGCAGTTAAAGATGAGGCAATACAAATGCACAGATTAGGAAAAGGGCACAAAATAATATCTGCATCACAACACTAAGGCACTACCAAGAAATGTCTGTCCCTCAAAATTCAGGGCTCAAACATATGGGATGCAGCGTGATTTGAAGTCACGGCAGTGGGCGTGGTTTCCTTGGGGATTTGAATCTTTTCTAAATATTTAGCTTTACACTTGGCGACACATTTACGGCCACAGCTCCGAGCGGCCGCTTCGACAATGGCGGTGGAGAACATGGTCCACTCGGACTCAATATCTCCAGCTTCCCTCGGGATCCAGTCGAAGCTCTGCCGGAGGTGGGAGTTAAAGATCTCTCTGACAGGAGACTCGGCCAGACGTTCCCAGCAGACCCTTACAGTACGCTTGGGCCTGCCGAGTCTGTCCAGCTTCCTCCCCCGCCATCGGATCCAACTCAGTTGACAGCTCCGCCCCTCTCTTCACCCGAGTGTCCAAGACATACGGCCGCAGGTCAGATGAAACGACAACAAAGTCGATCATCGACCTGCGGCCTAGGGTGTCCTGGTGCCACATGCACTGATGGACACCCTTATGCTTGAACATGGTGTTCGTTATGGACAAACTATGACTAGCACAGAAGTCCAATAACTGAACACCGCTCGGGTTCAGATCAGGGGGGCCGTTCCTCCCAATCACGCCCACGTGGGCGTTGAAGTCCCCCAGTAGAACGATGGAGTCCCCAGTCTGAGCACTTTCCAGCACCCCTCCCAGAGACCCCAAGAAGGTCGGGTACTCTGCACTGCTGTTCGGCCCGTAGGCACAAACAACAGTGAGAGACCGATCCCCGACCCGTAGGCGCAGGGAAACGACCCTCTCGTTCACCGGGGTAAACTCCAACACATGGCGGCAGAGCTGGGGAGCTATAAGTAAACTCACACCAGCCTGCCGCCTTTCACCATGGGCAACTCCAGAGTGGTGAAGAGTCCATCCTCTCTCAAGGAGTGTGGTTCCAGAGCCCAAGCCGTGCGTAGAGGTGATCCCGACTACCTCTAGTCGGAACCTCTCAACCTCACGCACGATCTCAGGCTCCTTCCCCGCCAGCGAGGTGACGTTCCACGTCCCTAGAGCTAGTTTCCGTGTCCAGGGATTGGGTTGTCTAGGCCCACTTTTCAGAACAGATAATATTCCAATGCCCCATGCCAAAGAAATATTGGAGTGGCTGTAAAAGTATTTGAAAATAGTGGTCCACAAGCATCACCCAACCAACTTGAATAACTTGGAGCAAATCTGCCAAAAAGATTTGCAAAACCAATGCATACAGTGCCCTAAAGAATTATTGCCACCCTAGGAAAATATGAAGAAATAAAACAGTTCATTAACTTGATGTTACACTCAAATCTTCATATTTAGGGCAATAATTAAGAAATGTAAAATAACTGGAGCTGCGATGAATCTGCCAGTAGGAGGATGCATTGTGTATATTGAGTATTCTGTGTGACATCCAACAAGCAATTACAATGAACACTGAGGCTATAACCATGTTGACTTAGACAGTAGTCTAAAGGCTATTATGGTAATTTTAGCATAATTTAGGCCTATAAATTCCCCTACAAACAAACAATGGAGCAAATCCTATAGCATTTTCACACAAAAATAGCTTTTGAATTAAATGGTGTAGCCTTTATCTCATGTTTAATGCAGGCTTACATGCAATCAAAAAACATTACATTAGAGCCTGCATTCATCATTTTGTATACGGCCTATAGCTCAAACCCCAAGCATTAAAAAAAATAAACCTCTAAAATGCATTATAATTACAATACAGATAATTAAACGATGTAGGCTACCCTCTGCTTATTTACTTTCTTTACAGTGAAGCTTACAGCATTCAACTACTTATGAAGTAACAACAATACTGATATTATGTTGACTATGTCACTCACATTAATTTTTTTATATATAGTGCACGTTAATAGATCAAACCAGGTGAGGTTCAATGCCTTGGGTCTGCCCGGGCTGCATGAAACAAATACAGGCTGTCACCATACCACAAATGTAAGCATCTGGACTGTCAAACAACAATGAATTTTTCTTTGTTTATATTAACCTATGGAACCAATAATTTTGGAAGGCACAATACTTATCAAAAACTTTAGAGTGGTTGCAACAAATGTTTAGGGCTTGAACTTATGCAAGCAATTTATTTTCTTTCAAAAATGTTCAAAAAATCTTTGTGAATACTCATAACTGTAACTTCTTGCCACCAAATGAAAGTTAGCGACAAACACTGAAATGTATAACCCACCAGATGCATTGCAAATCATATCACTTGTTTAATACAGTATCATATTTATTGTAATTTGTGACATATTAACTAAAATGAGGGATGGATTTTGAAAAACAAATGATACCATATAATATAACCTCAACTGGAGGGACAGATTTATGTTTACTATATATGCTCCTGAGTCAAGACAGGTCCAGGCTAAATTGCTGGGAGATACCACTGAAATACTACTGGGTCTCTGGGAATTGGCTTGGTTTTCAGTAGTTACTTACATGGGCAGATAAAAGGTGTTTTTGATACACATTATGAATTATATGGTGTCATATGTTTTTAAAGGGATGGTCTTAGAGTGAGAAAGAGTCAGTTAGTGACTGGAAGGACCTCCACAAGATATCAGCTTACAGTGTATGACTCTGGCAAACTGCCCTGCGAGTAATGCCATTTAGTACATGACTGATCCTCTTTCATGAAGAATTTAGTTTGCCCTCTGCCTCACATTCTTACCTCCCAGCCCTGAAAGAAAATTATATCTTTGCATAGCAATTTTACAAATGAAACTCCACCACTTGAGCCACAAGACCTTATAAAATGCCTATGTTTTAAAGAAAGTGAGTGACTGTACAGTTAGAGGCATGAGTCCTCACACTTTCATTTCCATCCTGGGATTACAGACCACAATCAAGGCCTCTGTGGTGAGTGAGAGAATGCTCAGAGTCAGAGAGAGACAGAGTGAGACAGACAGAGAGAGAAAGAGAGTGTGCACACTTTTTTAGGTGACAACAAGGAATGTTGTCACATGACCTCAGAGTATACTCTTGGAGACTATACTGAAAATGCACAAGCAACTGCCAGAATAAAGGAAACAAATAAGGATGTGCAATAGGATGTTGGGCCAAGACGAGCCACCAGAATAACTTTCATTCACTTCGGGCATAAATTCTGCAAGTGCATGGAACATATTGAAGAAAAGCAACAACAGCATTTTGAGAAATATTTAATAATTTGGTGTTTTGTTGATGATGATGTACAGTTTGTTCTTGGGCATGGCTTCAGAACCTCCTGTAAATGTTTCATTAGTCTAAACACATTTAAAAACAACTCAACACTTTATATACAGTACATAAAGAGCCTACATGAAGTATTCAGACCCCTTGACTTTCTCCACATTTTGTTGTTATACATGGATTGCTGATTTCCTCCCAATACTGTTTTTAATATTTGTTATGCAGCTAATATCCACTAAAGCATCCTTAATGGAAGATGACTATTTGTTCTAAATTACATTACTAAGGGTTGAAAACAGCAACTATACTCCATTCTCCAACTATCATGAGAGGTGTACATACAGCTCTGGAAACAATGAAGAGACCACTGCACCTTTTTCTTTCCTTTCCAAAAAAGTCAAAAAGGAAAGTTTTGACTGAGCGTCCAATTTGCAGCAGTCTCTTAATTTTAACCCTTCTGTTCCTCATTCATAACCTTCCTTTTCGACCTTTTTTGGAAAGGAAAGAAAACGTTGCAGTGGTCTCAAATTTCCAGATAAGTATCTTTGGGGATATTTCCTTAAATCTCTTTTGATTATGATTTGATTCCTACCAGTACCTTTAAATCCTAATGTGTCTGTTTTCTAAAGGGCTGCTAATAAAACTACAGCTTCTACCCTATGTAAACCTCCAGACTTCCTCTATATGCCTTCTCGAACTTCCAACCCTCCTCCCAATTGGGGTTGTCATTCCTGTGCCTTTTAGAAAGCCCACCTACCTCTGTACAGTATATGAGACCCTATAGGAAGTTGGGACTCAACTCTTGAGGAAAGCACACAGTTCCACATACAGCACCGATCTAGGTTAGTAGCCTTTAGTAATTCTAAACAATTGACCTTGGTTGTACTATGTACTAAATATATATTTATCTCTGTTTTCATGACTGCTTTTGAATTTGGAGGAGGTGGTAGCATGAAATAATTAGCTGTAACACTTCCTTTGGCACTGTTCTGCAATTCAAATGATCCACTTTCCATCAGAATTGTCGACCAATTAGGTACACAATCTACTGTGAGCCCCACGCTGCTAAAATAGGTAAATTAACTTTGTGGCAAATCTACAGAGCTATTTCCAGCAAATGTAATTTGACCACCATTGCATTAATGAAATAAGGAATGAGAATAGGTCTCCTTTACTGGGCTATAGTTGTGTTCTGTGTGGTGTCCTAAAAGATTCCAACTCGATCACATACTTAGAAGGGTCTGTGAAGAATGAAGATTATTAACATGATCAACAATGATTTATGTAATGTGCGGCAGCCCTAACATGACTGCAGTTTACGGGAGTTGAATTCCACACGCATGGCTTCACCCGCGTTCAGTGTGCATTTTATTGTTCCTTTTTCTGTCAGTTAGCTGCACACTGAAACACTGTGCTGTGGTCGTGGTCTGTGTGGAGGAACAAACATCTTGCAGCACTAACATTCCCGTGATCCTGTATCTGATGCAAATCTGCCATACAAGGCTCTGGAATGTGAAATGTGAGAGCACCCGAATGTGTGTGAGAGTGCTGGGGCTCTCTTTCTCTCATATTCTTTCCCCGCACACAGACATATGCATACTGCACAGTCGGAAACTGTTGAGTCAACCATTCCTTAACCACTAATCCAACACAGAATAGCATTTCAGCCGTAAGAATCAAATCAAATAATATTCACTCCCCTTGACCTGGAACTGACCACGTTTTTCTGGACTGAGCCAAGGACAGACCTATTCAGATAATGATCTAAATGCTCTTATCCGGAACATGACCATTGTTAGTTGGCAGAACCTGAAGGGCCCCAGTCTGTATATCAGAGGTTTTAATCCCCTGGATCCTGTTAACATCACACCCATGACCAACTCACTCCCATCACTCAACCACAGCTGTTATTTACATTGTCTTCACGCTGGCTGCTCCAGTGTGTGTGTGTGTGTGTGTCTGTGTCTATGTATGAGTGTGCTTATATGTATGAGAATGTGCAATGTCCATGTGTGTCTTGAATTTATGTGTGTACTCTATGTGCACGAGTGTGCATGTGTGTGTATGCATGAATGCCCATGTGTGTGGTGTGCATGTGTGCCAGATAGAAAGTGTGGTGTCCCCCCAAGATATTGTCAGGCCATCTGTCTCCAAGAGCCTGTTGTCGCCATGATATGTTAATAGCCATGGATTAGTGGAACAATGGGTAGGCAATGATCTCAGGCTGGGAGGAGGCCAGGTCTCACAGATGGGATCTCTTCTGCCTTCAGAGTGACATGATGGCTACTTCTGTGTTGTACCCCATGGAAGGTGACCAGCCTTTACAATGTACCTGATAATGTATGCGTACGTTGTTGAGTGTTTGCAAGGTGAGTGCACTGTCTCCACCTTTCTCTTTCTCTCTGCATCTCTCTCTCTCTCTCTCTCTCTGGCCATATTCGTAGGTTTTAAAATGAATATTTTTTTAACATTCTTATGGCCTTTAAAAACGAATGGCCCAGAATTGTCTCTGTCTGCTTGTTGGTACTGCAGTGGCAAAGACTGTCTGGCTCAGATCATTGAGATCTTTACTATTGATTACATACATACACACACACTAGTCTCTAACGACACACTCACACATACTTCCAAATACACTGCAACACATGCCCACACACAAACACACACACACATAATTTAATAATTCATAATTCTCTACAGTTTATTTTGTCACAGATATAATTTAGAACTGATTTCATTTGCTTTGCCATCAGTCTACACACAATAATGTTTTTAGAAATGTGGGTCAATTTATTGAAAATAGAAAACTAAAACATCTCTTCGACAAATTGGCACAGTCATTTTACTCTTAGCCTATGCTTGACATTAACCGAGCATGTGGCTGATATGATCTGATGCTGCCTGAGATAGTGATCTAGATGGGGCGTCTGTCGAAACATGTGAGGGTCTCCTGGGACTTGCTGAATTCCTTCTGCTGTTCCTCATGCAATAGGGAGGTTGATGACATCACAGATTCCTATTAGACCAACAACATGGCACTTTAAAACTTACAAATTCGTCAAGAACCCTTGATTTTGCTCAAACTACAGTTGTGCTCAAAAGGTTGCATACCTTTGGAGAATTGGTAATATATGTACCATTTGTAAAGAAAACACAAGTGAGCAGGCAAAACACATGTAGTTTATTTCTTATGGGATTCACATTCAACTGTAGGTCATACCAGAATGACACAATCATAAAACATAACATGGCAACAAAGAAAGAAAAGGACTGACCCCTGTTCAAAAATCTGCATACCCTTAGTTCTTAATACTGTGTATTGCCCCCTTTAGCATCAATGACAGTGTGTAGTCTTTTGTAATGGTTGTCTATGAGTCCCCGAATTCATGCAGGTGGTATAGCTGCCCATTCATCTTGGCAAAATGCCTCCAGATCATGCAAAATGTTTGCGATCTCCCCAGAGTGGCTCGATGATGGTCACTCCAGAACCTTTACCCTTTTGTGAAGAAGAATGCAAATAGTCTGCCAGTATTTTCTAATAACATGCTGCATTCATCTTGCCATCAATTTTTAAAATATTCCCCGTGCCTTTAGAGCTCACACACCCCGAAAACATCAGTGAGCCACAACCATGCTTCACAGTGGGGATGGTATTCTGTTCACTGTAGGCCTTGTTGACCCCTCTCCAAACATAGCGCTTTTGGTTGTGACCATTAAACTCTGTTTTGGTCTCGTCACTCCAAATTACAGTGTGCCAGAAGCTGTGAGGCTTGTCAATGTGTTGTCAGGCATATTGTAACTGGGCCTTTTTGTGGCATTGGCACAGTAAATGCTTCTTTCTGGTAACTCAACCATGCAGCTAAATTTTGTTCAAGTATCGTCGTATTGTGCTCCTTGAAACCACCACACTGTCTTTTCCAGAGCAGCCAGTATTTCTCCTGAGGTTACCTGTGGGTTTTTCTTTGCATCCCAAACAATTCTTCTGGCAGTTTTGGCTGAAATCTTTCTTGATCTACCTGACCACAGGTTACGCAGGTCTTTTGAAAGTTATTTTCTGCTCCCCATGGCTCAATATCCAGCCTGCTCAGTGCATCCACGTGACAGCTAACAAACTCATTGACTATTGTTATGGAATTTCTTGTACTGATGTATATTAAGTCCTAGACATGTATAAATGAGTTACTAGTTAAAAGTACTGAGTCCCATGTTTAGATAAGAAAAGGAATGTACGAGAGGGGGATCTGTTAATGGTCATCATTGAATGGTATCAGTAGATCATTGGGCTCTCCAGCAATCTGTCTATCTATTCATTGTCCAGTTAAAATTAGTTAGTTAAAATTAAGAGACCACAGCAAATTGAATGCTTATGTTCCTCACTCAAAACCTTCCTTTTCAAATATTTGATTATATCTTTTCATGTGACAACACTGAAGAAATGACACTTTGCTACAATTAAAGTAGTGAGTGTACAGCTTGTATAACAGTGTACATTTGCTGTCCCCTCAAAATAACTCAACACACAGCTATTAATGTCTAAACCGCTGGCAACAAAAGTGAGTATACCCCTAAGAGAAAATGTCCAATCTGGCCTTGGATCCAAGTGGTCTGGCCTTGGACCCAAATCAGACCAGGTCCACTGAGGCCATTCTCACGTAGGTGGAAACACAAAAGTCTGGGGCTTTTTGTTCAAACACTGGGTTAAGTCAATAGCGGAAATTTACCATAATATCACAGGCTTGCCAGATCTCTAATCTTGACCAGACAATCTAGATTGCTAACCTGAAGATATCAGATATCAGGTTTGGCTGGCAGTCTCAATGCTGCTTGCTATGTCTATTTGATTAATAGTTAGGTTTATATGTTAATCAAATGCATGTTATTCTCATTTCCTATTGTGTTTGATGGTTTGAAGTAGAAAAAAAATGCTTTGGGATAATGCTCAAATTAAAAAGACTAGAGACTAGCCAGAATGTCCCGATTCTAGAAAAATGTCAGGAGCCTATAGGCAATAGAGATGAAAAGTGTGTTGAAAGAGGTTGATTACTGTAATTAGTACATATATATTACACATGCGGCAGACAAGAGAGAAAAAAGGGGGACAGTGAGGCAGAGGAGATGATTGTCTGAAGTTTTCACATATATGCCAGAAGTTTTCACTCATTCCCCACACACACACCAGATTCAGACATGGAACATTTGGAATTCAAATAACTTTTGAATTTAATATACTTTAGATTGTTATGCCAGTGATGAACTTCTAAACTGATTGTTACTCCACTGTCCACTATGAAAGGATGTGGTTTGTTCTCTTTACCCATTCCCCCAGCCTAGTATTGAAAGGGTCACACAATGTTGTATTGTCATTATATAACAGGAATACAGATTTTGTACAGGGGAATTTCCACTGTTTTGACTAAAAGCCTCAGATATTTGTGTTTCCACTTCCAAAGCCTGGCTCTTAGTTATTGGAAGTTTAGGAAAAATATCTTAAATAAATAATTTAATTTGGTCCGTAAAAAGACTCATTGAAAAAGAATGAATTGGGCCCTTGAGTGCTGCAGGGATCCAAGTCACTAGCTTGCAGGACAGCTGCTAGATGCTTGGAGCAGTTAGAGGGTATTAATAGTTTGTCAGGGTGTAGTAACGCTGCCCACCTTCGCTCTGGCGGTTTCAAGTTCAATTCCACTGAGAAACAAGATGTTTTAGGGGGAGAGAGGCTTTTGATTTGTAAACTCATTCCATCGAGAGGCAACACCTTTTTCTTGTTGGAGTGAGGCAACACTTTTTTTCAGTTTTTGTAACCTTAAACTTCATCCTAATCTTAACTTCGATACTGTGATGCCTAACCTTAACCATAACCTAACCCTAATGCCAGTGATTCCTAACCTTAACCCTCATTTAACCTTAACCATAAACCTTAAATGTTATTTGCAGTTTTCATTTTGAATCGATTACGTTAATGACCAACGTATTGGAGTCATTATGGAGCAATAGTGCTTGAGATATGATGATATTAAATGTAATAGCACCGGTGATATGTTCATACTTAACATTGTTGTATTTGCACAAAAGTTGTATATGAACGTAATTCCCGAGATGCAGGGTTGGTGTTACTGAAGTGGGTCACGAAGAGTTCTAGAGAGAGGCATTTTATTGTGGATGGATGGTGACCTTTCCATGCAGGGTTCTAGCTAGAAGGGGTAAACACATTCTTAACCTACAGCCCCGTGACCAATACTTTTCAGTTTAACAAGTGAAAGTTGTTTGTATCACATTTACAATTATTGAGCAATAGTGAGATTGGAGGAACTGGTCAGAACATGATACCAAAATCCCTGGTTGATTCTCAGACAATATTTAAAAGTGGAGTCTCGTAACACAGTATTGTCCCCAAAGCATGTTGCAGGATTTACATTACAGAATATGATGGAAGACCTATCTATCACCTGCCCCAACGACGGAGGTCCCCCACTCCTCCAGAACTCTAGGTTATCTCACTCTCACAGATTGACATGATTAAGAGTTTGAAACGGGCCAGCACTCGCAAGGCTGCCGGGCCAAACAATATTCCAGGGTGCATTCTCAGAGCATTAGCGGACCAGCTAGCAGGTACCTTGACAGACATTTGTAGCATCGGATCCAGTCTGCAAACCCACCCCCCTTATTTCTGTTTCCAAGACCTCTACCTGGCAATCTGTCACAATGACTTCTTTTATGTAGCACTTGCATTTGTGATCATGAAGTTAGTTTAAAGGCTAGTAATGGCTCACAAAAACCTCAGCAACCCAGACCAATGATACTGGAACTGGAACACTTGCGCTCATATTTTTATTTATCTTAAGACACAGCGACATTTTTATTTGATCTGTCTGATTTATATGTATTTATGTGTTAGACCCTGGTGAGTGTAGTAGTGTTTTGTTATGTTTTAGTCTGGAAAACATAGCGTTGTTATACAATGACAGTCTTGGATGACATTTGTTCTAGGCTATTAGCTAATTGTTTGTATGGTGTTAACTTTGATTTGTGGAAGCAAGCACAAGAAATAATGTTTTGCTCATCAATGTACACACCACAATCACAATTGAGGGATGATTTTAGAGTTTCCCCATCTAGGAATGTCAACAAGCTTGGCAGATGTACCTAATTTCTGTGAAAAAGTGGGATTAGTTCACCAAAGAGAAGGTCCTGCGCTAGTATGTAAGAAAAACGCCACCACTGGATAAGTGCTCCACAAACACTAAGCCGGAGCCACCATCATCTTCAGGTTATCAGCTGAAAAGAAATTTGGAAGTCTGCGTAGTCAGCATATAATTCACAGCATGGTCAAACTGCAGCAGTTCCACCCTCAATGGAATAACAAACACAAGTGCAACCTTCGCTGATGTTGCCCTCTGATGTCACCAGCCTTCACCCTTGCCTGAGTAACAATAGACAGTTTTTAAGACTCCTTACCAGACATCTTATTGGCTATTTGCCACACCAACCTTGCCCTCACTATCTATACTTTCTCTGGCAATACCCTATTGTCCCATCCCCCATCCCTGTTTTGTAGGCTAAGGTGCTACCGGGCAGTATTAAAAAAAACAGACGCAGCATGAAACTATAGGGAACAGCTTTTAATGTCCTGTTATGTCTTAAACTGGAGAAGACATGCTTGAGCAAGTAAAAAAGTAACTTTCACTTGGGTAGAAAATATTGCTTTATAAAGCATCATATATTCAATCAGTACACAAATATGAATATTATTGTATGTATGTATCTTGAATTACATGGCTTTCTTGAATCTATAAAGCTTTATACAATTTTGAATGGAAAAACCCCAAATTATAATTATCCTTATGTTATCTTATCTGGTTATCATTTTACCTCTCTGTCTTCAGTGATGTTGGGCCAACACAGATGTCATCAACGACCTTCCACTAGTTAAATGAGTGCAATAAAGATATTTGCAAGGGTTATGTTGTAAAACGTTCACCACAAAGCACCAGCTCCCCGTAAGGAACTCCTTGGGCTCTGGCCTCTGCCCTATAGATTCTCCTGGGTCTGCGGAACAGTTCCCATGCAAGCATAGGTGACAGAGATTAGTTCATGATTTGAAGTCATTTCTTGCTAGCTCCTTTACAGATTATTGAGGACAATATTGTGGACTTCATGCCAGTTACAACATTTGTGTCGTATGCAACAAGGTATGTTTTACATGTTCTTTTAAATTAATTAACAAAATATAAAAATGCATTTTACCAACAGCAAAAGTCTGTAAAATGTACAATGTTGTCAGCTATCATTATTTCAACATTTGCTTTTTGTTTTTCATAAGACACAAAAACAAATTATGTCACCTAAATTCGGGATGGTCACGAGTTCTCTACTACTCGATTTAAAGTTTCTATTTGATTATTATGAATTTTTTTTCTATTTAAGTATTTAGGGAAACCAACACACATTTGAAATCTAATATGTATTATCTGTTTTGAGTATGAATTCAAAAATATCAGTAAAAGGTACTGGAAAACCTTTTTAATCCCCTTTCACACATGCAACATGCAAGTACTCCAGGCTAACACGGCTAACACTTTGTTTCAACTGCAAAGGGTTGTTTGGCATATAAGCGGAGCAAGTCCGCCTTAGCCCCAGATTTGGAATGTATTCAGACTACTTCACTTTTTCCACATGTTGTTACATTACAGTCTTACACAAAATTTCATTTAATTGATTCCCTCAACAATGTACCCACCACAATCACAAATTGGTTAAAGAAATTAAGAAATATTGCATTTAAATGCATGTTTAAATAAAAGTATTCTGACCCTTTGCTATGACATTCAAAATTGAGTTAAGTTTCATCACTTTTCTGTTGATCATGACTTGAAATGTTTCTACAACTCAACTGGAGTCAAATGATTTGGAAAGGCACACATCTGTCTATATAAGGTCCCACAGTTGACAGTGCATGTCAGAAAACATGCGATGATGTTGAATGAATTGTCTGTACAGCTCCAAGACAGGATTGTGTCAGGGCACAGAATTGGGAAAGGGTACCAAAGAAATTCTGCAGCACTGAAAATCCACTAGAACAAAGAGGCCTCCATCATTCTTAAATGGAAGTTGGCAATAACCAACACTCTTCCTAGAGCTGGCCTTCCAGTTAAATTGAGCAATCAGGGGAAAAGGGCCAGATCAGGGAGGTCCACTGACAGAGCTCAGAGCTCCAGAGTGCCTGTGTGGAGATGGGAGAGACTTCCAAAAGGACAGCCTTCTCTACAACAACACCAATCAGGCCTTTATGATACAGTGGCCAGATAGAAGCCACTCCTTAGTAAAACACAAATGACATGCCCACTTGAAGTTTGTAAAAAATCAACTAAAGGACTATGCGACTTTGAGAAACTAGATATTCAGGTATGATGAGACCAACATTGACCTCCTTGGTCCGGGTCACGTCTAGAGGAAACCAGGTACTGCTCATCCCTTGACCTATGGCATTCCTGTGAGGGAGCAAAATGTTGTAGTGATGTTTTTCAGCAGCAGGTTCTCTGAGATCAAGTGAAAAGGTAGTCAGGAACAAAGTACAGACAGATCATTTAGGACCTCAGACTTGGGCTCACCTTCCAACAGGACAACAATCCTAAGCACACAGCCAAGACAACGCATGAGTGGTTGGGACAAGTCTTTGAATGTCCTTGAGTGGTCCAGCCAGTGCAGAGAAGAATGGGAGAAACTTCCCAAATACAGGTCTTACCCAAGAAGACTTGAGGCAGTATTCGCTGCCAAAGGTGCTTTAACAAAGTATTGAGTGACAGATTCAGAATACTTCTGCAAATGTATTATTACTGTTTTTGCATACATTTACAACACATTGTAAAAACTGGTTTTTCGCTTGGTCATTATGGGATATAGTGTGTAGATTGATGAGTTTTTTTTTTTAGAATGGAAATGTGGAAAATGTGAATGGGTATAGTTTTTGAATGTACTGCACATGTGCTTGGTCAATAAGGAAGACTTTTTGATATCAATTCTACATGGGAATGGCAGCATTTGTTGTGGAAAAGAACTTGGGAGTGTTTAGATGGTCCAGTTTTATACAGTCAAATGTTTACCCAATTGCATGCACAGTTTATATAGCGATTGCGGTAGATTTATTTTCTGAGAGAATTCTGAGAGGTGGGAGGGGTTTATTTCAGTCTATTCAGTGACGTAACGCAGCATTGTGGAAGGATCTTTAGCTCCATAAGGGCTTGTTCACATTACAAGAGAGGGAATAAAATGCTAGATAGACGTATCTTGGTTTGCATAATCATCTCCATAACGTTTGAAATCACAGCAGCATGTTTGAGACATAGCATGCAGGATAGTGGCTGTCAATCGCAGGAAAACTGAGCACTACGCATGCGCCCTGCATAGAAACTTAATACCGTTTCGACACATTTGTCTTTGCACTTGAAGACAGTGTTGCCAACTTAGCGACTTTGTCGCTAGAAATAAGCAACTTTTCAGACCCCCTTAGCGACTTTTTTTTCCAAAAAGTTACTAGCGACAAATCTAGTGACTTTTTGTGGTGTTATTGGAGACTTGTTCTTACTCTTCTCAATGAGCAGCGGGTGCCGCCGTGGGCCCCTCCCCCATCTGAAAGCACTCACAGGTGGCCCAGTCCTCGCACAGCAGTTCCTCCGAGCTGCAGTCAGAGCAAAAGATGTTAACTCCTCCGTGTCCAGACTGAAAATGAATCGCGCATGCGCTCCGCCAGAGTGTCTCTTTTGGGTAACTTTTGTCAATCCCAAGCCCGAATAAAGGAGGAGGGTTGTTAAAAAAAAAAAAAGAATCGACAGAAGAAAGTTCATTTGTAGTTCTAAACATATTTAGGGTGTTTTTACTTTTTTTACTTTTTGTCTCTCCTACAGCGTTATTCCTCTCCCACAGGCAGCGTCCATCATGTGCAGTTGGTGCAGTTCTCTTAATCCATGACCATGATGATATCTCCCTTTGTGTGTCACTCTAAATGTTAATTGTTTTTCTAGCCTTTTGATTTTGACTTAAATAGCGCCCCCTTTTTTGATTTGTTCTTCGTTTTTTTGCTCAGGTGATTATTTCTTGTACATGGACAACATTTGTAAATACGCATGTATATTCTTTTCCCCAAGGAGCAAAAATAAACACATCCATGTTTTCCAGAGTCTCTCCGGATTTGAATAGGTTCACTTATGTTTACAGTTTGTAGCTCCAAACATTTGGTCATCGCAATTGCTTTTGCCACAATACAAGTAGATTAGTACATTGGTTAGCTACTGCTTGCTAGCTTGCTAATAGCCTGAATTACACATGTTGATGAACAGCCTGTACAGCTTACATCATAGCAGTTTATTTTTGAGGTTCCTACTCCCAGAATTAGTGACTTTTGATTCAACAAGACAAAATGCTAAGCGTTAGATGCTAGCTGTGTGTGGTCAAAAGTAACACAGCATGAGATGAGTTAGCAATTGGAGGTAGTTGTGGTGCCAAGTGGTGTCAAGGTCTACAGTCGCAGCAATGTGCAACAGCATTCAAACTAACAGCTTGTAAAATCATTGAGTGAAAAATACAACATACAACACATTGTTGGTGTTGACATGCCATTCAGATACTTTTAATTAAATAATTTAAGTGGTCAAATTGCTAGGTTTTGTGAACAATAAGATATCAGTTGGATACCAACAATTAATAAAAATTTTAGGACAATTATAGAAAGTTGTTTTTGTTGAATTTGGGATAGCTTGGGGTTAGCTTTAGCTTGGCATCTGGTTGGCTCCTGAAAACTGACCATAAATTGCAGCAATTTTTAATAGGATTAGGACTGATTTAGTAATCAATTTGACAGATTTTTTGTTATATTAAAAGTATCCTTCAATTCCTAAAGCCAACTAGATAGATAAGAATATTTTAAATGTTACTCAAATTAAAATGTAATCCGAATAACTGTGTTTATAAATAGGCCCTAAGGAAAGGCCAGAGTCTTTCACATGGACTGCAGTAGAATGTACTAAGAGACTTATATCTTGGCTAGTATACACTATGAACTTTACCACAGTCTTAAATGCAAAAAATTCACCCATTGGCAGACAATTCAAGGAAAAGTCTCACTGGGCCTCCTAGCCAATGTTTCATTAGACTCTGCGTACTGTAGATGTAGCGGAGCAAAGGGCTCACAAGGTACCATTGTGGAAACTGCTGTAGAAAAGACTGGCGTGCAACAGCATGCAAAACCTGGTCTCAAACATCTAGGGCCCCATCAATCAAGACGTGTGCATTTTTGTATCTAGGGGACCTGTGGATATCTTTACGCCATGTGGGACATGTGCTAATTTCTTCAGTAGTGATGCAGATCTGAAGATGTTGAATACATTTAATTTTACAACTTGGTTAATTTATTTTTATCTCAGTCCCTATAACTGCGTGAGGATGTCTATTTGAAGTCTAACAATTAATATGCTTCATCAAGTAACTATCAAAAATGAACAATTATAAATATCGAAGTAATGTTTTCAGGCCATGTTGTTAATTATACAGATAACAGTTGCCACCTAAACAAAATAATGTATTTATTATTTGTAGTGGAGGGCCTACCACTGACCTGGATTTAATCAAATGTATGCAAGGATTCTTTTGTATTTCTAAAGAATGCTGAATTCCCCATTCTGCATCCCCCATTCTGACACATCCATGTGAAGCAGAAGAGCTCTTGTGATCCCATAGCTGATATCTGATTGGATGTTAAGTTCACAGCCATGCTATTGGTCAAGCACTCAGGTTTTAAATCTAAACAGGTCAAATGGTTATAAAGGAGTCTCACAGTCTCGCACTGCTCTTCCTCATTTGTTCCTGACCAACTCTGGTGAGATACTTCCACTGTCTCTCTTTCTCTCTCTGTCTCTCTTTATCTCTCTTTGTCTCCTCCCTAAGGCCTTTCTGAGGCCTGGTCTTTCAGGCCATGGTTTATTTATGTTGTCTTGCCTAGATGGAGTACTTAATGTTTTTTTAATGTCATCATTGCCTGGGTTCTTAAGCTTATTCTTAATTACAGTGTTATTATATATTTGCCTTTAATAGACAACTGTTAGTCCATTCCTATAACTTAACAATACATTGCTGCATCCACCATCAAAAACAATGTTCTTTACTATAATATTATATATTATAATAAAATTGATCAGTGTAAAAAAGTTAGATTTGGATGTCATTGTGAATGAAAATGTCTAGAGTTCTCACAGGTGAGAAGTTTTTATTTTAATTTTGATACTTTCTCATCCTTATTTTAGCCTTACTCTTCCTCTGTCTGTAAAATTGGTTCAGGTAATTGGTTATAACATTCTGCTTATAACCATTTACATCTGACTACAATGCAAATATGTCAGAAGCCTGTTATAACACTTTACACAAACACAAATTACATCAGATTCCTTTCTTTGTTATGTAAATCATCACCATGAAACCATGTTTAAATTATGTTGTTTACAACAGACACTGCAAATAAATGTATGGGACATAACTTAAATTACAATTGCACATACATTTTTTCAGATTCTGTTGTAATATGAAGGTTTTTTCCCCAAAAGATGCATTTGTATGTTGCATTGTAGTCAGCGGCAAATGATGACTGAGCAAATTGTCATACGGAAAGAGTGTGACATTTTCTTCGACATTTTTAAAGCCAATCTAACTAGGATTGGAACTGATTAGATGACAGAGCTCATTAGACATGCCAGTGGAAAAGTACCTCAGACCCACTAAACTGTCCATCTGGTGGTGGATCTTTGATGTTATGGTACTATTGTACTTCCATTGATACTGGAGCTCTTGATAAGGTCAATGGAATTATTTCCTCCAAAACAACGTGGACGCAAGTTGATCTTCCAACAACACAATAACCCTAACCAAACATCAGTACACAAAGAAATGGTTAATAATTGACACAAAATCAACATTTGCAATGTCTACGGACTTGAACCCCATTGAAAACCTAAGGTTCAAGTTGAAAAGAGCAGTCCTAAAGATGTAGTGAATCAAGGATCTGGTTGGAGTCTGTGCAGAGGAATAGACAAAGATGCTTCCTAGTGTGTTCTCTAACCACGTCTTTTATTTGTGCAATAAGTGTAAATGCAAAATGTACATATTTTATGTTGTGTAAATTACATTTCAAATTTTTAATTGTCATGGGAAGCATTTGTTCAGTTGTGTATATTTGTTCTTATTTTCAGAGGGCAGTTATAAGTCATGAGTCAACTACCTAGATTCTGGAACCTGGGATGGTCATCCTTTCTTGACTGGTGGAGTAATTCACCTGTTGTTTCAGAACAAGGTGAATTACAATGTGTATACAGGTCAATGATGTGACATGTACATTTGGTATCAGAATATTTTTGAAGACTAATTTATATACATGTTATGTCATCTAATTATGCTATTTGTCGTTTACTGTGTCCAAAAATAATTTGTGCTTTCAAAATCAAAAAAGTGATTAGGTGCAACCGTTCTTAGATAAATACAGTCTTTATAAATAAAGATGTTCCCACATTAAGTCACTATTTAATTTGATTAAAAGTATTATAGCTATGCCAGAATGTTACATCATGCATAGACATGCAGAACATCTGATTAAGAAAATTGGTTTGCAGGACTAATTATAAGTTTACATTTCCCCCAAAAAATATAATCAAGTATCAAAAAACCGTGTATTTCATTTAATTAGGGAAAATGCACCCACGGTCAAAGTCAAGTTTTGGCATGAGTGCACAAGCAGTCCTCTGTAAAACATTTCTGAATATCTGAGAGAAAAATAATGCAGTAAAAGCTAAATAGTAATTCGGAGTCACCAGAATAGTTTTATTGAATGATATCAATCTAGATTTCTGTCTATTAAGTTATTCAATGTATTGTACAAACAAATTATATTTGATCACATTTTACATGAAATTGTGAATTTGTGTAGAATAAGGATGTTTTATTTCTGTTTTGTGTTGTTTTATGGTGCACCTGAGCTGCTAATACTGAAAATAGTTGAGTTAAAATCTACTAAAATCTAATAAATGTAGAGTTGCATCTTAAATGTTTTCAATATGTACATACTGATGAAGCCTTTATAATTGTTTTTACAAAAATATTGTTATTGAATCAGAATTAAGCAACCATAATACCTGCATATGCATTGAAGATGAGAATGAAAAGTTGATGGTTAAAAGATTTTCCCATATAAAGCTTCTTTCTGCCATTGTGTGTGACAACAAAAATAAACAATGTATGTTTTGGGTTGGATGGGGTCTACTACACCTCTATTTCTGTGACAACCCTGATTCAATTTATCAGAAGACACATGCTTTGATTGATCAAAAATGATTAGTTGACTGATTGAATTAGGTGTGTTAGATGCAAATGGGTTGGTAAACTGTGGTGTAGGTTAAGTGTTTAAAGAGTTAGGTTGCATTTACTGAGATAGATGAAACATTAAATAAGCAACAGTTGAATGGTTGAAAGCAAGAGAAAACTGTTGATAGTATACACAACATTTTTAGTAGCGTCTCAACCTCGAAAACTTGAAATAGGTGACTCAATAAACTTCAGTATGACTCCTGATGTATAAAGTAGCCTAAGCATATGGTCAGATTAAGTAATAGTAATAACTGAAGCTGTAAGTTATGTGCAATTGAAGAAGTGAAATCCACATTGTTTCCAAGCCTATGCTGCAGTTTGGAAATAAATAATGTGTTGTTTTGTCTATTTTAGGCTTGGTTTGTAAACTGCTGAGACCATAGTTGAAGCACCTGTTTCAGTAATACCAGTTCAGGTAGTTAAAACATAAATATGCATTTTTGTACAAACCTGATTCTAAAAAAGTTGGGACACTGTACAATTGTGAATAAAACAGAATGCAATGGTGTGGAAGTTTCAAATTTCAATATTTTATTCAGAATACAACATAGATGACATATCAAATGTTTAAAATGAGGAAATGAATCACTTTAAGGGAAAAATAATTTGATTATAAATTTCATGGCATCAACACATCTCAAAAAAGTTGGGACAAGGCCATGTTTACCACTGTGTGGCATCCCCTCTTCTTTTTATAACAGACTGCAAACGTCTGGGGACTGAGGAGACAAGTTGCTCAAGTTTATGAATAGGAATGTTGTCCCATTCTTGTCTAATACAGGCTTCTAGTTGCTCAACTGTCTTAGGTGTTCTTTGTCACACCTTCCTCTTTATGATGCGCCAAATGTGTTCTATGGGTGAAAGATCTGGACTGCAGGCTGGCCATTTCAGTACCCGGATCCTTCTTCTATGCAGCCATGACATTGTAATTGATGCAGTATGTGGTCTGGCATTGTCATATTGGAAAATGTAAGGTCTTCCCTGAAAGAGACGACATCTGGATGGGAGCATATGTTGTTCTAGAACTTGAATATAACTGTCAGCATTGTTGGTGCCTTTCCAGATGTGTAGGCTGCCCATGCCACACGCACTCATGCAACCCCATACCATCAGAGATGCAGGCTTCTGAACTGGGCGCTGATAACAACTTGGGTTGTCCTTGTCCTCTTTAGTCCAGATGAAATGGCGTCCCAGTTTTCCAAAATGAACTTCAAATATTTATTCGTCTGACCACAGAACACTTTTCCACTTTGCCACAGTCCATTTTAAACGATCCTTGGCCCAGAGAAAATGCCTGCGCTTCTGGATCCTGTTTAGATACAGCTTCTTTTTTGACCTATAGAGTTTTAGCCGGCAACGGCAAATGGCACGGTGGATTGTGTTCACCGACAATGTTTTCTGGAAGAATTGGTGATCCTCTGCCCATCTTGAGTTCTGAGAGACAGTGCCACTCTGAGTGGCTCTTTTTATACCCAATCATGTTGCCAATTGACATAATACACTCACCTAAAGGATTATTAGGAACACCATACCAATACTGTCTTAGACCCCCTTTCGCCTTCAGAACTGCCTTAATTCTATGTGGCATTGATTCAACAAGGTGCTGAAAGCATTCTTTAGAAATGTTGGCCCATATTGATAGAATAGCATCTTGCAGTTGATGGAGATTTGTGGGATGCACATCCAGGGCACGAAGCTCCCGTTCCATCACATCCCAAAGATGCTTTATTGGGTGGAGATCTGGTGACTGTGGGGGCCATTCAGTACAGTGAACTCATTGTCATGTTTAAGAAACCAATTTGAAATGATTCGAGCTTTGTGACATGGTGCATTATCCTGCTGGAAGTAGCCATCAGAGGATGGGTACATGGTGGTCATAAAGGGATGGACATGGTCAGAAACAATGCTCAGGTAGGTCGTGGCATTTAAACGACGCCCAATTGGCACTAAAGGGCCTAAAGTGTGCCAAGAAAACATCCCCCACACCATTACACCACCACCACCAGCCTGCACAGTGGTAACAAGGCATGATGGATCCATGTTCTCATTCTGTTTACGCCAAATTCTGACTCTACCATCTGAATGTCTCAACAGAAATCGAGACTCATTAGACCAGGCAACATTCTTCCAGTCTTCAACTGTCCAATTTTGGTGAGCTCGTGCAAATTGTAGCCTCTTTTGCCTATTTGTAGTGGTACCCGGTGGGGTCTTCTGCTGTTGTAGCCCATCCACCTCAAGGTTGTGCGTGTTGTTGCTTCACAAATACTTTGCTGCATACCTCAGTTGTAACAAGTGGTTATTTCAGTCAAAGTTGCTCTTCTATCAGCTTGAATCAGTCGGCCCATTCTCCTCTGACCTCTAGCATCAACAAGGCATTTTCGCCCACAGGACTGCCGCATACTGGATGTTTTTCCCTTTTCACACCATTCTTTGTAAACCCTAGAAATGGTTGTGCGTGAAAATCCCAGTAACTGAGCAGATTGTGAAATACTCAGACCAGCCCGTCTGGCACCAACAACCATGCCACGCTCAAAATTGCTTAAATCACCTTTCTTTCCCATTCTGACATTCAGTTTGGTGTTCAGGAGATTGTCTTGACCAGGACCACACCCCTGAATGCATTGAAGCTACTGCCATGTGATTGGTTGATTAGATAATTGCATTAATGAGAAATTGAACAGGTGTTCCTAATAATCCTTTAGTTGAGTGTAAGTAGCAAATTGGTCCTCCAGCTGTTCCTTATCTGTACATTTAACTTTTACAGCCTCTTATTGCTACCTGTCCCAACTTATTTGGAATTTGTAGCTCTCATGAAATCCAAAATGAGCCAATATTTGGCATGACATTACAAAGTATCTCACTTTCAACATTCTATATGTTATCTATATTCTATTGTGAATTGAATATAAGTTTATGAGATTTGTAAATTATTCCATTCCTTTTTTACTCGCAATTTGTAGTGTCCCAACTTTTTTGGAATCGGGTTTGTAGAATAAAAAATTTATCCCAAAATGTATAAAAAAAGTACAAAAAAGTACACAAAAGTCCACCTCAAAGAACTTGTATATATTCATATTTATTCTCTTTTTCTACTTACTCTACTTTCTTTGAAATAATAATCATGGTCAAATAAATTACAATTCTGTAAAAATAAGAAACAAGGCAAGCCTAGTTCAGCCGGCCCGCAATAAAATTATTGATAATTGTTGCCCTGCCGAGATTCGAAGCCGGATCGCCCACGTGAAAGGTTGTGTCTTGTAGTCTAACCACTATGCAACCAAGCTATACAGATGTATACAGTGGGGAGAACAAATATTTGATACACTGCCGATTCTGCAGGTTTTCCTACTTACAAAGCATGTAGAGGTCTATAATATTTATCATAGGTACACTTCAACTGTGAGAGACGGAATCTAAAACAAAAATCACATTGTATGTTTTTTAAATAATTAATTTGCATTTTATTGCATGACATAAGTATTTGAAGCCCTCCTGTTCTCCACTCATTACCTGTATTAACTGCACCTGTTTGAACTTGTTACCTGTATAAAAGACACATGTCCACACACTCAATCAGACAGACTCCAACCTCTCCACAATGGCCAAGACCAGAGAGCTGTGTAAGGACATCAGGGATAAAATTGTAGACCTGGGATGGGCTAAAGGACAATAGGCAAGCAGCTTGGTGAGAAGGCAAAAACTGTTGGTGCAATTATTAGAAAATGGAAGAGGTTCAAGATGACGGTCAATCTCCCTTGGTCTGGGGCTCCATGCAAGATCTCACCTCGTGGGGCATCAATGATCATGAGGAAGGTGTGGGATCAGCCCAGAACTACACAGCAGGACCTGGCCAATGACCTGAAGAGAGCTGGGACCACAGTCTCAAAGAAAACCATTAGTAACACACAATGCCGTCATGGATTAAAATCCTGCAGCGCATGCAACGTCCCCTTGCTCAAGCCAGCGCATGTCCAGGCCCGTCTGAAGTTTGCCAATGACCATCTGGATGATCCAGAGGAGGAATGGGAGAAGGTCATGTGGTCTGATGAGACAAAAATAGAGCTTTTTGGTCTAAACTCCACTTGCCGTGTTTGGAGGAAGAAAGAGGATGGGTACAACCCCAAGAACACCATCCCAACCGTGAAGCATGGAGGTGGAAACATCATTCTTTGGGGATGCTTTTCTGCAAAGGGGACAGGACGATGGCACCGTATTGGATGGGGCCATGTATCGCAAGATCTTGGCCATCAACCTCCTTCCCTCAGTAAGAGCATTGAAGATGGGTCGTGGCTGGGTCTTCCAGCATGACAACGACCCGAAACACACAGCCAGGGCAACTATGGAGTGGCTTCGTAAGAAGCATCTCAAGGTCCTGGAGTGGCCTAGTCAGTCTCCAGACCTGAACCCAATAGAAAATCTTTGGAGGGAGCTTAAAGTCTGTATTGCCCAGCGACAACCCTGAAACCTGAAGGATCTGGAGAAGGTCTGTATGCCAAAATTCCTGCTGCAGTGTGTGCAAACCTGGTCAAGAACTACAGGAAATGTATGATCTCTGTAATTGCAAACAAAAGTTTCTGTACCAACTATTAAGTTCTGCTTTTCTGATGTATTACATACTTAGGTCATGCAATAAAATGCAAATTAATTATTTAAAAATCATACAATGTGATTTTCTGGATTTTTGTTTTAGATTCCGTCACTCACAGTTAAAGAGTACCTATGATATAAATTACAGACTTCTACATGCTTTGTAAGTAGGAAAACCTTCAAAATCGGCATTGTATCAAATATTTGTTCTCCCCACTGTAAGTGTATATAGCTGTATATAATGTCAAGTGTCTGTATAGCCTCTTTGTCAAAATCCCAAGTGGGTTTTGACTGTGAGGAGATTCAATCGCAGAACCTACAGCTTGCCAGTCTGCTTCTCAAACCACTACGCTATTTAACAAGGTAGGTTAGTCAGTCACTCACTCAGTCAGTAAGAGACATTCACTCTTCTAGGCCGACAACTACTCTTTCGAAGGTATTTGTTTATTTTTACTATGTTCCACATTGTAGAATAATATTGAAGACCTCAAAACTATGATATTACACAAAAATTGACAGTTTTGCACACTCTTAGCATTCTCTCAACCAACTTCATGAGGTAGTCACCTGAAATGCTTTTGCAACAGCCTTGAAGGAGTTCCAATATGCTAAGCACTTTTTGGGTGTTTTTCCTACACTCTGGGGTCCAACTCATCCCAAACCATCTCAATCGAGTTGAGGTTGGGTGACTTTTGGCCAGGTCATCTAATGCGGCACCATGACTCTCCGTCTTGGTCAAATATCCCTTACACAGTCTAGAGGTGTGTTTTGCGTCAGTGTCCTGTTAAAAAACAAATGATAGTCACACCAGATAGGATAGCTCATTGATGCAAATTGAGGTGGTAGCCATGCTGTTCAGCCAACGGTTCAAACCCTTTAATGACGGAAAACATTTTGAGGACCGTGACGTTGCCCGGTATGGCGCAGCCGGGGCCTCACCCTGGAGCCAGGCCCGGGGTTGGGGCTCGTATGCGAGCGCCTGGTGGCTGGGCCTTTCCCCACGGGGTCCGGCTGGGCTCAGCCCAAAGGAGCGACGTGGGGCCGCCTTGCTGTTGGCTCACCACCTGCAGGAGGGACCATAAGGGGTCAGTGCATAGAGGATCGGGCAGCAGTCGAAGGCGGGGGCCTCGACAACCCGATCCCTGGACACGGAAACTAGTTCTAGGGACGTGGAACGTCACCTCGCTGGCGGGGAAGGAGCCTGAGATCGTGCATGAGGTTGAGAGGTTCCGACTAGAGATAGTCGGGATCACCTCCACGCACAGCTTGGGCTCTGGAACCACACTCCTTGAGAGAGGATGGACTCTTCACCACTCTGGAGTTGCCCATGGTGAGAGGCGGCGAGCTGGTGCGGGTTTGCTTATAGCTCCCCAGCTCTGCCGCCATGTGTTGGAGTTTACCCCGGTGAACGAGAGGGTTGTTTCCCTGCACCTACGGGTCGGGGATCGGTCTCTCACTGTTGTTTGTGCCTACGGGCCGAACGGCAGTGCAGAGGACCCAACCTTCTTGGGGTCTCTGGGAGGGGTGCTGGAAAGTGCTCCGACTGGGGACTCCATCGTTCTACTGGGGGACTTCAACGCCCACGTGGGCGTGATTGGGAGGAACGGCCCCCCTGATCTGAACCCGAGCGGTGTTCAGTTATTGGACTTCTGTGCTAGTCACAGTTTGTCCATAACAAACACCATGTTCAAGCATAAGGGTGTCCATCAGTGCACGTGGCACCAGGACACCCTAGGCCGTAGGTCGATTATCGACTTTGTTGTCGTTTCATCTGACCTGCGGCCGTGTGTCTTGGACACTCGGGTAAAGAGAGGGGCGGAGCTGTCAACTGATCACCACCTGGTGGTGAGTTGGATCCGATGGTGGGGGAGGAAGCTGGACAGACTTGGCAGAACCAAGCGTACTGTAAGGGTTTACTGGGAACGTCTGGCCGAGTCTCCTGTCAGAGAGATCTTTAACTCCCATCTCTGGCTGAGCTTTGACTGGATCCCGAGGGAGCCTGGAGATACTGAGTCCGAGTGGACCATGTTCTCCACCACCATTGTCGAAGCGGCCGCTCTGAGCTGTGGCCGTAAGGTCTCCGGTGCCTGTCGAGGCAGCAATCCCCGAACCCGGTGGTGGACACCGGAAGTAAGGGATGCCGTCAAGCTGAAGAAGGAGTCCTATCATGCCTGGTTGGCTTGTCGGACTCCTGAGGCAGCTGATGGGTACCGGCAGGCCAAGCAGACTGCAGCCCGGGTGGTTGTGGAGGCAAAAACTCGGGCCTGGGAGGAGTTCGGTGATGCCATGGAGAAGGACTATCGGCTGGCCTCGAAGAGATTCTGTCCGGCGCCTCAGGAGAGGGAAACAGTGCCCTACCAACACTGTTTACAGTAGAGGTGGGCAGCTGTTGACCTCAACTGGGGATGTCGTCGGGCGGTGGAAGGAGTACTTCGAGGATCTCCTCAATCCCGTCGTCACGTCTTCCATTGAGGAAGCAGAGGATGAGGGCTCAGAGGTGGACTCGTCAATCAGCCGGGCTGAAGTCACAGAGGTAGTCAAGAAACTCCTCGGTGGCAAGGCACCGGGGGTGGATGAGATCCACCCTGAGTACCTCGAGTCTCTGGATGTTGTGGGGCTGTCTTGGTTGACACGCCTGTGCAACATCGCGTGGCGGTCGGGGACAGTGCTTCTGGGATGGCAGACCGGGGTGGTGGTCCCTCTTTTTAAGAAGGGGGACCGGAGGGTGTGTTCCAACTACAGGGGGATCACACTTCTCAGCCCCCCCAGGAATGTCTATGCCAGGGTACTGGAGAGGAGAATACGGCCGATAGTAGAACCTCGGATTCAGGAGGAACAGTGTGGTTTTCATCTGGGCCGTGGAACACTGGACCAGCTCTATACCCTCTACGGGGTGCTGGAGGGTTCATGGGAGTTTGCCCAACCAATCCACATGTGTTTTTTGGATTTGGAGAAGGCATTCGACTGTGTCCCTCACAGCATCCTGTGGAGGGTGCTTCGGGAATATGGCGTCCTGGATCTTTTGCTAAGGGCTGTCAGGTCCCTGTACGACCGAAGCAGGAGCTTGGTCCGCATTGCCGGCAGTAAGTCAGACTTGTTCTATGTTCCATCTATGTTCCTACTCTCACCTATGGTCATGAGCTTTGGGTCATGACCGAAAGGACAAGATCCCGGATACAGGCGGCCGAAATGAGCTTTCTCCGCAGGGTGGCTGGGCGATCCCTGCGGGAGGAGCTCAGAGTAGGGCCGCTGCTCCTCCACATCGAGAGGGGTCAGCTGAGGTGGCTTGGGCATCTGTTTCGGATGCCTCCGGAACGCCTTCCTGGGAAGGTGTTCTGGGCCCGTCCCACCGGGAGGAGACCCCGGGGAAGACCTAGGACACACTGGAGGGACTATGTCTCCCGGCTGGCCTGGGAACGCCTCGGTGTCCCCCCGGAAGAGCTGGAGGAAGTGTCTAGGGAAAGGGAAGTCAGGGCATCTCTGCTTAGACTGCTGCCCCCTGCGACCCGGCCCCGGATAAGCGGAAGAAAATGGATGGAGCCATGTTGGTTGAATATGCCTTGAATTATAAGTTAGTGTCACCAGCAAATCACCCCCACACCATTACACTACAGTGGGTAGTGTAACCACATATATATGGTTCACCCACTCCGCATTTCACAAAGACGATTGAAACCAAAAATATCAAATTTGGATTAACCACACCAAATGACAGATATCCACTGGTCTAATTGTCATTTCTTGTAAGTCTTTACCCATGCAAGTCTGTTCTTGTTATTGATGTCCTTCAGCCTTAGTTTTGCAGCAATTTGGGTGGCTGTCTTCATGAGAACCAGTTTCATCACAGTGCTTAATGGTTTTTGCAACTACATTGAGACTTTCAAAGTTCCTTTCAAGATTAACTGACCTTCATGTCTTAAAGGAATGATGTACTGTTGTTTCTTGGCATAATATGGAGTACTACAGTACAGACAAAATTATAGTCATTTGTGTGCCAACCCCACCATGTCACAATGAAAACGAATTGGCTCAAACACATTAAGGAGGACAGATATTCCACAAATTACCTTTTAACAAGGCACACCTCTACCTCATGAAGCTGTTTGAGAGAATTCAAAGAGTGTGCAAATCTGTCATCAAGGCAACAGGTGACTATTTTGAAGAATCTACTAAATGAAATGTATTTTGATCTGTTTAACACATTTTTGGTTGCTGCATGATTCCATGTGTTATTTCATAGTTTTGATGTCTTCACTATTATTCAACAATGTATTGAATAATTGTATACATTTTAGTTACTCTTATTCAGCAACTATTATTCAACAATATTAAAAATAAAGAAATACTCTTGAATGAGTAGGTGTGTCCAAACATTTGACTGGTACTATATGCATATTATTTCTTTTTAAAACCATATTTCTCATTGACTAGGGAATGATCTAATTGAGTGGATTGTCAAATATTCTTAACCTATGAATGAATATCTTTAATCAAGTGAATGGATATTGTATAAACCATGCAAAAAACATGTTAATGATTGTAATCATTGACTTTAAAAGAATAGTGGACCCAAATTACTAAATAAAATATTCATTGTAAGCAGTCAATGGACCAGTATTAACAACAGTTCATGCTTTGGTTAAGTTTCCCTAGCAGTGTTTTCAAATACTAACATTATAGCGTTTGGATAGCCTGGTTAAGCAATTTGGAAGGTTGTTAGAATTACAGAGGTGATTATTATCTGTAATTCTGTCTTTGAGTAAGCCAATTAAAATGTATTGGTATACGGGTGTAAATTGGGTAAAATATCTCTTTAACACCTGTCTCATAAATGCTGTCTCATTAGGTTACCATCTATTAACATCTACTCAACCCCTCAATTCTCTCTCCTTTTCCTTCATTTGTCTATTGGACAACTTCAGAATCATCTCCCCTCTATGGTCAGCAACAGCTGAATGAAACTTTTCTGGACCATGGAGAAGGCCAGCAATTTCTGACCAAGGCTTTTCAAGTTATCCTGGAGGAGGTGCTATGTAAGGGCACAGACGTTAAAGAGAAGGTCTCACATTCCTACATAAAAATGTCTATAGTCTAACATTCCTTATTCTTTGCATTTCATATATTATTAGATTTGGTTGCAGCACAAGCCTTTTTTCGATAAATCATGAGTTACAGATACCTTCCCCAGTGGGCTATGTACAGTCGTGCTCAAAAGTTTGCGTACCTTTGGAGAATTGGTAATATATGTAAAGAAAACATGAGTGAGCAGGCAAACACGTCTTTTATTTCTTATGGGATTCACATTCAACTGTAGGTCATAACAGAATGACACAATGATATAACAAAACATGGCAACAAAGAAAAAAATGAACTGACCCCTGTTCAAAAGTCTGCATACATTTAGTTCTTAATATTGTGTATTGCCCCCTTTAGCATCAATGAGAGCATGCAGGCTATTGTAATAGTTGTTTATGAGGCCCAGAATTCTTGCAGGTGGTATAGCTGCCCATTTGGTTTGACAAAATGCCTCCAGGTTATACAAAGTCTTTGGTCGTCATGCATGAACTGCACATTTGAGATCTCCCCAAAGTAGCTTGATGATATATGGTCAGGAGACAGTGATGGCCACTCCAGAACCTTCAACATTTTCTGCTGTAAGCACGGGAGGGTCAACTTGGCCTTGTGCTTAGGGTCACTGTCGTGCTGGAAAGTCCAAGAGTGTCCCATGCACAGCTTTCGTGCAGAAGAATGCAAATAGTCTGCCAGTATTTTCAGATAACATGCTTTCCTGCCATCAATTTTCACAAGATTCCCTGTGACTTTAAAGCTTACCAGCCCCCACAAAAGATCAGTGAGCCATCACCATGCTTCACAGTGGGGATGGTATTCTGTTCACTATAGGCCTTGTTGACCTCTTTCCAAAACATTACGCTTATAGTTGTGACCATAAAGCTCAATTTTGGTCTTGTCACTCCAAATTACAGTGTGCCAGAAGCTGTGAGGCTTGTCAATGTGTTGTCAGGCATATTGTACCTGGGCTTTTTTGTGGCGTTGCCACAGTAAATGCTTCTTTCTGGCAACTCGACCATGCAGCTAATTTCTGTTCAAGTATCGTCGTATTGTGCTCCTTGAAACAACTACTCTGTCTTTTTCCAGAGCAGCCTCTATTTCTCCTGAAATTACCTGTGGGTTTTTCTTTGTATCCTGAACAATTCTTCTGGCAGTTTTGTCTAAAATCTTTCTTGGTCAAACTGACCTTGGCTTGCTATCAAGAGATTCCTGAATTTTCCACTTCTTAATAAATGATTGAACAGTACTAACTGGCATTTGCAAGGCTTTAGATATCTTTTTATATCCTTTTCCATCTTTATAAAGTTCTGTTACCTTGTTATGCAGGTCTTTTGAAATGTTCTTCTCCCCATGGCTCAGTATCTGGCCTGCTCAGTGCATCCACGTGAGAGCTAACAAACTCATTGACTATTTATACACAGACACTAATTAAAATGTAAAAAGCCACAGGTGTGGGAAATTCACCTTTAATTGCCATTTTCACCTGTGTGTGTCACCTTCTGTGTCTGTAACAAGGCCAAACAAATCTATGAACACAACTCTAATAAAAATTACTCTGAACCACTGCACTAATATTACATTTTAACTGTTTTCTTCACAACTGTCTGTGTGAATCATAATCATGTTACTATTCAGTACCATATTTTAATGGGTTTCTTTTTCACATATCCCCATTGCCAGGTATGTGATTGGAGGGAACCTGAAGATTTGGCTGCCCTGCTAGATCTGGAGCTGAGAGAAAATGGGGAGTCACAACACCAGCTGCTTAAGAGAGTACAGGACGTGGCCAAGTACAGTGTTAAGACCAGTACGGTTTGCACCATCCCTAGCTCTGGTCCAAGCTATTATGGCGGTTCACTGCTAACTGTAACACCTTGGATCAGAGCTACTCTGAAAATATAGGGAGACAATGGACAAAGCGAGATTAGTGTGGATGTAGTCATAGTTGGCTTTTAGTGAATGCAATTGCTTGGGGCTGTCCAGAACGCATAAACAACAATGAACGGCCTATTTCTTTCCAGATCATCCGCGGTTCTTCAATCAGCTCTTTGCAGGGGTGGACTACCATGCCTTGGCCGGACGATTCCTTACGGAGGCTCTAAACACTAGCCAGTAAGAGAGACTAATATGTACACTTGACATAGAATACCTATCTATCATGAAATATATATATGGTATGAGAAGGCTTGGGATGGACAGTTGTACTATTTACAGGTATACCTATGAGGTAGCTCCGGTGTTTGTCCTGATGGAAGAGGAGGTGCTCTCCAAGCTACGTTCCCTGGTTGGCTGGACACATGGAGACGGCATCTTCTGCCCCGGCGGTACTGTGTCCAACATGTATGCCATGAACCTAGCACGCTTTCGGGCATTCCCAGAAGTGAAAGTAAAAGGACAGTGGGCGCTCCCTCGACTTGCTGTCTTTGCATCTCAAGAGGTGTGGCAAACAAACAGCATCGTACATAAGTAAAGCATTGTTCATATTTCAATTAATTCATTCATATATTCCTCCATTTTACCCTAACTTTCCTACAGAGCCACTACTCTGTGATGAAAGCAGCTGCATTTCAGGGTATTGGGACCGAGAATGTGTTTAAGGTCAATGTGGATGACAGGTAAAATGATGGTAGTAAAAAGACTAATCACTATATATTCTATACATGATTAACTGTGGAGATTTAAACACATGCTCTCTGTTGTCCTTCAGGGGCTGTATGAATCCAGAGGACCTTTGTGAGAAAATTGAACTGGCGAAATCTCAAGCAAGTTTACTTTTATTTTGTAATTTACTATGTAAATAAATAATTGTACTGTAAGAAACAAGAACAAATAGATTGCCTCCTAGGAATGGACAATCAGAGATACCTGGTGAATTCATGGTCCTGTATCAGCATTCCAAGTAGTTTATTTTCAATTCCTAGTAGTTAATCATTAAACCACATACCACACTACAAATCCCTCAATAATAATAAGACCAAAAATATTCAGTTTTATAGCACTATTTATTACATAAATTAATACATATCTCAAAGTGTTAATTTGTCATTAACTTTTCTTCACTGACCAGGGGGCAGTGCCTTTCTTTGTCCATGCTACATCAGGAACAACAGTCAAAGGGGCCTTTGACCCCTTGGAATCCATCGCTGACATCTGTGAAAGACTGGGATTATGGATGCATGTCGATGTGAGTTCTTCTTAAAGTATTTTTTCACACCCAAATCAAATTACATCCGATATCATAAGACCACAAAAGCAGTTATCTCTCAAGATAATTCATGACAGCATCTAGAAGTAATGGAATAATTTATTTCATGTCCATCATCTATTCCATTGATTTTGAGCTGAATACTGACTGGTGATTTCTTGTGGTTTGGCACAGGCAGCCTGGGGAGGGAGTGTGCTCCTCTCAAACGAACATAGACATCTCATGAAAGGAGTTGAGAGGTAAGAGTCAAAAATAGTTTTGCGAGTTTTCTATTTTGCACAAAACCTCTAAAAGTAAAAATAAGATCTGCCATGACAATCTTATCCAGTCTTCTGTATGGCCCAACATATTGCAATGATGCAAGAGGAAAATGTATTGAATGTGTTTGTAATCAGAGCCGATTCAGTGACTTGGAATCCACACAAGATGATGCTGACAGGCTTGCAGTGTTCAGCCATTCTGCTCAAGGACACCACGGTAAGAAAAAATAATTGCCCTACACCAGATTCCACACCAGGTAGTTCTTTTAAATTGTAGTGGCATTTGCATCCTTAAAAAATAAATGTTAAAAATCATTAAAAGAATTGAACATTATTCATGGTTTGGTTAATATTAATATGTAACTAATTTTTGCATGCCGGACAACCTACTGCCTGCTAACCAAATGAATGTTTCGGATGCCAGATTTGGGAGGGGGGTGGGTACTGCAGGCTCAAAGAACATACTCTCTCTTGTTCTCCCTCTTGCAAAGTAAATTGGTTAATTTAACATTTTCGGATTTTGTAGGTCCGAAGAAACAAACTTGGCAGTTTCAAAGCTATGGAATTCACATTTTTAAGTGTTATGGTATTAATATATATGTGCCACCAAAACTGCAAATTTCCTCAAGCGATACAAATAATTTCCACATTTCACTGCAAGAAACAGGGCATCTACATTTCCTGGTTGTAAACAAACCACAATATCCAGAATTCATAAAGATTTTATAGTATTTTTATACTTTCAAAAATCACAAGCAACCGCTGTTTTGCAATCTCAGAACAACTAGCTAGCTAGCTTGCGAGCTCCCGAGAATCTGTAAAAACTATGTACCTTCTTCGTTTTGAAATGTCCACCTTCGAGAGGTGGAACACAATTTGACAAGAAAGTAGGGATCCCGTCAGGTTGTAGTTTTACAAAACCTGAGAAAACTTGTCAATTTGGTTATCCAATGTCTACTAATGTGCTACTATAACCAATGTCAATGTCCTGTTAGTAACATCTTAGCTTCCTCCACTGACATTTCCTATGGCCCCACACGGGGCGCAAGCTTTTGGTCCTCTGCTTCACACGTGACCAGTCCAACCATTTGAGGTATACAAACAGTACCAATTGGATAGCTCCTTTGTGTGAGCTTACAGTACATGCTTAATTCTGTTACACCACCGCAATTCAAAACATTATCATTAGACTCCTGTCTATCATTATATTATGCCAAAAAAGGAATCCTGACATTTGAATCATGCAAGACTTGTTCTAAATCTCCGCGATTTCGGACCCCTGGTAGACTTGCTGTCTCCAATACATACATGCTAATCGCAAACTTTACTCAACAAAATGCAACAATAAAAACCAATGATTGATTGCAACCCCTCTTCCACAGGACCTGTTGAAACACTGCCACTGTGCCGACGCAACATACCTATTCCAGCAGGACAAGTTCTATGACAAGAGTCTGGACACTGGGGACAAGTCGATACAGTGTGGCCGGAAGGTTGACTGCCTGAAGCTGTGGCTAATGTGGAAGGCTGTGGGTTCTAAAGGCTTGGAAGGGCGTGTGGACAGGGCTTTCGCCCATGTAAGGTACAAACCTCCCAGACCTATAGCTGAAATTCAGGGCAGTCTAATTTCTCATTTTAAAAAAACATCACAGCACTCATTCAAAGGTTCTTATTGAATCCATGTCAATGAGAGATGTCTAAAATCGAATGGAACAATAATCTAAATTATCCCACTCATAGATATCTGGTGGAGGAGATGAAGAGAAGAGAGGGCTTTCAACTTATATGGGAGGTGAGTCAATTGTGTTTTTTAAATACAATCTACTCCCCCTGTTTTATTCTCATCCACTGTGTTAAAATGCTTTTGTCCTGTTGATTAGCCTGAGTTTGTGAACGTGTGTTTCTGGTTCATACCGCCGAGTTTGAGGGGAGATGAGAACAGTCCAGACTACCAAGACAGACTGTCAAAGGTTGGTGTTTGTGTGAGGTGCTAATGATACCAGACATATTTTTGAAGTTCAATTGATGCTATGAATTTGAAATGTAAACCAGTTAGTATCTGCCTCCATGGCTGACAATGCAGTGACCTTGAATCTGTATGGCCAGGTGGCTCCAACAATCAAGGAGCGAATGATGAAGCAGGGGACCATGATGGTGGGCTACCAGCCCCATGGCGGACGGGTCAACTTCTTCCGCATGATAGTGATCTCACCACAGGTCTCCCATGAAGATATGACCTTCTTCCTGGATGAGATCGAGAGACTAGGGAAGGATCTGTGATTCTACTTGCATCTCTGTTTATGTCTTTGATTTCTCCCACTCTAAGTCTCAGATATCAGTCCATTTCGTGTGTGTGTGTGTGCTTTATTTTGCGTAATATTTTACATTTTTCATCAGTCCAATGCCTGTTAGACTTGGAATGGCACTAATTGTGGACAAAGTGCTTAATAAAATGTTTGAAATATGGTGTGTGACCCTAATTAACCACGTCCGGAGGACGCGGCGTCCATGATTCCTAAAAATTTTCACATTCTGATGTCAGACCACAGGACAGTTTTCTACTTCGCCTTCAGCCCATCTTAAATGAGTTCTGGCCCAGAGAAGGCGGTGGCTTTTCTGGATCTTGTTTGTATGGCTTCTTTGCATGGTGGAGTTTTAACTTGCATTTGTGGATGCAGCGATGTACTGTGTTTACAGACAATGAGTTCATGCATGATTTCCACAACAGAATCGGATCTGTTTTTAATGCAATGAAACCTGAGTGCCCGAAGATCACGGCCATCCCATATTGGTTTTTGGCCTTTTTCCTTGCATACAGCGATTTCTCCGGATTCTCTAAATCTTTTAAAGATATTATGTAATGCAGATGATGAGATCCCCAAACTTTTTGCAATTTTAGGTTGAGAAATGTTATTCTTAAATTGCTGCACTATTTGCCCACGCAGTCTTTTACAGACCCACACAGAAAACTCACACAAAACATATCCGGAAATAATTAAGAGAACCCTGCACCTTTTTCTTTCCTTTCCAAAAAAGTCAAAAAGGAAGGTTTTGAGTGAGGACCAGAAGAAATAAAGAGACAACTGCAAATTGAATGCTTCTGTTCCTCACTCAAAATTTCCTTTTCAAAGTTTTTGGCCAAGGCTCACCCCTGTCCACTGCCGAAAGCGCCTTCAATGGACACGTCAGCATCAGAACTGGACCACGGAGCAATGGAAGGTGGTATGGTCTGATGAATCACATTTTCTTTTACATCACATGGATGGCCAGGTGAGTGTGCGTTGCTTACTTGGAGAACACATGGCACCAGGATGCACCATGAGACAAAGGCAAGCCGGCAGAGGCAATGTCATACTTTGGGCAATGTTCTACTGGGAAACCTTGGGTCCTGCCATTTGTGGATGTTACTTTGACACATACCACCTACCTGAGCATTGTTGCAGACCATGTGCACCCTTTCATGGCAAAAGTATTCCTTTCAGCAGGATAATGGTTCAAGAATGGTTTCAGGTACAAAACAACAACAAGTTCAGGGTGTTGACTTGGCCTCCAAATAAACGTTTAGTAAATACCCCAAGGTTTTGACTTGAGTCACTGTCAAGCAGCATATAGCACCTTTTTCTGTTTCAATATAATGAACCACTTTGTACTCCAAGTTTACATTAAAAAAATATAGTTTTCTCATTATGAAAACAATATGCATATATTTTAACACTATAATGAAAGCCATTCCTCTCTGTAAAAGCACTTCAAAGAAACGACTAGATAACATGAACAACAGGAAACTATACAAATACGGAAATGTATCATTAAGATGTTAAATGCTTATTACCAAGTATAATTTTGTCATTTATGTATTTAAGATATTAAAACATATTTGAAAACAGCCAAAATCGAATATGTGAATATAAGTATGAAATATATGGCCATACATTAGTAATACATATAATACATATATTAGTATATAATATATATATATATATATAGACATTAAAAATATATGTTTTTCAAAATATGTCAATATATAATACTTCCGTGTGGGGAGTGGTGAACCCCTTCCCATTCTCACTTCTGACAGACCCATCCTCTTCGGAATTATCTTTTAATACCCAATACCTGGCCTGTTGCCAATTGACCTAATTAACAATGTGATATTCTACCAGGTTTAGCTTTCTCGCATTACACAACTTTTCTAGTCATTTATTCCCTCTGTCCCAACTTTGTTGAATCATGTTGCTGGCATCAAATTCAATATGGGCATACATTTTTCAAGAAACAATAAAATGTCTCAGTTTCAAAATTGTATATGTTGTCTTCGTACAATTTTATATTGAATCTAGGGTTTAAATGATTTGCACATCATGGCATTCTGTTTTTATTTACATTTTACACAGTGTCCCAACTGTTTTGGAAACGGGGTTGTATAATATATTTCTGTCTTTACATATTGTTAACTGGTTGCACATGATGTAACAGAACATATCTTAGGAGAAATATCCTGAACTAATGCAGAGGGAATCCTAAAAAGTTCTGATATGTGGAAACAGAGAGACAGCCAGGCAGGCAGACAGTGGTCTGAGGCTGAACCATGTCGACATCATGGACATGGATCTGTAGAAGTCTGCACAGCAGTAAACCGTTAATTTGAGAGGTCCAACCTGCCTTGATTAAAGTTGGTGCCTGTGGTAGAAGGGTGAATGTGTTATCAATCTGTGCACTCATGTTAATGTTTGAGCAGTGTGCGTGTATGTGGCCAGTGTAGACATAAGGCATAGCAGCTGACTGGGTGTGATGCATAAATACTCAGCTGGGGTCACAAGTCCACAAATGAGTATTATCTGGGTCACTTCCTGCCATCATGCATGTTGACTCAGTGAGCCTCAGTTCACTGCACCCTGGTCGCTTTAGCAATTGGGACTGCCACAGAGAAAGACCACACCTAAATCTCTCTGAGGGACAGGGGCAGTTTATCTTCCTGTGTGACATGAAACAATATGGGAAATCCCACTTAGGCTTGCCCCAAGAGTTTCCAAATATGCAGGTGGTTTGAAAATTAATCTTACTAATGACTTCAAATGTTAAAGTAGCTGCCCCCTGAACTCTCATCCTAAAAGTTCTTATTCTGTTAACTCATAGCCAAATTTTGTTGTTGACTCATTCCATACTTGTAATGTTGGCTAAAGCACAACCTGGAGACATGAAACATTAAAAATGTTACCTCATAGAAGAATGACTCACCAATAAGATGCCTATTCAAATGAATACTTTCTTATGATGTATCTGCCTAGACCATTTGGATGTCAGGGTATGCCCACAGCATTCTAAACCAGAAAAGTGCCTTCATGACATGGTTCAATTTCATGTTTGGGATACAAACCTAATTCATAAACAATAAACACATCCGGAAACTTCCAGTTACTTAAAGCAAGTCTTCTCCAGAGCAATCTGATCAGGTCACCTAAAGTCTAAATTATTCAAGGCAGCAGTTAGTGTAAACAGAACTGATTGGTGTGCTTTCTATAAATGTCAGTGCGCACAATAATTTTAGCAATAAACCACAAATGATCACAATCCAGAATCAATAAACAGATGTGATAAAAAGCAAAGCCTTGAACTCATCAATACAATACACGCCAGCAAGGTACACTTGAGCCAAGGCATCAAGGACAGAAGACAGATCTCTGTTTATGAAGTTCTGGACATATGCCAGAATCTGTGTTTGTATAGCAGGGCCATTTGCCTTGCAGCTCTTTACTAGTAGCAGGTGGGCTATTTCAAACAAACAGCCTCTAGGCCCGGATCAGCTTCCTTTTATTCCAGGTGCTGCTGAAGAGAAAACAGCCCTTTAATGTCGCAATGAGTTTATACTGTAACTCCAGTAAGGAATGGTGTAAACTGTCATCAAGGGAACAATAGAATAATAACATGCCGAAAGTTTGAAGTTGCATATCAGCGTTTGAATCATAACTGTTTTACACAATAACCTAGGCCTATCCATTTTTCAGAACATCCCCTAGATAAAACAAAGGTTTCGCATCAGACCCCAAAACAAAATATCCGGTTTGAATTTAGTCAAGGCAGGGCTGTTTCCCAGTGTCCTCCAGAGCTCACCAATCCAAGGCCTCATTAAAATAGAATTACAGCCACAGCTTGCATGGAGGCATTTCATTAGCATTAACCACAAACAGCATCCTACCGCCATGTGCTTGTCTATACAGCCCAGACTTGTGTGTGTATGTATATATCCATTGAAGCACATGCAGCTCAAGGGGAAAATAAGTTCCAAGCACCAAATCATATTTGGTGGAATAAATACAGTGTGTACAACTGCTTGGATCCTACTAAAGGGCAATTCCACCCCTTTGCAAACTCATTTTCATGACCTCCAGCAAGATTTCAGTTTTTACATGAGCATACAGTGAGTGGGTTGTTGTCGAAAGCACATGCAAGTGTAGTTCAATGTCAGGAAGTATGGGGATTAAGAAGCAGTGTGTGTTGGTTGAGTGAGCATGTGTGTTTTTATATAAACAGTGGAGCTGTTTGGGCTTGAAGGTGTTTGTTTCCTGGCTCAAGTGGACAGGTTGTGGCATGCAGGACCAAACTTAAAGCCTATTAAGAGCGTTTTTACAGTACCATTTATTTAATTAGATGAACAAGACTTGCTGCCAGATTTGCATTGGGGATACATTTTTGAAAATGTCACATTTGAAAGTAATGTAGAGCACATTTTTGGACAAACAGTTTCTGCGCTACTGAGGTCTAAAGGTGATGTCTTGCTCAGTGTGTATTAGAGTGGAATGAACAATGACGTAGGACGTCTGGTTCTCTAGCCCCTGTTAGCGCCAATCCACAGAAAAAACATAATTTTGTCATTGGGTAACAACTAAACATATCACACTGGTGCCAAATTATACTATGAACAGCACTTGTTCGATTAGGAGTGCATTGTTAGTTACCAGGTAAACAACATTGCCAGTGAATTTAAGTGCCTTCCAGGTCAGTGGTCTGGACAAAGCTCTGCGCACGCGTTCCGCCTTACAGCGCATGAAGAGTTTCTCATTGCTAGTGTAAATATTTTTATTTTATTTACATATTACATGAAAACATATCTAACGTCTGCACCGCGTGGCACGGCAGCTCTCCCTCCTCTCCGACGCTACACCTCGTCGGTATACTAACCACGGGTTGGAGACTGATGGCAGCAGCGCTCCCCGAGGACTCACCTGTTACCCATCACTAATTAGTTGTGCATATATGTGTTTTTTTTCCACTGTACCTCACGGACGACTGTTTGTATGTTCGACACCGTGATGTGCTGTTATATATCATAAATCGTTATTCCTCATTTTTGGTTTCCTTCCTTTTTTCCTCACCTTTACGCACTCGATTCACTCGCACCGCCACAACATGGCTATTTAAATGATATTGTCACACCTTTTGTTTGCAGTCTGTGTTTTTTACACTAGACTTGTTTCATTGAGGTTCATGAAACTTGATGCCAGATTTGCGTCGGCTCTGGGGCATAAAATTTTTTATAAAAATACCAAGCAGACTAGTTTACCTTGATTTTGGATCACGATTACAAGTGGAAAGGATATAAGCATGTTTCAAAGAGCGTTCATTATTGGGGAATGGATGGCAGGAGCTTCAGTCACAAAGACAGGACAGTTGGCTAGCGTCTCAATAGGAAAAGTGACTGATGTTACATCTGCAGTAAGATCTATGGGACAGACATCAGTAAATAGGGTCAGAAATTGTGGTTGAATGCACACATTCGATTACCGCGATGCTCGTGCTTTACTGCAATATGAACGTAAAAAATGATGACTGAGAATGTCAATGCATGATGGGATCAGACTGTGTAAGCAAGAACACTCCGTGGAGAACTACACGGAGGGATATTTCAGTAGTGTTGCAGTGTATAATCTCATCACAAGTTCTTTCCTTATATATGTGTAGATGTTTTGTATTAACAAGTGTTTGTGGAGTGTAAATGTGTGTGAATGTGGGCAAAGCCTAATGTGTGGATATATTCTGTACTGGAGGGTTCTGTGTGCTGTGCTTTTTACAAAATGGCTCCTGCACAAGGGAAAATTGAAGCTACGACTAAGGCTGCTAGGAAGATTTTGACAATGAATGCAAGCTGATATTACAATTCCTGAAAGGAATAAACCTATTATCCACTGGTCATTACCTTTATTCTGCAGGTCCACTCATACAGTCTCTTTTTTTGAAGGGTGTGAGTAAGTTTCCTGTGCCCCTCTGGGCATTACCTAGAATAAATAAACACATTCTTGGAACCAACGGGTGCAACCAGACTCAAGGCAAGGTTTAGAAAATGCTGCATGCCTGCATTCCTTCCCGTTATTGCACCTGTGTAGAATGGGGTCTGGTAGGGGAATGGTGCTAGGCAACAGAGTCAGCCAACAGCACGATGGTCAGCACCAGGGATGTCACTAGAAGATCATGGATCCCCCCCATCCCCCTAAACCTTGTTTTCCAGGGTCTGAGCATACTGCCCAAAACATATTTTCAGCGTGTATTTTTGGAGTACCAATGGGTGTAAAATCTATCAAAATAAGGTTACTTTTGTTCAAGGTTGGCTAACAGTATACCTGTCTCATAGTTTGTGTTAGACACTGATCTAATATTACTTACATTCTAAGTGAAAAAATGTAAATCCACTCTGTCTTTTTCCATCCATCACCAACAAAAGTCACAGAAACAGCTGTACTATGTAGCCAAAATACTTTTGTCAACTATAGTTTATAGTAAATGAAAATCTACATATTATATTCTGTTTCTAAGCAAGATTTCTATGAATCACTCTGGATCATTTCAAAAACAGATTCAGTCATTAGCCCATTTATCTTGGAATAATGTCATATTTTTTTTAATCATTATTAAAAAAGTAAACATTTATCAACACATGGCGATCTCCCTTCGTCTTAACGGAATACGTTGCAATACACAATGCAATACACAATGCAATACTAAAGCCCCCCTAAAATAGGCCTAGCACTAGCGACATCCCTGGTCAGCATTATTCCGTCAGGCAAATGCAGTAAAAACCCTGAAAACATAAAAATATCCACCCAACTACAATACTGATGGTGGAAAAAACACGTATCGTAAAAGCATAAATGACAGTAAGTCAGTAGAGGGAGTACAGGCCACGCCCTGAATTAGACACCATATCCTTAGTCATAATCTTTGGTTTTAAGCCATCTGGAAATGAGAACAGTTCAGTGGTTTGACGTGAGTCAGTGTTGGGGGTAGGGTTGCATGAGGCTTCCCGGTAAGGTTGGGTGGGGGGTTGGCCGGCATGCTGCTCTTCATTAGGCAATGACTTAATGTTAATTTATTACACATCAGCCAGAACCCTGAGCATTCCATTATGCTGTATGTGAAATGTCCACCCAACAGGGGCTCCTGGTCATTCAAAACAAACCGACTCCTATGTCTGACAAAGCTGCACCAGGGTCACATAAACAACAACACAATGTCAAATGAATGCGATCCACTCGGAAGGCTGGACAGAGCAAGGCCTGTTAAGACCTGAACAATTGTTGTGAAAACAATTTAATTTAAATAATATTAACATAATATGTTAAAAAAAATAACGGATCAATACTAACAAAGAAAAACTCTTGCTACGTCATAAGGTGAAACGTGCTCACTGGGCTTTGGCCACACCCCTTACCAGGAAGGCGGTTAAAGCTCACTGACAATGTTGTTTGTGTGTAACTAACCTAGTGCTCTCTGTCAAGTGTTGTTGCTGGTAATAGTACAATTCCTTTCTGTGCAAATATGAGATGCTTTTAGTTTCTTCCAAACAATATTTTTTTCTGATTCTGTAGAAATGGAAGGGGCCTACAGAACTGGACTTGCTACTAATTCCACTCCAATACACATTGAGCGAGACATCTTTAGACCTCAGTAGCTGTGGGGAGTATCTGTGTCGGAAGTGTCACATGTCACCTTCCAAGGCGACAATATTTTTAACTAGGTACAATACAGAAAAAAATATTTCCAAGGAAAATCCGGCATCAAGTCTCACAGAGTATGTTGTTTACCTGGTAACTAACATGGTGCTCTCCATTGAATAAGTGTAGTTGCAGAATTGTTTTGTGCCAAATGTTTTTAGTGTCTTCCCAATTATCCTTTTGGAAGGAAAGACAGAACCACACATGCCGATTCCACCGAGTACACATTTAGCGGTCCTTTAGACCTGAACACACATCATTAGACCACAGAATCTGTTGGAGGACCTGAGTTACAATATGAAAGAGACATGGCCTCATTTAACTGAGTTACATAGAGTAGACCCTAACTAGTAGTGCTGATATGCAGATGAAAATGTCACGACATGAGATAGGTTGTCAAAATGAATACAACAACAAACCAGCACAAGTATTGCCTGTATATTTTATTTTATGTACAGTACATGTAAAAAATAAAAAATAAAAAAAATAGACAATAACATTGACCAAGAGCAGACAGCCATGTTGCTCATCAAACACGGGAATTTCCTGACATCCGCTTCCATCTTAATCATAAACCAGAATTAGCCCCCCCCTTCTCCTAAAGAGTCAAACGAAGCCAAAGGGATTCAAAATGGAACACAAAAGCAACAGGAGCTCTGGGTCGTGTTCATCAGGGCTCACAACAGAAACGTTTTGCAACAGAAAACTAAAAAAAACAATGAGCAATTCATGCTGAACAAGTCTAGGTAGACTTTGCCCATCCCCCCCCACCCCCATTTGGTGCCTCCTGAACTACCCATGGTTCCTGTTTCTGCTGTCTCCCCCTTTCCCTCCTTTCAACAGTGCTGCTTTCAACTCTATGGTAAATAAAGGTGGATCCTGGAGCCTCCCACTCCAGACTGTAGTGTGAAAACCTGTAGCCAGAAATACACTTCCAGAGTAGCCACCTACCTCCCATACCCCTTTACCACTCAAAAAGTTGAATTCACAGTATTCTTACAGCAGTTCCGGGTGTCTATAAAGCTTTAATTGATGCATAGGGTTTGACACTTATCCACTGCCTCCAGTGGAAACATTTGATGAGGATAGAACTGGGGTGAGTTAAGAGAATGTACAAAGACACACCAAGACCAAAATGCAAGAATACAGTGTACACAACCACCCCTGAAAAAAAGGTTAAATCTCTGGTGTCCCAAAAATTAAATAAAAAAAAAAAAAAGTCATCTCCAAGGCCATGGATAGTCAACGTTGAGACATTTGAACTCAGGTTGCCTCTCAGAGCTGCAACTCCAGTTAGTGATAGGACAACGAGCCTACAGCAGGCCACCAAGGTACAGATAAAGTGCTTTTCTTTACATGACATTAAATAATTAAAGTGAGTACAACTGAACTCTGGGATCTCTCAACGACAACCTATACATACTACACTTCTATGGTATTCAAACCAAAATGAAATGAAAGAGACAGAGAGACATCAATGTTTCAAGAATGTAGAAATAACATTACATTGACATATCCAACTAGCAATGCTGAAGAAGGCTACAAGGATGAAACTCTGGAAGATGGAAGAAACTACAGCTCTTTCTCTGGATGAATTGATGTTATGTTCTCATTTTTGGAAAATAAGTGTAGAGTAAGACTTTTCACCGGAAATGTTGTGGATGTACATTTTCCTGGTCTGTTCAAAGAGTTGATGGGCTTCCAATAAGGATGGCACTGGGACAGAACAGATCAGACAAGGCCCTCTGACTCTGAAGGACGTTCATAAAAGCAGCAGTACGGAGATCTTATGGGATTGTACAAAGGTCAACTTAAATTGTTATGGATAAATAGTTACAGATAATAAATACATTCGTATTGGTAGTGTTTTCCGATTCAGTTCTATTGAAATACGGTTAAATCAAAAACAAAACAAAAAAAAATATTCCTTGTAGTTCATTCCATGCCTTTCTTGCTCCCTTATTCAGTCAATGACAGTCCACCTGGGCAGCCATTTTACTCCAGCCACAAGGGGGGGAAAGTTGTATAAATAGCGATCGTGGCAACTGCACAGGCTTCCATTCTTTCTCCCAGTGATAGATGACTCAAGTCTGAGAGGTTCTTGAAGCCACAGAGAAGACCATTCTTCTGTCTTCAGACTCTACAGAGAGTAAGATGAGACAAGATAAAAGGCAAGAGAAAGAAAGGGATAGAAGAACAGAGAAATGAGCAGGGCAGTCTGGTTTCACATGGAGGGACATTCTTCAGACCTTGACATAGTACGGAGAATTATGCATGTTTACAAAACATACGGATTCAGACTTGACATTTAAAAGATATGGAACATTTCAAATCCCAACCCAATACACTATCCTCCACCATCTTACTATATTCAATGAGGTATCCAACGCATTTCAGTTCATTTATTCTGGATAGCTGACATGGGAAAAAACCCTATGATTTCAAGAGAACAGCTTCTAGCTGTGATTTATGAAGTGAGCCATGTCCCAGTGTACTGTCACATTGCTACAGGGGCTTCAACAGAGCAAACAGTGACCCTGGGCGCTGTCTGGCCATATCTTATCAACCTAAGACAATATTTAACTCAGGTGAAGGTGTGTGTGTGTGTGAGAGAGGGGCTGGATGCATTGCAACATGGGGCCTGAGTCCAGACAATCACCAAAAAGATTCATATGACCAGGCCGTCTCACAGCTCCACAACAACTAATCAAACAAAATCATGAAACTTGAAAGGTTGGCATTTGATAATCTTGTGCAACCATACCTTCTAAAAGCAAAGAATGTTGTGTTAGCCAAAACAGTCAAACAGGCGAATAGCTTCCAGAGGCCATACTGACTGGACGGTCCATTCCAAGAACACTTCCCCAACTGACTGAACTATAGCCTTTGTTAGGGCCATGAGGAATCCTGCTCTTTTTTACTCCATCCTCTTTTTCAAAACCTTATCATTTGTTCTAATTGTAAATGTCTTGCCGTCAGTATACCCATTTTAGTGTAGTCTAAAACAGTGTTTCTCAACCCTGCTCCTGGAGGCACCCCACCCTGCATGTTCTAGATCTTTTCCTGCTCTGTCACATGATCAGCTCATTATCAAGTCCTTTATGAGCTACATCAGGTATGTTAGGGCAGGGAGAGATGTAAAACATGCAGGGCAGGGGAGCGTCCAGGAGCAGGGTTGAGAAACACTAGTCCAAAAGACGGACACTGTTTAGATTTAGATTTCAACATTAAAAAGATAAATATATTTAATGCTATTTAGACATTGTGTTTGGAACAAATACATCTTAAAACAATTTCCAGAGTGGGCTCTGAGGTATTTCAAAGCTATGACTCATAACATCCATTGTAAGTCAGTGGCTAATCACAGCTCTTCTTTTTAGGATGGCACATTCTGTTATCTAATGTAGCAGATGTAAAAGAAACGCCTGAGCGGAGTTGCAGCATCCAGTTATCAGAGAGAAACGGAATCTGGGCTGATGACTTCATCCCTGAAATCCTCTTTGAATCCATTTTCCCCATTCACTATGTTGATGGGGCTGATAATGAATCCTAAACTTGTAGCAGCACAGAGCTCGTTCTGTGATTTAAATTTTTTTTAAAGAATTATTTGAGCATTAACCATTTCAAAAAAGTTTCTGTGTCACTGCTAGAATCACAGCTAGTTTAAGTTGTTGACTGTCTTTTAGTTTATTTTGAATGCCAAGACACGGCAAGAGTAGTGTGATTGACCACCAAACAGCAAGTGTGGATATATATATTTTTAAAGGTATCAAACTGACTATGGGCCTTTTTACACTATGGTAGAGAGAGAAGATTCCTTATCTTACATCATTTGCATAACATTTAAGTTTACATTGGAATGTAATGCCAGATAATTCAGGAACACGTGAGCAACAACTTGACCAGACCCTTTTTTCTTCCAACTATCCTGTTGTCTTTTTATAGGCTACATTAGATGGTGTGCATAAATGATATTTAGCGACCCAAAACCAAAAAATATCAGTAGGCTAATTGCCATTTTCCACCACCTTAGTCACCCTCGATAGGAAAGGTAAAACATTACCCATTTCATTACCCATTACCCAACATTACCCATGTGCATATTACACTGACAATTGTAGATATTGGAGCTTTACACAGGATATGTATATACTGTGAGAGTACTTCTCTCCATGCGCAGGCATGCTTGTTTTTATAGCAAATATTTTCTGCCACTGAATGCGCTTAGTGAAACTCCTGTTTGAAAATAACTAACAGCAACCCAACATTCCAACTGCACGAATATGAAAAGTTCACTTTCGCATCCATAGCCTAAAAATGCATTTGCTAAATCGTATTTTATGCTCTGGTTTGTAAATGAATCTCGTTTCAGTGAACATGTTGTGGACACACCTACGTTTCGCAGTGAGAGGTGAGTAGGGAAGTGATCTCAGGGGTCATGTGACCCACCGCCTTCGCAGCTTCCACAATGGCTCGCCGGTACATTCCTTTCTTCTTGCGGTTGAAGCGCGACCTGAAGAACTCCCGGAAGGGGGATAGTTTGGCGACGGATAGATGAGAGGTGGTGGGCGAGCCGAACCAAGCCACCTTTGCCTCTGGCCATTGGGCCTCGCAGTTAACGGACTCCTCCTTGCGTATGCCGCTGATGCTGAGCACCCTGGCTGGCCACCAGGGGAAACCATGGATCTTCCCCCACACCACGTCCCCCACGGCCACCGCGTGACCCTCCTCTGTCACGCACTTGGTCATGCTGCGTGTGTGCAGGCGAACTGTGAGCGGCGGCACTGTCTTGCTGTCGTCTCGCGAGGACGAGGACACGGACGAGATGTGCTCGCCGGGCGCCAGATCGCAGAGCTCCGGGGACGTGCCGTCTGAGCTGAAGGATTTAGACTCGTCCAGGCTGTCGGTGCTGCACACAGATATGCTTGAGGAGTCCGCCTTCCTCTTGCGGAAGTTGATGAGGAGTGTGAGGTCACCGTGGCCTCGGTCGGCCTCCTCGCCGGAGCTCCCCGACCATAGCTCCATCGGGGTCTTTTCTCCAGAGTCCTCTGAGTGTGGCAGCGGACCGGGAACGGGAACCCTTGTGCCCTTTCTTCTCGGATGTTCCAGCAGCTCCGCCTCGTACATCGTCAGGCTGTCCTCCCCATCTCCCAGGGTCCTCACGCGGATCTTGGGGGAGGGCAGGTCCAAGCCGGTTGTCAGGGGCCTGGGAAGCTTGAGTTTCGGAATGGAAACGGTCAGACCCGTCCTGGTGGCATCCAGGATGTGACGCTGCTCCTGGCTCTGGGTTAGAGCGGCGGGCTCAGGCAACTTGCTCTGGTGGTCACCCAGACCATTCGACATCAGCTGCTTTGGGCAGAAGGGCTTAACTGAGCCGTGGACCCGAGCTGGGATCTTCATGACTTCACCCTTGCCCTGCGGAGTGCTGTAGGAGATCTTGATCACCGGGCTGTGGGGAATGCACGGAACCGCAGGGAACTTTGGCTCATCGTCCTTCTTGTCCTTCCGAAGCCGCTTGCTGTCATAGGTGGCGGGGCCGTTCTCCCGCCTCTTGTTATCCTTTCCAGTGTCCGCGTCGTCTTTAGTAGCCACCTTGATGGACCTGTCTTTGGAGTCCTCGTCACTCTGCGGCGCATTCTCTTTCCTCGACGCCTTGGCGGTAGACATGCCATCCTTGCCGTCCTCGTCACTGTTCAGAGAGTTCTTACACTTTTCGCACAACACCTGACGGGGGCGGAGCCGGATGGTGCTCACAGTCATCTGCCCAGGCTCCCGGGAGCGCCTCTTCTTCCTCTTGATTGTTCGTGGTGGGGGCTGCGGTACCCATTGACCGTAGCTGTGACGAACCCATATGGGCTGAGGGAAGGGAGCGCCTACAAAATAAGGAGGGTATGGAGCCTGCCCAGCTGGCACTGGTGTGGGTAGAGGGACAGGGACGTGGGCACCTGCTGGATAATTTTCAGGCAGTGAGTTTTCATCCTTTGGTCTATGATGCGAATCCTTGCTGGGAGGTTTAGTAACAGACTCCTCCCTTAGGACTTCAGGGATTTCACAACCAGGTTTCAATGCAGGACATTCCACTGGTTTCGTTGTGACCTCCGGTAAACAGAAAAGGCCAGTCCTAAAAGAAAAATGGCAGAGCATGTTTTATTTAGTGTGTTTTATAGGACTGGGTTACATTACATCCAATAATCAAATCTTCATCACTCCACATTCTGTAGGGGTAGGGCTTGACATTAAATTATTTATCCACAGATCTACTTCTGAAAAGTCTGTGTATTTGCAAGAGCTTTGCCGCTTGAAAGGGGTGATCTTGTTACTGTTTTAACCCTTTAAGTTATTCAAGAGGATGGTATTGGTTTTCTACTATCCACAGTCTAGGAAATTGTAAAACACAGAAATTAGAAGTATTCAGAGGATAAGATACTGCGGCAACTTTAAAGCAAGCCACGTTCATTAAGACATTCAGTTCATGTAGCTGTGGCAGACAGCATGTTAATCAAACAACAGATGCTTAATGCTTCTATAGCAGATGTTAATGCTGTAAACAAGCTACTTCATGAAACCCACTCCCATTTCCTAATGCAAAGTGTTCTATGTTGTTTTTTATTCCCAATTTGAATACATAAAGTAATCTAAAAAGGTTTTCCTTTGTTAAGTCACAGCACTTTCCACTCATCAGCTGTATTCGCTTTACTACTCGAGTAAGAAACAAGCAGGTTGTTGTCCACCTAGCTAGCCTATTCCCTAGGGTTCAAATCACAAACACTGGAATGTCTGTGTCGTTTCTTGGTAAACTGTTCTTTTTTTGTATGCCAGTGGCCCTTTAGATGGAATATGTCCAACCCTGGCTTCTGTCCAAAGAGAAAGGTAGCTGACAGCAGCCAAGGCAGCAACATGGCTGTGCTCTGCTGTCAGTCAAGGCAGACAAAGAGAACAGGACGCCCAGGAGCCCCCCTCCATTCCATCTGACTGAACAAAAACAATCCCATGAATCACTCGGGATTCGGAGAGCCAGGAGATTCACTTGTTTTCACATCACTGTCTGCTGGGTGCTGGTTTGTTTTGAGATTATTAATTAAAGCACATTTAGGAAGCCCAAAAGGCGTTTCCCATGAGCAGGTAATGCTGGCGCCTATCATTAAAAGGCTTGTTGAGGCCTGTTACCTGATCTTGGAGGAGACCTTTAAAAACTCTTCTTGACCAACAGAACCTCAATAATTGCCATGATTGACATAGACAGCATAGAGTACACAAAGTCCTGGCCTAGGCTTTCTACAAGGACATAGCGGTTAACCAGCCACGACTCAAACATTGCTGCCATTTAATGTTGTGTACCTTACAACTAGATTCAGAGATCCTGCAAAATAACATATCACATGAAAACTGGAGAAACACAATGAAGGGAAATGCATTTCTATAAACCTGAGGGAAAAACTCACATTTTGACACCGACAAGTCAAAATAGGCCTGTACACCAAACTGTTCTTTGTTTAAGCCTAGTTATTTTCCATGGGGGAAGGTGAATCTCAGGGCCTTTGGAGTAATCGATCATGGAAAAGGGTAGGCCTCAATCTACGTCTTAATGACAGAAAAAGCTAGTAAGATTCTAATGGTATGATTCTGAGTCTATAAATAAATAAACACTCTGGTATTTAGTGCATACTAGGTGCAACACAAGGCCAGTACATGTGACTGTAGACTCCTGGTGTGACATGCTGCACACCAGATAATTCATTTCACTTATGAATAACAATCATTTGAAGAACATTTTATACCTTACCTCTATGGTTAACACCCTATATAATGGGCCTATATTTGATTCCTAGCCAACATCATGTACCGGTTGTTCACCCTTTGTCAAGCACAAAGTAGGCCTAGAGCCTAGTTGTGCTGCTGTCTGTAATCAAGTGCCAATCGTCAACAGCATAACAGCTATATGTGTCGTCTTATTTAGTGTTAGGTCAATCATTTATAAATAGGCCTGGCAACACTAATTATAATTGTCAGGGTCAAATTGTATGAGTTTCAACAGGGGCCTACAGTAAAAGCACCAGGATTAGGCTACATAATAATTGTAATGCCCATCACTTAATAACAATTTAAGTATGCAAATATATTTTTACAGTTAGCTTGGTAGATTATAATAGGCAAGCACATTTTTCAAAGTGATTCATAAAAATCCTGTTTCAGCAAGGCCTGGCATAGTTGGATATATTGTTGCCAGTGTAGCCAACAGTGATCTACCGTTAGTTAGCTAGTTACAGAAGGTAACAATGAGATATGAAGGTAACAACGTAGACTTAAAGTGTATTGAAATGCCCATCACGTTTACTTTAGCAGAGTGGCTACCTTAATCTAAATTACACTGTAACCAAAAGTGTTAATGCTATAAATATGTTGGATGTGAACGTGGGTAAACCAGATAGTTAGCTGGCTAACTAGCATATTAGCTGGCTGAAACCCCATTGAGTCTTTGTATGAAGGCCCATGTGTAGCTAACGTTATAGCTAGCAGGTTTAGCATGCTACATTAGCTAGCTAACATTAGCTGACTAGCTAATTACTTGGTGATAAATGTGTAAAATGATTCAACGAAATAAGACTCACTTTTTGTTGCAATCGAGTAATATCCCCATGTAACTCCTTTCTTGATAGGTAAGTGTCACCACGAGTGTATCGTTAACTATTTGATCGATAGTGACAGGAATCCGAGAGCCGGCCCGCAGATCCTCGGCAACAGCCTCCATATTTTCCGACGTGAGGTGTCCGGCTTGGCGGTACTCCATCCCGGCCGCGGGAGCCACGATCGCCTCGCTAAAGATGCTACTCCCTTCTACTTTCGAGCACGGGAGGCTACACCAGTGCACGAAATGACGCCATCGCCCCCACCAAGTCAATTACAACAGTTCTACCACTGGTGACATCACACAAAGACAGAGGAGAGACATCTTTTGAGATTGCCCCTCTGTCTTGCTTGAAATTGTACCATTTGTCTTTCAGTTTACTGCTGACTCCAATATAGTTACAGTTCAGAAAACGTTGCTATTTCATTATAAGCTGTTTTTTTAACTAGCCATGTCTTCTCTGCTGATTTACTGACAAGCATCCACCCTTCTTGGAATGGATGTTTTTATTTATTTGTACTTCTTGACTTATCTTCTTTACGATTACATTTTTACTGTGCCATTACCAACTGAATGTAGACTACACTTCTAAACTTCAGTGCCACCATTACCACTAAGACATTTTGACTATAGACAAACAGTTAAGTTGTGTAAGTATACATGATCAGTCACTGGATAACTGGATAACACCATACAGGTGCAGGCACTTCAAAATACAGTGACTTAGACTACTCATACTGTTATACATTATGGGACAGACTGACTTAAGGAATTATGTTTGCTTTACTTGGAATACAAGCAGATTGAACATAACTTATTACATATATTTGTGTATGTGCGTGAATGTGAAACAGACAGAAGAGCAGGGTATAGCACCATGCTGTGGGCAAATTAAGAACACTTCACAGTGGTGGAACACATCTGAGCTGTTTATTATTGGTTATTGCATACCATTGTAAATTACTAAACTTGTTTGCAGGGTGCCTTTATTCCACCCACTGTAGTAGTACTTGTTCACATTTAATTAATACTGCAACTATTTTATATGTCAGTATAGGCTTATTGAACACTAATACGTTTATTTGTCATAGCATCTTGGTGAGTTTTCCCCAGTAAATGCTAAGAATCGATACTCAATGTCTTGGTCCCGTTTTATCTGAGCGAGTTCTGACTGCAACCCTTTGGCCTGAAACAGAGGCAAATTAACAAAATTACAATTAAAAAAATTGCCAGATATTTATTCAAATCCTGGGGCTTATTTGTAATTGAGCAATGAAAAAGACTGATTGGTTCCCTTTTCATACATTAAAAGAGTAACCTACTTCCTCAATTTCTCGCCTTGCTGCATCTGTCTCCTCTTGGGCGTTACCGCCTGGCCTTCTGTGTCTTTCCTGCATCATTTGAACATGGCTTCTGATACGCAGCTCAAAATCTCTGTCCCTGGCCTCCCTGAGATCACATAGGTCAAGGGTCAAATACATTCCACCATCCCACAAACAAAGCTTTTAGTATCATTGCTTGATGTGGTTATCATACAGTAGGGTGTTAAATGCTAAAGGCGTACTCTAACATCAATAGGTACAGTAATTATAAAGGAAAGTTGAACAAGACTTTCACCGAGGGGATAACATACTATTGTACTGCTGTACAAACAGCCTCTTTCCACAAGATGCCTCTCAACATCTTTGAATGATTTGCCATTGCTTCAGTTGGTGGCAGCTGTAAGTGGTTCTTTGGCATGATTTTACCACAGTGGTAACTGTCCCTGTTATCTGTATTATACCTGACTTCCTGGTGCTCCTTATAGGACATGGTTGATCTCTGTTTCTGGATCGTCATTGGTGGGGAGTTGAGGGTCTTGACCACACCATGTTCAGAAACACTACCGTCTGTCGCATATGGAGCTTTAATTTCTATCTGTAACAAAGACATACATTTCTATAAAATGTTGTTTTCTCTTTATCAAATAAAACTGTGAGCTATGTAGTTATGTATGGATGACAGTGCATTCAGTGACAAAGACTGACTTCTAGCAAAGTAATATCTAGTACATACTATCTGAAACCTGCAGAAAATGTTGAATACTAGATCACAATCTGAATAAATTCAGAATCATATATACTACCCTGTTTCCAAATAAGTAGGGCAGCTGCGTAAAATAAAAACAGAATGCTTCTGATTTGCAAATAATTTAACCCTATATTTAATTGAAAATAGTACAAAGACAACATATCAAATGTTGAAACTGAGAAACGTATTTGTTTATGGAAAAATACATGGCCATTTTGAATTTGATGCCAGCAACACGTTTCAAAAAAGTTGGGACAGGGGCATGAAATAAGGAGACCAATTGCTGTAGTTTTGAAAGTGAAATGTTTTCCCATTCTTGCTTGATATAGAATTTCAACTGCTCAACAGTTCAGGGTCTCCTTTTGTCATATTTCTCGTTTCATAATGTGCCAAATGTTTTCAATGGGTGACAGGTCTGGACGACAGGCAAGCCAATTTAGTACCTGGATTATTTTACTACGGAGCCATGCTGTTGTAATACGTGCAGAAATGTGGTTTGGCATTTTCTTGCTGAAGTAAGAAAAGCCTTCCCTGGTTGTCACGATATGTTGCTGCAAATTCTGCATATATTCAGCATTAATGGTGCTTTCACAGATGTGCAAGTCACCCATGCCATGTGCACTAATGCACCCCCATACCATCATGGATGCAGGCTTTTGAACAGTTCTCTGATAACAAACCGGATGGTCTCTCTCCTCTTTAGCTCAGAGGACACAGCATCCTTGATTCCCAGAAATAATTTCAGACTACAGGACAATTTTCCAATCCATCTTAAATGAGCTCGAGCCCAAAGAAGACAGCAGCGTTTTTGGATCTTGTTTATGCTTGCGTACAGAGATTTCTCCGGATTCTCTGAATCTTGATTCTCTGAATCTACATAATGATATTATGTAGTGTAGCTGATGAGATCCCCAAACACTTTGCAATTTTTTGTTGAGAAATGCTATTCTTAAATTGCTGCACTATTTGCCTACGCAGTCTTTCACAGAGTGGTGAACCCCTCCCCATCTTTATTTCTGAAAGACTCATCCTCGCTGGAATGCTCTTTTTATACTAAATTATTTTACTGATATGTTACCAATTAATCTAATTAGTTGAGATGTTCCACAAGTGTTTTTATTTTTTTAGCATTACCCAACTTTTCCAGACTTTTATTGCCCCTGTCCCAGCTTTTCTGAAACTTGTTGCTGGCATCAAATTGAAAGTGGGCATATATTTTTCAAGAAACATTAACATTTCTCAGTTTCAACATTTAACATGTTGTATTTGTACTATTTTCTATTGAATATAGGGTTTAAATGATTTGCACATCATTGCATTCTGTTTTTCTTTACATTTTACACAGTGTGACATTTTTGGAAATGGGGTTGTATATGAACGGGGTTGTATATGAACAGGGTTGTATATGAACGGGGTTGTATATGAACGGGGTTGTATATAAGTGGGGTTGTATCAATGTGTATTTGACAAACTGATGTGTGTGCTAGTTGTCTGTGGAATGGTGTTTACCATCTGTGGGGGGGTCTCAAGGTGGACACCCGACTTCAGGATGATTGATCCTGCACACTCAAGGCAGAATGCTCCATTGTTATCTAGGCCAGACGCTGTCTCCAACTTGGACAGCTTCAGCTGAGTGTCCACATAGCCTGATGCTATCTTTTTCAACTTCTGCCAGAAACAAGGATATCCTCTCTCTGTCTACTTCAACTTCACTCAGACAGTTGCCTTACAACAAGAAAGTATTCTTTGAATTCAGATTTTCTCCCTGTCTATTAACTTTTTAACCTTTTCCTCAGGCTGGTGTCAGGCTGCCCTCTTCTGGCTGAGAAGTGAACGTCAGGAAAGTGAAAAAATAAATTTCATAGCAGACACACATACCTGTCTCTCAAGCCTTTCCTGCTTGAGCTCTAATATTTTTTTTGCCTGCATGACCTTAGCATGAGTACGCCATTCCTTGAGGAGCTCTTGACCTCTAAGGAAAAAAGAAGGGCAGAAAGCCTTCTGAGGAATCGAGAACCACATCATCTCTGATCTAAGGTCAGTCTTATCTTGTTTAGGACAAGCTTATATCTCTTATATCTTGCTGTATTCCTTTACCTACCTGTTACTGGCATTGTCATTGGCTTTTGTAGATACATAATGAATTACTCTCCCTTTCTGGGACTATAACATAACCCTGATTTCTGAAACTGCAAGGAGAAAGTTCTCTCTAACTCGGGGACGGAATGACGGTAATACTACTAAATGTCTGTATGTAATTTATAGGATTCAAAAAGCCCCAAATTGAAGTAGCGAGTCATAGGACGCATTTAAATCATTCTGCTATAAATCTGTAAAATTAAACAATAATAACTTACTTTCTTCTTTCCTCAAGAATGGCTTGTTTTTCCCTAAGCTCTCTCATCGCAGCTAGTGTTCTCTCCTCTGACCTCTTCCAATACTGCATGTCCAACGAAGGGAGCTCAGGAAATACATTTCCCCTGGTAAAACAGATCGAAGGAAAATGTTTTTATTTTATCTTTTATTGCTCTCAGAATGGCTGTGTCCCTACAAGGCCTGGGGGACTTAAATCGCAGGCCTCCTCGGAGACTGTAATAAAATGCTCTGACATGGTCCATGCAGTATTCCACAGTCTAGTACAGCGGTTAAGTACAGCGGTTAAGTACAGCGGTTAAGTACAGCGGTTAAGTATGGTTAAACAGCTAAGCAGTACAAAGAAGAGATACTATACACCAGAGGTTCTCAAACCAAAATGGGTATGAGGTACTACACAGTACTCCATTGATGACATTTCTTAATACTTCTTGCCCCATGACAAAATGTGTAGAATGCCTAGAAATTAGCTTAAACTGTAAAATGCTCTGTCCATTGCCAAGAGGTGGGCTTTAAAATGTTCATTCCCAGAGCCAAGTCATAGTTTATTCAGCCCTATACTGACAAATCATAGTAAAACTCCTTTTAAGCTATTTTATATCTCTCTCAGATTTTGATTCTGATTATGAGGGGGAATTTGCTGACACAAAAGTGGTCCCTGCCCCCAAAATATTTCAGAACCAATGCTATACACATAATTTCTCCCATTGCCTAAGAGGAAGAATGAGTGGGCTGACTCCACTTCAAAATATTTTCGCACAAAACCATTAAATGTTTAAACAGTCACACTGTATTCAAAAAAGGGATCTCACAATGATGCAGTGCTATTATGCTAGCCTGGGTTACACCAGGCTATTGCCAGTCTCATCATCATGCAAAAGAGGGAAAAGATGAGTGTCTTTATCAAAATGAACAGTGATCTGAAACACTCAACACATTAATGTTGTCAACTAGGCATCCTGACACATGGACCCCAAACATACAAAATATAAAATTTTCAACTAGTTTTTATTGGGAAGACTGATAAATAATTGTTATCAAATCAGTTATTCAACCCTCTCCTCAGGGACCCCATGCCGTTCCATGTATTTGATCTATTCCAGAGCTAGCTTACCAGATTAGACTTATCAGCTAATCATCAAGCCCTTGATTAGTGAATCAGCTGTGCCTGTTCTGGGCTACAACTAAGTTGTGGAACATATGAGGGTCCCGGAGAAAGGGTTGAATACCTCTGATTGAAAGCAATCACTTCTGCATGTGCAAACATAGAAAATTGCTATTCGAACAGGTGAGAGCAGTTAAATACCAGGTACAAACAAGAAAGTGTTTCAGCGTTCCAAGCCTGAAGTTGAATAATCCTGATATGGAACATACTCATTAATGGTCTTCACATTCTTAAAGATGTCACCTTTGTTTTGTGTGGAGGTCTAGGGAAACACAAACTTTTTTTTTTTACATCAATAAGTATGGTAATTGAGTTTGAAAAGGGGAGTATTGCCTCAACTAGGGTCAAGTCACTTCTCATGTTCTCTCTGAACATCATAATTCAATCAATACGTGACATGCTTAAAGGATAGTGGCTATTCTGACAACTGTTGCCAAACACCAATCTAACCTTTCTCAGTTTTTCAACTGGTGGGTTAGTACAACACTGTTTCCATTTAAACTGAACAGTAAACTTTCTTTCTGGAACATTAAAATGGGCTTAAAGCAGCTGTGCCCTGTGGGCTATAATCTGTACTCAGTCTTATTTTATCTTTTAAACCAGTTTGTCGTTTGAACTGTGGGACTTTTCCGATGGTAGGCAATTTCCAACCAGTGAAAGTGGATCTTTTTTTGGTACTGATGTCAATCCAAGATTTTCAACATTTGGTCGACATATGTCATTGCTAATTTGTATTGAGATGGTAAACTGATGGAATATTAATTTGATAAGTGGATGCAAGTGGCATTCCGGCAACTTCAAGAAAAACAATATTATTTTAGAGTTGTCCTTTTTGTTTAACTGCAAATCTGCTTCTACTGCCTGCCTTCCAGCCTTGCTAACATTTATTCTTATTGTCAGAGCATTGAAGCCCAATCTTGTCAGTACGTAGATAACTTCCTGCACCACTTTATCAGAGGAAGAAACATAGACTGTAATATATGCGTCAACATTGTATCAGTCCTAATATGACATATGAGAGGATGGGCAGCAGAGATGGTAGAGGAAGAGACACCCCCTCCCACATTTCTCTGATATCAATTGATTGACTTGTGCTGCAAAACTAATTTCCTTAGTAATTGACATTTGCGGTCACCATGTGGGAGAATTGGAATCTCATGATGATAGACCAGTTTCGCACCGGTACGGGGTAGATTTAAGTGGAAATTGCAAATGCACTGTATCTGTGGTCTGATTATGGCCCCCGCCACGCAGAGAGACTGCATCAGAGAAGGACATTTCACAGGTTCATTTCTCCTGCTCAGGGAGGGTGGGGTGAGCAGGAAGGGATTATATATGTACACCAGAGCCAGCTGTTCCCTCCTCATCTGAGCATGCCAGATCCCTCTCCAGTATATGTCTTTTGAGCCCGGCAATTAAATTTAAATTTGTTTCCAGCCCTGTTCTACCTCTTTTATATACTGTATTCATGTGTAGGATAAATCTACTGTATACCGTATGCAAATGACAAACATCATTTTCTTCATTTTGTCAACATTAATTTACAAAATGACCAGGTATAATAAGAAATTGCATACAATAAGTGCTATTATAAGAAAAACTGGAATACCTTGGATTTCCAACCATATGCCATTAACTGTTAGTGAGGACAATGTTTTGTGATATAAGTTAGAAGTCAATGGAATTGAAACATTCTAATTTCTTTGAAAGTTGCTAACAGCCTACAATTCAAATGAACTACAATTTCCTTTACAACTAGGTATATCAAAACCAAACAAAAGCTAATTGGACCCATTAGAGATTTTTAGGACACATTGTGAAATCCACACTCGGTTCAGGAGGTAAAGGATCCCTCTCTGGCCACTGAGCATAAGTGGGGGTGTTGAACCTAACAGTTAATTAGGCGTGGCTGCTTCCTGCTGTCTGACTGGTTTAGCTAATATACTACAATAAAGTAGCAAGCAGCTACACAAAACGGTATTGTGTGTTAACGAATCTACTAAATCTGTTGTCAAGTTTGGATACACCTACTTACGTTGAATGGTTGCAACCAATCAGCACAATTAGCTGTTTTGATACACCCAGTTGTGTTGATCCTCCCAACTGTTTTATAACACCCACTTTTAGACCTACTTGATGCATGCAGAAATGCCTACTTAGCTTGCCATGCTAAAAATATATTTTGGGCCCCTATATTCCTCTATTTCTGTTGAAGGAACCTTTATGAATTTACCTTTTAATGGTGGGCAGGGTGTGGGTCTTATGGTCTCTAACACTCTCTGATGTTCTTGGGAGGCATGAAAGAGAGACTGTAAAGCCTAATTCAGCCTTATCCATTTGTATCATCTTCTGCCTTAGCTCTCTGAATTTCCGCAGTTCGTCTTCATCCACCATTTCTTCACAGGCATCCATACTGGATTTCACAAGGTCTGTCAACTCTAGCTTCTGCACTTGGGGCATGTCTGCAACTAAAACATAAATAAAACTTTGCTTGAAAACATATGCAATATAAAAATTATGTTGCAAACAATTACTGTTTCCTATTTTTCCTTTAGATCTATGTTGAAATCAAAGTTTCCATGTAAATGAACCCAGAGTAAGCATAACCTCTCATCCACGAAATAACATGATGAAATCTGGTATGACATGTTCTAAACACCAGCATATTGCCCTGGTTGCAACAACATAAAATCCATCAAGATTAAATAAATGTACCTATATATAGACTAATATATACACATATGTATGAAGTTTTTAAATCGGAGAAAACTGGCCACGACATATTACTGCAAAGGGGTTTGACATTTGGATTGGATTTCTCCCTCACCTCCTCCCCTCACCGTTCTCTTTTTGTTGATAACAAGCCCCCCCAGGGACCTGAATGCTCCCAGAGTCTTTCCCCGTTACAGTAATTACAAAATAATGTGTCCTACGTGTAGGCTTTTTGTTGAGGGTTGAATTTGGGTATTCATGATAATCAGCCATGGACGTTTCATGCCAGTAGTTGATGACAAAGTCGCTGTGTGAAAACCCCACTATCATCATCAATCATTTTAATCTGGCTAAAATTACTGCAGGGGTAGAGTTGCCCAAAATGTCTGCCTGCTGTATGCGCAAGTGAACACAAGAGACTGCTGAAGTGGAACCAGTACCACAATCTATTTCAGTGGCCAGCCATCCTATTTTATACACAATAAAATGCCAGTAGTGTTTGGAAGAGTACACATCAGACACTATGCCTTTTACATTGTTCAACATCAACGAGTGTCAGTACAGTCATCCTTTTCATTCACCTAGAAGAGAGCTACGCACGCTAACCGGTCGTTTGGCCATTGCACCCCGCAGGTATTGGAGGATGCATTGGAGGCCCTGCTGCATGACCTCTTGGGGTGGAAACTTGATGGGGCAATGCCTCAGACTTAGGGCCTTGAGAGAAATCACATTGCCTGAGAAGTACAAACATACATAAATCCTAATGCAGTAGACACCTGGAGATGGGACACTGAAGAATAAGCTGGGGTGTAAAACCATGACATGCTACAATCTACTCTAAATGTAGGGAAAATTACATCCTAGACACCAAGTTATTCTAGAATTTTGATGCAACACTGTACATTACAGTGATGTTCTTGTGTAAAGAAAATACATTTGCAGAGGGAACAAAGTTTGACTCACCCAATTCCAGTGGAAGCTCCATGATAGGATTCCCTTCTAGCAATAATGTCTTCAGACATCTGTATCAACCAGGGAATAAGTAAATCCAATGAAATCCACAGCATATTTATTATACAATCTACAAAATATGTTTTCCCTGTACAAACAACAAAATAATACCTGTGCAAACCAATTTCCACAGGAAGGGATGTGATTTGGTTATTTCGCAGATCTAACCACACCAAGTTTGGCAAACTGGTGAACAGTGTATCAGGAAGCATTGATATTTCATTACCTTCAAGATACAAATTCTTAAAGACAACAGAAAGGTAGAGTAAGAGAGGATACAATCAGCTTTGAAAAACATGAGTCAAATGTCAGAATCCTATTCTTCACCTACTTTTAAACTAGCAGACTTCAAAATGTGATCTGCAATGTCTTTTAAGTTTCTTCGGCTTAAACATAAGGTGTCAGATGCAACATATTCATTGATTGGCATAGGTCCAACACACACTGGAATGTGCAGGATTTGCGTTTTAACTGCATTATCACCACAATCGAGGCTTAAATGAAGGTCAGTAATGTCCTCTTCTAGTAAGGAGGACATTGATGTAGTGCAGTTATCTTCTTTAGTAGTCAGTAAACTGTTGTATCCTGGCATCAGTCCATCATGAAAGTGTAATTTCCAATCATACTGTCAAAAAACATGTTGGCTAGAAAGAAAAAGAAAACTTCAGTCATTGAAACAAATATTTTAGTTAGCCTAAACAATCTGAAAGTCCAATAAATTCCCAGGCACGCCTTTGAAAGTGATATGTTAAAGCTTTCTTCCTGACTATTAGTTCAAACAGTATAACGTCGTTCGCGAAATCAGGCACACGTTAATATTCCTCTAATTCCATTTTTGCCTACAGTTACTAAAGTAGTGTACAGTAGACTTCTGTACTACTTAAACGACATCTGTGTAACAAACATTGGCTAGTAAGAACAGTACAAAAAACATTGCGTAATGATTGCAAGAATACTACAGTTCAGTAGAAGTGGAAGTTGAGGAATTCAGGTTGCTCCAGCATCACAATCATCACATCCCTGCCACATAGACAGGACACCATTAGATGCACATATCAACAGAACGATAAATATACAGACAGAATCAGATATAATGTTAGCTGAAGCGGTCGTCTTAATTTGCATATATTAGCCTAACACAATTATATTGTGGAATATTGTACATTCACATATCACTGAAATGCATAAGAAAACCTTGGTTGCATGTTTATCAACAATTTCACGTACTTTCATTGAATGTTTAGAGACTATTAACAAATGTCTGTAGTTAGCTACAAAAGCTAACGGTAGTTAATCTAGTTACCTGGTTTTATCCAGCGAGTCGTGTAACCAACTATTACCATGGCAACCCCGGCATGGTGGCAGGACAGGACAACTACGGGGTGTGTCAGTAATCAAAAAGCGCATGTAATGCTTTAACCAGAAGTCATTTCAGTCACTTCCTCGGTCCAGTTAGAGTAAGAATAGCGCAAAATAAATACTTTTTTTGTTGCCATACTTTGGTATTTTAAACATATTACTTTGGTATTTTAAACAAGTTTATGAATGATATCAAACGCAATATTTACATTTAAAATATATGAATATTTTATTAATTTACTCAGACCCAGCGTTTACAGCTAAATATTTTGAGGCTCAAGAAATAAGATACATAGCAAACTTCAAATACTTAGCAAAAAATGCAAATGTAAAGAGTTGGTCCCATGTGTCATGAGCTAAAATCTATGGTTCAAAAATGTGCCAGCCCAGGACCTCAACCAGCATCTTCACCTGCTTGTCTGAGACCAGCAACCCAGACAGCTGATGAAACTGTGGATGTTGCAATGAAATAATTTCTTCACAAACTGTCAAAACACATCTCAGGGAGGCTTACCTTTGTGCATGTTGTCCACACCAAGGTCTTAACCTGACTGTCGTTCAGTGTTATATTGAAGTCTGTTGATAAATTCACCTTCGTTGTTGACCACTGGCACACTGCTGATGTGTGTTCTTTACGGATGAATCACAGTTTTTATTGTACTTGGCCATAACTCGTAAAATCTCTGATATTGTTGCATGTTGCATTTATAGGTTGGCTGCATGTGTCTACTTCAGTTGAGGACACAGAATGGTAAATCCTTTTTATCATAGCTTATATTATGTTGCTTATTATAGATTATCTCAGTGTTAAGGTGGACAGGAGAATCTCTGCTTGGCTTTAAGATTATGAGGCAGTCTAGGACAAGTAACCAGATGTTTTAAGGTCTGCCTTTTGTGGTTGCCTGCAGGAGGCTTAAGGGACAGACATAGAGAGGAAAAGAAAGCGACAGAGAGACAGGAAAGATGTGTGTGTGTCTTAATTGGCTGTTAATTACTCTTGGTATTATTAAGTAAACATCTAATAATGTACAGTAAAGTAATAAAGTACTTGACACAAGACCGGTGCACAACTATTTAAGTTTAGTTTTCTATTTATTTATAAAAAACAATAGATGGCTCAATATGATGAGATGGTCATTGTTGACTTGGAGACAAATGGTTGGTCTACTCCTGTTACCAGTTGGTTTTTCAGACCTTGAATGAAAGTAGCAGGCCACAAAGGCATTCCACATCCATAGCAGTCATACTGTAGTACTGGACCTCCATGGGTTCCTCTACTGCAGATAAATATATCGGATGTAAAGTTAATTTGATCACAATGATTATTTGAAATGTTTTAACACTGCACCTCACATTTCTCAAGAATACAGTATATTCTAAAATAAAATCACCATTGAATGAGCTGTGAATATTGATTAATGTACCTGGATCTTTCTGTGGACCATTTCTCCACTCCATAAAATTATTCTCAACATGGGATGGCATTTTGAAACATGCACTGACCACTTGCAGGGTACGGCCATGGTTAAGTCAAGGATCGCGCTTGTTGGCATTGACCCTGCTCAACAAGTTTCGCATCGGGGTTAAACCCCTGACAATTGGGTTGAAGGGTTAATCTGTGATTGACAGGGTCCTGAATTTGATCCAGATACTGGGTATTGTCAGAACCAAGAATCCTGACATAATTGTCCACGTCCATGGGTCCCTTTTCAGCACGACATTGCAGATTAACATATTGGATTTTAAGTTAATTAGATAAACATTATAATTTGAAACATTGTAAGACATCACAAATAGCTTTATACAACCCCCTACCCCAAAAAGAGTGTTAGCATTCGGGTCTTCCGGGCATCTTAAATTCTAAATCATATTCCTCAAGAATGACTGGATCTATAATTAAATGGAATGACCAACTGAAAGAGCTGTGAACGTTTTTGAATGTACCTGGATCTTTCCATGGGCCATTGTTCCAGTCCATAAAACCCTTCTCATCCTTAGAGGAAGGGATGGCGTTTTGAAACATGGACAGACCACTTGCAGGGTACGGCAACGGTTGGATGCTGAACGGTGTTGGTTGGCACTGTCCCTGGTCACAAGGTCCTCCACAGGTGTTAAACCCCGCACCATTGGTTTGAAGAGACAGATTAAATTGATAATGAAAGAAATATTTTTTCTTTTCAAAAGTATTTACAGTATACAGAAAAAACTCAAAAATCTAAGACTGTCTGTATGTACACAAAAGGCCTATTTCTCTCAAATATTGTTCACAAATACGTCTTCTCCTTTGCTGAGATAATCCATCCACCTCACAGGTGTGGCATAATAAGATGCTGATTAGACAGCATGATTATTGCACAGGTGTGCCTTAGGCTGACCACAATAAAAGGCCACTCTAAAATGTACAGCTTCACTGTATTGGATGGGTCCGGGGGGGTCTGGGGGGTTCTGAAAACCAGTCAGTATCTGGTGTGACCACAATTTGCCTCACGCAGTGCAACACATCTCCTTCGCATAGAATTGATCAGGTTGCTGATTGTGGCCTGTGGAATCTTGGTCCACTCCTCTTTAATGGCTGTGCGAAGTTGTTGGATATTAGCAGGACCTGGAACGATGACGAACTGCAGTTAGGTTGAGACCCCGATGAGGACGACGAGCATGCAGATGAGCTTCCCTGAGACGGTTTCTGACAGTTTGTGCAGAAATTCTTTGGTTATGCAAACCGATTGTTGCAGCAGCTGTCTGGGTGGCTGGTCTCAGACGATCTTGGACGTGAAGATGCTGGATGTGGAGGTCCTGGGCTGGTGTGGTTACACATGGTCTGTGGTTGTGAAGCCGGTTGGATGTACAGCCAAATTCTCTGAAACGCCTTTGGAGATGGCTTATGGTAGAGAAATGAACATTTGACATTCCAGATGAAAGTACAGTAATGATATGTGACATCTGCAGTCAACGCAAATCGAAAGCTCAGTGTGTAAACTTGTGTTAGTTGATGATGTGTGTGTCTTACCATGTTGTGATTTTGTTGTTTTACTTTCTGACCTCTGGTACTAAAAATAAAGAACCACTTTATCAACATTATTTAAACCAGACCCCTTTGTCATCTGTACAGTCACATTGCAGGACAGAGGCAGGAGAAATGATTTTTCTGCAGGATGCAGTGACTGAAGGGGCATTTTTCATAAATGAGGGGGCATATCTAATTCATATACAATTTGCAATGTTTATGGGGAAACAAAACTGAGGGGGCACAGAATCTATCTGGAGGGGCAATGTCCCCTTTCGCCCCCCTGTGGCGCTGGGCCCGGTACTGAGAAGTGTTATCACAGAAATTCTTCATTGATTCACTTTGAATTTGCATTTCATTGCATTGTACTTTTTTATGCAGGCCTGGTGTTTCAGTGACAAATTATATATTTGGCGTAGTACACCACTGCGTAAAGTTTAGGCTCAGTTCTTGTAGATCCGAGCCTATACTCAGTGATGGAGTACAGGTGTCAGTGGTAGCGCAGGAGTAGTGATGACAGGTTTAAATGATAGAATTCTGTAAGTCAAAGACCCAGTCCTGAGGGGAAAGAACAGTAAATAACTTCATGAAAAGAGGTAGAAACACATTAAATAAAGATGAACTTTGATCTTCTCTTTTTGCTTGGTAGAGTGTATATATAGCAAATAGTGTGATTACGTAATAGGCCTTCACTCGTCGCTAAATCAGCTCATCTACTCTTGGCATTGGATAAAAATCTAATTTAGAGATTGAGCTCAGAGATGCCCACGCTGCCACAAGGAGTCACTAGAGTGCAACAAAGCAAGGCAACCATAATCGATTACTTACCCCCAACTCCGAACGTTGCTGGCAATTTGCACGTCTTTGTCGGACCCCTGGGCCAATACGTGAGGAGGACTCAAAATCTTGTCTCGCAGAAATGCTGCTAATTGCGAGGCAGTGACTTTACTGCTGTGCTATGAATGTATAGTTTTTAAAGATATTTCTCTCTGAGTTGACAGTGAAGTGAATAGGCAGTTGAGGTTAGAGTTAGGCTCGGTGCGCTTTATGATGACTCCTTAACACTCCTCATAAAAAGGTTCCATCTGATATCAGCAATCTTCAGAATTCTAAATAGTTGTGTGTACAAACTCTAAAAATAGAAAAGTGAGGTGTAACTTAGCGTTTAACAAAAACTATGCAGTTTAGCTAGATATGTTTGATCCAGGTGACAGCAGAACATCATGCCATGCTATGGGAATTATTGAAAAGTAGCTGCAATGATTGGCCGACATTTTGTTTTCTGGTGTATCTCTCCAAATTTGTGATATCCAATTTGTGATGAATGCCCAATATCATCGCTGCAATTTCCAGCAGACTCGGGAGAGTCAATGTACAGATATGTCTTTCACACAACATTCAAAACGCGAGAACATTAATTCTTAACTTATGAACAGTCAATATTGCTCGTATCCTTGATGAGGAATATTGATAGGCTCACTTGTTTAACACCTGGTATTTGTCGTTTCAATTCAGACTGGGTGTTGAAAAAAGTACTTACTCAGCCACAACCCAAATTTGGGTCGCAACCTACTAATTACAGTTGATTTAGGGTGTGCGTCCCCAAAAGATGATTCATTTTCTATGGTACAGAAATGTTGATCTAGCCAGAATTTTTTTTTCTATAAATGTTTAATTTAGCAAAGATTAATTACTGTTATTTTTTTAACAGAAATGTTGGACTATCATATTCCCACATGCTTCAATGAAACACGCATTATCCAGTTTAATCTAAACCTAGAATGTATCTCACTTTCTACCGATGTAATCTAAGGGCAGGGAAGTAAAGTGTTAACTTTTTTTTTTTTTCAATGATCTGGCGCCACCCATCTCCTAATTCGATTCACAATGACTGATTCCAGTTAGGTAATATACAGTACAGCAGCACTTGCAATAATATTGAAAATGCGGTCTAGCACGAGGGTTGCAGAGACGATGTGTTTTTGACATGCATGTCAGAGAGAGCTACGTCGACTAGAGGCAAACTGTCAACACTTGCAGCTCCGCGAACATAAGTCAGTTGATGACGGAAGAGAAAATTGGAAAGCCAAAAGCAGTATTTTTTCGCAAAACAACAATCAGTAGTTTCTCCTTCTGATAATCTCTCGTCTTTATCTGGTTAGTGAAGCAAAGTCGTGGTGCATAAATGCGAGGGAAATAATTGACACAGTAATCGAGGAGGGAGCGATGCATTTGTTCAGCGTGTCTAACACAGAACTGTAGTTTTTCAAGGAGCGAGGAATGCTATCTGAGCTCGCGCATCAATGTTTCACTGGGGCAAGTGGAAGAAGAGGATGGGCGCGAATAGTTCTTCCAAGAGACCGGTCTACGATGAAAAGGAAGATGGTAAGAAAGGACAAAGAAAGAAAAAAAAGCATTGCTATTATTTTAGGTTCATGGTAAACTATAGCGCCACTCAATTTACACTCGAGTCAAAGTTGCGGTAGCCTAGCTTCAGGCTACGTTCATAAGCTCAAGCAAGATCATATAGGTTCCATATGGCAATAAGTGATTACCGTTATATGACAACCAAGCTTTTTGATTTCACCGCTTTCAAATATGTCAAACGTTAGCCTCTTCAAAAAAACATGGTGGGCTAATGCAGCCTAGAGATGCGGTTGGGGGTGTGGCGTTTAACTTTAGATTGATGGACACTACCACGTTTTTATCCAGTTTTTATGCGAGTTAAGTCATGTATGGAAACATTCACGACAAGTGTGATGTGTCTGTAAAATAATAATGCCATGAATCCATTTATGCGCATAAATCGATAGAACAACAATAACATCGAAGTCAACTCAGTCATGTGATGATGCTTGTTCTTTCCCACTACTACTCAGAAAAGCGTGCAGTTTATAAGGCTACAGAGAAGTTATTAACTTCACACTGGTGAAATCTATTGTGGTAAGCTGGATGTTGCATTCCAATAATTGAGGGTATTATTCCTGGTGACATTGATGTGTGCCTGCCGGTTGACCAATAATGATATTGCTCTTTCATTATAATCAAATGATGAAACGTAGGTGCTCTACTCGCACCGTATTTACGAGATGATTTCTAGAACCCGGTTGCCAACAGAGTATGGCACATCTGCTATTATTGCAACATATTCTGTGACTGTTGATTTGAAAATTCAATGAAGATGCGTCGAATTTCCCCCCCCACTCGATATGTAACAATACAAGCGAAAAGTAAATTGTATGTGCCCTATGATTAGACTACGTAATCACGCACTGTTTTTATACGCAAAAGTTTGAGGGTTGGAACATTTGCATATTTTACCCATATTTTGGAACTGCGGCTTGAAAACTGACGCCAATTGCACGGATGGAAATTAAAACGTCGAGGAATCAAAATTCCAGGCCATAACAATTGTAGTTTTTGAAAAAGGAATAGGTCTATTATTTGCACCGTTTTTTTTAATGACTATAGTTTAGGAGTGACCTGCAGTTATTTCTGTGTGTATATTTTGCATTTGATTTATTAAGGGCCTTTTCACAGGCCAAATTATTCAAAATAGTTACACCACATTCCACATTTTACAAAAGTTTTAACCAAATGATGCCAATGTATTTTCTGTTAATGACACACTAGCAAATCATCCAGAAATAGGTGACTGAAGTATATCTGGCTTTGTATTTATTTGTTAGTTCAAGTTGTGGTTACAGTGACATTGGTTAGATAGCATCAAAACAGTTGCAGACTGGGGATCATTTGTGGGGTTGGCATGTTTACTGTTGCATTGTCATTATTTGTAGATCACTATTTAACTATAATAATTAACATTTTTGTTTCTATCTAAATCTGGCCTATTTCACATACTACATTTGCACAGGCATAACGGTTTAGGTATTTTGCCCAATTAGGCCTATTGGCAAAATCTCTAATCCAAATGGTGAAAATAGGCAAACGTCATTACATTGCTATCTCATTCCTAATTCTATGCAGTCAGTGTCAATACTTGTGGGATTAAATGCAATGCAAATGTCTCATTAGATTATTTCTGCCTTTCCAGGAGGAAAATGTTCCCTATCACTCTCTGTGCAAAGACAAATGGAGATGAATGCAATCCCTTGAAACTTCACTTTCACATTCACATGCATAATTTTAATGCAGCTATTTTGTCTGAACTATTAGCTCTCTGAAATATAAGCATGTAAGGTAATTGTTAATTTTATTATTAATTATTAGGGCATGCATGAAAGTCATGCAAATGTATTGCAGTTTTCATTATGATGGAGAATAAGCCAATTGGAGCTGAACCAAATAGGCCTAGCTTTGAATCAATGCTCCTTGGTGGGGTAAAATACTAAGGTTGCCAACAAATGATCAGTGATGACACATGGTCCTACTAAGTCACTGAAACTAAATTAGGTCAGTTTACTGCAGAGTTGTGGTAAATATTATTAGGAGGGGATGAAGATTGGGGTATGTTTAGCCACAAGGATGACCTATTTAGAAACAGAATTTCTGTCCATATGGTTCAGATTGCACTTGTAATGAATCAATGGATGTCAGAAAATATCTGAAAACAGTGGGAATTATGTTAAGCAGTGGACCTACAGGTTTTCAGTGTTATTTTTTGTATCGAGAGGCGCTTTTTGGTTTGTAAAATGGAAAGCTGTAGAGGGGGTCTGTTTGTGGAGGAAAAAATGAATGCAATTTGACAGGCTTGAGTTTCCCCCTTTTGACTTTGGATTAGTGGACAAGCCTCAAGGCTTAAGGCTGGCATTTCAAAAATGGGGACATCATTTCTCAGTTTTCTAGTCGTCTGTCATCTCTACAGACAGGACTGATTGATGCGTTCTGTCCTACACTGTTGTACTGTATCTGAATCACTAATCACATTAAAAACGAATTGCTTCAGTCAAACCCAGACTCCACCTCACCCAGAGTGCTTGTTGCAGTGATCATCAGTGCCCCCCTCAGCATGCATAGATGCACATGAGTGAAGACATCCGTATGCCATGGTGCAAGAGGGGGTTGATTGAATTCCTTTCACAATGTAAACATTTCAGGGATTCTATTCAAGACTATGTTCACCGAGCAGTGAGTCTCTTCTTCTTCTTGAGAGAGAGAGACAGAGATACGTTTTTGCTTGAAACATGTGTGAACCAACCCAGAGAACAAGAGAACAGAAGATTGGCAAAGATCCCTGAAAGCTTTTCTGAACAGCACAGTCTTGAGTTGTGCCTGAAAACGAGGACAGACACTGCAGACCTGATAGTCTTTAAGTGTGTTCCACAGCTGCGTAGCTGGAAAAGCCCAGTTAGTCCTTTTTTAGTCTGCTGCACAGCGGCTGGAAGGGAGATGGACCTGTGGGGCGGGAGGGTAGACAAGGAAGTGTTGAATGAGGTCCGACTGGTACTTGGGTCCAGGGTTGTAGATATCTTGCTAGGTGTAAACCAGAATTTGTATGGTGTGTTATGAAGAATGTGTAAACTTTGGGCAAATTTGTCTTCTGAATATTTAGTCGTTTAAGTCTAGAAAGTGACTTTTTATTTACATCCACCATATGCAAACATTAAGGTTTTTAGTTCAAAATAAGTTGGGCAACCAAGAGACTGTCATATTTTCAAATCCTGGTTTCAGCATACGTACCAGCAGTGGCCAGGTGTTCAGTAGAGGGCAGTGCAAAAATTTCTCTTAGGCTCTTGTGGCTGTTGGACAGGACTGCCTTGTATAACTATGCTAGGTTGGCTGCCGATGGGCTCAGTCGGGGTTGTTGGCCTGGGCAATGCATTCACCTCCAATGTGTGTGCTGACAGCAACCTAATGGCTGAGCACACAGTGTGATAAGATGCAACACGGCTCAGCAAGTTTTGTGTAGGAGGACACATCTCGAGGAGGAATTTTTACAACAAGGCAAGGCCATACTGGGTGATTTCTTTGGTGGGCAGAAAATATTAGAGCATTAAAAGTGCCCTATTTTTATAGGCTATGCATTTAATCTAAACATATTGAAAATGTATGCAATCACATACTGTTCAGTCGTCTATATTGATTGTGTACATGAAGTTTCGTCTGAACGGGCATCTACATCATATTGGATCGTTCTTGAATTGTAGTGGTAATTGCTCTCAGATCATCATGCATCTTGTCAATAACATGTAATGTCACTTGGTGTTAACCATTTTACATAAAGGGAATAATGTGTGGATTGGTACTGGGTAGGCAGATAACATGACTTGTAAATAAAGGATAAATAATATGACCATACGATCGTAACTTGATTGTAGGAAGGCTTCTCCATTTATTTAAATTCTCCAGATTTATTAAAGTTATCTTATATTCCCTCTTTTTGACAGTACAATCATACATCACTTGTTCTATATGTAGTTAATTAACTTCTGCTTTACTAGCCTGGCTATAGAATGTGAACACATTGATGCAATTTAGCTACCATATTAGTCTTTTTAGAATGGGACACACCCCGAATTCCAAGAAAAGATTCTCAAAAAATTTGCCCAAATGCCACTATAATTCAAGTACGACCCTGCTGTGTTTGGGTTTTAGTTTCTCAGAAGGGTGTCGGTTAGGTATGGCAGTCACAAGACTGTGATATTGAAATAGGCTAATCCAATCCTGATTAACATGCAGATGTAGTTTAGCTGTGCCTGGGAAGATGTTCTTTATCTGACAACTCAAACACAAATCTGCCAAAGTGCTGTTGTTTTCTCTATATCTAATTCATTGAAAACAAGAAACTAAAACTGTGGGCATGACATAGCATTTGTCAGGAGCATGGAGTTTTGAGTGGCCATGCAGTATTTGTATCTCTGGCTTAATGGAGAGCTCAATGATCGACCCATCTCCAGAGTAAAAGGGGTAGATGGCTTTTTCATGATGAAAGACTACTCTTAATCGTGGTTCTGAGGTAGTGTGTTGCAGCTAGCCTTATCTTTCAATTTTTTACATTCAAGACATTGTGCAGTGGCTCCATAGTCACATTAACACTAATGAAAAATACACAAAAATACACACAATTATTTCTCTCAAAAGCTGTGCACAGATCAGGGCTGAATGACATTACTGAACTGTAACCCTGTAAAATCTACAGAATTGTGGCCTTTATATTTTTGTACAGTGTTGTATAACATGTTTGTAGAATAAGTCCCTTACTGACTGCAGTGAATTAAGCTACAGAAACAATGTGATAATGGCTGGAGTAAAGGTTGCCTGTGTTTGCTGTTCTCAAAATGGTGTTAGTCAGTATGGAGTAGAACCTTCATTAGGCCGTAGTAGGAGACTTGGCTAGAAAGGCTTCAAACCGAATGATGTTGCCAGGTTGTCCTAAAGGGTCTAAAGGGTCAAATAGAACACTCATCCTCTTCATGGCTGTCATACATCATGTTGTTTCTAAGAACTACTTCCAGCCTTAGTGACAATAAACTGTATAAACCATATGAACGTATCCAATTGCTCCTTTCTGTACAAAGGTCATGCGAATGCTTACACAATGAATTTGTGAGCCGAGAGAAAGAAGCACTTTATTTTGAGAACCTCACCTGACTACTACAATAATGCACATGCTATTGAAAACTATACATGGAGACATACATGCATTCTTCTATAGAGTCCACTGGGCCGGTTCTTTCTGTATTCCATACAGTTAAGGTGTACCGTGTGAGTTGTATGTTCTGTGTAGTGTGTGTGCTTTTGTTCTTGAGTATGCGGGTATGGAGAATGGAGCGGAGTTGGAGGAGAAAGATAAAGAGAACCATGGCAGATTGCATGCCTGGAATATCAAGCCCTCTGTTTCTTTCATCTCAAGCATTAGTGTTTGGTTTTTTCTCTGTCTTTGTGGAATAGAGCCTTAATGCCTGCAGCAATTAGCTAGTACTCTGACTAGTACTGACTAAATGTCCTTAGTAATGGAATATGGCTGACACGCCTAAAGGCAGCCAACTTAATAGTGAACAACTCTCTTCCTTCTGTAGTACGCTACTGTATTGTAGTTAATGAAGTGCATCCCTCCCCTCAGAAGAGATTAGCCAGTTGTTAAAGGGCTTCGAATGTATTTGCAATTCCCTTAACCTTGCACTCTCTTCCAGTGATTAGCAGGAGACAGTGTTCATAAATCTAGTTTCACACTAAAGATGCCTTCAAAGAGATGTATGCTGACATGAAAACAGAAAGGAGAAAGGTTGTTTGGTCCGTGCAATTGTGTGCATGCGTGCACACAAGGATATCCTTGTGTTAGAGACTGTGTTGGCCAATAATACATGCTGTGAGGAGAGGATTAGGAAACAGAGATTGCAATTGATGTCAGCACAGTGGGTTGGATGAGAGCCTGTTATGGTAAGTATGTATTCTCACACCTGCACATTTATCCCATTTCCTTACTCTTTGGTATTTTTGTAGCTTACGTGTTTCTTCTCAGGATATATCAGGTTTTAAAGATATATTGATTATAATAGGCTAATCTTAAATTGTTGTTTTGAAATGAAATGTGGTAAAATTTGTCTGTACTTTTGCAATGTTTGTTGTTGTGGCTGATTTTATTTTATCTGTTATTTGCAGCAAAAAAATATTAATGCACTCTAATAAACACTAAAGCCAGGTTTTAGCACGTATTTGCACATTTCCATTCAGAATTGGGTGTCTACATTTACTAGTTTTACTAGTAAATTGGGATTACCCAAATTCTGTAACATTATATTTGGTTATTGATGGAGGATTCTGTTGGTATAATCTCTAGTTACAGTGGATATAAAGTCTACACACCCCTGTTAAAATGCCAGTTTTTGGAAAAAGAATGAGACATAGATAAATCATGTCAGAACTTTTTCCACTTTTAATGTGACCTATAATGTGAACAATTCAATTGAAAAACAAACTGAAATCTTCGAGGGGGAAAAATAAAAATATTTCAATAACCTGGTTTCATAATTGTGCACACACACTTATAACTGGGTGTGTGGCTGTGTTCAGAATAAACCAATCAAATTCAAACTCATGTTAAGTAGAAGTCATTACACACGGCCATCATTTAAAGTGACTCATTAATCAAAAATAAAGTTCAGCTTTTCTAGTAGGATTTTCCTCACATTTTCTTAGTTGCATCTCAGAGCAAAACCATGGTCCGCAGAGAGCTTCCAAAGCATCAGAGGGATCTCATTGTTGAAAGATCTCAATCAGGAGAAGGGTACAAAATAATTTCCAAAGCATTAATATGTCACAACAGAGACATTACCAATAACTGGACGTCCCTCCAAAATTGATGAAAAGACGAGAAGAAAACAGGGAGGCTTCCAAGAGGCCTACAGCAACATTAAAGGAACTGCAGGAATTTCTGGCAAGTACTGGCTGTGTGCTACATGTGACAACAATCTCCCGTATTCTTCCTATGAATGGGCTATAGGGTAGGCTGGCAAGACGGAAGCCTTTTCTTACAAAGAAAAACATCCAAGCCCGGCTGAAGTTTGCAAAAACAAACATCAAGTCCCCCAAAAGCATGTGGTAAAATGTGTTATGGTCTGATGAAACCAAGGTTGCACTTTTTGGCCATAATTCCAAAAGTTATTTTTGGTGCAAAATCAACACTGCACAACACTAAAAGAACACCGTACCCACAGTGAAGCATGGTGGTGGCAGCATCATGCTTTGGGGCTGTTTTTCTTCAGCTGGATCCAGGGCCTTAGTCAGGGTGAAGGGAATTATGAACAGTTCCATATACCAGGCAATTTTGGCACAAAACCTTCAGGCGTCAGTTAGAAAGGTGAAGATGAAGTTCCCCTTTCAGCACAACAACGACCCAAAGCACACATCCAAATCCACAAAAGCATGGCATCACCAGAACAAGATTAACGTTTTGGAATGGCCCAGCCAGAGCCCAGACCTGAATCCAATTGAACATCTGTGGGGTGATCTGAAGAGGGTTTCCACATAGGAGATGTCCTCACAATCTTACAGATTTGGAGCGCTTTTGCAAAGAAGAGTGGGCAAATATTGCAACATCAAGATTTGCCATGCTAATAGACTCCTACCCAAAAAGACTGAGTGCTTTAATAAAATCAAAAGGTGCTTCAACAAAGTATTAGTTTAAGGGTGTGCACACTTACGCAACCAGGTTATAGTTTTTATTTTTATTTGTATTTTATAATTTTTTCCCCTCAAAGATTTCAGTATTTTTTTTATTGAGTTGTTCATGTTGAAGGTCATGTTAAAGGTGGAAAAGGTGACATGATTTATCTTTGTCTCATTCTTTTACATCACAAGAACCTGGCATTTTAACAGGGGTGTTTAAACTTTTTATATCCACCGTATGTGTTACCTTTTCAGTTGTCAGCATCAGTTATTTCAGGTGATTTTTCTTTTTTTTGTTTTTTTACAAGAAGGATTTGCTTACCTTAAGCCTCTGATTACTTGAAGAATAGTTGTCTTGCCTTGAGTCAATCTTTAAACCTACAACCATTAATGAAATGAACCCAGCATATTCCTTGCATATTTGACCTCATTTCACAATTAGCCCCCATAAGTATGTATCAGTCTGATGCATATCTTGGATACCAAGCAGACTTATATAATTAGAGATTTTAATATCTTAACATCACCTATTTTTCTTTTGATGCATGATTGACCCCCAAAGTGGCTCTACAATGTTTGGCAAACATGTGCCCTTCAAATGTTGAATGTCATTGTTGAGAACCCAGGGTTTGTTTTGAACGTGTTTATTTCTAGGTCTGTGAGATTCGAGAGATGCGTGCGGCTTGGTCCCTGTTCCTCCCCCAAGGCAGACTTTAAAAGGGAGACAGACAAGACAAAACTCTGAGCTACACTGACCACACCGCAATTACTTCAAGCAATTCCTCTCTTAAACACAAATTGAGCAGTTTAAAAAAGAAACTGTATTGCTTCATGGAGGCGTTCAGACTGCCAGACACAGAAATTGTTTCATTAACTCTGTCAAACACAGAACATGAGACTGGCATAATGACAAATGGTAATGAAAAACAAATGTTTTCAAACCATATTTGGCCTTAAGAAAATTAGTTTGTGTATGGGCCCAAGTTGACAACGCCTTACATCAGGCCCATGGGGTGGTTTCTCCTTGAATGCTGGAGTGACGTTTACTATAAGTCAAGTCGAAACATCTGTATTCTCCCACTGAAATTTAAATAAAAAAAATAATCACTCAATGTCTAAGTGTGCTCCCTACAACTTAACTACTAGGCCTACATGTATTTTAAATTCACACTGATCTGCTTCTATACCAGGTCATAGCACTGTCTCTGCTGGTTCTGTGGTTTTAAATTGTTACTAGTTGTATGGACAAATCTGCAGGTAGCTGGTTTGAAAATTATGTAATGGACAAAAGGGTTTACTGAATGTGTTAAATCCTATTTCCAGCAAAAAACCGGGTGTCTTACAGCAGTGTATCTCACTTCTCCTCACGGACCAGCTTTTGAAGTTTTACAGAGCTAGAAACACCTTATTCAACTTGTGAACTAATTATCACTCCCCTTGGTTAGGTGAATCAGGTGAGCCAGTTCAGGGCAACAACAAAAATATGGAATTTCTGCCTGACCCTGAGGAGAGGATTCACAAATGCTATCCTAATTCTTAGTCCAGTGCTTTGCACTGATACAGCTAAATGTTTTCTAATTGAATATCTACTGTAATGGGTTGGCTTTACCCAGAGTAAAAATCCTGAACAGGACAGTTGACAATGTTAGACCAGAGACATAAACAAGGGCTTCCAAGTTGTATTGTATGAGTGTTTCTATATTCTCCTTCCTTTTATCAATCAATATAATCACAATAATTAGCACGAAACAAAACCGTTGGATCCTGGTCTGAAATAAACAAATCAAAGTGCTAGTATCAAACGATCGACGTCACCAGGCTATACTGCCTATAAGATTTGGGGAGAGTAAATTATCGGGCTAGCGGGCACTAGGCGTTACTTAAAAGATTTAATAGTTGGTTGCATAAACGTCTGGGCTCTGTGTCGTTTGTTCTCTCCCCGTAGCTACTCCAAAGAGCGAGTTCCAGGCCTGAGGTTCCTAAAGTAGGGCAGAGAAAAAAAGTCTTTATTGACAACATGTGAATCAAATTATCTCTACCCTACTCACACTTCAGGCTAGGTTTCCTCTGGGTACACAAGTTCCCAGGAAGCTGTTTCCTCACATTATTAACTTTCACCTGTATGCAGATTACACCGTTTGGTATTCCCAGCAGCTGACCAGACTTTTTTGGAATGTACATACAGCCTTTATTGACCTGATGGCTAATGCAGATGTAAGTAGTATACAGTGCTTTTGGAAAGTATTCCGACTCTTTCACTTTCTTCACATTTTGTTTTACTTTAGACTTAGAATTGATTAAAATAATTGCCATCATTCTACACACAATACTCTATAATGGCCAAGCGAAAACATCTTTTTAGAAATTTGTGTGAATTTATTGAAAAACATACCTGAAATGTCTCATGTAAAGAAGTATTCAGACCCGGAAGTATTCTCTCCTCAGATATTCAGATATTTGGTTGGGCCACTCAAGGACATTCACAGACTCCAGTGTTGTCTTGGCTGCGTGCTTCAGGTTTTTGTCATGTTGAAAGATGAATGTCTGAGGTCCTGTGTAGTCTGTATCAGGTTTACTTCAAGGACCTCAGTTTAGTGCTTAGTTCATCCTTCCATCAGTCCTCACCAGCATCCCAGTCTTTGCCGCTCAGTAGCATCCCCATAACATAATGCTCCCACTACAATGCTTCACCATAGGATTGTATTAGCCAGGTGTTGAGCGTTACATTGGTTTCTCCGCACGCACCAATTGGCAATCAGGCCCCATAATTCGGTTTTGGTCTCATCAGACCAGCAAATCTTTTTCCCCATATTCTCAAATTCTTTCTGGTGGCATGTCATATGCCTTTTACTCAGGAGTGGCTTACGACCCGAAAGTCTTAATGCCTGGATGATGGAGTGCTGCAAAGATGGTTGTCCTTTTGGAAGGTTCTCCCATCTGCAGAGAAACATTGAAGCTCAGTTGGTGTGGATGTTTTGTTCGAAATCTGAATTGAATGAAGACCCCTTTTTTCGGATATTGAATTCTACCAAGTTGAATATTCATCTAGCCAACATAACTGAGTTGATGGCTACTTTAACTTTTAGATGCATACATTTGAACACTGTCGAAGTAACTCCAGGCTCAGAATTCAAATAATCTGTCATGTTTAGTCAAATGAAAAGTCTGGAATTGTTATGGCTGTTGTCTCTCAAGTCAGTACAATTGTCTCAAACTTCTCTTTTTTTGTGCATGGGATTGTGGGCCATATTACCTAAAAAGAAAACAATGCGTGGTTGCATAGATCTTCCCGGCCTGACGTTACACAGTGCCGTACTGGGGTAAGGAAGTCAAAATTACTCCATCTACCATTCGCACCCATTCAAATTAGCCACAAAATGACCTTGTTAAATCGTATTCTCTTGAATGAAATGAAACCGTTTTCTCATTAACTGGGAATGTTGTTTGAAGTATTTAAGGCAACGAATGTTGGTGCTGTCTTTAACCTACCTACTCCATACCACTTGGCCATGGGGTGCTGTTAGCATGTTAACCTGCATTAACAAACAAACAAAACAGCTAGCACAGCTAACCCTCATTAAAATTCAGTGTTTGAAGTAATTTTTTTATATTGTATTATGGAGTTGACTGGTTACGACAACTTGAGTATATCTATAATTTTTAACACCAGGAAAGGAGTTTTACTTAAATTTTTATTGGAAAAAAGTAAAAAATGTGTGTTACTATAGCTTGAAGTCATGCTTGGCTGAATTAATTTAAATGGAAAAAACATTATTTCTGTACCCCAGATGTTCCCATGCTTATGAAAATGTCATTATGCTGTGAGGATCTTTACTGCGAAAAGTCACTGGAGATAGTAGGCTTTGTAGCTTTTTGATAAAGTTATAACCTGCTCATTTCTTGACAGATGGTTAAAATAGTCTGGTATCGAATTTTATTTTGGAAGCCCATGAGGTTAGAGATGTTTTAAAATATATATTTTTAGAGCAGTGTTATTTCAGCTGAGAAACTAAATGTTTTCCTGATCCCAAGAACATGTATATACTAGTTTCTTAAGAATATGTGAATTCTTTAGTTTCAACTAGGGATGCAATGGTACAGTGGGCCCACGGTTTGGTACGTATCACGGTTTGTGTGTCACAGTAATGTAATTAACTGAATTAATCATTACATTTTCTCATTAGTTGTCATCAACATTATCTAATTACATTTTACTGAATTCCGGCATTAAATATCGGCCATCGTCCACCTTGCTCTAGAAAAATCTGAATCGTCCCTAGAACAAATCCATACTGGATGTTCTGTGCTTTCTACAGCACAATGTGGAGTAAATGTCCTTGAGTTGAGGCAGTATGCCCCCAATGGTGCTTTGGTCCCTACACCCAAAATAGACCATTGCAGACCAGAGAACATCAAGTACTAGCATTAACTGGTGTAGTACGGTGGTACAAAATGTGTGTTTTATAAAAGAAAGTATGTGTTTACCCCTCTTAGCCTTTTAATTTAGTTACGAAGAAACAGGTGCACTTGCTGCCTGAATAGGGTGTGTATATATGAGGGGGACCAAAGGCGTACAAGGTTGTATCCAGGTATTCACATTTAAGTTAGACAGCAAGATGAATTGACTGCATCTGTTGGCCTTTGGGCCAAGTAAAGAAAAAAGCTTTGTAGGGTAGGTGCCCTTAGTCTGTAATGAAATTTCATAGTGTATAATCACTATCCATGAGAGTGCAAGCCAAAAAGAGATTATTCACTGTCCATGAGAGTGAAGGCAAGAAATATGAAGCTGAAGAAAACAGATAATTGGCTGTGATTGACAATCTGCACATTTAAGTTGTTTGACACAGTCCTATATTGTTGGTTTTTCCAAAATTTGATGCTGTCATAACGTGTGGTTGCGTCCAAAGGGGAGTATTGGTGTTTCTTTTTTTCTTCCCCTCTTTCACCAATCGCAAATGCAACAACTCCCAAAAGGCTTAGGAGAGATGAAGACCATTATAAGCTTTCCTTCTACCCATCCATACCAAGCAATTCAGCTTTTTTCCACACTTCTCTCTTCCAAGGAAGTCACGTGGATAAACGCATGTGAGGGCACTGTACAGATGCCCAAGCTTCCTTAGGGATATGCTACAGTGCAGTTAGACCAGGAAATCCCTACTGGCGATGCCTCCTTGGCAGTTACAAGACTCAAACCTAGACTGTGGTGGTCAGCTTGGTGCAACAAATGAGCACCTTAGCCTGCTGCCCCACATTAGAGGCCCCAGGTATGTTTTTCTCCCTGTATGTGCAAATGTGTTGAAAGGTGGTGTCCATTAGGAATCAGAGATGCCTTGGGAAGGTTTAGACTCTTCATTTATTCATGTCGCACTTTGGAGGTCAGGGACAGGTGGAGATTCTTTCTTTTTTTTCTTCTGCAATATATCCACAACACAGATTGAGTCTAGGAAAGGTGACTTGGTTGGTTTATTCTCGGACTGATTCTGTCTCTTCTGTGATATACGTATACATTTTTCTAAGGGTTATCCAGATTCCTGCACTTCCATACCTTTCCTCCACCCTCCCTGGAGTAGTAGTCTACACAAAAGAGGCGTACATTTTTCAGTGCTAACCTATACTGATGATGTAGTAGCGAATTCCCTACGGTGAAATTAGCAAAAGTTTTGCAAGGGCAAGTGACTAAGAACCTCTTTGTTGTTTAAATACAGTGGATATAAAGTTTACACACCCCTGGTGAAATGCAAGGTTCTTGTGATGTAGAAAAATGAGACAAAAATAAATAATGTCAGAACCTTTTCCACCTTTAATGTGACCTATAACGTGAACAATTCAATTGAAAAACAAACTGAAATCTTAGTTTCTTAGTTGCATCTCAGAGCAATCAAGTTTGTCCATTTCAACGGTAAAGAAAGGATGGAAGGATGGAAGGAGGGGGTGAGCAGGCTTGGGTCTTTGAACATAAACAAAAAGGAGCACAAATATAGCACTTCCTCACATTGGTTAAAACAAAATACATGAGTTGAGTGGATGGACCGTATTGACTACTCTGGTTCACAGTTCTTCACTGAAATTGATGCTGGTACTTATTTTAGATGCCGGTACTAGTTAAAGTTAGTGGACAGGCAGCCTTATGGGCTTAGGACAATTCCCTTTGATGTCAGCTTACTAACCCAGACCATGCTGCTGTAGGCCAGTGTGACTTACTTGTGATGCTGGGGTGGTGTCATTCTCTCAGTGGCAACACACTTGACTCATTCATAAAAAACTGCTCACTGAACCCATGAATCGGCCCAGCATCAACGCTGACAGAGGCTCCTCCCACCCTGCTGCCCATTGGTTCCCCAGGGAGAGTATATGTAAATCGACCTGCAAAGAGCTTCCCTTTGTTGGTGCTTGAATTGCATTCAAAAGACAGTGCTTCTTGCAGGTGCCACAAGCTATTTGTCATAATAGGAGTGTTTGAAGAACACTAAGAATAATCTTGTAAATGCAGCCATTACCATACCATAGATCCTAGTCCTTCCACAATAACAGTTTGTTTTCATAAATTGCAGATTTACTTTGTTTGCAATTTACTGTTAAGAGGGGATTTTTATTGTATTTTTTATTAGGAATTTTGGTGTGTGTGTGCATGCATATAGTGGACAGAGCGCTGTGTCCTAGATAACTTTGGAAGGCTTCACAGAAGTCAGGTGTATCTGGGCCAGAACTCAACGTGTCTTGCTTCAGCCCCAACCTAGAACTGGACAGAACTAGGTCTCCCATTTCCTCTCTTAAAAATACCTGCATACAATGACAAAGAGGTTGTAGTTAGGATTTTTGTCACACACAAAGCCTAGAAGTGATGTTTGTGACATCATCTTTTCTCATTAAGAATCAATATGCAATAAAGGAAACACATTTTAGTGTTCATTCCTCCTGCTTTTAATTGAGTGTGCACGTGCACGTGTGTGTGTATGTGTGTTGGCAGCTGGTGTACTGTAGAGATTCATTATTCAGCCCTTTGCGTACATTTCACCTCCAAAAGAGTATGAAAATAACATGGTGTACTGCTCCTTCCTCGTGACCAGCCCAGACCAGCACCCCCTGCAACATCCCACCTGAACAAATCTATTAATAAACCATAGCCCCAGTTATTTTTTCTTCTCATCCATTTCCCTTCCATCCCTCTCTTTCCCTGTGATCTTAAAATAGATACAGTGGGGAGAACAAGTATTTGATACACTGCCGATTTTGTAGGTTTTCCTACTTACAAAGCATGTAGAGGTCTGTAATTTTTTATCATAGGAACAATTCAACTGTGAGAGACGGAATCTAACACAAAAATCCAGAAAATCACATTGTATGATTTTTAAATAATGAATTTGCATTTTATTGCATCGTATTCCCAACAAATAAACTTACAGGCTAACTCAGAGGGGCAATACTTGTGTACCAGAAGTTGAAGCTGTTATCAAAAGGTCTGGATTGAAATTTTACTTAACTTACCCTCCCAATTTGGAATTAAATCTGAAGTTTGAATTTTACAATGCAACCTATAACTATTTGGATAGTGACACAAGTTTTCTTGTTGATTTGCAATGCTACAAGGACATTGGCAGTTGAGTACTCTCAGCTTTAATTTGGATGAAACATTTAGAACAGCACGTTTTGTACATTTTAAGGGTAACAAAAGTATTTGCACAATTGGCTTCACATCTGAATCTTATTAGGCTAGTATGTTTGTTTGCATAATTAGTGCCTGAACCAGAGAGCTGTCAATGTCAAGTCTTGATCCTAGCTTTGCATTTGCATTTTTGGAGTTTGCTGGTGACTGAAGACAAGGCTGAAGGAAAAATGCCCCAGAAAACACACGTTTTTGAAGATGTCTATGAGGGGGCAGCTCCCGATATGCCCAAACCCCTCTGTTGGAGCACCCCAATGGAACCAGCTTAAACTTGGACCCTTGTCATTTTCAGAAAACATGAAACCTTACCTTTTCAAAGAGTATCTAAAATAACTCCAATTCCCTCTCCCCATAACTGTCTTTGTGACTAATACTTGTATTATTTATTTGTCTTCCTTCTAGTGCAAACTTTGCTGATAACTTCATTAAGTAGCTTTTATTTACTACTACAGAATTGCTTGGCTGTTCCTCTAGCTATCTTAAAATGTATGCATTAACTTGTATGCTGGAGTCAGCTCTACATTGCTTGATTTAGATTATCAAGCACACAACACGCCATATATAGAAATCTACTTCTATTTGTTGATGCTGGTTTTAGGGAGGATCTGCTGTCTGAAACTTTTACCTTTGGGAAGGTACACAAGTAGGGTCCAATTGTCTGAATCAATTTTGCCACCATGCAGTCCCATGATGATAAAACAATGCTAATAAGGATGGTGATGATTATGCCCAGCTTGAAACCACTTTCCTGCCTGTACTTGTAGTGGTCTTAGCTCTGTAATCGCAAACGTTGACCTGACTTTGCTTGTTGTGGTCTTAGTTGTGTAATCGCTAATGCTGACCTGGCTACTGAGTATGCATGTTGTGGTCTTAGCTCCGTAACCGCTAAAACGCTGACCTGACTGTGCTTGTAGTGGTCTTAGCTCAGGAAACGCTGACCTGAGAATGCTTCCAGTGGTCTGCTGACCTGGTTTCTGACTGGTGTGGCTGTGCTGACACTCTGAGTGTGGAGAGACACTGGTCTGAGTTGTATTCAACTCCCAAAGTAGTGACTGAATGACTTGTCTGACCCATAGGAAAATAATAATACAACTGATCAGAAAAAATCCAGCATTCGGTCATGCCATCTTTTATTGATGAGCCTCCAAATCATGAATAAATGATGTGCTAAAGCCACCCTAGAAGTTGCGAATCGCTGTGAATTTCTTAAGTCCGTTCAGCTGAAAGAACACAGCCAGCAACTGTGGGATGATGGCATGCAATGATGATGTGACATATAGTTACCATGGTAACCTCAGATGTGTTCTAGGGATTTTGATCTTGTTGATTTGTGGCTCCAACAGCACCACTGTGCACATTTGCATGGGTTGCAATGCATTGGCACATCTAGGTACACTGAAGGGTAGAAAAGTTCTCTGTACCCTGTGTCTCTTTTTCGACAGCCCTATCAAATCACTGGTGTGAACGCTGTGTGCGTAGAAGTCAAATCCTTGTCATGTGAGGGTTGGCATTGCTGTGAGTCTGTGTCTTGATTGTGCCTTGTTGAGCTTTATAAATGAGTCACGCGTGTGTGCATGCTCACGCTGTAATCACAGGCATTGACTGTTTGATCTCTTTTTATGCTGAGCGTGGAGGATTTGACGTAAACAAGGACGTGTAGAGCAACAGTGCTTTTACAGGATGCATGTATGCGTGTTGCCTGTGCGTGGGCGCGTTTGTACAAACAGCCGACGAGTCGCATCAGTCTTATGACTGTGTGGACAGGGACCTAGCCGCTGCTTACTGTCAGCTACAGACTATACTGTTAGGGATACTTGAGAGAGACCGGCAGAATGAGGTTGGCAGATCATCTGAACGCCTCCATCAGCGATAATGCACTCATTCTGAAGGGATTTCTTATGTTTTATTTTTGATAGAGTGGTAAGACAGACTGTGAAGCCAGTGTAGACCAAAAACACTGGTACGTTTCTGGCAATAGCTGAAAGAACAAAGACAGGCAAGTTGAAGAATTATTGAAAGTGAGAAAGAGCTGGTGAAGGAAAAAGTATGACAATCTGGAAAGGACTGTAGAACTTTGAACTGATTATTGAGCTTGTTTTCTCTTCTGAGTATGTGGAACACAATCATTGAGGATGTAGATGCTAAAAGAAACAGGCCCACACTGTGTGAAAATCAATGTTTTCCATTCACTTCTGCAGAGACACTGCAGAAGCCAATGATGTGGAGTGTTGATTGCACAAGCCTGTGATCTGCCCTCTATTGATCCGACTGAGATTCACACAGTTCCAGTTCATTCTATTGCGATCAGTCGGTTTGGATTTACATACTTTACTGGATGACTCAGTCTAGTTAGTTGGCAACATTCATGGAAGAAAGAAACAACGAAACACCCACAAGCCTGAATGAACATAGGCCCACAAACAGAATTGGCCAACAGTCAGATTCTTATGGTAATGGCTGCTTCCAGTTCCTTAAGTGGATATTATCATGTCATTGTTTAAGCAGTCCAACATTACGATTCTCAGATTTTGTACTTCCACTGTCTTTGAGGATGAGAATGAAAAAATAACACCGAAGACAATTAATTCAGAAAGGAGAGACTAAAGAAAGCTTATTCACATGCAAGTCAAGAATCTTGAAGCATGAACTGGATCAGAATGGTTTAAAGTAGGCTGCCTGACTTTATGCCTGGCAAGTTTCTATGTTCCCTGTTCTTGTCATCATCCCTTTTCTATTCTTCTCCACAGATTAGTGGAAATGTCTGCGCTCATAAGTATGTGTGACAGTGTGCGTATAGATAGCCAGCAATTACACTGTGAGGCCTCCCTGGGAAACTATGATGACCACCTAATGATGCAATTTTCGCAGATTCATTAAATGTAGTATTCAGTGTTAAGTGTGGACTGCCCCCAGTTTTTAAACTACGATGGCTTACTTTTTAACGACACTGCGTCTGTTTTAAAGCTCATTAATGTTGTTCTTCCATGTGTTATGATTGCCCCTAAACCTTCATGGCAATACAGTTCCTGAAGACATGCCCGTGATACACTATGGGCCGGTTTCGCATGCACTGATTAAGCCTAGTCTTAATCTAAAAACACTAAACTCAATTGAACTAGTTTGTTTAGTCCTAGACTAGGCTTAATCTCTGTCTGCAAAGCCGGCCCTAAAATTCTAAAACTCAAGATACTGTCCCCCCCATAGAGTGTAACTAAGGCAAATATATATCTCTGCATCTGCAACAACATCCTTTTTCCTCTCCTACAGCTTCCAGTAAGATATTAATAATTTAAAATAAAGGCCAAGCCAATGCCTGCCTGTCTGGGCTTTACACATTTTAGTCCATCAATGAGTTGTCTTGACAAAGAGGAATATTACCACTGGCAACGTGCTCACATGTCCTGGACCAACATGCTGAATGCCTTGTTTGGGTAACTGCCAGTATGACTCAGTAATGAATGGTGCTTGTCAGGACAGTAGTACTGAGCCAGGATTGAGGGTTCTGCGGCCATCCATACCTAACAGGTATTCATATAGGATTAGAGGTTTCTTTTGGATAAAAACCTGTGGCAATAATATTCTTCTATGTCCCTATGATTCGACTATTTGTTTTACTGCTTTAGCCTTCGGAATGCAGCGCATGTTCGTAATTCCGTAAAGTTTGTGAAATCGGGTGGGTTTTTTAGCAATGTTTTCTGGCCTTCCCTGACAGTGATGTGATGGTCTGATCACTGCACTATGGAGGGTCTTCTGTGTTCATGCCTTTTTAAAAATAAGTCATGAAGAAAAAAGGGATTGATAATGGGACCCCCCCTTTCATTAGTAAACACAGGGGGATTTTAATTTACGGTGTGATCTGATTATTCATTCACGTGAAGATATTCGGTGAATGTCAGATCACAGAGTCAGATACTCAGTTGAGATTTCAAAGTCTATTCAAGCCTTTGAAATGTTGTAATGTTAGCTTTCATCTATATCACAAAAGTGTTTCTCCTTCATGAGCATTTACGTGCCAACTGCAGAGAGTGTTACCAGCTTCTATTGACCTTCCAGGTGCCAAGGCTGAGGGTCACCTACTGAAAAGCTAATTTCAGTGTTGTTTACTTGACATGAAAATGTATTCTTTTTTTATAAAGTGGGTGTTTTATTTGTCAGATGTACAATGTGTATCATGTGCAGATAAAATTTGGAAATGTGTTTGGCAATTCCTTCTAACCCTTAGGTACCCTCAGAGAATGAGGTCACAGCCAGGGGATCAGCCATTAGTGACGGCGAGCCTGGAGCACTTAGGGTTAACTTTCTTTTTCTTTGTAGCACTGACTTAGCTGACAACTACTTTACTGAGATTCTTTATTAAAGTGAACTTACTGATTTGCGTAATTGACCTCGACCTAGCTGTCGGAAGACAAATGCACAAACTGTGACTCACTCTGAATAAGCTAAATTACTTAATTGTAATAGTAAAAAGAAACTGTCTTACTCCAGGGCTGAACAACAAATTTTCACCATGATGGCACAGGGATTCAATCCAGCAACCTTCCAATTATTGGCCTGACACTCTTAGCCAACAACAAAGGTGAATGTGATCAGATTAAAAGCACAAGCAAAAACTGCAGTGAATGACTGAATTGCCTCATAAAAGGCTTGAATTGTGATCACCTTTCCCCCTTTCTGTAAGACTAAGATAATTTTAATCTTTACTCATTGGTTTGTTCCAAGATACTATACATTTTAGTGGCATTGCAATGCTGCCAGAATGTCTGTCCTTCAATACTGGACTAATAGCTCAATACAGTACTCAGGGTAGGCCATTTTTTGTGAGCTCTGTTGTTGCTTCTGATTCAGTGTTTTCTGCAGACATAAAAGGTATCCAGTTGCCCCCTCCCTAGACAATCACTCCTGTTTCTGTCTAGTCCTTGAAAATGTCCCATACGTGGTCAATACCTCTTTCTGATAAACGGAGGGCATCACAGGACTAGGTTATTGATTATGAGGATAAGCGTGCCCATTTAAATCTTACCTTTGATGACCCTTGGTAATTTAAGAGGCCAGCACAGGGCACATTGTAACATGGGGCGTATTTGGTGTCCTGTGGATTTCTGGCTCACCAGTCAATTGAGGGCTTTTTAAGTCTTTCCTCCGGAATACAAGACAGGTACAGTCATCTTATTATACATGTTATTAAAGTTACTAGGGCCTGGCGATGTCTGGACGACTTTGTGCTGCGTGAGCTGAGAGGTTAATTGGCAGGAATAATAGTATTATCAACACACATTAGTTAACAATGTTAAAAGGCCACAAACAGTATAAATATCTTTCTATCTGAAACTGTATAGCATTATACAGTTGTGCTCAAAAGTTTGCATACCCTTACAGAATTAGTAATATATGCACCATTTGTAAAGAAAACATGAGTGAGCAGGCAAAACGCATTTCTTATGGGATTCACATTCAGCTGTAGATCATAACAGAATGGCGCAATCATAAAACAAAACAAAAAAATGAACTGACCCCTGTTCAAAAGTCTGCACACCCTTAATTCTTAATTCTGAATTCATGAACCACATGTTTGAGATCTCCCCAGAGTAGCTCGATGATATTTAGGTCAAGAGACACTGATGGCCATTCCATACCTTCACCCTTTTCTGCTGTATCCACTGGACGGTCAACTTGGTCTTGTGCATAGGGTCAAAGTCCAAGAGCATCCTATGCGCAGCTTTCGTGCAGAAGAATGCAAATTGTCTTCCAGTATTTTCTGATAACATGCTGCATTCATCTTGCCATCAATTTTCACAAGATTCCCCGTGCCTTTAGAGCACCAACCCCCCCCAAAAAAAACATCAGTGAGCCACCACCTTGCTTCACAGTGGGGATGGTATTCTGGTCACTGTAGGCCTTGTTGACCACTCTCCAAACATGACGCTTATGGTTGTGACCATAAAGCTCTCTTTTGGTCTTGTCACTCCAAATTCTTTCAGGCAACTTGACCATGCTGCTCATTTTTGTTCAAGTATCGTCGTATTGTGCTCCTTGAAACAACCACACCAAAGCAGTCTTTCCAGAGCAGTCTGTATTTCTCCTGAGGTTACCTTTTGGGTTTTTCTTTGTATCCCCAACAATTATTTTGTTTGAAATCTTTCTTGGTCTAACTGACCTGGGCTTGGTATCAAGAGATCCCTGAATTTCCCACTTCTTAAGTGATTGAACAGTACTGACTGGCATTTGCAAGACTTTAGATATCTTTTTATATCCTTTTCCATCTTTATGAATTTCCATTACCTTGTTACGCAGGTCTTTTGACGGTACATTTCTGCTCCCCATGGTTCTGTATTTAGCCTGCTCAGTGCATCCACATGAGAGCTAACAAACACATTGACTATTTATACACAGACACTAATTGCAATTAAAAAAAAAACACAAGTGTGGGAAATTCACCTTTTAATTGCCATTTTCACCTGTGTGTGTCACCTTGTGTGTCTGTAACAAGGCCACACATTCATGGGTATGTAAACTTGTGATCAGGAATATTTGGTTGATTTCTGTTATCATTATGATTTAAAAAGGAGCCAAACAACTACAGTTAGGGAAAAAATTATTTGATCCCCTGCTGATTTTGTACGTTTGTTCACGGACTAAGAAATGATTAGTCTATAATTTTAATGGAGGTTTATTTGAACAGTGAGCGACAGAATAGCAAACATTTTATAAATTGATTTGTATTTTAATGAGTGAAATAAATATTCAACCCCTCTGCAAAACCTTACTTAGTACTTGGTGGCAAAACCCTTGTTGGCAATCAGAGGTCAGATGTTTCTTGTAGTTGGCCACCAGGTTTGCACACAACTCAGGAGGGATTTTGTCCCACTCCTCTTTGCAGATCTTCTCCAAGTCATTAAGGTTTCGAGGCTGACATTTGGCAACTCGAACCTTCAGCTCCCTACACAGATTTTTTTATGGGATTAAGGTCTGGAGACTGGCTAGGCCACTCCAGGACCTTAATGTGCTTCTTCTTGAGCCACTCCTTTGTTGCCTTGGCCGTGTGTTTTGGGTCATTGTCATGCTGGAATACCCATCCTGACTGAGGGAAGGATATTCTCATCCAAGATTTGACAGTACATGGCCCCGTCCATCGTCCCTTTGATGAGGTGAAGTTGTCCTGTCCCCTTAGCAGAAAATTACCCCCAAAGCATAATGTTTCCACCTCCATGTTTGACAGTGGGGATGGTGGCATTTCTCATCCTCCAAACATAGCGAGTTGAGTTGATCTCATCTGACAACCACACTTTCACCCTCATTCAGATGTTCATTGGCAAACTTCAGACAGGCCTGTAAATGTGCTTTCTTGAGCAGGGGAACCTTTCAGTCCTTCACGGCGTAGTGTGTTACCAATTGTGTTTCTTGGTGACTATGTTCCCAGCTGCCTTGAGATCATTGACAAGATCCTCCTATGTAGTTCTGGGCTGATTCCTCACCGTTCTCATGATCATTGCAACTCCACGAGGTGAGATCTTGCATGGAGCCCCTGGCCAAGGGAGATTGTCAGTTCTTTTGTGTTTCTTCCATTTGTGAATAATCGCACCAACTGTTGTCACCTTCTCACCAAGCTGCTTGGAGATGGTCTTGTAGCTCCCTTTAAGAGTATGCTCCTAATTTCAGCTCGTTACCTGTATGAAAGACACCTGGGAGCCAGAAATCTTTCTGATTGAGGGGGGATCAAATACTTATTTCACTAATTAAAATGCAAATCAATTTATAACATTTTTAACATGCATATGTATTTGTTGTTGTTGTTATTTGAACAGTCTCTCACTGTTCAAATAACATACCATTAAAATTATAGACTGATCATTTCATTGTCAGTGGGCAAATGTACAAAATCAGCAGGGGATATAAAAAAAATCCATCACTGTATGTGATAAGAAATGGCTTCATATGATCACTGTCCTTAAATAAAATAAGTTTTTTGCATGATGAGTCATATTTTCAAAATCAATGCCAAAATGTCACTTTCTGCTAGGGTATGCAAACTTATGCGCAACTGTATAAAACAAATATGATCCGTTTTGAAACTAATAGTTAAATAGGAGGACGACTTATTGAATGATGTTGATAGCTTAGCCTGGGTATGGCACTCTTTAGTGGCATATAAATAAAACCAATTGGACAAATTATATAAGATTCCCTTTTCAAAAGCTGTGAAATACTCCTTTTTTTTTTTTTTTTTAAATATGTAAACTAGTGGGTACATTTGTTTTCCCTTCTGGCTACTTTCCAGCTGTTTTTTTTCACTGTCTTAATATACAGGTTTATGCTATGTCATAAAAGAGAGAGAACCTGATGTTTGACTTGGTGGTAAAAAAAGCACTTCCTCAATATTGACAGCTCTTCCGTTTTAGGCTGAATGATAAAAGGTGAAACTACCTTGTTTTTATAATCAAGCCACCTTATTTTTTATATTAAAAAAAAACTAGCATGGTAATTTGTTTGATATATTTTTGTTACCCAGCACAATGGCAGGATGTTAAAACTTTAAATAACATTACAAATAGACTCTTCAAGTTCAACCTCTCCTGGTAACATTTATTGCAACTGTATGCCTATGTGTAATTCTAGGTTTAATTTGGTATTTCCAACATTTACCCTCACTTCCTATTTTGTAATTTTTATGCTATTATCTCAGTATAAAAGTATTAAACGAATAAACTGCTTATATCGAATTCCATTATGCCATTTTTCATTGATTTTGATGGTTGATGATGAAAGGCAAGAGTGACAAAGAAAAGTATATCCGATCTTGGTCCTTTCTTATTATATGATCTTTTGCAGTCGGTTAACATTCTAAATACCAAATACAGAATTGTTCAAACATGAAGTATTAGGTCTAGGGCAGATGGGGAAATACAGGAATAGATAATTTGGTATGATGCTCTGCTTTTTGCTCTTTGGAATCTAATGTAGGCTAGGAAAACATATTTTTTGACATTGTGATGTTGCAATCGTCGATTACATTGTCCTTTTCCCGCGGGTTAGACCTATAGGGATGTGACAAAACCAAATTTTGGTACCTTCGCAACAAAAAGTAAATTATAAAATTTTCGGGAAATGACTTTCCTCGAAATCAAATATTATTGCATTTTTCTTTGCCTCGTATCATGCCTTGTTTGGGTCCCTTTCTAGAATGCACTATGAACAATGATTGGTTAAAATAGTACCACACCACACAGAGGGTAAAAGGTGTGGTACAAACACATTTTAATGTGAGAAGAAGCAAATATTGAAGCTGGAAGAGTGACAAAGATGACAAGCAAACGTTTTCATATGATACTATGAATTGAAACTATTTTTGTGTACTGGCCCGAAGTTAGGTCTTCCTGAACCCTGGCCAGTGGGCCATCATGTTGAACCCTGGAGTATAGCATGCTCAGTTAAAGGCATGAATATATAAAATTTGTGCAAGACAATTTGTCGTTATTAGAAACTGAAGATAGCGAAATATAAAAAAAAATACTTTTTCCTCTGGTGATATCTGAACACTGCACTCTTGCAGTTATTTGTAAAGCACTTTGTGACAACTGCTGTTGTAAAAAGGATTTTGTAAATAAATTTGATTGATTGATTGATATTTGTGATGGTGACTTTTTGCAAAGATTAGAATTTTTTTTGACATGTTCAATTATTCTGCAGTTAACTCCATATAACTGAACATGTTTTTATTGGTGGATCACGTAATCGGAGCCTGCCAAATAGAGCGTATTTCTCTGGCTGAGTAACTGACTGCCCATTATTAAATAGCATAGTGGTTAAACGTAGACTGCCACCCAGTAGACCGGGTATCGAATCTGGCTAGGGGCATGGAAAAATAGTTTATGACAAGCAGGCTACAAGCATCAGTAGCTACATTCAGTAAACCAAGCAAAAGGAAATTACAGCTGCATCGGCTGAACTGTTCGCAGGAAAGTTTTCACAAATTTGGTCCTGTTTACAGACTTTTGAATCCACAGCTAAAATACACTAGTATCTAATGCCATTTGTGTCATTGCGTCTCAAAATTGACAAGTTAAATAACACTATTTAACAAGCTGAATTTACCTATTGACCAATCACCCTAGGGATTACACATAGGAATTACACTATGATGCGTTATGAAAATATCAGTGATTCATCGGTATGTATGTAATGATGCCGAGACAATTGTTGCACACCTGTCATTGCAGGAAATGCAGCCTACAGTACTTTGGTCATGGCTTAAAGGAAGGGATTAACTACCATTCCCATTCTCAAAGGTAGCTTGGACTGCTGGCTAGAACAAAACTGTTGTTCCCCACTGACAAAAGATAGCTAACAGGGATTAGCTTCTCCACCATTTTTTCCCTTCATAGCATTTCTGTATTTTCCCTGCATGGTGAGTGAGGTTCACGGGCACTGCTGACGTCTCTGCTGTTAGATATTATCAATTATGTATAGTGGAAAAATAATAGAGTACCCAGTCGTATCAAGGGAAAGATGCATTCAGGTTTTTTTGGGAATTGTAATAGTTGTCTTCACAAATGTTTCATATCAACCTTATCACAAAATTGTGTTTCTCATGTGTATACATACAAGATAGGTGTGTCTACTTAAAACAATGCATTTAAATTCAAGGCCCACAGGCCACTTTCCCACAGTTCAACCCCAAGCCAAATGGTCAATGTAAAGTTCACACATTCCTGAGGTTGACAGAGCGTGACTCCCTGAGAATCTAAAAACAGATGATCAGTTGTCCCTTAATGTCTAGACATGTTCCATTTGTAACAAAACATACATTCATAGTACAATCAGAATACTACACAATCTAGGTAGAATTCCGCTCCATTGAAAATGAATGAGCCGCCCGTGCACTGCTTGCTGTTTGAAACCATCTATAGCACCTAGGCCTATATTTTGAGATTTTATGTCAAATGGTTTACCTAATATGGTGAAATCACTGTTTTATGTTATCTTATGATCTCCCACTCATTCTAGCTATGAAATCGATTTTACGTTGTAGTCTGCCCAGACAATCTAGATTAGTGTTTCTGGTTGGCCCAGACTAACTTATCATAATAATAATACTAATAATAATAATAATAATAATAATAATAATAATAATAATAATAATAATAATAATACTACTAATAATAATAATAATAATAATAATACTAATAATAATACATTTTATTTATATAGCGCTTTTCTTGGACTCCGAGTCACTTTACAATGTAGGTAGATTATAAAAACAAAACAAACTAGACAAGATTCAGACATTGCAGAATTTATTAACAGAAAGGCATGGCTTAAAGTTGTAGACAGATGATGCTAGATCCGCAGGTTAGCTAGTCAAAATCAATGTGTCCTGTTCTACAGTCTGCCTGAATGTCTTGCATTCTAAACTTCTGCCTATTGACTTTTTAATTGTTCAGTAGCATAGTGGTTAGAGACAGACTTACAAGTATAACTTCTTGATTGGAATCCCTGCCTTCACTCTTTTTTGGTAATTACTGGTGGACGTCTGTGTGCAACGTCCTTGGTTAGAACCCCTGGTTTATGTTTACCTTTTTACCTTTAACACACAGCTTAAATGATATTGTAATGCCTTATTGATAATCTCATTGTAGCTATGAAATAAAATTATGTTCCAGAAATAAATAGAAAGATATATCTTCATGGTTCCCATAGGTTCTGGTGCCGAGTTAAAAAATGCAGAGTTAAAATCCAGAAATAGGACCCTTGCATAGGTTTTTGGATTATCAACATGTTGTAGGATAAGGTTCCGGCCCATATTCACATGCTGTTATCAAGTACATCATCACCAACAGGAACCAAGTCTTGACCACTTCTCACCACAAAGATGGCCTTGGCCCATAAATAACTGCTTTTCAAGCCCCCTCCCTGGCTCACTTCTACCCATTGGCTGGTTAAACTTTCTTACCTAGTTTTTCTTTTTTGATTATAGTATAAAGCTCATATCTTAACAACTCTATTTATACAAGCTTTTCACCAATGCAAAAATTGCCCAACATTAACTGGGGACATCTAAGCTTCGAACATCTGTTAATTGCAAACTGCCCTATCTGAACTGCACTTCCATGTTACAAAGCTGATCTTACAATTCAGCAGCATCTGTGTTCCCCGTCGTAGCACCCTCAACACACTTGTGCCGGGAGCCGTTACTGTGATGGTGATTAATAAAGAACAGCTCATGACATTACATCATCTCTAGATTCATAATTAATGTAAAAATATGACTAAAGAAGCTTAGCACCTGCAGCCAAATGAGTCATTTTCATACATTCGTGACGCTAAAAAACATTTCCATCATGTTTTGGTCCCACATGTTTTTCATATCTTCACCATTTGTTGTTTTATTCAAGCACAGGATGTCTCTGAATGGTTCCCACTGCTCTTGCCTTTGGATTATATGCATGGTTTTCGTTGTGGCTTCCTCATTATTATTTTTTGCTGGAATACACTGGGAGAAAAGTGAGTGCAGCAGATTTGTTAGTTTGATAAAAGGTGGGAAGGGATGCCTTCTCGCCCAACATTTTCTAGTTGCCATTATTGTCTTGTTAACTTTGTTAACAGTCCTACTGCTTCATGGACCATCTTGCAGACTCATGGGAGGAGTGAGCCATGGGCAAGGTGGGTATGAACCTGCCTAGGCAAGAGTCTTTGTATTGTTTTGGTCCTTTTTGAATATCAGCTAGATTTCAACGTAGTGGTGGGTGGCGTAAATGTTTTGATAAGGTAAAAAGATGTCAGACCAGCAAGCATCGGTGTAGTGTGTGGGTCTCTCTTTGTCTTTCACCCGAGGCACTTCCTGTTTCATCACTGTAGCCAGAGTTCCTCAGGGTGTTGTGCTCCCAGAACAGATACTGTCATTTGTCAGAACAAGCCAGTTGGAGGGAGAGATCCGCCCCCTGCCTCAACCTAGAATTTGTATCTCCCACGTGGGCTGCAGTCAAGCGATCTAACACTAAGCTGCTTCTTCATCTGGTATATGATGTTAAATGCATTCATTCGTGAGTGATGAATTGGGCTAAACCACTGCTTCTGCTGTTTAACAGTTTTGCGGTCAATTAATCTTGGTTGCGGTATCTCTTGGTGTCCCGCATAGGGTGGTCCCAGTTGGCTCTGCGCCATTGGTGATGGGTTGGACCGGGCTGCCTTGTTTTGTTGCCTTGTGTCATGTTGGACGCCTTCAGGGTTTATTGTGGTTGTTGGCCACAGAATGCGCTCTCCTATGGGAAGCTGATTAGGCAAGGCCGTCACACTAATTGGGAAGGAATACAAATTTGTAAAAATAAAAAGACAGATGTAGTAATTGACAAATATACACCCAGTTAAATTAATAACTTTTGCTCAACCTCATATTTGTCTCTAAACATTGCCTAACCAGACACAAGTTTTTGCCGGACCGCGTAAGCAGAGCCTGCCTAGAAGAGCGAATGTCTCTTACTGAGTGAATGCCTGACTGACTAACTAACCCTTGCTAAATAGGGTACTGGTTTGAGATGTTGTTTTATAGTCCGCAGGTCCCTCGTTCGCCTCCCGGCACTATCAAAACATTATGCCTCAGGATTTGTTCAGGACAGACAAAAGCTTATTTAGCTACAACCTTCAGTAGCTACGTAATACCAAGCCTAAAATAACAGTTCTGGTGGATATTAGGATATTCAGGATATACAAACACTTCGCTGGCTACACGATTCTTTTGTCTTTTCACTTGATGAAAAAGTCAGTTATTGTCACCTATATTGATTGATACAGTAGCACTGTCATTCACAAATGGCTAATAAGCTGTTAAAATGGCCCGTGGCTAAAAGCCATACAGTTCAAAGATGCTATTTGTGGTGGAGGAAAACTTAATAAGAAACGTTAGTCAGTTTAACACAATGGATAATGGTGTCTAAGGAAATATTCAAACTTGGCATGATGTTAATGCATGACAAAATTATATAATGTCAAGAGGCTATACTGACACCTGGCAAACATACTGTAGTAGTGTAGTGGTTAAAGACACAGCCTTTCACGTGGGCGACCTGGGTTTGAATCTCGGGAGGGCAACACCATTCAACTCTTTTTATTGCGGGCAGGCTGAACTAGGCTTGCCTGGTTTCTTGTTAACTTTACAATTTGTGTTTAGAAAATAAAGACACATGACATGGAAAACTGTATTGTTAACCATGTGAAAAAAATGCATCCCCTGGAAAGTTGCCTTCCTTTATTTTTATTTTTAGATATTTGTACCTATGGATATGCAAACTTCACTTCAACACTATTGACAGATCATTTTTAAAATTACACCGAAAGATTCTAGTTAGCAATCATGAACAGAAATCCAGAGAAATGTGTTTTCATAGTGCAGAAAATGTTCACGCCTATCTTTAATGGCCGGCGTTGCCCCCTTTGGTTGAAATAACTTGTACAAGAACAATGTAGCAGTTTTTTGTAATGGAATAGTTTAGTGTAAATATTTTGACAGGCCGCCTCACATTATACACAGGGAATTCATGTTTGACTAAATGATGGCAAGGTGGCCAGGTCCTGAGGCAGCAATGCAGCCCCAACCAATAATGCTACTGAATGTACCCATCCATTCACGGTTGGAGTGAGGTTCTTTTGTTCAAAGGCAGTGTTTTATTTTTGCAAAAAACTGCCAGCGGTCTACTGTGTGACTTGTGACACACAGTAGAAGTCTCTAATGTCAATGGAAGGTTGGCACCTCCCTAGTGACGCTATAAGGATTTTCTAATCATTTGCACCTGTTGTGTTCCACTTAAATCAGATCTGATTGTATGTGATGGTAATGTTAGGGGTTTACTAACTTTCTCCATGTAAGGAAATTGCTTTTGTGTTTATTTTTATTATTTATTTTAGCATTACCTTTGTGTGATTTATTCAGTTGGATTACCTTACCAATGAAATAGATTTGAATTCCAAATACGTTTTTTTTTTTAAAGAGAATTACACTTTCCTGGGTGTGTGTGTAATTTTTCACATGACTGTACATGGTGGCACTGCAGACAAGTGCTTAATGTCCATCAATGAGTCTGCTGCACCTTTCTCTTGGCATTTGGCCCACTTTTTAGCAGCGAACTGTTCTTCGTCTACAATGTTTGTGCTGTGCCCTTTACCGAGTGCTGTTTTCAGATATCGCCTTAGGTTTTACACTGCAAAACAGTCCAGCATTTCTGCCCCATTAATTTTAGGGGCACATCATTCATTTTAGGGAAGTGCAATATTTTAATTGAATGCTTTTTCAGTATGGGCTGTATTGTGTTTAGTAGTTGAACAATTTGGTCTTTGAAATACTTGCAATGATATATTTTAAGTCGTTCTGAATAAAGGATCAAACTTAAAAATACATTCTGGTATTCTTAAACTACTCTGGGCATTGGGCCAACATCATCACTTCACTCTCAGAGGCGGTTTTCACACAGGGGAGCCTGATCAGCACGTTTTGTCAGCAATCAGCCTCTTATTGTGAATGTAGCAATGCTGCCAGATTTTACATTTGGAATCTTCAATTCACCTGCACTACGCATGCTGCTCATGAGTCTCTGCACGAGGGCCAAAACCCACAGCCCTGATACAGTACTCATGGAGACCTGGGGTGGGAGCGAAGAGTTGATGTTGAGATTTCAGACGTTCTCTCCATCTATCAAGCCAGGTTCTCTATCAGCTTCCGCTGAACAACACTTAACCCAAAAAGGACCTGAATAACAGCTTTCATTCTTTGCTGTCTGAATATTCACATCTCTCCACAGACTAGAAGCACATTTCCCTAAAAGTTAACGGAAGAGCTGATTCAGAAGGATTGGAATAATGTTATTGAAGTGGCTCTTCATTTCAGCATGGCTGAATACTAAAATAGGCAAACACTGTACCACACATTAGATTCATGCATTATTCTGTGTCAGATGTGCAAGAAATCTTGGTCCAGGGGCTCTCACTATATATTTATATTGGGTATTTATCTGCACTGAATTGCACATAGTAAATCCGACAGGGAACATATGTTAGTCAGTGATTCGCTGTCGTCTAAAGAGTAGGTCTTTTTTATATTTATTTTATTTGTAAAGAGTAGGGACTTGCGATATGAAGCTTATTTCATGTCTTGGCGCCACAGGCTGCTACATGAAAGCATGCCACTGCCTCCCACATTATCAAGTTCTCAGCATGACTGAGCTAGCAAGGCTAGGGCCTCTGACGAATGAATGGATGGCTACAGGACACAGCGTGTCCTTTCTAATTACCCATGGCATAAAATGAGTGACCGGATTCATAGGGCTGCTATGGGTTGAAACTCAGTCGGGTAGGCAGAATCAGTGACGGTTATATGCTTTTCCCACCAAAAAATTGCTCCTTTTGTCATGATCCAGATTGATGACATGGGCTGGAAATGCTGAGTTAAGTGGATAGATTACCTGGCCCGCATTTGTTGTATATATCTCTTATAGATGGTGCTTTTCAGGGATGAGAATCTCAACACTGACCAATATGAGTTTTTAGGATATCTTCAGAACATTACAAAATGTTTGCCTGAAGTCATCAGGCCTGTTACGATTCCCAGCAGGTTTTGTTTACTTTTTGGTTTTTGTCCTGGGGACAATCCTGTGATGTTTTTAGGACATCTCTGGGATGTTTTGACATGGTCCCTGTAGGTGCTATCTACTTCCTGATTTGAGCAGAAGTATGAAGTAAACAAAAATATATTATATACATTTTAACATACAGTGCCTTGCGAAAGTATTCAGCCCGCTTGAACTTTTCGACCTTTTGCCAAATTTCAGGCCTCAAACTAATTTTTAGTGAAGAATCAACAACAAGTGGAACACAATTATGAAGTGGAACGAAATTCATTGGATATTTCAAACCTTTTTAACAAATAAAAAACGGAAGAATTGGGCGTGCAAAATTATTCAGACCCTTTACTTTCAGTGCAGCAAACTCAGTGAGGATCTCTGAATGATCCAATGTTGACCTAATAGCACCTGCTCTGTGATAGTCTCAGAGGTCCATTTTAAGCGCCGAGATACTGTTGTCGAGAAGTTTAAAGCCGGATTTGGATACAAAAAGATTTCCCAAGCTTTAAACATCCCAAGGAGCACCGTGCAAGCGATAATATTGAAATGGAAGGAGTATCAGATCACTGCAAATCTACGAAGACCCGGCCGTCCCTCTAAACTTTCAGCTCATACAAGGAGAAGACTGATCAGAGATGCAGCCAAGAGGCCCATGATCACTCTGGATGAACTGCAGAGATCTACAGCTGAGGTGGGAGACTGTCCATAGGACAACAATCAGTCGTATACTGCACAAATCTTGCCTTTATGGAAGAGTGGCAAGAAGAAAGCCATTTCTTAAAGATATCCATAAAAAGTGTTGTTTAAAGTTTGCCACAAACCACCTGGGAGACACACCAATCATGTGGAAGAAGGTGCTCTGGTCAGATGAAACCAAAATGGAACTTTTTGGCAACAATGCAAAACGTTATGTTTGGTGTAAAAGCAACACAGCTCATCACCCTGAACACACCATCCCCACTGTCAAACATGGTGGTGGCAGCATCATGGTTTGGGCCTGCTTTTCTTCAGCAGGGACAGGGAAGATGGTTAAAATTGATGGGAACATGGATGGAGCCAAATACTGGACCATTCTGGAAGAAAACCTGATGGAGTCTGCAAAAGACCTGAGACTGGGACGGAGAGTTGTCTTCCAACAAGACAATGATCCAAAACATAAAGCAAAATCTACAATGGAATGGTTCACAAATAAACATATCCAGGTGTTAGAATGGCCAAGTCAAAGTCCAGACCTGAATCTGGAAACTGAAAACTGCTGTTCACAAACGCTCTCCATCCAACCTCACTGAGCTTGAGCTGTTTTGAAAGGAGGAATGGGCAAATATTTCAGTCTCTTGATTTGTGAAACTGATAGAGACATACCCCAAGCGACTTACAGTTGTAATGGCAGCAAAAGGTGGCGCTACAAAGTATTAACTTAAGGGGGCTGAATAATTTTGCACGCCCAATTTTTCAGTTTTTTATTTGTTAAAAAGGTTTTAAATATCCAATAAATTTCATTCCACTTCATGATTGTGTCCCACTTGTTGTTGATTCTTCACAAAAAGTTACAGTTTTATATCTTTGTGTTTGAAGCCTGAAATGTGGCAAAAGGTTGAAAAGTTCAAGGGTGCCGAATACTTTCGCAAGGCACTGTATGTATACTACCGTTGAAAGGTTTGGGTCACTTAGAAATGTCCTTGTCAATTATAATGACATCAAATGAATCAGAAAAACAGTGACATTGTTAATGTTGTAAATGACTATTGTAACTGGAATCATCAGATTTCTATTGGAATATCTACATATGCATACAGAGGCCCATTATCAATAACAATCACTCCTATGTTCCAATGGCACGTTGTGTTTGCGAATCCAAGTTTATAATTCTAAAAGGCTAATTGATCATCAGAAAAGCCTTTTGTGATTGTTAGCACTGCTGAAAACTATTGTGCTGATTAAAGAAGCAATAAGACTGGCCTCCTTTTGACTAGTTCAGTATCTACAGCATCAGCGATTGTGTGTTTGATTACAGGCTCAAAATGGCCAGAAACGAAGGACTTTCTTCTGAAACTCGTCTTTCTGAAATTTGCTTTTCTTTCAAAAGTAAGGACATTCCTAAGTGACCCCAAACTTTTTAACGGTAGTGTATTTCTCCCATCTGACATGAACTTTTACATATTAGGAACAAATTGGACAATAGTATTAACATGAATGACAACACATTACTATATATATTTTATAGGGAGACCAAGATATAGAACTTATTTTTTATGTTGGTTGTTTGACAATTTTCTTCCACACAATTTAGTTTATGGGGCCCCTTTCCATTTCCACAATATAAGATGATAATGTTTTTCTTTATGAAACGTTTTTGTGTCATTATGCCACAGTCCTCTTGAAGTTTTATCTACTTCTTAATTTGTCCTGAGAATGTCCTATAAAGCTCATTTGACATCTGGCAATATCCCCTTGACCACCAATTAAACATCACTTATGGTCTTTGAATGTTCTTTGGGTAATGTATTGGCTAGGCCCTTAATGGAAATAATGTCAAATGTCATCAAGAGGTTCCCTTTTTCCTTTGTTTTTGTTTAATATTTGCTTAATATTTTGCTAATCCTCCTTTGTTTAAACATATTGCCCATCCACCCAGACACCCAAAACGTTCTTGGACATGAATTGAGGGATAGAAAGATGTTGTTTCTGTTGCATAAATGCTGCAATGTGAGTCAAGCTCTGTGACACAACCTTTTCTGTTTTTGCACAGCCATCCAATTTGATGGCCTAGCTACATTAAAATCTGAGTTTCTCATCTTCACCACTGTTCCTGTCCCCCCATTCGCCTGCTGTGATTCTGCCAAAGCCTTGCCATATGAAAGGATTACTTATGTACAAAATGTTGAGCCGGAAGAATCCATGGAGGATTAGCTTGTCTTCCAAAGCAAGACATGCGAACCAGGCCAGATGCCTTTTGTGTGTTGCCACTGCAGTGCCCTCTCAGCCACAGCCTGTGGGACCAGGTCTGATATAGTGGTTGAGATAGAAAAGTTTTGTTTCCTTGTTTATTATTATATAGCGTTTCTTGCATCATTTGAAATCTTTAGAAAGTAAAATATTGCCTAATTTTACCTAATGGGAAACCACCATGTGCATCTATGGCATTCATCATTCTCTGGTATGGTATCTGTGGTTTCTGATCTCAACTACAACCCTACAGTGTCCGAAGGTCAGGCTGTGGATCTTTCCCAGTATTTAATCATGATATGTATTTATTTTTAATATTATATTCCTCCATTTTACTATGGTGTCTCATGAGCATGTAGAACTAGGGTTTCAGAGGTTTTTGGAGGACGGGCTGGGATGCTGCTTCAATATTAGACTGACAAGCCAGGGAAGAGCTTTGACCGAGCTAGGCGAGATCTTGTGTAGAGCTTGTGTTTTGAGCATAGTCTGAATGTACAGTCTCCCTTGTTTCTCTTTATGCCACCTGTAGTGAATGCAAATGTCACTAAACCCCATCTACAACTAGAGACCACTGCACCTTTTTCTTTCCTTTTCAAAATAGTTGAAAAGGAAGGTTTTGAGTGAGGATCAGAAGGGTTAAAATTAAGAGACCACTCCAAATTGAATGCTTCTGGTTCTCACTTAAAACGTTCCTTTTCAACATCTTTAGAAAGGAAAGAAAAAGGTGCAGTTGTCTCTTAATATAACTGTATCTCAAGATGCTTAAATAGTTGGGATGCAACCTTGAGCAAAGCACATTGTCACCCACAGCACCAATCTAGTTTTTTAGCCTTCAGTATTTCTTACCCTTTTACCCTGGTTTACCTACTTATTATTATATCTTAATTTGATCTAAATTATTCAATTATTTTCATTTATTTTGCCAATAAACCACAGCTAAGAGTTCATAGGCTTGACATGGTTAGCTATGGTATTTTAGTAATATATGGTATTATACAATGTATTATAGTATTTCAACAGTATAAAACAAATCCCAAGACGCCTTATTCCTATTATAAACTGGTCACCAACAGTTACAACAATTCATATGTATGTCATGCTTATTGTTTCTGGTCTCATATACCACAGCTTCCAGCCAGTTAGGATTCAGGATTTCAGTTACACTGTTTATAATACACTATAAAATGGAATATTCTAACGAGGGCTAGATACCGTTAACCAGTATTCGCTAGAAAAACATTCAATCGACTATTCCTTTTTTCATTCTTTTATAAATTATTTGTATCATATACTGTTCCTAGCCATATCTTGCAATAAATATTTTTGGAAAGTATTCAGACTCCAACATACATTACCACAGACACCCTCACATACATCCCCACCCACATAAAGGACAGTTGGTTAGCCTTCATTCACCAACGCTGTTGTTCAACCGTTTTTCTAACTCTGAGGCCAGCGTGCACGGCTAAAAAAAGCTTAAGGGAACACATTATCATCACAGTATAACATCAACTCAAACTTTGGGGATATCCAGTTAGGAAGCATAAGTGATTTTAAATCAGTGTCACCTGTTTTGGTGCAAATGAAAGTGACAACAGGTACACTGGAGAGGCAACAGAAAGACAATCCACAAAAAGGGAATGGTTTTGCAGGTGGTGGTCACACAATTGCTCTATCCTTATCCTTCCTGACTGATTCTTCTCTAGTTTTGTTTTGCTAGTGTCCTTGTCACTATTGGTAGCATGAGGCGGTACCTGCAGCCCATTCAGGTTGCACAGGTAGTCCAGCTTCTCCAGGATGGCACATCCATACGTGCTGTCGCAAGAAGGTTTGCTGTGTCTCCCAGTACAGTCTGAAGAGCAGGGCAGAGATACCAGGAGACGAGCCGTTACACAAGGAGAGCTGGAAAGGGCCGTAGAAGGGCATCAACCCAGCAGCAGGACTGATATCTGCTCCTTTGTGCAAGGAGAAACGGGAGGAGCACTGACAGAGCCCTATAAAATTACCACCAGCAGGCTACTGGTGTGCATGTTTCTGACCAAACTGTCAGAAACAGACTCCATGAGGGTGGCATGAGGGCTCTGTGTCCTCTAGTGGGACCTGTGCTCACAGCCCAGCACCGTGTAGCTCGATTGGCATTCGCCAGAGAACACCAGAATTGGCAGGTCTGCCACTGGCACCCCCTTCTCTTCACAGATGAGAGCAGGTTCACACTGAGCACGTGACCGACGTGAAGGCGTCTGGAGACGCTGTGGTGAATTTGATGCTGCCTGCAACATCATCCAGCATGACTGGTTTGGCTGTGGGTCAGTTATGGTCTGGGAGCCATATCCTTGGAGGGTTGCACAGACCTGCACGTACTAGCCACCGGTACCCTGACTGCTTTTAGGTAACGGGATGAAATTGTCAGATCTTATGCTGGTGCAGTGGGCCCTGGGTTCCTCCTGGTGCAGGACATTGCCCGGCTTCATATGGCCATAGTGTGTAGGCAGTTCCTGGATGACGAAGGCATTGATGCCATTGACTGGCCCTCACATTCCCCAGACCTGAATTCAATTGAGAACCTCTGGGACGTTATATATCGATTCATCTGCTCACTGATTCCAGACCCTGTTCCAGGTGAGGGAGGACATCCCCCAGGAGACCATCCATAATCTCATCTGGAGCATGCCCAGATGTTGTCAGGTGTCCATACAGGCACGTGAGGGCCTTACACATCGAGTTGTCGTGATGAAATTCACGTAAGTTGGAACAGCCTGTGATTTCAGTTGTTTACTCAGATTTTCGGTGTGAGTTTGAATCCAGCCCTCAATCGGTTGGTGATTTTGGTTTCCACTGACTGTTGTTACTTTTTTTTCTCAATACATTACACAATATACAGTATATTTCCTTCATCGAGACCTGATGTGTGATTTAAGTGTTCCCTTAATTTCTTTTTTTTGCAGTATATGTAGAAGCGTTTGCATGGCAGATGTTGGTCAAAATGTGGTCCTGTCTGACGGAGGTCAGAATCCCCTGTTCAAACATACTAGCCCTGGTGGATTGATAGGCTAAGTTCATAAGGAGACGTCTGCCCAGGGGAGGGATTGCTCGATGCTCTCCCCACTGTTTTAATGTAGAATGCTACTGTGATCTGCGTGTGGGGGAGGAACGCTCAAGACGAGCAGGGTCGGTGAGTCAGAGAGAGGCTGGCGGTGCCTCTGCCGTGCAAATGTTACCCACCAGACATGTCCCTGCTTCACGCACACAGAGATCTAGCCTGACACACAAACACACACACTCACCACAGGGTGAAAGCCAGTGGAGGCTCTCATGACACCCACACGACACTCTCCCCGACAGGGCAGCAGCGCCTCCCACCTCCCCTCTCATAAAAGGGGTCTTATCCACTACGGTATGCCAGTCACACACACTGGAAATGCACAATTTGTGGTTCTCCACTACACCTGTTCATCTTCAGTGTTGAGCGATGCGGCGGCATGATGTTTTTAATACTCCTGGTCTGAAATGGAAATGATACCCTCTAATCACCTGTGAGCTTTGTTAAATGATGGGACATTCCCAGTTCCATTACCAGTGTCACAGTAAGCTCATTATTAAATGGTAATGGATTATGTACTACTGTATTACTGTATCGGTAAAATAGCATACCATGAGATCCTACAAGGCTGAAGCCTTGTAGAAATTAAACCCATTGTCTGGATATTTCTGTTTTAGGGTGATTCCTGTGTTATTGACATTACATTTGCATGCAGAGAAGCACAACAAAGAATGGTTCAACCATTTTGAATGTAATGGTTGTGTCTAATCTCCCTGATGTCAAAATGTTTACTGTATCACACCAAGACAATAACTTACGCCCACCTTTTAGCTTGCCTGTCCTTTGTCAGTGATAGATTGCCTCTCTTTTTTTCACAGTAACCTTTGACCACTTCCAGATCCTACGGGCCATTGGGAAGGGGAGCTTCGGAAAGGTAATGTAGCCTGAGTTCATAACACGGCGTGTGTGCATGTTTGCCTGTGTCAGCCAGTTGTGTGTTTGAGTGCTTTGCAGGAGGATGTCTGCTGCCCCCATTCAAGACCCTGAGTATTTCTGTGGTATTAATTACCCCTCACATTCATTATCCTCAATGAGGAAGCAGAGTCGGCCTGGCGAAGTGGGCTTAAAGTAATTAGATTTAAATTCTGATTACTATTTACCGAAATGATTAATTTAACTGGGGCAGAATTTTGTTTCTTTACATTTCATCTCGTTTTGACTGTAAGTAGATTTGACCCTCATTCTTAAATCTAGGCCAAATAGCTCAGATTGTCAGTTAGCAGAATGTGTGAATTCGCGCGTGTGTTGTATAATGTAATACCAAATAAATGTAGTGATATTGTTGAAATTGATTTTAATTGGTACACTCATTTATGTTCAGATGATTGTAGTTTCCATTTCATGTGTGAAGAAGGTATGTGCACGTTAATGAATACCAAGTTGTTTACCCACTGAGCAAAATTATTTTATCTTTTCAATGTCTTATCAACCAGAAATATTTTTTAACATCATTTGCTCAGTGGGTGTCCATCCACGCCCAATGATAAAGAATGAAATCCATTGTGGACGAAGGATAGCGATGATAAAGGATTGTGATGATGCTACAAAGATTGGAAAAAGCTTATCATGTCTCCTATTGGTTCATTATACTTGCTGTCTATGCAAGATGGGTTTTTTTTGCAATCTTTCCGCTTTGCTCTTTTAAAAATACAATCTTTTCTAAAATAAGTGGCTCTTTTATACAGTAAGGCAGCCGCGGCTGCAGAATACATTACCATCTGAATTTATGTTAATTTACTTATTGCTCCGTTCCCTCAAGCTGCTGTCACTTCCCTTATGATGTTCTGGGGAGTATCTGCAGTAAGCCATGAAATCCACAGTACCCGGCCCGGACTTTAAAGACTGAGCTGCTGACTAATGTCCAAAGGCTATTTCAGGAAGAGACACAGACATTCAATGGATATAGAAAGAGAGTGCGCTTGCGTGAGTGAGTGAGTGTGCGTGTGCGTGTTTGTGTGTACATTGATACCCCCTTTTTTTATGCATTCGTTTCTACTTTTTGTCAGCTTCTTCACTGTTAAGCGAGGGTAATAATTCCAAAACCTCACACCAACAGAAACCACAAGCGATACACTGAACAGCGTTTGGTTATGCGTTTTTTATTTTAACAAAGCTGTTGTCCATCAGTACCATGCAATAGTCAATTGGATATATTATTGCACTTCTCAGAGGAAAAATATTCATTTTTTTAGCACTATGTTGCCTTAGACATTCACTCGGGAAAAACAAATCATGACTCAATAGTCAGTAGAAAGAAATGAATCGTTGACAAACTGCAAGGTGCTGTTCCAGTTTTGGAGGTTGGGAACAAGCAGGTGTGCACAAGCCACTGAAAAGGCAATTAAGTTGATGTGAGCATGTAGCCTGCTTTTTGAGGTGATTTATTTGACAGTATGAGGAAACCATGACTGGTTGTACTCATGCCACATTTCAAGGATATTCATTCTCAGTGTTGTTTAATGTCTCTGCTTGTTGTTTTATTTGTGTGTGTGTATGTGTGTATGTGTGTATGTGTGTATGTGTGTATGTGTGTATGTGTGTATGTGTGTATGTGTGTATGTGTGTATGTGTGTATGTGTGTGTGTGTAATCTCATTTGCCGGCTATGTTGTAGATAACACTTCCCTTGGCTTAGGGTCTGAGTGTAGATATGTGATGGTTGTGCCAGAGGGTTGGGGATGCTAGATAAGAAAATTGCAGTTTTATTATAGTTTTAATGGATAAGAGTGTTTGGTAAAGGACTTCGATCAAAAAATGTCTGCATAAAGACCAACTGACAGATTAGCTTGCTGACTAAGACGTTCAGATAGTTTTGACAGTTTGAAAGCAGTGTTGTCTTGAGAATGGAAAGTTGTTTGATTTTAGTAGGTCTTCGTATTTAAAACAACATTGTCTTTCTACAAATATAGGACTGTTAAACTGCAAGAGATCCCGATATCTGTGAGATCCATGTCGATTTGTACATGTGAAAAAACATGGTAAATTCTGAAGCATTGGTCTCCAGAAGGTTTATTTACAGGTCAAATGTAGGAAAACATTTATTTCCGGCTAACTACAAGGGGTGGACAAAATAACTCGAAACCACACATGGAAAAGTACTGTCACTTTAAGAAACTAAATCACAGTTACAATTGGAGCTGTAGAGGTCACATTGAGTTGAATGCCAATTAGCAGTATTTGTCAGCTCTATAAGAGGTCTGACAATTAGCGCTTTGATGGTTAAGTTCCAGAGTTCCAAAAAGGAAAAATAGCCAGTGCCAGAATTGCAGGTGCATTGGTCCCAAAAAGTGCAACATGAATCAATGTGTCAAGGGGAACATTCTCAAAAATAGTAACAGCATGTGCCGAGCATAGAAAAATTACATAGGCAGAAAATAAGAAAAAGTTAAAGCCAACCGACAGACGCGTCACACGATAGTTCCTAAATGCCCTAAAATCACAGCTTAAAAAATTACCAAACATTTTAATCAGCACCTCTGTTGACACAGTCTTAACTAGGGGTGGGACGATATGAGAATTTCATGCCACGATTGTCCTGACCAAAACTATCCCGATTTACGATTTTATTCCAATTAACAATCCCAATAACAACTCTGGTTTCTAGCTCAAAACAGCTGATCGAATATTCTTCCATTACATAAATATCATTCTGAATTTAAAAGCCATTACAGTTAAAGAATATCAAAGAAGGTTTTTAATAATTAACTAATACTCTAATAACATGTAAATCTGTAAATGTGTTTGGTTGCCAGCTTCATTGACAATACATTGCAGAGGATGTTTTGTGGCATTTAGAATTGCCATTTGTACTGCATTTGCCTTCATTGCGCATCTATACATGTCACATCTGTTACATACAGGTACATTTTGTATTAAGTATACTTAATACAGGTACATTTCCTGCCCTCTTCTATTTGCAATTCTTGTTAGATGCTAACTGCATTTTGTTGTACTGTACTTGTACTTGTTCAATTACAGTAAAGTTGAATCTAATCTAAAAAATATATATATTGAGTTATACTCCACCAGTTAAATAAAACAAGTAGTCAGGAAAACTTTGGTGACTGGCAAGAGCTTATTCAAGTCACTGCCCTGCAAATCAGAGGTGAACAGAGATTTCATTTCTTTCCGGTACTGACCTGTGGGATCATGAACTTCTGTGCGCATTTTATATGCTCCCGGTTATGTTGTGTGCATCATGTACTGTGTAAATCATGTAGACAGCCAATGTTATTTTGGCCTGCGCATATTATATTCTGTCTTCTCCTGTCACTTTCAGTAGGAAACTGTATAATTAGAAAGTCTAAAGAGATATGTGTACAATGTATATTCTATTCATATTTTCTACAATTTGCAGTTTGTTAACAGTTTTTTTTCTGCATGCATCATAGCTGCATGTCTTCTAGGATCACATTGGTTTGTTTGTGCTCAATATTGTTTCAACTGCTTATTTTCTGTGGTAATGGAATGGTATTTGCATATAGCGGGAAATGGAGACCTGATCAGAAGCTTTTTTTTGTAGACTGCTTATCCCGCATTTCCATTGGTGCTTTACCTCTGTAAGTATAGTGGTTAGACAAGTACTGTTGTAAAGGAATAGGAAAACTAGTATATTCTTTATATCATTAAAATACAATTCCAACTCATAATGACATTTAATTTCGATTTTTATTGTAATTGACAATATTCTTCTATTTACTCCAGCAGAGCCATTCGGCTTCTTTGACCATACATTGCAGAGGATGTTTAGTGGCGCAGTGCAACGTGAGATGAGAGTTCCGCCTGTAAAATTAAACAAGCAGTCAGGGAAACTTCAGCCACTGGCAGAACTTTTTAAAGTCACTCATGAGGATTATCCCGATTTTCGATTACCCCGATTATGGAATTTCTCCAACATTTCATAATCGTATTTTCCATTGCGTTTTTTCCATTGCCAACACATAAAGATGGATAACTTGGTGTAAGGAGCACAAAACCTGGACCCCTGAGCAATGGAAATAATTTATATGGTCTGATGTATCATCGTTCAGAGAAATCCAAAGAATGCCTTCAGCCCACAATTTCTGCCAACTGTTAAAAATGGAGGGGGATCTGTAATGATATTGGCAGCTATGTTGTGGAAGTCATTGGGTCTGATGATTGCCCTGCATGGTCGTATTAACGGCCAAGGAATAAGAATCCATTTTACAGGACCAGATGCACCCTATGTTGCAAACACTGTTCCCTCATTCCAGTATCCCAGGATGATAATACCCCCATACACACTGCTGAATGCCTTTAACAGTGGTTATAAAAACACCAGGATGAAAGACGCCTTCCACGATCTCCCCAATCTCCAGATTTTAACATTATTGAACCTTTATGGAAAGTTCTGGAGCGGCGATTACAATTAATCTCCACCTCCTTCCTCTCTCAAAGAACTGGATGGTTTTTCTTTTAGAAGAATAGTGCAATATCCCACTTCACACAGTTCAGGACTTGTATGCCAGCATTGTATACCTTCTTTTTTGTCCATAAGTTAAGTTTAGGCATACATGTTGAGGTTATGGTTTGCAGATAGGGAACACGGATGTTATGTTACTCGGTTGCCTTGTTCTCACAAAGATAGTAAAAACAATGTGTGCACTTTATTAGGTGTGTTTTGTGGTGTTTGCGTTTCTCAGTATGAATAGGTTGTCTCCTCTGTGTGTTATCTGAAAATAGTCCCTGTGTGTATTAGAGCAAGCCAAGCATACATGGGGAGCTTTCTTCCCTATGGCACGGCGGGGGGTGGCGCAGTGAGACAGGCTATGCTGGGAGCGAGAGCTTGCAGGCTGGGAATGAAAGGAGATTCGCCATGGGGGGGCTGTTTGGAGCTGCAGATCCCCGCCGAGACCACCTCTCCACAGAGTCGCTAAAAGAGGTCCTCCTTGGGCGCTGATACAGTTTGTGCCTGTCCGCTCCTGCTGTCGTCACACGCACGCACACAGACACGCAAACACTGCTACTGTAGGAGTGTGTTGTCCTCCTGTGGTAGAAGTGTAGAAGCTGGAGAAGAAGGTCTGATTATTCCCCTCTGTCACGGTACACATTCACGTGCACCTCTTCAGGGCTCAGCAGCCTGCCTGGCCCGAGGAAGAGACGGAATGGCCCACACGCGGCCTGCTGGTTCATTGCCTCTCACCCTAATGCTCCCTGGTCCAGGAGTCGCCGGGCACCACATGACTCAATAAGGCTCTTAAAAGGACTCTGTGTGGAGGAAGTGAGGAAGCATAAAGCCACATACTGCCCAACACTGTGGGGACCACTACCTGAGACGCAGATGACAGAAAGGCAGAGCCAGCTCCTTAATGCCAACAGGTCGAGACGGACTGTGACCCTAGCCTCTCAGAGGAGACGGGGGAGTGATGTCAGGGATTTCACATAGCCTTGTTAAGGTCGAGGTGACAGCGGGGCTCAGCTGGTAGATTCACAATGTAAAGGTCTCTCTCAGAGTGCTGGGCGACGACTTATTATGTTATGGCTCCTGTGGTGGGCGGAGGGAGGGAGTGCGAGAGAGAGAACAGCCAGGCAGACAGATAGGGAGCAGAGGGAAATAACAGCTTAGAGATTACATAGAGAGAAAAGGACACACAGACAGGTAGTGCTTTGTGCTGCTGACATACCTGTCAGACTGGATGGTAGGTATCTACATTGCCTGTCTCTGGAAAGGTCATGGTGACCGCTGGTTACAGCTCCTTGTGAGCTGTTCTACAGGCCCCTCTGAAATGATTGGCATCCTTAATGAAGATAAGCAGAAAAGGCTATACAATAAAAAATAAATAATGTTATGCTCCCAACATGTAAGAATGTATTTTTCATGGTAATACAATCGCTTAGTATAAAGTGTTTAGTAGATTACACAATTTATATAGACCATGTTTGTGCTGTCTTGTGAGGATGATCTATATTTTTATGAGATTCGAGACCACATTTGAAGAGATCTTTGACTTTCTCTGTACAGAATCTTTTTGTATCCTTGATGTCCTTTGGTTTGCTCTTATGTCTGTCCCTCTTCATTTGAAACCATACATGATATTTCCAGACACTGAGATGGCCATTGCAAAATTTCGATTTTGATGTAAATCAATAAGTTCTTTATGAATTTTGAACTGCGCTTGGCGTACTTGAAACAGGTTTATGTACTCCTTAATATAACTCTCTGGATCAGTGTATTTGTTAAATTACAAAAATAAAAAATGCTTGAAGATCCACTTGTGGCCTCCTGTGATAGCCAGGCTGGTACTTTGTTCATGATGTCATTGTCTTTCAAGGGGTTAGTAACAGGTGTGTACTCAGAAGATGGTAATCGCCAATATAAAGGGAAACAGAACATAAAATTCAAGTTTTTCTTGGTTCTTTGTTTTTCTTTTTCTTTTTTTTAAGAGAGAAAATTAAGAGACCATTGCACTTTTTTCTTTCCTTTCCAAAAAAGTTGAGTGAGGAACAGAAGGGTTAAAATTAAGCAACAGTGGCCACTGCAAATTGAACGCTTCTGTTCCTAACTCAAAACTTTTCTTTTCAATGTTTTTGAAGCATAGGGAGTGTCATAGGTGTCATTTGCAGGTTTTCCTACTTACAAAGCATGTAGAGGTCTGTAATTTTTCATCATAGGTACGCTTCAACTGTGAGAGACGGAATCTAAAACAAAAATCCAGAAAATCACATTGTCCATCCATCCATCATCTTCCGCTTATCCGGGGCTGGGTCGCGGGGGCAGCAGTCTAAGCAGAGATGCCCAGACTTCCCTCTCCCCAGACACTTCCTCCAGCTCTTCCAGGGGGACACCGAGGCGTTCCCAGGCCAGCCGGGAGACATAGTCCCTCCAGCGTGTCCTAGTTCTTCCCCGGGGTCTCCTCCCGGTGGGACGGGACCGGAACACCTTCCCAGGAAGGCGTTCCGGAGGCATCCGAAACAGATGCCCAAGCCACCTCAGCTGACCCCTCTCGATGTGGAGGAGCAGCGGCTCTACTCTGAGCTCCTCCCGGGTGACCGAGCATCTCACCCTATCTCTAAGGGATTGCCCAGCCACCCTGTGGAGAAAGCTCATTTCGGCCGCCTGTATCCGGGATCTGACCCAAAGCTCATGACCATAGGTGAGAGTAGGAACGTAGATTGACCGGTAAATCGAGAGCTTCGCCTTGCGGCTCAGCTCTTTCTTCACCACGACAGACCGATACATCGACCGCATTACTGCAGAAGCTGCACTGATCCGTCTGTCAATCTCCCGTTCCATCCTTCCCTCACTCGTGAACAAGATCACATTGTATTATTTTTAAATAATTAATTAGCATTTTATTGCATGACATAAGTATTTGATCACCAACCAACCAGTAAGAAATCCGACCTGTAAGTTTTCCTTTAAGATGCCCTCCTGTTCTCCACTCATTACCTGCATTAACTGCAACTGTTTGAACTCGTTACCTGTATAAAAGACACCTGTCCACACACTCAATCAAACAGACTCCAACCTCTCCACAATGGCCAAGACCAGAGAGCTGTGTAAGGACATCAGGGATGAAATTGTAGACCTGCACAAGGCTGGGATGGGCTACAGGACAATAGGCAGGCAGCTTGGTGAGAAGGCAACAACTGTTGGCGCAATTATTAGAAAATGGAAGAAGTTCAAAATGACGGTCAATCGCCCTCAGTCTGGGGCTCCATGCAAGATCTCATCTCGTGGGGCATCAATGATCATGAGGAAGGTGAGGGATCAGCCCAGAACTACATGGTAGGAACTGGTCAATGACCTGAAGGGAGCCAGTCTCAAAGAAAACCATTAGTAACACACTATGCCGTCATGGATTAAAATCCTGCAGTGCACGCAAGGTCTCCCTGCTCAAGCCAGCGCATGTCCAGGCCCGTCTGAAGTTTGCCATTGACCATCTGGATAATCCAGAGGAGGAATGGGAGAAGGTCATGTGGTCTGATTAGACAAAAATAGGGCTTTTTGGTCTAAACTCAACTTGCGGTGTTTGGAGGAAGAAGGAGGATGAGTACAACCCCAAGAACACCATCCCAACCGTGAAGCATGGAGGTGGAAACTTCACCTTTTCTGCAAAGGGGACAGGACGACTGCACCGTATTGAGGAGAGGATGGATGGGGCCATGTATCGCGAGATCTTGGCCAACAACCTCCTTCCCTCAGTAAGAGCATTGAAAATGGGTCATGCTGGGTCTTCCAGCATGACAACGACCCGAAACACACAGCCAGGGCAACTAAGGAGTGGCTCCGTCAGAAGCATCTCAAGGTCCTGGAGTGGCCTGGCCAGTCTCCAGACTTCAACCCAATAGAAAATCTTTGGAGGGAGCTGAAAGTACGTATTGCCCATCGACAGCCCCTAAACCTCAAGGATCTGGAGAAGGTCTGGATGGAGGAGTGGGCCAAAATCCCTGCTGCAGTGTGTGCAAACCTGGTCAAGAACTACAGGAAACGTATGATCTTTGTAATTGCAAACAAAGGTTTCTGTACCAAATATTAAGTTCTGCTTTTCTGATGTATCAAATACTTATGTCATGCAATAGAATGCAAATATATATTTTTTTAAATCATCCAATGTGATAATCTGGATTTTTGTTTTAGATTACATCACTCACAGTTGAAGAGTACCTATGATAAAAATTAGACTTCTACATGCTTTGTAAGTGGGAAAACCTTAAATCGTCAGTGTATCAAATACTTGTTCTCCCCACTGTATGTGTGAACTGGGATAATACGAGTCAGTTGACTAGAGTAACCTTGCCATAGATAGTTAGATGTATTCCTGTACAAGGTTTTAATATTTGATCGATCTTGGTAATCAAATATCTTTATGGAATATGTACAGTGGTTATAAAAAGTCTACACTCCCCTGTTAAAATGTCAGGTTCTTGTGATGTAAAAGAATGAGACAAAGATATATGTCAGAACCTTTTCCAACTTTAATGTGACCTATAACGTGAACAATTCAATTGAAAAACACTGAAATCTTTTAAGGGGAAAAATAAAAAACTCACAATCACCTGGTTGCATAAGTGTATACACCCTTAAACTAATACTTTGTTGAAGCACCTTTTTTACAGCACTCAGTCTTTTTAGGTAGGAGTCTATTAGCATGGCACATCTTGACGTGGCAATATTTGCCCACTCTTCTTTGCAAAAGTGTTCCAAATGTGTCAGATTGCGAGGACATCTCCTGTGCACATCCCTCTTCAGATCACCCCACCAATGTTCAATTGGATTCATGTCTGGGCTCTGGCTGGGCCATTCCAAAACGTTAATCTTGTTCTGGTGATGCCATGCTTTTGTGGATTTGGATGTGTGCTTTGGGTCGTTGTCATGCTGAAAGGTGAACCTCCTCTTCATCTTCAACTTTCTAACGTACGCCTGAAGGTTTTGTGCCACAATTGCCTGGTATTTGGAACTGTTCATAATTCCCTCCACCCTGACCAAGGCCCTGGTTCCAGCTGAAGTAAAACAGCCCCAAAGCATGATGCTGCCATCTCCATGCTTCACTGTGGGTATGGTGTTCTTTGGGTTTATGTGCAGTGTTGCTTTTGCACCAAACATACCTTTTGGAATTATGGGCAAAAGGTTCAACCTTGGTTTCATCAGACCATAACACACATCTTCCCACATGCTTTTGGGAGACTTGATGTTTGTTTTGCAAACTTCAGCTGGGCTTGGATGTTTTTCTTTGAAAGAAAAGGCTTCCGTCTTGCCACCCTACCCCATAGCCCATTCATATGAAGAATACAGGAGATTGTTGTCACATGTAGCACACAGTCAGTATTTGCCAGAAATTCCTGCAGTTCCTTTAATGTTGCTGTAGGTCTCTTGGAAGCCTTCATTACCAGTTTTCTTCTCATCTTTTTATCAATTTTGGAGGGACGTCCAGCTCTTGGTAATGTCTCTGTTGTGCCATATTTTCTTCACTTGATGATGACTGTCTTCACTGTGTTCCATAGTATATCTAATGCTTTGGAAATTATTGTGTACCCTTCTCCTGACTTTTATCTTTCAACAATGAGATCCCTCTGATGCTTTGGAAGCTCTCTGTGGACCATGGCTTTTGCTCTGAGATGCAACTAAGAACATTTCAGGAAAATCCTACTTGAACAGCTGAACTTTATTTGTGATTCATCAGTCACTTTAAATGATGGCCGGTGTGTAATGATTTCTACTTAAAAGGAGTTTGAATGTGATTGGTTTAGTGTACACACTTATGCAACCAGGTTATTGTAAGGTTTTTATTTTTCATTTTTCCCCTTTTAACATTTCAGTTTGTTTTTCAATTGAATTGTTAACATTATAGGTCACATTAGAAGTGGAAAAAGTTCTAACCTAACTATTGTCTCATTATTTTATATCACAAAAACCTGGCATTTTAACAGGGGTGTGTAGACTTTTTATATCCACTGTATACAAAGGAAATCCACATCCCCATCGGTCCATTTGATTGGAAGTTCACATGGTAAAAGTGTACAAGGAGTATCTTTTAATGATCCAATGCATAATATGGTGCATTTTTCACAGTTGTAATTTAATCCAGGTAGATTTGAAAAATGGTCTAGATCTTTAATGAGACAGGATAGTGATTCTGTATTCGACGATATGACAAAACTCTAATCATCTGCATACATGGAGACTTTAGATTTTAATCCCAGGATTTGTTTTTCTTATTTTGACGGCTAAGATTTCTATGGCCTTTATGAGATTAATACGAGGATAATGGGCATCTCTGCGTTACTCCCCTACCTAATCCCAAACAGTTTAAAATAACCATTATTTATGATTCTACATTTGGAGTCACTATACATCACCTTCACCCATTGTATAAGAGATGTACTGAAGTTGAAATAGGTCATACATTTATAAATACAATCTAAACAGTGTTTATCAAATGCTTTTTCAAAATCTGCTATGGAAACTAGGCCAGGCCTTTTTGATTTATTGTACAGCTTTATTATTTCCAGTAATTGACATATACAGCTCTGGAAAGAATTAAGAGACCACTGCACCTTTTTCTTTCCTTTCCAAAGTTTTGAGTGAGGAACAGAAGTGTTCAATTTGCAGTGGTATCTTAATTTTAATCGTTCTGTTCCTCACTCAAAACCTTCCTTTTCTACTTTTTTAGAAAGGAAAGAAAAAGGTGCAGTTGTCGCTTGTTTTTTTCTGGAGCTGTATTGTCACCAATGTACTGGCCATGTATAAAACCTGTTTGATCAGGGTGTATTTTTTCTGGAATGTTTTTTTTAATTCAAAGTGCTATACATTTCTTGGTCAGAAACCATCTAATATAAAGTTGTAAAATAACAGTTTTTAAACAGGAGCTCTGAAACCTGTGTAAACATACTGTAGTAAAATCAATGATCCTCCACCACGTTTTTCAGTGAAGTGTGAGGTCACCTAAAATGGAGGGACAGTGTTTAAAAAGAATAGTAATTCTGTCAAGGTTTATGGATGTTAACACTGACAGTCTGCACTTAAACCTCTTAGTCATTGTTTCATTTATAATCTAATGCGATTGAGCCAACACAACAACAAATTGTGTCCAAACAACTTACTGCACTGGATATGTGCATTACCTAATTTCTACACCCCAATAATATGAAAAGCCACAATCAAATAATTAAAGCCACATCAGTTTATTTTAGTAAGGATAAGTTTAAATGTAAATTGTTCTTTCCTGCATAAAAATGTTGTTATTCATATGAATTATGAAGAGTGCCAATAATTTTGACAGAATTCATTTTGAGAGAATTTACTCTCTTGCATAAAATATGTATTATTCATTTTATAGCCTGAATGCTCTTTCTTAAAAGTCACATTTCTTTCTTAAAAGTCACTGCAGTTTGGCCGGGTCTGAAATGGCATGGTATTAACAATACATGGCACTACTTCTGATTATACCAATTTTAACGGTAACTGGTTTAAATTAGTATGCTATGGAGTTAACTAGTGGGTTAATATTAGACATAGCCGCTTATACATGCGATAAGGGAATCATTGTGCTTAAAGAGACTGACTGGCCCTTCCTATGGTTATATGTGCTTGCCTCTTCCTGTAGGTGCTGAGACTAGACGTATATCGTGGGCCATGGATGGACGGATGCTGAAACAGTTTGGTCTTAGGCTGCTTAACTTAATGGACGGATGCTGAAACTGTTTGATCTTAGGCTGCTTAACAGCCGTAGTATATAAATGAAAGTGAAAAAAGTGTACTGGACAGGTATTTGCCCAAGGGAGAATTGTTCAGATTCAGGTTGAGAAAATTGTCCAAGGGACAATTGTTCAGATTCAGCCTATACTATAACAATTTCACTGGAGATAAGCGATCAGAAACATTTTCATTACAATGCATGGTAGTTGAGCTTATATGGTGCTTTTGTAAAACAACTTGAATGCTGTGTAATTCACAATTGTAATGGATATAAAATATGTCTGACTTTGGGTTGGTGATCAAATATTACTTTCAGAAGCTCCATTGCTCTGGAGGGCTTTTATAGACCTACAGTACATTTGTGCGCATGCTGTATAATTCATACTCAAGAAATTGCCTATTTAACCAATAAATTAAAGCATGTGAAATAATGAAAGACCGAGCACATTTTGAAGGGATGTGTAGTGCACTCTTACCGAATACTTTCTTCTTGTCTGAACATTTTAAATTAGGGGTCTTTATGCAAATACTAAGATGTAGAGATTTTGCCATGCATTAGACTGGCCAGGCTTTTAGCATAAGAATCATGTCATGTTGAGTAGCAGCAGGACACAGATGCAGAGGTGGTGGATCGAATAACTTTTAATAAACAGACTTCATAACAACGGCCTCAAAAACCACAGACTTGAACCGGAACATCATACAACAATGATCGACAAAAAACACAGGGAACTGTGGAAACTAAATAGGAACATGATTGCGGAAAACGAGACACAGGCGACAGGACTCAACTAGACATGGGTGAAATCCATAAACACAGGGGATTCAAATAGAATATAGAAATACACTAACTAGAACTAAGACACTGAACATAGAAATGCAACAGCCGGCACGGCACATGACCAGCTGTTACAACGTGAAACTGATAAATATCCAATACAGTTTAGATATGGTTATCCCTCATCTCTGCCTTATCTTGGATAACATATGACTGACCTCGGATCAGAGTTGGATTCTTAATTCATTATACTGATTAACAATGGATAATGTGGGTGTCTGACATTTCGGCTTGGATATGCAATTCAAGATCTTATGAAGACCTCTATATAACATGTAAAAAAGTAATGTAGTCAACAGCTGATATAGAAAAGGCAAAAAAGAATTACTAAATAGTGTGATTTCTTATTGCAGGTTGACATTGGCACGGCTAATGGGGTCCCTGCAAAAAAGTTTGAATACCACTGTTAGGATTTTTAGAAAACTAGGCAGCTATCACTGACATTCTACCCATCTGCCCCAGATGGTGCCGAACCAATTTTCAATAGCCTGCGTGATCAACAAATTTTGTCGGTGTGCCACCACTGGGATTTGAACAGTACGGTGAGGCGCTGGCATAGACCACGCATTACCTTAATTTTGACAGAACCTAGCTAAAGTTTACTAAGCTCTTCCATTATTTCCCAGCACTAGGAGGGTGACAATTAGCACTAACTGACTTTCCATCAAAGCACTATCTTGCACTGACAAGACAACAGTAGGCCAGTCCCTTTGTGTTACCACTAATGATGGCATCATCCCAAGTGTTCAAAACAACTCAGAAAATATCCACCTAAGTTCAGTAAACACCTTCATTTCCTCCTGCCTGTCACTAACAGTATAAGGGAAGATGACGGCAAGGGGGATTATTTATTTTTTCCTTTCTGTGGCGGACAAGTTCATCAGAGCTTGAGAATTTCCCTTGCTCATCACCACCGCCTCTCGACAAACCAGAGAGCTAGAGCCCATGCTATGTCTTACTGTTGAGTGTGTGCACGTTTTTGGGTATGTTCTTGTTGGCTTGCATTGCTCTCCATTTCAGTCCCTCTAGTCTGGTAACATACGGCATGACAAGCACTTGACCATTATGCCGAGGAACCAAACGTCTCCCTTTCATCCAACAGAAATCTTTTAACCCATTCTATGATTTCAATTGATGTGAGCACTTGTGTTTTCTAGATTGTCTGTTTGTTTTCCCTGAAATAGGAACCCGGTTTAACAATTTAGCATCTATGATGATCTTCTGTTTCATCTCAAGACCGATGCCTGATGTTCACTTTTTTCATTTTAACTACATTTGTTCTTAAGATGCTGCTTTTTCCAATAGTCGTTTAGACGACCTAGAAAAAGAAAATCATATGCTTCCTGACTCCACTACATAGCCAACCCTTTTTCCTTCACCACACGAAGGCTCCCTGGAGGTCCAGGTTGTGACAACAATTGATAGGGTTGCTAACTATAGCAGAACCAAGGGGAAAGGGGTTCTTTAAAAGGTAAACATCACAACTTTAGAGTCTTCATTCATTACTACGACAGCCTAGCACACTTTGAAGCCAAGCATGACATGAAAGAGCATTTTTATTAGCTGAAGTGATACTTCAGCTAATAAGCATTTAATAAGTGCATGCCTTTGTGGCAGATAATATGGAAATGAGCCAGAGGGAGCTGAGAGAAATTAATTTAGACCGCTTAGGAATGGGATGAGTACAGCTGATATCCCTGTTAGTCATTTGATGCAATTTACCATTTTAGAACAACAAATCGTGCTGCCTCATCTGTGCATTTCAACTAGGGCTTCAACCAGGGGTGCCGTATAGGGGGGAAAAGTTAGGACAATTCCAAGGGCCCATGACTGACAGGGGCCCCAAAAAATAGGTAACAGCTGCACAGAGGGGGCCCAATTATATTTTTTTGTCGTGGGGCCCAAAATTCCTTGTGGCACCCCCGGCTGCAACTATTTTGATAATCGATTAATAATTGAAAACATACATTAATTCCAGAAATAAATATGTTCTATTTAAAAATACGTTTTCAGTGTTTTTCTAAAACAAATAAAACGTTCCAAAACTTAAGGGTTATCATAAAATCATTTTCAAGACTGTTGGCAAAGCATTCCAAAGCATTCAATGTTTCTGTTGTGGAGTATTATAGAACTCACCAAATTTGACACTAACGGGTAATTCATCATTAACGTTGTAGATGGTTAGATAGCCGGAGCTGCTCAGCTATACACAAACTCAAAGCAGATGAACGGTTTGTTGGTGAAAAACTTAACCCGAATTTGTATTAACTTGCCGTGCTTAGCACTATTCATCTTCTGGCATCACGGCTACGTGTGTTTTCTCTTTAAATGCTTTACAGTCGTGGTTAGGGAGAACCAATACGTCGATACCAAGTCGATGCCAAAACTCTAAAAACAAGGCGGTACTTGTTTTTGTACAGTACCGCAGGTACCCGGGATCCAAAACGTGAGAGATGGCGGCAAGTGCAAGTGAGTCGTGAACTCTGCGGTTGAGGCGCATGATCAGGGAGTACATATTTGCAAAAAAACACTATGCAAATGCCCTCAAACTTTAGAAACTGAAGGAGGAAACACTTGTAACTTGGCGAATCACTTCAAAGACAGACATGCAGATTTATTTAAAGAATTCAAGATGAGTGAGTTTCAATTCACGTCACATTAACAATGTATCCAAAGTGTTTGAGACAGCTGGCATTGCTATGTAGCCTAGCCAACTATGTTCCATACGATGTTTGCAGTGGCTAAACGTTGAAGGCTACTGTGTTTGATACCGTAATGTAACCACCGTAATGTAACCATAGCTCGTAGTAGGCTGTCATCTGTCATCAAATCCTTTTGTTGTTGTTTGTACACTCGTGGTTCATAGTGGTAAGGAGGTAATTTAAAGAAAGAGAATTTGTTACTTAATTATAGTAAGTTACAAATGCAGAATTTGCTAAAGAACTGGTCCCTACAACTCTGAACATGTTTCAGAACTTTGATACACCGTACACGTATGCCTACCATTCTAAAAACCAGGTTCTTTTTTCTTTAAAAAAAATAATAATCTGGTGGACATGATGGGTTTGCAAATAGTTTTGTATTCATACCAATAGGCTGTATCAGGTCTTTGTCATTATTTACTAGCTCTGTTTTGTTTTCAGATATACCCCTTTTTTGCGGTGTGCAGACTCTGTACCGTCTCGTCAATAGAAGATTCCCTGTGAATTTTCAGTCAGGTGCTGCTTTTGTCACATTTTCAGGTCTAATTAAGAATTTATAGTCCATCGGAATTGCGGAGAGATTCCAAATAGCCTGTCAGTGAGAACGGGAGTCAGCAGGATAGCGTGTGGGATTGGGCTAGATGATGAAAGTGATGATTATGCTAGCAACCACTAGCGAATGCTTTGTGATTACATTAGTGAATGCTCTATTCACAACTCCTCTCAAGTCCACAGTGGTTATTTTGTATTTGCTTTCTTGGATCACTTCATTAAAACCAATTTAATCCCATAGGTCACAATACTAAGAAAAACATGTTCCTACTTGACAGGCTCCTGAGAATTTGAAGTAATTAACAACAAATAACTAGCCTAATATATTATGCATTTTTAAGGTGTCTAGTAGTAGGTGTCAAAGACGTTACATTTGATTCTGTCACAAGACCTCAAGCATTTATATTGAAGTTGTACTTTTATAGGAAACGTTTGCACAGTCAGTAAACTCAAAAAAAAAAACACTGCACCTTTTTCTCTCCTTTCCCAAAAAGTTGAAAAGGAAAGTTTTGAGTGAGGAACAGAAGGGTTTAAATTAAGAGAGCACTGCAAATCGAAATTGAACGCTTCTGTTCAATTTGAACCAGCGACAGGGTCATGGGCAGCCAAGGCTCATTGCACGTGGGGAGCGAAGGAGGGCCCATGTGGTCCGATCCAACAGACGAGCTACTGTAGCTCATATTCCTGAAAAAGTTAAAGTGGTACTGATGGATAGGTGTCAGAATGCACAGTGCATCGCAGTTTGTTGTGTGTGGGGCAGCGTAGCCGCAGACCAGTCAGGCTGCTCGTGCTGACCCGTCCACTGCCGAAAGTGCCTACAATGGACACGTGAGCATCAGAACTGGACCACGGAACAATGCAAGAAGGTGGCCTGGTCTGATTAATCAAATTTCCTTTTACATCATGTGGATGGCCGGGTGGGTGTGTGTCGCTTACCTGGAGAACACATGGCACCAGGATGCACTATGGGAAGAAGTGGCAGTGTGATGCTTAGGGCAGTGTTCTGCTGGGATACCTTGGGTCCTGCCGTGTGTGTGTGTGTGTGTGTGTGTGTGTGTGTGTATATATATATATATATACACACACACACACACACACACACACACACACACACACACACACACACAAAATATACAAAAATCTATGTATTAGTAAAAATATATTTTTAACATGCCTAATTTGCGTAACTTAATTTTCCTACATTGAGTTCATGATATCAGAAGTTGATTTGGATGGACAATCTAACAGATGATTTTAACCATAGACATAATAAAGAGTAGACGCCGCATTGGCTGCTGGGGCGCGAGAAATACAGCCGCCATCTTTGACCGGTCATACTCCTATTTGCGTAGCAGCAGAAGCAACGATGCCAGAGCACTGTGGAGCATACTCCTGCTCATATCGGCGGACCATCGAAAGCAGGGCTCGGGGGATTACTTTTCACAAGTAAGATTTAACATTACCGTATTATTGGTTGTATTTTGTGACTAGAATATTACCAGAGAGTTGAGAAGGAGCAAGGATCTTTGATATTACTGTACTGAAATCGTATCCAGCTAGCTAGGCTATGTTTACTGCACCAGCCGGTGTTCACCCAGCGAACTGAGACTTGATAAGTCATATTCTATAACACTGACTTAGATTACAACTAACTCAAGAATGCTATTGTAGAAATAAAGCAAATATTACTTGTATAACATTGGCCAGCTAATTATATATTTCTATAAATAAAAGACGGTATTATCATTGTTGGGCAGTACTAGCTTAGCTAGTAACTTAGTATTTTGGTGGTAGCTTCACTATTTCCAGAATCAAGTAACTTTTTAGTAGTAGTAACTCCTTTATTTACCAAGTAGCTTGGCCACACAAGCTACTTTTCTTGTCATGTGAAATTAGCACAACTTAAAGTAGCTTCCTATGTAATGAACTAGCCTACTGCTGTGTTTGTGTTACTTAGCTTGCTACATTTGACTGGGTGGTAACTTTTGTGTCGTGATGCTTTATTCATGACAGAGTAACTAATAGCTTAGCTCACTGCAATTTCCAAGTAACTTGCCCAACACTGTGTATTATTCACGTGTAATTCACCCTAACAAAAGTAAGTTACCTCATGTCTCATACCCACCCCACTTAAAATAAAGGCAACAGAACATCTTATAGTAGAATGGTTTTCAAACAAGCTTATTATTTAGTTCAGCGGTATGTGCTCACCTACAGGTTCAGCCAAGATCACTTGGAGCTTCTATTTAATTCAATCAGAGCGTCAGGTAGGGTTGGTGTTCTTAATTACAATTTTGAAAATATACCTAATGAATATCTTTGTCTTGTGAGTAATGTATGTATTGTGTGCCTGTTTTCCATATAAGGAGGCTGGAATAACAATCCATCGGCACTTCCAGGCCATCTTCCGCCACCTCATGGTTCGGTGTGGTGTCTCACCTGTGTAAAGCACTATATAAATATAATGTATTTTTTTAAATTATTATTTTAATAAGGTGCTGAGTGCTGCAGAGAGGGTGATCCGCCAAGCTTCACCAATGCCAGCTCCTAAGGTGTCGACAGTCACAGACATCGTCCGGGAGGAGATTGGAACGGAGGATGTTTTTCTGCTTGGGGAACACATTGAGGAGACTCAGTTTGGCATCGACAACCATCATTCTGACTTGTTGTCATTCGTTGTGTCTGTGTTTCTCAATATAAGGCTGCACCACATTACCAAACTCACCTCTCTTGAACTGCAGAAAGGGAGCACGAGGAAGAACTGTCCTCTTTCAGGGGTTTTAGAGAGTGTGCATGTGTGTGGTTCCACGACAATTCAAGACTTTAATCCTAAATTCCAGCATCCCAAAACAAATTCTAAGCTTTATATCTGTACTTTAACTTTACTCATCACACATAATATCTTTATGTCATATCTGTCATCATTCTGACAAGATTAACACTGAAACTGAATGCAATGACTTAAAACTGCCTCAAAACAGTGGTCTGTCACATTTTATGTGAATACTGCTGTAAGTGTTGGTGGGTCTGTAAATACCTCTGTTTGTTTGTGTTTCATGAACTCTAGCCTCATGGTGTGTCTCTCCAGGAATCCAAATGTTGGTCTCTTTTGCCTTACACTGTGTTTGTGATTGTCTTAGCCCTGATCTCTTTCCCTCTGGGTTCTGAAAAGCACTTGTAACTGTGTTTTGAAAATTGCTACATTAAGTTTGCAGACTTTTAAGGGAGTTTCAACAAAGTAAATGTGCAGTTTAAATAAAAACTGTCACTTTTCATTTCATCCTGCTATTTTAGACTGGGACCCATGTGTGTATGTTGGGATGGGGGCTGTGAAATGAGAGAGAGAAATATATATTTCTGACTTTACTGCCACTATTTACACATTAGGTGTTTCAATCAGAATGATAGTCAAACTGGAAATGTTCCTGTTTTTCTCCCTTTTTGGGGATTATGTTCACAGTTTTGATCTCGGACGCCTGGTCCCTTTATATCATATATCAGAATATTCTATTACTGTTAAGCCCACTATGAATATTATAATACGCCGAACCATGTGTCCTGTATCATAGCTACATGTATGACCTTTGCAGCAAAAAAAAACGTGAAAATCAGTAAGGTATTCACTGAGGTATGATTAATTAAATTCGCTGACAGCTCATTTCACCTGCCAAAACAGATTACATTGAGTGGAGCGGCGGACCGGTCCAAGATGGCGGCCCCACGGCTCGTCAGCGCCAGTAGGTAGTAGCGGTCGATGCGGTGTCTACTCTTTATTATGTCTATGATTTTAACACCTCGGACCATAGACTGTAAAAAACAAATGGACGACGCCCCTTCGCTCTTTTCCATTGGTGAAAACTGAAGCCGCCAGTGTCCCGATATGGCGCTGACATCTTGGACTTGCGTCTGCGCAGATAGCGATCTTGGGACCAGTTCTGCGCAGTAGTTATGCGTCAAATTGATAGAAGGTAGCCATGGTCTGAGCGACAACCAAAGGAAAGAAGCTAACTGTGACAACTCGATAGCTACGATGGATTAGCGTCCTGCAGGCAGCATTCGGTTGCAATTATAAGACCCACGGTTTTCATTTTTTGCCTTCAAAATTAACGTATGTGATATGTAGTGCATTTTCAAACGAAAAACGACCTGGTGTAAAATATAAATGAAATTACTATTTAAATAATACTATGTAAGTAATATTATAAGGTGGAGCACACTGAGAAATAATAATAGCTTAAGTAATGTGGAGAACCTTTCTAATATAAACACATGTTTGATGTTGTTAATTTGCTTTTGCTCATTAGCTTTGGAGAGTGTGTGTGTTATAAATCTGGGAAACAATTCATTAACAGTTGGAGAATGGTTATTTAAGGGGAAATACATAGGTTATTATGGAGTTATGTTAAGTAAGTATTGTCAAATCATTTTAAGAACGTTGACAAGGAAGAGATACTGGTGTGAAGGAATTACGTTATTGCAATACATACACAACATGTTTGTAGCATCACATAAAATAATGCTTTGTGAGAATTGGAGTTTTGGAGATAAAGGAGTGGCTGTAGCCAGCCCAAGAGGCTGGCTACAGTATGATGCTGAGGCTGTGGTGACAAGTTATTCTGTGTGTGGCCAGTATGCTAAAGATAACGCTGAGACATCTCATTTATCAATGGAAATAAAACGGTTGAATTCAACATACAATGAGATGTACTGAAATTAATGTATACATGACACAAAAAGGCAATTAATTATTTTGGCAGGTAAAAAATATGCTTGGCCTGTGGATTTTTTCATCTACCGGTCCCCTTGGCAAGTGTGCCAAAAGGTTAGTTTTGGACACTGTTGACAACCCTGCGGCTGCACCAATGAACGTCTGCCTGCGCCGAATGAATAAAACGAATTATGACCGCCTGTCATGCAGAAAGAATACCGTGAAGAAAGAGAAACCATTCACGGACTACAACCATGACATAGTCTGTTGAATACGGATAGAGAAACCATACAGACATTGGTTGTTAGCAGTAAGTGGCATGTTAACTACGCCTGCCTAAGGGCTTGCTAGCAGTGACGCGTAAGAAGCCAGTCAACCAACTAATGCAAGTACTGTATTATGCAATTATTATGTTAGCATAAATATATTAATTATTTTCATGCTTTTATGTCACATCAAGTGAACAAGCATATTCATGAAAATATGATAATGATATTTATAGTGGCTAATATTTTGATAACCATTTATTAAAAAGTAATGATGTGCGTTCCATCATATTTATATAAACAGCAATTGCTTGTATCAGCACGTCTCATATCACATGCAAATCTGTGGTATTAATCAATATTCTGATATGATATTTACATACAATATATCTGTAAAATACTATTATATTATGTTTTTTTTTTTATATTTAGTTTGGGCCATTAAAAATACAGTCAGGGCCAGTAGATTTCAGACCAACTTGCCCAAAAGGGCCAGTGAGAAAATGAATTGAAAAATGAATTGATTAAAATGAATTGATGATTACTGTCTACACAGCCAGTAATCATCCAACCGTACCACCGGTCTGGGAACAGTTACTACTGAAACCCTAACCTCTATTCAACTCCTACCCTATGTGCCAGTTGCTTTTCTGGTCTTCCTCTGCATTACCACCTGGTGTCACAACCACCTGGTGTCCCAGGTATAAATACGTCCATGATTGCAGGGTGGCAATGAAAACATTAAGTGGAACTGGATTTGAGGTCCAGAGTTGAGTTTGAGGGTGTCCAGGGTTTATTGGTGCCCTCTTCCAAGAGCTGCATTGTTGAGCACCATACTAACACCACCCCCAGTGCATGCCAACAGAGCTAACCCAACCCTAACCACCCTTGGTGAGTGGTTAACAGGGTTTAGGTGTGTGAATCAGAGGGCTGAGATTTCTGAACTTTCTGAAGATTTCTGCACTGTACTGTGCAGTCCATATGTATTCGGACAGTGACACAAGCAAGGCCGTTTTGGCACTACTCCAGCACCCTGGATTTGAAATGAGACAATGACTAAGAGTTTAAAGTGTTGACTGCCAGTGTTCATATGAGGGTATTTGCATTCTTAAACTATGAACCATGTAGGAGTTACATCCCTTTGTACAGGTGCATCTAAAAAAATTAGAATATTGTGGAAAAGTTAATTTTGTCCCCGTAATTCAAATCAACTAGTGACACCTTCATATAGTCTAGATTCATTACAAATACAGTGGAACATTTTAAGCCTTCTTGATGATTACGGCTTATTGGAAAGAAATCCAGTATCTCAAAATATTACAATAAAAATATTGACTTGGTCGGTGCTCCTTTTGCACAAATTTCTCCATCAATGCGGCGTGGCATGGAAGCAATCAGCCTGTGGCACTGCTGAGGTGTTATGGAAGCTAAGGTTGCTTTGGTAGCGGCCTTCAGCTTGTATGTGTTGTTGGGTCATGCCATGAAAGAAAAAAATAGTTTTGGCAGACTCGCTAGCAATTGCTCAATTCCTATGACTATTCCAGTAAGTTAGTAGATACTGGTAAAGCCTATTACTGGCTAATAAGCTGTTCAAATGGCCAGTGGCAAAAGCTCACTGTTCAAAGACGCTATTTGTTGTGGAGGTAAACTTAGTAAGAAACATTAGTCTGTTTAACTATCAATATTATTCACGAATGACCAATTGGCTGTTAAAACGGCCAGTGGCAAAAGAGAATTTGTTCAGGGTAGAGGCTATACTGACACTTGTTGAACAAAGAGCTCTGTGGTGTAGTAGTTAGCGACACAGCTTGTCACGTTGACAAACCGGGTTTGAATCTCAAGAGGGAAATACTTTTTATTGCGGTCCGGCTGAACTAGGCTTGCCTGGATTCTTGTTGATTTCCATGAGCTGTAAGCTGTAATCATCAAGATTGAAACAAAAAGGCTTGAAATGTTTCACTTTGTGTAATGAATTTAAAATGCATGAAGGGGTCACTTTTTGATTTATGGGGGGAAAAAGAACTTCCACAATATTCAATTTTTTTCTGATGCACCTGTTTACATAGTCCACCCAATTTGGAGGACCAAAAGTCATTGGCTGCTCAGCTGTTTTGTGACCGTGTGCATGTCGTTCCATTGTTAGTTAATGTGAAAGGAGCAAAGATGTGTCAATGCCAGTAAAGTCATTTGAATACATAAGGTGTGTCAAAATCAAATGTTAGGTACATTGCTAAGAAGCAAGAACACTCTGTGTTCAGGAATAACCAATGTCATGGTAGACCAAGGAAGACCACTAGTGTTTGACTGAAAATGTATTTAAGTTGTCAGGGAACCCCCTTTTCAACTTATGAATAGATTTAGAACACTGTGTAAAATGTACGCTTGTATTAGTTGAAGTGTACCATGATGGAAAGACTGCTGTACACCAGAACAACCTCAGACAGTTTACCACAATATGCACACCATTGGTAACCCGAAGTAATGACCAGGTTACAGTTTGCTAAAAGTACCTACATTATTATTTATTTTTTTAATGAACAAAGTCTTATGTACAGATGGCAGTCATCGAATCCAAAGGATTCAGGCAGTCATCAATACAAGTATTAAATATGCTTGCTTTTGGTTTACTATAATGGAGGGATTATGTATTAAATAAATCTGTACCTGTTCCTACACTGTTCATGGTATATAGATGTAAATCCTGAAAGATGACAGTCTGCACCTTAACCTTTTATCAAGTCATATATACACAGGGGGTACTTGAGAAGACCCAGCAGACCCTAGGCTTACTGGTAAAATGCACATGAAGGGGTACTTTAGGGGTACTCAGTGCTGGGTAAAATTCAGCCAGTGGTAGGCTACAGAAACTATAAAAGGTTAGGAACCATTATTTTAGTCAATGTTTCATTTAAAAATCAGTGTTCTGGTGTACAGAGCCAAAACAACTGATCTTCTGTCACTGTCCAAATACTAATGGACTGCACTGTACATTTGGCATGACAGGGAAAATGGCGGGAACAAATGGGTTACGAATGGACTTAATGCTCGAAGGATGTATGATTGGCACTTTTGCAACGCTTAATAATCTTTGTTTATTGTCTGTTTAGTAGAAAAAGAGGTGTTTCGGGAAGCAGCCAAGCACAAATGCTGACCTTTGCAGTAGAACATCAGGAGTGCCTGCTGTATTCTTACTGTAGTTTGCCTATTGTTATCTGCTTTCTGGGTGTGGAACACTGATTAAGAAGTGATTGTATGAAGATTGAAATGGGTGTTAACGTCAGTGTTCAAAACAATCTAGGTTTGTTGATTACACTTTTCCAGTGATCAATCGTTTATTTGAGGTGTGGATCTCTTTCAGGACAGGTGTTTTTCATCGGCAGCCACCATCCAGTCTTGCATCTTTTCATCCTTTGACTCTTTCCTTATCAAACAGCTGCTGAACACTCCCTACTCCCAGATATTTAGCATGGAGAAAATATCCTATCCAACGGAATGACCAGACCCTTCCTCTTAAAGATGTCTTTAGGGGCAAGATAAGCAGGTGTTTTATGCAGCTGGTAGCCAGAGATTTGAACCATTCAGCCAGCATCATCCCTTTGTTGGGTTACCTCACCTCCAGGCTGCTCCTGCCACCAAAGCTGTGGGATTTGGTAGCAGGCAGCATGCACAGTCTGTTCCTGTGATTCTGCCAGTTTATTAGCCACCACTTCGCTAAGTCACACCCCGTGCCCCAGTCGACAGCCTGCTAAAGCAGGCTGACACCTTCCCCAGGGCTGGCCCCAAAGTAAATACTTCCAGTTTCCAAAGAGGGTTGACCTTTTACCATGCCGGTTGTTTAATTATTATTTATTTGTTAACTACAAACTGACCATAAATAGCAGGTGTTCATAATTAAAATGTATCAATGGAATGGAGCCAGCGGGACCATAATGCTTTGGACTTTGCTGCCCCATTAGCATTTTAGAGATAATGCTTCAGAATTAATTACACTCACTTTGGTGTCTGTTCCGATGAAAGGCTCCGACCCAGAAGCCATTGCTCTCACTGTCAGTTCTACTGTTCTATTGTTGGACCAACAAGCTAATCGCGCAGTGCTCACCGATCACCAATATGAATCTTACTGTTATGGGAAAGGCATACCTTCAGTTAAAAAAAACTGGTCTATGAATAAATGCATGAACTCTTAATAAATTGTATTTGGCCTTGTGGAAATTAGGGTCTGGATTTTGTTGTGAGTGAAGGTGTGCTAGATCTTAACTTGAGTTTAATTAGCGTTTTGGTTTTAGGGTGAATGCTGTGTGTCACCAACTCTCCTCACTTTGCGCTAATGCAGGAATGCTTATCACTTGGGAAAGACATGACGTTTAGTGAAAAGTTGTAGTGTTTTCACTCTTAGGTAACTTGGCCTCTATGTAAGGAGGCTGGAGAAAGTAGGTCTATGTAAAGGCTGAGACTACAAAGGAGTAGGGAGGTAATGGGGAGGGCTATGAGATGTGGAGTCACCAGGCAACATTTTTAATATTTAAATAGAACAGACAACTTTCACCCCTCTGAACTGCAAATTTTTACCACTGTGCTCATGTGAAGGAGAAACCAGACCTGTTTTCCTATTCCCAGCAACCTTGTTCTCCGTCCTCTGTCTGACTTCTCCTGCCACACCCTCTCTCTACCACTTAGATCCATTAGGAGAAGGAAGGTTCTTAGTATTGCTGCAGCAAGCCTTTGAGTAGGTAAGAGGAGAGGGTTCGGAGAGCAGGGTGGCGTGTTTGTGCTCCTGCCAGACAGAAGGGGAAGGGAGGCAGGCCATTAGTGTGTGTTTTGTAGTCTAATAGATTCTCTCCTGTCGTCCCTTTCTCTAATGCTGCAAAACAGCCATACGCCCAGCTATAATGAGGGCACTCGGGCCGTGGTGAACAAATCAATGTGCATGTTTGTGTGTGCACGTTACTCAGCCTCTGGCACGGCTGTAACTTAACACCACGTGACAGCCGAGGCTGGACTTTGTCATCCGGGTACTTTGTTGGTCCAATGGTTAAAAGTATCCTTTTTCCCACATATGAAATGTACATGAGATTGTTTCAAACTTTCATGGATTGTGGTATTGCTCCACTTGAGAGCGGGATAGGTGTAAACAGTGTAATAATATCAGGATCCCAATTGGTTCTTGTTTTACTGGGTAAGCTGGAATTATATTAATGTCAGAATTTTGAGTTCTTCATTGGAGAAACTGTAAGTACATCTTTATAGAAGTGTGTATTTTTGGCATCATTTTAGCTGAGGCCATAACGTCCTAATGACTGGATGTTCCAGTAATGAGGCTACCAACCCTAACATTGACTTCTCTCCACTTTGTCTGATAAGCATCCACTTTAAACAAGCACACGATGAGGTTAGAGACTGTTTTTTTTTCCAAATTGTGTTTTCCCCATGTTTTGTGAAACACATTGACAATTCACATTCAGTGCCGTTTGACACACACTAGTGAATTGTATATCATGCATACTGAGTTATTGTGTTCTTGTCTCCCTTACAGGTGTGCATTGTGCAGAAGCGGGACACAGAGAAGATGTACGCCATGAAGTACATGAACAAACAGCAGTGCATAGAGAGAGACGAGGTCCGAAACGTCTTTAGAGAGCTAGAGATCCTACAGGAAATTGAACATGTTTTTTTAGTAAACCTCTGGTGACTATCCTGTGTTTTTTACTTTATATACTATTTGTACATTCTGCATGCTGTGTGTGTGTGTGTGTGTGTGTGTGTGTGTGTTGGTGGTGGTGGGGGGGGGGGGGGGTGAAGTATTTCACTTGTCTCCTGTGATGAAAACAGACCATGTAAACTGCAAAAAAGAGTTTAAACTAGAGACTGCCATGTGTGCGTAGATAGAGTATGTCAACATACTGTATTCTCAAACAGACAGAAATGTAGCCTGGACAATTTATTTTCTATTATTGTAGAGGCTGTGTTCATCTGCTTTGCTGATGCCAGCTCATCATATACCCAAATACCAACATATTAATGAGGGAACTTTGATTGATTATTGCTCTTTTAATCATTGCAAGGTCTTTTAAGTCTGAGTTATGGGTTCCAGAAAATGTCTCTTGTTTGTTTGTCTTTACTAGTTATTGATGATCCAAAAGTGACTCTACTGCTTAGATATCAGACTTGGAATGTAGAGAGCAGATGGTGCTGCAGAACACAATACTGTATCATCAGCAAAACCATTTCTTAATAGCTTCTACTGTAATGTCCCATGACCCCATACTTCCTTCTCAGGATTCTGATATCTGGGTGAAGTAGGGAACCCATTTCATTATTTAACCATCTAATGTCTCTGCAGCACATTTTCTAAATGTAATTGGGCAGCTGGCAATGTTCACAGCATATTACACCAAAGCACTTTACTCCTTTGTAATTGGTAGATTGATATTGCACACGGTGGTTATCTCTTTGGAGTAATTGCTATAGCGAGTATCAATCATTTCATACAGCCCCTTTAATAACATATAGAATTTGAACCGATCGTAGTATATATACAGCAAAACTAAATCACCCACAACCATTTGTTACTCTTACCAGGCATGTTGGTCTTTATCCAAAGTACTACTGTTTTAACACAGAATAGAGTTTTTCCTCCAAGAGAAGCTTCCTCTAATGTAAAATAAACAGAGGGGTTTTTAATTAGGTAGTAGGAGTGCTGGTGCCTGTGTATGTTTAATATAATAATTCCCTCATGGAGGATTCATCTGCCAGCCCCTTCCTCGTTCTAGTTTTCTCATCTCTGTATCTGTGCATCTAGCACATCAAAGCCCCATTAGCGACAAACACAATCGACAGCAGCATTATGGGTTGGCAGGAATTCTAGTACTCCTTAGATGACACCTCGTCGTACTGTGTTTCAAGTCAACTTCAGAGGGAAGCCGGGAAAGTGGTCAGCCCATCTTAAATTACACTGGAACAAAACAGCAACGTGCATTCTCATACAGCGTCCCCAACAAATTCACGAGACATGTGCCATAGCATTGGTTCCATCGGTCTCATCCAGTATTCACTTTGGACGGTTCATAGTAGTTTCAGTTTTCTACATCCCTTCGCCAGTGAAGGATCTTGTTAGAATCATTTTTGCTTTGTTTTGATCTCCTGTCTAAAACACATTCACAGGTTGTCAAATCTGCATTACAATGAGCATCAACACATGAGGGAGTGATAGAGAGGCATGTCTGCAAGCTTTTGCCAGGCGTCACTGTCAAACTGACCAGATTGAGCAACAACTGAGGAAGCTAGCTAAATCCATAGAAACGGTGTGCCTGTCAGGCCACAGCTGTTCAAGCCTACTTGATTGGAAAACGGATAGACGTGTGTTTCCAGATGTTGGTGTTTACTTTTTGCAATCCATTCATTTTAAACCTGAGCAGCTGTTGGTATCATTTGTACCATAATATTGGCCATTTCAAATGCCAAGCTAGCAGAAAACAAACAGCATAGACTTCCTAAAACCATAGACACTAGCCTTGTAATGTATCCTTCATGTAGACGTTTTTTGGTTGCTTTGTCCCTTCCTTTGGTGTTGGTGGACTTTTAAATATCCTGCTAAGCCTTGCTTTTTAAAGTATATTTAGAAATAATTATGTCTTTCTCCTTTAGCCAGAGGTAGAGCTCAGTCAAAAAGGATTCATAATAGATCTTTTTTATGTAGTTCTAGATATGTGCTTTCCTCATTCACAGTGACTATTAGATATGAAAGTTTGTTATTGTGAATGGCATATCCTCTGACAAGTCAAAGGTATGTTTTGGTGTTCCTCAAGGCTCGGTTCTGGGCCCATTATTGTTCTCACTATATATGCTGCCTCTGGGTGATGTAATCCGGAATCACAATGTCAACTTTCACTGTTATGCTGATGACACACAGTTATATATTTCAATGAAGCATGAAGAAGCCCCAAAATTAGCTACTTTGGAAGCATGCGTTTCAGATATTTGGAAGTGGATGACAGAACTTCTTGCTTTTAAACTCAAGACAAACAGAAATGCTTGTTTTAGGACCCAAGAAACAAAGAGTTTTGTTAGCAGATCTCACTGTGAACCTCGACGGCTGCATGGTCGTATCCCAAAAAACTGTACCCTTGACCCTGACGTCTCCTTTGAAGAAAATATAAAATATGTCTCAAGAGTTGCTTATTTTCATCTTCGAAACATTGCAAGAATCTGCAACTTTTTATCAAAACTGATGCAAAACAACTAATCCATGCCTTTGTTACTTATAGACTAGGTTACTGCAATGCTCTACTTTCCAGTGACCCTGACAAATCAATAAATATACTTCAGTTAGTGCTGCACACGGCTGCTAGAATCCTAACTAGAACAAAAAAATTTGAACACATTACTCCTGTACTAGCCTCTTTACACTGACTGCCTGTTAGGGTTAGGGCTGATTTTAAGGTTTTATAGTTAACCTATAAATCAATACATGGACTTGCTCCTACTTACCTCACTGAAATGATCCAGCCATACATACCTACACGTAACATACAATCGCAAGATGCAGGCCTTTTAATTGTATCTAGAATCTCTAAACAAACAGCCGGGGGCAGAGCCTTTTCTCATAGAGTTCCACTACTGTGGAATAATCTGCCAATTAAGGTAAGAAATGCAAACTCAGTGCAAACTTTCAAGTGTCTACTAAAGACTCATCTCTACAGCACGGTCTATGATTAGGTGCAGCCTTGCCCAGGGGCGTGAAGGTGACCAGAAAGGCTTGATACTGTCCACCCTTGCTGTCTTGCCAGGTGGGCTCTCATCGCAGAGTCACTGGCTTGTTGTTGTTTCTCTGTTGCGCACTTGTGCAATTGGGCTGTACTCTGCTGGCAATACTCTGCCCTCATTCAGGGTGGTTGCGGTTGGTGGGTGTCCCTTTGGTTGTTGCTTGGCAATGTGGGTGGATTGATTTCCTGTCTGTTGGGCCCTGTCCCGGGCCTCCCCCAGATAGGGCCACAGTGTCCCGGGACCCCCCCCCCCCCTTGTCTTAGTCCCAAGGTTTTATGCTGCTATATTATTGTGCTGGGGGAGTAGGGTCAGTTCTCCTTCTCCTTGTTGATATGAGGAATGCATTTTCTGAATTTTCTCCTGTTTTGAACTTAGGGGGGCATGAGGGCCTGGCTCACACCTGAGGAGTACCTGGCTTGGGGGACCCGCTGCTGTCCCTGTCCAGAGTCTTCTTGGTTGTGTTGCAGATCGAGACAATGCCTGATGATTTCAGCTGCCACTGTGCTGACACCTCCCCTTCCCCCGTGTTGTCCCTGTCCTTGTCCATCTGATCATGCTTCCGACCAGGACTAACTTTAAATAGACTCTACATTTAATAAATATTACAATTGTAATCTTAATATGTTCACCTGGCACAGCCAGAAGACGACTGGTCACCCCTCTGAGCCTGGGTCCTCTCTAGGTTTCTTCCTAAATTCTGGCATTCTTAGGGAGTTTTTCCCAGCCACTGAAATTCTACACTACTGTTGTTTGCTCCTTGGGGTCTAAGGCCAGGTGTTTTGTAAAATCACTTTGTGACAACTGCTGATGTAAAAAGGGCTTATAAATACATTTGATTGATTGATTGACAGTTATTGTACATTCTAGTGCGTGTCGAAACGGCAAACTCTCAATAACTTTACTTTCAGTCAGTCCGGTCACAAGGATCATGAAAAAAACTAATGGACCAAGGCTCTTCATATACAGTCATTTGTTTAAAATGCATTTGTTTTGGTTATGACATGTTCAATCAAAAGTTTAAAACACTACTGTGTTTTGGTTGCATGGGCTTCGTCAGTTAGTAAATACATGTATTTCCTAATATGGATACCATATATGGTAAGGTCATTGAGCTGGAGCTGTATCAGGACATTAAGAACTGTCTGTGGGTTTCCTGATGCACATTTTAAGCTGCTGCTGACTTGCAGAACATTGGCAGTATCCATGTCAAGTACTGTGGTATGTGTTCTGGCTGTTGGAGTTTGCAATGATGTGTTCCATTATTGATGGACAGGAGATGGGCAGAGCAGAGATTCTGGGAACTGAAAGTAATAAGCAACTCTTGAGACATAAAGCTGTTCCCCAAAGTAAACATCAGAGGAGGCTACTCATGAGAAAACCACTTTTGATTGGGATTTGTAGTAGTTTTATTGATACAGGCCCAGAGAGGGAGGCAAGCTGCCATGTAAGTGAATGATTCCTGAAATCCTAGGGAGGGAGAGTTGGGTACAGAGGCGGAGGGTCAGAAATGTTGTTAAGAAGGGACCCAGGCACAGATTAGTCTACTTTGTCCGAACAGATTTTCACCACCTATAAGGCTTTAGATTTGTTACTTTTCCTCACATGCACACAACCACTGTTTGAAGCCATGTGCATTCATTAATTATATCGACGTCCCAAATTCTGACAGCTTTATTTGTAGAAGCTTCATCCGTTGCTTCAGAGAAAAAGTATTAGAGGGAACCCATTAAGATAGGCATGAATCAGCATCAGTAGAACAAGTCCCGCTTAAGCCTGCAGGACTGACAAGTTTTCACAATGCAGTAATTGCCCTTACCATTCACTTGCCGCGTAGACTGCCGTATGATGTATAAGAGTTGGAGTCAAAGGGATTAGCCACCTTGGGAAATTATTTAGTATCTTCATCAGCACAGTGAACACATAAAACAAATCAACGCAAACGTCCTAAAGCATCACAGCAAAGGTGTCGCCCCCCCCCCCCCCCAATCAATTTGTATTTATAAATTAGAGGACTCATTTCCCCTGCCCAAAGGTACAGTATTACATGCAGTAAGTGTACGCTGTGAAATAGATCCCTTGCACTTTCCTGCGTTGATCATTGCCAGAGCAACGTTTTGCCTTGAGCATTACATCGCAACATATCCCTCTCAAACACCATTGGCCACATTCCCCTGGGATGTGGATGGAGGCAGCGAAAGCTAAACCAAAAGCAAGGCCCAGTAGGCTTGTGGTGATATTAAGAATAAAACTGAGTGTCAGCGCTGACCACTGGGATATTTGACCTCCAAGTCTTGGGAACATTCTAAGGAGGGTTTTAAAGATCACTCAGAGTACCTACATTTGGTTTCCTAATGTTATGTCACTAATCGAGGATTGTTTTTATTTTATTTTTTCTGGTGCTATCTCCAAATGCCATGGGTTTAGCTTGCGTGTCACAAGTTTGACTCAAGTCATGGTACAAATATTCTAAATGCTTATCACTCAGCTGCTTACAAAGTAAGGAAACCAATGTGCCATTTAGCTGACCTATCCCTTTAAGGTCTCACAGAGGATGAGTCATCGCTGGCCACACATCCAGTGTCCATCTACCCTTTCCATCAGGGAGAGAGAGAGCATTGCCATTGTGGTGAGAATAGATCACAACCTGTCCTGCTCTGTCCCTTAAAAATATATTAATTCCTGTGCTGCACTGAACCACCAGGGGACAGTGAGACAAATGGGCTTTACCCAAAACACAAGTCATAACAAGCCGCAGGTTGAAGCTCAGGTTGGTGTTAAAAATCTATGAGGCTAACTGAAGGATATTTCATCAGAGGGGTTTGTCCTTTTCGGTTTAGTCTTCTTCTTTTGCACATTCTGCGGTCTGTATGAGACATTAAATGTCACAGGTGTTTAACAACAGGACTCTGTGAAGCCATTTCACCCTTAAAATGGTGCTCTTTTCTCTCTGCGACTGTGTTACTCTCCACGGTCACCTTACCTTTTCAAGGTCCTGTAGGGCGTCAATCAGTAGTACGTGTTGGGAAATAAGGATGTTGCTGATGTGGAGAGCGGGGTGTGCTAAGAGGACCAGAGAAAGGGGGATTGGGGCCCTGTGGCAAAAGGCATTGCTCACTTATTCACCATATTGTTAGAAGGATCGTCAGAGGAGCCTAAACCAAGTGTTCTCTCTCTATTCCAAGACTATCTAGGCCACAGTCACAAAGCAGACCTCATTCAGAGCCCAGAGTCTCTCATCTCTCTCGCTCGCTCATCCTCTATATCTCTCACGGCGGCTTCTCTCTTACACTCTTTTTCTCTTTCATTCTCCCCTCTGCTTCTCCTGGCTCATTTGTCTTCATGGCCTGATTATTTCAGCCTGTTTCTTAGACACTTCCAGCCCGATAACCTTCCTCTGTGTTCTTTTGTCCCAGTAAGTACAGTACTGGCCTGGCAGTGCAACGTGGCCCATGTCTTTGGCTCTGTCACAATGTTCCTAGGACTCAGGATTTGGCCAGGTCCCCAGTCAGCTGTCTTGGGCATACTTGAGCCATTCTTAAAAGTATTTCTTTCATAACTTCCTGTTTATACTTATTATGTGTTTTTTCTCTGTTTGCACTCCTTTTAATATATATTTATCAGAAGACAGGTGGAGAACTCTGTCTAGTACCACACATTGCTATTCTTTCACCCACTTGCGTTTGTCTCATTAATGTTTTAGTCGAGTTCTTAGTCTACCCAGTGAATGATTTTTACATACTTTTTTGCAGGTTGCTTGCGTGCTCTGATTTTGAATTTCCCAAACGTATCTAGTGAGACACGTGCTGTATTTGGTGAAACATTCATATGAAAGGTTCTCTTGCCTTCTTTCTCTCTCCTTCCCTCCCTTTGTTCTGTGATACCATTACCTCACGGGCATCTGAGTCATTCCATTGAAGGCCAAGTGTCTGTGGGTTTTCGCTCAAACCTTGTATTTGATTGATGAATTAAGTTGACTGATAACTTAAGAACTCCCTGCACCTGGTTGTCTGGGTCTTTACTGGAAAGCAATTAAAAAGAAATACTAGAAACCAACCGACACTAGGCCTTTTCTAGGAATTAGTTTGACATCAATTCTCATTCTTCTGCTCTGCCATGCACACCATGCTCATACCATTAGAAACCTTAACAGGTTTAATGAAACAACTATGGCCAGTGTGCTTCTGAAAAACGGTCAAGAACATTTGCTTAGCCTTATTACCCCAGGTGGTTAAATGCAATAGAACTGTGTGGTGCCCATAACATAGATACACCCTCTGGGTGTATCTAGAAGATAAGTTAACTGAAAAGACTGTAAGAAGCATTCACTTGTGAGTGGCCAACACACGGTATAGCCACTGTCAAACAATGTCTTATATAACTGTTCGGCTGTCTTACCTTTTCCGTGTGGGGGGTATAGCTACCATTACAATAATTGTCCCTGAACCCTGTCACCATCATAGTCATTCCTTTGAAAAAAAAGCTAAGAACCTGATCCTGGAAAATACAGGTGTAAAATGATTTCAGTTGTCCAATTGTATCACTCTGTCCTTACAGTTAAATCTGAAGGTGAACGCTCTTTCACTCTCCAAACGTTCATACGGCTCAGATGCTGACTCCACATCTGACCGTTTACCTGTCACTATATGAAGGGGTGAGCGTACCTGGAAACGGCTCACATCTCAGTCATGGGGTCTACATAGGCTCCAATACCACAGTCCTCACACTGGCTTCCACAGAAGGCCTTCTCTTCACCATCCACCGGATGCTTCTCTGGTAATGACAAGGAGGCGACAAAAAGTTTATGGTAATAGGAACTTGTGGACAGAACACAACCTCAACCAGTCTCAGCCTGGCCAAAGGTTTGCTATTGATTTGAAAGAGATGGAAGGAAATCCTTTGGAAATCCTCCAATGTCATGCAGTTTTCTGGCTTTAAGAGGTTATGTTTCACCCCTGAGGCTACAGATCATATCGCTGACAAAAACCTGATAGAATGTGTATTGCAGCAAGTCAGAAAATGTTTAACATGGGTCTCTACACATCACTGCCATTTTTATTTAGAAGAACCAAATCTGATCCAGTGCTTCAGTGTGAAATAGTAAACCCCTGTCAATATTTGTTTTTCTTCAATGGGGAATTTTTATTGGGACAGGAATCTTCTTAAAAACCAGACCATTTATCAAGGGATCTCAATGTTCCTTTTGATGTCAGGCCTGATACTATTGTGTGCGGCATTCAGTGTTGCAGTACTGATGTCCCGGTGAGATAGGATGGTTTTTACTGGCTCTGAACATGGTGCTCCATTTAAAGAGAGTAGGAAATTGTGCCCGGAGAAGGCAGATCAGAATTTCCCCTGAGTGTGTGGGGATCAGCTCAGAGAAATAAAGCTAGGACCAGGAAATCTGCACAGATGAAAAGGAAACAACAAAGCAGCAATAGCCTACCAGGCTTTAATGGGAATATAACAATGGATATGTAGCTGGATTTGATTTAGGAAACCACAAGGGGAGGAGTTGTTTTCTACCATCACAGATTGGAAGCCTAGAGAAATTCTGTCTGTCTGTCTCTGTCTCATTCTTTCACACACTAAGGCTTGGTGTTTTAGTAGTTGGTGTCTGTGAAGGCATTTTCTCTCTTGCTCTAAGTCTTGGCGTTTAAGAACAGACGCCTGTGGAGTTTTTCTCTCACTTTGTCGATCACTATCTTTGGCTCTAAGACTTGGTGTTGTGTAGGACACATCTGTGTAGAGATGGTGTGTGGTGGAGCGTCCAAATCCCATCCAGATCATTGTGTTGTACGTGATTTAATGTAATGTGCTTGATTAGGAAGCTTAGTCGACAAGGATCTTTCTCTGTCTACCAGCCATTTTCAATTAAGAGACATCAGTCAAAGGCTGGCTCTGTTTTCGCCTGAATTTGGCAATCACTTCCCCACATTCACTCCGTCCAACAAATGGCGGCTCATTGAGATAATGATCAGTCTTAGAGTAATGGCTCCCAATGTGCTTGTTTTCAAGTATACACTCACACCTAACACTCACGCATTCCATTTATCTACACCAGGGCACTGTCAAACCAGTAACAACCTGGTCGATCTCACCTCAAACCATGAGTCCAGTTGCATTTCCAACAATCTGGCATTCAACCAGAGTTTTTCTCAACTCAGAATTCTGGATTTGATCACCATTCAACTCATGAGTTTACATTTTAATTGAATTTGCCACATTTAAATTGAATTCTTTTGTATTACATTCAACTGTCTGAGTCATAGAACATGAGCGTAATTGAATCTGACAGGTCACACATACAGATACCAAAGAATATAGCCAGCCACTTTTCTTGAAACAGTGTTCAATTGAGGTGTGTTTCTCTGCACAGATTTCTGACACCTGACTAGTTTTACAATGCCTAGAAAGGTAGTTTTAACTGTCAGCTTATCAAATCATTTGTCATACCAATCTGTCAGTCACTAACACATTGGCATGGCACGCAACCATTAGTTGATGTATGCAATGTCTGAGCAGGGTAACTCAACCATGTTATGTTTACCTCAGTACTTACAATATCCAAGAATGCATTGTAGTAAAGTAATATTTTCTCTATGTTAAACAAAAGTAATTATGAATAATCAAAAGATAAACTGAAAACCTGATCGAGACTATCCATCTGGGTTTAAATGTCTCTGACACAACTGAGATATTCTCATAGTTGTGTGTGGAGCTGGTTGACAAGGGACCAAATACTGACCAGAATGTAATACAGAATAAATGAAGAGACCAGGTCTCTTAATTTTAATTATTCTGTTCCTCACTCAATACCTTCCTTTTCAATGTTGTTGTAAAGGAAAGAAAAAGGTGCAGTGGTCTCTTAGTTTTTCCTGGAGCTGTATATTGCAAGACCAGCACCTAGATGCAGAATTGGATAGTATATTCTGGGCATATCATTTAACTAACCATGGTAATTAGACCATGCAACATTTTTTCAGCAACTTACTGATAGTGGGGGACAGTTCTGATCACTGGCGTAACTAAGTTATGACAGGCTCCTGTGCAAATATATTTAATGGGCCCCCTCTCCCCAAATATCCCCTATCTATATTCCACACTTGGGCCTACTGTAGATCGATCTCATCCCAAGCACCAGGAATGACAGTAGCAGAAAATGTATTCCAGTGCACTGTAGCGGGAGTGGGGGAGCAGAGGACACAGAGGCAGTGCAATGCTGGAGGCATTTCTTGACACACCCAACAGCAAAAGAAATCGTGAAATTAAGGAAAAATGCAGAAACCACTGCGTCAGCGACTTCTACAGCTTGCTTCAGTACTCCGCCATGCTCGATGGCCAGTTCTTCGGTCTGTGCAGCTTAATCATATCAGTCCATAGTGGACAGATAGACATTTAGTACCATCAGAAACAGAGCTCACCTCTCGGGAGCTCCTGCCCCTGTTCATATATACACCACTATCTGCCCTGATGACGCAGCTTAGTAGGGAAGGGGCTGGCTCTGCTAGCTGCCTCCAGAATGTACCCTGCACACCTCAGCGCAAAGGAGACATTCAACACCACGATGAGTGGTCAGGATACACAGTGCTTAAAGCGTAAAATCCCTATCAGGACCACTGACTACGTAAAGCTCACAACTGGATTTGCAGTGAATAGAATAATGATAATGATCCTTTCAGTTGATACATAAATCTGACTGGAAACAGAGTCGGTAATCACAGTTGAGTAAAGGCATCCATGGAAACAAAATCCATGGAAACTGCGGGATAGTGTGAATGTTTTTATTTGTAAGAGTTTCTAATGCAATATATCACTTATTAGGTGGGCCGAAAATACCTTTAGGCAGCTGCACTTTTCTATGGCAGATAAAACCCTGAAATTACATTGGCTATCACAAAATGGTTTGATAAGATATTCAATTTCAGCTCCTTCCTTTAGGTCAAATTGATGTTAAAATAGAAGTTCACTGTACACAGTTAGCCCACAAAAGGTTGGACCCAGGGATGCTCACAATGGCATGTGTCTCTGGGACCAACCTAGGCCCAGAACTCAGGGATGCCCACAATGGCATGTGTCTCTGGGACCAACCTAGGCCCAGAACTCAGGGATGCCCACAATGGCATGTGTCTCTGGGACCAACCTAGGCCCCTTTGTGGGGAACAGGGGAAATCCAAACACTACAGATTAATGTCCACAAAATCATGTGTTAAGTTACATTCCAGTTTGCTCAGAGTTTCACACCTCTCCCGGTGAGCTCAGGAGAATGATGCTGATGGCCCACACCTGGTGTTCCAGCTCTTTAGAGAAGCAAATGTTATGCAGAACCCCTGGTTAACACTCCATCACCAAGGGTCTGTTGGGGACTTTGTGGGGCCAGACGCGCCTCTTTGTCGAATACACTTCCACTCTTCCTCAATAGACATTTCTCATTACACTACATTAGACCTACATTTTTGAACGGACTAGCCTTATGTCAAAAGCTAGCTCAGTTTGTTAAATATTAACAAATGGCCGTAAGTACAGTATACCACCACCTATAAATCCGTACCAGATATGTATGTCAATGTACATGTAGCTTTCTGCCTGATTGGAGACTGTTTATTTACATCCGGTTTCCAGGAAAGTTGTGAGGCTGCTTAAAATGCTAATAAAAACTGACTGCAATTAACATTTATCTCTGTACTTAATTGTTAATAGTACAAAGACAACATATCAAATGTTGAAACAGAGAAATTCAAAAAAGTTGGGATGGCATGTTTACCACAGTGTTGCATCACTTCTTTTAACCAGACTCTGTAAGCGTTCAGGATATGAGGAGTCCAATTGCTGTAGTTTTGAAAATAAAATGGTATTCCCATTATTACTTGAAATGTTGTTCAAAAGCTGTTCAAAAGTTTGGGGCCTCCTTTGTAGTATATTTATTTTCATAAAGCACCAAATGTTTTCACTGGGTGACAGTTCTGGACTGCAGGCAGGCCAGTTAAGCACCTGGATTATTTTACTATGGAGCCACGGTGTTATAATACGTACAAAATGTGGTTTGGCATTGTCTTACTGAAATAAGCAAGGCCTTCCCTGAAAAAGACGTCATCTGGATGGCATCATATGTCACTCCAAAACTTGTATATAGTTAGGTCCGGAAAAAATTTAATACTGACACAAGTTTTGGTTATTTTGGCTGTATACCCAATATAAATTCAAGTTACAGTTAACTAATGAATATGCTTATGGCATATGCAGTCTCACAGCTTTAATTTGAGGGTATTCACATCCAAATTGGAGGAAGGGTTTAGGAATTACAGCTCTTTAATATGTAGCCCCCTCTTTTTCAAGGGACCAAAAGTAATTGGCCAGTTGACGCAAAAGTTGTTTCATGGACAAGTGTGGGCTATTCCTTTGTTATTTCTTCATCAATTGAGCAGGTAAAAGGTCTGGAGTTGATTCCAGGGGTGGCATTCACATTTGGAAGGTGTTGCTGTGAACCCACAACATGCGGTCAAAGGAGCTCTCGATGCAAGTGAAACAGGCTGCAAAAAGAATAATCCATCAGAGAGTTTGGTACATTCTGAGAAAAAATAACCCACTGGCTCTGCAACACAAAAAGGCCTGGACATCCACGGAAGACAACTGTGGTGGCTGATTACAGGATCCTTTCCATGGTAAAGAAAAACCCCTTCACAACATCCAGCCAAGTGAACTACACTCTCTAGGAGGTAGGCATATCATTATCTAAGTCTACCATAAAGAGAAGACTTCACCACAAGGTGAAAACCATTCCTAAGCCTCAAGAATAGAAAGGCCAATTTAGACTTAGCCAAAAAACGCCAGCCGAGTTTTGGAACAGCATTCTTAAGACAGATGAAACTAAGATCAACCTCTACCCGAATGATGGAAAGATAAATGTATGGAGAAGGCCTGGAATTGCTCATGATCCGAAGCATACCACATCATCTGTAAAACACGGTGGAGGCGGTGTGATGGCACGGCCATGCATGGCTTCCAATGGCACTGTGTCACTAGTGTTTCTTGATGATGTGACAGAAGACAAAAGCTGCTGGAGGAATTCTGAAGTGTATAGGGATATATTGTCTGCTCAGATTCAGCCAAATTCAGTGAAGTTGATTGGACAGCCCTTCACTTTACAGATGGTCAGTGACCCAAAACATACTGCGAAAGCTACCCAGGACCTAACTGTATATTGTTCAGCTTTAATCGTGCCTTCAAAGTTGTGCAAGTCACCCATGCCATGTGCAGTAACGCATCCCCCTACCATGCTGGCTTTGAACTGTGGGCTGACAAGAAGCCGGATGATCCCTCTTCTCTTTAGTCTGGAGGACACAATCCCGAAAATATTTCCATGATTGTCCATGATTCCCAAAAATAATTTCAAATTTTGATATTTCAGACCACAGGACAGTTTTCCTATTCGCATCAGTCCATCTTTAATGAGCTTAAGCCCAGAGAAGGCGATGGCGGTTCTGGATCTTGATACATGTTTTCTTCCACACACACATGCACCCAGCCATCTACGTAATGTAAAAGAAAATGTGATTCATCAGACCAGGCCACCTTCCATTGCACCGTGGTCCAGCTGTGATGCTCTAGCGCCCATTGTAGGAGTTTTCGGCAGTGGACAGGGGTCAGCATGGGCACCCTGACTGGTCTGGGGCAACGCATATGCAACGGTGAACTAGTCTTTAGGTCTCCTCACAGATGTTGAATGAGGTTGAGGTCCGGGCTTTGGCTGGGCAACTCAAATACATTCACATATTTGCCACAATGCCAATCCAGCGTTGTCTTGGATGGTTGTCCTGTTTGAAGATGAATCATTGCCCCAGTCCAAGTTCCTGTATGCTCTAAATACTGTTTTCTTCAAGGACCCCAGAGTTTTTCTCCTTTCATCTTAGCCTCAATCCTGAACAGTCTCTCAGTCTTTGCCACTGAGATCAATCCCCATAACATGAAGCTCCTTCCACCAAGCTTCATTGGAGATGCCAGATAATGCGTGTTACCCTATTTTTAGGAGATGAAGCGCTGGGCATTCAGAACTTATAGTAATATTTTGGTCCTTTCGGACCAGAGTATCTTCTGACTTATGCTCTCACTCATTAAGGCAGCATGTCATATGCCTTTTACTCAGGAGTGGCTTCCATCAGGTCTGCCTACCATAATAGCCTGATTGATGGAATGCTGCAGAGAGGATTGTCCTTCTGGCAGGTTCTGTCTTCTCTGCAGAGAAACTCTGAAGTGTGATTTATCTCTCCCTGTCAATCCTCATTGACCTTGTATGGATCAGGAGTCCATACTCAGCTCTTCTATCACCGTCTGGTTTGCAAATGCACCATCCACTCTAAGGGCAAACAGTCATGTCCAGTCTGCATGGACGACAGTGTTGTGTGTGTCAAGACCATAAGTCAAGACCAATACCGGAGCAAATCAAGTCTGAGTCAACTGACTATGGTGAATAGGTATAAGACCAAGTAAGGACTGAGACCAGAATTATACAATTCCAATGTGCAATTCTGTGATAATAAATGTATCAGAAAGCTAATATATAATCTCTAAATATAAAGTCTAAATATCTGTGCTAGGATTTTTGAAGAATATATAGGTTATTTCCCAATGAGTACTCAATTGGCAGCTGGTGTGCAGTTATATTTGGAAACTCAATGATTTAGCTTTTCGTATTAACAATCAGGCTAATTTGCCTGCGTTTACCTAGGCAATTTAGGTATTTTTTACTTTGTTTTGACCAATCAGATCATCACTAAACAGGGATATTGGACCCCTCTGGTGTTCGTGATTGCTGACATCTCAATTAGAGAAGATAGAAATCTGTGCATATTGTGTATAGGCAAATGGGGATGCCAGAGTTACATAGCGCTGCTGTTACCGTGTCAACCTATTTTTTCTAGAAAGATCGGAATTATCGTGGCCTGATTGTAACACGGCTGTTCTCAGAATGAAATGTGTAGCTGAAAACAAGTGTAAATGTACCGCAGTTTGAGACCATGGCAGTCAGTACGTGGTCTTGGAAGTAAGACCAGTGTCTAGAATGTGCACGACTCCAGGTCAAGGAAACGCCTATGAATGAAAATACCTCTCCCTTGAATACCTGCGTTCCTAAAAAGTTCCTCTGTCTGACCCAAAACTACATTCTGTACAGTTTCTTCCCCACCACCCAGCCACCTGATCCATATTGAGACTAAAACTATTGATCTATGCTGTACCTTTCTGCATTGTCTCCTGGTAAGTGTACAGGTTGGGGCGCAAATTTATTGGGGGACAGGGGGTTCATGCCATTTACCCTGACCCTCCCAAAATAAAACATAAACTTACACACTTGTGTACAGGTATATGAGCTAGCAAGTAACTTTGGTTTAATTTCAATTATGAAATTGATGCTAATAGTATTTTGCTAAAATTTGTCAGCACATTAATTGTGCTTTTTCTTCTGGATAAAGGCATGTTCATTGTTTATGTTGGTTATAGATTCAGTTTTCACACTGGATGCAAATGGTCAGCATGTTATTGCGCCTGTGAGTTCTTGTGACGTTAGTGTGTATTTGGTGTGTCCCTGAGTGTTTGTCTGTTTCTTGGAGCTGACAGGATGCTGAACCCTGACCCCTGGCCTCTGTCCTAGGTACTCGTTCCAGGACGAGGAGGACATGTTCATGGTGGTAGATCTGTTGCTGGGAGGAGACCTGCGCTACCACCTCCAACAGAACGTCCATTTCAATGAAGATGCTGTGAAGCTCTACCTGTGTGAGATGACCCTGGCCCTGGACTACCTGCAGAGCCAGCACATCATTCACAGGTTTGTAGAAACATCATTCCCTGGTATGGATGTCTTAGTAGAAACATCATCCACGGGTGTAGACGTCTCAGTAAAAACACAAACAAGCTAGCATGCCAAATCTGGCAGTCTGACACAATTAGCTCACCCCAAGGCTAAAGTAACACCACAGCTATCGTATGGGCTAGAACACTGATACATTATCCACAGGTATGGGCTAGGATGCATGAATGCAGCGCTGCACTTAAGCATCCTTTTTTGTGATGGCTACAGCAATACACACAACAGAAACACCATTCACTAGTTCAACAACTCCCTTTTCATTTGCACAAGGTCAAGTTGTGTGTTTGTTTACTCTAGGCTTTCATTACTCTGCTAACAGCATAAACATCATCTTAGCTTTGGCAGTACCGTTGTTCGGGTGACTAACGGCATTAATCTGTCTTCACTTAAAGTCACCTTGTTTTCCAATAACTTGATGAAAATAGCATAGGCAGCACATCAGTTTGTAATAGCTTTCTTAACACAGTTAAATCCACTTTTCAGGATTAGTCGGGTTTATACCTTTCAGTTACAGTGTGATTCTTACGCTGACAGTAATCAGCAGGCCAGAATAGACTGTAATCCACCATTCTGATTCCAATAAACAGGAAGTAATAGCATATTTTATTTGTCCAACCTCCCCGCCCCCCATTTCATCATGGTTTCCAATTTCTGATCGTGGCTGTCTCCAGGCAGGCTGAAGAGTCAAAGATAGGGACTTGTTTCTTCAGATGCAGCACCCACCAGGCTCTGCTGTTTCATATCACAACTCTTGTTGAACGATAAAGTATGTTGGGATGTTCAAATGTTCAGATGACGACTTCGGTGGCTAATGACAAACATTGAACTTGCTGGTCCTAAACTTGCCTGAAGGAGTCGCCAAAGCATGATATGGCAACACTTTTGGACATCCCTCTCATCAGCTCTGCCAGTGGGCAAAGCACTGCCCTTTTCCGGGATACCCTGTCCAGTCAAGACTTTATCTGGGCCTCATGACCCTCCCTGTCTTAGACACACCGCAATGACACAATGTTAAAAGCTTAGGGTTGCTTTCCTTTTGCCTCAGACCAGGGTATAAGATGTAATTGTCTGTTATTCTTCTTTTCCTGATAATTCTTATACTGGAAATAATGCCATGTTTGTCGACACCCAGCACGATGCTTTTGCCTTCTGTTGCTTTTACCGCTTCTTCCTACCTCCATGACTACTCCTTTTATGGATGTCATGCCTGGTGCCCCTAGCCCCTCCCTATCCCTGCTCCCAGCTCCAGAGACAAACATTGGCCAATTTCAATGTCAAGGGGGTGATGAATGGCTTGTGATAGGCAACGTAATGAGTCATCATGAACATTTGTCATCTGTCTTGAGTGTCCTCGGGCAGAGTGGACAGTCCTTCATACCTCCTGTCACTCTCCCAGCTCCAACACTTAATGTGTGACCCGAATGGCTACGTAGGGTATTTCACGCTGTAGCATAGAGGTAACCGGCATGTTCTGAAATGATAATGTAGGCTACGGTATGTTAGGCTCATTTGAACTTCAAGTGTGTTTTAATGTACTTCAAGTATGTTACTGGGGAGTTATGTAGCTGTAAAGATCTTCATCAGGTTCCGAAACTAAATGGAGTAAGTTTGACCAGTAGTCTGTTGTTGTTGCCTAATATTATTGTTTGTATAAGCAACACAGCATTCCTCTTTCATTCAAGCTTTTAGTTTTCTGAACATAGTCCGGGTGTCTGGGTTCCTGTAATTGTTACAATCGATCATCTTCTTTTCCGAGTGACTTGCATTTGTGAACTTTTGTTTGAATTGCTGAGTGCAGTGTTGGTGCTGTATAGGAAAATATACAGGTCCCAGTAGGCCTAAAACTCTTCCTTCGCTGAGAGTCACAAAATGTTGTAACCTTTATTTCAAGGCTTGATCCTTAAGTGCAATGAACTGTGTGGCTCCATGTGTTCTGGCAAGTGTATGTCTTGCATTTGTGTTGTCAACTACACACATGCACACACTTGTCCTTTCTTAAGTTGCCCATATTTTTTTCTCTCTGTCAACTTGATGAAGTGCAACACCATTATCTAAATACCAATCAGCTTAGTTGGAAAAAGATCCAGTGAGATTGCCAAAGTGTCCATGTTATTTATGTATTTTATATATATATATATATATATATATATATATATATATATATATATATATATATGTATGTATGTATGTATGTATGTATGTATGTATGTATGTATGTATGTATGTATGTGTGTGTGTGTGTGTGTGTGTGTGTGTGTGTGTGTGTGTGTGTGTGTGTGTGTGTGTGTGTGTGTGTGTGTGTGTGTGTGTGTGTGTGTGTGTGTGTGTGTGTGTGTGTGTGTGTGTGTGTGCGTGTGTGTGTGCGCGCGCGTGTGTGTGTGCGCGCGCGCGTGTGTGTGTATGTGTGTGTGTGTATGTGTATATATATATATGTGTGTATATATATACATACATACAGTGTATGTAGCTTGTTCATTCCCTCTCAATCTCTCTGCACGCTATTATTCAGAACAACAATATAAATGTTGTTGGTTTACATTCTCCAAATGCCTTGGATTTTTATGATAATATAGTTTTCAGAAATACATTGTAGCGCACATAGAAATATAACTTCTAACCTATTACTAGTCGTGACAATGTGGTTTTGGAAATATGGTCTAATCTATTTCTAAGGGTTAGGGTTAGTGGATAGTCACATTTAGAAAAGGGTTAATGCCCTTTCCAGTTTAAGCATAATACTGTATGGGCCATTCAAGTCTAAATAAGTTCAGTCCAATATTGTAAAACCACTAATTGGTGTCCATTGTTAGTCAATAGCCATTCATCACATGTAAATGATATCTACATTATGCATCAGCATGCTGTTCAGTGGTGGTTATGCTTCTCCACCCAAACCATTTTCCATACAGTGTTACATTTTCAAAGGCCCTGTCAGTTATAGGATGACTCTGGTGTAAAGGAAAGGTTCCCCTTACCATCAATCCCTGAGACTGTTGCAAAATAAGCTGTTTTCTGCTTTTAACTGTTCCACGGTGAGCTAGATGCTCCTATTGCTCATCTATATTTCTCTGGATCTGACATGATTAGCTTGGATTGAGTTGCTACAGAAGAATCTCCTAGATCCCTTAATAGACAGCAATATCTATTACTGGGTGCGATTAGACAATGTTCTCTGAAATATGAAGTATTTGATACACTGCCGATTTTGCAGGTTTTCCCACTTACAAAGCATGTAGAGGTCTGTCATTTTTATCATAGGTACACTTCATCTGTGAGAGATGGAATCTAAAACAAAAATCCAGAAAATCACATTGTATGATTTTTAAATAATTAATTTGCATTTTATTGCATGACATAAGTATTTGATCACCTACCAACCAGTAAAAAATTCTGTCTCTCACAGATCTGTTAGTTATTCTTTAAGAAGCCCTCCTGTTCTCCACTCATTACATATATTAACTGCACCTGTATGAACTTGTTACCTGTATAAAAGACACCTGTCCACACACTCAATCAAACAAACACACTCCAACCTTTCCACAACGGCCAAGACCAGAGAGCTGTGTAAGGACATCAGGGATAAAATTGTAGACCTGCACAAGGCTGGGATGGGCTACAGGACAATAGGCAAGCAGCTTGGTGAGAAGGCAACAACTGTTGGCGCAATTATTAGAATATGGAAGAAGTTCAAGATGACGGTCAATCTCCCTCGTTCTGGGCATCCATGCAAGATCTCACCTCGTGGGGCATCAATGATCATGACGAAGGTGAGGGATATGCCCAGAACTACACGGCAGGACCTGGTCAATGACCTGAAGAGAGCTGGGACCACAGTCTCAAAGAAAACCATTAGTAACACACTACGCCGTCATGGATTAAAATCCTGCAGCGCACGCAAGGTCCCCCTGCTCAAGTCAGCACATATCCAGGCCCGTCTGAAGTTTGCCAATGACCATCTGGATGATCCAGAGGAGGAATGGGAGAAGGTCATGTGGTCTGATGAGACAAAAATTTAGCTTTTTGGTCTAAACTCCACTCGCCGTGTTTGGAGGAAGAAGAAGGGTGAGTACTACCCCAAGAACACCATCCCAACCATGAAGCTTGGAGGTGGAAACATCAATCTTTTGGGGATGCTTTTCTGCAAAGGGGAGAGGACGACTGCACCGTATTGAGTGGAGGATGGATGGGGCCATGTATCGCAAGATCTTGGCCAACAACCTCCTTCCCTCAATAAGAGCATTGAAGATGGGTTGTGGCTGGGTCTTCCAGCATGACAACGACCCGAAACACACAGCCAGTGCAACTAAGGAGTTGTAAGAAGCATCTCAAGGTCCTGGAGTGGCCTAGCCAGTCTCCAGACCTGAACACAATAGAATATCTTTGGAGGGAGCTGAAAGTCCGTATTTCCCAGCGACAGCCCCGAAACCTGAAGGATCTGGAGAAGGTCTGTATGGAGGAGTGGGCCAAAATCCCTGCTGCAGTGTGTGCAAACCTGGTCAAGAACTACAGGAAACGTATGATCTCTGTAATTGCAAACAAAGGTTTCTGTACCATTGCAAACAAAGGTATTCTTACAAATATTAAGTTCTGCTTTTCTGATGTATCAAATACTTATTTCATGCAATAAAATGCAAATTAATTATTTAAAAATCATACAATGTGATTTTCTGGATTTTTGTTTTAGATTCCGTCACTCACAGTTGAAGAGTACCTACGATAAAAATGACAGACTTTTACATGCTTTGTAAGTGGGAAAACCTGCAAAATCGGCAGTGTATCAAATACTTGTTCTCCCCACTGTAACGTGTGTGTGTATATATATATATATATATATGGAGCTTTGTGTGTATATATACAGCTCCAGAAAAAAAAAATATATTCCTTTTTCTTTCCTTTCCGAAAAAGTTGAAAAGGAAAGTTTTGAATGAGGAACAGAAGCGTTCAATTTGCTGTGGTCTCTTAATTTTAACCATTTTGTTCCTCACTCAGAACACTCCTTTTCTACGTTTTTGGAAAGAAACGAAGAAGGTGCAGTGGTCTCTTAATTTTTCTGGGGTTGTGTATATATATATACACACACACACATATACATATATATATATACGCACACAGTACTAGTCATAAGGTTAGACATACCTACTCATTTAAGGGTATTTCTTTAGTTCAGATTTTCCACAATGTAGAACGATAGTGAAGACCTCAAAAATAAGAATAATTGTGGAGACCAAGTTCGACTGCAAATTTACTCATCCTGCCATCAACTTTTCTAACCCTGACACAGATGTTTTACTGGATGATGCCATATCCAATCCCTGGGTATCTGTGGCTGACTCTTGCTGTATATACAGGCTGCACGCTGTGGGTTTGTGACAGGAGAATACTATTATTTTGGTGCACCAACTGTGTTAAGAAGTGTCTCCTAGCAACAGTTTGCTGCTGCCATGATGCCAAAGGAATGTGTCCAAGCAAAGTCCCCAATGAATTGAGAAATGTTCTCTTTATTCTCTGGGTTTTTTGCAAAAGACAATCTTAAACACTTTACAACTATTTAAATGTTCCTCTATAGGAAAGGCTTAGGAGGTAAAATTTCACCTTGCGCTTGTAATTTGTTTGCTTCATGTCTAGGAATCTCGGTTGATGGCATATTTGTCACATCAAGGAAGAAAAGCATTCAGTGACCATAGTTTTATGTATGAAATTACCAAGGGGGTCGATTTGGCAGTATTTTGATTTATAGGAATGAAACCAGTTAACAACAAATGTGTTGAAGTGTATGAGTGCATTTCTTTAATCATATAGCCACTTTGACGATGTAGGGGTTTACATATGGGAAATCTTTTCATTTCCATTAAAATATCTTGAGAAATACTCCAGTTAACCACTGGCTGATGAGTTTCCTTTTTTTTCTTGCAACATAAATAGACCAGCATGGATTTCTTGGCCTTATGCTTTAGCAAATCCCTCAGGTGGCTTGGGTGTCTGCATTGCTAATTGAGATGTTTGGCTTCCTAGTTGAAAGGGCTGTGTAGGGAGAAAAACTGAATGGCGTGGAGCGGATGCCCTGGAGATTTGCAGAACTCCCTTGATGCTTCATAGGTTACTGTCCATGCTTCATAAATATGAACAACTGAATGAGAACAATACTGAATAGAGTTCAAAATAGACCTGTTTGATCACAATCAAAACCACTATGTTTGGTGAAAACTCAACACAGCCTTACACCAAAAGAACATAATCCCAACAGTCAAGCTTGGTAGTGGTAATGTCAAGATCTGGGGCTGCTTTTCCTCCTTTGGACCTGGTCGACTGTATATCATTAAGGGAACCACAAATTCTGAATCATACCAGGAGATTCTTGAAATGAATATCAGGCCATCAGTGAAGTAACTAAAGCTTGTTCGAAAATGGGTCTTTTAACAAGTCAGCAACCCAAAGTATTCATGCAAATCTACCAAATAGCTCAGGAGAAAGAAGATTCAATGTCCTGACCTTAATCCAATCAAAATGCTGTGGCAGGAATAATAGCAGTTAGTACCTACCTAACGTTCCTCAAACCTCCCTTAATTGTTTCTGTAAGGAGTGAGAAAAATCCCTCAGAAAAGATAAGAGAGACTGATTAGTGGTTGTTAGAGATCTTTACTCCAAATGGAGGTGCGACAAGCTATTAAATGACGGGGTTCACATACTTTTGCACAAATTAAATCACAAATTGGTTAAATACAAAAAGAAAATGAAAAGCAATGAACCGGCGACAGGGTCATGGGCAGCCAAGTCTCATTGATGCACGTTGGGAGCAAGGGCTGGACTGTGTGGTCTGATCCAACAGACAAGCTAATCTAGCTCAAATTGCTGAAAAAGTTAATGCTGGTATTGGGTAAGGTGTCAGTACACACAGTGCATCGCAGTTTGTTGCGTATTGGGCTGTGTAGCCGCAGACCAGTCAGGGAAAGTGCCTACAATGGGCAAGTGAGCATCAGAACTGGACCACAGAGCAATGGAAGAAGGTTGTCTTGTCTGAATCATGTTTCCTTTTACCTCACGTGGATGGCCAGGTGCATGTGCGTCACAAACCTGGAGGAACACAAAAACAAGTTCAAAGTGTTGACTTGGCCTCCACATTCCCCAGATCTCAATACAATCGAGCATCTGTGAGATGTGCTTGACAAACCGATCCAATCCACGGAGGCCCCACTTCGTAACTTACAGGACTTAAAGGATCTGCTGCTGATGTCTTGAAGCCAGATACCACAGCACACCTTCAGAGGTCTAGTTGAGTCCATGCCTCGACGGGTCAGCGCTGTTTTGGCAGCAAAAGGGGTACTTACACAATATAAAGCAGGTGGTCATAATGTAATGGCTGATTGGTGTATATCTATTTTTCCAAATATGTAAAAACAAGAAATGGAACCAGGCAAGCTTAATTCAGCCAACCCGCAATTAGACGGGATGAATGTTGTTGTCCTCACTGGATTCAAACCTGGGTCTCCTATGTGAAAGGCTGTGTATTTAACCACTATGCCACAAAGCTATACGTATGGTGAGTGTAGGTATAGCGTCTTGACAGTCGATAATTGTCACTCATTAACATCACGCTAAGTTTGAATGTTTTGCTAGACACCATTTAGCGTTGTGTTAAACTGACTAATTTTTTTTATTAAGTTTACTTCCACCACAAACACCTTCTATTAACCGTATGGCTTTTTCCACTGGCCGTTTTAACAGCGTAGTAATTGACTTATTAGTATCTACTAACTTACTACTTGGAATACTCATAAGAATTTAGCAATTGCTATCGAGACTGAAGATGAACTTCACACCGCCAAAGCAGTGGCACAACAACGCTAGTTTTTCTTTCATTCGTGAATGACATTGATACAACAACTATCAATATAGGTGACGATAACTGACTTTTTCATCAAGTGAAAAGACAAGAAAATTGTGGAAAACCCTCTACACTAGAAATAGTTGCAGTATAACCATAAGCAGTTTTATATATATATATATATATATATATATATATATATATATATATATATATATAACGTTGCTACTGAAGGTTGTGGCCTGCAAAGGTTTTGTCTATCCTGAACAAGTACTAATGCATAATTTTCTCTGAGTGCGGCGAAGCTTGAACACCGGTCCCCAGCGCGGGAGTCCACGTCTCTAACCACTTTGCTATTTAACGAGGGGTATCTAGTCAGTCAGTCAGTCACTTAGTAAGAGACATTCGCTCTAAGCAGTCCGGCATTAGCAGAGTGGCTTTCTTTTCGGGTGTTCTTGCACACACCATTTTTTGTTTAGGCAAGTTACTTTTTATGCCTTTTTATTGGTGATTAGTCAACTTTGGCAGTAGGGGCAGTTTCCTTTTTTTGGTAAATCCATGTATGACCGTATATGGCTATGATCAGCTCATTGGCTTCTACTGCCAAAGAGCATAATTGACAACCCCTCCCGCTGCTTTATGTTTTCCATTGAATTCTGTTTGAACAAGTATACAAGCAAACACTTGTTTTTGCAGGTTTTAAACTGCATTAGCTACCAAAACTAAGAAGCAATCAATCAATCAAATTTATTTATAAAGCCCTTTTTACAACAGCAGTTGTCACAAAGTACTTTACAGAGACACCCGGCCTTAAACCCCAAGGAGCAAACAACAGTAGTGTTGGATTTCAATGGCAAGGAAAAACTCCCTAAGAAGGCCGAAATTTAGGAAGAAACCTAGAGAGGACCCAGGCTCAGAGGGGTGACCAGTCCTCTTCTGGCTGTGCCGGGTGAGATATTAAGAGTCCAATTAGAATAATAAATACATTTCTCTGGGCTAAATCCATAGTCTATTTGATTCTAGACTAGGTCAGAAGTATGACCAGGTGGACAAGGACAGGGACAGCAACAGGCCCCCCAAACCAGGTACTCTGCAGGTGTGGACCAGGACCTCATCTCCTCCTAAAATTTAAAACTGGAGGAGACTGAGAAAGGTTAGAAAGGGCATTCCTCATATCCCCCAGCATACTGCTTGCTTTTGTGTAGCGCATAAGACAAGGACTCTTATGTGCTAAAAAGCTTGGGCTTGCAATAACATTTCCATTAAAGCTATTGAGTACAGAAGTAAAACGAAGAAAGAAAAGTGCTGAAAAAGATGACTATTCAAACTAGCATTACGGTTTGCATAATTGAATATGCCGGACTGCCTGTGTTAATTGGCTGTGGGCTTGGAGAGGGCTTTGCTGGTGTGTAAACACCAAGGTGGTGTTGTTTGTGTTGGTCTCTCTGCATGGGTGCCCAACATGAAAAGCATGTGTGGAGAAAAACCTGCCAATGCATCCCTGGCATTGGGAATTGAGAATATTCCCCACATTCCCATCCTTTTAGTGTTTATCTAATCTACTGGTGGAGTGATCATTACATAGGCTCACGTACATTTACGCACGGGTAGATATGTCTCACACACAACACCTACAAGGCTCAACAAGTAGATACACTCACAATCAGCTACCAATACTTTGGCTCACAATTTGTAATGACTATATATTTTTAGGAAATGATTTCTGTGTTCTCTCTGTTTCACAGGGATATCAAACCAGACAACATCTTGTTGGATGAGCAAGGTGAGGGCCCATCTTACTAGAGTTAACATTAACATGGACTCTAAATGCTAGGGGTGTGTGTGTTTTACAGTTGTCACATATGTTTATTGCTGCGGTGTGAGGAAAATCTCCAACACTTTTCAGGAATTTCAGGAGAAAATTAATGACCATATAACAATCATGAAACTTCAGAAGCTATATTGAATAGATTTATTTTGGTCCTAAGCTCATGAAAATGTCAATATATTTGAACAAATTACTGGTTTTCATCAGACAGGCATGACACGTATGCGTGTGCAAAGGGTCTCTGACTTACATTGCTGTTGTTCATGTGCACTGTGTGTGAGAGGATAATGAAGGAGAGAACCAAAGAACTAGAGTGAGAATGGGAAAAATCTCACTGTTTACATCAAAGCCATTGAGGAAAATGGTTGAAGGTGAGTGATGGGAAACGCCGTGACCCTGCTGGCTCTCCCGGTATCACCAAAGTAACAGAGTCGGAACTCGTGCGGAAGAGGCAGAATCTGTCTCGCCCTGCCGTGCCTTGGAGACATGCAGGGAGAAGCATAAGAAACGCGGTGTTCCACTTCCTTGCTGTAGTGTTAAGAAAGCTTTTAAATTATAACGCTCAGGCACACTGCTGCATGTCTTTAACAAATGTTAATGTTTAATGTATTCAAACTGAGACAGAGTAGAGGCCAGAGCTAGATGAATGACCTTGTAGCCAGCAGGTATACGTTGTTTGTGGTATCCATCACTACCATTCTGGTTGATGCACTGAATCATGTTACTGCAAAGTTATTTGTGTTCTATTTTTGGTCACAGACCATATACAGTAGATAGAAAAAGTCTACACAATCCTGTTAAAATGCCAGGTTCTTGTGATGTAAAAGAATGAGACAAAGATAAATCATGTCAGAACCTTTTTCCACCTTTTAATGTGACCTATAATGTGAACAATTTAATTGAAAAACAAACTAAAGTCTTTGAGGGGAAAACTATTTAAATAAAAATCTCAATCTAACCTGGTTGCATAAGTGTGCACACCCTTAAACTAATACTTTGAAGCCCCTTTTGATTTTATTACAGGAGTCTATTAGCATGGCACATCTTGACGTGGCAATATTTGCCAACTCTTCTTTGCAAAAGCGCTCCAAATCTGTCAGATTGTGAGGACATCTCCTATGTGGAAACCCTCTTCAGATCACCCCACAGATGTTCAATTGGATTCAGGTCTGGGCTCTGGCTGGGCCATTCCAAAACGTTAATCTTCTTCTGGTGAAGCCATGCTTTTGTGGATTTGGATGCTTTGTGTCGTTGTCGTGCTGAAAGGTGAACTTCATCTTCAGCTTTCTAACATACGCCTGAAGGTTTTGTGCCAAAATTGGCTGATATTTGGAACTGTTCATAATTCCCTCCACCCTGACAAAGGCCCCGGTTCCAGCTGAAGAAAAACAGCCCCAAAGCAAGATGCTGCCACCACTATGCTTCACTGTGGGCATGGTGTTCTTTGGGTGATGTGCAGTGTTGTTTTTGCTCCAAACATACCTTTTGGAATTATGGCCAAAAAGTTCAACCTTGGTTTCATCAGACCATAACACATTTTGACTGACTGATATCTTTCAACAATAAGATCCCTCTTATGCTTTGCAAGCTCTCTGCGAACCATGGTTTTTGCTCTGAGATGCAACTAAGGAAGGAAAATCCTACTGGAATAGCTGAACTTTATTTATGATTAATCACAGTCACTTTAAATGATGGCAGGTGTGTAATGACTTCTATTTAACATGAGTTTGAATGTGATTGGTTAATTCTGAACACAGCGACTTCCCCAGCTTTAAGTGTATGTGCACTTATGCAACCAGGTTATTGTAAAGTTTTTATTTTTCATTTTCCCCGCTCGAAGATTTCAGTTTGTTTTTCAATTGAATTGTTCACATTATAGGTCACATTATAAGTGGAAAAAGGTCTGACATGATTTATCTTTTTCTCATTCTTTCACATCAAATAAAACTGGCATTTTAACAGGGTTGTGTAGACTTCCACTGTATATGGCTAATATACTGCCAATATACCATGGCTAAGAGCAATTTCACTGCTCTATATGCGTTGGTAAACTATTTATTAGAGCAGTAAGGCATCTCGGGGGTTAGCCGTAGTATGTATTGCTAATATACTAAGGCTAAATTCTATCCAGGCATTCCGCAACGTGCCATGCCTAAGAACAGCCATATACCACACTCTGTTATGCGTTATTGTTTACATATCGCAACGCTTTCCACCCATCAGCATTCAGGGATCAATCCACCCTGTTAATCGTTGTTGTTTTTTTTAAGTGGTTTGGTTTTAAGGAGTGTTTTTTTTCACAGGCCACGCCCATCTGACGGACTTCAACATTGCTACAATAATCAAGGATGGAGAGAGGGCTACCGCCTTAGCTGGAACAAAGCCCTACATGGGTAAGGCGTATTCCTTCCGCTTTTGGAAAACGCTATCTAGGACCCAGCAACCTTATCACTGGTGTACTCTGTAAATACCTATCGTCTGTGGTGTGACCTGGCTGTCTGAACTGGCCTGTCTTGTATCACGTCCAGCACCAGAGATTTTCCAGTCCTTTGTGAGCGGTGGAGCGGGTTACGCCTTTGAGGTGGACTGGTGGTCACTGGGCGTGACAATCTTCGAGGTGCTCCGTGGATGGGTAAGGAAAGGCGTTCGCCTGTACCGAGCAGAGCCGTTCTTGAGTTGTGCCAACTGAGGCGGACTATGTGGGTTGCTGCAACACTTGCTTTCTTCCATCTCTCACGGTCTGCGCTTTCTTCCCACCATCTCCATCTCCCTCACGCACCTTGTTTCTCTCTCTCTGTCAGAGGCCCTATGAGATCCATGCCAGTAGCTCGGTGGAATCTTTAATGCAGCTCTTCAGTACGGTCAGCGTGCAGTACAACTCAGCTTGGCCCAAGGACCTTGTTCATCTTATGAGGAAGGTGAGTGGCGAGGAGGGGCAGGCCGCTGTCGTCAGATCGGAATACGTCGGAGTAGAGACAGCTGGAGACTATCCAGCTACTTTCGTCTTCGCGATCAATGTGAGATTGTCAACCATGAAAAATCTGGGGACGTTTGCTCCCTTGCCTACTATGGAGGGATCATGATGCGGATATAAGGCCTGACTGAGACAACCCTGTTCAAAGTCAGTCCCGAGTCAGAAGTGGTTGAGAAGCACGGCTCAGTAGTCAAAAGCCAACGCGGAGGCTCTGGAGCGATCGCATCAGTCTCTTCTGCTCGGCTGCTGATCGATTATCACGTCTGAACTCCACAGAGACAGCTCTAACCAGCCCTTCGGGAGAAATGACTCAGCGTCGGAATTCCAGGAGCGAAAGAGTTTGGAGAGAGGTGGTTGCCATGACAACAGAACTACATCCCAAAATATTTTCTCCTAGGTGCAAAGCTGTCCCAGGCAAAACCCAAATAGCCTCTACACCCTAACTCTATGGATAACCGGTCACCTGTATTTAGTTTCTCTCCTGACAATGTCAGTCCCACATTAATCCGGATAGAGTCTTTGTTTTGGATTCATAAGGAGATTCACAAGGAGGCTGATCCCTGCCTGTTCTTTTCTGGCTTAAGAGCGCCCCCTCATGGGGATTCCACCTAAACAATTAGATGTGATTTGAGCATTTAACCTGTTTTGCCATATATATTATTTATCTACTCGATTCCATGGAATTTATGCCCGAGGTGACATTGGAATGGAATCAACTGGATACCGGAGAACTAATTTAGTTAAATCTGTGTGTGTGCCTGCGTGTCTATGTGTGTCTGTGGCAGCTGCTGACCGTGAACCCAGAACATCGTTTCTCCAGCCTGTCTCACATGCAGACAGCGCCCTACCTCTCCGAAATCAACTGGGATGCTGTGTACAAGAAAGAATTAGAAGCTGGGTTCGTTCCTAACGTGAGTGTAGACCGTACTCCGTGTGCCTGGGAGCCTTGATTGCAGTGTCCAGAGTACTCACCTTTTACAGACCGTACACACTGATTCACATTTCACAGACATTACGGTGACTGATTCTGTACATCTATTCAGGCATATAAACTTTACTCCTCTTATATAAGCCAGTCTAAATTGACGTTTCTATGAAATGGCTCTTATTTTCTTGTTCTGTTGTATCCATATAAGCCTATTGTAGCCATAATATTGTCAAAAACCATACTGATTCCTTGACAGTTAATGCTGTTTAATGGTGTGTGTGTCCCCACATGTCCTGGATCAGTTTATATAGTTATTAATTAGTGCACTGTCTTGGTTTCACAGAAGGGCCGTCTACATTGTGACCCTACCTTTGAGCTGGAGGAAATGATATTAGAATCTCGTCCCCTCCACAAAAAGAAGAAAAGATTGGCTAAGAACAGGTCTCGGGAGGCCAGCAAGGATTCCCAGTCTGTGAGTGTCAAATCAAATAATTTGTCCCATTAAACATATTGACATATGTTCCCCGTTGCAAAACCTTTGGCTACAACGTTCCCTTATTAAGCCATTGTATATAGGCATTGCAGTCCTATTGAGGCAGATCTTGCTTTTTGTTTGTTCCCCAATTGTTATTTTTGTCCCTTTATTCCATGAATATCATCAATGTTTGTCTTGAAGGCCAGTTATTTACTCACACCATTATCATGTTGTAAGAAATCCATCTTATTATCTCTGACTGCCTCTTATTATTTACAGCCAATTTTAGATGGTGCATATTCATGAGCAGTGCCAGGTTTTCATCATCCAAGCACCCCATTACAAACACCACGTTATTAAAGTCGACCTTCTGTGTTATCAGCTGTGATCTCTGGGTGCTGTAAAAGCAGTAAAGCTTGTACCTTCTAACAATAGCCCCCATCTTTCTCCCGGCCCGACCGATCCTCCAGCATGAGGGGCTTCGGTTATTACCTAAATGATTCAATTATTAAGCCTTCGCTGATGTTGTCATGCCCCCCCAAGCGCTTTTGGAAATATGGGCGTCTATTTTCGTCTTGCGCCAAAACATCCAATTTGAGACGAAAAGCACACAAACAGTCGGTGGGTGTGATTTGGAATGAAGGAGGGGAAGGGGGAGTTAATCTTTCCATTTTCGCAAATGATTGATTGGTTTGAAGTGAAATTTATCTTTTGGTTGTCACTCTGCGTTGGTGATGGTAACGGCTTTCCTCTTTCCCTCACTGCCTTCAGGAGAATGACTACCTACAGGAGTGCCTTGAAGTGGTGCAGTCGGAGTTCATGATCTTCAACCGCGAGAAGTAAGACTCAAAAACCAAACCCTAAACCAGGAAGGTCTTTAAAAAAACCATTTATGTTCATCCATTTTAAATCACCTTTTTAAAAGATGTGATTTCAATCATCTCATGCTTTATCCAGCAGAGACCATGGGGAAAAACAGAGGAGAGTTTGGTTGAAAGTGCAGTGGGCTGTATTGGAAGTGCAGTGGGCTGTATTGGAGGTGCAGTGGGCTGTATTGGAGGTGCAGTGGGCTGTATTGGAGGTGCAGTGGGCTGTATTGGTGGTGCAGTGGGCTGTATTGGAGGTGCAATGGGCAGTGTTGGGTGGGCAGTGTTGGAAGTGCAGTGGGCAGTGTTGGAAGGGCAGTGGGCTGTGTTTGGAAGGGCAGTGGGCTGTGTTGGAAGGCAGTGGGCTGTGTTGGAAGGGCAGTGGGCTGTGTTGGAAGGGCAGTGGGTTGTGTTGGAAGGGCAGTGGGTTGTGTTGGAAGTGCAGTGGGCAGGGTTGGAAGTGCAGTGGGCAGGGTTGGAAGTGCAGTGGGCAGTGTTGGAAGGGCAGTGGGCAGTGTTGGAAGGGCAGTGGGCAGTGTTGGAAGGGCAGTGGGCAGTGTTGGAAGGGCAGTGGGCTGTGTTGGAAGGGCAGTGGGCTGTGTTGGAAGGGCAGTGGGCTGTGTTGGAAGGGCAGTGGGCTGTGTTGGAAGCCAAGCTGCACCATTACTTTTGCACTGGAGGAAACCGCTTAGACTGCTTGACCACCATTGGCCACTTAGAAGAAAACTGTTTAGACAGGTATGCATAGGACTCCTGTAGCCACTGGATGAGGGTTACAGTTACACTGGCATGCTGATGATTAGATATTAATAAATTTTGGTCAAAGATGTCCTGTGTTGTTACTACTGTAATTGTAAAAGAGGATTTGAACAATGGCCCAAATTACTGAACCTGGGAGACCAAAATACAATTAATAAATTAGCTTTACATCATAATTTTTTTTATGTATAGACCAAGCACATAACCCAACAGTCTAATGAAAGGCATATTCATGCTGTACGATTGTTAGTTATTAAGGATATATACAGTATCAAGCCATCCTTTTCTTCTATCCTGAATATATCCTTGAACATGTGTGGTCACCCTAACCAAGGTGGTGTAATAAATTGGGTTCGTAGTAGCTAATTGATTTTATATGGTGTTAGCAACATTTAATAGTGTATTACAGGCTTTTACACAATTACCAAAAGTTAAGAAATACATTAAATTATTTGTGTAAATTTTGCTCTATAACATCTATCTAAGAAATCTATCTAGGTTACACTGTCTTCTTAACCAGATTTAAATGTAATGTTATTACTGGTGGACGGGGCAATACCAAACTATAGACTCTGCGGTAGAGTAGTAAAGACTAAAACAAGGGGTTCCTTTCTCGCTTCCATTAGATTTTTTCCATCTCAGTTTTCTACTCGGTTCTCTGCATTCTGTCCCTCTTCCCTATCTCCCTAATTCTGTATACATATTTTAAATTGATAAGGGTCATGCTTGTATAATCACACACATCCTCCTTTGATCAGCTTGCACAGTAATAGCTGGTAGGCTGAAGTAAAGAAAACTGTTTAATTCAGAGTATCATCAAGCTACTTGTTACCTGACACACTCCAGTCCCTGTTTTCCTTTCTCTTTTGATTTTGTCTTAAAATGTATTACACTCATCTGGAGAAAACAAATCTAATTGAAAGTGGATACATGGCTCTTTGCACCTGATGTTGAATGAACGACTGGCTACCCTGGCAAAGTAGTGATGTCAGCTAAACTTGCCTAAAGTCTGTGTTTTTATCTCAATATAACAGTGAATACAAGTGTGGCAGCAATATCAGTATAGGTGAGAATTATGGGTATTTTAACTAGCTAATTAATGTCATCAAGCAAAGAGACTATGGGTTACCATAACGTATGACTACTAGAGCTGAAAAGGTTATATCCAGAAAATATTTTGTTTGTGTGGGAATCAAAATGCTTTTTCATTAGTTTGTATTTCATAACCCAAATCCAATTTCCTGTGGCGACTGTAAATAGAGAGAGAGAATGTAAGCGTCGTTTAGGTTGACGGATATGAACCAGTCGCTTGGGTGCACCAGATGGAGCAGAGGTGTGTGTGTGTGTGTGTGTTAGAATTCTGAATGTGTACTTTCCCAGGGACTTGTTTACAGCCAGGTACCTGGTTAGAGCCCTGAAATCAAAAATTAAGTGAATGCTGCCCCCTTTGGTTCTACAAAATATCTTGAGTAAGAACCACAGTGGCTTTGCTCAAATGGCCGTGCAGCCAAGCCCTTTGATGGAGGAAAAGGTGACCGCTCTTTACGTTGCACTGCGCATGTGCACTTGCCTGCACTGGGAGTGAGCCTATGAGGAATGCTGTGGCTCCCTATAATGGTCCTGATTTTTGCCGACTTCATAGATTTGGAAGAGATCCCTCTTGAGCCCCTTGAGTGGAGTTACAATCATTTGGTACCCATTTCAAATGTATTTATTTGGTTTGCAGTTGAACAAAAGCTTAGCTTATTCTCTTAAAATGGTCTGGACATTATTATTGTCACCTTCATGAACTAGTAGGTGATTCTCTTTTACACTGGATTCAAACTCACCTGTAGTTAGTTGCAGGTGCCGGCAATATTTGAATTACTCCTTCAACCAGTGTGAATAGAGAAAATGAAAAGAAATGAAAACAAAGAATTGTCTGAGGAGGTCAGACAAGATAGCCAAACATGAACAGCCTCAAGACTACCAGTCCATCTCCATGGACGTTGATGTTCCTGGTTTCACCATTCGTTATGTTATCAAGAAGTTTAAGGCCGCTTTAGCCAACCTCTAGCTGCAAAAGGAAACTTGAAGGAAGATCACACTGAAGGATTTTTCAAAAGGTGGAGGAAGCACCTGGCCTTCATTTAACCATTCCCCCCCATTTGCCCCATGAAGAGATCAAACCAGCAAACCTTTGAACAGAAAGACGACTGTCAGCTACAAAAATGGAGCATGGGAAACAAGTACTTCAAGGTGCCAAAAACACACACAAACGTCCCAAGCCATCTGGGAGAAACTCATGTGGACACATCAGAGTTTTTTGGATCAGCATCACTGTGTTTACAGAAAGCAAAATGAAGCATTGAAAAAGAACACCTTCCCCACAGTCAACCATGGTGAAGGTTAAGTAATGATTTGGGGTTGCTTTGCTGCCTCTGGCACGGGGTGCCTTGAATGTGTGCATGGAATCATGAAATCAGGAGAATACCAAGGCATTTTGAAAAGGCACAATGCTGAGTCTTTGTGAAAGATCATGGATCTTCCAGCAGGACGAAAAACACTTCAAAAAGCATACAGAAGTGGTTCAGGACAAATCGTGTGACTGTTCTGAAGTGGCCAGCAGTTAGTCCTGATCTAAATCCCATTGAATACCTGTGGAGAGATCTGAAAACAGCGTGTGGGAGTTACCTTTCAAATGTGGGAGAACTGGAGCAGTTTACACACCAACTGACACTACAGAGCCGGAAACTATTCCAAGGATGTGGGAAGTGATTGATTGCGGTTATTTTGGTCTAGGGTGTCAATTTTGTCAATGACATTTCTGTTATTTTTCTGATTTAAAGGGATATATTAGGCTCTGAATAATAAATAACAAAAATAATAAAAATTTGGTAACATTCATATTAGTTCATGTATTTTAGAGTTATTTGAGTTATTTGAAGAAATTGCAAGGTTGCCAAAACTTTTGGCACGTCATGAGGAGCCAGCTGTGCAGTTTCTGACACAATGGGGAAAATGGGCTTCTTAGACCAGAGGCCCTTGGTGTCCAAGGATGTCTGCTGTTCTGGGGCTCCAGCTTTAGGAGCCATCTAGAGATCTTGAAAGTAGCACCAGTCTGGGCAAATGTGCAGAGGGGCTCCAGTGAGCCACTGGATTGTGTCTTCATAGTCCAGCATAGCTGAAGGGATTCACTCACTCTGTTCTTTTCCTCGCCCAACTTCTGCGTCATACTGTACCTATTGCAAATTCAAATAGGTCCTTGCGTTTTACAGGAGCATCCAGGATTCTTTGTTTCTTGCTGTCAAACACAGTGGATAGCTTGAGCCAACACAGCCTCTCCTGACACACCATAAGATCCGTTGCTCTGCCTGACGCTTGAACGACAGCCCTGAGCAGATGGAGGTTGAGGTCTGTTTTACATAGTAGAAATCCCATAGGCCCAGCTTGGGTGTAACAGTGAGATCGTGTTGCAAGTCAGCTTGTCGGTATTCGTAGAGAGCATGGAAATGGTTTTGAGAGCCCTCACCACACTGGCCACTGTCTTGTAGACCCTATGTCAAGGATGACTGGAACGGTTCAGCTAGACAGAAGATGGTCTCCTTAAAGATAACCTCTGGGTGGGGTGCACGTGGGAAGCTGGTGGATAACAACCCCTCATGGGCTTGTTGTAGCCCTAGGCATGCTAAATAGTGTGGATGTCCTTGGCTGAAGTGCTGTTCCCAAAGGAACAGTTTATAGCCTAGGAATTTCTAATGCTATGCATTAGGCTGGTCTGGTGGGCCAATCAGGGAGCTAACGTAGTAGTGAGAGTAGTTAGATTAGTTGGCTTCAAAGTTTGGATGTGATGTAGTATGCAGATACAGAAGGAACAAATTAACCTGATGTGCCTAATTTGTCAAATATGTTTATGAAACATAATTAAGTATGGGGCTAGCTGGCACGGCGGCTAGCCAGGTAACCTGACAGACATGGCTAACTTGACAGTGGAAACAGGTTAGCCATAGGAAAGGGATGTGTAGTGCAAACGTGCCCCTGTCTGCTTCATCAGCGTTGCACCAACACTGCCAAGGAATGCTGGAGAGTTCCAGAACCGTCCAGTGGCAGGTAGCAGGGCTAGCCCCACCCCTGCACAGCTGCACCCCATTTGGTCCTTGTCTCGGGTGGTCTAAAAAGCATGTAGGGGGAACAGCTGGAACCGGAGCAGGGCAAAATTCATGGAGTTTGAGAGGATGACGAGGAGGCATGTGAAGCCAGGAGGGCAGCCCCAAGCTCTGCTGCTTTTACCATAGCTCAGCCCCAGGCACACAGCAGCCAAGGAGGGAGAAAGACAGAAGGGAGAAGAATGGTGGAGAGGAGTTGAACGCCAAGCCCATACCTCCGAAACCTCACCGGGAGGATAACATAGAGACGCCGCTGACACCCGACCAGAGGGGTTTGTTTTCTGTTCATGACATCTCCCTCACCTTCGTCCATCTACCCATCTTGTCATGTTAATAGAACGCCCACCAGGGCACAAAACACTTGTTCAGTGTCCATTCCCTATGTGTCTCCCCGTTACGGGAGGAAACTACCATTAGGTCCGGAAAATAGAGACCAGTGAACGAGTTGTAAGCTCGCCTTGATGGACAGTAAGCTATAACCAGAAAAGGTTGTGTCAAGAGATGGAGCTTTCTGATGGAAAGTGACGACGTGTCTGGATGACTTGGAGATGCTGTGTTCGCCTTTTCTAGGGTGGGAGGGTCATCCCTCTGACGCATGCGGCTCCACGTCTGGCCAGTCATGGCTGGCATAATGCAATAAGAGCTTCTGATGAATACGCAAGGGGCTTGTCCCATAGTGGATTACTGATGTGAATTCTTGAAAGACAACCATATTTCGTGACCTATGGGACTGCTCTGGGATCAACAGGGAGAGACTATTGGTTCAGCTTTGCTCTAAATTATTACCTCATTTATTATTCACTAGTGTCTGAGATTCCAGCATGATTTGGTATTCTTCCTGCATAGCAAATTGAGTTTCCTTATTGCTGTAATTAATAGTGCCTGCGTACTATTTTTATATCTTGACCAAAATGTCTGCACATTACCGAGTATAACACAGGCCTAAGGCTTCCACTAAGGGTTTCTGTCACTCTTTCTCTTTCTTTTTTTTGACTCTCCCTCATTTCCTATTTCTCTTCTCTCTTCAACCCTCTGTCTCTGCCTCCTTATTACATTTCAGTGTTTTGTTTCACTCTTGTCACATGATAATCCATCTGAAATCTCTTTCCAGCTTTAAAGTCCAAACAAATCCTTGGTTTAAAAGACAAAATAACATCAGATTTTAGCCTATTAAAACAGAGAGCAGTGCATCCCCCCAGCCTAAACAATGTGCTGCACACCTGAACCAAATTTTGATCAGAACTGTGATTGGCGATGGTACTGTATGTCTAAGATATGGTGTCTAAAACTGTATTTCTACAGGGTGATTGTATGACTGGAATGCTCCTACAGGCTTTATCGGCATGCAGAAATGTTTTTGCATTGCCAAAGGAAGCAGAAAAATAAGACGGAGATAATGCATTTCAAAAGTAAACCAAAATGAACTGTCTATCTATGTCTCCCTTTCTCTGACAGGTTGAAAAAGAACCAAGAAGAGGGGGCAGAGGGAGGGGAGTGTGAAGCGGCAGCTGAGGGCGGTGGTGATGGAAACGGATCAGGGGAGGCGGAGGCAGGAACAGAGGATGAGGACCCTGAACCCGAGTCCTCTTCCAAACTGAGCATGTGTGGCTCCGTTTGCTCCTCTCCCGGCAGCTGCTAGCACCACACCGCCACCTGGTGGTCCATTGGGCTGCTGTGTGTGTGTGTGTGTGAGACCATGCCTATACATACTCTAACCTCTCCAATGTAGCCATGATGACTAGGGGAACAGGAACACACAGCAGAACACAAAATGGCTCCCCTTATTTCTGTAGCATCCATTGTTAAGGCATGAATGGGACTGTAGGTTCCAGAGCGGTCCTGTCCTCCGCGCCCTAGAGTAAGCTCTATCTTCTATGCAACATACAGTTTAGCTTGACAGTAAGTTATCGTTAAAACAGGGGATAGGAAACACCAGATGCCACAATATATGATATGAGCATGATGACAGAACAACAGGAGCCAGGTTTAAGAGTGTGAGAGAGAAGTTTTTTTGCAGAGCCTTCAGGCTTCGGTAGATGTACTGTAGTTCCCACGTGCTGAATGATTATATTGAGTTGTTTGGCATTATACATTTTCTTGGCTTGTGTAGCTTGTTCATTCCCTCTAAATCTCTCTGCACGCTATTATTCAGAACAACAATATAAATGTTGTTGGTTTACATTCTCCAAATGCCTTGGATTTTTATGATAATATGATTTTCAGAAATACATTGTAGCGCACATAGAAATATAAGTTCTAACCTATTACTAGTCGTGACAATGTGGTTTTGGAAATATGGTCTAGTAGGTTCTAATCTATTTCTAAGGGATTGCAGTGGATAGTCACATTTAGAAAAGGGTTAATGCCATTTCCAGTTTAAGCATAATACTGTATGGGCCATTCAAGTCTAAATAAGTTCAGTCCAATATTGTAAAACCACTAATTGGTGTCCATTGTTAGTCAATAGCCATTCATCACATGTAAATGATATCTACATTATGCATCAGCATGCTGTTCAGTGGTGGTTATGCTTCTCCACCCAAACCATTTTCCATACAGTGTTACATTTTCAAAGGCCCTGTCAGTTATAGGATGACTCTGGTGTAAAGGAAAGGTTCCCCTTACCATCAATCCCTGAGACTGTTGCAAAATAAGCTGTTTTCTGCTTTTAACTGTTCCACGGTGAGCTAGATGCTCCTATTGCTCATCTATATTTCTCTGGATCTGACATGATTAGCTTGGATTGAGTTGCTACAGAAGAATCTCCTAGATCCCTTAATAGACAGCAATATCTATTACTGGGTGCGATTAGACAATGTTCTCTGAAATATGATTGTCTGTATCACACCATATATACAGTGGGGAGAACAAGTATTTGATACACTGTCGATTTTGCAGGTTTTCCTACTTACAAAGCATGTAGAGGTCTGTAGTTTTTATCATAGGTACACTTCAACTGTGTGTTATTTAAAAATCATGGTGATTTTCTGGATTTTTGTTTTAGATTCCGTCACTCACAGTTGAAGAGTACCTACGATAAAAATGACAGTTGAAAAGGAAAGTTTTGAATGAGGAACAGAAGCGTTCAATTTGCAATGGTCTCTTAATTTTAACCTTTTTGTTCCTCACTCAAAACCCTCCTTTTCTACGTTTTTGGAAAGAAAAGAAGAAGGTACAGTGGTCTCTTAATTTTTCTTGGGTTGTATATATATATACACACATATATATACCTACGATAAAAATGACAGACTTTTACATGCTTTGTAAGTGGGAAAACCTGCAAAATCGGCAGTGTATCAAATACTTGTTCTCCCCACTGTAACATGATCGTGGGGCAGTGTTCTGAGTTCTGTTTATGAAATGTCTCCTAGTAGAGATAGTGGTACCATTAAGGTGGTGCCATTATCTCAGCCCAGAAATCTGGGAAAGACGTAGCGTAATCCACCTTAAATCTCTAATGCCTAATAAAGTAACACTTGTAAATAGCATAACGGCACTCTCCACAGTTTTATGTGGAACTGCTTATTGGACTAAGGTACATGTTAAAACATTTTGTTGTATGAAGCAAACCTTCATACAGTGTTATTTCAATCTTATTTCCAAGTGTGCAGGCACAACTTGTAGGCAGATGTTATGCCAAAGCTTTTCTACCATTTGCATAGCCATTTCTAAGGAAATTTGAGTGTGTGTGAATGTATGTTTTCTCTCTGTAGCACATAGAACCAATGTTCCTAATGCAAGTGAAAATACTATCATTTGTATACAACCATTTATTGTGAGTATATAGAAAGAATGTTTTTTGGGAGAAATTAAATAGAATTCAACTATGAAAAAAGAAAAAAAAAATGCCTCTTTGAATAGATGTGAAGTCGGAAATACAGATTTCCTTGGGAATAAACGTATGAACTACTCCAATAGCATTTTAGGACCGTGCGTTTGTGCATGCACCTCAATGGTTTAAATCTCGTTTTGGAGGGGAGCCAAATGCTTGGGTTTTTGTGGCTTACAGTATGTGCATGTGCAAGCTTCAGGTCATAACCATAGAGATGGATAGAGAACTCTACTTGAAAATACAGATTTTTTGTGGACATTGCCATTGACGACTTCTACCATTTATTTATAAGAAGTACTCAATTGAAGGAGTATTCCTAGGGGTTGGACACAGAATTCTTCTAATTGGTTTACCTTGTTTAGGAATGTCTCTAGACTATATTTCTACATGTATCTGCCCACAATAAATGACACAGAAGATATAGTTCAGGAGTACTGCAGTTCAGGTGGTGACAAATAAACAATATAATCTGTATTCCTTCTTTCAATAGCAATGCCCAAGCTTTAAGGGCAGTGCCCATGCTCCCACAAAAGTTATAAAGGGAAGACACAACGGTGACTTGTCTAACTAAATCTAGTAGTGTACCTTGACGTTCATCTGTGCTGATGATTGACAGAAGCCTCGTCCAATAATGTGATGCTTGCCTGTCTATATGATGTCTTTGCCTATTAACAAGATTTAAGACTGTACAAATCATTTATTCCCAGTGTTATATGGACGGCATGATATTTTAGACTATATATGCAGTATTTTTTGGCATCCCGTAGATTGTCTTAAGAATATGTTGCACAGGCTTTTCCTTAAGTGGATTATTTAATAAGTCATTAAGTATGCCATTCTATGCTCCATTGTGGGTAAGTTTGAGTTTAATGTGCTTTGTTATGTGTATGGAAAAGGGATAATGCCAACAATTTGGGGCTGTGTGAGTCTGCCATTAGATGGTCTTCACTAAAGACCAGATGAAAATCTTGATTAGATGCCCAGTCCCCAATGCTAGAAATGGCCATTGTGATTAGTTGATTATTTGTAATGAATAGTAATTTAATGGAAACCTGCTAGGTAGTTTTTTCCCTTAAGTTCAACAATATTGTAGCCTAATGTTACCTCCTTGATATAATCTCAAATGCATCTCCATTCCTGATAGAATGTTGCTTGCCTAACCCCCAAATGATCTTAAATATGTTCTTACCGATGTGTTTTACATGCTAGTTTATTGGATAACATTTGTTGTAAGTATATTTAACTGGATATGAATCAGCGCTGTCACAGCTAACATTCGTGTCTGATCTTTGTAGCAACAGTTATTAATGTCAGTGTGCGTTTTTGAGAAGAAAAAAACTGCTTTGGTTATCGGAGACCGCTCTTCTCTCTGTGATCCGATTTTGAACATGTTCTGTAAGACTTTTTTAGAAATACACTTGCAACTATCCTAGGTCTCAGTGGACGCCTTTTACTGTACCTATTGAAAATGCTCTGTGTATTCAAACATGCTGCTTTAACTGCTTTGATAAATAAATACATTCATCCTAATATTTTGTGTATTAGTTTGTTTTCTTCATGGATCCACATTGACATTATGAGTTGGCCTTAACCACTGATACAGTGTTTGCCATTATGGTTAAGGATATGTAGTGTAACCTGATTCTGGATCAGTAGAAAAGGTCAATGTCTAGTTTGTGGCTCTGGGTTACCTACACAAGTTACTCTCGACTGGCAACAGAAGATATGCATGGAAGAGAAAAGGACAGTTCCCCAAAGAAAAGAATAGATTGACAGATAAAACTATAGTATCACTGGTTTAGAATTGTAAAAAGCCTGTGAGGCTGAGACACCGTTACCCTGGGTTTAGGGATTCAGGTTCGGGCTAAAACGGGAGAAAGGATGAGAGTGTCAGAGGATTAACGGAGTCCATTATGTAGACAAGCATTAGTGTCCTTATCTACTGAGTCTGAATACACACTAAACATTATGGGCTTGTTTCGTACAGTTACTGTAGACTTAAGACACAACTTAAGCGACATAATATGGACTGTACATTAAAGTGTAATTTATTGTTTGCTGTTGCCAGTTGTACCCTCGCCATCAGGGGCATTAACGGAGCGTTAGTTGCCCGACAGATATCCTCCCCTCCTTTCTCGGGAGTCACCTCACTCCCCCAGGCCCTGGCCGTCCAGGATGTCCACCACAGGTTTTCCCGCCGTTTCCAGCAGGGGGCTCCACTCAGGAGTCTCTATGTTGTCCAGCAGCACGGCCAGCTCTATCTCCAGCTTGCGCACAGTGTCCTCCACACGCTGCAGACATAAGGAACAGACAGGGGCAACGATCAGCCCGACACCTTGACCCCTGGCTAAACAGAGTGGACACTGGGAAGAACTGGAACACAAGCTATGGCAAAGATGCTGTTAATCCTTTCATTGTGACGTGATTATTACTGTTGTGTTTTTATATTCTTCATGAGTAGAGACTGGAGCAGTGGTTCCTAACCTGGGGGTACTTGGCCTCTCCACAGGGAGCACTTCAAAACACTCATGACACCATAGGCTTGCTAGTGAAATTAACATGAGGGGGTACTTCAGGGATGCTCCAAGCTGAGCAAAATCTTTTTGAGGGTACAGTAACTGAAAAAGGTTGGGAGCCACTGGACTAGAGGATAGGATATCTGACAGAAAGTAGGAATGATAGGAACCACTGAGACATCTCCCTAAGGCATTGAATGACTGGGTTTCTACCTTGTAAATAATTTACAAATATGCCTTCTCAGTGTATAAATAAGCCGAACAGCACAACGCTTATTTTTAAACAGATTTTTGGCCATTCACATGCTAAGTAGTAGCTTTTGTTTCAAGTTTTGTCTAAACTAAGCATTATTCAGCCTTGTCAAAAGCACACATTAACAAAAACGTTGATGGGATCAAGTCACTGAAAAAGTATATAGTTATAATAATGAAGCCTTCATAGCCCTTTTATAAGGATGCTACTGTAGTTAATGTGCTACAAAGTGTATATAAGAACACTATTATATCATGTTATTGAGTGCCATAAAGGTTAAAAACACCTCATATCACCTCATAAGCATTTATTACCTAATATGCAATGACGTGAAACAGCTAAGTATGTCATATGAATGGTTTGTGGTAGCTTAATAAGATACATTTCTGACCAAAAACAACAGTGCAAAGCATTGGGATTCTTACGCCACCTTCTCCACCACATCCAGCCTGTTGTGAAGAATACTGTGGTCCTGACAGGCACTCGACCGGACAGCTCTGGGTTTGAGATCAGACTCGCGTCCTGATGGCAAATAAAGACACACTGTAATTTACTGTGACAAGACGTGGTATCTTGAAGCACGGAATGTTATTTGTTTCTGACTTTACCAACACATGTTATTTAATAGCTCAGTCTGTTTTTTTTCTTTGCTAGGTCTTGCTGTACATGCAACTAGGGGACATGCGTACACAGCAGACATATCAAAAACTATGTGGGAAAACCCTGTGTGTTTGTAGTTTGCCATCTCCATAAGAAATAGAACAAACTTGGTGCTACTTTGTTATAACTCCTCATCCAGCTAATCGCCGCAGGTCACCAAAACAACCCTTCCTGGTCCCCTATCCCTATTTGTCCTCCCTCCTCATCTGTCTCGTTGCCAGTTTGTTCCACATGTTTTCTATTACATATGAAGCTCTCTGGCAGCCTGCAGCCCAACTAATCAGTGCACCACAACCCCTGGCCACATGCCATTCTGCTGATATGGCTCACCACCAACCAGAATAGGGATCAGTTCACACTTACTTTCACTGCGACGTGACCCAGTTTATTCTTCGGAGATGCCGCTAATCCAGAGTCAGTGCAGCATGTGACAGTGCTAGTGCGACATCACTATTTATGCTCCACCTATGCCTTTAAGCCAAGCAGGCTAGCCTTTAGTCTGCTAGGAAACAATTAGGCAGCCTGAGTCAACCTTGAAGTTTTATTGTTTGTGCATGGTGGAGAAGACATTATGCAATCTGATTTTCTTTTCTTTTCGCATGTTTTAAGGTTCCAAATAAGCCACCACCCCTCTTTTTAGGAGCACTTATTTTGATATTTGTACCCTTGGATCGCTGTGGCCATGATGAACGTCGCTGAGGTGTGGTCTTTTCATTTGTGGGACTGTTCTCTTCAGCCACACTTCCTATTACATTTGGTTTCCATGACATCACAGAACTGTTTCATATAGTTCCTTCAAGCTGGAGATGCCTTACTATTTTCATGGGCCCGTTGGAGGAAAGTTTCTTTAACATTATATGAAAATGTATTCCTGACACAGAACATGAAAAATGACAAACAACATACATAGCAGTCTACCGAGGTTTAGTTTTGGCCTCTCACATTTATAGTCGCCTGTTTCCTGCCTGTCAGAATGATAAGGACCATTTATTTTTCAGGAGACTTGACTGTTCTCCAGTGGCCTGTGAATAGCAGCTATGAATTACTTGTTGTTTTGTTTATATGGAGATATACCACAGTTATATTTCATTTGCTCCATTACACCCCAAAGGAGCATGCCAAGTGGATCTAGGACAAAAGCCAAGAAAACCCATAGGATGAATGTAAGATGTTTCTCTTTAGATTTCTCTCAGCAGACAAACATGCCAGATCTGTCTTTATGTCCGTATTACTGCCTTCACACAGAGATGAGGGGTCTGACGGAGCATTTTAGGCAGTTGGTGCACGTTAAAAGCTAAAAACCTTTTCCTTATGTAAGACACGTAAGTTAGTCACAATATGTGAAAGATGCAATGCTGTGTAATGTATTTGAGTTGATGTTAAGCATGAGACAAAAACCCAGATTCCACACACAAATGTACACACATTCTTTTAGGTTTCAATGACATATACAACACAAATTCCCACTGTCACTTTTTCAACTAGCTTAATCATTGTTTAATATATGAATATGTTTCATATTACAGTAAGTGTTCATAGAAATGACTGTGTGAGAATGGAATTTGCAAATTCCATTCTCACATTACTTTTGCCACTGACAAAAAGTCCATTGTAAGTGAAAAATACAATCTAAAAACATTTCTAAAATGATTGATTGTATATGGATTTTCCACCTTCAGTAAATATTTGGTGAAGCCACCTTTGGGAGCAAGTTCAGCAATTGCACATCTAGACACAGCAATTGTTGCATATTTTTAATTACAAAATTGATCAAGCTCGGTCAACTTGGATGGGGTGAACAGCAATTTTCAACTCTTTGACTGGGCAACTCTAAGACATTGGAGTGTTTGGTGTGATTGGTGTGATCTCCCACCTTAGCCCACCCCCCACCTTGTCTGGGACAGAAAGTACTGGGTTTTGTAGATGTACACGCTAGCGACCTACACGTCTATATTGTCATAATGTGCGATCAGATTTATAGATGAATAGATCAGGGGCAAATTTTTTATTAGAATCTTTGGGGTCAATTTGAGATCAGGGGCTATTCATAAAAGATCCAGGGCTATAGCCCCGGACGCCCAGGCCTAACAATGCCACTGTTATAACCTATCTTAGATTGGTCCTTTTGAAAAACCTTATTCAGGACTGGCTTAGTTTAGTGATGGTTTGGGTGTTCCTTTAGCAATAGTAAAAGCTGGAAAAAGATTTTGAATGTCTTCATTTCAGGCTGTAAGGCACAAAATTGTGAACATTTTGAAAAGGGGTAGTGATTTTCTATACAACTGTATAGTCAATCAACAGTTGACAAAAGGGCAAAGAAAGGTTTATAATATATGACTGACTGCATTGAGTCTAAATCTGAAAAGTTAGGAGTCGACACTAAGGGATGGTTTCCTAGATAAAAATAAAGTCTGTGTGCACGACTAAAAATAATTTCTCATGGAGATTTTCCATTGAGTTATTTAGTTCAGGACAAGGCTTAAGCTGTGACTGGAAAACTATGGGCAAGTGTTCACAAAATTCACTGCATAGTGAAAATATTACCAAAGCAATGTAAAAATGTACAGTACCAGACAAAAGTTTGACTGGTTTGACAACCCATGGATAGGTATGTCCAAACATTTGAGTGGTACTATACAGCTCCGGAAAAGCTGTATAAGCTGTTTTATAATTACATACAGCTCTGGAAAAAATTAAGAAACCCCTGCACCTTCTTCTTTCCTTTCCAAAAAAGTCAAAAAGGAAGGTTTTGAGTGAGGAACAGAAGGGTTAAAATTAGGAGACCACTACAAATTGAATGCTTCTGTTCCTCACACAAAACTTTCCTTTTCATATTTCTGGAAAGGAAAGAAAAAGGTGGAGTGGTCTCTTAATTTTTTCCGGAGCTGTATGTAATTATAAAACAGCCTGTACGGCTGGTTTAGCTATCAACATGGAAGGGCATCCAAATGTAGGTGGTCAGTTGTGTGTGCATGTATCCATTTGTTGGACAAAGGCAGGTGATGACATGTCAGATGAATTGCACACTCTTTTTTATATGTATTTTTTTACAGCAGCAGCAGGCGATTGAGACACCCTGAGTGACACACTCAGCGGCAAACAATCATGTTGATAAAAAATAGCAGCCCCCAGACTATCTAACATTACCTTGGAGAATGGGTGGGATAGATATTGTTAGTGTGTGTGTGTGTGTTTGTGCCACAGGAGAAATGGAGAAGTGGAGCAGTGGAATATATACTGAATAACAGAGTGCGAGCCAAAGCATTAAGTCAGTCAGTCAGTTAGGGCACATACCAGCGTTTGCCTATAATAGGCTCACCAATGAAAAGCTGTTGGTCACATCTCCACTGTATTTTCTGGATCAATAGATTACTGTCAGAGCGAGCAAGAAGTTATGTGTTGCCATAGTTGTCCATTCCTTGTGTATGAAGTCACATTCAAGCCTGATCATCTCTGGTTTCTTAGAGGTCCTTGATTTTACACAGTCGGATGTGTGGGAAGAGCTAGATTGTTTGTGATTTGTTCTGGGAGTAAGTTAATGATAAACAGGGCTGTAATTATCGGTTACAACATAAACACTGGACTGCGTACAGTTTAATCCAATATATAAATGGTGAAATGTGTGCTGTCAACACCTGTTATGGCTGCAATAAAAATGAGAAACAGATGTTTGAACCCCATGAGTACCCACTCTTTCTCTCTTACATATATACAAAAAGAGCCAACCATCGCCCCCAAACATTCAGACAAACTGTACTAAAATGTATACACCTACTGACTTCAAAAGTTATTTCCATATATTCACTAAACACCCAAAAATATCAACACTGCATAATGAATACTGGGCATCACTACACTGCTAAATCACAAAGAAAATACCACAATCTAACACTGAATCATATTTCTATATAGGATTTGTGTATACAGTTTCTGTGCCCCCTGCTGTTTCCCCTATGATCTCTACCCCAAGCCACACCCAATCATGTCTCTTACCTGCTTTTGTGTAGCCAATGAGGAAGAGGAACAGGAGTCCAAGTGAGAAGGTGAAGGGGTGGGTCATGGCGGAAGAAAACTGGACTCTGGTAGCAGGTTAAGAGTTGTCCGTAAGTGTTTGCTCAAGAAATATGCACTGTATTGCGAGTCCAAAAATCTATTAAATGCAAAACAGTACAACGTTTTTTCTCCTTTTCAGTCCCCTCTCTCTCTTTCTCACTTTCTCCGTCAAGTTTTGCCCTCCACTCCCTCTCTCCCTTGGTCGCGCCCAGTTTGCTAAGGAAAACATAAAATGCAGAACAAAAGCCCTCTATTTGGGAGGGGGCTGAGACTGGGGGTGAAGGGAGGAGTGAGGTTGGTTCTAGACGTTTGGGATTCCTCAGCAGAGCTCAATCCTTCTCCTCTAGCTGTTAGGCACTGAAGGTTTCTTCAACACAGATAACGTTTTGTATCGAAGGGCAGCAAAGCAGGACTGTAGTCGTTGGAACCAAATGTTGTGAAATATTACAATGTAGGGTGAGGGGAGTGGTGTAGAAAGTACAGCCATGTCCCCCTTCAAGATTCTTCAGAAATGTGTAAACATGTAAACTGTAAACACTTGAAGTTTAGTCAACAGTTTAGCAAACTTCTGTGGAGACCTTAGCTGACTGGCCAACTAATCGTTTTGTCCAAACACCACACCCACAAACATTTCGCCACAATTAGTCCTGATCTGTCTCCTTTTTTGATGGTTTAGACAGCAAACACATGCTAACCATTCCTGTTAATCCCTGAGACAGAACACAAGTGGGTAAAAAGGCATTTAGAAAATTCACCATTGGCTTTGAAACTCTGAGACAACCCATTTGCTGATTCATTTGTTTTGTACAACCCCCTTCATTTCTGTCACCAAAAACGGTTTTAAGGGAAGTAGTCTCAGACTGAAGTATAAGGTGGCAAAAGTATTCAAATCCCTGACCAATTCTCAAATTTTACTCAATCACAAATAGTACATTGTAACATCGTTCTGTTTAATATTTTATTTGAAAATACTGACACAAAAGAAATTTGTTGTTTGCGTAATTATTCAACCCTTGGGATGTGGAAGCTCCCAGTTAACATAGATTAAAGAAATTATCATAATGTGGACACAATTACCTTACCATTGGTCTGCATCTGTGAACCATTGAAGTTGCTATCACATTATCTTGATTAAAGCCCCACTGTTAAAGGACCATTGGTCAGGCTTTGATTCTTAAGGAAAATTAAGAAAAATGTACATTCTACAGAAGTTGGAAATAACGTGATACAAATACATAGATTTGGTAGGGTACAAAATAATATTCAAGTGTTTGGATATCCCATTGAGCACAAATTGATTCAGTAATTAGGGTGTGGAAACAGCATCACTCCAGCCAGGCACGGCCAAGAGAAGACTTTCCCTCAAAACTCAGGGCAAAACAACAAGGAGACGTCAAATAGATGGCAACAATCAATGTGAAGGTACAGAGTTCAGTGACTGGGAGTGAAGTATTGGTAGACCGGTCAGCCATATCAAGAGCTCTAAAAGCATGAGTGAACCAGCTGCAATGTGGGAAAGATGAAATCAAGACAGAGTTTTTGTGGCACAAATTCAGTGCTGTGTGTGTTGTGAACCTGAAAATGCCCATGTTTCAACACATACCATCCCTATAGTGATGTATGGTGGTGGCAGCATCATGCTGTGGGGATGCTTGTCATCAGCAGGGACTGGACATTTTCTTTCAAAGGAACGAAAAATAGATAATACTGGGAATTCAAAAAATTATGCTTGGGAAGAAATTTACATTTCTTCAGGACAATTATCCCAAGCTGTCACAGATGAGGTTTTGGTAGTAGAGAAACACAGGCGCAGAGTTGAGGTCGTCCCAGTAATCCATGTTTTAATGAAGCAAAAAGAAACCAAATACAACAAACAAAAGGCAGCAACCAGTGACGTGGGCTTAACTGAAAACAGGAAAACCAAAATGAACCACGCCAACCTGGCCAACAAACTGAACTTAAATAGGGTCCCCAATTGGAGGCAATAACCAACACCTGCCTCCAATTGGGGAAACCAAAAAAAAAGGATCCCGTCCTGGCTATGCCCCGAGCCCAGCGCAGAGATGGCTAGGGGCACAGCCAGGACGTGACACAAGCACAAGGCCCAAGCAACATTGGTGTGGATCTAGAACCAAAAGGTAATTGTCCTACAATGGCCTAGTCAATGTCTTGATCTCAATCTTAAAGCTGTTATTGTAGCAAAAAGTGGCTATGGAATATTATTTGCAGGGGTTAAATACTTATGAATGCAACATATTTATGTTTTTTTTTATTTGTTACATATCTTCCCCCCTAAAAAATATACAATTACTTTGACAAATTTTTTTTTTCTGAGCAATAAAATTATAATAATCTGAAAACAACTTTCTATTTTTTATAAGCATGCAATATAGTATTAATCACATTTATTATTGAGTTTTTGGGTAATCTGTACCGTGCCAATTATCTTTGGACATCACACTGTACTCTGATTTGGCAGAGTCCCTTTTGACTCGTTTCCAGTGTCAGTCATGATCCAATTAATAGACCAGACAAAGCCTGAAATCCAGTTTAGTGCTAAAATTATACTCCATGTTGGGTAAGCGTATCTATTAAGCTTAACAAAATTGAAGTTTAGACATTTCTTATATATACTGCAGATTTTTTTTAAACAAAGTGTAGAGAAAATTAAATATGAATCTCAAATTTTAAGATTAATTTTTTTACTTTTACAAGTTCTTCTTGTCAAATAAACATATTTTATTCAATTAGTCAGAACTGGTCTAAATGGGTACCAAGTGTAATCACATGGTTGTTCCAAATAAGACATTCTCCAGATTTAATATTAAAAATGCCTATTTTCTTTTATTTACAATTATAAAAATGAATGAATTTCAAAGCTAAAATTCTTCTTGCATACAATAAAATAATTATTGCTAACAATCAAAAAAATATTATTGAAAAAGGCACAGAAATGCATTCTAAATTTTGGACATATCCATAACCGGTATTTTAACTGGTCATGTCAACCACTTGATTGATAACATTTATGCATATTATACTTCATTGCATGTTGAATAAATTCAAAAGATTAACAAATTGAACAGATTTACAAATTGTTTTATAGAAGTATGGGATTCGTCAACTTTGACACTATAGGCATGGGCCATCAGTAACATAGTGAATGCTTAGTTAACAGGTGCTGCTTGACTGTAACAAACTCCACACAAACAAGTAGCTCACCAGATTGGTGGGGTTAACATTTGCTACAATGCAACTCAATCAAGCATTCAAGATGAACAATGCCACTGCCATCAGCAACCAAATGGACTTAAAAAAGACAGAATAATTTAAAAATAAATGTAATGGCAATATATAAACACCGAAAACTACAACAATATCCAAGGTTTATACTGATCACGTTGAAAATTATAATTTACACTTTGCTCAGAATAAGGGATTTTTATGCATGTGTACCCTTTAAACCCACCTGAAATAAAAGTGCTAATTTGAAATAAATGATCATTGTATAACAATTTAACTGTTAAAGAAGACCATGTTGTACTGGAAAATTTGACTCATTATTGCTTGACATCTAAAATGTTCCTGCAGTACACTAACATATGTAGCTACTGTATTAGTTAGGATGTGCTAGAATTGCTAGTTTATAAAAAGCATATTTTCAGTTTATGACAAATTATATAAAGCATTCAAGTAAAATGGTAACATACAAGTCTGGAAATAATTGGACACTGACACAAGTTTACCAAGTTTACCTGTTTACCAAAATATATTAAAGTTGCAGTTAAATAATGAATATGGATAATGAATAATGCAGTCTCTAAGCTTTAATTTGAGGGTATTTACATCCAAGTGGGAGGAAGGGTTTGGAATTACAGCTCTTTTATATGTAGCTCCCTCATTTTCAAGGGACTAAAAGTAATTGGACAATTGACTCAGAAGCTGTTTCATGGACAGGTGTGGGCTATTCCTTCGTTATCAATTAAGCAGGTAAAAGGTCTGGAGTTGATTCCATGTGTTGCATTTCCAATTGGAAGCTATTGCTGTGAACCCACAAAATTCGGTCAAAGGAGCTCTCAATGCAAGTGAAAAAGGCCGTCCTTAGGCTGAGAAAAAAGAACACACTGGTGAGCTCTGCAACACAAAAAGGCCTGGAAGTCCACGAAAGACAACAGTGGTGGATGTTTGTAGAATCCTTTTCATGGTAAAGAAAAACCCCTTCACAACAAGTTCACATTATAGGTTACATTAAAAGTGAACAGTTCCAAATACCAGGCAAATTTGGCACAAAACCTTCAGTTGTCTGTTAGAAAGCTGAAGATGAAGAGGAAGTTCACCTTTCAGCACGACAACAACCCAAAGCACCCATCCAAATCCACAAAAGCATGGCTTCACCAGAAGAAGATTAATGTTTTGGAATGGCCCAGCCAGAGCCCAGACCTGAATCCAATTGAACATCTGTGGGGTGATCTGAAGAGGGCTGGGCACAGGAGATGTCCTCGCAATCTGACACATTTGGAACACTTTTGCAAAGAAGAGTGGGCAAATATTGCCACGTCAAGATGTGTCATGCTGATAGACTCCTACCCAAAAAGACTGAGAGCTGTAATAAAATCAAAAGGAGCTTCAAAAAAGTATTAGTTTAAGGGTGTGCACACTTGTGCAACCAGGTTATTTAAATGTTTCCCCCTCAAAGATTTAGGTTTGTTTTTCAATTTAATTGTTCACGTTATAGGTCACATTAAAGGTGGAAAAGTTTCTGACATGATTTATCCTTGTCTCATTCTTTTACATCACAAGAACCTGGCATTTTAACAGGGGTGTGTAGACTTTATATCCACTGTATTTGTATACGTCACAGAAATATATTTTCCAATTCAAATGGTAGAGGACTTAAAATGTATGTGTGGTTAATATGTATAACAATAATACTTTGTGTGAATACCAAGAAGTGAGATGCTAAAACAAACCAACAGTATTTCTCCAGTCTGGACTAGTTTTTTTGACATCTGAATGAATATGCTAAATTTAATACTTGAAAATTGGTCAGTTATATTAATTTACACTTTATACTGTATCTTGGAGGATAATTTTTAAGTTAATATCTGGAACAACATTAAATGTTTTAGCTAATAAGAGTTTTTAGCTGCAGCCTCCTGACGCTAATCCCTTCAGCCGCTGATGTGCACAGCTAACGAAAATGAGCACCTGTCAAAAAACCATGACAAACTACAGACTATTTTCCAATACCATTTGCTTGTTTTTGGGGTAGTTTGTTTTCATATTAAATAAGATACATTTAGGAAGCCAATTGTTTGTGAAATAATACATTGCCACTTGGATTGTATCTGGGTTGAAATGAAATGGCCAGATGGGAAGAAAACAGATTTGAAAGTTGTTCTTTCAAAACACAGTAATTAAAGAACAGTGTTTATCGTTTAGAGTGCTTTCTTTCTTTATTTACTGCCTTTTTAACAATATCTATCAATCATACACGTAATTCTGGACCTGACTTCAGGGTAACTCTGGATAACAGCCAACACTTTGGCAGAGACATGCCTTCCTGTCACTAATAAAGGGATGAAGGTGGTTAACTCTAGTGTGTTTGTGTGTGTGTTTGTGTGTGTATGTGTATATCAAAGATACAGAGATCTACTTTGTTCATAGTTCAATGGATGAACTTTGCTTTTTATCTCATGTCACAGTGTGCCCCCAGCCCCCTAGTGCTTAGAAGGTCCAGCCCATCCCAGCGATTCCCAGATTCTCATATCCTGATCATTTTTACTAGATAGTGTATGTTGCTATGGTAATCAATGTGAAGAGATACAGTATATGTGAAGTAAAAGCACACACATTTGCTAATGACTTCAATAGCAGTTCTATCTGAAGTAAGTCAAAGGTCAAAGGTTGAGTTGATCCTGCATTGACACCGGGGGAAGTTGTTGGGGGCATACTTCTTCATCCTACTTTAGAGATCAGAGGTGGAGGAACCTTCTTATCTGGGCCACACTGGATCTCTCTCTCGCTCCCTCTCCCTCTCTTTCTCACAAAAACATACATACCCTTCTTTGTTTCAGCTCAATTCAATTCAAAGAAGCTTTATATATTGTCAAAGCATATGAAGAATGTTTTTAATTACTATAATAAAAATAAATTCAAAGTAAGCATTGCACAAAATCTTTTAAAAAAGGATTAAGGATTATGACAGATCTAATGTTATATTATTACCGATGTACACTGTAATGACAATGCACAAATAGTAAAAGTATTAATGCCAAGCGGGAAAAATATTGAACTTATAACTGTTACATTAACATTTCTGTTTGTGTGGTTAGTCTTTTCTCATGACAAGGGTCACAAATGTTCTTACAATTACTGCACAATATGGTGTTTCACATAACAGATAAGGTTTATCAATGTTTGATTTTATTTCAAATTGGTTGCGAGTCTGTATATGTGATTAAGTGCAGCTCTGTTTCCAGTTCATTTTTGTGGAAATGTTTCTCTTGAGAGCCAGCTCTGCTGATTCAAAGTCAACTTATATTGGATCAGTCACTGTGCACACTCTGTTTAGGGGAAAAAAGCATACCAATTTGTTTAAATTTTTTTAATTGGTTCATTCTTGTGTCAAATAGTTTTAATTTTCTCACGATTTGGTTGAGTCTAATTGCACCACTGTTTTGGGCCTCCATCCAATTCTCAATGTTGACGAGATCTTTTGTCTGGAAGGTTTGAGATGTGCTTTCTTTTAAGTATTTGTGAATGATCTCTTTTAACATAAATTCTGAATTTTGGTAACTGTTGTGTACAGTCCTACTTGCGCTCTACATGTATTATTTTGGGTTGTACTTTGGAGATGTGTTTGTAATGTTAGGTAAATGGACCCAGACAACACAACCATGGGTTGAATAACTGATTGGAATATGTTATGACACATCCATAAATCTCAGAATTCCAATATTCATGTCCTCTTATCATGTCAAATCTTTTTCACTCTTGTTGCCTGTGGTTTTGATGTTCAGGTTGAGCTATGTGTCCTTTTTTGTGGACCTTAAGGCCAAAGTGTCTACATACAATTTGTGGTATCCAAAAAATGTTTTCAACACAATTATTTCGTCCCACTCTTGACAGAATTTTTGCACAAGATCTTAGTGCTGTTACATGCTCTCCTGAATCAGTAAACAAAGAGAATTTTTTTTTATTTCTGTCTCTCTCACTCAAACCCCCCCCCCGCCCATTTCTCCTTGTGGTGTTTCTATCTCCATTCACTGCCCAAGGTTCCAGATCATTGTTGCCTAAAAAAAGGTAAGTCTGTGTCTATCCCCTTAGAGCGTCTGATTAGCAACACGTCACAGACCTGGAGGTGTAATCCAGGTCTAAGACAGGAACAGTGGCCTGAGGAGGGAGGGGTTAGGGCCAGGCTGAAGGCAGTGTGGCCTGAACGGATGGGTAGTAGGCCGGGCCCTGGTTAATCCCTTCTTAAATAGCCTCAGGAAGAGTTAACACTGTGGGAGTGCTCAGATCCAGCGCGCTATCCCACACAGTCCTGGACGCATCTCAGACACATACAGGAGTTGGGAGAAGACCCTTGTGGACTATTTCTAAATCGAGGGGCTGAAGCAGAAACAACAGAAAAAGGTGTGTGGTCCAGGATGAACTTTGCGGCCCAGTTCATTTACGCCAAGTATGTTGGTGATGGCCTGCCGAGCAGAGTGGGATTCAGCGACGGTGATGAGAATGACCCTTTCTGGCAGAGGTGGGACACTACATGTTCCTCCCCCACCTAGTGTACTCCTCCAGACACGGGGGGATTCCCCAGCCCCAGCTGCAGAGATAGTTCCATGCACCCTTGCTGCTCTGGCTCCTGTAGTGACTCCTGCTGTGCCAGCTTCTCCTGTGCCCCTTCAGTCCTTCCCTGATCCAACCGGGGTCGATCAAGCGTGCCAGCCACAACGTCTGCCGTCTTCTTTCCCCTCGTGCAAGGATATCTACGTCTACATCCACCTGAAAACCACTGCTTCACCACTCTATCATCTAAAACCTCCTGTCCGGAAATCTAAAGCTATTGACCCCCAGCTGCTTCTGCTTTCCCCAACATCAAAATAGAAACCCAGACCACCCCTGGCTGTTTCTCTGTCCCCTGATACCCTTTCCAGACCGGAGAACAGATTCCTCCTGCCTGCCTTCCACGCTTGCATTCCTCCACCCTCCACTGGGTCTGTCCTTCCCTTTCCTCTTTCTTCCCAGGTGAAGGTTGTTGTCTGAGGGAGACAGAGTGGCGATAGAGAAAGGGAAAGAAGAGAGGCTGTACAAGTGTTCAGGCAACATAGGTGGAAGACATTTCATATAATTAAGACAACTGAGTCATTAGAATCGCAGAAACGGCAGTCTAGACTCTCTGGAGAAGGTCAGAGGAAGTAGTGGATCAGGTGGTAAAGGGGGATAATAATAACCAGCCTTCTAGCAACAGAGACAGTCATCAAATTCACCACCACAGAGCGGTTCCCACCAAGGTAGACTATTAATAAAGTCCAAATTCATCCTGGGAGATGGTTGAGTAGCTCCACCTGGTGGTTCAATATGTGGGTTTCGTTTGTATCTTAGGCGTTTGGAATCCTATACCAAATGATATTGTACCAGCTAGTTCATGATGTGAGCAAAACTACTTAAACTGCTGAATGATGCAAAATAGTATAACACTAAATGGTTAATGTCTTAAAGGCTATTAACATTAAATAGTAAAACACTGTTCTATAATGTTCTGTGACTGCATGTATCTGAGTTTTGTTCAAGTGAAGCCAACACTCTATGAATATACCCTCCAGTAAGTGTAAACACGGTGTTAGTAATGAGGTTAACACCGCTAATCCAATCCCTGTTTGTGTTTAAATATAGGAGCTTAGTTCACAAGGACCTGATTGATGGTGAAATAATGATGGTTCAATTGAATATGTCTGTATTATACACAGAAACCCAACCACTACTCCTCCATTCCAAGACATGTTTCTACCCTCTGTCCCCTAGCGAGGAGCAACGTCTTGGGTCTGCTAAACAGGGCTCCTCCTCCTCTTCCAAGACCAGCTGCAACAGGGTCTGCAACGGGGTTGCAGGCCGACCACACACCCTCATCCACCCTGAGCGCATGAAGGACTTTGGTATTGACGAGGAGGTAGAGACCGTCAATGGAGATGTCAAGACCTTTGAGACCAAGGTGGTGGCCGCACCTGAGATCCAGCTTATGGACCCACCCAAGACCAACAAGAAACCAGATAGTGAGAGCAAAGCAGTCGTGCCACCCAAGCCTGAGTACCTCCGTTTTGAGGACATCAGAGCTGCAGCCTTAAATATCCAGTCTGGGATTCAGAAGACACCCTGTACGGTATGCCAGATCCTGTTCAAAGCCTTATTAATATGAGTTTACCTCAAAACCTTGCATGATTTAATCCATAGGTGTTGGAAACTCAAAGGTTCAGAACTTCGGTTTGTGAAGTTCTCAACATTTCCGGAAACTCTCAGTGAATCGTCTTTAACATGCAGCATCTGTCTACAAGAGAAAGTCTCTTCTCTACACCCTTAGAAGAAGAAAAAAACTAATAAGGATTTAATGATGTAGAACACTTTTGTAACCAAAGTTTAGTTGTTCATGGTGATTTTGAGGGACAGTCAACTCTAGCTAGTCTTACTTTCTAATAGTAGTAACTTCAGTGATGTATAATGCTTCAAATGCAAATGCTCAGTACTGTAGCATTCTGCTTTTTGGTGTTCATAGTACTCCAGATTGTCCAAGCAATACAGCATGGAGATCTTCCTAAAGAAAGAACATCTCCACTACACAGGCTCTGTGAAGGAGAGAGGTGTTCTCTATCTTCTCAACTCCATGAACCAGGTATGAATACCGAAGCATCTCTCAATTATTTTAGTCTGGATAAAATACCTTTTTGATCAAGCTGAAAACAAGCAGCCAGTTTTTTACAAGCTAACCTGTAGGGTCATTTGAAGATAAAAAAACATTTTATTACATAAACCGCTAACTCCTACCCATCTTCACAGGAACAGCAGAAGAAGGGAGTGATTGTCGCTACAGACTGTAGCTTCTCCATGGCTGTGGCCCACCATGCAGTTGAGTTAAGGATCCCATTGTTCGTCATCATGCCAGCTAGCGTTGCTCAGCCCCGCCTTAGGATGTACCGAGACTATGGAGCCATGGTCATCTCCTACGGTAGTACAGCAAGGGACTCTCTGAAACATGCCCGTCATCTGGCGAAAGAAAATGGATACCTCAGCCTGGAAGAGTGAGTAATCCCGGAGCTTGATGGCTTTTGTGGTTTCTCAGCTAACATGGGTGCCAGTCCCATAGCTATACAATCAGAATCAGGCGCTGATGCAGGATTTTGCCACAGAGTGGGCAAAAAAGATTTAAGGGGCCCCCAGTGTATTTACATTTTTACATAAATAATTACATAAAAAGCAGCTGATATTGTAAATTAATAAATGCTTGAAAGGTCTTGATCAGCTTTAGCCTAACTGGATTACTCTGTGTTAAGAGGAGAAAAGTCAGAACACTGGCAAATAATATCACCCAGGCTAAACCCCTGCATGATCAGGTAGGCAGCAGTCAACATAACATAAGCAGCAATCCCACTGATCCATGTCAATTCAATAACCTATTGGTAGCCAAGTGGTTGAGGAAGGAATTGATCCTATAATATATTTATTAGAATATCCTTGTTTGAACAAATAATGTACAATAGAATATTGGCACATTTGTTTTCTGATGCCATTTATAAACATGCTACAATAAAGAACAATGTAAGCCTACTGGCCATAATACAGTGCAGTCCGTACATTTGAAATTAAACAAAGACTAAGAGGCTAAGCATTGTATCCTCCCTGGTGATGCCTTGCAGGGCCTGTACTGCAGTCATACTCCATTCCTGTTTGTTTTTTGGTGTTTCTTTCCTTCCACCTTGTCCTCAGCAAGTTAAATGCATGCTCAATGATATTCAGCTTGATTAACGATGGGTTTTCAGGCATTTGGATGGATCTAAGCAGAAAATGTGTACACTTCAGAATGTATCCAACCACTGCAGTAGGCATCATCAAAGAAGACAAATGAGCCAGTGGCATTCATACATGCCAAAAACACCCCTTCACCTTATTTCACAGATATGTTCGTCATTTGCCATTGCTGAGCTAACCACTGCTTTCTTTCTTATTCTTAAGGCACCAGATCATTTTTGCGTGTCTAATGTTGGCTGTCTCTGATCAATTTATTCAGATTCATCTGCATCATGATAACCAGCCTGTCTTGACTGACACTTCTTTGGTTATTAGACACAAGCAACCAACTCCAAATACAAATACAAAACCTAGAATCAAGACTACGCATTGACAGCTCTCTTGCATGCATTAATGATGGAAACAAACACCACTGTGAATTCAATTGTCTAAATACTTTTGATGCCCTTAAATGGGTGGACAATGTACAAAACATGTTTTTTTTCTAAATGGTTCAAAACTTGTGTCCTAATGCTTATGAACTGCACTGTGGATGTGTTGTGTCACTGGGGAAATGGTACCAGTGTGCAGAGTTGTAATCGTTTACTTGTAATTACAAACAAAAAAAAACTGTACCTGTAATCTATTACATTACCAACTAAAGAATGTAATCGGATTACAGATACCTTTGGAAAAAATTATGATTGCATTTGGATTACTTCAATTGAAAAAGATTAGGTGTGCGAAATACTTACGACACGTTGCATGTTTGATTCTGTTTTGAAATGTTTTGAAAACATTGTTATTTGAATCAAAATAAAAATTGAGCCTCTGTTGTGTGTGATCATCATGCGATCCACGGTGGGCGCGCATAATCAGATTAGTGAACGATAAACGAAGCGCTAGTTTAATTTTCTCCAGTTTTGGACAGTATATCTATGATAATATTAGCCGACCCATATAAAATGTGATTTAGTTATCTACTATAAACACGTCTGAGAACAATGATAGGCGACAAGTGTTTTTCAAGTTTCAAGGTTTGTCATTATTTATTTATTTTGTCAAATGCACCGAACAGCCAGAAAGAGTTGCACTCAACAACTCAGACAGGAATTGTTTAGAAGATTAGGCAACTATTTGTTAGATACCTGTAACATGATGCTGCCTTCAAGATAAAACATAATGGAATTTATCACGGTTTTTGAGGAGAAAAGGTGTGTCGGGAAGCACTCTGCCAAAGGATGCCATTTGATGTAGCCAACTCTACTCTGTCCATACGTGCCTCCTGCTTTGCATTTCAGAATTGCGTTCATTGGTTATCATTGGCTGCTGACGACTTTGAATTTAAGAGTGCAGGTGTATAATCACAGTTTATTTCTTTCATTTACGTTTTGAAAATCCATGGCATGGTTAATCGCTGGTTACGTTCGCACGAGTAAAACGTATTTGTGTGTGGATGTTCACAATTGCGTTAATTGGTTATCATTGGCTGCTGACGACTTTGAATTTAAGAGTGCAGCTGTATAATCACAGTTTATTTCTTTCATTTACGTTTTGAAAATCCATGGCATGGTTAATCGCTGGTTACGTTCGCACGAGTAAAACGTATTTGTGTGTAGATGTTCACGTGCGTTCGTGTGCCTGTGGTTTCTGCAACGTTTTGACCATTTTGGTGGTTGTGGAGGAAAACATCTGACTACTGTAGATTTAGGGTAGGCGTGAAAAGCTACGGATATCTTTATTTTTATATATGTCAATGCCCTTTTTGAGAAGTTATTGCAAAAAGGTCTTGAATTGGTTTTAGGCTATTCCTGTTTGTTGTCTAATGCATGTTAATGTGAAAGTACTCTAAAAGTAATTCAAATTAATCGGATTACGTTACTGAGTTTGAGTCATCAAAAAGTTACGTTACTGATTACAAATGTGGACAGGTAACGGATTACATTTTAAAATGAACCTACCCAACCCTGCCAGTGTGTAATGATGCAATAGGCTTACTGTCAATTCATTCTGAATCCCAGTTGGAAACAATGAAGAGGCAGAATGTAATCTGAATTAGAAAAACTAATTCTATAATCTAAAAAATGTTGATCCCTGAAAGAAAATGCATCTCAACTGTTACAAACCAGTGGATCAGATCCTGTGCATCACACTTTGCACTGGTGGGTTTGGATTACATTTTTTTTTGTATTGCATTATATTCTCACTTTAAGTTGGGTTTACCCTGACTGTAGTAATAAAAAATATATGTATCTTTAAGGAAACTGAAGCTGCCTCATGACGTTTGGTTAGAGTGTTCCAAAGTTGAGGGGCCACATGAGAACACCCTGTCATCGATGCTACATAGAGTTATGGCAGTATGATTTAATGATTGTAGCATACATGAGGGGGAATAGATCTGGCATGTGTACTTAGGTTCATTCACCCTTGAGGCATGTGTACTTAGGTTCATTCAAAAAAATCTTGAATTTGATCTTATTTTAAACAGGCAGCTGGTGGAGGCTGAGTGAAACATGGGAGATGTGGGTTTCGGGGTTGTGATGTTATCTTGGCAGTTGGATTTTGGATCGCCTGCAGATGAGGCACAATATTCAGCAGTGCATTGCAGCAGTCCATTTATCTATTATTGTAGGGAATACTTAAAAAAAAAAAAACGAAGTTACAGGATTTAAAGTACTGTACTACTAATAAATAACAAACGCAATCAAGTAAAATCAACTATGGGCTGCAAGTTGAGTTAACACTGCAGCAGTATAATAGTGCTACATTCATATTGTTTACCCCTCTCTCATTCTGTTTCTGTCATCAATGGGGAGACCGGACACTCTAATATTAGCTATAGGAATGCATAGTAAGATATGTATTTACAGAGCATCATGCTACAACTTATTGTACATCTCTCTCTTTCTCTTGGTTTCTCTCAGGGATGATAGCGCTGTGTACTTGGCAGGGCTGGGTACGGTCGGAATGGAGATCTATGAACAAGTGCCGAAACTTGACGCAGTCATTGTTCCTGCTGGTGGGCAGTGTAATCTACTGGTTGGCACAGCTGCCGCCATTAAACACCTAAACTCACGCATCACTGTCATAGTAAGTGTTTCCCAATTTAAATATTTGCTCAGTTAGTGTACCATGCCTGTGACGGTAAGAACTCTGTAAATGTGCTTTCCAAAAAAAGTGCCTGTAGTTGCAAAATCACCCAAATATCACCGACCTTTCCCAGGGAGTTGAACCTGAAGGATTTCCCCTGCTACTACAGTCACTGAAAACAGGCAGCCCAGTGACTAATGATTTATACAGCATGCCCAACAAGAAGTTGTATGGAGGTACTGTACCCACTAACGCAACTTGTTTTTCTTGTCCTTCACTAAATTCCTAAAAGTCTGACACCTATAACCCTCTCTCTATCCCCAGACCTATTTGAGCACTCGCTGGGGCTCGACTCCTTCCAGCTGGCTAAGAAATGTGTGGACAAAGTCATTTCTGTCAGGTAGAGCCTCTAAATTGTACGATACTTAGAGGGTTGACCTTACCAGGAATCGAACCCAGGTCCATGCATCTTTAGTTATCTTATTCACTTACACTTGAAGGATGAGATTCCAATCACATCACAATGCATAGTTTAATTGTCTGCATACGTCTGAAAAAAACTGTTGGCTGTCAGAATGTTGTCAAGATCAGTACAAAAGACAGATGTTATCACTTGGTATAAATAGGCTGGTACTGCATTTGAATAAACATTTCTCCATCAGTTTTAGTGTGGCAAGCTCATTTTAGTGAACTTGAATGTTTTATTGCTGTCTTTTAGGATTGTTGTTGTTGTTGTTGACTCCCTCCTTTGTCTTTTACCCCCAGGGAGGAGGATTCGTTGGTGGCCATGCTGAGGTTCCAGGAGTTTGAACACTCCACAGTTGACACAGAAGGAGCCATGGGACTTGCGGCCATCATAGCCGGCCAACTACCTGAGCTGAAGGGCAAAAGGTGAGCCAGGCACAGCAAGCTGGTGTTACTTTAGAACATGGTGCCCAAGCCATGATTTTCATCTACAGTCTACATCTCACTTTTGCACCGGTCTCCATTCTGCAGAGTCGCTGTGGTGGTCAGCAGTGCTAACATGGACTTGGACCTGATCAGACAGTGTGTGGACCGCGCCCTGGTTCTGGATGACCGGGTCAACAAGTTTACAGTGCAGTTGGGGGACTTTCCGGGAGACATGGCCAAATTACTGGATGTGTTGGCCAGAGAGGATATCAAGTGAGCTAAACACTAACAGCAGAGCAGAAATGTATGACAGTTATGACACTGTACATATGCATAATGGGTTGACTACTTCCTATTTGTCCTAAAAACACACACAGACACACGTCAGTGACCATAGCACAGAGCTTATTCATCTCCTCAGTCCATATATCGGTGATACCTATAAATAGAGATGAGTGCATATAGTTAGATTATAGTGCATACAGTTAGATCACTCAGGGAAGGTAATGCCTCTGTGCCCTATCTGGCCCGGTGACCTGGTTCTTCTCACATTCGATCACATCAGAAATAAGCCACAGGACAGGAGGAGGATTTACCTGGCAGAACGATCCGTCTGAACCAACAAATCCTCTGGCACGAAGGAGTGGGAGTTTAACATCCAATGTTTCATTCACTTCACCTGTCGCCTCTTTAACGTTCCTTATCTCTTTCCTTTCCATCTCTATTAGGCTGTTGGACGTTTGCCACCGGAGGCACGGAGACAGAGGCGATCTCTTCAAAGCCCAGGTGGGACAGCCTACGAAGCAGTGTTGGCCACGTGGGACAATATAAACCTCCTCTATGTGAGTTTGTGTGTAGAAGTGAGAGATGAATCTGTGCTGTGCGTCGTTACAGGTGGAGTGTGTGGTGGAGACGAGGGATAAGACACAAAGTGTTCAACTCCGCAGGACTCTGTCTGAGCGCTACCCCACGCTACGCTGGCTGGACCGGTGACGAGCAAGACCATATCGCTCTGTCTCAGATTTCACACTCAGCTCACACGTAAAAACACACTCACATGCAAGGACACACACCCAACAAAAACACACGCAAACACACTGCAACATTAAATGAAACAGAAACGTTGTGTATATACTCTATTGTACATGCAAACAAATACATAACACAAGCACTGAACTCTGCTGAAAAACTACACATTTGCTGCTGGCTCTTGATTATCAGTGAGTATTATAAAGCCTTTGGTTTGTAGAGATTGTACAAGGAGATAGTATGATATTATATGACATTTACTGCATACGCTTTTCAAATATAAATATTGTTTAAGTATGAACTTTCACCCAACTATTTTTTTATTAGGGGGCGCAGGGCTGGTGTTCAGATTAAGCATAGTCCTAGGCCAAAAATGTGCAATACAGTCTACTATGTAGTCCAGAACTAAGCTTAATCATGTGGGGGCAACGGGCTCTTTGGGTGTGATAATGACAGTTCTTTATGATTGACATCTGGATGAGATCTGGGCTAGCGGACGTTTGTGTAATGGTTTCATTGGTAATGTCGGAGGTCGTACATGTCGCACAATTGAATTCAAATGTCAACCAACTTCTGTCTACCGCTGGATCACCCTAGGCATTAGCTGTGAATATTTCTTTGGAAAATGTTTCAGATTCTTCTTTCTGGAGGGCACTTGCATGTGTAATGTTTGAATTTGATGCGGAAGAATGAGCGGAGCTGATTAAACATGGAAGCATCAGTCTCAGGGTTTGTCCTTGTGAGGAGGTGGCGGTTCCTCATTACAAATTCCATTTGAGACAAAAACAAATGCAGATTTCATTTTTTTTTTATTGTACATACTTCTATATTTATAATATGAGTAGTAGTGATAATGAAAACAAATGTTCTAGAAATAAAATATGATGATGACAGAGCAATTTGTCTGTAATTATTATTTTATTATATCTGGTTAATTTAAGCTAGGATCAGGTAAGTTTAGCAAATGGGACCAACTGCTCAATGTATGTTTTTCATAGCTGTGACACTGCATCTGCTGGCAATCTACCCATCAATTAATTTAATTAAACTAAAGGTTCCTCTGTCATAGATTCAGACATGATACTCCCTTCTGAAACAGAAAGGAGAGAGGGAGTGAGAGTGTAAGGAGACAGATCCATTGAAATTTACCTCACGATTCAGACGATCAAGATTACTCAATGATTGAAGATGGTGCCAGAGGAGAAATGGGGTGATTAAGACGGGCTAATTCGCTAAGTTCATTAGTAGAGGACATTCTGACCCCACTGTGCTGCATGGGCCAGGTCAGTACTAACAAACCACTATACAGTGGATATAAAAAATCTACACACCCCTATGAAAATGCCAGGTTTTGTGTGATGTAAAAGAATGAGACAAAGATAAATCATGTCAGAACTTTTTCCACTTTTAATGTGACCTATAATTTGAACAATTCAATTAAAAAACAAACTGAAATCTCAGAGGGGGAGAAATTTAAAATAAAAACCTTACAATAACCTGGTTGCATAAGTGTGCACACCCTCTTATAACTGGGGATGTGGCTGTGTTCAGAATTAACCAATCACATTCAAACTCATGTTAAATAGAAGTCTTTACACATCTCCCATCATCTAAAGTGACTCTGATTAATTACAAATAAAGTTCAGCTGTTCTAGTAGGATGTTCCTGACATTTTCTTAGTTGTATCTCAGTGCAAAAGCTACGGTCCGCAGAGAGCTTTCAAAGCATCAGAGGGATCTCATTGTTGAAAGATACCAGTCAGGAGAAGGGTACAAAAGAATTTCCAAATCATTAGATATACCATTCATATAATTTATGAAAAGACGAGAAGAAAACTGGTCAGGGAGGGTTCCAAGTGGTCTACAGCAACATTAAAGGAACTGCAGGATTTTCTGGCAAGTACTGGCTGTGTGCTACATGTGACAACAATCTCCCGTATTCTTCATATGAATGGGGTAGGGTGGCAAGACGGCCTTTTCTTACAAAGAAAAAAAAAGATGATGATGAAGAGGAAGTTCACCTTTCAGCACAAAGCACACATCCAAATCCACAAAAGCATGGCTTCACCAGAAGAAGATTAATGTTTTGGAATGGCCCAGCCAGAGCCCAGACCTGAATCCAACTGAACATCTGTGGGGTGATCTGAAGAGGGCTGTGCACAGGAGATGTCCTTGCAATCTGACAGTTTTGGAGCGCTTTTGCAAAGAAGAGTGGGCTAATATTTCCGCATCAAGATGTGCCATGCTAATAGACTCCTACCCAAAAAGAATTGTTCACGTTATTGGTCACATTAAAGGTAGAAAAACTTCTGACATGATTCATATTTGTCTCATTCTTTTACATCATATATAAAAAGTGTGTAGACTTTTTTATCCACTGTATATCATTGAGGCAAACTGGGCATATATTCTGCTTTCTTCACTCATCTACAGTTTGTACAACACAGAAACAGCTTTTACACGTTTGTGTCAGGTAGTCTAATTTGGAGCAATTTACATTATTAATTGCATACATTTAGCATCCCACATTTTTTTTACATAAAACTGTAAACTGCTAACCAAGAACAAAAAAAATAAGAAAAAACAACTGCAATCCAAAAATATCCTGAACAGAATATAACAAAACAAAGCTGTTATAATATTTATTTACCCAAAGCTGCCTTCAAATGAATATAACAGGATAAATAACCAGTAATCCCACTGACTGTAAGACGCTCCGAATGAGAGTCTCTACTAAATGACAGAAATGTAGAATGAACATGGATAGTAGAGGTTGTGCGTGTTCTCTCCTCCCTCACAGGATTACCACCTGCTAGTGCAATCCCCCTGTCACCTTGCACAAACCCTATTTCCAGTTCTCTTCAACAGGAAGTGCCAACTAGTGGCCTAAAACAAGGTCTGTGAAGTCCATTTTACCGACCAGATGCTGGGAATCTTTGGGGATGCTCTGCCAGGCCTACAGTGCAGCCATCTTGTTTATCTTGTTTTCCATTTTCAGCAAATAAAAGGCATGCCAGATTGACCTGGCCAGTCAATAATCTCTCTTTCGGCCCTTAAAATCTCCCTAGTTGCTATACCAGTGTGCTTTGTCATTGTCTTGCAGGCATGATTAAGTGCCATACAATGAGATAGGACAGCCATAAATAACCAACCCATAACACTCCCACCACCATATTTCAGAGATGAGGGGGGCATACTTTGGATCTTAGGCAGTTCCTTTCTTCACCCCATGTTCCTCTTGCAATCAATCTGGTACATGTTAATCATTGTCTCAACTGTACACAATACTCTTTCCCAGAACCCTAGACTGTCTTGTAGCCGTTTGTTTTGTTTTATCTGTGTCTACATTTCTAGGTGCTTTTGAGCAGTTTGCTGATTTCTCACCTGTGCTTTCCTTCAATTTAGTAAGCTAAAGATTACTGCTTGGTTTACGGTTTTGTTTAGTCTTATAATGCCTTCCTTGACTGTCATTGTCGCCTCGTGTTGAACGATAGGAATAGCAGACTTAAAAGGCAAACCTAGAATTACGACTGGAATTGGTCAACTCTTATAACTACATAAATAATGTGACAGAACACACCTAACCAATTGTTATTTTTGTGCAAAAATAGCTGATCAATTCTCACATTTTACAGAATTGCAAATGGCACATTAACAATTTCTACTGTATGATATATATATCTTTAAACGCAAAATCCCAAATGTTGATACTAGCTTCAAGTTTATAAAAAACTGAAATAAGTTGCTCGCATTAGTATTCATGCTCCGACATTGTAGAGTCACCTGTCACTGCAGTGGCAGCTTTAAGAGGTTTGGGTAAATAATTAATGTGTACGATTTGCTCCAGAATTTTCAGGTTGGTTGGACGATTCTTGTGGACAGCTTTTGATATGATTGATTGGTGCACCATTGCTCCACTCCCAGCCATGGAATTCTGTCGCTCCTTCAAAATTATTATTGATGTCTCTGTGGCTTTCCTCAGTTTCCATCTTGTTTGAACGCAGAGTTTTTGAAGGATAGACTTTTCTTGGCAGTGCCAACGTAGTGCAATCAATCAAATGTATTTTACAAAGCCTTTTTAACATCAACAGTCATCACAAAGTGCTTTTACACACAGCCTCCAAAAAGCTTGCAACAACAGCGTTGATGCACAGTGGCTTGGAAAAAGTCCCTTTAAGGGTCGAAACTTAGGAAGAAACCTAGAGAGGAACAAGGCTCTGAAGGGTGGCCAGTCCTCTTCTGACAGTCCAGAGTCTATAAAACATAATGCATGATCTATAAAAAGTAAAATGCATGATCAGATGGAATCAGAAAATAATGCAGCATTCACTTCCTACTGTACAAATAATTACTGAGGACATTATAGCCAGTTGTTTTTCAGATTCATTTTCTACTTTTTACAAAAACAAAATATCTCAGTTTGGGTTAAATCTCTTTAATGCTCTAGAATGCAGATAGCTACAAAATTCTCAGCGCTTAATTAAATCAAACCGACATTGCAGTATTTACACATTAGCCCCTTTTCCCATGACCAAATTAACTTTTCTCCCTAGAGCTGGGATTCATTAAAACACACCATAGGATATACTTATTCTCAAAAGGAAAAGCATACCTAGGGATATCACCTGGTAGCACCGGTAGGCTTTTATCCACTACTTAAGACCCATCTATGAGTTCATCTTACCATGGGTGAAGATTTACAGCCGAAATACTGCAATACTGGGTTTCACCGAATCAAACATATAATGAAAACACCCGTAGAAGGACATTTCTGAGTGTAGGTTCTGTGCTTCTCAAAGCAATCAATTGGATAAAATCTGACAGATCCTTAATTAACCTGCTGTACCACATCCTGAGATTCTGTGATGCAGAGCGACTGGCAGCTCCATTTATCACTCCAACGGCATCCTGAGTTACTGTGTAAATCAATCAATAGGCAGTATTTGTTCTCCACTATGACCTTGTCACAAGGAAATATAGTGTAGGAGTTATTAAAACAAAGCTATTATATGAAATATATATGTATTTCACTTTGTATGGAGTGTGCCAATTTGTCCAAGTTTATAGGGGATGCAATGTAAACTCATTCATCTTTTCTTACTAATCTGAGCTCAGAATGGTTCTCGGCAGTGGCCATATATTATCACCATGATCACTGGGTTGGATACATGTCAACACATCTGGGGTTAGGTTAACAAGAGTTGGAGAAACTGTACCAACATATCGGGGACCAGGCTTGCTCCGCTATCTCTGTTAAACCTTGGCCATGACGGTTCAGTTATCTACACACTTTTACAAGGTAGTTCAAGAAATTCTGTGTGACTGCTGGCCGTTATGTTCTGTCCTCAACACAGCTGTCCATATAAACAACAAGTAGAACATTTGATCGACAGTGGTGGGGGAAAGAGCACACAAGTTAGATTAATTTATTAATCACTCTTTATTGTAAAAAAATGTACAACTTTGCTCTTCGTCTGTCATTTTATCCCTAATCTATATTAATAGATTAGATTTGTGGATAAATTCCAAACATGTTAATGCTTAAAGGCAAAAGGATTATCTAATCTAATGTAGTGAAAGGAAATGTAAACAGTAATTCAAATGGGTGATCAAAATAAAAAATCCCATTGCCATAACATTGTTCTCCAACTTGTAAAAAACATTATTTCCTAAAAAAATGCCCTGGATAAAAATAAATGGTAAGGAATGTTGCGTGGGAGGCGTAGGCATTACACTAGCTACGGTTTGAGAAGAATGTCCTTCTTAGGATCAACAATTTGTTTTTAATTATTTTACCTACAGCCCTCTTTAAATGCTGGAAACATTCTGGAATCACAAAAACCCATCTTTTTCTTCAACTGATAAGAGTTTTGGGGTCAAAGTTCACAGCATGCAGCTGGCACACAATTCTTTTCCTAGGATACGGTGGTGTGGTGTTCTGCCGCTGGTTCATTCTAACGGCATCAGTGTTGTTTGGGCCTGTGATCGCGCTTGTATTTCAGAAGCAGGCCAAGAGAGGCAAAGCCAAACAACACCGTCTGGATGAACCAAAGGCAACGTGCCATTGTGCTGTCAACCCCTTTGTCACTGTGAAGATGAAAATACACACATACACGCACACACACACACAGCCTTTAAGGTATTAAGTATTGCGTCCAAATTGGCCAGTATAAAGAGAACAGACAAACATGTGTCCACTAAATTCTTTATATATCTACAGTAGGCAGATGCAGTTATAAAATGACTCACAATATTAATCACGATATAACTAATATATCATCATATCCCAATTCAGCCGTGTCTGTGTGACTCCCACTCATTTTATTATCTTTGACCTTTGTTCTGGCTCAGTCAACATATACGCTGAAAGGTCCAGTGCAGTCAACATTTAGAAGTTTTCAAACCAACATTTTAAAAGTGTGATTTTTTTTTCTCAGTGTTATTACTTTATATTGCTGGTTAAAAAAATTCAACATGGCCTTGATCAGTTAAACAATTTGGTTTTATAGTTCCACAACAGAGAGTGCCTCGGTCTTTTTAAAGCTCATAGGCCTAGAATTTCAGTTTCATTTCTCTCTTCCAATGCCTTCGTCAAGTTTGCATTGGTGGCAGTTGATGCTTTCCACAACACTGTTTCAGTCTTCTGGACTATTAACAAATCCAGGTCCAAAATTCTCTGACAGTAAAAGATTTTCCCTCCATTTGCCCCATTTTAATTGAAATCTATTACAATAAAGTGCTTAATTACCAGCCAAAAATGATTTGATACTGACATAAAAAGATCTGCATTCAGCCTTTAAAGTGGGTGTGATAGTGTGTCCCGTTTACAGGCCTAATAGAACACAGAACAACAGTACCCCCTAGAGGAGAAATGGCTTATGGACATTTTACCTGCAGACCTTCATGGCAACAAGGGCTTCACCCACATGGACGACCCAGGCTGCCCACCATCTGAAACACGAAGCAACCCTGATCATTCAGATGCTTCTAGTCTATGTCTCAAAGCCTTATTAAAACAGTCTTACAGTATATTTGGCAAGTTAACACTTCATTTCCTTGTCTCCTCTACAGCAGTACGTTCTCACAGAAACAAGAGATGCCAAAAAACTAAACATATTGGTATTGACTGGATATAAAGTATGAGTGTTTCATGTACAAGAGGGAAAGTGTCACTTTTAAAAAATGCTATGATTGGAGTGAGAAATGGTAAAGGGAGAGGGACAGGGTTGTCTAAGCAGACTTAATAAGACGCTAAGAACTAACAGCAATATTTTTACCTTGTTGATGTTATTGATAAATCTAAATTGATTGGTTATTGCAGGGTTAATCTTACAACTGTAGCATGTACTGCATGTGCTGTACATTCCTAACCCTAACCCTCTTCAACATAATGACTTGTTTGACCAACCTTTCGCTCCATGAAAATGACCTTAATGACCAGATCTTGTTCTTATCAAGGAACTCTAACTTACCCTTTGTACATGAGAGCATGGTGATTGTCCACCAGGTATTTGGACAGGGTACCAAGGGGACCCAGGTTGTCATAGGGGACATGCTGTGGCCAGAAGACTGTCCACTGAAACACAGAACAGAGACCCTGTTAGATACGACACAGAAAACACCACTGTCTTACGCCATATAGTGCAACTGATGCTTCTGCTTACATAATGACTCAATCTAACAAGACACAATAAGAAAACATGGTTGATTCCTGCATTAGACATTCATCTACATATAAGGCCACATTTTAGAGTGGCCTTTTATTGTGGCCAGCCTGAGGCACACCTGTGCAATAATCATGCTGTCTAATCAGCTTCCTGATATGCCACACCTGTGAGGTGGATGGATTATCTCTGCAAAGGAGAAGTGCTCACTAACACAGATTTTGACATATTTGTGAACTATATTTGAGAGAAATAGGCCTTTTGTGTACATAGACAAAGTCTTAGATCCTTGAGTTCAGCTCATGATAAATGGGTTGCGTTTATAATTTTGTTCAGTGTACTGAACAAGGAAGTCTTGCACAGCATGTGTTCCAATAAAGGAAGTCTTGCACAGCATGTGTTCCAATAAAAAAAAGCCTACCAAAAAGCCCCATTCTCAGGCCATTTAGCCAGCAGTGTCCCATACTGACTTTTTTTTGTGCAGGATTTAGCAAATGTAAACACGGCACAAGCAGTCAATTTTGGCAGCAATCTATAAGACAGCATATTGAACATAAGAAAAACACAGACGTACAGAGATTAACTGTATTTTTTCATGGCCATTACCAACACTAGAGATGGGCTATAAATATCAGTAATGGCCGTAGGTAGTCTGAAGTATGCTAGGGTTATTTCTCTTTGTAAAAGAAGACTATTGGAAACATAAGCATGAAACGAACAGGCAGTTGGCAGCCTAACAAAAGAAAAAACAAGAGGCAGTCTGAACAACAATATAATGTCATTTAAACTGATGTTAAGTCACTTCATGAGTATTCTGATAGTTGATAAATTCTACTCGCCTTGCAAAAGATACTGGGCCACAGAAATGAGAAACCACAGATGTCGCTGTTATATGAGCATCTGAATATTTAGCCAAGGAAACAATCTGGACCCTCAAATCAGTTGGGTTGCAGGGTCCTGAGCCCTATTTTCCATGCCTGCCTCTACTATCTCAGGTCCAATCACCTGCCTCTCTCTGTAAACCCACAAGATTGGAAAGCTACTCCTATCATTCCATTTCTACTCATTTAAATCTTGCCCTGCCTGTGTGTGTAGTTTTTCAATGCAACAACCACTTAACCCACCATTTTCATTTTCATAGTGTTTCCTTTTTTATTTCAGGCTTAAGAGTTGACCATGGACAACTTTCACCATCACTCAAAAGGTCCTAAACAACATCATATCTTACTGAAAAAGCTAAATTGTGGTGCTCTTTTTATTAAAAAAACCATCAGGTCACAACTAAACCTACACTTCCACTGGTCATAATTTGTTTCAGTTCACCACAGCCAATTATTAAAATGACTTACAAAAGACCCTTAAGTTAGACACTTCCATCCCACATCACTCCTTCAAAAAGAAATGAAAAATGCAGCTAATAAAGTTGATCAGTGCACCTGCTGAACCCATCAAACATGTATATCTTTCTCACAGTAATTTTATGTTGATTGTATTTTCCCTTGTTTTTAGGGTTCATTTGTATACTTTTTTACGATGTTCTATGCGTTGTCATCTTGCGATTTAATGACTTTGAATATAATAGTTCAACAAAAAAACATGATTTAGAAATTGAAATAGGCTACTTGTAATTTCCACAGTATAACATTCAACTTCTCATCCTGTGTACCTCTAACATGTTGCAACATGCTTTTAAAAAAAGCTGTTCGGCTTGTGCAGAGGCTCTTGTGAACAAACCGTCAAATTTTTTGTTAATCATTATTAGGATATAGCCAACCTCAATGTACTTCTCTACCCAAGAGTTGACAGTACTAGCAAGCAGTTGTCAATGGTGTCTCCTTGTCTGCACACATATCCTTCTGGTGAATAAGAATGTATGACCACTGAATTGCATTTTTCTGTGAAAAAAACCAAACACAAGATGTGGAGAGTAAATTAACCCTAATCCGGAAAAAATTCACCTTTTTCCTTTCCTTTCCAAAAAATTTGAAAAGGAAAGTTTTGTGTGAGGAAAAGAAGCGTTCAATTTGCAGTGGTCTCTTAATTTAAACCTTTCTGTTCCTCACGCAAAACCTTCCTTTTCGACTTTTTTGGAAAGTCAATAAAAAGGTGCAGTGGTATCTTAATTTTTTCCGGAGTTGTAGCTCTAAGTTGCTAATTGCCATAGACCATCCCTTTCATTTTTACTAGCTACCATTAGCAAGCCTCTACATGTGAATGGCTTACAATCACAGTCGGGTGCACCCCTTTAACTGGACACAGACATTTTGAAGATACATTCATGACTGAATCACAAACGGCGATAGTATATGCAATTGCAGTTTACTTAAACATTCTCTTGCTAAGCTTTAAAATGACCTAAGTAGCAATTTCGATAGGAAGACATTCATACTGTATGTGGAGGTTTGCTAACAGTAGCTGACTATTCACATGTTCCAAAAGACGAACTTTGAACCAGATACTGCGTTATCTAGTTACCTGTGGAGGGCTATCTATGGCTGATAAATAGAACTAGTAAGGGAAATCTCAATAGGGTAATTTCATGGAAAGGTGAAACTGAGAATCAACAAATAAAATTAGTATTTACCAAATAAAATAATATTTATCCTTCAAAGTTCAGGCTATTTGAAGGCCCATACTTGATTTTGGCATTTTCCACAAAAGACTGGTATACGCACAGACTCTTTTGGATTTTTCTTTTTGCAAATCTCTAAATATGTCATAAAATGCTGAGAATCTCATTCTGTCTCTGAACTGCATTTTTTTTAATCCACTGTCCCATGAATAGCCTAAATATTTGCATGCCATTGTTGCTGTAACAGCGAGAATCATATAAACAAGTCATTAAGCAGATGCTTTAATCCAGAGTGATTTACAATAGTGATGGCATACATTTTCATACAGGGAATCCTGGCGTCACAGGGATACCAAGTGAGCTACACAAGATTAGCATGGATTTATGGCACAGTGGAAGAAAATATAAATAAAAGCAGGGCAAAAACACATTGAAATATATGTGGGTTTGAGAGTTATGAAGAACTTTTCTAACAAGTTTAGATAGTTCCTTATGCATTCCAGGGGGCATGCTAATCTTGACTTTTTTGTTCTAGAATGAGCTCTGTAACAAAATAAAAAATACTGGGGATAGTACCAAAATATTGATCACAAGGCAATATTAAAAAATGTGTGAACTTCAAAAAGTTGAACATAAAATAATGATCCACCCGGATCCCATTTGAGGTGACACCATAGCTACGTTTACGACGCGGTGGCACAATGGGCACTCAAAATTTATTATATTTGCGATGGTATTACTTTAAAAAATCAACAGCGTTTTGTATCATAGACTTACTGTGAAGTATCCCATCGAAAGCGTCACTGTAATTATCCAAAAAAGACTCGCCCTTCTGAAATAATCGCCACCGTCGCTTTTGGCCATTGTAGCGATTGTAACTCTCAATGTGTTCCTCTCAAATCAGTACGTGCAGCTAATATTGTAATGTGTGTACCGTGCTAGACTGGTGTCTGAATAGGGTTCAAGGCTATATCATTCAAGGTTCAACTCTGGTGTAAGATCATTGATGTGCTGTTATGAGATATATAGGAATAGCCTTGACTGAAATAAACTGAATATTTTAGAAGTGCATGTCTGAGGTGAATTTCTTTTTATTGTAATAACCTACTGGTAATTTACCTATTTTGCCAGTGCTTAGTGATTTATTTTGTGTCTATTTAGTTGATTAACCCTCAGTAAGGTAATGGTTCCAGAGTAATCTGGTCATGGGACCTAAGGCTACAATCTTGTACATATCTTGCTAATTGCATGACAATAATGAAACAATGCTAATTTGGCCATTTGTCAAATGGCCCATTGGTCAAATTAGTTATCATTAATGATATACTGGTGATCAAGGCACATAAATCTTTCAGAAGTATTAACCCTGACAACCCTAGTGTAAGTGAAGCTACCATGAAATGGAGACAATTTGTATGTACTGTGAGTTAAGAAAAAGTGCTTTGTAAAATATGCAGTGACAACATAGTCTGTGATGCACTGTTGTAGATATATTATGTAGTGTCAATACAAATTTTATTGGCTATGTTTGTACAAAGAGAGACAGTGCTGATTTTGCAAGGGGCTTTAAGGACCAAAGAGCCATGCATAATGTGTGATAGGATTTCGGATAACCTCACAATAAATTGCTGTCATGTCCATTGGCTCCTGAGTGGGACTCTCAGGAGCCGTCCCGAAGCATGGAGACACTGATCTGTGTAGTCCAGATAAGGAATGAAAGACAAGGACAGTCTCTCTGACTGAAATTAATATTGAGATAACAGTGTTTTTACTGTGTTTTAATTTATATTATTCAGCATTAATACAAGTTTTATAAGAAATAATTCACAATGCCAAGTAAACTATATTTTAATATTATTTACAGAATGTGACTGTTTTGCTTTAAACTACTATATAACTGCTGTTGTAGTGTCCCTACATGTCTTTCAGGGGTTAGGAGTGTCATTGAGGTGAAAGTTCATTGTCCACCCACCCATTGTTTCATATAGCCCATTAAGAAATCCAAAGGGCTTGTTGATGAGCTTGTAACCCACTATTAGTGGGTCTTCATCCCTTGGTTTACACTGTGGTGGGCTTATACATCAATGGGAGCTGAGGCTGCATATTCATAATGGTCCTATTAATCAGTTAGACATCCTTGTTTAGTGTTGTATCTGTGTTGCATTTGAAAAGAAAACAGTAGCTGTGAAAAAGGTGCCATTAATTAATGGCAAACTGCTAAGAAGTCATGTGAGTTTCTTCAATTTGTTCAAGTGAATTGTTTGGTTGATTAAAATGCTCCATTCTGCTTGTTCACATAGCCATTAGTAAAGGATTTTGGTGCCTCCCCTAAATCATTTTCAATACATGAATGTTCTTGAAGTTGATTTTGTAATAATTCAATTATTTAATTTTTTTTGTTGGTTAAATTCTTTAAATTCTGGAATGTAATAATGGATTACACATCAAACAAATATTACTATAAACAAACTTGCATTTGCAACCCATGAATAAGGAAACTTCTGTTACAGTTATACAACACATTGAGACTGATACATTTCTAATTTTCTTTTTACTCATGTATTTTCTGTCTGATTCTTGTGTGAAAATGTGTACCTTGACAACATAAGGATGATGTCGATGGGGTGGATGAGACAGGGCCGTTAGTTAGTCCAAAGATCGTTCAGTTTATCTTACCTCCAAGACAACCCCCAAACCCAACACAAATCTTCACCCCACCAAACTGTCACCAGAAAGATCACACTACATCATCAGCACTTCTTTAAAGAGGGGGGTACTGGTTGGGTTCAGAGTCTTGTGATCCATATAAAAGGGCGGTCAATACATTTGGGAGACAGAGTTCTTGAGGAGCCTTAGTGAGAGAACATCTGTACCTACAACACAGAACACCTACAGATTGTGGTGCATCATAGATACAGTCATCATAACACAGCGATGTGGAAAGACAGCAGCATCGGTAAGAATTTCAATGGCTGACACTGAATATATTGTAGCCTGGATAACAGATCTGTATTTCTTAGCTAGCCAGGTGAATCACTGATGACTTGTAGTCATTTTGGGAGGAAAGAAACAAAGTTGAAACATTTGTGTTTGTAGCGGAACATTTGCTTTTTGAGGAAAAACATTTAATTTTGATGATATTCGTGACATTTCTAAGAAACGTTAAATCATGTTTTTCCTACGGGCTGGGCTTTCCGTTTGTAATGCTGCATTGTGACAGAGAGCCTACAATTCTTGCTGTTGGAGGCAGATCCTGAAGGCAGATTCATTCAATGATGAGAAGCCTTCCACCTTCTCTGTGTTGCTCTGGTCTCCTGTCCGACTGCTGTCTAATCTGAAACCTTTGTTTTTCCCTCAGACGTCTCCAGACCGGTGGCTGTCACCGGAGCACTGTCCCGGAGCGCCAACCGCAGAAAGAGGACCAGTTTCTCCAAAGAGCACGTGGAGCTTCTTCGTGCCACCTTTCAGACAGACCCTTACCCTGGCATCAGTCTGAGAGAGAGCCTGTCCCAGACCACTGGCCTACCAGAATCTCGCATCCAGGTATGCAGCTACACACACACATGCACAGTCATGCGAACACACACACATACTCATCAGTTCTCAAGTGTTATGGGGGTTCTTTAAGAGGGCTCTGTGTTCAAATGTGGCCTGCACGCGTCCTGCTGATACCGGTATCAGAGTTTCCGTTTATCTTAAAAATCACTGAAATGATTCCAGCGGTTTTTATCTGTGGGTTTGTTTGGTTTGACTGGTAGGCTGTACAACACTTACTGTAAAGATAATGGAAACCAGAGAGATTATCTCCCACACTGTCATTATATTCTACAGGTGTTTGTGGATAGTCTTGGGGAATCATTAACACAAAGCAAAGAATACTGGCAGTGCCGACTCTAGCCTTTTTGTGGCCCTAAGCAAAATTTGATTTGGGGCCCCCCCTTCCCTGCTTATGTGGCTTATGCCTGGAGCTGGCCCAGGTCCCTGGAGTCAACTCAATGTGTTATAACGTAGCTGTTTTCTCATCTCTTCAGGTATGGTTCCAAAACCGGAGAGCACGGACTCTGAAGTGTAAAGGTGCCAAAAAGGCTCTATGGCAGTCTGACGCTGGCCTACACTTACCTGGTGGATACACCACTGTCCAAGACCCAGCACCCCAGCCACACTCAATGGGATCTGGGATTACCCAGCCCGTCCTAGCCCCTCTGTCTGCCTCCCCATCTCTGCCCCCTGCCTACCCTGTCCAGGTGAAGGAGGAGGTGGAGGAGTACTTTTTCAATAGACGCTGCCCTCCACCCTACCCTGGAGTGGAGCAGACTGGCCACTATGACTCCTTGTTTGGGCTGAGGCAAGCAAAGGAGTTGGAATACAATTCCAGCCCGCCCCTCAAGAGCCCAGAGCCCCAGATGGTTCCTGGAGCCTGGCCCCAGATGGGTGACCAGACATCCCCTGTGCAGTCTCTTTGGAGCCCCTGTCCTCCGGATGTGAGAAACTACAGATCAGGTTCTAGACAGGCCTTTTTCTACCCCAGCTCAGCTGAGCAGCAGCCCCTGTACAGCAACACACGGGCAGCATATGGAGGTCCCATGTCCCAGACCCGGGCCCCACCCACACCAGATTCTGGTTGCTGGGAGGTTGAACAAGAGAACACTTCTCCAGTAGAAGGCCATGGTTCCTGGAGCACAGTTACGGAGGCTCCCCTGCCTGAGCTCCCGGCCCTATCTCTTCAGGAGATCCTGGGGGAGCTGAATGGAGAGTGGTGGAAGGGAGATGGAATTGACGGCCACATCAACGATGACAAAATTGTTTGCCTATGACGTCATTTATTTATTTATTTTTATGATGGACATCATTCCCTTTATCGTTATAGAATTTTGTATATTGTTTGGGTTTTGATTGAATAGCTTATCAATCTATGTATATTGTAAAGAATATGTATAACAAGGTTTGTGGGAGAATGAGGGTTTTACATTGTAGACAGTTTCTTCGAACTGTCAACTTCTGCATGAAAGAGTCAAATCTCTTTAGGAATTGTATTTATACTGTTGTGAAATTTGTCCCAATCAATTTTAGGTTATCTATTTATTTTTGTTTGTTAGTTCTCTGCACTTGTAGTTTAATAAATACACAATTAAAACGCAGTGTTTCAGTTTTCTTGTTTTATTCATAACAAATCACAGTTTGGATCGTAGTAGAGCTGCTGACACCTTTGAATTGAGAAGATGTATAATAAATAATATATTACCATACTTTCAATCACAACTGCAGGCCCACTGAGCCTGTAATGTATCTGGCTTTACACTCATTTGCTATCAATAATATAATTAGATGTATCTCATGCTGTGTAAAGTGGAAGATGTCCACTAGATGGTGTCTGTGAGTCACAGATAAATTATAGACCTAATGCAGTTTCTGACTAACTTAAATTGTCCATATAATCTGCAGTGTGAAATGACATTTGTCATTGCTCTGACATTAAGGTCGACAGCATGGGGTTAATATTTGCCAAAGAAACTCTGAACTGTTGTGAAAGGTAGATATGTCCTCAAGTAGTATTCAGGCATTTATCAAGCTGAGCAAACCATTCTCTTTTCCTGACACAACTTTACAATACTGTAAGAGATAATATGTCATCTGTGGACACAGAATTTCAAAGGAGAATCCATTGCAGAACTAAAGGAAATATTTGATGTTAGTATCTGAAAACAGTTAATTCCATTAACTTAATGGTAAAAAAAAGTCTAAACATCTATATCAGTTTCCTCCTGAGCTGCATGGTGAAATTACAAACATTTTCAATATCAAAAGCAAAAAAGACAAAAGCAGCAGATAGGACAGGATGTTTGTACAGAGATGTCTTTTCCTTCATCATTATCTTTTAATGGGCCTACTGTGTGAGTTAAATCTGTGTTCTATCATCCTGTTTTGTGTTGTCAAGTCAGGATATGACCTGCTTTTGTTAACTTTCTGGTGTGTTTTTCCTCTCTAAAGCAAACACAAGAAGTAACAGAGCAAAGGGCCAACATCATACCTTTGTTTATTTCGCTAAAAATAGGACTGTGAAGGAAGTCTTGCTGACTGTTCCACGTACAGTAAGTTTTGAAAAGTAAACCAGCAGATGAGAAACACCTGTGAGCAATAATATTGATTTAAAACAGTTTTATTGTACAATTGATACTAAATATACTCTACAGTATCCAGTAAACATCTGTACATCCCTTAGACCCTTTGCCACCAATGGGCAGAAATCAAACATAATACAGAATTGTCCAGTGAATGTGAAAGGAAATAATTTATAGCAATTTGTTACGTTTTTAATGTCATGATTACTTCTTGATGTATTCCAATGTCTTCCACTTTCTGTCCTACAAAACTGGGGAATTTATTTGCAACTTGAGTAACAGGGATTGCGTCAAACACACGTGCTAAATGACCATGGTGAGCAATTTAAATGATGAAATAACACACTGTTAAACATATTTCATAGACATTAGAAACATTCCATTGTCCTGTTTTGAGTCATACCGCCTGTGTTTTATGTCATTTATAAATAATATGGATCATGTATGTAAACTTGTAACACAGTCCCTGTTTTGACACTTTTATCTTTATCTAAATTTTTCATTTGCAACCATCAAGAGACATTCTTCCCGGTCAAATCAAGTATAAATGGTTTGGGGTAAAAAATGATATTGTTTAGAAATAAAATGAGCGGTCTAAATACAGTGAAGGATCACACCTTTCACTCCACACCTTATGATGCACTGTCACTGGTATCCGTCTCAGACCAGCTGACCAGGGACCTGCATATTCAAGTTGCTAGGACCAACCGTTTGCTCTCTTGACTGCCAGACACACCTGTTCTGTGTGGAGGGGGAAATGGGCTGTGCGACGCAATGGAAGGTGACCTGATTCGACGCAATGGAACAACCTGATTCGACCACAGTGACATCATTCATTACACAGGACATGAAGGACAATGTTTCTAAACAGAGTTGAGCGTAACGTATTGATTATTGATGTGTTGTATCTTTTGTACATACATACGTGAAAGAACACACACACATGTTTTCCATTCCTTGCAGCGTCAGTCAATAGTTGGAAGGAAAGATGTTCAATAAGACGTGAGAGAGTCTGACAATCCCAAGCCTGAGAATTGCCATTAAATAAGAATGTAGTGGCGGACCATGTTGAAGGATTGGTGAAATTACAGACCATATTTTGTTGTGCAGTCTGGGCTCACCCTAGAACTGCCTACAGCTGATAGACCCTCCCTGCAGCTGTTGGTCTGACATTTCCAAGCTAATTAAACATTGACTCACTATTTGGTGTGCTTGTGTGTGTTTATGCATTTCTGTTTCAGATCGATTCAGGGACAGATGTCCTCACAAGGATTTTAAAGATGTGGGTCTTGTTAGGACTTTTTGGTGTTCCTACACGGACAAAGTGAATTTCTAGCTTAGGGGTTAGGTTTAGGGTCAAACATTAGATAGTGATTGAATTGGGGTTATTTTTATGTTTAAGTATCATGACTAGGTTAGTCTGGGCCCAAAACTTAGGTTATTGAAGATAAAGTTAGTGATAGGGTTAGTGTTAAGGTAGGGGTTAAGAATGAATTGGAACATGGATTGTTTTGTTTTCTGGTTGCTGCAAGGATAGAAATATGCAGCTGTGCCTACTTTTGTGTGTGTGTGAGTCTATTTAGTCGGTGTGTGTGTGTGTTCATGGCACAAGCATAATATATGATGTGTATACATACCTATATGCTGTGAATGCACGTGTGTATCTGTGCACATATGTAAAAAAAAATTGCAAATATTGCATGATAAATGGCCTAATCTAATAATGTGATGTAAGAGCATACTTATCTAAAGATAGAACAGCCAAGGAAGCTGCAAAATGTAATTGGTTAACCTAGATATTAAGGTAGGGGATTTAGATGTATGTTCATGCACATTTAATTTACTGTCAGCAGTGGTACATCAAAAATGTCAACAAGGACAAGATCAGATTTTTATTGATGCCTTCACCTTTAACCTAGTCTGGTTACAAAAATAGACAGTTGATATTATGTTTCATCCACTGGGAAATAAGGTCCGCAGCTCAGCTCCAAATGAATTCATATAGCTTAACAACATCAAACTCATAAGTAGATCTTATGCCTTCTAAACATGCTCAGTAATATATATGTATATGTATATTTGATGTTAAACACATATAAAGTAAATTATTAATCTCATTATATGCGCATTCATTATAGATTACATAAAGGCATTGCAGATCATCTCATTTAGAATTTGACTAAACACTGTTGCTTCTTATATCTGATTGGTTCATAACTCCTACTACACTACAGAATTTTAACAGCAAGTATGAGGTAATTGTTTGGTCACGTGACAGCTGCAGCAGCAGTCAAATGTGTTGATAGCATTACACTGGTCTTCTCAGCCCCATGTAGCCCCACCCCTTGATGCTGATTGGACTCTTGACATCTAGCTAGGGACTATCAACAAAGTGGTAACTATAGATATAAAGCATGGATGGGTCATATAGTTCTATCTGAGGTCTCAATAGTGCCACCATCTTACCTGAGACCAGTTTGAAAAAGTCAAGACACTTAACACTAGTCATGGTGGTATTTTGTGCGAAGTAATTTGGTCTAGAAAAAGGTTGAACGATACAAAGGACATGGGAAACATTGTTCAGGCATCAGTAATAGTGTAGAAATGTATGATAACAAACTTAACTTTACATACCATGTTTTTAATCAATGAAAAAGAAAGCTAATCCAGCCTAACCGTAGTTGTTGAGCTACTTAAGTTTACAGTATCAGAAATGTTTTTATTTTATTTTTATTAGCGGTCTCAGCTAGCTCGCTACAGTAAAGTACGAATTAATGTTGCACACAACGTATGTCAAATGACGCGTTTTTGTCAAAATAACCATAATTACTGTATATAATAAGCGAATGCTGTTGTTGGGTAGCCCTTATCTACAAAACTTGTTACTGCTATATCTGTCCTCCTATCATTATGCCACTGTTAACATACAGTACCAAATTCAGTGAGCTAGCTTGCACCGTTTTGTGTACTGTTACTAAACTAGTGATTTCTACAGTGAAATGAAATTATAATATTTACATGTATGAACAAATACATACATGTTTTATAATTTTGAATCCCAGATTATTGTTATCTTTTGGGCAAAAAGAAATATAAAATTTACACTTTATTTAAACTATCATGTATCTTCCTACATTAGACCACAGCCATTTAGTACTCTTAAATTAATTAGGTTATTGAAAACTATTTCAAATTGATTTGTTTGTTAATATTCTGAAAGGTACAGTCATTTTATGCATTATGTTATACATGCCAGTGGCAAATTATATATTATTAAGGATATGTAAGAATTACAAAACTGAAATACCACGCGTTTGCACTGTGGATTGTTTAGAACAGGTCCGAGGTAATACGGCTGTCAAATTGCGCCATTCTGATTTATACGGTCTCTCTGACATCAGCCTGTTCTATTATATATGGTGAACATCATCTACTTTTCTATTATCTATGTTGGTAACCTACAGTACAGAGGCAAGGATCACAGAAACGCCAGAAACTAGATATCCCACATTACGGTCAAGACGAGTAGTGACAATAATGTTGCAAGGAGGCTCTCTTCTGCACTGTTCAACCGATAGAACGTTTTCCAGTCGACATCACACTGACGTCAGGGGTGCCCGGGCATTATGGAGGCTAAAGAAAGCAGAAACCAATGCAACCAGCCTGTAAATAATGACAAGAAACAAATATATTAAAAATATTCTTACTAATGATATAATAATTGATGTAACTAGTAAAAATTTGGTTTTATATTGAAATAAAGCTAACCAACTATACTGAACCCGGTCCCCCAAATGGAAACACAAAGTAGCAGATCATTTTATGCAGGGACCGGACCGTCATCAACAAAGACGGCCGTATAAATAATTAAGAGTATTACTAAGGTGACAACATGACACATTTCTATTTATGAAACGGAAACAGATGTTGTTTCGATGTTTTTCAGGGAGGACATTGCACTTACCAGATATAGTTAGCTTTTTTCTGACGGGCTGTCCCGGCGTTGGAAAAAGTGGGTCTGCTCCAGTGAAATACTCTATCTTTAAATGATAAAAGAATGTTGCCTGTGTTAAATTAGTGACGAGAAGTTCAATTCAAAATCATATTCCAACCTTGCTCTAAATTAACAGTAATATTCCCGATTAACATTGTAAAAGACTACAACTTTCAGTCACTGTCTCAATTGTTAGGTCGAATCAAATATAGGTAATGTACGCGCATTGTCCTCTTGAAGGAAACGGAAAAGTGTCTATACGTTAAATGTGAACCTAAGATGGTTTCGCCTTATTAACGTGCAAAAATACAAGTGTTGTCATATGATCTCTCTTTTCATTTCCCCTGAAAAATGAATCTTTCGCTTGTAAGACAACTGGGAGCGAAGTAATAATGAACCGTACAATAGGTTTTTTGGGCAAAAATATGCACATGCATGTGTGACATAATTATAATAAAGATCGAAAAAAGGAATGAGAAAAAATTCAGCCAGTTATTCGAACTAATGTTATGTTCAAAGGGTGTCAATCCTGCAGGAACGCCCAGAATTGCAGGCCATAGTAAGACACTATTTATAATTCAAGGAGACAGACCACACCTGTCCAAGAGGTTAAGTCCTATTTTCCTGTAATGTTTTTTCACAGCATTCACTCCCCCTGTGGTGTCTCCATCTGCAGCATCCTCGCATAATACCAAATATTTAACCTATAGTGACACTGTCATACCTTTGGCTAATGCGTATCTTGGCAGTATAATGTCTGTCGTTGCTTATTAGATTATGATTTTACATACATTTTGCCATAATTTGGGAATAAAGTTGTCCAGTAAGTCAAGCCACACCTAAAACTGAATGCAAAAAAAGAACAAATAAAATAAGCTGTTTGGAGAGAATGATACAAATGTAGCCTAATGCCAAAGAACTATCCAGAATCTGTGCATTTTTACCAGAGTCCCTTGGTCTCAGATGGCCCCGCCTCTACAACAAACGAACACACCTTCTATAGCGCCAATGCAAACTAGCCGAGGGACCGAGAGTCCAGGGGCAAACTGGGGAACAGGCTCGGCAGTCCGCAGCGAAAAGACATAGGGCGGGGGATTGGGAGTGAAACCGTTTAGACTCGTGGGACTTTTTTTTACTTTGCTGTACCGTTAATTAGCCACCCTGTACAGTGTGTTTCCGTTTCTCTATGTTTGGTGGACATAAACCCTATTCAAGGCTACGTTAGGAAACCGTGGACGGCAGCGGGGAGAATACATTTCCATTGCATCGCACAGTTGGACTCCGACTCTGGTGATGCCGGTGGCGAGGGGATTGCCGTGCAACTCAGGGAAACAGGGCGTTGGAGGATGATGGTAATAATAGAATCATCATGGCAAACGGTACCGGCACTATTATGTTGAAATGCGTTGTGGTTGGAGACGGGGCTGTAGGCAAAACGTGTCTGTTGATGAGCTATGCCAATGACGCCTTTCCAGAGGAGTATGTGCCCACTGTGTTTGACCATTATGCAGGTAAGACTACTTCAGCACATTTCTTGATCCCATTACATGTGGGATACATTAACAAGTCTCTGTGTTGTGTCGAATACAACAGTTACGAATGATCTAATCGTTAAAAATTAACACCGCGGTATCCTAGTTACACTTACATGAGTTCACTATCAGTCAATTTTCCTGCATAGTCCAGAAAAAAATTGTTTAGGAGATAATGGGCGATGTTGTGTGTAACTTAGTTTTTACTGCTTTCTTTGTCTCAGATTGCATAGTAATACATCTGTTTCTATAATCAAAACCACTTGTTTGCCTTCAAGGAGAGAGGGGGATGGCAACCCCCACCCCAACTCTCACTCTCAAGAAGCGTTTGTTATTTCTTTGCAGTGAGTGTCAACGTTGGTGGGAAGCAGTACTTATTGGGACTTTACGACACAGCTGGTCAGGTACAGTGGGTTTATTTTAACTCTGGCTGGATTCCAAGCATGCCACGTCCAAGGACACAACCTCCCACATATTGCCCCCCCCCCACACACACACACACACACAAACACACACACACGCTATTAACCAATGGTGCTATGGACACACCCACAAGCTTGACATTCTGATCAGACTCCAACAGGTGACGGTTTTCACACACTGCGCTAGGGCTTTCCAGTCAGTCTGGTGGGTGTTAGACAGTGGTTGTAGGCCTAGCAGAGCATTTCAATAGGTCTTTTATGTAGAGAACAGGGGTCTTATGTCTAGTGTCCAGTAGAGATGTTGCCACTGTCTGGTTACTGGGTTGGTTCTTTACAATGTAGCATTCAAACTGCCAGGGTATTGCCCAACTGACAGTTGTACACTGCCAAATGTGCAACCCATAACATTTTCACTCAGCACCAGCTACCACTCATGTAAAAGCAAGCTCATGTTTACTTCTAAGACCTTTAGCTTTGTTTTTCTAAACCAGGTTTCAAGCTAAGGGGTGCCATACAGCAATTAAATGTTAACTCTCTCCCCCTAAACCCTTGAAAAGGTCAATAAGTTTGAGATTGGGGAAATATATACAACAGGCCCTTTTGTTAGTTCATAAATAAAATATAAATACATGGATAGCGGGTCACAGTGGCTCTATTGTCGCCACCAAACATTCATGCCACTCAAATGCTGCTACCATAACTCATTCTTGGAGAACCCATTTGAGTCTTGCTAGTGATTCACTGGCTTTTTGTTTACTTCTTTGTTTGTTTGCAATTCTGTGTCTGGAGCCGTTTTTGTTTAAGCTGATTCACACCATCTGTGAAATGGAGAAGTTTCCCAGATGTCGACTGTGGGCGCCACAGAGAGTAGAGTTACTTCTCTTCAAACGCAGCCCCTTTACTCCTCTTTTCCTCCACTCCCAGCTCCTCCACCCCCCAGCTCCTCCACTCCATGCTCCTCCACCCCCACTCTAGCTGACCTCTATGGTGAGCGCAAGGCCAGCTGGTAATGTTTATAGCTTCAGCATCTGATCAAACAGGGGAGTACTGGAAAGCTGGAGGAAGCGAGGCAGACAGAGGGGAAAGAGGAAGAAAGGCTGAGAGAGGGGTTTAAACAATGTGAATCCTGTAGTGCAGTCTAGGTTACTGCGGCCTAATATGTAAAAGAATGCCATGCTAAATACTGCACCTCTATTGAAGAACTGTGTCCAACCCCGCCACCCACCTACCAGCTATCACTCTCCTGCTACAGTCCCCACCTCTTTCTCTGCTTTACACGTGTTTGGGTGTCTCCAAAGGCACTTTAGTATTTATGTTCCAGCCTGAGATAAAGAGCTCCCGAAATCTTAAGCTGTTTCATTTCCTCAGAGGAGCTAATTTTTTGCCGACACCCTTGCCCTGTGCGATGATCCGTACCTCCGAGCCTTTTTGCTCAGTCACCTCTCTAAGCTGCTGAACATGTGGGCCAAGAACAGAAAGAACTGAATGGAGGGTCTTTATTTATTAATTCATCTTCTCCCAGGATGGTGTACTTATCATTGAAACTAGCATTGCTGCTGTGGATAGGAGGATGCAGGAAGTGCCATGGATGTACAGGGCTGTTGTACCCATGGCAACCCCGGGATTGGTCTCTTAACTAATTCTCATCGCTCTCCCTTTTGTCGCTTCTTGATTGTCTGACTGCACTTGCTGTTTGCTGTCCTCACACTTTTCTGCGATTGCCCCCCCCCCCCCCCCTTTGTTTTCTGTACTGCCTCGTTAGGTTTCTGACTCCGTACTCTCCCTGGGATGTGGCCCAGTGACCCCTAGACATCCCGGCAGGGGGTAGAGAATAAAGTGGGCTGTGCTCTGCTCTCACCACAGGGCCTTGTTTTCTCTCCACTCAACTGGTCACCAACGGGAGGTAGCTAGACATGTCATGCCCATTTGAGCTCCGGTGGGAGCACTCGACAACCAAATGGCCCGACTCGACGCCGCCGACGGTCATTTCAAACAGTTTCAAAGCGGCGTCATATGGCATGTGACGCAAACACTGTGAACGAGAGAGCTCTGTCTGACTTTCGTTTCCTCTTGTGCCTGGGATTTAGGGTGTAGGACTGTAATATGAAATGCAGTAACTGACAACCAACTGTAAGTGAATGAGCTGCTGAACAATTCGTAGCGACTGCTCTAGAGTGCAATGTTCAGTTTTCAGGCCCCGAAGCGTAGCGCCTGCATTTGTTATTCTCCCTGCGGCCATGTTCAAGCAGGCGTCTCTGACACAACTGCTGGGTTTGAGGAGGTGTAGTGACTCACTGATATCATAGACGCTCATATGTCACTGACTCGACACGCTCACTCAAAGCAGATCACATACCGGCCGAGTAGAAACGCCAGAGAAAGCCTCGCCCTGACAGAAAGGTAAGAATATATAGGAGACAGAAGATTCATTCCTTCTGGGGCTTTTATTAGCTTCCAAATAGAAACACACACTTTTCTTTCCTCTCAGTCCTTACACTTCTGCTGGCCCTGGTTTTATCTCTACTTTTATCAGACTGTTTACTGTACACACTGAGGAACATTGTGTTAAGACTTCTGGAAAGATGGGGATGAGAAAGTGAAATGGAGAGGTTCTGTTCACAAGGCAACCAAAGGCCCTGTTTACAGTAAACTACTGAGAGTACTGTGCACTGGAATGGGTTTCACCTTTTATGTAAAGGGAACAGAGGAAAGACATGCAGGAGTACACACTTAATATTTCACATAACATGCTTACTCACAGTTTAAATTGGACTGGAAAGCAGAAGTATCATGTTTTGTAAGACATCAGCTGTTTTACATGAAGACCTTAGTAGCTGTGAGGCAGTTGTTTATACCCCTTGTGCTGGCAAATGGAGGAAATAACTGATTCTGTGGCTTATCCGCTGCACAGAATCATCAACTTTTTGTGACACTGCATGGGCTACACCTGAGCTACGTTGATTTATGTTTGATATTAATAAAACAAGTCATGTTATTGATTAAATGCATACATTTTCTTTCCCCCATGCTTCCCAATCTGCCCATCACCATCAAATAGATGCATTCTGCATCCCTTAAAGTCAGCCCAGCCTGACTTGTCTTTGTGAGTCACTTTTGCATCTGTATATTGATACATAAAATGAACTCTAGTCATTAAGTATCCTGTCTGCTTCTGAAGTCAGACAACTCTTTAATACTTATGTGGCCATCTAGTGGGGCATCCTGTCAGAATTATATACCAGTGAGTGGCAAGGAAATGTCTTTCACTCTGCTTACTGTATTGTATTGCTCTCAAATAATGCGCAGTAGCCACAGTCAGAGACTGACATGGAAGATAGTGTCTGATGAAGGTCAACTGTAGAAATCCCTCCATAGAACTTTATAATGGTTATCACTGTTCACAAAGCGTGCATTGTTTCCGTATAATGGCCTGCTACAGTAGTTTGAGGCTGTGCTGCACGCGGTGCTCTCTGGTAAATGTACTCTTGCTCATTGAGGAGTAAATGCATGGGTGTGTTTTGGGCTCATTTTTCATGTGGTTGAATCATTCATGAATAATGTTTCTGAAAGTGTTGTCTGTTGGTGAAGTGGTTCTGAAGAAGGGTGCTGCTCATTTTCACCCGTGTTTCCTGTTTGCCTCCAACCCCCCCCCCCTCCCCCAGGAGGACTATGACCGTTTGAGGCCTTTGTCCTACCCAATGACCGATGTCTTTCTCATCTGCTTCTCTGTGGTCAACCCGGCTAGTTTCCAGAACGTGAGGGAAGAGTGGGTCACCGAGCTGCAGGAGTACGCCCCAAGTGTCCCCTACCTCCTCATAGGCACCCAGGTGAGCCCAGAACCGTTCTCTATATCCACCTTACCTTCTGGTTCTTTGGTCTTTATTGCACTAAGCTAAAGGTTTCACACCTTTTTGATCAAGCTTGAAGAATGAATATTCTTTTTTTTTTTTTTTTTGAATTTGAACACGTACAGTATAATATCGAACCGTCCTTAATTTACTGCTAGTTGAAATTAAGTGCTTTCTCATGACTTGGAATTTTAGCTTTCTCATTATTTGGTTGTTACAACATGTACCCAGTAATTTATTCAATCAGTTCTGAAAAGATCTGTGTAAAAACAGAACTAATCAAGCGAATGACTGTGTTGTATACAGGGGGGGGGGGACAAGTATTTGATACACTGCTGATTTTGCAGGTTTTCCTACTTACAAAGCATGTAGAGGTCTGTAATTTATTTTTAACATTTATCATATGTACACTTCAACTGTGAGAGATGGAATCTAAATCAAAAATCCAGAAAATCCCATTGTATGATTTTTAAATAATTAATTTTATTGCATGATATAAGTATTTGATCTCCTACCAACCAGTAAGAATTCCGGCTCTCACAGACCTGTTAGTTTTTCTTTAAGAAGCCCTCCTGTTCTCCACTCATTACCTGTATTAACTGCACCTGTTTGAACTCGTTACCTGTATAAAAGACACTTGTCCACACACTCAATCAAACATACTCCAACCTGTCCACATGGCCAAGACCAGAGAGCTGTGTAAGGACATCAGGGATAAAATTGTAGACCTGCACAAGGCTGGGATGGGCTACAGGACAATAGACAAGCAGCTTGGCAAGGTCCCCCTGCTCAAGCCAGCGCATGTCCAGGCCCATCTGATGTTTGCCAATGACCATCTGGATGCTCCAGAGGAGGAATGGGGTCTGGTCTGATGAGACAAAAGTAGAGCTTTTTGGTCTAAACTCCACTCGCCGTGTTTGGAGGAAGAAGGATGAGTACAATCCCAAGAACACCATCCCAACCGTGAAGCATGGAGGTGGAAACATCATTCTTTGGAGGGGGACAGGACGACTGCCCATTATTGAGGGGAGGATGGATGGGGCCATGTATCGCGAGATCTTGGCCAACAACCTCCTTCCCTCAGTAAGAGCATTGAAGATGGGTCGTGACAACAACCTGAAACACACAGCCAGGGCAACTAAGGAGTGGCTCCATAAGAAGCATCTCAAGGTCCTGGAGTGGCCTAGCCAGTCTCCAGACCTGAACCCAATAGAAAATCTTTGGAGGGAGCTGAAAGTCCTTATTGCCCAGCGACAGCCACAAAACCTGAAGGATCTGGAGAAGGTCTGTATGGAGGAGTGGGCCAAAATCCCTGTTGCAGTGTGTGCAAATCTGGTCAAGAACTTTAGGAAACGTATGATCTCTGTAATTGCAAACAAAGGTTTCTGTACCAAATATTATGTTCTGCTTTTCTGGGGCAGCAATGCACTCAGAGTAATGCACTTTCATTCAGATTGTAAGTACATTTTATTACTAATACTAAAAGGGTATAAATACAAATATGACACAAATCTTGATATTATGTGATGGACCTCCATTTTAAATGTTGTTTTAAACATAAATAATTTTCAACAATACAGTAGTTATTGATAGATAGATGAAGAACACCACCTATTTCAGTCCAAGGTCTGCTCTTAACAGTTTGGCCTGTTGGTGGGATTTTCAGGGGAGGGAGGAGGTTGTTAGTAAATCAAGGTTGTCAATCAATTACTGTTGGTGGGAATTTAATTGACAGACAGTGGATCTACAGTGTCTACACACCATATTTTGGAATGTTTCTGTTATTCATAAATTCCACTTAGTCCTGCTTGAAAGTTTGTTTTTTTAAATATATATTTTTTTATCTTATTTATTTTATTGTATTTTCTGTTTGACAATCTTCATACACTCTTGTAACTACAGCCTTTTTGTGTGCGTATGTCTTAAGGCTTAGTTGGGGCAAACGTGGCGTTGATAGTTGTGGAACCTGTTGAAGGTACCTCAGTATGGACATCAGATGTATGTGTACAGGCCGATTTTTCTTGGGTTGTCCAGCTCTGCCATGGAACACATGAGCGAGCACACACACACACACACACACACACACACACAAGAATAAGAGAAGGCGCTCCATGCCTTTCTTGTTTGAGGTGTCAGTCCCCTGTTTGTCTTTCTTTTTTTTTCTGCTAATGCAGCTGGTCCTGTGCAGCTCAGGAAGTGTCAGAGGAGCTGGTGTTGGCCGCCTTCCTTTCCCATGGAGCATAGCGCCGTGTTTTCTACGCTACGGGGGGGAGGGGGTTGTTTTCTGGCACCTACTGACCAGACATTTTTAACACCCTACAAGGTGAAGTCTGCCTGCTCAGATGGCCAGGTTAATCGTTTGCTGTGATCAATATTGTGAATGCACTGTATTGCAAGGACATTGGTGGCTGTGGGGTACTGTTTCTGTGTGTCCTTTACCTCTCCAAGAGGTTGGTTACTTTATGCGTACTGTTCAAATTGTTGATTGTTGCAGTGAGTAGGATTTTTTATTTTACCTAGACTGACGTTGCTAATGGACTTGTGTTTTCATCCTGCTTCCTGGAGTCGGCTGTCTTTGGCCGTCTGGTCTGGTGTCCACTGGGCCTACTCAGGAATAATTTTATGAACCCATAGGATGTTGTACTGAGTGACCGACCGAAACGTAAGACTGTAGCATTAGTTCCCTGAGGGAGGAAACGAGGTACAGCACAACCCCTGTTTGGCCTGTACTGGCTGTGTGACAGTGTTTCTGGATCTGGCATTTATAAACCCTGGAAGGCAGGTTTTCTGGTGGGCCTTATTTTTGGCATGATTGTATATATTTAGAGAATGAGCACATATAGCCTATAAGCTGTTGTACACCTTTCCCTCTTCATTTACTCAGAGAACATATTGGTCGTATCTGAATGTTTTACAGAAGGCTGTATTCACATGTGAAACTCTTTTCATCCACCCTATTAATGCTTGCGCTCTGCTTCAGATCAATCAGGGATTTGGATTAGAAGATGGAAACACCACTTAAGTTAACTGTACTCTTTCATTTTATTCTTAAAACCATCCATTAAGAAATAAAGGTCTATAAGAATAATTAAATGCTTAATTTTCATTAGTAGATGGAACATAATAGAAAGAGGAAATTTTACTTTTTTTGCTGTTTGGTAATTGCTGACTAATAGTAAGTCATATAGCATTGTGAATTGTTAGTCCACTGAAGGCTTTTCAAACCACAAACAGGGTTTTCTCTCCGCCAGCAGTTCCCTGGCAACAAGAAAAATAAAAGGGGCATGTTTTTAGTGTTGAGGTTAGCTGAGTGGGCATGTTATGGTTCTGTCTGCTGATATTTACTGCTCTTTTATCAGTGCGGTCTTAACTCTTCCCACTGATCTGGACCCAATCAATTCACAGACGGAGTGGGGTTACAAATCAAACACAGATGTGTTAGTTTATGTTGCTCTCAGTAAGGAGCTTTTATCAGTAGGTATGTCGGGTACATTTTTATTTTTGTTTAATGTGGGTGCCGGGAAGGAAGTGTGACCCATCATGTGTGGTTTCTCTATGCTTTGTCTTCAGGCAAATTGATAATGGGATGTTTTCCTCAGAAGTCTGATGTGAGGCGCTGTTTCAAAATATGGTATATAGCTGAGTGACCACGTAGACTCAAAGGAAGTTGCATAATGTGCTGATTGACAGTGCCTGTGCTGACAGGAAGTGCTATATCCCTCTCCCTGTTTCAGATTGACCTTCGAGATGACCCTAAGACCATCGCCAAACTAAATGACATGAAGGAGAAGCCCATTACCACAGAGCAGGGCCAGAAGTTAGCCAAAGAGGTATGTATCAGTACTGGGGTGCAGAAGAAATAATTAACCACAATGCAGTTAGTCGTGCACACATGCTCTTGGTTTGCACTCAGACACTAGAGCAATTAGCACCTCTCACCTGGGCTTGGTTACATTTTCTGAGAAATATTTAAGAAGACACGAGAACAATAGATTATTTTGATGGGAAATTGTTGCAGATATCAATAGCTCCATAGGTGGCGTTTCGAGGTAGGGTGAGTCACAATTCCAATTGAGCCCGGCCAGAAAATTCTGTTGGAACTGTGTCAAGTTTCACGCATATTGCTCGATTTTTACCCGCAGTTGATGGCCATAATCCTGAGTGGTATGTCTCGAATAAGCGGGTGTAAAAGCCTGTGGGAAACCCTATGGAACAGATGTGATAACTCTTATCTAGCATTTTATTCTCTCATGATTTAAACAAGCCCTCAGTCGAGTCCCAGTTAGCAATCATCGTGTGTACCCGGGCCGTGTTCAGCAATGAATGCTATGTAGATTATACGTTTTGTGAACTTGCAATAAATCCAAAGTCTCCCTCAATCATTGAATCCCTTGTTAGGTTTTACTAGCAGTTTCTTCTCCTGTTGTCTGATTAGCTCAGAGACTGCGATTAGTGTCTTGCAACTAAGCGAGGCCAATTGCTAAAGGCTAAGCGCTAACCAGGTCAACAAAACACAGCATGAGCCATGAGCACAGAATGGGCTGAGTTAGCGATTGGGGGTATAATCAACAACAAGCTAGCGGAAGGGCTACAACCGCTGCAGTGTTTCCCAGTCTTTATACTGCATGGTTGCTTACTCATCAAACCTATTTTGTAATGGGTACAGAGTTTGTGATTGGGTTTCAACAATAATCATTCTCAGTGACAGTCTGTACCTCCCTCGCTTCTCCAGATTGGTGCTTGTGTCTACGTGGAATGCTCGGCTCTCACCCAGAAAGGACTGAAAACTGTGTTTGACGAGGCCATCATTGCCATCCTGACCCCCAAGAGGAAGAAGTGTGTCCTGAAGACAAGACTGGGGCCACGCTGTATTAACTGCTGCCTCATCACGTGAGACTGATGGAAACCTCCAAAAACACCTGGGTCCTATTTATTACGGCATGCAATGGAAAACCTACATTTGTTTTTGTCAAAAACTGTGGGGAAAAAACTAATTTCTTATTGGGCAAGATCAGGTAGCCCCACATTGTTTCCGACTTTTATTCCATTTAGTGCCTAATGAATACACTCCTGAATACAAACATGGGTGGGTCATAAATTGTGAAAAAGCAACTGAAGGAGCAAAATAGATTTTTTTAATCATTTTTTTTGTCTGGAGGGATGGTCTCTCCTGCTGTCGACCAATGGAGTTAGGGTGCAACTTTATTACCAAAGGATCCCAACACCCAAATCAACAACGCCCTTCAGTAAGACTTTATTTGCCTTTGAGAATTTCTTTTTCAACTTTTTAAAAATAATTTTCATGTGCAAAAATGTTGTAAGCTAGCAGAAAACACATCTATATTATGGTGTTCATTTTACCCCTGATATACTGTTATTTTTTTAAGCCGACAAGTGGGTGCACTGCATTCAAGGAAAGCGCTTTCCATCAGGAAAGTGCCTCACGTTGTCTGTTTCGATAACTCATGTCCGCCACTACCAATTCAGTGCTCACGGTTTAAGACTCCAACGTCATTGATATGTGGATATGTTTCTTTTAAAGCCTGTCCCATATTCTAGCACACTGTTTGCTCCATTTGCTCAGTTTTCAGTTCTGTTATTACAAAAGCGTTAACTCAGCGGTGCCCAAAAAAGTTAAACGCACACTATATGGGAGGCAGGGATGTGGGGAGGGCGATGCAAACCGACATCTCCGTCCCGCAACATGAAGCACAGTCCGCACGCTTATTCCTGCGTGTTAAAGCTGAGGTATGAAAATCCTCCGGCCCACCTCTACTCATGGCACTCTGTCATGCTGACCTAAACATACTGTGCACAATGGTCTGTACAGAACCAGCCCGTTTCAGTACAGCACAGTCTGGCCCGGTTCCATACTGTGAAAAGCGTATTCAGTAATTTTGCAGTTTAAGCACAAAACATGCGGTTACGACATCCTCTGCCATTGGCCAAGTGGATGCATGCATGAGCACAATAAGCTTTCTCATTTATCTCATCCCACCCGCCCCAAGAAGGCCCTCTTCATACGCGTACTACTTCCCCATTTGGATGGACATTTAGATTACGGTTTGTAAGCCAAACAACTGTCGTCGGGACCCTTTTGTTTTGTCTTTTAATAACATTTTCTCCCTATTATTATAATTTTCTCATCTTTTTTATTCATAAGGAAGGTGACAACTGCTTGCTTTACTGCCTGATCTTATAGTTGTACATTGTTAGTTCAGGGTTGGACTTGCTGCTTGAATGTAAATGGTGCTCCTGTTTTTCTTGCTCTGTCCCTCCCTGCTGCGCTGTGTATTGGGTTTTTTCTCCTTGAAGAGCACAACATACTTGAGTGGTAACATTCACTCTTTACCAGGAGTTGTTGCACTTACTGCTACTGAGCTAAATCTAACGGATCTATAGCAGTACAGAACTTTGTGCAGTGTCGAGTTAAGCCTCTTTTTTTTCTGAATAAACGTGTTTACTATCTCAAGTGTTTCTTTTGAGGTCTACCCTGATGTTTTTTAATTGTCTCTTTTTAAGTAGTCCTTGCTTACCTTCAGATAGAAGTTAGTCTTCAAAGTGTCATACACCCACAAATAGTAAATGGGTTCTAGTCTTGTGCAGCAAATAATTGCACAATGAGTAACTTTAATGCTTGAGCGCTCCCTGCTGGTTGTTTTCCTCTATTGGAATAAAGAAGACCAGCCACAGATGTCTCTGATCTTAACGGATCACTGTAAACTCTGTGTGAATGGAGCTGTAGAGTAGTGGTTATTTACTTCAGACCTTGGGACCCTGCTAAATTTAATCCTATCCTTCTAATCAGAGATTGATTTAGACCTAGGATACCATGTGAATTATCAAAGGTCTTCAACCGGGGGTCAGGTGATCTCCCTGAAAAAGTATTTACTTAAATTATGATTTATATAAAAAGAAAAGTGTTTTTTTTTGCTTAACCTTTTGCTTAAAATGTGAATGCTGAGGGAAAAAAAACAGTGGTATGTATATGGATTTGTGTTGAAAAAACATCCTGAATGGTGTGTTTGGGTATAGGGGTTTGTGTTTCTGAAATTAAGAATATGACCAAATTAATGAGGGAGGAAGGTTTATTCAGTTTAATCTTGGACTTGGGGATGAAGGAACGGGGAGAAATTGGGTTCTTTTTGGAAGAGAAATGTAAACATCTTTTAACAATTTTAAATCAAAGATTAACTTGGATGAGACAACTTGCAATAATAATTAGTAAAAAAAAAAGAGAAGATATACTGCCCTAATAGTTAAATAGTGATTTGAGTTATAAAAAAATTATTTACCAATATAAAGTATTTTAGCTGATACTCGAGTGACTTATAGTGAGCATATATTTTCATACTCGCCTCCATGCTGTAATAAAAACAACTAAATATGCTGTAAAGGGGGTCCTTGAAACGCCTCTTGGTTTGGGTGGGGGTCCCTGGACAAGTAAAGGTTGAAGACCCATCAAAACCAGATAGGATCGATCGAAGGCTTTGTTGAGAACCCCCTTTTTTTTAAGACATATAAATGCTGTGTAACTGATCAACCAGAAATGTAAACATCCATGACAATGTGAAAGTAGTGATGTTGCACAAGAATATAGTCTGACTGCAATATCCTAAATTGTTTCATTTTTCTTTATTGGTGTGTTTGCCAAAGTAGAAGCACAAATCTAGATTTTGCTTAGTCTTAATATAATAACAGTTTCTTCAACTATTATTGGTTGTTTAATAAAACGGCTTTGATTTAATTTATAGTTGTATTTTGAATTTTAGCACTTTAAATGAGCTCATAATGTAGTTTAATGTGAAAAAAATGAAACCTATGCCTGAATAGTGACCAAAAATTCTAAACATATCTCCTACACCATTAAAGTGGTCAACTCCAAACCAAGCAATATGTTCAGACAAGCCTAACTTCAGTTGCTATTATTCTGATCTTTGATTATGTTTTATGTTGTATTGATATGCGTGTAAAATGTGTCAATGTTCACATGAGTTTAAATGCAAGCCACAGGGGATTCAATTAAAAATGGTAATGCTTCTTGGCCAGTCATTGTATAATACCAACTTTAACAGCTATACTAACTTGAAATGTTATTGAATGTTTATGAACAATAGGCAGTTAGCCATAATTTTACAGAGTATGAATTAACCCCTAAAACAGTATGTTTAGAACCGTTCAAGTTAAAAATATGAACCCAACCTTGTTTCACATGTTTAGGCTAACTTAATGGATTCATTAACCCTAAAACAGTATCTCTAGAATTATTCAAGCTACAGCAACCTAATCTTTGTTTCACCTGATTTGGCTTTATCTGAAATTCAGATTTGTAAACATTTTAATGCAAAAAATCAGGAAAGCACACCACCTTTATTGTAGTTTGAACTTGTTTTTCATCAACATATACTATAGTGGGGAGAACAAGTATTTGATGCACTGCCGATTTTGCAGGTTTTCCTACTTAAAAAGCATGTAGAGGTCTGTAATTTTTATCATAGGTACACTTCAACTGTGAGGGACGGAATCTAAAACAAAAATCACATTATATGATTTTTAAATAATTAATTTCCATTTTATTACATGACACGTATTTGATCACCTACCAACCAGTAAGAATTCCGGCTCTCACAGACCTGTTAGTTTTTCTTTAAGAAGCCCTCCTGTTCTCCACTCGTTACCTGTATTAACTGCACCTGTTTGAACTCGTTACCTGTATAAAAGACACCTGTCCACACACTCAATCAAACAGACTCCAAACTCTCCACTATAGCCAAGACCAGAGAGCTGTGTAAGGACATCAGGGATAGAATTGTAGACCTGCACAAGGCTGGGATGGGCTACAGGACAATAGGCAAGCAGCTTGGTGAGAAGGCAACAACTGTTGGCACAATTATTAGAAAATTGAAGTTCAAGATGACGGTCAATCTCCCTCTGTCTGGGGCTCCATGCAAGATCTCACCTCATGGGGCATCAATGATCATGAGGAAGGTGAGGGATCAGCCCAGAACTACACAACCGGAACTGGTCAATGACCTGAAGAGAGCTGGGACAACAGTCTCAAAGAAAACCATTAGTAACACACTACGCTTTCATGGATTAAAATCCTGCAGCGCACGCAAGGTCCCCTGCTCAAGCCAGCGCATGTCCAGAACAGTCTGAAGTTTGCCTATGACCATCTGGATGATCCAGGGAGAGTGGGAGATAGTCATGTGGTCTGATGAGACAAAAATAGAGCTTTTTGGTCAAAACTCCACTTGCTGTGTTTGGAGGAAGAAAAAGGAGTACAACCCCAAGAACACCATCCCAGCCGTGAAGCATGGAGGTGGAAACATCATTCTTTGGGGATGCTTTTCTGCAAAGGGGACTGGACGACTGCACCGTATTGAGGGGAGGATGGATGGGGCCATGTATCGCGAGATCTTCCCTCAGTAAGAGCATTGAAGATGGGTCGTGGCTAGGTCTTCCACCATGACAACGACCCGAAACACACATCCAGGGCAACTATGGAGTGGCTCTGTAAGAAACATCTCAAGGTCCTGGAGTGGCCTAGCCAGTCTCCAAATCTGAACCCAATAGAAAATCTTTGGAGGGAGCTGAAAGTCCGTATTGCCCAGCGACAGCCCAGAAACCTGAAGGATCTGGAGAAGGTCTGTATGGAGGAGTGGGCCAAAATCCCTGCAGCAGTGTGTGCAAACCTGGTCAAGAACTACAGGAAACTGTAATTGCAAACAAAGGTTTCTGTACCAAATATTAAGTTCAGATTTTCTGATGTATCAAATACTTATGTCATGCAATAAAATACTAATTAATTTCTTATATCATACAATGTGATTTTTCTGGATTTTTTTCCGTCACTCACAGTTGAAGAGTACCTATGATAAAAATTGCTTTGTAAGTAGGAAAAACTGCAAAATCGGCAGTTTATCAAATACTTGTTCTCCCCACTGTATATACACTCACCTAAAGGATTATTAGGAACACCATACTAATACTGTTTGACCCCCTTTTGCCTTCAGAACTGCCTTAATTCTACGTGGCATTGATTCAACAAGGTGCTGAAAGCATTCTTTAGAAATGTTGGCCCATATTGATAGGATAGCATCTTGCAGTTGATGGAGATTTGTGGGATGCACATCCAGGGCACGAAGCTCCCGTTCCACCACATCCCAAAGATGCTCTATTGGGTTGAGATCTGGTGACTGTGGGGGCCATTTCAGTACAGTGAACTCATTGTCATGTTCAAGAAACCAATTTGAAATGATTTGAGCTTTGTGACATGGTGCATTATCCTGCTGGAAGTAGCCATCAGAGGATTGGTACATGGTGGTCATAAAGGGATGGACATGGTCAGAAACAATGCTCAGGTAGGCCTTGGCATTTAAACGATGCCCAATTGGCACTAAGGGGCCTAAAGTGTGCCAAAAAAACATCCCCCACACCATTACACAACCAGCCTGCACAGTGGTTACAAGGCATGATGGATCCATGTTCTCATTCTGTTTACGCCAAATTCTGACTCTACCATCTGAATATCTCAACAGAAATTGAGACTCATAAGACCAGGCAACATTCTTCCAGTCTTCAACTGTCCAATTTTGGTGAGCTCGTGCAAATTGTAGCCTCTTTTTCCTATTTGTAGTGGAGATGAGTGGTACCCGGTGGGGTCTTCTGCTGTTGTAGCCCATCCGCCTCAAGGTTGTGCGTGTTGTGGCTTCACAAATGCTTTGCTGCATACCACAGTTGTAACGAGTGGTTATTTCAGTCAAAGTTGCTCTTCTATCAGCTTGAATCAGTCGGCCCATTCTCCTCTGACCTCTAGCATCAACAAGGCATTTTCGCCCACAGGACTGCTGCATACTGGATGTTTTTCCCTTTTCACACCATTCTTTGTAAAACTTAGAAATGGTTGTGCGTGAAAATCCCAGTAACTGAGCAGATTGTGAAATACTCAGACCAGCCCGTCTGGCACCAACAACCATGCCACGCTCAAAATTGCTTAAATCATCTTTCCTATTCTGACATTCAGTTTGGAGTTTAGGAGATTGTCTTGACCAGGACCACACCCCTAAATGCATTGAAGCAACTGCCATGTGATTGGTTGATTAGATAATTGCATTAATGAGAAATTGAACAGGTGTTCCTAATAATCCTTTAGGTGAGTGTATCTCAAAGACTACTGTTCTTTGCAAGTAACATCTGAAAATTACATTTTATGTAAGGTTTCTTGTCTGATGACTTATTCAGCCTCTGTGAAGTACAAAGTCTAAGGCTCTTAAAAGAAATGTAAATAATATAATATTTGATAATGATGGGTGGTGAGATTTCCTTGATATACAGTTGTGCTCAAAAGTTTGCCCTTGGAGAATTGGAAAAATTTACCATTTGTAAAGAACTTGAGTAAGCAGGCAAAACATGTCTTTTATTTCTTATGGGATTCACATTCAACTGTAGGCCATAACAGAATGGCGCAATCATAACACAAACAAGAACAAAATGAACTGACGCCTATTCAAATGTCTGCATACCCTTAGTTCTTAATACTGTGTATTGCCCCCTTAAGCATCAATGACAGCATGCAGTCTTTTGTAATATTTGTCTATTACAATAGTTGTCTATAAGGGCCCCAAATTCTTGCAGGTGGTATAGCTGCCCATTCTTCTTGGCAAAATGCCTCCAGTTCCTGCAAAGTCTTTGGCCGTCTTGCATGAACCGCACGTTTGAGATCTTCCCAGAGTGGCTTGATGATATTGAGGTCAGGAGACTATGATGGCCAATCCAGAACCTTCACCATTTTCTGTTGTAACCACTGGAGGGTCAATTTGGCCTTGTGCTTAGGGTCACTGTTGTGCTGGAAAGTCCAAGAGCATCCCATGCACAGCTTTCGTACAGAAGAATGCAAGTTGTCTTTATTTTCTGATGCTGCATTCATCTTGCCATAACTTTTCACGATTCCCTGCGCCTTTTGAGCTCACACACCAAAACATCAGTGAGCCACCACCATGCTTCACAGTAGGGATGGTATTCTGTTCACTATAGGCCTTGTTGACACCTCACCAAACATAGCGCTTATGGTTGTGACCATAAAGCTCTGTTTTGGTCTCGTCACTCCAAATAAGTGTGCCAGAAGCTGGGAGGCATTACACGGTGTTGTCTGGCATATTGTAACCGGGCTTTTCTGTGGCATTGACACAGTGAAGACTTCTTTCTTTCAACTCGACCATGCAGCTCATTTTTGTTCAAGTATCATCGTATTGTGCTCCTTGAAACAACCACACCACCTTTTTCCAGGGCTGCCTGTATTTCTCCTGAGGTTACCTGTGGGTTTTTTTATTGTATCCCAAATAATGATTCTGGTTTTGGCTAAAATCTTTCTTGGTCTACCTGTTCTTGGCTTGGTATCAAGAGATCCCTTAATTTTCCACTTCTTAATAAGTGATTGAACAGTACTGACTGGCATTTGCAAGGCTTTGGATATATTTTTATATCCTTTTCCATCTTTATAAAGTTCCATTACTTTGTTACGCAAGTCTTTTGACAGTTCTTTTCTGCTCCCCATGGCTCAGTATCTAGCCTCCTCAGTGCATCCAGGTGAGAGCTAACAAACTCATTGACTACTTATACACAGACACTAATTGCAATTTAAAAAGCCACAGGTGTAAGAAATGCAACTTTAATTGCCATTTTCACCTGTGTGTGTCACCTTGTGTGTCTGTAACAAGGCCAAACATTCAAGGGTATGTAAACTTGTGATCAGGGCCATTTGGGTGATTTCTGTTATCATTATGATTTAAAAAGGAGCCAAACAACTATATGATAATAAATGGCTTCACATGATCACTATCCTTAAATAAAAAGTTTTTTCATGATCAGTCATATTTTCTAAATCAATGCCAAAAGTTCACAAATGTAGCTATAGTTTTGACACTTTTGCAGTAATATTTTTTGCTCTGGTTGGCTCTGCCTCCACCCAAACTTCAGTACTTTCAGTTAATTGTTTGTCCTTAATCTTATAACCTTAGTATGTACACCCCTTGGAGGTTTGTTTTTACTTATTTAATTTTCATATTTTGCATACAGATATGTAATACTTGACTTCAAAATTACTGACTGATAAAGTTAATCTAATTTAACAAAGGATACCAAAAGCTTATAAAGTCCTTTATTCATCACAAATGATGTGCACCCCTATCTTCAATAGCTGGAGTTCAATGATTTGCCCAATCATCTTTACCGCACTGCTTTAACTGGGTCAGGTTTGAGGGATTTCTGCCTAGCACAGCCCTCTTCAAGTCCCCCCCTACGGCATTTCAGTAGGATTGAGATCTGAGCTTTGACTCTGTCATTCCATAAACCTCCATTTCATCGTTTGCAGCCATTCTGTTATAGCTTTGCTTTTGGGTATTGGATCACTTTACCTTTGTAAGATCCATGTTTGTTTCAGCTACAGCTTACATTGTTCTCAATACTTTTCTGGAATAATATGGAATTCATGATTGACTCAATGATGACAAGTTGGCTAGGGACTGAGGCAGCAATGCAGCCCCAAATCATATTGCCACAGCCTCTTTTCTTTACGGTGGGTATCAAAGGCAGGGTTCCATATTCACCAGACAGTTCCAAACAATTCCCCCTCTGACTCAGCTGTCCAGAGCACACAGTTGCAGTAGTTTTGGAATTTTCAGTGTTGTCTGGTTTCTTCCTTCCAAACCTTTCATGTAGGCCAAGTTTGTGCAGTCTTTTTCTACAAGTTAACTCATGCACCTCAACGTTGATTGTGGTCAGAGAGGCCTGGAGATCCCTTGATGTTACCCTGCAGTTCTTAGAGACTTCTATGATCATCTTTTTTAAGCTCTTCGGCTAAATTTGGTTGAATAGTCGTAGAGTGCCTGTGGTCTGGAATCTCCTCCATTTGTCATTATCTGTCGGAGAGTGGAATGATATTTTTGGAAATATTGGAATTTGCTTTCTCACCCCTCCCATAGTCACAGGCATCAATAATGTTTCTTCTGAGATCCTTTGATAGGTCTTTTGATCTTGAAATGATGTGTTACCACATAACAATATGGTTAAGACACAACCAGACCAAGTTTCTTATCTTTATGGAAAGTTGGAACCTCCCAATTTTCTTACCATTTGCAGCTGTTCAAGGATAGTGTTTCCAAACATTTCCAAACTAGAGATTCCAGTGCCATTTTATGTTGATGGTAAAGGTAGGGATGTACTAACATTTTCTGTTTATTTTCAATGCATGTCTGGTTTAATTGTAAAAAAAAGTGATTTATTAAAAGGTTCTAAGGTCAGTGAAAAATAAAATTTACAAATTGTACTAAATTAATTTAAAATACAAGACAATAATTTAATTTTCAGCCCTTTAGTCAATATGTTGTCTCTACCAGCTTTGCCTATCTGGATACAACAATTTTTGCCTGACCTTCTTTGCAGATTGCTCAAGCTTTGTCAAGTTGGATAGAGTTAGGTTTTGGTGAACAGCAATTTTCAAATCTTTCCTTGAATTCTTAATTGGATTGACGTCCACACTTTCATTTGACCACTCCAGGGTCTATGGCTGCATTATTTTGTCATTGTCCTGCTGAAAGATGACTCTTCTTTCCAGTCTCTGGCAGACTGCAGCAGAACTCTTTTCCAAAATGTGCCTGTGTTTCCTTTTTCCCCATTTATCTTCACTAGCTTTCTGAGGCCCTGATCCAGTGATGCTGCCACCACCATCCTTCATGGTAGGGATGATGTTCTCAGGATGGTGAGAGGTGTTAGGCTTGAACCAAATGGAGCACTTGGCTTTGAGGCCAAAAACAAGAAAATTTGGAAGACTAACTCTAGGTTTCCTAAGGCTTTTTGGTGGCTTCCTTGATGTCTGCCCTTCTTGCCCGGATACTGAGATTTTGAGGACAACCTGTTCTAGAAAGAATCACAGGTGTGCCATATTCTTCCATTTGTAATAGATTTTGCTTAGCTCTGGCTCTGGGCGATATCCAATGCATATCCTCGCCCTGATTTGTGCTTTTCATCATCATCTTCCGCTTATCAGAGGCCGGGTCGCAGGGGCAGCAGTCTAAGCAGAGATGCCCAGACATCCCTCTCCCTAGACACTTCCTCCAGCTCTTCCGGGGGGACACTGAGGCGTTCCCAGGCCAGCCGGGAGACATAGTCCCTCCAGCGTGTCCTAGGTCTTCCCCGGGGTCTCTTCCCGGTGGGACGGGACCGGAACGCCTTCCCAGGAAGGCGTTCCGGAGGCATCCGAAACAGCCACCTCAGCTGACCCCTCTCGATGAGGAGGAGCAGCGGCTCTACTCTGAGCTCCTCCCGGGTGACCGATCCGTCTGTCAATCTCCCGTTCCATCCTTCCCTCACTTCCCTCACCCCTAGATCCTTAAACTCCTCCACTTGAGGCAGGCACTCTCCACCAACCTTAAGTGGGCAAGCCACCCTTTTCCGATTGAGGACCACGGCCTCGGATTTGGAGGTACTGATTTTCATCCCCACCGCTTCACACTCGGCTGCAAACCGTCCCAGTGCATGCTGAAGGTCCTGGTTTGAAGGGGCCAACACGACAACATCATCCGCAAAGAGCAGAGATGAAATTGTGTGGTCCCCAAACCTAACACCCTCCGGCCCCTGGCTGCGCCTAGAAATTCTGTCCATAAAAATTACGAACAGAACCGGTGACAAAGGGAAGCCTTGCTGGGGTCCAACATGCACTGGGAACAAGTCTGACTTACTGCTGGCAATGCGGACCAAGCTCCTGCTTCGGTCGTACAGGGACCTGACAGCCCTTAGCAAAGGACCCAGGACCCCATATTCCCGAAGCACTCTCCACAGGATGCCGTGAGGGACACAGTCGAATGCCTTCTCCAAATTCACAAAACACATGTGAATTGGTTGGGCAAACTCCCATGTACCCTCCAACACCCCGTAGAGGGTATAGAGCTGGTCCAGTGTTCCACGGCCCGGACGAAAACCACACTGTTTCTCCTGAAGGTTCTACTATCGGCCGTATTCTCCTCTCCAGAACCCTGGCATAGACTTTCCCGGGGAGGCTGAGAAGTGTGATTCCCCCTATAGTTGGAACACACCCTCCAGTCCCCCTTCTTAAAAAGACGGACCACCACCCCGATCTGCCATCCCAGAGGCACTGTCCCCGACCGCCACGCGATGTTGCACAGGCGTGTCAACCAAGACAGCCCCACAATATCCAGAGACTTGAGGTACTCAGGGCGGATCTCATCCACCCCCGGTGCCTTGACTTGAATTTCTTGACTACCTCTGTGACTTCAGCCCGGGTGATGGTCGAGTCCACCTCTGAGCCCTCATCCTCTGCTTCCTCAGTGGAAGACGTGACGGCGGGACTGAGGAGATCCTCGAAGTATTCCTTTCACCGCCCGACGACATCCCCAGTTGAGGGATGTAAACAGCGTTGGTAGGGCACTGTTTCCCTCTCCTGAGGTGCCGGATGGTTTGCCAGAATCTCTTCGAGGCCAGCCGATAGTCCTTCTCCATGGCCTCACTGAACTCCTCCCAGGCCCGAGTTTTTTCCTCCACAACCACCCGGGCTGCAGTCCGCTTGGCCTGCCAGTACCCGTCAGCTGCCTCAGGAGTCCCACAAGCCAACCAGGCCTGATTGGACTCCTTCTTCAGCTTGACGGCATCCCTTACTTCCGGTGTCCACCACCGGGTTTGGGGATTGCCGCCTCGACAGGCACCGGAGACCTTACGGCCACAGTGTTCCTGCAGAGAGGGGGTTCTCGCTGCAGAATCGGATCAAGACGAAGCAGCGAAGTCTCCTTGCGGAAAACAAGGTTACGCGGCTTATTCGCATTGCCAGTTGTGGAGAGACACTGGAATGTTTTGATTTTAAGTCGGCAGCTGCACAATTCAGCACTGCAAAACAGCGTAAAAAGTAGCCTAAAATGACGCGAGACAATGTTATAGGCCTAGTCATTTGTTTGTTCCAGTTAATTTGACAAGGAGTCATTTCACAGTGGCAAATTAAAATGTTACCAGCTAAATGAGACATAGGCTACTGAGAGTGTATATTTGTCTGCTTGATTAAAAACAATAGGCTACTATTCAGATATTTTATGTGGGGAAGGGGGATTGGTTTGTTAAAATATGAATGGGAAACCAGTAAAATCAATTGGCGTTGATTGACGCCAATCGCACGTTCATGTTTTTTTTTTTCCGTCTATTTAAAAATTAGCCTAATAAACATGTTGCATTCAATACGGCCTGATTATGTCCTTTTTTTAAGTTACATAGCCTGCCATGCAGTTTTCCTCAACTTCACTAATTAAGAGGCAATATTTGACCGGCATATCATCAAAATGTCCGAAAAACAAAACCTCTTTTTTTCTAGCGGAAACTCTGGCACAAACAACAGTGAGAGACCTATCCCCGACTGGTAGGCGCAGAATCCTCTCGCACAATCTCCGGCTCCTTCCCCACCAGCGAGGTGACATTCCACGTCCCTAGAGCTAGTTTCCGTGTCCAGGGATCGGGCTGTCTAGGCCCCCGCCATCGACTGCCGACCGATCCTCTCCGCACCGGCCCCTTATGGTCCCTCCTGTGGGTGGTGAGCCCACGAGAAGGCGGCCCCACATCGCACCTTCGGGCTGAGCCCGGCCGGGCCCCATGGGGAAAGGCCCGGCCACCAGGCGCTCGCGTACGAGCCCCAACCCCGGGCCTGGCTCCAGGGTGGGGCCCCGGCTGCGCCATACCGGGCGACATCACGGACCTCAACATTTTTATCATCATTAAGGGGTTTTGAACCACCCGTCGCCTAGGACCTGTTTGCCTTGGGAGACCCTACCAGATCAACATAGCTCCTAGGGTCACTCGGGTACTCAAACCCCTCCACCACATTAAGGTGGCAGTTCATGGAGGGGGATTTGTGCTTTTGATTAACATTATTCCAGGTTTTGCTTTAAATGTTCCATCTTCTTCATGATGTAGTTTCTGTTAGAAATTGTACTAGCCAATTGTGGGTCCTCCCAGAGACAGGTGTATTTAATGTGATATCATCAAATTATTTTGTTTCATTTTTAATAAATTTAGAAGGATTTGCATGTTTCATTTTTTCACTTTAACATTATGGACATTTTGTGTGTATCATTGGTACAACTTCTTAAGATTATTATTCTTTCCCTGATTCCCTGGCAATTCACAGACCTTTCTGAGCTACTATTGTTGTACAAGCAAATCCTGGGAGGTTTAATGCTTGTTGCAAAATGTATGTTCACATTGTTACCCATAGCTTGACCGTTATAATGCTGGGGGAAAGAGGTTTGTCACAGACACTGCAACTTGTGACTAACTTCTGACTGTGAGTCAAGGTTCAATTAGAGTAACCTAGACAACTGTAGGGGGCCAGGAAATGTAGGACAAAATATTTGTAGAGGGCTGCCACCTACTCCGTCACCAAACCCTGAACTGGAGAAATAGCTTAGCACTGCTGCAATTGCATCAAATATCACAAATGTCATTGGATTATGGTCCAACAAATCTAACTTACAAACATGTTAAAATAACTATTGATTTTAGGGTTAAACTTGAATATTAGTCAATGGAATAGTACCAAGAAAATTAGTTTTCACTAACTGTGACGCCCTGCTTTTTTGCATTTATATTAAATTATAATTTCTCTGCAACAATTTTACTTGTAAAAGACAGGAAATATCTGAATTTTAAGAACTAAAATACTTTTTTTGTAAATTGAACAGTCAAGCTCACAATACTGACAAATCTCAACTCCTGCAAATTAGGGAACATTTCTGTAATTTCATTTTGTCAACAAAAATTGAACCAGAGACCATATATTGCTACAATATAATTTTAATGTAAGAACCAACTAAAATAATAGCACCGCTTTACTGGCACAATAGTCAGACAATCTAAATTAGTACAAATGTCAATCTTATATGGGTTATATTTCAGCTTCAAGTTCATATATCATGTAACTACATCAAATAATCCAATATGTCACAGAATAACAGTTAGGCATTTCCCCTAAAGGGGAAAACAGAGGGTCTTTCAGGAGAAACATTTAATATACTATCCAAGGACTACATTTAACTTAAAGTCATCAAGGAACTTGTGGTTTTTTCCCCATCATCATGACTTCCTAATATAACAATTTTAACATAGTACCATGCCTGTGTTCAAATACTATTTCAAATACTTCATCTTTGCTCGACTGAGCTCGTCTGTCTTACTGTATTATCCCAAAGCTGCAAACCACTCACAAACCGTCTCTCCAGGTCAAGGCTCAAAATATTTTGTTCGGATTTTAAACCAAGTTTGGTAATTTCACAGATGGTTGGAAAAATCTACTTGCAAATGCAGACAAAGAAAGACAATTGAAGATTGGTGAGGTGAAATTTGGCAGTGTGTTCAGTTGTTTTTAGTCAGGACCAGGAACTCCTCTCGGGTCTTAGGATCCTCTTGGAAGAGTCCCAGCATGGAGCTTGTCACAGTCTTGCTGTTCATCTTCTGTACGCCCCTCATCACCATGCACATATGACTGAAACACAATACAACAGACCAACCACAGATGTTAACACAAACAGATAGATAAGGCCTTTGAAATAATTATTTGATTAATAGAATAAAGTGCTCCAAAACACAAAACATTGTAGGGCAACATCCTGCAAAAATGACATAATTAAGTAACAAGGCTTAAAGTGGTTCCTAGGCACAATGCATAGCAGAGGCAGAGTGCCTGGACACCGCATTTAGCCATGGAATACTGGCCATATCAATGCCTAAGAACCAATGCAACTGTCAGTGCCTTGCTATTAAAATGCAATAGGAACAGTGCCATTTATGTCATACTGTAATAAACTGCATTCAAGACTTTAACCACTAGTTTATACTTAACATAACAAAGGTTTGTATTAATTCTGCCTTTAATTCTGCAGATAAAAGACACTCACACTGCCTCTATGATAACAGCTACACCTGCCGGCTGTAATGCCTCTGAGATGGCTGTAGCGATCTGCTTGGTCAGACGTTCCTGCACTGTTGTTGAAATTACAAACGTAAGAAGCAGCAATAAAAAAATTATACATATATATTAAACCCGCCGACTTCTCGTTCATTGACATTAGATATTGATAATAAACTGTCCGAAATCCAAACGATACTGACCTTGAAGCCTCCTGCTGAAAATTTCAACAATCCTAAAATAAAATGAAACAATATAGCACAGATTAGGACAGTAACTCTTGATTTAAAATGTGCGATTGTGCATTCATGTCTGCTTGTGTGCTTGCACCTGAGCGTGCATGCTTTTCTGAATGCATGACTGTTTTCGTGATTGTACTGTAACTGTCCATGCTTACTGACCTTGCTAGCTTACTCAAACCAACTACTTTATTATTTGGAAGATATCCAATGTGAACCTGTGATAGAAAAACAAAACACAGAAGTTTGTTCAACTATAAAACCTGATTAACTGGGTATAATTTATCATTTTACAATTATAAATTATAATTGCACATCAGCAAAAAATTCACACATTGACTGTCAGAATGCATACCAACCAAACTGCTGCTAAATATGCTACAAAAATAGTGTAACAATATTGCCTTACGGCTGCATAAATAAAACATATATTTTTTAAAAGTTGTTTACCTTGCCAAAGAAAGGCACCAGGTGGTGTTCACAGAGAGAGAACATTTCAATGTTCTTAACGATCACCATCTCGTTGTGGTTCTCGTTAAAGATGGCATCGTTCAGGATGTCTGGGAATGGAAAGGTACGAGGACATTTTTTTAATGTAAATGAACGTTTAATAGGCTACCTAAAATTATCACGGTTGTTACATACAATATAATATACCTGATTAGTCCCTAGAAAAAACATCGGTGTCAAAATGCATCCAATTGGTGTATTTGCTTCCAGTAATATTTAGAGTAACAGATGTGTAATCAAAGCTAATTGTAAATCCTAGGCACTTTATCGTGCAAAGTAGCAGTGTGGACTGTTGAAGACCAGCAACCTGCTGGATTAACTGGACTAAATTCGGTAAAATAAATGAACCAGCAAAATAAATATGTCAAGAATCAAAACGTATATTTTTCTCCGTCTTATTTGGCATATCTTTGTAATTTAAAACACATTTCCAGAAAAGTATACCGGACGGTCAATCCTCTCACCGTCTACGGTCTCACGGTAACCTTTGGTCAGGAACTGCATTGCTTTGGCGGCGCGTAACGGTGTGCGCAGGAGACCCTCGCGTTCCACGTTTTCTCCCAGTTCTCGAAGCACGGTGCTGTAGGCTACTTCAATTTCAGATAGCTTGCACACATCTTCTGATTCCTTAACCTGCTGTTTGCGGATCAATTCAGCTTTCTTTGCATCTATGGAGTTCTCATCGAACCCTTTGTGATATACTTTAATAACCTGTCCATTGCAGACGTTGATATCTGATGCTTTTTGAAACTCCATTTTAATTAATAAGAAATAATTAGATTCTTATTTCAGTGCTGCTCTGTTTACTAAGTTGTAGTAAAAGGTGACAGTAGATGGTTGGAGTCCCCCTTTATGGGCGCACAGTTAATGTCCTCTATGACCATGGCATGACCATTCCAGGATATTGGTCATGGAGTAGGCTCATGGCTCCTCAAGATAACCACATGTCACAATTGGATTGCTTGCCTGAGAATGCGGCACTAATTCACGAACGCATTTAATTACCTAAGATAGAATTTCTTTGAAATTACAAGAACAATACATAGTTGTGTAACCAATCAAGCCCATCACGAGCATTGGAAATGTGAGAAAGCGTGAGTCCCGAGAACTAATGTACTCTGAGAACTAAAGCACACTGCACTCAGTTTATGACCTGCCTTTCCTGAATTAGAGGACTTTTTGTCTCTGGTAAATTGTAAAAACATAAAATATCTTAACGGTTCTTTTTTTCAATCTAGTATTTGTTACAAGATGTATGCATTCCCCAGATGTTTTCCCAACTCCTGGACTAAAATATATATTTTTTCAAAATACCTATAAGCAAACAAGCAAGCAAGTTTATTTATATAGCACAATCCATACATCGAAGCAATTCAATGTGCTGTACTCAAATGAAAACATCATAATAAGAAAACATACAATAAGAAAACATATAAAGATTAAAAATGGGATAAAAACATAGGAAGCTATAAGGCTAAACAGTGTGGTTAAGTTTAAGTGCTCAGTCATAGGCACGTGAGAAGAGAAGTGTTTTTAACCCGGATTTAAAAATGGATATGTTTGGGGCACGTCTAAGATCTTCTGGTAGTTTATTCCAGTTGTGTACAGCATAAGTGCTAAACGCAGCTTCTCCATGTTTATTATGAATAGCTGACCTGTGTTCATGGATCTAAGATTTATATTCTGCAAACATATCAGAAATGTATTCAGGTCCTAAACCATTCAGAGATTTATAAACTAAAAGCACCACTTTGAAATCTATTCTGTAACTGACTGGAAGCTAATGCAAAGATTTAAGAACCGGAGTGATGTGCTCTGTTCTCTTGGTCCTGGTTAACATTCTTGCAACAGCATTCTGAATGAGCTGCAGTTTTTTTACAGTCTTTTTCGGGAGTCCAGTTAAGAGGCCATTACAGTAGCTGTAATATAGCTGTACAGCAAATGTGTCAGCTATATTATTGACATTTGCTCACCTATCTACAGTAAATAGGATTCCAAACTGTTAGAAAAGGTAAATTTTACACTTTCTTGTAATTCAAGCATCCCTGAAACAAATGCAGTTATTCTTAATACAATTTTGATGTTCTTAATCCTGCTATTTTTATGGGATGGGTAGAACCGTCCATTTAAAGGCCTTGATATACTCCAGTTTCCTATATGTGTATGTACGTATGCGAACACTACGCAATTGCGTGGCATTACACCAGTCAATAGCTGGAGTTCTTCCCACAACTATAAGGGACTCTTCACTTTCATCCTGATGGCTGTGTGTAATGCCAGGTACAAGTTCACATTTATGAACATAGGAGCATATGGAAGAAACAGTGATGCTGGGGTCTTCTCAAGGATCAGCATTAGATTCCAGCTCATCCAGGGCAAGCATTCCCCTTCCACTTTCCAGCTCCCCTGCCTGGGAGTGAGGTCCTGACTCCCCATGTCTTTGTAGGGTTTTGAAGCCTTCCCACAGAAGGTGAACCTGATGTGACCATATTCAGGTGAGTTTGGAACCAGAAAGGGCAATGTGCATCTTTAGTACCTTGATAGACAGAGAAGGTGTATCTGGAGAATGTGGTTGAGGGAGATTCTAACCTCTTGAATGCTCGATGCATCACTGTTTCCCGAGCAACACAAGGGCATAGTGGTTCGAGAAGTGCTTGGGGAGGGTGAAGAAGAGAGACCAGTGGCTGTAGACCGGCTTGGTGTAAATAATGGTGAATTAGAAGGAACAGCTCTTGAATCTTCTGGTACCCATGATCTTCTGGTGGCTAGAACCACCAACTGTCACGTACAAAGAGTTAAGTGTGAAAAGTAGGTGTTAAGCAATTTCTATGTAAGTACCATTAATTTAACAAAATGTTAACAAGGAACATTTGTTAAGTAAATAGGCATAACCTTTCAGGATGTAAATGATGCACTGTGAACCACATGTACCTAACAGTGTGTACTTCACATTTCAGGGCCTAAATCAAATTGTATGAACAGTAATATAGATATTTCTCAGTTTTAAAATGCATAACTGTCACACATCACTACTATTTCACAAGTATTACATACTGAAGATGACATAAGGTTAGCTATTCACATGTTAGCTCCTTGGACACATTCTTCTAATTAGCAAAGATGAACCAAAACATAAGATAATTGCCATTTTATTTTCTAGAAAATTATGAATATATCCTTTTATCCAGCCCAGGCGTTTGACAATTGGGGAACAAGACACCATCAGCTGTCCCTAATCTGTTTTTCGAATGTGCTTGGACACGCCCCCATTCGTCTTTACACTGTTCGTTGCTCTAGTTAAGAAATGTTGCGACTCTATCATTCACCCTTGTTATAGTGCAGTGTCAAAGTTACACCATACAGGTATTTGTTATTGCGAACCAGGAGGTGGGTTATAACTCTGTATTCAATTGCACCAGTAAGGGTGATTCAGATCTGGCGTATGAACCCTGGTTTACAATCCTACGCTTTAATTCTGATGTTTGATCAACAGGACCATGCCGCTGCTGTATTACTTGACAAAAACTTCTACAGCTGGTTAACGTCTGAATCAGGAGCATAGTGTGACATTTGTATAATAGGCATGCCCCAAACGACTGGTCTATGTTACCCTTTGTTAAAATTCAGTTGCTTTACTTTGGTTACTTTATTGCAGGGGCGCCACCAGGGATTTTGGGCCCCATGAAAATAGACAACGTGGTCTCAGGGACTACGTAGACTATTTTACATCCATGGCACCCATTTTTGTATATGTTACGTTACATTACAAGGTGCTGCCAAAACGTATAATACATTATGAATTGGCTAAAACTTAACACGACATGTTACGAACAATATTAAAACGTAGTGTATGATAAAAACGCCAGACAAATGTATCATATTTTATGAAATGTATAAAAACCTATAAGTCATTATGAATTTACCTACTGTAATATATCTTACAATTTTGGCTGTCAAAGATTTACGTAAATTAGTCTGCATAGTCCCCTGAGACCAGGTTGCAATAGATCACATTAGGCCTGCAGCTACTAAAAGCTTTCGAATTTGATTGACAGCAGTGAATTTTGCTATTATATAGACTTAGTAAGCCATGCATACTAAAATTACTTGCTTGCTGTCCCTTATGCTGAAGTTACAATTCTACATTGGCAAGTACAGTAGGATAACGGGCCAGCCCATGGAAATCAAACGCCTGTCCAACACGATTGTTCTAGAGCCAGGACTGGGCAGGGACAACTGATTTAGTATCATTAGCTTTTTAAAGTTGGCCTGCATTGATTCAATGTTGGCTAAAAGTGGAACAAAATGTAAACAGAATTTTCTGTTAAGATATTGCTAGCAAAAGTAGACTATTTCACTATGGACTAAGCAAACAGGTACATTTCCACCACTCATGGACTACACCCAATTTGGAAACTGTCATCCTTTCTTTTCTCTCTCCTGTCTTTCTTTTCTTTTTGTTTTAGGAAACCAGATTTTTCTTTAGTAAGGGGAGACTTCACTGATGCTTCTGGCACTCCTCACTCGTAATTCATTGCTAGCAAGTATCTGTCAGGTGCGAGGAGAGGCGTAAAAGGAGATGCAAAAACAACAGCACGAGAACGACGTTTCTAAATGTATCTTATAACAGCAAAAGCACCACACAATAGTGATGGGACGCACGAAGCCAAGGCTCAGAGGTTTGCTTCGAAATTTCAACCGAGTTAGCTCGAGACGAAAGGGCCAAGGTTTGCTTCGGAGAAAAAAGTTACCATGTGATTGTAGACGTCACAGATTTCGGAACATGCTTGTTTTAAAAGACAAGGTATGGGGGCACATTTACACTATGTACAAATGTGTGTGGAGAGTTGTGTAACTGTATCTCAATCCGTGTGTGCGTAATCAGATTTGTAAATGTGTGAAAGAATCTGTAAATGTGTACCGAGTTTTATGAATGTGTACAGGAATCTGCAAATGTGTATTCAGATTCTGTGTGTGCATTATCAGAATTTTATGTGTAAAATATTTGTAAGTGTATTGAGATTTGTAAATGTGTGGACAAATCTGTAGATGCTTACATATATCTGTGAATGTGTAGACAAATCTGTAAATGCCTTGACAAATCTGTAATTGCTTATACTGTTTTTTTATGTTCAGGAGATAGATATACCAGGATAAGTGTGAAGAACTGGAGTCCACTAACTGTTGATTATCCTGTAGCTGGTCTATACACCATTGGGGGTGTGACAGGCAATAATGTCCAGCAGAGCAGGTAACCTAACCACCAACCCTTCTCTATAAGGTATGGAGGCTGACCATGTCAGCTTAGTTTACACAAAATGTATGTACTGCTTTTATTATAAATGTTGCCTTGTGGGAGAGATCAGGATGTCAGGCCAGACTACAATTTCTCTTACTACAGGTGTGTTTGTAAGGCAGAAGTAAAAAGGGCATTGGCTTGGATTCTCCTTTAGCTATAACTGTAGAAGTTGCATGGCAAACTGAAGAAGTTCTGTCTGTATGTCAATGGACGTTCTCTGCACCCCACTGCTGGCTTATGCCTCTGAAGCTAAGCAAGTTCGGGCCTGGGGTGGGAGACCTGTTGCTTAAGTGTCGTGCACAGGGTCCTATGATTTGGATTGGATGGTAAATGGGTGCCCAGACAGTTTGTGGTCTCCATAGGTCCCATGTCACTGATTTTAAGAGAAGGGGTGTTTTCCGGTGTGATGGCTACCTAACCATCCTCAGCTTCCAATTGGTTGATGATCTCTCATTCTCCTGTAACTATTTCCCAGGTTGATGCTCTAAATTAGACTTTTTTCTCAGGCAACATACCTGGTAAAATAACAGGCTAGATAAAATAAAAATCTCACCTACAAAACATGTTTCATTCATTTTATCTTAATTGCTCTATTTCTCTTTAATGTTTCGGTCCATCCCAACACTCACCACAAAGCTCTTATTTCTTGTTTTTTTCAGAGCTCTGATGTTGCAGACTACCAAAGGACAGACAAGGCCCATTGCAACGGTACTGGGACTGAAAGATATTAACAAAACAATATATCCGCTCACATCACCCAGTAATTGGGAAAACTGGAGAGTAGGCTGGCTTTTAGCTTGTTAAAATTCTCCCGGTTACATGGTGAAACATGCCTCTGCCATTATGCAAGGCACCTAATCCTAAAGACTACTGTATCTTGCCCTGTATAATAGTGTCTGATAAATTACTCAAATGTAAACGTTTGTACAGATTAACGGTGGGTGGGATGATCAATTCCAAATAAAAAGGGCCTTGCTGCTTAAGGAAATAATAATAACCAGACAAACTGTAAAGTATAAGTTTCAGTTTTGTCACTCACCTGTCTCATAGTTTTCCATTCTTCATCTCAACCTCTTTCCAGGTTAACTGCCTGGGGCCCTACACTCTGTCCCCAATTCTGGCCACCAGGGTTCTGGATCACAATGTTCCACCGTGGGTCCTGACTACTGAGAACACTACCGGGCTAAACATGTTCAAAGACATATGTCACTTATCATTCTACTGATACCAAACATGCACCTGTGTATTCAAATATTCCACATTACTTGGATACTGCATACCACAGTCTCCAACCCCCCCCCCCCCCACCCTGTCTCGGTCCTTTGTTTTTATGCTGCAAGTGTTTGTGCCGGGGGACAAGGGTCAGTCTGAATTCTGATGTATCCTTTTGTGGCTCCTAGTTGTCCCTGCTCAAAGTCCACCTAGTTGTGTTGCAGATCTACAGTGATTATAGGCCACCTGGTTGTGTTGCAGATCTACACAGTGATGATGGGCCACTTGGTCACACATCTTTGTCCACCTGTTTGTGCAGCTGATCTGGATTCTGCCTAAAGACTCAGCCAACCTGTATTTACTGACACGCCAGTAATTGGAACATGCAAAAATATTGGATCAAAAAGGTCATGTATTCTTATGAATTTCCCCCAGAACAGCCAAAGAGGAACCCTCAAACTCTGTCTATTCTCTACATTTCTTCTTAAATCCCTAACCACAAGTGCCTATGCAAAATGTGTTCTATAAAATGAATTTGATGTACAAATAACACCAATGGGTGAGTGGAACTATTTATAACCCACCCAACATACAATCTGTATTCCAGGAAATAAATCCTCCTGCTCTGATTTGTATTGAACACTGATACAACCTTTCAGCATGAATATTTACAGATGACAAACGAGAACCACTAGATAATACACACAGAAATTACAGCAAACAGTGTTCAATTGGAAATGAGTGCTGACAATCTTTCAGGCAGTAGATGAACACAACTTACTAGGAATGGATTGGGTGGACAGCCTGGCAGAATTTCTTAAGTCAATCAAATTTAATTCAATCAATCAAATTTATTTATAAAGCCCTTTTTACAACAGCAGTTGTCACAAAGTGCTTTACAGAGACACCCGGCCTTAAACCCCAAGGAGCAAACAACAGTAGTGTTGAATTTCAGTGGCTAGGAAAAACTCCCTAAGAAGGTCGAATTTTAGGAAGAAACCTTAAGTCCAGGCTGACCCTCAACAACCGGGTGAAATGTTTTATGTTCTAGTCCATTTTTTTTATATGAGAATCACATGAAGGCCTGGACCATTATAGCACACTTATTTTGGAGTCATGATTTTTTCATAAAATCTAACATCACCAACATTGTCAGACTGTGGAAGAAGAATTAAAACTCCCCAGTTTGAATCCTGCCTCGGTCTGAAATAAAATTGATTAAACACAAGTACTGGGACAAGGACTTGTGAGGGGACTCACAAGGGAGACGCACGCTCTCTCTCCCGGCGTGGTGTTCGGCGTGCGTCGTCACCGGCCTTCTAGTCACGGCGCCCCTCCTCCCACGGCACTGTCATGTCTTGTTGTTGCACACACCTGGTGTCCATTCCCTCGTTAGGTTGCCTATATTAGTTCCTGTGTTCCTGGGCGTCCTTGTGAGGTATTGTTTTATGTTTGTTGTAGTGTACCGTGCATTATCTACCAGTGACTCAGTTTTGTTGCGCTTCAACGCTTCCCTTCTCTTGGGGATTTTTTGTACGGATGTGGTCAGTTGTTTCCCCTTTTGATTTTTGGGAATTATACCTATTACACTTGGTTAAAGAATAGACAATGACAATCCTGCGTTTGGCTCCTTTCTCTGCACACCACCACGACATCCTTTACAAGTACTTAGTGCGAAATGTGTTATTTACATTGGTGATGAAAATAAGATCTTAATTATGTTAACTCTATCGCCTGATTAGTACTATAGGATTATAAACTGAGTTGTTCAAACACTAAGTGTTGATTAGCTATGGGATCTGGTACAAGTTAGCAACAGGTTTATTACAGGAATAACGCAGGATGTTTCAGGTGAATGGCTGATTCTGCGTCACATCGTGCCTAAGAAATGTCTAGCCCTTGAATTGTAAATTGGGTAGTTAAGGGCTTTAACCAATATTTTTCACAAGCAACTAGCTGTCATACATCTTCCAATCACCTCTTCCTCCACAAATGTTTACATTTTGGTCAGTTAGCAAGTACTCTGAGACAGAGAGACCAACAGGAGGTTAGGCCTTGCTCAAGGGTAAACTAAGAACTTTCATCTGGGAAATTTGAAAAAGCGACACCTCAGTTACCAGCCCAAAACTCAGTTACTCTTCATGATTAGATGATATGAGCAGAGGTCTTTCACAAGTAGATGCATCCGTAGTTTCCACCAGCCCATACAAAAGTGTGCACAATATTCAGAACACTTAGAGCAAGTCTGGTCCCCCAAATATGGACCTACCCTGCTAACTTGAGAGACGAGCCAGCAATGGGAGACTGAGAACTTCAGAATGCCATGCTTACCATTCTCACAAGTACTCATGTCATCACTACCTGCTCTGCAGAACATTATTGCCTGTCACACCTCCAACGGTGCCTGTAGACCAGTATGATCTACAGCAAGGGTTGGTGGTTAGGCTACCTCCTCTGCTGGACATTATTGCCTGTCCCACCCCCAACGCTGTATATACCAGCTACAGGATGATCAACAGTTAGTGGGCACCGGTTCTTAACACTTATCCTGGTACATCTATCTCCTAGTGGTGAACATAAAAAACAGAGTAATTTGTGAGTCAGTATTTAAGCAGTGGAATCAACAAAGAATCAAGGCAAGTTAAGGCAATATCAATATCTGAAGCAACTACTGTATGGACTGAACTTAATAAATACATGATTTATTAGTAGCTATGGTTGCACTTGTTTACAATTATTAACTAACAAAATACACATTACTGGTAGCATTTGTAATTACTAACGATAAGGTATGAGACTAACTTAGCAAACATTAGGTTATTGTACTGTTACTTAGCAAAAACAATTGCTAACTCAGCACACATAAGTTGCTATAGGACTGTAGCTAGCTACTGTATCTAAAATTTTGCCGACACTTGTGTATGTGTCATCATGTTAATTTGGTTTACATACAACAAACATCTAGATAGCTAACATACATATATTACGAAAGTAATGATGTTCACTTTAAAAAACACTTACCTGAATAAAAAGGATGTGCAAGCCAGGATGTCCTGAGTTAGAGCCCATACCCCGTCCCATCGATGCGGTTGGCAGCCTCAATAATTCTGAGAAGCTTTTCTGGGAGCCATATTTATTTATTTATTTAATATAGACTTAAATGGCATTCCTTAAAGCACAACGTTAACAGCCCATCAATGTCACGTGTAAAATCAGTGGTGCCGCCTAGTGGCAAAACATACAAATCTCCACACGCATTTGCAAATCGCAACACACATTTGCTCTGCTGCAGAAGTGTATATTTCTGTACACAAGTGCATATTCCTGTACACATTCACAAAACTCAGATTATTTTACACATTTACAAATCTGATTACGCACACACAGATTGAGATACAGTTACACAACTCTCCACACACATTTGTAAATAGTTTGCTACAATAATGCCCCCATAACAATGTGTTTTCCAACTCGTAGGATATAGGGTGTTCCAAGCCTTCTAATTGAGAATGTCATCGTAGGTGAACAGAGCCAAACTAACCTGCTTCCCAAAAAGGAAGAAAGAACATTTGCCTCAAGTCACGCAATATTGGGGAGATTGCAGGTGTTGCGTTAAATAGTATAATTAACCATCAAATCACAAGGCTTGTAATTTATCAAAAACAAGGTGATTCGGTTACAATATTGAAAGTGGAGTAGGTTATGTAATATATTGAAAGAAACAAAATTACAGAAATCACACAGCTTTAAAAATGTTCATATAAACTTTGTAAGCATCTAGCAACTATATAGCCAAATAACCTTTTCTCTACAATGCTTCCGCGGCATCTTACACACAATTACATTGCATCTAAATATTGCATTAGAAAATGGGAGAACTAATGCAATAACCAAACAACAATGTTCAAAACTGTATTTTTTATGGTATTACATTTCTTGCATGTCAGAATCAAGACAAAGATTTTGTGTATCTTATGACACTCTTGCCTTAATACAAAACATTACAACATTACATAGCTGAAAATGTTAGTTGGAAAGGCAAGAATAACATTGGATTCAAACCAAGCATTTACATTTCTCTTCAGAAAGCACAGACCTAACCACTGCGCCGCAAAGTCACATAGGATACTTCGGAAAATACATCTATATCAACGTGATATGTATTTTTGATCAGCAGACCCCACTGTGCAGAGAGTTTAAAAGCCTAGAGAGAATTAACAGTTTTTCGGCCAATTTGACGAAAGCCTTGAATATTTCAGAAAGCCTTGATTTCCCATCACTACTCAATAATAGCAAGGATGCAAATGTTTTTAAATAATTTTTGGTCAGGAGATTGAACTAAATTCTCAGATCGAGGCTTGCTTTGAAATGTCGACCCATTCTAATCCATACCAAAGAACGAGACATGCATCGTTGTAATACCATGTGATTGATGATGTCTGAAGCCTTGTTTGATCACAAGCTTTTTCCAAAGCCTCTTTGGAAAATGCAGGCTTCTATGGTTGTTTAGTTTGGTTCGGTGCCTGAGACTTTTGAGCAGCTACCTCTACAGCCCAGATAGCAATGAGTCGGCGGACCGGAGGCGGTCCTCCAGAGACAGTAGAAGCGTCAGAATGTCTAAATCGCAAACACCTTTGCCGGCTCACCGCCGGCGGCAGCCGCTTATTAAAAGGCGAACCTTCCGCTGCAAACGCTATTTTCGAGCGATCTGCCGCTTTTATATATATATTTAATATTTATAGCATGCAGTTTATCGAGAATAATGATTGATCAAACCAGACAAATTTCCATTTGGTGTTTTAATTCCACATTTCAAAGTACAGTTACTGTCATTCAAACAAGATGTGTCAGATCACTGAAATAAATAACAGGCAGAAAAAAATATACATATTGCAATAAAATTCTGGTTAAAAAAAAAAACAGCCATACAAGAAAATTATAACACAATAATTGTTAATAATATAAGAGCCCCTCCAAGAACTGCCACCTTAACGTGGTGGAGGGGTTTGAGTACCTGAGTGACCCTAGGAGCTATGTTGTCTGGGGCTATATGCCCCTGGTAGGGTCTCCCAAGGCAAACAGGTCTTAGGCGACGGGTCAGTTCGGTGACGTCGCCCGGTATGGCGCAGCCGGGGCCCCACCCTGGAGCCAGGCCCGGGGTTGGGGCTCGTATGCGAGCGCCTGGTGGCCGGGGCTTCCCCCATGGGGCCCGGCCGGGCTCAGCCCGAACGGGCGACGTGGGGCCGCCTTCCCGTGGGCTCACCACCCACCGGAGGGACCATAAGGGGCCAGTGCGAAGAGGATCGGGCGGCAGTCGAAGGCAGGGGCCTAGACAACCCGATCTCTGGACACAGAAACTAGCTATAGGGACGTGGAATGTCACCTCGCTGGCGGGGAAGGAGCCTGAGATCGTGCGTGAGGTTGAGAGGTAGTCGGGATCACCTCTACGCACGGCTTGGGCTCTGGAACCACACTCCTTGAGAGAGGATGGACTCTTCACCACTCTGGAGTTGCCCATGGTGAGAGGCGGCGGGCTGCGTGGGTTTGCTTATAGCTCCCCAGCTCTGCTGCCATGTGTTGGAGTTTACCCCGGTGAACGAGAGGGTCGTTTCCCTGCGCCTACAGGTCGGGGATAGGTCTCTCACTGTTGTTTGTGCCTACGGGCTGAACGGCAGTGCAGAGTACCCGACCTTCTTGGAGTCTCTGGGAGGGGTGCTGGAAAGTGCTCCGACTGGGGACTCTATCGTTCTACTGGGGGACTTCAACGCCCACGTGGGCAACGACAGTGACACCTGAAGGGGCGTGATTGGGAGGAACGGCCCCCCTGATCTGAACCCGAGTGGTGTTCAGTTATTGGACTTCTGTGCTAGTCACGGTTTGTCCATAACGAACACCATGTTCATGCATAAGGGTGTCCATCAGTGCACGTGGCACCAGGACACCCTAGGCCGCAGGTCGATGATCGACTTTGTTGTCGTCTCATCTGACCTGCGGCCGTATGTCTTGGACACACGGGTGAAGAGAGGGGCGGAGCTGTCAACTGATCACCACCTGGTGGTGAGTTGGATCCGATGGTGGGGGAGGAAGCTGGACAGACTCGGCAGGCCCAAGCGTACTGTAAGGGTCTGCTGGGAACGTCTGGCCGAGTCTCCTGTCAGAGAGATCTTTAACTCCCACCTCCGGCAGAGCTTCGACTGGATCCCAAGGGAGGCTGGAGATATTGAGTCCGAGTGGACCATGTTCTCCACCGCCATTGTCGAAGCGGCCGCTCGGAGCTGTGGCTGTAAGGTCTCCGGTACCTGTCGAGGCGGCAATCCCCGAACCCGGTGGTGGACACCGGAAGTAAGGGATGCCGTCAAGCTGAAGAAGGAGTCCTATCAGGCCTGGTTGGCTTGTGGGACTCCTGAGGCAGCTGACGGGTACCGACAGGCCAAGCGGGCTGCCGCCCGGGTGGTTGTGGAGGCAAAAACTCGGGCCTGGGAGGAGTTCGGTGAGGCCATGGAGAAGGACTATCAGCTGGCCTCGAAGAGATTCTGGCAAACCATCCGGCACCTCAGGAGAGGGAAACGCTGTTTACAGTAGAGGTGGACAGCTGTTGACCTCAACTGAGGATGTCGTTGGGAGGTGGAAGGAGTACTTCGAGGATCTCCTCAATCCCGCTGTCACGTCTTCCATTGAGGAAGCAGAGGATGAGGGCTCAGAGGTGGACTCGTCCATCACCCGGGCTGAAGTCACAGAGGTGGTCAAGAAACTCCTCGGTGGCAAGAAGGGGGACTGGAGGGTGTGTTCCAACTATAGGGGGATCACACTTCTCAGCCTCCCCGGGAAAGTCTATGCCAGGGTGCTGGAGAGGAGAATACGGCCGATAGTAGAACCTCGGATTCAGGAGGAACAGTGTGGTTTTCGTCCGGGCCGTGGAACACTGGACCAGCTCTATACCCTCTACGGGGTGTTGGAGGGTTCATGGGAGTTTGCCCAACCAATCCACATGTGTTTTGTGGATTTGGAGAAAGCATTCGACTGTGTCCCTCGCGGCATCTTGTGGAGGGTGCTTGGGGAATATGGGGTCCTGGGTCCTTTGCTAAGGGCTGTCAGGTCCCTGTATGAGCTTTCTCCGCAGGGTGGCCGGGCGATCCCTTAGAGAGGGTGAGAAGCTCGGTCACCCGGGAGGAGCTCAGAGTAGAGCCGCTGCTCCTCCACATCGAGAAGCAGGAGCTTGGTCCGCATTGCCGGCAGTAAGTCAGACTTGTTCCCAGTGCATGTTGGACTCCGGCAGGGCTGCCTTTTGTCACCGGTTCTGTTCGTAATTTTTATGGACAGAATTTCTAGGCGCAGCCAGGGGCCGGAGGGTGTCAGGTTTGGGGACCACACAATTTCGTCTCTGCTCTTTGCAGATGATGTTGTCGTGTTGGCCCCTTCTAACCAGGACCTTCAGCATGCACTGGGATGGTTTGCAGCCGAGTGTGAAGCGGTGGGGATGAAAATCAGTACCTCCAAATCCGAGGCCATGGTCCTTAGTCGGAAAAGGGTGGCTTGCCCACTTCAGGTTGGTGGAGAGTGCCTGCCTCAAGTGGAGGAGTTTAAGTATCTAGGGGTCTTGTTCACGAGTGAGGGAAGGATGGAACGGGAGATTGACAGACGGATCGGTGCAGCTTCTGCAGTAATGCAGTCGATGTATCGGTCTGTCGTGGTGAAGAAAGAGCTGAGCCACAAGGCGAAGCTCTCGATTTACCAGTCAATCTACGTTCCTACTCTCACCTATGGTCATGAGCTTTGGGTCATGACCGAAAGGACAAGATCCCGGATATAGGCGGCCGAAATGAGCTTTCTCCGCAGGGTGGCCGGGCGATCCCTTAGAGATAGGGTGAGAAGCTCGGTCACCCGGGAGGAGCTCAGAGTAGAGCCGCTGCTCCTCCACATCGAGAGGGGTCAGCTGAGCTGGCTTGGGCATCTGTTTCGGATGCCTCCGGAACGCCTTCCTGGGAAGGTGTTCTGGTCCCGTCCCACCGGGAGGAGACCCCGGGGAAGACCTAGGACACGCTGGAGGGACTATGTCTCCCGGCTGGCCTGGGAACGCCTCGGTGTCCCCCCGGAAGAGCTAGAGGAAGTGTCTGGGGAGAGGGAAGTCTGGGCATCCCTGCTTAGACTGCTGCCCCCGCGACCCGGCCCCGGATAAGCGGAAGATGATGGATGGATGGATAAAGAGGTCAGCTCTGGGATGAAAATAATTACCAGTAAACATAAGTAATGAGGATATTTGGTACCAAAGAATGTGCAGGATACCAAATAAATCGAGGTATAACATCACATTTTCAAGCCATTTCTAACAATAGGAAAAGTGGTAATAATTTAGAGTAAAGCTCTAGAGAAGAATAGACCATTATAATGGCATTGCTGACCTGGAGCACAAGATTTACACCGTGCTGCACTAAGATCTGTGTCTCTTGTATCTGTGATAAACAAAACTTGACATATATATTTATATAAAAATATGGAGGTAAAAACAGTAGTAGAACAGACCATTATAACTGCAATCCTGACCTGTGGCACAAGGATTTACAAGCTATATTTAACAATAGAATAACAGTTAAGCACTGATGGAATGAAAAATGCTGATGTTAAAAACAGAGTAAGTAGAATATTTGGTACCAGGTAATGTGCAATATCAAGTATCAGAGGTACGAAATAATATTTCCAAGCTATTAATAATAGAATAACAGTTAAGCACAGTGATGAAATGAAAGTAGAATTTTGGTACTAGTTTATGTGCAATATCAAGTAACAGGTATGAAATAGGATTTACAAACTATAATAGAATCGTTAAGACGGAATGAAATAAGCCAATACTAAAGTTAAAATAAAACAAAAAAACAGAGTGGATTTGGTGAGTGTAGTCTGGCACTTCTGGCGTCTTGATGTTACTGACTGCAGGATAAAGAAAGTGTTCCAGTTCAGTGATGCTGGGGTGTCAGTAGTCAGCCTAGGTTTAAGGGGTCGGCTGTGGGTCCTTCTCAGCTGTGCGGCTTTTTCTGCCTTCACGGTCAGATGCTCCTTTCATGTAACGCACCTACAGGGGTTCCCAGAATAAAAGAATAAAGTAGTCAGTCCTGGTCCCTCAAATACTAAACTACAACATTTATATCTAGGTCTACTACATGTACAGGTATTAAACTAACAACCACAGGTGTTGTTTGCAAGTTGTACCTGATTGCCCAGTGAGAGCAAACGTCTTCAACATTGTCCCTACTTGCTTCACCTGCTCTTGAAGTGAGCCGCTGTCATCCGAAGCTACAAAATCAAAGGCATATGGTAATTCTGAACCTACATTACACACAAAAGAAAAATTTAAGAAAGAGTGCATGTTCTCACCTGCTTGTGCATTGCATTCCCTCAGGGCTTGGTTCTCCTCCCTCAGAGCTTGGTTTTCATTCTTGAGTCAAGGCAATATTTTCAATACTGTTAAAACACTGGACAATAAGACATAGGCCTAGAATATACCTTCATAGCTGAAAACTTTGTGCTGTACACGAGATGCCAGGGGCGTCCAAGGGCCAATAACAAAGCCATGACTTTTTCCTATTGATAATCATTGACGTAAAAATATGTTTGAAGTAATTGCATACATTTAATGAATTGGACTTAAATGTAAAACTTAGTTTAGCGCAACGTAATACATACCTCCAGCGTTTTCACCCATATGCTGCCAGGGTAAATTTGCTGCTGGTGGTGTAAAGCTTAGTACTTGACAAGCTGGGGTAACATAACAGCTTTAATTTCACTTCAGAGATTGCATATTCAGTAATGAAACAATAATTGAACTGTGCAAAGCTAATGATATGTACAACACACCTCGACACCTTTTATCCAGAAAGTCAAGTGCCCTAATGAAAAACAGATTATGGATAAAACGATTCCTAATCTTAAATAGAAGCAATAGTTTCCAAGACAAAAAACGTCACAAATAACATCACTTACTTGTACTCAAACTCTTGGCTCTGTGAAGTGGAGTCTGGATTACTGGGGAGAGACCTGGTTCTGAGAAAGAGGGAACAGAAATTTGAAAATCAAACAAAGTGTATAGTTTAGTTACAGGATCACTAATTAAGCATCACAGCAATACATTTTACATACCAGCTCTGAAGTCTACAGATGTCTCAACATTTTCCTTGTTTTCTGGAATCGATGCAACTTCTGTAGCATGTAGTGATTCAAGTGAATGTCCTGTTTGTCACTCTCAACTCTTTTCAATATTATTTTCCTTTTGGCCCAGTAACTAGACATTGTGACTAACAATGCATTTACCTTTAAAACCAAAACGATTGACCAACAGTAGGTCTCTTGGGTGAAGATACCTTGGCCAGAGCATAACTGGTTATCTGCAAGAAAACATGAACAAAACCGGATTGTTAACGTTAGGAATATACAGTAGCTATGCTGTGGGGGGGAAACATTATCAGCCAAATGTGGAACAGTGAAATTGTTAAAAATAAAATGTATTCACTGAGTGTTGTGATTCTAGTGAACACAGAATTTTCCTCAAACATAAAAAGTCAGTTCAGAGAATTAGAAATCATAATCGCCTTAAATCCAGTACAGTAGCAACACGGCACAAAACTTGCTAGCCACAGTGTGTACTGTAACAAAAGCAAAACAGCATGTGCTAGCTAACACTTACTAGCCACTCTAGCTCCCTGGACTAGTAGCATACTTGTTCAGGCAAACAAAATAATTTAAACAACATATATACATCATTATTTTTGTAAGAAAACACTAAAAGTTAAACTTAGTCTTTCTAGATGTAAAGCTTTTGCTACCTATTATAGCTCGTTAAAATTCTACATGTACTAACAACATTGAGTAAACAAGGCTACTTTAGCTAGTTAGGCAAGAACAAAGATGACTACACATTTTAAATATCCATCCATCCATCCATCTTCTTCCGCTTATCCGGGGCCGGGTCGCGGGGGCAGCAGTCTAAGCAGGGATGCCCAGACTTCCCTCTCCCCAGACACTTCCTCTAGCTCTTCCGGGGGGACACCGAGGCGTTCCCAGGCCAGCCGGGAGACATAGTCCCTCCAGCGTGTCCTAGGTCTTCCCCGGGGTCTCTTCCCGGTGGGACGGGACCGGAACACCTTCCCAGGAAGGCGTTCCGGAGGCATCCGAAACAGATGCCCAAGCCACCTCAGCAGACCCCTCTCGATGTGGAGGAGCAGCGGCTCTACTCTGAGCTCCTCCCGGGTGACCGAGCTTCTCACCCTATCTCTAAGGGATCACCCGGCCACCCTGCGGAGAAAGCTCATTTCGGCCGCCTGTATCCGGGATCTTGTCCTTTCGGTCATGACCCAAAGCTCATGACCATAGGTGAGAGTAGGAACGTAGATTGACTGGTAAATCGAGAGCTTCGCCTTGCGGCTCAGCTCTTTCTTCACCACGACAGACCGATACATCGACTGCATTACTGCAGAAGCTGCACCGATCCGTCTGTCAATCTCCCTTTCCATCCTTCCTTCACTCGTGAACAAGACCCCTAGATACTTAAACTCCTCCACTTGAGGCAGGCACTCTCCACCAACCTGAAGTGGGCAAGCCACCCTTTTCTGACTGAGGACCATGGCCTCGGATTTGGAGGTACTGATTTTCATCCCCACCGCTTCACACTCGGCTGCAAACCGTCCCGGTGCATGCTGAAGGTCCTGGTTAGAAGGGGCCAACACGACAACATCATCTGCAAAGAGCAGAGACGAAATCGTGTGGTCCCCAAACCTGACACCCTCCGGCCCCTGGCTGCGCCTAGAAATTCTGTCCATAAAAATTACGAACAGAACCGGTGACAAAGGGCAGCCCTGCCGGAGTCCAACATGCACTGGGAACAAGTCTGACTTACTGCCGGCAATGCGGACCAAGCTCCTGCTTCGGTTGTACAGGGACCTGACAGCCCTTAGCAAAGGACCCAGGACCCCATATTCCCCAAGCACCCTCCACAAGATGCCGCGAGGGACACAGTCGAATGCTTTCTCCAAATCCACAAAACACATGTGGATTGATTGGGCAAACTCCCATGAACCCTCCAACACCCCGTAGAGGGTATAGAGCTGGTCCAGTGTTCCACGGCCCGGACGAAAACCACACTGTTCCTCCTGAATCCGAGGTTCTACTATCGGCCGTATTCTCCTCTCCAGAACCCTGGCATAGACTTTCCCGGGGAGGCTGAGAAGTGTGATCCCCCTATAGTTGGAACACACCCTCCGGTCCCCCTTCTTAAAAAGAGGGACCACCACCCCGGTCTGCCATCCCAGAGGCACTGTCCCCGACCGCCACGCGATGTTGTACAGGCGTGTCAACCAAGACAGCCCCACAACATCCAGAGACTTGAGGTACTCAGGGCGGATCTCATCCACCCCCGGTGCCTTGCCACCGAGGAGTTTCTTGACCACCTCTGTGACTTCAGCCCGGGTGATGGACGAGTCCACCTCTGAGCCCTCATCCTCTGCTTCCTCAATGGAAGACGTGTCAGCGGGATTGAGGAGATCCTCGAAGTACTCCTTCCACCGCCCGACGACATCCTCAGTTGAGGTCAACAGCTGCCCACCTGTACTGTAAACAGCGTTGGTAGGGCACTGTTTCCCTCTCCTGAGGCGCCGGATGGTTTGCCAGAATCTCTTCGAGGCCAGCCGATAGTCCTTCTCCATGGCCTCACCGAACTCCTCCCAGGCCCGAGTTTTTGCCTCCACAACCACCCGGGCTGCAGCCCGCTTGGCCTGTCGGTACCCGTCAGCTGCCTCAGGAGTCCCACAAGCCAACCAGGCCTGATAGGACTCCTTCTTCAGCTTGACGGCATCCCTTACTTCCGGTGTCCACCACCGGGTTCGGGGATTGCCGCCTCGACAGGCACCGGAGACCTTACGGCCACAGCTCCGAGCGGCCGCTTCGACAATGGCGGTGGAGAACATGGTCCACTCGGACTCAATATCTCCAACCTCCCTCGGGATCCAGTCGAAACTCTGCCGGAGGTGGGAGTTAAAGATCTCTCTGACAGGAGACTCGGCCAGACGTTCCCAGCAGACCCTTACAGTACGCTTGGGCCTGCCGAGTCTGTCCAGCTTCCTCCCCCGCCATCGGATCCAACTCACCACCAGGTGGTGATCAGTTGACAGCTCCGCCCCTCTCTTCACCCGAGTGTCCAAGACATACGGCCGCAGGTCAGATGAGACGACAACAAAGTCGATCATTGACCTGCGGCCTAGGGTGTCCTGGTGCCACGTGCACTGATGGACACCCTTATGCTTGAACATGGTGTTCGTTATGGACAAACTGTGACTAGCACAGAAGTCCAATAATTGAACACCACTCGGGTTCAGATCCGGGGGGCCGTTCCTCCCAATCACGCCCCTCCAGGTGTCACTGTCGTTGCCCACGTGGGCGTTGAAGTCCCCCAGTAGAACAATAGAGTCCCCAGTCGGAGCACTTTCCAGCACCCCTCCCAGAGACTCCAAGAAGGTCGGGTACTCTGCACTGCCGTTCGGCCCGTAGGCACAAACAACAGTGAGAGACCTATCCCTGACCCGTAGGCGCAGGGAAACGACCCTCTCGTTCACCGGGGTAAACTCCAACACATGGCGGCAGAGCTGGGGAGCTATAAGCAAACCCACACCAGCCCGCCCCCTCTCACCATGGGCAACTCCAGAGTGGTGAAGAGTCCATCCTCTCTCAAGGAGTGCGGTTCCAGAGCCCAAGCCGTGTGTAGAGGTGATCCCGATTACCTCTAATCGGAACCTCTCAACCTCACGCACCAACTCAGACTCCTTCCCCGCCAGCGAGGTGACATTCCACGTCCCTAGAGCCAGTTTCCGTGTCCAGAGATCGGGTTGTCTAGGCCCCTGCCTTCGACTGCCGCCCGATCCTCTTCGCACCGGCCCCTTATGGTCCCTCCTGTGGGTGGTGAGCCCACGGGAGGGCGGCCCCACGTCGCCCGTTCGGGCTGAGCCCGGCCGGGCCCCATGGGGGAAGGCCCGGCCACCAGGCGCTCGCATACGAGCCCCAACCCCGGGCCTGGCTCCAGGGTGGGGCCCCGGCTGCGCCATACCGGGCGACGTCACGGTACTCAAAATGTTTTTCTTCATTAAGGGGGTTTTGAACCGCTCTTAGTCTGACATTTTAAATATATAAACTAAAAACAATGTAAACATAATATTGCGTTACACAAAAAGGAAACATGTACATACTTAAACGATGGTAGTCGATGCCTTTGCTAGCTAGCAAACTGCAGGCTGTAACTCGTGATTGAGCGACAAACTGATGCGAATGTGTGTCCAAACCAACATGGCCGGTCGATTTTGAGAGTAGCCTTGTATTTAAAAGTGTCTTGCCGCCGGAGGACCACGGTCCTTTAGACCGAGGCAACCGCCAGAGAAAATGAAGCAGTCAAGAAATCTTGCAAGAAATGGGAGTGACGTATTCGGCGGCAAACGTTTCATCCCCGCCAGCAGGACGCACCTATAGCCGACAGCTTAGGGCCGGCGGCAAAAAGAAGCCGTGCGGATATTTTTTGCTATCTGGGAGGTCACCTTATTTAGTAATTTATTTCAAAAAAGTTGTTAGCTTTGTAAGTATAGCAATGCCCTTGTTTTTAAGGTTTTAGTTGTTATGGTGTAAGATCGAATCCAGATTAGGGCTGCGCGATATATCGTTTCAGCATCGACATTGCGATGTACACATCCGCAATAGTCTCATCGCAGAATGTTGCTATTTAGTAAGGTGAACATATATCAGTCTACAATATTATTATTTTTTTCAAATGGAAACCAGTATTATATATGTTTGATATAAGGTAATTTACTCTGATTCATGGTTTATTGGATACACAGTTTATTATTTTTTTTATTATTATTTTAAACACTGGTTCGTTGCTGCACTTAGTCGACATGCATGCTCTGCTTGCGCATAATGAAATGATGAGCGAGGAACTGGCAAAAAACACAGAAATTGAGAATTTAGTTGCAAAAAGAAATGCATCGTCAATTACATGGAAATATTTCGGCTACAGACAGGATGATGTTGACCAAAAACACGTACTTTGTCGAGAGTGCCTTGCAATTGTTGCCACAACACAAACAAGTTATTTACAATGTCGGGCAACCCTAATCCAGATCATGTTTTACGTTTTGAGTGCAAACAATACTGTTTTTGTATTGTATAATAAGGTTTAATTTTGTGACACTCTTGCCTTATCAATATAAAACATTAGAACGGAATCAGAGTTGAAAAATGCAAGTTGGAAATGCAAGAAAAACACGTGATACGAACCGGGAATTACAATTCCCCTTTGGAAAACGCATACCTGATATGATCATTCCACATTGGATATTTATTCTTGACCAACAGTGTAGCTAGTTTTAAAGCCTCGAGAAATAAAACCGATTTTCCAACCATTTTGATGAAAGCCTCAAACGCTTCAGAAAGCCTCAGTTGCCCATCACTAGTACAACGTTTTTCTTGTTGTTAGGATCCAAAACCAGTTTCATAAAACTGCTGTATCAGCGTCAGAAAACAATGCCCCAGGGAGAGCCAACAGTCCAGGGTTGCCAAATGAAGCCCTTGAGCTTTGCCATCCCTAAATGCAGCTTTGCTGCCACCCCTTGGCAAAGCACACCTGCCCCAATCAGGCTTCATCAGGAGGTGGCTGAAAGTTCCATTAGAAATAATGAGACCGTACATTATAAAGACAGGCTGGTCAGTAAGTTACTGGATGTACATAGATATAGGCTACAATAATCAAACCTCAAAGTTGGTTTCAATTTAAGGTAAATATCCTAGTACGTAGAGGTCTCAGAAACTCATGTAACAAATATGATACAATTGACGTTACAGGATTTTCAAAAACATATTTCATTCTACAACAAATACATTTTGGCTATGACAGATAGTAATGTACAATGTATGAGCGAGTCATAATCCTCTGATTTATAAATGGGTGATTTATAAATGGGTACAGAATGCCGTTAAAATGGTAATCCGGGGTTTGTATCCCACATATCACTTGCCTTTCCTGCTTGCTTTTAATTTAACCATTCATCCATGATAATGTTTTCGATAATAAATGGGTGTGGATAAGAAGTGTTTCATAGGACCTCTACTGGAAATGTATATTATGTCCCTTGTGTTACAGCTGTTGATTGGAAATCAAGACTTTTGGAAGCATTAAGGCTTTTGTCAAATTGGGCCAAAAACCCATTCATTCTCTCAAGGCATTTCAACTCACTGCACAATGGTAACTCATACACAGTGGTGACTCATGTTCATCAGGAAAACATATCACATTTTTAATGGTTGTACAGGTGTCTTTTTCCATAATATCCTAGTCTAGTTACCACAGATTCCTCTACTCTGCTCCTAGCTGCCTTCCTTCCATCCCAATACATATCCTACATCTGAACAGGTGCCTACTTTTAGTGTCTTCATTCCACTGCTCCTGCTATCTCCTCATCAACTCAGTCCAGACAACACATTTAGTCTTTGCCCTGCTCAAGGCCTCTGACACATCCACCACCTTACTCTCAAGGGCCCGTTCAGCTAACATATTGCCTCATTCCCTTCCACCCCAGCATGTGCCGGCACCCAAATAAATGTTATCCATACCCCTGCTTGTCTCACCCTGTCCTGTGTTCGTTTCACCTCATATAAGATGTCCTGCCGGCTATTAGGTTTATCCAACAGCAAACTCGTCAACACAGCACCGGAGTCAGAACACTACTCCACACCAACTCTACAGCCAGAAGCTCTGTCATGTAACCTAGCTACCAAGTGATAAGTAAAAAACATTTTGTGACACTCACACCCAAGAACTAAAACAGCTGATCTTGCCCAACCTGTCCCCGGGTCTTTAGATCCATCTGTAAAAAAATTCTAAAAATGATTACTGCACCCAGTATCCAGGTGCCTCCGGAACATCTCAGGTGAGTCAACCCCCAACCGATCCTCCCGTACTCTCTTCAAAACCTGTAAGGACTCAGTGACATAACCTCGGTGGGGCCAAACTCCCTGCACCCCATACCTACCTCCCTGGCATGACCATCACAGACCCAACCAAAGCTCATGATATTCTTCTCACCATGTTCCCAGCATGGCGATAGCACAAGTTTAGGATGTGACCCCCCCCCCCCCCCCCCCCAGGACATGCAAATTAACCAAATAATTCACCAACAATTGCCTTCTCCTTAACTGTAATGGCATCCTCTGCCACCTCCATCTGTACCGCTGACACCAGAGAAGTTCAAATGTCCCACTGCATACTGGGAGTTCCTTTGGCTGTATTCCGTCCAACTTTCTCAGCATGCTCTCTGCCGCTGACCCATACACTGTATTGCTATAATCCACTACAGATCTAATAAGTTGCCACATACATGGTCCTCAGAGAAGACCACCAAGCCCCCCACACCTTCTCAGACAGTGCATTACATTTAACACCCTCATTCACCTCTCGACAACTCCCTCAGTGTACTCAATTTATGTCAGTCTGGCATCAAAATACAGTCTGCACAATCTCAGCTGCACCTCATTATCCAGCCTCTTCCTTGTGAAGAACACTGCCATAGTTTTCTCTACAGAGAATATAAAGCCCCATTTCCTTGCCTACCTCTCAACCTCATCAATAGCTTCCTGACCCTTCCAGACAACCTACTGAATGTTTCTACCCCTCATAATGCCCCATCATCTGCAAACAGCGGTCCTCCAATATCTGGCTAATACAGTACCTGACAGTCAACATCATTGATCATGATTGAAAACAGGACTGGGCTGATTGCGCTAAGGTGTTCCATTCTCCACAACATAGCTACTGGACACAGAATAAGAAAAATAATTGCGCACCAGCTAACTGAGGCGGCCATCTGCTGCGCCATCTTGATGACCCGCTCTTACCCGAATAGACCTATCAAACAGGAAGTATTTTATCCATTAATTAGCTCTTTTTCCTACCCCCATGAGATTGAGCTTAATCAGCAATCAGTCTTTTACTTGTGATATTATCCAAGACTCTCCTCACCTTAGCCATATTAAATAGAGCATTCAGAGCATTGTTGACATCCTCACTCCTGTCCAGTAAACCAGTGTGCTCCCCAGTGTGAATGGATGATTTACCACCATAAAGCATGGAGGATGTGCAATGGTGTGGGAGTACTTTGCTGGTGACACGGTCTGTGATGTATGTAGAATTCAAAGCACACTCAACAAGCATGGCTGGTACAGCATTCTACAGAGATACCCCAAACCAACAGGTTTGCGCTTAGTGGGGCTATAATTAGTTTTTCAGCAGAACAATGACAGGCTGTGTAAGGGCTGTTTGACGAAGAAGGCGAGTGACCTGGCCTCTACAGTCACTCTAAGCTCAACCCAGTTGAGATAGTTTGTGATGAGTTGGAAAAGCAGCCAACAAGTTCTTAGTATATATGGGATCTCTGTTGGAAAATAGTAATATGAGTATGCAAAGCTGTCATATGTTTGAAACTTTATTGGTTACTACAGGATTCCATTTGTGTTATTTCACAGTATTTACTTTCATTTTACAATGTTGAAATAGTAAAAATAAAGAAATACCCTTGATGTAGGTGTGTCCAAACTTTTGACTGGTACTGTACATACAACCAAATAAATAATGTAAAAGCACCGGTGACAGAGTAACATTTAGGCATTTTCTCTAAATATGAGTACAGAGAGGTTATGGCAGCAGCCTTTAATCTGAAACTATCCAAGGTCTACACAAAACTTAAATCCTCAAGATCTTAAAGGCTTTTAGTCCTTATTCAGGAATCCCTGATATATCCAATTTAGCAGTTGTACCAGGCCTGGTTCAAAATACTTGAAATATTGTGTATTTGAGTCCTTGGTTCAAATACAAATATTGTTAGTATTTGAACTCAAGTTTAGTACTTTCACAGATAGTTCAATCAATCCTTATTGATCTTTGCTAAGATCAAAGAAAGAATGAGATAAATCAGAATACAATCTTGCATTACTTTGTGATTAATTTAGTAATAACTGTTTTTGCTAGGAAACACAGGGATGTTTAAATCCAGACTTGTTCAGTTGTTTTTAGTCAGGACCAGGAACTCCTCTCTTGTCTTAGGATCCTCTTGGAAGAGTCCCAGCACGGAGCTGGTCACAGTCTTGCTGTTCATCTTCTGTACGCCCCTCATCACCATGCACATGTGACTGAAACACAATACAACAGACCAACCTCAGCTTTTAAAATCAGACTAGACTCTTTGATTATTAGAAAACACATAAAACCTTGGTGGGCTTTAAAACAACCTGTAAGTAATGCCATAATACTTAGCATAAGTTTGTATTCATTCTGAGTTAACATATCTAACAACACAATGTTATAGACGTGTACAGGACATGCCATCCTTAGTTAAAAGACACTCACACTGCCTCAATGACAACAGCTACACCAGCTGGCTCTAAAGCCTCTGAGATGGCTGTAGCGATCTGCTTGGTCAGACGTTCCTGCACTGTTATGGAAAGAACAAACATAAGAAGCAAAAAACAAAAAAAGTCTACACAAACATTGATCCCAAGGACTTAGTTGATGAGAAATCACTATCTGCCAAAAATCCAAGATACTGACCTTGAAGTCTTCTGCTGAAGATTTCAACAATCCTGAAATAAAATGGGACAATAAATGGGTGATTAGTGTAGTACCAAGTAACTCATAATGTACATGTCTGCACCTTTGATATATATATATATATATGCAGTGCATTCATATGTGCCCAAACTCATGCCTGTATCTTAGTGAATCTGACACCAACTGAGAATCCTTACTGACCTTGCGAGCTTGCTCAAACCAACTACTTTATTATTTGGAAGATATCCAATGTGAACCTGTGATGGTAAAATATAACACACATTTGAATATGTAACACGTTCAGAATTTTGGAATCATTATTTTACGATTATTATTGATATTAGCAACAATTTCCAACCATGTTAAACAAGGAATATTTCATATAAATTGCTGTGAGTAAAAAATTAAAATGCACTGCCTAATTGATTCATAACAAAATAAATAATAATACAAATAACTTTAACCAAAAAATCTTCTTTTTCACCTTGCCAAAGAAAGGCACCAGGTGGTGCTCACAGAGGGAGAACATTTCAATGTCCTTCACGATCACCATCTCATTGTGGTTCTCGTTAAATATGGCATTGTTCAGCACGTCTGGGGATGGAAAGGCAAGAGAAACAAGTGGAACATTTAACAATTGTTTTACTCAAAACATAAAGCCTATTGTATAACAGAATGTAATACGATTAGAGTATATAGTAAAATTGTAAAAGTCACACTGTGGCTTCTAATTATATTGCTTTCTACTATATTGCAATATTAATAACAGTGGAGTGGTCCAATCTCCAAAGGTAATTGTAAGGCCCAACAACATTACTTGCACTATTGCAGTGGGTACATGACTTCAAGGATAAGTAGTCTGAGGAATAACATGAGCTAAATTCGACTTTAATACAGTAAAAAGCCAGGGACAACACGCGAGATCTTAAGAACACAGACTGTTCTGCTTGTCTTTTCAAAACTTTATACCTCACACTCTCCCTCGTTATTTAGCATAAATCTTTCTTAATTAAACACTTGGGTGGAATTATGCAGGACAGTCAATGCTCACCATCTACGGTCTCATGGTAACCTTTGGTGAGGAACTGCATTGCCTTGGCGGCGCGTAATGGTGTGCGCAGGAGACCCTCACGTTCCACGTTTTCTCCCAGTTCTCGAAGCACGGTTCTGTAGGCTACTTCAATGGCAGAAAGCTTGCACACATCTGATTCCTTATTTTGCTGTTTGCGGATAATTTCAGCGTTCTTTACTTCTATGGATTTTTCATCGAACCCGTTGAGATATTCTGCAATAATGTGTCCATTGCAGTCGCAGTTGATCTCTGATGCTTTTTGATAAGCCATTCTAAGTCCGGTGTAAGTCACTGCCTGTTCACAAGTTGTGGTAACAGAAGAAAATTGACTGTTGCTGGTTGAGTATTGCTGACTCGAGGCCCTTTTTATGGTCTCAATTACCTCCATGACCATGGCATGACCATTCCAGTATATTTGTCATGGTATAGGGCAATGGCTTACAAAAAAAAGACATTTCACTATCCGACTGGTTGCTAGAGACCGCGGCACCAATTGCAGATTCACCTAATCTAAAATCGATTTTAGGTGAAATTACGAGAACAATAAATCGTTTTGTAACAAACCAAACCCGTTAGAAGTGTGAGACCGCGTGAGTGCGAGTGTATGACGTCGGCCATTAGCCTAAACTAGCCGTAATTGGCCGGAAAAGGACAAAATATGGCCTAGTTTGTCAATCCGTTCAGGAAAGAGAGTTTCAGGGTCTAGAATTTAGAGTTCGCGAGCTAGTGGAGTAAAAAGTAATTAAATACACGTGGAACGTTTTACAATTTCTAAAATTAGAACAAAAGGAACGATATAAAACAATATCTTTAGTAGTTTTACTTTCTTCAGGGGGATCCTCGTCATTAGGACATTAGGCCTCACAAAACGTATTATAAAGAGAATGTGATGTGGAATGAGATAAAGGTTACACCACCTGCGTTCTCTGTTCTCTCTTTTTCAAAAATCTAATTTTCTATAGGGGGAGTGCTACCTCCTTAAGGGACTGCAAATGGCAGAACCTTTTTAATTTTGTTTATAGAAATACAATAATATTTTCTTGCACCACATTTACCATTAGATTTGGTTGTATAATTTGTTTGCACAAATACAGAGTTAAAAAAAACAACTAGGCTAAAGCCTAATTTATTTTGGTTACTGACCTTTATTGTTTAAAAAACAGCCATTATTAATAAAAAATAATAATAATTAGATTTTACATGAATTTATCCTTTAATAGGGTCGTTTTTTAGTAGCTTACTATCTACATGTCAAGTGTGTTGTGATCCATAACATCTCTTAGAGATACACCATGCTTTTAGTTGCTATTCTTTATGGATTCCTTTCCAGGTGACACAAACCTCTTAAATCACCAACCATCCTTGAACAGACTACACCCATTAGATCTAAAATTAATTATTCAGATTTTTCATGAACATAGTGTTCTATGTTACCATTTTGAATAGCCCATTGTCCACATAAGCTTGAGATCTACAGACAAGCGTATGGTACCTCTGTCAGTGAGTTGCATAATGATCCTTGCAGCCTACTCAAGCCCTTTTCATTGCTAATAATTACAGACTGCCTGGGCAGTACACAGTGTTCCTCAATGAGTTCCCAGAATTCCCCGTGTTCCCAGAATCACACCTTGTAGTCATGGCAGATAATTTCCTAATTTGGAACCATGATCAACTCAGTGGATTTTATCCAACATTTTTCGGGACATACGCATTGCAACAATCATACACTGGATTTAGTTTTGTACTGTGGGATAAGCACTGTGGATTTCATGGTTTTTCCTCATAATCCTCTATTATCAGAGACCACCATTTCATCATTTTCACTGTCATCAACTAGCTCACTTGTACCCTAACCAAGGACTTTTAAAAGCTGCAATATAAATCTCAGACAACCCAAAGACCTATGAATGTTCTTCCAGATTCCTTCCACCTACTCAAGGATGTCAAAGTAAATTAATCTGTTAATAATCTAACCAAGGGTGAAACAAATATGCAACAAGAAATGAAGGTCTTGGTACACAGAAAATATCAGAGACCTAAAGCAAGCAATCAGAAAATTGGAATGGAAAGGGTGCTCCCCCGATTTGGAAGTAATTTGACTAGCCTGGAAAGACAGCAAAAAAGAATATCAAAAAGCAATTCCATCTGCACAATTGTCCTACTTTTCCAACCTGATTAAGGAGAACAAAAACAACCCAAAATGCATTTTTGATCAGTTAATGCACAAATGTTCAGGACTTGTCTTTGATGAAAAGAACTGCAATAGTCTACAACTATGTTTAATCTGGGGTAGCAGGAGGAATCCTCCTACTGTAGCTACTACACCACCCCCGCACCCTTTCTGTTTAAACCACAGTGTCTCCAGGCCCCCCCTGTCTCAGTCCCTAGTTCTTCCACTGAAATAGCCTATAATTATTTGTTACTGAGGGTGATTATGCATTCTACTGAAAGGTCAGCCTCTAGCCCAGACTCAGTGGAGGATGCCTGGCTCCTCTCTAGGTTTCTTCCTAGGTTTAAATCCTTCTATGAATTTCTTCCTAGCCACTGTGCATCAACTGTTGTTGCTTGCTGTTTTGGGTTTCTAGGGTGGGTATATGTAGAAGGACTCTGTGACAAATGCCAATGTAAAAAGGGATTTATGAAATAAATCTGGCTATCCAGATGATAAGAAAGAAAAAGTTGAAATAGGACACATTTAAATAAAAATAAAGGGAAGTAATTTGGAAAAATGTTGCACATTTGAGGCAATGTTAATGAACATCTGTAGATATTTAGCTCATATGGATAGAAAGCTGTAAATAAATAGCAGTATAATACACCACTCAAAATTATTAAGGGAACACAATCATCACAGTATAACACCAAGCCATTGAAACTTCAGGGATGTCAATCTGTCCAGTTAGGAAGCATAAGCAATTGTGACTCAATGTCACCTGTTTTGGTGCAAATTAATGTGACAACAGGTGCACTGGAGAGGCAACAGAAAGACAAACCTGAAAAGGGAATGGTTTTGCAGCTGGTGGCCATATACAATTGCTCTCTCCTTATCCTTCCTGACTGATTATTTCTAGTTTTGCGGTTTGCTAGTGTCCTTGTCACTACTGGTAGCATGAGGCATTACCTGCAGCCCATACAAGTTTCACAGGCAATCCAGCTCCTTCAGAATGGTACATCAATTTGTGCCGTAGCAAGAAGGTTTGCTGTGTCTCCTAGTAAAGTCTCAAGAGCATGGAAGAGATACCAGGAGACGGGCCGTTACACGAGGAGAGCTGGACAGGGCAGTAGAAGGGCATCAACCCAGCAGCAGGACCAATATCTGCTCCTTTGTGGTGAGGACGAACAGGAGGAGCACTGCCAAAGCCCTACAAAATGACCTCCAGTGGGCTACCGGTGTGCATGTATCTGTCAGATATTCAAACTTTCAGATACAGACTCCATGAGGGTGGCATGAGGCCTGACATCCTCTAGTGGGACCTGTGCTCACAGCTCAGCACCATTTAGCTCGACTGGCATTCGCCAGAAAACACCAGAATTGGCACCCCGTTCTCTTCACAGATGAGATCAGGTTCACACTGAGCACATGTGACAGACATGAAAGAGTCTGGAGAGAGACATGAAGAGCCTGCAACATCATCCAGCATGACTGGTTTGGCAGTGGGTTAGTGATGGTCTGAGGAGGCATATACTTGGAGGATCGCACAGACCTCCGCCTGCTAGCCAACGGTATCCTGACTGCTGTTAGGTACCGGGATGAAATCCTCAGACCCATCGTCAGACCTTACACTGGTGCAGTGGGCCTTGGGTTCCTCCTGGTGCAGGACAATGTCGGCCTCCTGTGGCCAGAGTGTGTAGACAGTTCCTCTATGGCAAAGGCATAGATGCCACTGACTGGCCCTCATGTTCTCCAGACCTGAATCCAATTGAGAACCTCTGGGACGTTATGTATCGGTGCATCCGATGCCGCCAAGTAGGACCACAGACTAACCAGGAGCTCACTGATGCCCTGATCCAGGTCTGGGAGGAGATCCCCCAGGACACCATCTGTCCGTCTCATCAGGAGCATGCTCGGGAGTGCATACAGGCATGTGGGGCCATACACACTACTGAGTCACTTTATGAGTTGATGAAATTCATGCAAGTTGAAACAGCCTGTGATTTCTATTATTTCCTTTGATTTTCAGTGTGAGTTTGAATGCAGGCCTCAGTCGGTTGGTGATTTTGGTTTCCTTTGACCGTTGTTACGTCATTTTGTTCTCAACGCATTACACAATGTACAGTAAAGATTTTGGTCTTTAATATATTTCCTTCACCAAGACCCGATGTGTGATTTAAATGTTCCCGTAAGTTTTTTTGAGCAGTGTAGAATGATACATTTGTATATGAATGGTGTACCTTTGAAAGGAGAGGGTGAGGAATACACCAAAGTATCTCGAGATCATTATGTCATATGGATGGTCTGCTATTGAAAAACAGCCCTACAGATGTTAATGTTATTTAAAAAATAAGTAAAAAGGGTGATCGCTTATGAGTGTACTCTTGAGACGGAAGGCCGATGACCAAGGTATTAGTGATGGGTTGTTCGCGAACAATTCATTCTTTTTGAATGAATCTTTTTGGTGAATTGTGCTTCATGATTCATCTCAGTAGGCTCTTCGGATCTTCGAATCTCGCTCACCGGAAGGAACGATGAATGGTCAGATTTAGGCCGGGTGTTTTGTAAAAGCATTTTGTGACAACTGCTGATGTAAAAAGGGCTTTATAGATACATTTGATTTGATTTGATTTATTAATAAACTTTTTCTCATTGTCCTTTTCATCACCGGAAGGAACGACAATAACTAAGGAGATGACAGCATCAGTTTTTTTAATCTTTTGGATCTCTGAGTCTCTCATTTATTATCATCCTTAATGTTCCGAAGTAAGAAACGTTAAGTAGAATAAATATAAGGACAGTAGGCTGTTATTCAGCAAGTGATTGTTATGTTAATGTCTATTGGATATGGCCTAATGTAACTGTCAGGACTCAATTAAACTGATCAGATTTATTAATAAACTTTTTCTCATGGTCCTTTTCATCCCACAATCACTGGAAGGAATGTCAGTGATTGAGGAGAAGACAGCATAAGTCTTAATCTTTTGGCTCCCTGAGTCTCTCATTTATTATCAGCCTAATAGACCAAAAAATGATAGAAAAAATATCATTACATTTAAAATGAACTTTTATTAGCCTACTAATGCTTTAGGTCGATCTAAATTGATCCTTGATCTTGCCTCTTGATTTTGACTCTGGAACATCCCATCACTACAAAGGGCAAGTGATTTAAGAGGTTCATATGATCTGGATAGGAATATAAGGGAAAAAGGAAATCTATTGAAAGTATCAGCTGATGAAAAAAAAAAAAAACTAATTCAGTCTACAATCAGGCTGTCAAGGTGCTTGAAAGCCCAACAGCCACCATCACTGTAACATTCTTAGAAAGCATGACTTGCTGAGCTGGGAAAATCTTGTGACACAGACACATGTCTTGTATTAATTGCAGCAGATCCGCAAGGTTTGGCCTGAAACGTGACTAAAAAGTGTGTCAAGTTTGGCCCTTGGTTTAGACAGTTCAAGATATATAGTGTGCAACATAAACATTTATGTTCATAATAGTGCATTTTTTGGTCTATTAGGCTGATAATAAATGAGAGACTTAGGAAGCCAAAAGATTAAGTCTTATGCTGTCTTCTCTTCAATCACTGACATTCCTTCCAGTGATTGTGGGATGAAAAGGACCATGAGAAAAAGTTTATTAATAAATCTGATCAGTTTAATTGAGTCCTGACAGTTACATTAGGCCATATCCAATAGACATTAACATAACAATCACTTGACAGCTGAATAACAGCCTACTGTCCTTATATTTATTCTACTTAACATTTCTTACTTTGGAACATTAAGGATGATAATAAATGAGAGACTCTGACAGACAACTATTTAGCCCACAAAGTCATGAGATGTACTGTTATTATGGTCCATGCAAGTGACTAGCCAGCCAAAGAAGCTAGGGAATGAAACTTTGAACAAAACAAGTAATCCTAAAAATCTGGTCTAATGTGCAAAAAAAGTAAACTGAGTTTATATAGTGGTCTTAGACGTACCTTTTTTTATAGTCACAGTATGGTTGTATATAACTCCAAAGATAGTTTATGTTTTTCTAAAACTGTTCGGAATTACCCACAATGCACTTTTGTCAATGTCAAATGGAGGTTCCACTGAGCTGCACAACATTTCTGTAGATAGCAAACGATAAATAAAAACACAAACATTAACTAACTTGAGCTGGCTAACTGTATCCACTAGCCATGACCTGTGCTATTTGTTTGACCTGTGTTGAGTTTTCACCACATCCTGTGTTGTTGGCCAACTCTGAATTATGGGAATGTGTCAACGTTAGAAGTTACCACCAGCTTTTTTTTTTGTCCACACCCGAATTGAAGAGTTTCAACAAACAAACTAGGTGAAGTAAACTTTTGGAGTCATTAAAGTTGTCTGTTTCATCAAACCACATTTTTGAAAAGCAATCTGTGGTAGGCCACACCTACAGGCAGGTGTGGCCCTAAAGTCTTCCTGGATATTTTGTAAATCTTGTCAAGGCCTTACCTCAAGTCCTTGCTTTGCTTTCCTGAAATGATAGGAAACATTAGAGGAAAAACAATATATAATTGTCACTGTGCTTTTTTGGCACATTCACCATCGGAAAGACACCAGGCAGCTGCTACTGTAATATTTAAGTCATTCTTTTTCTTTGCTTTTTGACGTGATACATTTTGGTTCAAGTTTGGCACAATTTCCCATTGTAGTTGTACATATGCGATCTAGTTAGCTCTGTATTTGTTGACAGTGCTAGTGTTTCTTTTAACCATGTTACAAGTTAAGTAGCTAGGTTAGGTTTAACTAGGCAAATGCCTTGATCTGATTTATGTTGGTTATCTGGATGAAATATCTTAAAATTTGCACCAGTTACAGGTTAAGGTAAGCTATAGACTAGGCTATTTGTCTAGAAATCTTGGATGCTAATATGGAACAGTAAATTTCTCTTTTTGTTAAATGACTTGTTGCTGGACCGCGTAAGCAGAGCCAGCTAAGAAGAGCGAAGGTTTCTTACTGAGTGACTGACTGACTGACTAGCCCTTGTTAATAGCGTTGTGGTTAGAGATGGAGATTTGCTAACAATTGGTTCTGCGTTCAAATCTCTTCACATTCAAAACAAATTATGTTTTAGGATTTGTTCCAGATAGACAAAAACTTCACTGGCTACAACCTTTAGTAGCTACATTATAGTTGGCCTAAAATAAAACTGACTATATTGCGACTATTTCTGGTGGATTTTCGAAGTACGCATCTATGCATGATTTTTTGGGTAATATAGGCTAGATAAAAAAACCCTGGGCAGTAAAAGAGTAGAGGTTTCCACAATTCTCTTCTCTTTTCACTTGACGAAAAAGTAAGTTATCGACACATATATTGATAGTTATTGTATCAATGTCATTCACGAATGAAAGAAAAACGAATGTTGTTGTACCATGAGATGAAATAGCTTTGGCTGTGTAAAGTTAATCTTCAGTCTCGGTAGAAACTGCTCACTTCTTATGACTATTCAAATTAATAAGTTAGTAGATACTAGTAGGCCTATTACTGTTTAATAAGCTGTTAAAACGGCCAGTGACAAAATATATACAGTTGAACTGAGTGGGTGTGGCCAGTTGGTGGAGGAAAACGTAATAAGAAACATTAGTCAGTTTAACACAATGGTTAATGGTGTCTAGCGAAATATTCAAACTTGGCGTGATGTTAATGCGTGACACAATTATCTTATGTCGAGATGCTATACTGACACTGGGCAAATGTATATCACTGTGGAGTAGTGGTTAAAGACACAGCCTCTCACATGGGAGACCTGGTTTTGAATCCAGTGACGGCAACAACATGTATAACTTTTAATTGCAGGCCGGCTGAACTAGACTTGCCTGGTTCCTTTTCTGGTTTAACCATCCCTTTATATGTTGTCAACCCTGCATCCTCACACACTAGACTCCACCCACACACAGACAGACTCCAACACAGTGTATGTACACTCCAACACACAAACAAGCACACACGTTCATCTCCAACAGGAATATGCATCTGTATTGGACACACTTATACAGAATATTGCTGCTAATGCTGTTTTATTCCTATGTTCTGCCACCTATGTGTACATAAACCTAAATTACCTCATACCACTGCACCTCAACTCTGTACTGGTACTTCCTGCAAAAAGACACATTACTGTTATTAGTATTCATTTCTGTTTATTCTTTGTTAATGTTTTTTGAATCACTGAGTGTATATTTGTTGTATATATTTCTAAATCTCAATTTTTTTGGAAAAGGGTACAGCGCTAATCAACGTTTATGTTACAACTTATCTTGATATTGCATTTGTTTTGATCTAATAACATTCCTAGGATCTACGGTTAAAAATGATTTGGCTAGCTCAAACCTGCAGCTGAATTACAGAGAAGTCAAATGACTAAAATGTAAATGTCTGGATGAGACCAGATCTCAACAGTCATGAGTTGCTTTGGAATGATATGGATCTTCACACATGATAATAGGTTTTAAAGGGGAACAAAATGTTTTGTATGTGTGAAATTAACTAAGTGTACATGGATCTTGGAGTTGAATGGTGTATGCTTTGTCCAACAGGGGGGGCCAAAGCTACTGAGATGAATTGATATGACGTACCAAAAATATAGGAACATAAGATTATAGTTTTTATTGATTTATGTTATTATATCTCAGAACTTCACAGTACATTTTAACAGTGTAAGACCTTAAAATAAATTGGACTCCACTAGACCTCTGAAGGTGTGCTGTGGTATCTGGCACCAAGACATTAGCAGCAGATCCTTCAAGTCCTGTAAGTTGTGAGGTGGGGCCTTCATGGATCAGACCAGTTTGTCCAGCACATTCCACAGATGCTCAATTGGATTGAGATCTGCGGAATTTGGAGGCCAAGTTAACACTTGAACTCATTGTTGTGTTCCTCAAAACATTCCTGAACCATTTTTTCTTTGTGGCATGGCACATTATCCTGCTGAAAGAGGCCAATGCCATCAGGGAATACCGTTGCCATTAAAGGGTGCACATGGTCTGCAGCAATGCTCAGGTAGGTGGTACGTGTCAAAGTAACATGAACATGAATGGCAGGACCCATGAATTCCCAGCAGAACATTGCCCAAAGCATCCCACTACCTCCCCTGGCTTGCCTTCTTCCCATAGTACATCTTGGTGCCATGTGTTCTCCAGGTGACACACACACACCCTGCCGTGCACACAATGTAAAATGATTCATCAGACCAGGCCACCTTCTTCCATCAATCAATCAATTAAATGTATTCATAAAGCCCTTTTTACATCAGCAGATGTCACAAAGTGCTTTTACAAAACACCTGGTCTTAAATCCCAAGGAGCAAACAACAGTAGTGTTGAATTTCAGAGGCTAGGAAAAACTCCCTAAGAATGCCAAAATTTATGAAGAAACCTAGAGAGGACCCAGGCTCAGAGGGGTGACCAGTCCTCTTCTGGCTGTGCCAGGTGAACATATTAAGATTACAATTATAATAATTAATAAATAGGTGTGGGCTGAGTCTAGAGTCTATTTAAACCTAGTCCAGGTCGGAAGCATGACCAGATGGACAAGGACAGGGACAACACAGGGGAGGGGGAGGTGTCAGCACAGTGACAGCTGAAATCGTCAGGCATCGTCTCGATCTGCAACACAACCAGGAGGACTCTGGACAGGGACAGCAACGGGTCCCCCAAGCCAGGTACTCCTCAGATGTGGGCCAGGACCTCATGCCCTCCTAAATTCTAAACGGGAGGAGACTGGGAAAATTCAGAAAATGCATTCCTTATATCAACAAGGATTTACAGGTGCTGGTCATAAAATTAGAATATTATCAAAATGTTGATTTATTTCAGTAATTCCATTCAAAAAGTGAAACTTGTATATTATATTCATTCATTACACACAGACTCATATATTTCAAATGTTTTCTTTTAATTGTGATGATTATAACTGACAACTAATGAAAATCCCAAATTCAGTATCTCAGATATTTTGAATATTACTTAAGACCAATACGAAAAAAAGTTGGCCAACTGAAAAGTATGAACATGAAAAGTATGAGCATGTATAGCACTCAATACTTAGTTGGGGCTCCTTTTGCCTGAATTACTGCAGCAATGTGGCGCGGCATGGAGTCGGTCAGTCTGTGGCACTGCTCAGGTGTTATGAGAGCCCAGGTTGCTCTGACAGTGGCCTTCAGCTCTTCTGCATTGTTGGGTCTGGCGTATCGCATCTTCCTCTTCACAGTACCCCATAGATATTCTATAGGGTTAAGGTCAGGCGAGATGGCTGGCCAATTAAGAACAGTGATACCATGGTCCTTAAACCAGGTACTGGTAGCTTTGGCACTGTGTGCAGGTGCCAAGTCCTGTTGGAAAATGAAATCTGCATCTCCATAAAGTTGGTCAGCTGCAGGAAGCATGAAGTGCTCTACAACTTCCTGGTAGACGGCTGCGTTGACCTTGGACATCAGAAAACCCATTGGACCAACACCAGCAGATGACATGGCACCCCAAACCATCACTGACTGTGGAAACTTTACACTGGACTTCAAGCAACGTGGATTCTGTGCCTCTCCTCTCTTACTCCAGACTCTGGGACCTTGATTTCCAAAGGAAATGCAAAATGTACTTTCATCAGAGAACATAACTCAGCAGCAGTCCAGTCCTTTTCGTCTTTTGCCCAGGCGAGACGCTTCTGACGCTGTGTCTTGTTCAAGAGTGGCTGGACACAAGGAATGTGACAGCTGAAACCCATGTCTTGCGTACATCTGTGCGTGGTGAATCTCCCCCACATTTTTGAATGGGTTTTGTTTCACAATCTTCTTCAGGGTGCAGTTATCCCTATTGCTTGTACATTTTTTCTACAACATCTTTTCCTTCCCTTTGCCTCTCTATTAATGTGCTTGGACACAGAGCTCTGTGAACAGCCAGCCTCTTTAGCTATGACCTTTTGTGTCTTGCCCTCCTTGTGCAAGGTGTCAATGGTCGTCTTTGGACAGCTGTCAAGTCAGCAGTCTTCCCCATGATTGTGTAGCCTACAGAACTTGACTGAGAGACCATTTAAAGGCCTTTGCAGGTGTTTTGGGTTAATTAGTGTGGCACCAGGTGTCTTCAATATTGAACCTTTTCACAATATTCAAATTTTCTGAGTTACTGAATTTGGGGTTTTCATTAGTTGTCAGTTATAATCATCAAAATTAAAAGAAATAAACACTTGAAATATATCAGTCTGTGTGGAACGAATGTATACATTATACATGTTTCACTTTTTGAATGGAATGACTGAAATAAATAAACTTTTTGATGATATTCAAATTTTATGACCAGCACCTGTACAGTGGAGAAGGAGAACTTAGTGGAGAAGGAGAACTGACCCTACTCCCCCAGCACAATAATATAGCAGCATAAGACCATGGGACTGAGACAGGGGGGTCCGACGACACTGTGGCCCTATCTGGGGGAGGTCCCGGACAGGGCCCAACATGCAGGAAATAAATCCACCCACATTGCCAAGCATCAAACAAAGGGACACCCACCAACCACAACTACCCTGAGTGAGGGTGGAGTATTGCCAGCAGAGTACAGCCCAAGTGTGCAACAGAGAGACAACAACAAGCCAGTGACTCCACCCCATCCATTCATTCATGGTCCAGTTCTGATACTCACATAGCGATTGTAGGAGCTTTCGGCAGTGGCCAGGGATCAGCCTGGGCACTCTGACTGGTCTGCCGCTATGCTGCCCCATACACAACAAACTGCAATGCACTGTGTGTCCTCACACCTTTCAGTACCAGCATTCACTTTTTCAGCAATTTGAGCTACAGTAGTTAATCTGTTGGATCGGACCACACGGGCCAGCCTTTGCTCCCAATGTGTATCAATGAGCCTTGGCCGCCACTGACCCTGTTGCCAGTTTACCGTTTTTCCTATCTTGGACCACTTTTGATAGGTACTGACCACTGCAGACTGGGAACACCCCACAAGGGCTGCAGTTTTGGAGATGCTCTGACCCAGTCGTCTAACCATCACAATTTGGCCCTTGTCAAAGTCGCTCAGATCCTTACACTTGCCCATTTGTCCTGATTCTAATTCAAAAACTTTGAGGACAGAATCTTCACTTGCTGCCTAATATGCTCCACCCACTGACAGGAGCCATGATAACAAGATTATCAGTGTAAAATAGATTGTTATGATCTAGTTGAGCCTGTTCCAAATCACAAACTCCCAGATAGCAATAGATCATTTGACTGTATTCTACTTCTCCCAATCTTTCTGTGGATATGAGGTCTTACTAGTCTTTTCATCTCTATACTCTTTTTAATCTGGGAATAACAAATATAGTTGAATTTGCTCCAAGGATGTACTGTAATAAAAAAGAAAGATACAAATCTAACACAAGGCAATAGAAGAATCAAACAACATATCACACAAAGGCCAACATAATAAACTGCCTTTAATACAGATTACAATGTCTTGTCCCAAATCTCATGCTCAAAAGTGGTATTGATTTGGATATTTCTGGAACCCATATACACAGCCTTGATTTGAACAATGCATGTGTTGTCATGTGCTAGACCAACACGTTCATCACAAGAGGTCAGCTGTGTATGCCTGGCGTTTCTGCTGCCTCTGGTTTGATCTTGAGAAGATCGTCTCTCAGTGGCGAGTTAATTGATTTGGTACCAAATTAATGACAATGTGTAGAAATGTTTGTATTTATTTTTAATATGATATTATCCTTGAACATCATAATAACCTGTTTAAAATACTCCCTTATTGCTGGTTAACAGGACAAGAGCATCTCCAATGGGCTTCAATGGTGGAAATCAGGTTGCCTTACATGACACACGAGAACAGTGAATTAAATCTGCACGCCCGACGATTCTCACATGCTCACTCAGTTCACTGTCTGACAGAGGCCATTACTGTCAGCTGTGTTGCTATGTGTAATAAACTGAAGACATTAAAAACAATGAATTGCTTAATTGTGAGCCTGAATGGACTCCTTATTTTTGTGTGTGCATGCGTGTTCTGCTCTACTGACTGCAGTGTTTCTTTCTGTCCACCAGGAGGTGCTGCAAACCTAACCAAAAGACTGGATAACCGGTGCTGTTTCAGATTGGTTGCAATTTTGCGGTTGAAAGATGAAAAAGTGATAATTCTGACCAAGATTCAGATATGGTCGTCCCATGTAATATTTGAACAAGTTCCATTTTTGCAGTTTTGAAGGAAGATTGTTATAATGCGTGAAAGATCAAAAATATATACTAATACATGTAACAGCGCCGTGAGATGCTTGTTTTCAAATGGGAAAAATCTATTGACTGTAGTACATAATGAGAGACAGAAAGTCAATCCAGACATTCAAGGGAGACATCCGTTATTCAATGGTATGTCAAATATATTTTGTCTTCTTTGAAATGATGCATGCCATGTTCACAATGTTAAAAAACAACCAGGGCTTGTTCCCAAACGTGTGCAGCATTATTATTCATGATTGATGTTATTACATTTTTACATTTCATTCCAGAATAGGCCAATACATATTTATTTCTCTATAGCAGAAAGATAAAATAATGTGCAAGGTGATTGAACAAGATAAGTTGATTTGCTGAGAGGTTATATTTTGTGATTGTCGATTTCATTTACATGATCATGATCTTTTCAAACATCAGGAGCATCATACAGGAACATCAACTGAAAGTAAATTGTTTCTCTTCTCTCTTAATTGTTTATTTGTCATATACACTACTAGTTGTTCTCTGAAATTAAAGCATAGAACACAAATAAATTGTTTTGTTTAACAAAATTGAATATAAATTCTTATATACAACTCATCAAAGTAGCCACCTTTTGAAGATATAAGAGCCGAACACACCTGTGGCATTTTTCTACAATGGAAATCAAATAATGTTTGGAAAATACAGTTGCAGAATTTCCAACAAATGTGTTGCACTTGTAGGTTGCTTTGCTTCCACCCTTCTGCCCATTTCATCCTAAAGCAACTTGATGTGGTTTAAGTTAGGAGACTGTGCTGGCCATTACATTATTTGAAGCCTACTGTCTTGTTATTTTGTTCTAAGGTAGTTCTGACAGCTTGGAAGGATGTTTTGGGTCATTACTCTTTTGACCAATTAGATCTACACCAGAGGGTATTGCATGGAGCTGCCAAATGCTGTGGTAGCCATTTTGGTTCAGGGTGCCACTCTCTCTGTGCAAGCCACCGACTCTGGATCCAACAGACAACACATTGAGCAACCATCATTTTACCTCTTCAACGATGAAACAAAATCCCTGCGTGACGAACTGTAGATTCTTTAATCAATAAGACATTACATACTTGAGTAGTCCACTGGCTGTGCTTCATGGCCCAGGGAAGTCTCTTATTTTGCCATCTTTCTCACTGCCACTCAACCTGTCAAACCTGCAGCTTGAAGTCTTCTCTTCACAGATTAAACTGAGACTTGCTTACATCTACTAGTGTTAGGCTGTGCTTGAACCTGCTTTCCTGTCTGCCGCCTATCATGCAAGCTGTTGACACTCAGAAACTTGTCTACTGATTCTGTTGTGACTTTTGGTCGGCCAGACCTTTTCCTGTCAGCGTTTCCACCAGTTTCCAAGTGCTTTTTGATGGTGTAGAAAACTGCACTCACTGAATTTCTCTAAAGGAAAGACCTACACCTTTAAGGGTTATAATGGTCTGTCTGTCTTTTGTTAATTGCCCTTTTCACCCCATTATGATACCAATATAGTACTTTCTGCAGTACAATACAGTCCAAATAATGCTTAAAAGGGTGTAGTAACACAGTCTGTTCCAACACTGCTTTTATACAGACAGAGGGTTTGTAAGTAAGACACCTGTAGAAATTGTTAGCATCAACTTTCAAGGCTTTATTGACTTCCATTGCTGCAGAACAGCTGTAAGTTGTTCACCCTTTACACATCATTTTTAACATCTGTCAGTTTACCACTTAACTTTGTAAGGGGTGGAGCTTAGCTTTCTCTCACATGAGTGCGAACATTAGCCCCCTGAGGCTAAGGAGAGCAACTTATGTTATTGTTCTTTCATGTAGCAACTCTATTCCGAAATAGCTTGCTAGCTTAGAAACACATTGTACAATTTTACTTTGTGGTTGGAAGAGCAATTTAGAAAAAAGCTAAATGATTTATGAGGAAATCTTACTGAAATGTACAACTTTTGGGAGTTATAGATACATGAGAGAAGATACAATTTGACATGATTATCGGGGAAGGGTGAAGAAGGTAGCATAGTGTTCTGAATCTTGCTGCTGGCATGCCTCTGAAACTGGGGTTCTTAGTTGAAAGGGGCCTGCTGCAAGTGATGTTAAAAGGCCAGTTGGGAGCTCTCTTCCCTCTAATCTAAATATGAACCCTCAATACCCCAGTGCAGGGGACATTGCACTGTATAAGGTGCTGTCTTTCAGATGAGACAATGAATGGTTGTCCTAACTTTCATGATCACTAAAGATCCCATGACACTCATTGTAAGAGAAGGGGTGTTAACCACAAGGTAAATGCTGTAAATGAGATTGTGTTCATTTACTGTAATTCACATAGATGTGGCAACAACCAAAGTGTTTCATGTTACTTAACTAGGCCATACCTTTCAGAATATTGCCCAGGTGGGATAGCAAATATCTGTTGCTCAGAATTGATGCTTAAATAGTGGATCCTGTTTGAAACCCTGCCTCATTTTAAAACAGATAACTCCAGCTGAAAATGTGATGCTCTATATCAGCTTCTATACTGCTCAGCTTCATCAAATTCTCATTGAATTCCCTAGTATCTGCCTGTCAGTATCTGCCTGTCAGTATCTGCCTGTCAGTATCTGCCTGTCAGTATCTGCCTGTCAGTAACTACCTGTCAGTATCTGCCTGTCAGTATCTGCCTGTCAGTATCTGCCTGTCAGTAACTACCTGTCAGTATCTGCCTGTCAGTATCTGCCTGTCAGTAACTACCTGTCAGTATCTGCCTGTCAGTATCTGCCTGTCAGTATCTGCCTGTCAGTATCTGCCTGTCAGTAACTGCCTGTCAAGTATCTGCACTGGCTAATTGCCTGAAAACTGCCATGATTAGGTCTTTAATCTTTTGGTGTCTATTCAGAACCAGGTATGGATTGATACCAAATACACTGCTCAAAAGAACTTAAGGGAACATTTAAATCACACATCGGGTCTTGATGAACAAAATATATTCAAGATCAAAATTTTTACTGTACATTGTGTAATTTGTTGAGAACAAAATGACATAACAACGGTCAGGGGAAACCAAAATCACCAATCGATGGAGGGCTGCATTCAAACCCACATGAAAAATCACAGTAAACAACTGAAATCACAGGCATGAATTTCATCACGGTAACTCATAATGTGACTCAGTATGTATGGCCCCCTTGTGCCTGTATGCACTCCCCACAATGTCTGGGCATGATTCTGATGAGACGGTGGATGGTGTCCTGGGGGATCTCCTTCCAGACCTGGATCAGGGCATCAGTGAGCTCCTGGCAGCATCGGATGCACAGATACATAACATCTCAAAGGTTTTTCATCCCGGTACCAAGCAGCAGTCATGGTACCGTTGGCCAGCACGTGGAGGTGTGACCCTCCAAGGATATGCCTCCCCAGACCACTACTGACCCACAGCCAAACCGGTCAGGCTGGATGATGTTGCAGGCAGCATAACGTTCACCACGGCATCTCCAGACTCTCACGTCTGTCACGTGCTCAATGTGAACCTGCTCTCGTCTGTGCAGAGAACGGGACACCACTGGCAGACAAAGGAGCATATACTGGTCCTGCTGCTGCGTTGATGCCCTTTTACAGCCATGTCCAGCTCTCCAAACATTCTTGTGACGGCATGTATGGATGTGCCATCCTGGAGGAGCTGGACTGCCTGTGCAAACAGAATGTGCTGCAAGTACCACCTCATGCTACTAGTAGTGACAAGGACACTAGTAAAATACATAACTAGAAACAAATCAGTCAGAAAGTTTTAAGGAGAGAGCAATTGTCTATGGCCACCACATGCAAAATCATTCCCTTTTTTAGGGGTTGTCTTGCTGTTCCATCTCCAGTGCACCTGTCACTTTCATTTGCACCAAAACAGGTGAAAATTATTCACAATCGCTTATGCTTCCTAACTGGACAGATTGATATCCCTGAAGTTTAACTGACTTGGTGTTATTCTGTGATGATTACGTGTTCCCTTCATTTTTTTGAGCAGTTTATAATGTCACCTCTCAAGTTTATGCCATCCTTGTTAATGATGAGCACATAGGCTTGTGATAGACATTTGAAATTTTGAAGCAATATATAATGATTTGATGTTATTATTTTATATTACATTGGCTGCATAAAATAAATATTAATTAGATATATTGTTATTTTCCAGCACATGGAAAAATGTACGCCACCGATAGGTAGGAAAATGCCTACTGCTGTAAGGGCAACGTCTCTGTCTGTAAAAACAAACACAAATATCTTAACATTGCACAATGTTTTCCAGAGTGGTTCATCCACCGTTGTGTTGTCACAAACAAACCCTGGGCCCTGTACAGAACTGTCTACAAACCATCTTGATCTACATTTATATTTTAGCATTCATCCATGGCTCAGCACAGAGAACCCTGTTAATAGAAGAACATAACTTGTTAGCTGATCATGATGGAGAGACTAGCATCCCTTCTGGTTTTATCAGAATCTATAGTAGCTACTGCCAAGCGCAGCAGCTGTTCATGCTGGGGTTCACACAAACTATCTAGAAGTACATGATACAGATCAGACATACGAAGGTATGCTACAAAGACATAATAAACCTAAGTTTAAACATAAGCGCTGCATTTCACACAGTCAATAATTAAATATTAAAGGACTTTCCTTTTCTTTGGAACATTTGGTTCATTGATTAATTTGGATCACAGTCTATATTTTGCCTTTGTAGGTATGTTTTGATGTGTTGTGATCATTGTTTCTCCACATATATTTATTTGTCTTTGAAAACAAATGAAAAGCAATTAAAAACCAAGCTTATTTCAGCTGGATAAAAGATCTGTGTACATGAGTGGGCAATAGAAGATGCAAGCATTCTCCGCTTGTTCAACTCTATTGACCACCATAAAATATTGTGATTAAAACAGAATACTTGAAGAGGAGCATATAAGTGAATGTCATTTTGACTACTTGACTCTGAATAGATGTTAGAGAAGTAATTTATCCCTATGCCCTAAGGGATAGAGTACTTTTTGCTTCAGATTGCAGACCCATATGAATGTTTTCCATGAATTATACCTTTGGGTTTGTACAATTCAGCGACAGCATGTGAGCTATGTCTCGTCAGAAACCTCAATTCTCTGCAAACCAGTGTGGTAGAAATGTTCTTATTCCATAGTACAATGAAATCATATTGCTTATTCTAAATATAATCCAGAAATTTAGTAAGGACTTTGTTTGTTTCTCCTCTGCTCGCATGTACTGGATGTGCCTACAACAGATACCTTTAGTTTTGGCTAAACCTCTCAAGGGCTGTAGACATCTTGTTATCTTTCTAAGCCGATGTAGACTAACCATGCACAGGAGAGGGACACAGAGGGATGTATGCATGACTGAGACCAAATGAGCACCTCCAGGAAACCGCCTTTGCATCTGAGCAGATTACGCTGCTGACTGCCCATTTTCAACATGGAGAGACAACCACCTCAAGTCTGCCTTTGTGATCTCCAGGTTGGACATGTTCAAACAGTAAGGCTGACTGAAATAAGGACATCTTTCTCTCCCTCTAGCCCCTTCACTCTCTCTCATACACACACACACAAACACACACACATACACACGCAGATTCACACTGAGGGTGTAGGAAGTTCACATAGAATTGGAGGGTCAAAGACAGATTTTAAAAGGATTCATATTTCTTCACAAAGCCTACGTCGGTTCTATAGCACCATAACCAACGTATCTCCAGTCCAGACACAGACAGGTTTTTCTAAACACAACTGCTGGATACTCTGACACAGTCTATACCTCAGGCCCCTCTCCTGCTGTTAAAATCTCACCAAAAGCCTCCAGAATTTTTAAGCAGTCAGGGAATATTCTGTTATAATTATATACTACATAGCAATATTGTTGTGTTGTGTAACACTGTTCAAAATTACTCAATCTAAAAATCATTTGTGATAATAGATGCATCATAAGAAAATGACATCCCAGCAGAGTCATTCTATGTCTTTCCCATGGCTGGAAGGCATACTGGATTGTGAATGAAAATGCAGTGAATGTGGGCATGTTGTAAGTCACAAATTAGGTTGAGTTAATGTAGTTGCATAAGAAGCAGACTCGGGCCAGTGTTGCCCTAAGGGCTATATTTGTGTTTGCTCTTCCGGTGTTTGTTCAATTCGATATGATTGTGAGACACCCTGCTTAACCCATCGCTAACAAAGAGTGTAATCTGACTGGATGCTTCATCACATGGCATGACGTCAGCCTGCGGATTGTCCTTTACAGAACAACACCGCAGCGTTACAGAGTTCGCTTAAGGATAAACGCTGTTCTTTTGTTTTGTCATCTTGGATTTCTTGTGTTTTTACACTTTTCTGAGCATAAAGTCCCGTGTTTAGTTTTTAGGAGGACACACCACGCATGTTTCTGGGTGTTGTGCTGAATACGTTAACACTGTATGTACCTGCTTTTCATGTGTTCACTGTCCTATATGGCGTATTATAAGTTACATGCTGACTTAAGACTACAGACTACATGCCCTTTTCCCAAAAATATTTTTACATTTAAAATATATATAAAATGGATATAAAAGTATAAAATATAGAAGTTAATAACACATGGAAGAAATTATAAATTAATAAATGAATACATAAAAAACATTACATCAATGTATGTGTGTTTACGTAATGTCAGTGTGGGAGTGATTGTTTAACTGTGGGAGAGACACTATGTAAATCACTGGATAATGTATTTTGTGGCGTGCAGGGTGAATACCGCCTTGTCTGGTTTCCAATCAGGCCATGAAAATTTGAAATGCATCTAATTTATTGTTTTTATTTAACTGTTGTCTATTCAGGGGAACCGAATAATACCAATTTCAAGAAAGCATTGAGCACAACACCACTTTGATTAAAAAAATCCAGATGAAAAACGAAATCACAACAAAAAAAACACTCAACCTTACAATTTCAACAACACACAATACCCACAATCAAAAACAACTATTTTCAACATTTCCAACATCAGGTTCTGAAACCATCAACACAGCACCAGGAAATCAAGATGCATTAACAAAAATGTGGTTCATTATAACTCGGATCCACGTAGCAAGGTCTTCATTGCAAGGTCTTCATTGCAAGGTCTTCATTGCAAGGTCTTCATGTACAGACGAAATCTCTATTGTTAGACATCTGCATGAAATGGTTTGGTGACTCATCTTTTTGTATTGAAGTGAGATAGTTTGGAAGCCTTTTCAGTGGCTTTGTAAAGAAACTTCAGGACTTACGTGAAGAGCAGCCAATCTTCAGATGCAATGATGAGTAGAAACCTGCCACGTGTGATAAAGCAAATTGAACTATGGTATCACCCAAAGGTTATAAGGTGATTTCTACTACATTTTGACCATATCATCCATATAGTTCAATGCTGGTGGAAATTTGATTGCACAATTTGTTATACATGCACAGACAGAAGAATGCACTTGGTTAAATGCAGCTGTGAGCAGCTACAGAGGACAGGGGAAGGTGTTGGGGTGTTAACCTGGAGTGTCAAGTTTTAAACTAGAAATCGGAGTAAGAAGAATTCAGAAAACGGGTAAACGAAAAGTGACAAGATACATACGTGGCGAAAAAGGTTACTGTATGAATGGATTTTGGCTTCTGCCAGGGTGCCTTCTGGACCAGTGGAGATGTTGGCTTCTGCCAGGGAGCCTTCTGGACCAGTGGAGATGTTGGCTTCTGCCAGGGAGCCTTCTGGACCAGTGGAGATGTGCACTAGCAGCCTCCCTGGATGTGTTTGAATAATCTGTCAGTCATGCTGAAGTCCTGAGTCTACTGGGTCAGGAGGGGGGTCCCATTGAGAGGGAGGATCAATACCACCAGATGCATCAATATACACCCAGGATGTGCCCTGGACTATAGCTTTACATAACCCCTGCCCAGTTGTACCAGATGCATGGAATGGGGTTATTTATTGCTTAAGACTACAGACAACAGTTGAATACATACCCTTTTCCCCAAAATATTTTTACATTTTAAATAGATCAAGTACAAAATATAGAAGGTATTAACCCTAGTTGTGATGCTGTGTGAAATGTAAATAAAAACAGAATGCAATGATGTGCAAATCATTTAAACACTATATTCCATAGAAAATAGTACAAAGATAACATATCAAATGTTCAAACTGAGATATTTTATTGTTTCTTGAAAAATATATGCCCAGTTTGAATTTGATGCCAGCAACACATTTCAAAACATTTGGGACAGAGGCAACAAAAGACTGGAAGAGTTGGCATGGGTGACTTGCACATCTATAAAGGCACCATTAATGCTGAACAATATATTCAGGTTTTGGAGCAATATATGCTGCCGTCCAGACAATGTCTTTTTCAGGGACGGTCTTGCTTAACAATTTAAAATATATAACAATTTAAAATCCCTTACACTTTCAGATATCGATAGATGTCATCTGACTGTTACTATTTACTTGATCATGTTGCAAAGGGGCCCGACACCATATAGCACTTTTGTCTGGTAAGACCAAGGCCTCCTCCATCTCTCTCCAAATAGACTTGTAATGCAGTGCATAGACAAGAGTGAGACTATGTAGACTGACTATGTAGTCAGGAGTGTGACTAAGTATACTGTGACTATTCTGACAGGAGTGTGACTATTTAGACAGACTATGTAGACTGACTATGCAGACAGAAGTGTGACTATGTAAACTGACTATCAAGACCAGAGTTTGACCATATAGCCAGGAGTGTGTTTATTGTGCGATGACTGTGCTGCCAGCGCAGGGCCAGCCGAGGTTCAGGACCATGGAGAGCACGCTCTGAAAGAGAATGAGAATGGTCTGGGAATATGGAGAATGCACCTCTGGGGAACACGTGAAGATTCAAGAATGTTGCCCCATGAGGACTAATCCAGGTGGCCATAAAGCGGGGGACCAGAGCCACCCTGGGGATAAGCAGCTAGTAAAACTGTCTTCTGTTTGTCCACAAATTGCGACTAAGAACTCGCAGCACTGAGAGTCTGGAGACAAATCCATGTCAGATATAGAAGCATACCAAGGTCATCTAGTTCAGTTCTGTTGAGCTGTTAATTAAAACAACCAGGGTGTCACACAAACCACCTGTCTCCGTATCCTTGCCTGCCTTATACTAGCTGGTTAGTTTCCTGGTGTGTAACTCTGTGAACTTGTCTCATTTCGTCAATGAATCACATATCAGCTGCAGTATAGATTAACTCCCATGATTATTTGTCTCACCAAAATAGTGACTTACATGGAACAGTAAAGCAGCGTAATTGAGTTCCATTCTCCAGGCCTGCCGACACTGTACTACTAAATCAACCCCTGAATCAACCCTTGGCCTGAGCACCTAGTAGGTTGACCAGCCCCCACCAATCCAGTCTGTAGTGCTTCAGCAAATGCAGCAGACTTTTCCGCCAACGCCATCAAAAGCACCTCCATACGTGAGACTTTTCTCTGTGGTGTGGAGCGTGAGATAGGGAATCCTCCTGACCCAGGGACAGATCTGCATCCTTCCTCAGTAAAGGTGTCCGTCTTGGTCCCCTGCCTCCGTCATCTGGCGCGATCTGTTTTTGTTTTGCTCACCATCATCCCCTGAGACAAAACTTGATACAGTGGACTAGCTCCATCATGAATTTGATTTGGGGCCCCCTTCCTTAGCGGTCAGTGTTTGGGATCATGCACCCGACTGCTTCTGCATGATCAAAAAAGAGCCCCATCTGTCTCTTCACTTTGACATGTGATGGCATCTATGGACAGCAGCAAGTGTGACTTCTCTTACACTGGGTTTATGGCCCTGCATAAGTAGTGTTCTCATATTTAAAGTAATGGGCTTATTGATTACTGTAGGTCGCTAATCACTGTTTTACTGGTTTCTGAACCAAATCTAGATTGAATGTGCTGGAGAAATAGTTTCCTCTTGTTTTCCTCTTTTTGAGGTCACATTTGCATACAATTGAACCCAATGTAAATCAAAACTAGACACTGAACTGACATCGGTGCTCACTGGCTTTATAATCTATTAACTTCTTTCACTGTATTAATGCACCTTTTTATTTATTTTATTTAACCTTTATTTAACCAGGAAAAGGACTCATTATAAATCTCTTACAGGGGTGTCCTGGCCAAGATCGGCGTCAACAAATAAAAGCAAATTTAAAACACACAAAACATAACACAGGGAAATCAAAATACAGCAACCATACCATCCAGCGCCAATAAATAATCAGATGAATAGAGCTACAATGAAGAAGCACTATTTTAAAAGAACTGACAGCTAGATAGACCCTCCTCCAATATTTTCAATGTAACTATAAACACACCCAGTGCTACAAGCTCCTGCAGTTTTAGGTCACATTGAAGACCTTGACAAACAGTAGGAGCAGCAACCCTAAATGTTTTTCTGCTCATCTCTGTGTGGACAGTGGGAACTGACAGTAAATGGGGATCTTGTCCAGTGTTGCCAACTTAGCGATTTAGCGACCAACTTTTTTTCAGACCGACTTTTTTTCAAAAAAGCGACTAGCGACAAATCTAGCGACTTTTTGTGGTGTTATTGGAGACTTGGAGGGATGCCCCTCCCCCATCTGAAAGCATTTACAGGTGGCCCAGTCCTCACACAGCAGTTCCTCCGAGCTGCAGTCAGAGCAGGAGATGTTAACTCCTCTGCATCCAGACTGAAAATGTAAAATGACCATAATGTAAAATGTAAATGTTCTTTGTCTAAAATAAATCACTGCAGTTCTCTTAATTCATGACCATGATGATATCTCCACTTGTGTGTCGCTCTAAAAAGAAATTCTAGCCTTTTGATTTTGACTTAAATCGCGACCCCTTTTTTTGATTTGTTCTTTGTTTTTTTGCTCAGGTGATTATTTCTTGTACATGGACAACATTTGTAAATATGCATGTATATTCTTTTCGCAAAGAGTTTTGTATTTAATTATTTAATTTTTTTATCCATTCATGATGCAAATGGAATTATGCAAATTAGGCGATGACGTCATTTAGCGACTTCTAGCAACTTTTAGGACAGCAAATACCGACTTTCCTTACTGAGGAGTTGGCAACACTCATCCTGTCATCGTTAGATTTTTACGGATAAGTTAAGACGGTGTCAAACCCAGACAACATTTCACCTAAGCTTCACGGTTGAACTTTTCTCCCTGGCAGTATGATTCTGCTATGACAAGGACCTTCTCACAGTCACCATCTGATCCTGCTAAAATGCAAGACATAATATGACATGAACAACTTGAGCTACATTGACGCCTGCAGAACCAGATGGCAGTGTTTGATCTATAAGACCCACATTAGGTTGAAATGTCAAATGCAGCTACTTATGTAGGGAACTTCAACGTTAAGTAACTTTTTAAAAGATCAACTATTAAGCTAGTTAGTTAGCTATATCTTCTAATGTCTCATAGCTAGCTAGCTGTACCACCCACTTTGTATTTGCAAAAAAAAACGCCAGTTTGTCTAACTTAAGTCTTTTCCTGGCTGGTGTCATACAGTGCTAGCTGGGAGTGAGGTGAACCTAGTGTAATGTAGACGGTTTGCTAGCTAGCGAAATAACGTAAGCTGGCAAGCTAATATATATTTTGCAACTATTCATATATAACGTTAGCCTAACTACACCTTACCGGTTTTAGAAAGACACTGATAAGATAAATATCTACCTCATTCATAGGTTACGAGAGGTAATTAGCTAGAGGTAATGGCAGCTAGGTTACCAAAATGTCATGAGCATAGATCGCAGTAGCTAGCTGTAGCCTCTACTACGGTAACCAGACCTATCCAACGACTACAATACATCAAGCAATGGGGGGGGGGGGGGGGGGGGGGGGAATTCTGTTCTCTGCAGCTGCCAACAATTTTCAGAAATTACTTTTCACAACATTGTGGTGGGCTATTTCTGTGGACCAACACCAGCAGTAATCAGTAGATTACTATAAATTCTGAATGACAGTCAACGGAATAAAAGTACTACTATCCTCTTTATTTACAGCAGGTACTTGTAAGAAAACATATATATTGTATGCACATAAGTACATATTTCATGTTTTGTGTTTCTGTGCCTTTTTTAACTTAGTCTCAGCCACCCTCTGTCTGTGCCACTACTACCCATCTACCCCTGTTCATGCTGTAATAATGAAAATGGAAATATACAAATCCTTAAACATATACAGTATAAGCATTTTGTATGTATTGTATGATTTTGTGTGTGCAAGAATGTGTGTTTTTTGGCTTCATGAGTAAATAGATAAAGTAATGTGAAAGTGTCAGACCTCCCTTTTAATTTATTTAACCAGCCAAGTCAATAAAGATCAAGTTCTTATTTACGGGGATGACATGGCAAAATGCACACTCTGTGGAAGGGGGCTAGTATTATTTGTTATTCCTTGAAGGTAGAAACAGTCTCAGGGCCTGCCATGTGTTTGATGTGGATGTGTTGTAACAACTTTTCATGTTAGGTTACTTATGGTTATAAGAACTGAGGTCAATGCATCCAAAATTGTCAAAGTTGAACTGAACTTAAAAGCATGTTTGTATTAAATGGTCTTATTCACAGGGTTTTGTAACTTGTAGAAAAATTGTATCTGGAATATTAATGTCCATTTGATATCAATATGACTGAGGCATGTCGGGATGTTGGATACCTATTTTACCATAAATCTTGCATAAAAAAATGAAAAAGCTATTGATGCAATGATGCATAAATGACAAGTAAATGCTTTTCCTTTACAAGTTAGTTTAAAAGCTTAAAGGAGACAAGCAATAGAAACAGGTGTATTTAGCCAAACTTATTTCTGGTGAATGAATGTTGTGAAACACAATCATTCCCCTAATACTGCACACATCTTATGGACTTTTCTTGTATTCCAATGCAAACATTCTGCAATCCTGTTCCCGAAGAAGTTGGGACGCTGCGTAAGATGTAAATAAAACAGAATGCAATGATGTGCAAATAATTTAAACCCTATATTCAAAGGAAAATAGTACAAAGAAAATATATCAAATGTTGAAACAGACATTTTATTGCTTCTTGAAAAATATGTGTCCACTTTGAATTTGATGCCAGCAACAAGCTGGGACAGAGGTAACAAAAGACTGGAAAATGTGTAACGCTAAAAAACTAAACCCGGTGAAATATCACACAACTAATTAGGTCAATTGGAAACAGGTCAGTAACATGATTGGATATTAAGAGATCATTTCAGAAGGGATGGGTCTGTCAGAAGTGAGGACAGGGAGTGGTTCATCCCTTTGCGAAAGAATATGCGGGCATATAGCGCAACAATTTAAGAATAATGTTTCTCAACATTAAATTGCAGTGTTTCGGGATCTCATCATCTACTGTACACATAATATCATTAAAAGACTCTTAAAAGAATCTGTAGAAATCTCTTTATTCAAGGGACAAGACCGAATACCAATATTGGACCGCCGTGATCTTCGGGCACTCAGACGGCACTGCATTAAAAACAGATGCAAGTCTGTAGTGGAAATTACTGCATGGGCTCAGGAACCAACACATTGTCTGTGAACACAGTACGTCGTTGCATCCACAAATGCAAGGGAAAACTCTACCATGCAAAGTAGAAACTATATAAAAAAAGAACCAGAACCGGTGTTGCCTTCTCTGGGCCTGAGCTCATTTAAGATGAACTGAGGCAAAACAAAACTGTCCTGTGGTCGGAAGAATCAAAATGTAAATTATTTGGGGGGAATAATGAGGACTAAAGAGGAGAGGGACCATCCTGCTTGTTATCAGCGCTCAGTTCAAACGCCAGCATCTGTGATGGAATGGGAGTACCTTAGTTCATATGGGATGGGTGCTTTGAACTTCTGTGAAGGCACAATGAATGCTGAACAATACATACTGGTTTTGAAACAACATACACCAATCAGACATACTGTAATATTATGACCACCTGCCTAATATTGCGTAGGTAGTTTTTTGCCACCAAATCAGCCCTGACCAGTCAAGGCATCGACTCCACTAGACCTCTGAAAGTGTGCTGTGGTACATGGTCTGCAATAATGCTTAGGTAGGCGGTACGTGTCAAAGTAACATCGTAATGTATGGCAGGAGCCAAGGTTTCACAGCAGAACATTGCCCAAAGCATCACACTGCCCCCGCTGGCTTGTCTCCTTCCCAAAGTGCATCCTGGTGCCTTGTGTTCTCCAGGTAAGCAACGCACACGCACCCGGCCATCCACGTGGTGGTAAATGAAACATAATTAATCAGACCAGGCCACCTTCTTCCATTGCTCTGTGATCCAGTTCTGATGCTCACGTGCCTATGGTAGGCAGTTTCGGCAGTGGACAGGGGTCAGCATGGGCACCCTGACTGGTTTGCAGCTATTCAGCCCCATACGCAACAAACTGCGATGCACAGTGTGTTCTGACACCTGTCAATACCAGCATTAACTTTTTCAGCAGTTTGATCTACAGCAGCTTGTCTGTTGGATCAGACCACATGGGCCAGCCTTCACTCCCCACGTGCATCACTGTGCCTTGGCAGCCCATGACCCTGTCGCCGGTTCACCACTTTTCCTTCCTTGGACCAAGTCGCTGAGATCCTTACGCTTGTCTATTTTTCCTGCTTCTAACACATCAACTTTGAGGACAGAATGTTCACTTGCTGCATAATATATCCCACCCACTAACAGGTGCCATGATAACGAGATTATCAGTGTTATTCACTTCACCTTTCATGTTATGGCTGATTGGTGTATGCTGCCATCCAGACAACGTCTTATTCAGCCTTGCTTATTTCAGAAAAACAATGCCTAACCACATTCTACACGTATCTCAATAGCATGGCTCTGTAGTAAAACAGTCTGGGTGCTAAACTGGCCTGCCTGCAGTCCAGACCTGTCACCCATTGAAAACATTTGTCACATTATGAAACATAAAATACGACAAAGGAGCCCCCAAACTGTTGAGCAGCTAAAATCCTATATCAAGCAAGAATGTGAAAACATCTCACTTTCAAAACTAGAGCTGTTGGTCTCTTCGGTTCACAAACACTTACAGAGTATTGTTAAAAGAAGAAGTGATGCAACCCAGTGGCAAACATGCCCCTGTTCCAACTTTTTTGAAACGTGTTGCTTGGCATCAAATTTAAAATGGGTATATATTTTTTCAAAAACAACAACATTTCTCGATTTCAAAATGTTATATGTTGTCTTTGAACTATTTCCAATGAAAAAGAGGGATAAATGATTTGCACATCATTGCATTCTATTTTTGTTTGCATTTCACACTGCATCCCAACATTTTTGTAAACAGGGTTGTACATACAGCTCCAGGAAGAGACCACTGCACCTTTTCCTTTCCAAAGAAACGGAAAAGGATAGTTTTGCGTGAGGAACAGAACCGTTCCATTTGCAGTGGTCTCTTAATTTGAACCCTTCTGTTCCTTATTCAAAACCTTCCTTTTAGACTTTTTTGAAAGGAAAGAAAAAGGTGGAGTAGTCAAAAAAAAAAGACACCTTTGTTTTTTGGGGAAATGGATCATTGATACCGGATTTGAATCATGCAGGTGATTGTGTCTATGTGGATATCTGTGAGAAAGGCTTGCCATGATCTTAAACAAAAAAATATTTTGGGATTGGTTGCAATGAGACAGGGCCGAATCGGATGTGATAAAATTGGGTAGAAAATTTTGAAAAATATGTATCAATATGTATCCATCTGGTTGTAGTGGCGACCAGATGGATACTTATGTGGTATTTTGAAAATTCTGTAGTTTGCTAAAAGCCATGTTACCCATAATGTACTCTAGGCCCTACTGCATAAAGCAGAAACAAACAGTCACTGTCAGAATTCAACCACTTTTGTTTAATTACAAAACCAGAGAGCAATGGAAAAAACAAACTGCCTCCGCAATATTCCATGACCACATTTTCAAAATCACGAAATTTGAATGTCTTTGGCCAGGACCTCCTCGAAAAACTAATGCAAGCAACATATTTCAGTTTTTAAACATGTGGGGAGTGGCAACTCGATCCGAGTGAGTACTTGAAGAAAAAAGAGGTTGTGTACGCCTCTCTCATTCACCGGTATTAGGATATATAAGTATTAATAATTGCTATTTGCGTGTTCAGACGCGCCAGCTTCTGTAACTACATCTGCTTTTCCAAACTGATTTTCCAGACACTGGGTCACTGACTACTAATTTTAAGACCCATAATCTATGTAGACTAGACTGTAGTCAATTGAACTTTAAATCGAAAATCGTTAACTTCCCAAAGCACATTTTCACTGTAGATCAAAGGGAGAAGTTGTCATATCACCTTGGTATGAGCAGCGCCGGGGGAGCGATGAGCGGTTCCCTGCGCTCGGGTCGGAAAGGCGTATCGTGTCTGATACAGGACCAGAATTGCACGCGCTTTGTGGATACACTCTCCTGGAACCACACCGTGATCAATGAGTACGGACTGGAGGACGTGCCATCTGCAACCCCCTCTGTAAGTGTTTCACTTGTTCTTTCTGCCCTTTTCATGATGCCCTTTCGTTCCTTATATTAGCGTAATTAGTAAAACATGCTAGGAAATGAACAGTCGAACTTATTTGATCATCCATGAAGAAAACGCGTTATTTTTAGGATGGTTTTAATAATTTGCTTATAAATATGCTTGTAATATATATGTATAACAAATTGTAGACTAAGCTGTTCCTAATGCCAAAATGTATTCTTATGAATTGAATATTGTAATAATTACATTACTGCAGCTATAATTTCTGAATGACATTGGTTCGTCCCAAGAATAGATGAAGTAGATAAATAATGCATTGCCATACACAATGAATAGAAGGGATGTCAAATTACTGGTAATACCGCAAGCAAAAACATCGATGACAATTGCCCTCACCAAAAAACTTAAATCGACCTCCAATACTTGTTGTTCTGATCCGCAGGGCAAATGTTATTTATGGTTTGATTGTACTGTACAACATGGCATCTTCTGATTTAGACTTGATTTAGAGCTCTACATACTTTCCAGGAGATGGAGCTCTTTTGCAATGATGTCCTTCATGCACTTTAGGGTTACTGTAATGTGTACATGTACACCATACCAAAGAGAGCAATGGCATTTCCTATTTACTGTGGTACCTCAAGCCTCCAACAGTACAGTTTCCAGGTCCAACTGATACTATGACCTAACAATCATCGCTGGATGTGATTACAGAAACTAACGTAAAAGTGTAGGACTAGTGCTTTAACAAGGTATGTTGTGTTGGCAGCCCGAATATTTACGTTACTTTTTTAAATAGTTTTGGTACTATTTTCACAAGAATCTGGTGATATTTCAAAAAATCTTAGTACGGAACTCCAAACTGATCACACAGCTAGACTAATATTAAAAATAAATAATTGTGCTTTTATTTGGTTTGTAAACACCTTTCATTGATCCGACATGTTTCTTAAAGAGTAGGCTAAATTGATTAAGTCATTAAAACACATCATAATATAATCCTCTACATTTTGTAATTACGACGATCATTTAATCCAAGCGCAAAAACAAATGATAATCAGAAAAGCTGAAGGTAATCGGATACAGTACATTACACTGTTTTCTCATTCCTCAGTAGGTTGGAGTGTGTGCAGTGGCGAAAATCTTATATTAACTTTGGAGGGGACAATTTCATGAAATGTTCTCAAGTGCAATTATTCAAGGGGCACCAAAAGTTGCGCTGTAATACCGTTTTGGTATGCGTCATCGGTTTGCTCGCTACTGTAGCTCTGCAAATTCAGCTATTGTGTGTGTGAACCCTACCAACATAAAACAAACGTACTGGATTAACCTCACATTAGCTACATGCATTCAGTACCTTTCAGGCGGTAGACACAAACACTGTAACCTTGCCAACTAAGGAACACTAGATACACTGCATTGCAAGCTTCTCTCATTGACTCGAAATCAAACAACTGCAAACACTGGTTGATGTTACTGCAGCTTGCTAGCAAATGTCAGCTAACCACTAGCTGACATGAAGTGTGACCTGTAATTAAATGTAGTGAAAATGAAGGCTGGTGACGGTTATGTGTTTTATTGTATTGAGTGGTAGAAGTAAAGAAATGTCTAACATATACTTTGTTTGAACTACTTACTGAAAGTCAAGCACCAATGACTGACTCTATCAGGTTCCTCCCCCAGCACTGTACCTGCACAATGTGCCGCTGCTCAGGGCTGGGGGGAGGGCAGTGGATCAAACAATTGTGAGGCAAAGAGTAGGAGGTTGCAAACTTAAGAAACTTAAAAACGCGCGACAATTAGCAAAGGTGATTTAATTGCGTCATATTAATATTATTGAAATTACATAGTTATGTTTACAGTGATATATTGGGCAAATCATAGTTTTCCCCAGGATGGGGGGGTCATGTTTCACCCATCCCCCCCGGGATTTCAACCTATGGATGTATGGGGGCAGGTTTCGGGTCAGAAAATTATCGATTGGTCCAAAACCATAACTGAACCGCCATTGCACAATGGAATCTAACGTTGTCCAACACAATGACCCCTTCACACTGACCGACCAGCACAATGTCATTGAGGAACTCAATGAGGTGTGCCATTTTGTAGGACCCAAGAAGTTACTGCAACCCCATTGTTGGCTACAGCAGCACATATTGTAAGAGTTAAGAATGTATCATAAGCTCACTCTACAGATATTTTGAAAGGTCATTGATGGAGTTCTCAAGCTGATACCTTTTGTACAGCTCCAACAGTTGGAATGTTGTCAAGGAGGGAGGTCACATTTGTTGCAAAGCAGAGGGCCAGAGTTCACGCACAGTGTGGGATGAAATGAACTGTCTGGGAGGAAGAAATGCTGTTAACAACAACACATTTAATGTCGGTTTCACACACATTATGTCGGTTTCACACACAAGCCTGCTTCATCAACAAATATGTACTTGTGGTGCTTCATTGCAGCATTAAGCTACATCACCCTCTAAAACAGATCATGTTTACAGTTGATTGATATTTTGAATTACTGGCTACTGTATACCATACTGTATAAAATGTGCTTGAACTATAAGTATTACAGTAATCTTACAGTAAATTGTTTTTTACCTGAACATAAATACAGTAATCTCAAGTAGTATTGGCAACCTTCATGAAATTGGGTAAAATGTTATGCAAAAAATAAGCAACGCAAAACAATGAGTCATAATATGTGCTCAAACAAAGGGGGCTGCTTTTATTACAACTCCATTCTCTAACACATGTGGATCCTCTTCTTGGGTGATTTGCAATTGTTCCAGACTTCTGAAACTTTTGGATTATTGCCCTGACTGTGCTTAGTGGTGTTTTGAACTCTTTATGTCAGGGCCGCTCAATTCTATTCCATCTTGGAGGTTGGAGAGCTTCCATCCTGGACGTTGAATCTTACAAGACAATCTTACTAACTCTAATTTAGCAAACCATATTCTAATAATTAGCTGGATATGAAGTGAAATCAGGTTAGTCACAACTGGGTTTGGAGAGAACCTCCAGGATGGTTGTTCCATAGGAACAAGTTTCTGTGTAGGTCAACAACAATTAGTCTCCTTTCTGTTGAAAGGTCTTTGGTTTTCCCCATAGTGATGGATGGCAAAGGGATTTCACATGCGTGCAACATATTTATACCTCAGGGAAAAAGGATCAGGTGAAAGGCATCAATACAGTTCCTGGAGACTGAGACCAATTTCTAAGCATAGCATTTCACAACAGATGCCACTTTGTTTATTCTTTAGGAGTGCCAAAACATTAAAACTATGTTTATTCCACTCAATAAATGTTTTGTGTTTGAGAAGTTATTGTGTTGAAAGTATTCGGCTTTCTAAGGATAATGAGCACAAAAAGACTCAAAGTTTTTACTGAATATCAAGGTCAACTGACATTAGCCAAACAACACCTGGCTGGAAAAAACAACAACTGGAACAATGTGCTCTGGCCAGATGACTCAAAGATATTTGGAGAAAACACTGCCTTTGAAGAACCTCATAACAACCATAAAGCACGTAGGTGGTGGAATTATGCTTTGGGGCTGCTTTGCTGCTCGCCCTTATGGAGTCAACCATGAATTCCATATTGAATCATAGAATTCTTGAGGAATTCTTGCCATCTATCAAAAAAGATGAACTGATATGGATCTTGCAACAGGAAAATGATCCATATTACACAAGTGAAGCTTAAACAGAATGACTAGAAGGAAGAAATGGGGGGTTATGGAATGGCCAAGTTAAAACCCAGATGTCAATCAAAATGCTGTAAGGGGACTTGAAGCAGATAGCGTATGCATGAGAGCTCAAACCTGATACAGTTGAATAAGTACTGTAAAGGACAGTGGGCAAGAAGTTTTAAGTCAGCTTTTAAAGGAATGGAACAGGTGTAGAGCTGCTTTTCCCCTGTAGCTGCTCCCAGCAGGCCCACATTAAGATCATGCCACTTAGAGGAGTTTATCAACAAGCTGTGATACATGTCACAATAGACTTAATTCCTGTGGATCAAATTCAACTTGTGTAATAAATGAAGCTATGGCAGCATAGCATAAACACATTTCCAGTGCTTATGCAACATTTGAATTTAAAATGAAAAGTACATTATATAACATTTTAGAATATTATTTCTATGATGAAACAAACCGCTTTTGGCAAGAGAAGTGACAGGTTTGCAAAAGATTATGCTATTGACATACCATCAGTTGTCTGATAGAAACAATCCATCCAGAAGCTAGACTGTTTCTTACACATTTAGAAATGTTGCGGCCTCCTTGATGCTTTGTTAAACTTTTTGAGTAATTGATCATTCCATTCTTCGCAAAATTGTCTTGTAAGATCCAACCTCAAATGCCAGTTGGATTAGACGAGTCTGTGTTCTTTGAAATAATGGTTTAATTGTAGTCTATAGTTACTTAAGACCTTAAAGACAAACAAATCAAATGATTCACCTTTTTGTAATTCATCCATTTTAGACAATTTTATCTAAGTTGATAACAACACAGTAGATGATCTGGTGCTGTGGGCGGCTGGTGACGCTGTGGAGTAGAATGTTGCATGCTAATAGGGATGATTAGTATGCTAATGACGCTAAATGCTGTTAGCTCTAGCAGATATTGGGGGCTGAAACACCTGGTGGTTCTAGTATTAATGGAAACTCAATCAAACCTACCCATAGCCACCTTACATGCACACAAGCTCACACACACTCCACAGGCATGCTCCTTCTGTTGCACTGACAGATTTTGGTATAACTATAATTTGAACTTTTTATAATTTGTAACAGTTTAAAAAATATATATATTTGTTACATGACTGTAATACTGCGATGGCTAACACTTCTCCTGAGGGGTCTAAGCCCTATTTGGCCCTTCCTTGGCACCAGTCCTGATTGTATAGTACAGTAACATGACGTAACGCAACGTAACATCATATGAATTTAGCTGATTTACTTCCAGATTTACTTATACTAAGTTGCATATATTGCATATTACAGTGAGACCAGGTTAGCCTGTGTCCTGCCTAGTGTAGTGTCTGCTTGGCTATCATCATGCCCCATTAAATATTCATGTCAAATTTCCATGTGCTTGGCTTTTGCCCAGAGTCACTGTTTGTGGGTAAAGATATATTTATTAAGGACTCAAGACCCAACAGGACACCTAGAGTGTAAACAGTTTGGTGGATGCTGTATTTATATTGCGCTCTTCAACTGAATCCACTTTAAGATCCTTATTGGTTATTTATGATTGAGTCACTATGTCTTCATTGCATTCTTTCACTCTCTCTTATTCTATCTCTTCCTCTCTTTCGCTGTCCTTATCTGTGTCTTTCATACTAATTTCTGTGGGGTTTTTTTTACATTCTGATGGCATTTCCCTGTGTTTTTAGTCTGTCACTTAGAAGACAGCTGTGAGAAATTGCATTCAGATAAAGGGATGTCTGAGATCACAATTACACAGAACATTTTGTTTACCTCAGTCCAAAAAAGGAACATTCTGTGGAGGCAAGGTGGCTTTGTGGTCAAGGGCATTTGGCCTATAAAGTTGCTGATTCTAATCCCCAAGACAACAACAAGGTGAAAAAAATTGTTGTTCTATCAATAAGCAAGGCAATTAACAATGATTGCTCACAGATTATTGCTGCAAAAAATAATGTGTTCTTAGCAGACTCACCTGGTATAGTCAATACAAAGACTCATGACATGCACTGTTTTGTGCTCCCTGACAAGTCTTTTTCCCTCTTGATCTCATGAGCTGATGTGCGTTCCCTCAAGACTGATGATTTTACGTTATATGTTTATGGTTACTGCTAGTTACAGATTTTGAGGCAAAAAGAAATCCATAAATATCATTAGAAGTAGGTAGCCATACTTAGGTAGAATTATTTTGTTGAGTTGGAGTAGATCATTTTAAATTTACATTTGTCAGCATAATTTCTTTGCTTTGAGCAATATGTGGATTCTTGAGCAATAAGGGGCAGCTATGCACTCAGAGTAATGCACTATTTCATTCAGATTGTAAGTACATTTGATTACTAATATAAAATGGGATAAATCCAAATACGGTACAAATGTTGATATTATGTGATGGACCTCCATCTTTTAAAAATTTTGTGTTTTAAACATAAATAATTGTCAATAATACAGTCGTTATTGATAGATAAACCAAGAACCAAGTAAGTAAATTCATGGCCAAAAATGACACAAATGTAAATTTTCTGAGTCTGCTGCCTCAGTTTTTATGATGACAATTTGCATATACTCCAGAATGTTATGAAGAGTGATCAGATGAATTGCAATTAATTGCAAAGTCCCTCTTTGCCACGAAAATGAACTTCCCAAAAGAAGAAGGCTTCAGGACACTGAAGAAAGTCCAGCAAGCATCAAAACCGTCTCCTAAAGTTGATTCAGCCTTTCCAGAATAATGGAGCACCTTGCCATAAGGCAAAAGTGATAACTAAGTTGCTCAGGAACAAAACATTGACATTTTGGGTCCATGGCCAGGAAACTCCCCAGACCTTAATCCTATTGAGAACTTGTGGTCAATCCTCAAGAGGTGGTTGGACAAACAAAACCCCACAAATTCTGACAAACTCCAAGCTTTTATTATGCAAGAATGAGCTGCCATCAGTCAGGATGTGGCCCAGAAGATAATTGACAGCATGCCAGGGTGGATTGCAGGGGTCTTGAAAAAGAAGTGTAACACTGCAAATATTGACTCTTTGTATAAACTTAATATCATTGTCAATAAATGCCTTTGACAATTATGAAATGCTTGTAATTATACTTCAGTATACCATAGTAACATCTGACAAAAATATTTAAAAACACTGAAGCAGCAGACTTTGGAAATTAACGACTGTAGTATACCTGCACCTCTGATGATTCAAAATCATGTCACAATAAGGACGCTTGAGTTCCATATCTTTTTGCCTTAAGTGTTGCTTCTAATGGTAAGAGAATTTAATGATGAAAAGCTAACAATGTTTGTGGGTTACTTATTAAATATATATTTTAACCAAGTACTGTATATTTTTTACGTAAAGCCAACAGCTAGTGTTTAACTACGAAACAAAAACATTCTCAAATAGTCAGTCAGTGTGCAATAGTGGCAGTTGATAATTCCAATTTATTAATTGCATGGGAATGAGATAATTAGTAAAAAGGACATGCATTGTTCTAAATTAAGTTTGTTGCAGTCGCACCTCATATACCCCCCTCGTCAGTTCCCAAAATGTAGTCTTCTGCTCAAGATACATGCAAGAAAAATATGTTGTCACACAAACATGAAACATGCACAAACATGCTCTGACTAGGCCACTCAAGGACATTCACCTTCTTGTCCTTCAGCCACTGTATGGTTGCTTTGTTGGCGTGCTTTTGGTCATTGTCATGTTGAAACGTGAACCATCTCCCCTTTTTCAACTTCCTGGCAGAGGACTTCCTCTCCCAAGGGAGTCCAAGTGGTGGAGCGCTGGCGATATTCTTTAATACAATTAGTACAATCACAGATAAATTGCCAATTAGCTTGACTTGTGACCTGGAACGTGATTGGTTTTTCCTGAAGTTTGCCATTGCAATTCTATGGGGGTGTTCACTTATCCAAGTTTTACGGTTTTGGTTTGAAATACATTTTCAGACTTAAAAAAATGAATAATTATCTTCATTATTGTTTGTAATTATGTGTAAATAAACGAGTGTGACACAATTCTTCTACAGCGTTATGAGAGTCTGATCAACAACAACAAGTGTTTAATTGCAGTGAATTTGCTCAATCAGTCAGGAGTGTAAGGGGTCCATCACCTTTTCACAGGGGGGCATTGGCTATTGCATAACTTGGTTTAGGAGTCCAGGATTTATAATGACTGGAAAGTGGTGGTCTCAGTACTTTCATTGACCACTTTGAGGCAATATTTTATAGAAAATGTTCAGTAGCTGTTAAAGTGCAAACCCATAGTGTACCTCGTTCCCTACCTTGCTATGATTCTGGATATTGTGATTACCTATATCTATTCTGTCATAGAGATGAACTGAAGTTTGTAGCGGTGTCCATGACAGAAATCTATATTTAGGTACCCACTGCCAGCTGTATGGTTTAGCAATACATTGAATGTCCAAATACAATTGTTGTAATCCTACTATCCAATCAAACCTTTTGAGCAGTTCACTTATTATGCAATATTTTAGTTGTAAATACTTTCTGTTAAGGAAAACATTTGTTGAGAAATAAGAATTATACCTAGATTAAGCACAACATTTATTACAGTCATTTTTGTTTTGGAACCAAGGCTGCATCATTTTCATCTGTACTTAGAGAATTATTTGTGTTTCTTGTTAAACAACATCTCTTTCTCTTAGCAACTGTATTAGCAAATGTATTAACTTAAACATAAAATAATCTTGTTTTGCTTATCTTTAAAGATGTCAATCATTTCAACCACCGTTGGTTTGGTTTAGGAACGTTTTTATTTATTGATTGGCAAATATGAATTGCCCCTTCTGCTCTCCTTCCAGCTCACAATATCTCTTCCCGGCTATTGTTATCGTATCACAACACAGAACTGCAACAAATCCCATCTCATTAAAAAAAAACATCTGCATGCCACTGCACATTTCCAGAATGTGTTTGTTTGTCTGAGAATTCTGGGATTCATGGGTTTGATTCTGACCACATACACTCACCTAAAGGATTATTAGGAACACCTGTTCAATTTCTCATGAATGCAATTATCTAATCAACCAATCACATGGCAGTTGCTTCAATGCATTTAGGGGTGTGGTCCTGGTCAAGACAATCTCCTGAACTCCAAACTGAATGTCAGAATGGGAAAGAAAGGTGATTTAAGCAATTTTGAGTGTGGCATGGTTGTTGGTGTATTTCACAATCTGCTCAGTTACTGGGATTTTCACGCACAACCATTTCTAGGGTTTATAAAAATAATGGTGTGAAAAGGGAAAAACATCCAGTATGTGGCAGTCCTGTGGGCGACAATGCCTTGTTGATGCTAGAGGTCAAAGGAGAATGGGCCGACTGATTCAAGCTGGTAGAAGAGCAACTTTGACTGAAATAACCACTCGTTACAACCGAAATATGCAGCAAAGCATTTGTGAAGCCACAACACGCACAACCTTGAGGCAGATGGGCTACAACAGCAGAAGACCCCACCGGGTACCACTCATCTCCACTACAAATAAGAAAATGAGGCTACAATTTGCACGAGCTCACCAAAATTGGACAGTTGAAGACTGGAAGAATGTTGCCTGGTCTGATGAGTATCGATTTCTGTTGAGACATTCAGATGGTAGAGTCAGAATTTGGCATAAACAGAATGAAAACATGGATCCATCATGCCTTGTAATCACTGTGCAGGCTGGTGGTGGTGGTGTAATGGTGTGGGGGATGTTTTCTTGGCACACTTTAGGCCCCTTAGTGCCAATTGGGCATTGTTTAAACGCCACGGCCTACCTGAGCATTGTTTCTGACCATGTCCATCCCTTTTTGACCACCATGTACCCATCCTCTGATGGCTACTTCCAGCTGGATAATGCACCATGTCACAAAGCTCGAATCATTTCAAATTGGTTTCTTGAACATGACAATGAGTTCACTGTACTGGAATGGCCCCCACAGTCACCAGATCTCAACCCAATAGAGCATCTAAGAGGGATGTGGTGGAACGGGAGCTTCGTGCCCTGGATGCGCATCCCACAAATCAACTGCAAGATGCTATCCTATCAATATGGGCCAACATTTTTAAAGAATGCTTTCAGCACCTTGTTGAATCAATGCCACGTAGAATTAAGGCAGTTCTGAAGGCGAAAGGGGGTCAAACACAGTATTAGTATGGTGTTCCTAATAATCCTTTAGGTGAGTGTATGTTTAAACTGTTGTTAATTGTTACAGACTGAAACTGTGTCGCTGTGTTCAAGGGTACTGCACCCCGGAACCTTTATTAAGTAACCCAGGTGCCCCCCCTGGGATGTTAAGAGGGTTACCCCACCAGAATGACTTGTGCTACTTCAGAGTGCTCCTACCTGTGTATGTGAGCTGATGCAGACGTTAAGTAAAGTCAGTTAACCGTTCAAAGTGTGCGTGCATTCTTAACCATCTAAGGTTATAACACTGGCGACGAGGATTAAAACCAAGTTAGGTCGGAGAAGTTTCCGTGTTGTTTAGGCATGGCTACTGTGGGTTCACTTAGTGAATATGTCGAGTCGGACGGTGTCTGGATTGAATACGTCGAGAGACTGGAGCACTTTTTCCTGGCGAATGACATTACGGGAGAGGACAAGAAACGCTCCATCCTCCTCAGTGTGTGCGGGGCAAAGACGTATACCCTGATACGCAACCTGGCTACGCCGCGTAGCCCAGGTGGTATTGGGTTTGAGGAGCTGGTGAAGATGGTGCAAGACCACCACAACCCGAAGCCGTCTGTAATTGTTCAGCGCTTCAAGTTTCATACTCATGTCCGTGGGCCAGGAGTTTCGGTGGCTGCGTTTGTGGCGGAGCTGAGACAGTTATCGCAGCACTGTGAGTTTGGAGCGGCCCTGGAGGACATGCTGCGCGACAGGTTAGTCTGTGGCATAAGTGACGACGGCATCCAACGCCGGTTGTTGGGAGAAGCTACGCTCACGTTCAAGAAGGCATTGGAGATCGCACAAGCAATGGAAACAGCAGCCAATAATACTAAAGACATCCAACAGGCCAACGGGGGTGTGCAGCAACGCGCCGTTCATCGTGTGTTCGAGGAGAAAACAGGCAAGCCAGTGAAGTCAGTTGAATGTTACCGGTGCGGAGGAGCGCATTTTGCTAATGACTGTGGCTTTAAAGACACTGCATGTCATAACTGTAAGAAAAAGGGGCACATTGCAAAGAAGTGCAGAGCTGCTAAGAATAAACAGAGAAAGGATTGGGGGAAATCTAGGCCCAATATGAACACACATCACCTGGAGAGTGAGGAGGCTGAGGAACAGGTTTCCTTTAACATGTTCAACCTCATCGACCTCAGCGAGCCCCGAGCTGAGCCCATCGGTGCAACACTGCAGTTAAATGGAAAGAAGCTGGAAATGGAGGTAGACACAGGCGCCTCAGCATTAGTGATTAGTCAAGCTACCTACCTCAAGTTGTGGCGCTCAGAGGAAGCGCCTGCACTCAAAGGGACTAATGTCAGACTGAGGACCTATACGGGTGAGTGCATTCCACTTCTTGGATCTATAGAAGTTAACATTGTGTACCAAGGGCAGAAAGCTACAGCAAGGCTGTTTGTGGTCAAGGGAGAGGGGCCAAGTTTGCTTGGTCGTGACATCCTGCGGAAAGTTCACCTGAACTGGGGGGAAATCAAGCATGTGGGAGTGATTGAAGACATCCTAGAAAAGTATGCAGATGTTTTTAAAGATGAGCTGGGCACCCTCCATGGCACAACTGTAAAACTATGTGTAGACCCCAACGCACAACCACGCTTCTTCAGACCTTGCCCAGTGCCATATGCCATGAAAGCCAAGGTGGAGGCAGAGCTGGAGAGGCTCCAGCAGCTAGGTGTCGTTGAGCCTATTGAGTTTTCAGACTGGGCAGCCCCGATTGTGCCAGTTTTGAAAGAGGATGGTAAGGTACGCCCCCCTCTATCAGCTACTGCATAAAGACAGCTCATGGAAGTGGCAGCAAGCACAAGAGGCAGCATTCCAGCAGGTAAAGGAGCTGTTACACTCTGATCGACTGCTGGTGCACTTTGATCCAGGCAAAGATGTCATCCTGTCCTGTGATGCTTCGCCCTATGGTGTGGGGGCGGTCCTTTCGCACCAGATGGAGGACGATTCTGAAAAGCCTATTGGATATGTGTCACGCACTCTCACTTCAGCAGAAAAAGGGTACTCACAGTTAGAGAAAGAGGGACTAGCTGTGGTTTTTGCTGTGAAACGGTTTCACCAGTACCTGTATGGTCGTCCCTTTACTATCTATACAGACCATAAGCCCCTTATGGGTCTGTTCAGTGAGTCAAAAGGCATCCCGTCCATGGCGTCGGCTAGAGTACAGCGCTGGGCACTAACCCTCTCAGCGTATCAGTACAAAATAGTGTACAAAGCGGGCAGCGAAAATGCCAATGCTGATGCCTTTAGCAGACTCCCTCTTCCCGACACACCAAACCAAACTTTCCTTCCCCCAGAGACTGTGTTCATGTTAGACAGGCTGTCTAACACTCCAGTGACATCAAAGCAAGTCAAAATGTGGACTGAAAGAGACCCAGTGTTATCTCAAGTTAAGAGATGGGTGATGCAGGGCTGGCCAGCAGCTGTTGAGCAAGAGGTGTTTAAGCCCTATTCCAAGCGTCAGCTAGAGCTAAGTGTCCAGGATGGCTGTCTCCTCTGGGGATCCAGAGTGATTGTTCCACCCCCAGGGCAGGCACAGGTGATCGACGAGCTGCATGACGCCCACCCTGGCGTGTCCCGGATGAAGAGCCTTGCCAGATCATTTGTGTGGTGGCCGGGGATGGACAGTGCTCTAGAAGAAAAGGTAAAGGCATGTACACAATGTCAAAGTAACCAAAAGATGCCAGCACCTGCCCCGCTCCACCCATGGGAGTGGCCTGGTCGTCCGTGGTCAAGGCTCCACCTGGATTTTGCGGGTCCATTTACGGGTCACATGTTCCTAGTGCTGGTAGATGCCCATTCTAAGTGGCTGGACGCACACATCATGTCAAACATTACTGCCTCAGTCACCATAGAAAAGCTCAGGAGCATCTTTGCTACTCACGGGTTGCCAGATACTGTTGTGACAGACAATGGTCCCACTTTCACCAGTGAGTTGTTCCAGGAGTTTATAGAGAAAAATGGTATCCGACATGTCCGCACGGCTCCCTATCATCCGGCCTCCAATGGCTTAGCAGAACGAGCCGTTGAGACCCTGAAAGATGGTCTACGGAAGATGTCAGGACAGACACTGGAAACTAAGCTTTCCCGTTTCTTATTCCAATATAGGATCACCCCCCACACAACCACAGGCGTCTCCCCAGCAGAAATGTTAATGGGGAGGAAGCCCAAATCTCATCTGGATCTGCTCCACCCAGACGTCGGACCGAGAGTTATTCGTTCGCAGGAAGAGCAGAAAGGGAGGCGAGACCAACATGCTAAAGAGAGGTTTTTTAAGCCTGGGGACTGTGTGTTTGTCAAGAACTTTGCTCAGGGACAGCCCTGGCTGCCAGGGCTCATCAGCCGCCAGACGGGACCGGTGTCCTTCACGGTGGATTTGTTGGATGGACGGCAGATCCGCAGGCACCAGGATCACCTGCGTGCTCGCCGTGGGGCTGAAGGGGAGTGTGTTACACGCAAGGACAGTGTGGAGAGCCCTGAGGCTGTTTTTGACGTGCCAGTAGCACCGCAGCAAACTGATGGACTGTCTGTGCAAAGTGAGTCTGTACAGGTTGACCAGCCTGTCTGTACACCAAACTTGGCTGGGAGTACACAACCTGCTACAGGACCTGTTGGTCCCACAGTGGGACTGAGGAGATCTAAGAGGCAGCACAAGCCTCCAGATAGACTGACATGTTAAACGGTCCAAAAGCTAGGACAAAATGTTAAATGTTAAGGTATTAAAGCAAAGCATTTGGTAGATGGTTGTTTAAGATTGTTTTAAAAATATATTGCAAGACACATTTCTGTAAGTTAGAAAAAGGACCTGATTTGCATAGTTGTATTTGTGTACATTATGTTTTCACTTAAAGGGGGAGAAGTGTTACAGACTGAAACTGTGTCGCTGTGTTTAAGGGTACTGCACCCCGGAACCTTTATTAATTAACCCAGGTGCCCCCCCTGGGATGTTAAGAGGGTTACCCAACCAGAATGACTTGTGCTACTTCAGAGTGCTCCTACCTGTGTATGTGAGCTGATGCAGACGTTAAGTAAAGTCAGTTAACCGTTCAAAGTGTGCGAGCATTCTAAACCATCTAAGGTTATAACATTAATCTTTTTTATTTTTGAGAGAAGTCACCTGGGTAATATAGACAAAAAAGGGCTCAAGCATAGCAATGTTTATTTAATTTTTTTAAAGAGCTCTTAAATTATGTACCCATCCCTTCTTATACTTAAATGAATCAAAGATGAAGGAAATACCATGTCCATCTGAAAACATCTGGCAACTCTGCCTCTCATATTTGGACAATATGGCTCCATAGTTACATTCTAAATATAAATATAGGCACTTCCATTCTAGTGGCTTTCCAGCAGTTTCCTATGTGCCAGCAGTGGGGGGGGTCAGGATATATGGGTGGTGGGTGGATGGTGTGTGTGTGTGGTGTTTGTGTGTGTGTGTTTGTTTGTTTGTTTGTGTGTGTTTATGTGTGTACTGGGGCTATGTCTGCCTTGTTTGATTTCTTGTTAAAAGTAGAAGCACCCATCCTCAGCGTATTTGCAATTGTATATTTGTTTTGCTGCTTTTAATTAATCATATTTGAAAACTGTCCAGGTTTTTGACACTCCGGCAAACACACATTGCAGTTGGGCTCAGAGAGCAAGAGATACATTTACAAAACAGGATAAAGCTAAGTCCACGAGATGTGAACGTCATCTCTTCCCTGGCCAATGTGTAGCCTGGAATACTGTACGTCTGGGAAGCAGAGATATGAGTCAGCCTCTGGCCCAGAAACATTTTAAACAGTGGTTTCCTCGATCCAGACCTCCAGGTTAGAGGCATGGATGCCCACTGAATAATGGAGTGGTGGAACCCCACAGACACACACTGTTCTCATGATTCTACTATTGAAACAGATGATTCACCTGTCAGACTATGTGCCATCCATTTCCAGAATGAAAGGCATGTCTCCATCGGTGTCTGGGTTTATCTCCTCTGTCCGTAGTCTGATATTGGTTCCCTGCACATGTAACATCCGCTCTGTAGTTCTGCATGTTAGTTTATAGAAACACGCATCAAATGAAGTGTGCCCTGGCACCTTAACGCTGTAGAAACTGATTTGCCTGAAATCCTCAGAATGCAAAAGGAATAGTAGAATTGCTTGAAATTATATGCCTTTTCAGTTTGTTTTTCTGTCCTTTCCTCGTTGGAGAGAGAATTAGCGTCAACAATACGTTCCTGGCTGCTGGTTGGGGGGGTGTCTGGTGTGTGCACTGCTTGGACGGATCACTTTTTTCCTTTTTCTCTCGCTTAATAGAAATTGAAGTGTTGTGAAAAATGCCTCCCAGAAGGACATAAATGTGTGGAAAAAAGTGAGAACAGGCTCTTCCAAAAAGGGGTAGGACTGTTTCAGATTAGCCCTATTCTGTGAAGATTGGGCTATGTGGCTTTATCTGTTTACAGATAGTTACAGTCCCACTTTCACAGACAAGGGAATGTAGAGAGTAGCAAGGACAGGTCAGACATTATGTGTTATTTGTATTGTCTACAAATAAATACATAGTGCTTCTAAAGCAAAAGTCAACCTCCTTTACAGAGAGTCTTGGCCAAATGTGTTGGCACACTATTCAAATAATACACCTCTTTTTTATGTTGAAAAATCACATTTTGTATCTACACTTTTTCTGAATAATTGACTAATTATTAGCTTATTTTGCAAATGTATCCTAAAATAGCCCAGACAATATTGGAAACCTCACTGAAGTAATTAGAAATTATTACTTCAAACTTTAAGCCTGACTGTATCTCAGTGTTTGGACATGTTTTTTTGAAGATTCCTTTTGAATTTGGGAAACTTTGTTTTATGGAGATGAATGCAGTAGTTTGCAATGGATGATTCACTTCCATAATAAAGAACAAAACCTAAACAACTGTTTGACAGATCAGGATCAGTTTAAAGGAGTTGGGCTTGACGTGTCTCCACTATCCACAGATGACTGTAGCAGAAGCTACAAAGAAGGTGAACAGCGCTGACCTTGTTGAGTCTTCAAGAGAAGGTCTTCTGGACAGCTGAGACAGGTTAACAGGTACCAGAATGATGGCAGAAGGAATTAGTTTTTTAGGCAGGAAAGTGGGGAAAGACAGAAAAAAATCTGCCGTGATTCAAACCCGTGCTTGAGCACAAAGTTTGTGTTTCCTTTGTCCTTTGACAAATGGGGATATTTTCCCTTTTGGATGGCTGCTTCATAAATGAATACAGATGAGTTTATCACTGGGCTAGTCTAGATTTTATTCAAATGACTTCCATTTTTAGAAGACCATTGGAATCCTCATGTGGAGGAGCCGGGGCGACAGCGTCCCAGTCACTCACATGGCTCTTCTGCTCATTACCACCCACTAAGGAGATTATATTAAAACTCTTTCGTAAGGACGTCCCTTTCTGTGACATAGTTTTCTGGTCCCCTGGACATCCTTACGACCTTCCACGCTTGCTGGGAAGGCACTGATGGCAAGCTCTGATATGGACACCTGGTCATTACTATCCTAAAAAAGGAGACCTGAACTGTAAATCAGCCGCCGTTTCCTTCTGCAAGTTTTGAAGTGCAGCATTACAGTCATCACTGGCTCTGTTCAATTCATTATGACTTTATTATTAATCCCCTCAGGGGCAATTATTATGGTTAGAGAGCACAAGACCACAATTACATCCTCCACCAGCCAGACGGACAGAGCCATCTGCCTACTAGACTTTATAGGTGTGATGAAGCATTAAACGGGAATGATTGAGACAATGAGGTAATCGATGTTGTCTTAAAAGTGATTCAACGACTAAGAGACTGTGAGCCTAATGAAGCAAGTTCTGGTGTGCGAGGTCCAGTATGATGGTGCAATCTGTCACTCACGTAGAAGGCAAACCGCATTAAACATGCATGCACACGCACGCACAAGTGCAGGTGCACTCATACGTGCACGCACACGGGCACGCATACACGCACACAAAAATACCCATCCCATTTCTGTGTGTGTTGAGGCAGCAGTTTAGTATGCTCGCGTGGGAAGCGATCACAGATCCCTCTTTACCAATGAAAAGAGAAAACAAACAGCATCTTGTGATGGACAGGGAGAGGCTAGGGAAGAGAGGCCCTGAGTATCTCACGTTACAGCGGGAGCCTTATCGTCCCCTTATCAGTTATTAGGACTGCTTTTCAATAAGTAAACCTATCCAGAAATAATCAAATGTAATGCATTATTTTTATGAACCTTATAAAACAGTATTGGTGCCAGGAAGGGACCTCTTTTTAGTCAGTCAGACACATCTCATTTGCAAGTCATTTTTCCTGACAAAAATGTGTTTTACTGAAAATGTTAACCCTTATTGTAACTGGCAAGTTGACTGAGAACACATTCTTATCTACAACAACTTTCAATTAGAGTTACACACCTTGCTGACCGAACACAACATATTTCTCTCCTTGGGGATTTGACCCAGCAACCTTTTAATGTTCTTACAAGTAGACTACCTGCTGCCTATATAGAGTAGTAAGCTGCAGGTCAAATCTGAACAATATATTTCTTTCTTTCCCTTGGACCTGTCCCAAAGTGTCTCTTATTGGAGTTCTTTAGAATATTAGTTGTGAAATGACCAATACGATCTATTTACAACCCATTAAGACCAGATTATGATCAGTATTGTCCTAGTAGTATATATTGGTTTCATTGATAACCTTTATGCATTACCTAAACATGGAAATTAGATTTTTAGAGCATTTTATAGCTCAGAAAGCAAAGATATAAACAGAAGCCATTTTTAAACTCCATATTGGGTATTTTCTCCATTGTTTTCTCACGCTTGATGTACTGTAACGCTGGTTATTTCTCATTGAAAGGGCAAAGCTTTTATGGTATTACCCTTTCGGGTTCACCCTCTTGTGAACTAGCTCTCTTTGATATCTTATGATACATTTCCTGAACCTTGTTGCTATCCCAAATGCACGCTCAAGGTCAGGTAAAATAATTCTAGTGGAATTATCCAAGATATGAGTGGATCAAATAGATGGAGGGATGATGACAGACTCAGATTATTGACTGCCATTGCTATCTTAACACTGACCCAGGGTGTTAGAGTTGGAACCAGATGTTTTCTTGGAAAGCTGTTGGTTTCCTAGAGGAACGCACGCTAATCCCAGGTGGTGTCTCCCTTATCACCTCTGACCTTTGACATATTCACATTCTGTCTGGAACATACACTTTCTATCGTCCAAGTCTCACTGTGTGGCGAAGATCCTCTTGAATCATCTTCCTGTTTGATCTGTAGGCAGGCAAAGTGTGTGCTTTAGCATAAGCCCAGTTCAAACAGTCTTCCTTGTGGCTTTCAAACACTTCCACCTGTGGGATACATCACAGGTGGGTATGGTTTATCTGGGTTTATTAGAGGAATGCAATGCCTTTTTCTACAGAAATAATGGCCTTGGACAATTTGTCTGGCTGTATTTGTGTGGATGAAGTGATTGTAAGTGTCATTATCCCTTTTCCTCCTTATTATTGTTCCCTAATATTTTCCTCTTTCATTTCCACCATTTCCCATTGCTAATGATCCTCCATCTCCTCTTCTGATTCTCTCCTCCTACTTTTCTTCCATTCCTCTGTCTTTCTGCTGTTTTCTTCCTGACTGTCACATTCTATTTTCCTCATGGTCTTACATTTACTCTCTTCACAATATATTTTGTAGTGTTAGACATTCATACGCACATTATACAAAGAAGTGAGTGCGATTTAAAATGACAGGATATTTCACCTGGTGTTGTTTCATCAGGTCTTTGTGGGGACAGATATCAGTGTTGATTTGTGTTTGACCACTGCGGCTTAAAAGCAGTCAGGCTGGAAGTTGACAATGCGTGCCTTTAGCTATATCAACTAAACCCAATGCTCTCTTCATTAACCAAAGCTGAAGTTACTCAGGAATGACATGGAAAGGGTTCAAAATACAAACTGTGATGTTGGAGACCTGTATTTAATTTGTAAATCTTAAAAGGAAAACTGACATACAAGCGTTGAATGTAAACGCCTCTTCAATCAAAGTTGAAGCTCAGAGAAGATCATTTAGATGTGCAACTCAGATGCCCGGTGAATGTAACCGTTATTATTCACTTTGGAGCCAAACTACACCAATGGATTATTAGCTGATATTTTATGCTTAGTGCTTCAAGACTGGATAATCAGTTTATCTTTTTATCTGTTTTTAGCCTGGTAGAGAAATGGAGAAGTTTGAAAATGGCATCAAATGGTCCGAAGTCCAAGTGTCAGTAGTTACAGTCCTGCTTGTTTTTCCCTGAAGCCTAACTGATGATTTTGCGTCACTGACTGCCCAAGCCAAACTAGCCACAGATGAATGGCACCAGCAGAAACCAGCAAACACTTGAGTGATATTCTAGATACTTAAGGAGGAAAACACTCCCTTTTCATTTCTTCCTGCTTTTTATCATGACATAAATAAGAATGAATCTAGATGGTCATTTGCACGTATCTTGAAACGAAACATGGTGGGAAGGGAAATGTCTTTCATCTGCTTCACATTTGTATCTTTGCTCTCAGTGAATTGATTGATAACAGTGGCTTGTGATTGTAGTGTCATGGGCCTTTGGTTTGCAGGATTCTCAGCGTCTCCATTTCAACTTTGGTTGGTAGGGGAATTAGTTAATTACATTTTTCTCTTTACTGTTTTTAAAATAGCAACTGGCCTTCCCCATAGGAGAGTAAAGAATGTCTCACTGCTTAGTGAGTATCTTTTCCTCCTTGTCAGGTCCTGGCCATAGGGATGCCCCTAGCCATCTCTCTGTTGGTCCAGGGGTGATAGTCAGGACCTGACAGCAGGGATGCCTCATGGGCATTTTGGTTTCATTTGCCCTGCGTTGACTCTAATTGGGGATCCAATTTAAGTTAATCAATTTCCACACTTAGTGTGGATTATTGTTTGTGCTGTATGTGCTTCAGTTCATGGTTGGTGGCTCTCCTTGGTTTCTTTTGTTTTTGTATTTATTGAAAGATGGAATTAAAGGAATGTTCTTCAGCTCTGCTCGTAGTATCCTACCTTACCACCACTGTGAAACTCCGCTGTCCTTCCACACAGGGCTCGAATCAGAGTTTCTCCGCGACACAATAATATGACCGCTCTTCCTTAAGAGTTTCTTTCCCACTGCATTATGCAAAAGCCGTCTGATGAGCGGCGCATGCATGGACACCAATGGCTGAGGAGTAAGTTTCACACTTTTGTGTGGTATAATTACCTATCAAATGTGCTGAACAGTGACCCCGATGCCACGTTAAGTCCAACTGAACAGCCAGCTAACCAGGTACAAAGACGTGTAAAAGACGTCACGCTGCTTAGCGAGTAACTCTTCTGCTGTCCAGCCGCCCCACCCAGGGCTTTAACCCAGGGTCCTCTGTTTAAAAACACACTCAACCGCCCTGCTTCAAGCATTGCAACCACTGCGTCACCCAGAAGCCAGCTGATGAGTGAAGCCCGCTGTGGACACAGAGGGTGAAGAGAACGTTTTATTCATCCATGGGCTACGGAAGTAGTGGGTCTAACCACTAATTTGCCTTGTCTCCCAGACATCATTCAGAGGCTGTTATGGTGCCTGTGGATTTCTTTTTGACTTAACAACTATTGTAAGAAATTGAGTTGTTCAATGGCTGGCCATGTTCACATAGAGTACATACAGAGCAGTCTGAGGCAATGGCGTAGTATCGAAGACAGGCACTGAAAATCGGTTGAAACTGTGCAACATAACGGTCTACAGAGCAAAATATCGGGAAGCATAAAAGAGTTCATATGAACAACCTTAACCAGACATCGGACAATGAAAGGTTGTCTTCTTTGCCATTTATGATGCAGTTATACAGAGGTGTACAATCCTGTGATTCACACAATGGGACCTTAAAATGGCTGCTGTGAATGCTATGAATGGCTCGGACCTTGATGCCCAGGCTGTGTGATTGCAGGGTTTTGCTATACAACAACACTGAGTTTCACATTATTCACACCACAGTGGGTGGTAGTCTGTTCTGTGGAACTGTCTGTGGAATGATTGTATTTTTAGAGACAGACTAGCAACTCAGACCTGTTAAAGTCTTGTATTACTTTGTTTTTCAAAGCATATGATAGTATTGATAGTATATTGGAACTGTTGAACAAAAAAAGTATGTAAATAAGTTAAGCAAGTCATTACATGAGCCTAATGTCAATATAAAAATATGATTGAGTTTCATCATGAGGAGTGAGTGTAGTTAGTGAGTGACTTCTCTATGCCCAATGTAATGAACAGGATCTGGCATGGCCTGACTGCCGTCACAGAGAAGTAAAGGAAGATTTTCACACCACATTCATTCCTTCAATAAAATGAAGTGATGGAACTGCTCAAATCTACACCGACCAAAAAAGCTGAAGGGCCGATGTTATCGATGGCAGAAACTTCAGGTACACTGCTGAGCGACTCAGTGGGTTAGTCCTCCTCCAGATACAGTGGGGAAAACAAGTATTTGATACACTGCCGATTTTGCAGGTTTTCTTACTTACAAAGAATGTAGAAGTCTGTCTCTCACAGACCTGTTAGTTTTTCTTTAAGAAGCCCTCCTGTCCTCCACTTATTACCTGTTTTAACTGCACCTGTTCTCCACTCATTACCTATATTAACTGCACCTGTTTGAACTCGTTACCTGTACAAAAGACACCTGTCCACACACTCAATCAAACAGACTCCAACCTCTCCACAATAGCCAAGACCAGAGAGCTGTGTAAGGACATCAGGGATAAAATTGTAGATCTGCACAAGGCAGGGATGGGCTACAGGACAATAGGCAAGCAGCTTGGTGAGAAGGCAACAACTGTTGGCGCAATTATAAAAAAAATGAAGAAGTTCAAGATGACGGTCAATCTCCCTCGGTCTGGGGCTCCATGCAAGATCTCACCTCATGGGGCATCAATGATCATGAGGAAGGTGAGGGATCAGCCCAGAACTACACGGCAGGAACTGGTCAACGACCTGAAGAGAGCTGGGACCACAGTCTCAAAGAAAACCATTAGTAACACACTACGCTGTCATGGATTAAAATCCTGCAGCACACGCAAGGTCCCCCTGCTCAAGCCAGCGCATGTCCAGGTCAAGGTCATGTGGTCTGATGAGACAAAAGTAGAGCTTTTTGGTCAAAACTCCGCTTGCTGTGTTTGGAGGAAGAAGAAGGATGAGTACAACCCCAAGAACACCATCCCATCCGTGAAGCATGGAGGTGGAAACATCATTCTTTGGGGATGCTTTTCTGCAAAGGGGACAGGACGACTGCACCATATTGAGGGGAGGATGGATGGGGCCATGTATCGCAAGATCTTAGCCAACAACCTCCTTCCCTCAGTAAGAGCATTGAAGATGGGTCGTTGCTGGGTCTTCCAGCATGACAACGACCAGCCATGGCAACTAAGGAGTGGCTCCGTAAGAAGAATCTCAAGGTCCTGGAGTGGCCTAGCCAGTCTCCAGACCTGAACCCAATAGAAAATCTTTGGAGGGAGCTGAAAGTCCGTATTGCCCAGCGACAGACCAGAAACCTGAAGGATCTGGAGAAGGTCTGTATGGAGGAGTGGGCCAAAATCCCTGCTGCAGTGTGTGCAAACCTGGTCAAAAACTAGAGGAAACGTATGATCTCTGTAATTGCAAACAAAGGTTTCTGGACCAAATATTAAGTTCTGCTTTTCTGTATCAAATACTTATGTCATGCAATAAAATGCTAATTAATTACTTACAAATCCTACAATGTGATTTTCTGGATATTTGTTTTAGATTCTGTCACTCACAGTTAAAGTGTACCTGTGATAAAAATGACAGACCTCTACATGCTTTGTAAGTGGGAAAACCTGCAAAATCGGCAGTGTATCAAATACTTGTTCTCCCCACTGTACTAGGACTAGGACCGGAGTTTGGACCCACTGTCATGGAAAACCTCCACCGTTAAACCCATTGCAAGACTGACAAGCTTCACTGTCAAGGACTACAGGCCTATTGTGAACTCTATTGGGTCTGTAAAAATATGGTCAAGACCCACAGGGCTTGGTCCTCTTCTGGTTTATGTCCAAGTTGGACACGGAACATGTTCGGTTGTTAAACTAGAATGCAAATTGATATGATATTGTATGCTAAAATAAAGGAACCCTATTTCCAAAAAAGTTGGGACGCTGCATAAAATGCAAATAAAAACTGAATGCAATGATCTGCCAATCATTTATCCGTATATTTCATTATTATATACAAACCCGTTTCCAAAAAAGTTGGGACACTGTACTAATTGTGAGTAAAAAAGTAATGGAATAATTTACAAATCTCCTAAACTTATATTTAATTCACAATAGAATGTAGATAACATATCGAATGTTGAAAGTGAAAAATATTGGCTCATTTTGGATTTCATGAGAGCTACACATTCCAAAAAAGTTGGGATAGGTAGCAATAAGTGGCCGGAAAAGTTAAATGTACAGATAAGGAACAGCTGGAGGACCAATTTGCAACTTATTATGTCAATTGGCAACATGATTGGGTATAAAAAGAGCCTCTCAGAGTGGCAGTGTCTCTCAGAAGTCAAGATGGGCAGAGGATCACCAATTCCCCCAATGCTGCGGAGAAAAATAGTGGAGCAATATCAGAAAGGAGTTTCTCAGAGAAAAATTGCAAAGAGTTTGAAGTTATCATCATCTACAGTGCATAATATCATCCAAAGATTCAGAGAATCTGGAACAATCTCTGTGCGTAAGGGTCTAGGCTGGAAAACCATACTGGATGCACGTGATCTCCGGGCCCTCAGATGGCACTGCATCACATACAGGAATGATACTGTAATGGAAATCACAACATGGGCTCAGGAATACTTCCAGAAAACATTGTCGGTGAACACAATCCACCGTGCCATTAGCCGTTGTGGAAAAGTGGAAAAGTGTTCTGTGGTCAGACAAATCAAAATTTGAAGTTCATTTTGGAAAACTGGGACGCCATGTCATCCAGACTAAAGAGGACAAGGACAACCCAAGTTGTTATCAAAACTCAGTTCAGAAGCCTGCATCTCTGATGGTATGGGGTTGCATGAGTGCGTGCGGCATGGGTAGCCTACACATCTGGAAAGGCACCATCAATGCTGACAGTTATATCCAAGTTCTAGAACAACATATGCTCCCATCCAGACGTCGTCTCTTTCAGGGAAGACCTTACATTTTCCAACATGACAATGCCAGACCACATACTGCATCAATTACAATGTCATGGCTGCATAGAAGAAGGATCCGGGTACAGAAACGGCCAGCCTGCAGTCCAGATCTTTCACCCATAGAAAACATTTGGCGCATCATAAAGAGGAAGGTGCGACAAAGAAGACCTAAGACAGTTGAGCAACTAGAAGCCTGTATTAGACAAGAGTGGGACAACATTCCTATTCATAAACTTGAGCATCTTATCTCCTCAGTCCCCAGACGTTTGCAGTCTGTTATAAAAAGAAGAGGGGATGCCACACAATGGTAAACATGGCCTTGTCCCAACTTTTTTGAGATGTGTTGATGCCATGAAATTTAAAATCAACTTATTTTCCCTTAAAGTGATACATTTTCTCAGTTTAAACATTTGATATGTCATTTATGTTGTATTCTGAATAAAATATTGAAATTTGAAACTGCCACATCATTGCATTGTGTTTTTATTCACAATTGTACAGTGTCCCAACTTTTTTGGAATCGGGTTTGTAGTTTTTGGAAATATATATGCCCATTTTGAATTTGATGCCAGCAACACATTTCAAAAAAGTTGGGACAGGGACAGGTTTACCACTGTGTTGCATCACATCTTCTTTTAACAGTCTGTAAGCATTTAGGAACTGATGAGACCAATTGCTGTTGTATTGAAAGTGAAATGCATTCCCATTATTGCTTGATATAGGATTGTAGCTGCTCACCGTTTCGGGTCTCCTTTGTCGTATATTTTTGGTTTCATAATTCATCAAATGTTTTCAATGGGTGACAGGTCTAGACTGCAGGCAGGTCAATTTAGCACCTGGACTCATTTAGTACGGAGCCATGTTGTTCTAATACACGCTGAATGTGGTTTGGCATTGTCTTGCTGAAATAAGCAAGGCCTTTCCTGAAAAAGACATTGTCTGGATGGCAGCATATATTGCTCCAAAACCTGAATATATTGTTCAGCATTAATGGTGCCTTCACAGATGTGCAAGTCACCCATGCCATGTGCACTAATGCACCCCTATACCATCATGGATGCTGGCTTTTGAACTGTGCTCTGTTAAGAAGCCGGAGGGCCCCTCCCCTCTTTAGCCCGGAGGACGTGGTGTCCATGATTCCCAAAAACTATTTCTAATTTTGATTTGTCAGTCTACAGGACAGTTTTGCCTCTGTCCATCTATCCATCTCTCTTCTTTGCATTTTAGTTTGTGGATGACTTGCATTTGTGGATGCAGCGACATACTGTGTTCACAATGGTTGTCAGAGATGTTCCTGAACCCATGCAGAGATTTCCTCTACAGAATCGGGTCTGTTTTCAGTGCAGTGCTTCCTGAAGACCCGAAGATCATGGCCATTCAATATTGGTTTTCGGCCTTCTCCCTTGCATACAGAGAATTTTCTGGATTCTCTGAATCTTTTAATGTTATTATGTACTGCAAAGGGTAATATCCCCAAATACTTGGCAATTTAACATTGAGAAACGTTATTCTTAAATTGTTGCACTATTTGCCCGCGCAGTCTTTCTCAGACTGGTGAACCCCTCCTCATCCTCACTTCTGACAGACCCATCCTCTCTGGAATTATCTTTTACTACCCAGTCATGTTACTGACCTGTTGCCAATTGACCTTATTAGTTGTGAGATGTTCCACCAGGTTTAATTGTTTAACATTACCTAACTGTTCCAGTCTTATGTTGCTTCTGTCCCAAGAGGGCATATATTTTTCCAGAAACATAAACATTTCTCAGTTTCAACATCAGATATGTTGTCTTTGTACTATTTTCTATTGAATACAGAAAATGGTTAAATAAATGGTTTGCACATCAATGCATTCTGTTTCTATTTAGACAGCGTCCCAACTATTTTGGAAACAGGGTTGTACTTGCTACTGAACTATGCAATTGTATTCTAGTGTAACACTTGTTTAAGAACACAAAATTGTCTTGCAACAGTGCCAATGCGTACTCAAACTTTCAATGCTGTGACTGAAACCTGTGTGATATGTCCGCTTGTGTGAAAACTGTATTCTCACTGAGTATGAAGGCCAACTGAGCTTGTTGCCTTCTGTTAATATTCAGGTTCTTTTGTTTTACTTGTAGGTGGCCATGGGTCATGAGGGCCCTCGTCATCCCTTCCCCACGGTGGACGTACCTGACCACGCCCATTACACAATAGGGGCCGTCATCCTGACTATTGGCATCACTGGTATGGTGGGGAACTTTCTGGTCATCTATGCCTTCAGCAGGTGAGTTACAGGAGCTGCCCATGTTAGTGTAAATATGAAACTATACATCCCCCCTGTCATGGCAGTGTAGCTATATGACTGTATGTATCTTTGTCTCTCTCTGTCTCTTTTTATCAGTGTCACTACTAGGGTAACTACACAACTTGAATTCATTTTCAATTACATTTCAAAGGATTCATTGCCATGGAGACATAAAGGAAAAGTTAAATAAGAATGATGTCTTAAGTAATAAAGTGAAATTAAACAAATGTTTCAAAAGGATGACGGTGTCTTCAGTGTCATAAGCTATGTACAGGGTTGAAAAATGTATGCGAATATGAATGACATTGAGAAAACAATATAGACATTAATATTGGTTATGTTTACAATGGTGCTCAACTTATTGCCCTTATCTCATTGCAACTGGTCACAAATCTTGTGGAGTTATTACACATCGATGTATGTTGTCTGACAGACAGTGTTTGATTTTCATTTGACATTCTTTGTGGGTCTCTTTGATTCAAGTAAAATACAATATGAGTTGCCAATGTGGTTGTCACAGCAGCCTCTCTTGATAGTGAAGGACACAGGCGCAGAGTCAAATAAACGCAGGTAATCCATGTTTAATAAAAAGAAAAGACTCAAACAAAACAAAACAAAACAGCAGCAAATACTTATTTTACAGAGGAACTTACCAATAAATTCATAAAAAATCCTACAATGTGATTTTCTGGATTTTCTTTCCTCATTTTGTCACTCATAGTTGAAGTGTACCTATGATGAAAATTACAGGCCTCTCTCATATTTTTAAGTGGGAGAACTTGCACAATTGGTGGCTGACTAAATACCTTTTTACCCCACTGCCCCACTGTGCTTTCTGTGTAGGATGAGGTAGAATTTCAAGCTGCTCTGCTTTTTGCATGATTCTTTCCAGTGTGTCAAACAGTTCTGTTTTTTCCCCTCATGATTTGGTCTGTGACACTGTGTTGCTTTGTGCTTAAGAACAGAGCACCAAAACCAGCTGGCTTCTTAGGGGGCTCTCAAGGTTCACCTCTCTGTAGAAAACAGCCTTGCTATGACATTTTGGAGGTTCCTTTAAGTTTTAGTGGGTGTGAAACTTTACAGCTCCATGAGTTGGGTTTTAATAAACCCTGAGTATAGTCCTTCAACTCATTATTTAGGGTTTTGTATTATACTCTGGAAAATAATAATTTAGCAAAATTCTTCATGCACTTTCAATTGAGTGTTCATCGAATTTACAAGATGACCAGCCAACATAGGCGTAACAAAAACCGACCATCAAAACCAATCAGTGTGCCCAACGTGCTGAGTCCAGAAATATCCAGTGGTAAACCAAAGCCTTTTCCATTTATACACTGGTGGCTGTGCTTCCCATCCCATGTATTGCTTGGTTTGACCCCTTGTTTTTCTGGGTTGTGTGTGTCCTGTAACTGGAGTTTCCGCCACACTTCGCTATTAATGCTTTGTGTGGAGGCACCATATCTCTGCCGCTACAATGAGTAATTATTATAGACGCACATGCACAAAATCATCAGGTAGAATAAAAGTGGAACATGCCGAACAAACTGACAGCTTACTCCGTAGCCAAATAGCTGTCGACAACAATGCGTCCTTCACAGGAAAGAAAGGAACTCTTTAATTGTAGTACAATAAGCGTTTGATTACGCTAACCTAGAATCCACAGTCACAGCAACACGCTGTTGTTTGTGTGTTTTGTATGTATTACATTGAATCGGAAGACCGACTCCTTTCTGTTCCTGTGCTGTATGTGTTGCGTGCTACAGGAGCAGGTCCCTGAAGACTCCAGCCAACATGTTCATCATTAACCTGGCCATCACTGATCTCCTGATGTGTCTCACCCAGGCACCTATTTTCTTCACTACCTCTATGCACAAAAGATGGATCTTTGGAGAGAAAGGTACTCCACTACTGCCTCTCAAACATATCTTGGAGGCCAGTTCCTTTTCAATGTGACATTTGTTATGAAAATCAATTACAGAAACAATGTAGAAATGGTGGACGCGTAAAGAAATAGCCTCCAGGGTTCAACTGAATCCTAGATAATTTCCTACAATTGAGTAGAAGTAGGAATGAAGGAATTGTCCAAGACTGAGATAAGAGCTTTTTTCTTTGAAGGTTAGTTGATAATAGGGATTTGAAAGAAGGAGAAATGCATGAAAGTTGATAAGATGCTTTATTACTGTAAATCATAAAACCGTGTTTCTTTCCAGACCTTTTTACCTAACACATTAATAACTCATGACAGGCTAGATGTAAACAGCCCCATGGTCAAATGCACTGAGACAAAATGGACCAGATATGGGTGGGATATTTCATAAAATTTCATTTATTCATTTATACCAGAAAATCAAGCAGAGACCAAGGTAAAAATAAAAACATACAAACATAAAATTACATTTAAAACACACATGAATTAAGAAAAGCAATCACAGTTAACTATAAAAAGGTAATTTATCAAACATTAAAACATTCTTTATGAGCTTAAAGCTAGTTTTCAAGGCATTCCATGATTGGGATCTGAAACATCCAAAAGCTGTTCTTCCTAACTGTTTATGCGTCTGCAGTATGTCAAGGACTTGCCGGTCTTGATAGCGTTTGATAACTGAAGGTTTTCTGGTTTATTTTTGAGGTAATATAATATGGAGGTTTCTGCATATACCAACCTTCTGGATGTCAGGTATAGTCCCAGCCAAGTGAAATGTATGAAAGACAATTTGACAAAATGTAATGCTGCATGACAGACTGCAAGTGGTTGCAATACAGACACTGATTTAGGCATATATTGTAGATCACCGGAACCATGCACTGACTTAGACATGGCCTGTAAAAATACTTTGTGCTGAGATGACATATTCTATTAAACATTATTTTACAGTTCCCTGTGTCTCTCCCCATTTCAACAGTCTAAATGTATTGTATTACTTGCAATTTCTTAATTTTAAGGTGAAAAGAGAGAAGATTCTTCCCACACCTTGAGGTAATTAGGGTATTTGTGTATTTTTTGTACACTTCTTTACCCAGTGTGCAATAACATGCAAAGTGAAATAATCACAGGGGGAATTCTGGAACCCTTTTATGGTTATTGATTGATTAATACTATTATTTTTCAGTGATGTGAGTGGAAGTTATGCTTTTTATAGCATTGTTGAATTAATGTGCTACAATATGGCTTTGTGTATGTTTCACTTCATGTGAGTCTGGGGTGTGGCCCTATGGTGTGAGTTTGGAGAACTGTGTTTGTAGATTTTAGAAAATTGTAAGAAATCAGCCGTTTCGTATAGTGGTTGAAATAATGATCACGTACCCGGTCGTCAAGGGAGAGAGTAATTCAATTATTTATTGCAGTATTTGATAGTCTATTGTTCATGATGTTACAAATACTCAGTCTTACAAACTCAAGCTCATCTCACTCTATCTCAAAGAGACTTCCGGTTGTCCTCTACTTATAGACATTGCAGGACAGAATTACATGTAAGCCCATTGGCTACATACTGTCACGCTTTGGATGAACGTGACTTCCTGTGTACAGATAAACAGATGTTCTTTTATTTTCTAAACATAAACAAGCATACATTCATACATTTAAACAAAATGTAATACACATTTAGTATATGTGTTTAAGTACAGCAGGAAAGCAGGCAGTCTCTCGGTCAGAGTAAGCGAAAAGTAAGTGAATGTGTATAAATAAAACCCCTGAGCTTGCAGGGTGAAAAATCGGTTGTCCTGAGACTTTAGCAAATCAGTTAACCTTAATTGCCCCCAGGTCATTACTGTGATTAAGAATGCGTTCTCAGTCATACTTACCCGCTAAAATCAGGGTTAAAAAAAAAGAAACAAGTGCAAACATGCCAACTTATGTTTGTCACCAAAATGTACACACGGGAGGTAGAGATTGAGTTTGTGTACTGGCTGGGTCCTGTTGAGCAACACTGAATTTATGGGATTACAGATTGGACAAGATAGTAAATAGAAAATAGAAGATAGAAAATAGTAGAAAATCTGACAAATCTGCTTCTTCATTGATTTTCAAGATTAGTAATAGCTTCAGATTAATTTGCTCAGTTATTATAACCAGAACTGGAGCTGCAATGTGTGTTCCAAGTTCTGCTAACAGTAAACCCCATTTACCCCAATTAGTTAAGCTGCCTAATCTTCCCTGGCATCAGCAGATGTGACATACCCTATCACAAGGTGTAACACCACACCAGGTATGTAGACTTTGTTAAAATGGCTGACTGGTAAGGCTACATAAGAGCTTGTTAAATGATATCGCCATTACGGTTGTGCTCAGAAGTTTGCACACCCTTGGAGAATAGGTAATATACAGCTCCAGATAGGAAAGAAAATGTGCAGTGGTTTCTTAATTTTTTCCAGAGCTGTATGTACCATTTGTAAAGAAAACATGAATGAGCAGGCAAAATACATGTCTTTTATTTCTTATGGGATTCACATTGAACTGTAGGTTCAAAACATGGCAACAAAGAAAAAAAAGAACTGACCCCTGTTCAAAAGTCTGCATACTCTTAGTTCTTAATACTGTGTATTGCCCCCTTTATCATCAATGACAGGGTGCAGTCTTTTGTAAGAGTTGTCTATGAGGCCCTGAATTCTTGCAGGTGGTATAGCTGCCCATTCATCTTGCCATCAATTTTCACAAGATTCCCCGTGCCTTTAGAGCACCAACCCCCCAAAAAAAAAACATCAGTGAGCCACCACCTTGCTTCACAGTGGGGATGGTATTCTGGTCACTGTAGGCCTTGTTGACCCCTCACCAAACATAACTCTTACGGTTGTGACCATAAAGCTCTATTTTGGTCTTGTCACTCCAAATTGTGTGCCAGAAGCTGGGAGGCATGTCAAGGTGTTATTGGTCATATTGTAACCAGGCTTTTTTGTAGCAATGGCACAGTAAAGGGTTCTTTCTGGCAACTCGACCATGCAGCTCATTTTTGTTCAAGTATCGTTGTATTTTGCCCCATGAAACAACCACACCGTCTTTTTACAGGGCAGCCTGTATTTCTCCTGAGGTTACCTGTGGGTTTTTCTTTGAATCCCGAACAATTCTTCTGGCAGTTTTGGCTGAAATCTTTCTCGGTCTACCTGACCTTGACTTGGTATCAAGAGATCCCTGAATTTTCCACTTCTTAGTAAGTGATTGAACAGTACTGACTTGCATTTGCAAGGCTTTGGATATCTTTTATTATCCTTTTCCATCTTTATAAAGTTCCATTATCTTGTTATGCAGGTCTTTTGACAGTTATTTTCTGCACCCCATGCTCAGTGCATCTACGTGAGAGCTAACAAACTCATTGAATATTCATACACAGACACTAATCACAATTTAAAAAGCCACAGGTGTGGGCAATTCACTTTTAATTGCCATTTTCACCTGTGTGTGTCACCTTGTGTGTCTGTAACAGGGCCCAACATTCAAGGGTATGTAAACTTTTGATCAGGGTGATTTCTGTTATCATTAGGATTTATAAAGGAGCCAAACAACTATGTGATAATAAATGGCTTCATATGATCAATAACCTTCAAGAAAATAAGGATGATCTGTTTTTGCATGATCAGTCATATTTTCAAAATCATTGCCAGAATTTCACAATTTCTGCCAGGGTATTCAAACGTATGGTCACAACTGTATGTATGTTCCGACACCAAGGTTTTGTATGAGGTAAATGTTCAACAGTGCAGACTGGAAGTAGATGGGAGTCACAGCATGGTTAGTGTTGGCTGGGAATCTGGGAGAGATGGGCTCCATATTACACCATACCTCTCCCAGTCTCTCTGCAGGCTATCTTTCTGTTTGACCTGGTTGTGCGCTAATCAAGACCGTTGTTATGGAGTGGGCTGACACCAGCCACAGGAGGCATTACAAAACAAATCAACCGATGTCTCTCTTACCCCTCTCTCACCACTAGTTCTCCAAAAGAAATATCTCAATAACCATTAATGTCTCTCCTCCCTCAAATACCCTCAATGCTTTTGTCCCCTTTGTCTCAGTAATTAACGCTACTCTCTGTCTCTCCCTCTGTCTCCCTCTGTCTCCCTCTGTCTCTCTCTGTCTCCCTCTGTCTCTCTGTCCATCTCACTGCTTCCTCCAGCTTGTGAGATGTATGCATTCTGCGGGGCCCTGTTTGGCATCTGCTCTATGATCACTATGACGGTGATAGCAGTGGACCGCTACTTCGTCATCACCCGTCCGCTCTCCTCTATCGGAGTGCTTTCTAAAAAGCGGGCCCGGCTTATCCTCATGGCTGCCTGGGTCTACTCGCTCGGCTGGAGCCTGCCCCCTTTCTTTGGCTGGAGTATGTCCACCCGCTCGCACACGGATGCACTTTCAAAAGCACACGCACGGCCATACACACAGGTTTGAAATGATGTAGCCAGATTTAGGATGAAGTAGCCTGGTGTTGGGTGAGATAGCCAGGTTTAGGATGAGCTTGAAGCTGTCAGGGGGGTGTGTCAGTGCATGTATTAGAAAAATGAGAAAGACAGAGAGAGACCATGACTGAGACAGTTTGGGAGAGAAACAGTGAGAGAGAAAGAGAAAATAAAGTGGAGAGTGAGAGAAGACAGCGAGAGATGTTTGCCCTGGCTCTTGGACTTTGAACTCCACTCTTCGGTAGCTTAGTTTCAGAATAAGGATTTGGGTATTAGATCAGGTATGCTGAGCTGACCTGCCTGAAATCCCTCTGCAAGAAGAAAGTGAATGAAGCTGGATGGACACCATTGGCTTGAATGGGCCCCATAAGCCTAACATGGGCCAGGTCCTTCAGAATGACCCACTCTACATGACAGGGAAAATCTCTAACAAATAAAACATTGATCCAGCAGTTGTAAATTGACAGAACACTATTCTGTCTAACGGACAATGTGTTGGGATTTGAGGCTAACTCAGACGATGTGGAGGGTGGAAAGGAGAGCGGTAGCAGGTCTTAGTCTCCCTGGCTGGGGTCTGCTAGCAGTTTTGCCACCCTGAGAAATGGTTTCCCAGTCACAGCCCACGTGTCCTCCCTGACCCCACCAAGGGCACCTGTCTCCTCCCACACATCTGACAGGCCTGTCTCTGGCCAATCTTCTCTGATTACCACATCATTCCACACCAAAAGAGGAAATAATATCACAAACATGAAAGCCAACCTAAAACTCTAGCTGTTATACACATTTAGTCTTTGATCGTCCAGAGCATCTGGATTATCAGGAGCTCTCTGTTGATTCGAGCTTTGTTGCTGCTGTATCTTCCTATTTGTGTGAGCGTCCATACGTCTCACTCTGACTGACGGTTTTAGAGAGGCTTATCGGGAGGCTTGGATAATGCGTGATTGACACCTCGTAGATGACTTTGAAGTGGTCTTTAATCAGAAAAGTTCTGTTCATGTACCAACTCTCTCTGTATCTTTTGCCTCCTTTTCTCTGTTTCCCTCCCAGGTGCCTATGTTCCAGAGGGCCTGTTGACCTCCTGCACCTGGGACTATGTGACCTTCACCCCTTCAGTGCGTGCTTACACCATGCTTCTCTTCACGTTTGTCTTCTTCCTCCCACTCATTGTCATTATGTACTGCTACTTCTTCATCTTCAGAGCCATACGGACAACTGAAAGGTGATACCCCAGAGTTGAAGTAGAGACTTAAGCTTAGTGATGTTCAAAATGAAAGCACGCACACCGACTGAAAAGGCATTTCTCGTTTTTCGCGTTTCACATTCCTGCACACGCATCGTTTCTTTCTGCGTATGCCCGATCGTGTTTCACAGGGCTGTAACCAAGATTAATGGCACCGGAAACACCAGAGACTCCATCAAGAGTTTTCACCGGCTGAAGAACGAGTGGAAGACGGCTAAGGTCGCCCTGATTGTCATCCTCTTTTACGTCATCTCCTGGTCCCCCTACTCCGCTGTGGCCCTGACATCCTTTGCAGGGTGGGTGAATTCCACATGACAACTCCAATATTAACCAACTCCACATAATAACCATACATGCACCCACTTAACAAAGCACTTTGTCATATTTATTATCTTTTGCTGCAGCCACACATTCCAACCTTGACCATTCAGGTTTATGTATTGTATGATTCAGCCTTACTGACTAACAGTCTTCTCTCTCTGCTTTTTCCATGTCTAGGTACGCTGATTTTCTAACGCCCTACATGAACTCAGTGCCTGCAGTGATCGCCAAGGCTTCAGCCATTCACAACCCCATCATATACGCCATCACCCACCCCAAATACAGGTACAGTATTATAATCTTGCTGTCAAAAAAATGTGAGATTAAACCAGTTGGATTCTGTTGTTTTTATTGCTGCAATAGGGTTCAAGTCTGTTTATGCAACCTAATCCGATTTGGGAATTCCATTAAATAACCAAGTAAAATGTTTTTTTTGCTGAGCATTTTTTATATCAGTAATATTGTATGAAAGCATTCAATTCCATTCCATCCAAATTAATCAAATCTGTGCAGCAATGTCATTGTGACTGCCAGAGTCCAAACCGGGTATATTGCATGTCACGAGACTCTTAGCCCGCTTATCTTAATTACTGTAAGCTTATAGTGATGGATGTTGATGACCCCTGGCTAGTCCCTAGCAGCCTGGTTCTGTCCAATCAGACTGACTACGGCGCGGCCTTGTACAGGGTCCTGTGTAAGTCATTAGAGCACGGCGGTAGCAATGCCCATTGTCTGGTAAATAGCTTCAATGTAAACACACTGTGTATGGAACCTTCTGTGCCTTTGAGACGCTTGGTAAAATTAACTATTAAAGCAGTCGGTTCAGAGGCTAAGTTGGCCCCATTCATTTCTTCAGGACGGCCTTAGCCAAGTACATTCCGTGCCTGGGGGTGTTGCTGTGTGTACGTAGACGAGACCTGCGCTCCACCAACAGCAGCTTCACGTCCATCCGCCGCTCCACCGTCACCAGCCAGACGTCCGACATCAGCGACCGCTTACGCCGCACCAGCACCATTAAGTCCCGCCTCTCCTCTGCCTCTGACAGCGAATCGGTACGAATAACCATGTCTTGATGGACTGTATCTGTGTGTGTCTGTCTGTCCATCTGTCTCTGCTGTCTGTCTGTATTTCTTGTCTGCCTGTCTCTCTGTTTTCCTGGTTATATTTCTGTATTGTGTTTATGGGTTTCTTTTTGCCTGTCTTTGTTTCTGAATCTGTTAGTCTGTCTCTTGTTAATCTGTCTGTCTGATCTCTCGTTTCTGTCTGTCCTGGCGTTTACATAATGCCTTTCTTCCAGGGCTGGACAGACGTGGAGGCTGACCTGTCCAGTATGAGCTCCAGGCCGGCTAGCCGCCAGGTGTCCTGTGATATCAGCAAGGACATGGCTGAACTCCCAGCTCTCAAACCTTACAGCTCCTCCAGCTTTGTGTCCAAGATGAAGAGCCATGACTCAGGTGTCTTTGAGAAGGTAACAAACACATCAAGGCAAGATAACTTCACATTGGGGACCGAACAGTGTGAAGGCCTGTTTGACACAAATACAGGTCGATAACAGTCCACAGTTTTTTTCTTTTTTTTCACCCTACATGCATTTTTCTTTGCTAACATCAATATACATAAATGCCATCAACGGTATGCAACATTCAGTGCCTCTCCCTGAGCAGCACCAAACAGTAAAAAAAACCTGAAAGCATCTGCTGCAATCTGTCTTTGTTGTAATGCAATAAGGCTTGTTGGAGACTTAGGCAATAACTAAGAGCACATTTCCATCAGAAAGAATTCTTTGGTGTAATCTACCGCAAATCTATCAAACATTCTTTTGGCTTGGAACACACTCCACGGATGTGTGCTAGCCAATCACATGGCAACTTGAATGAATCTGGCACCTCATTACAGACAGTTTGGCTAGATGGATCCACAGCAAAAGAGGTCCTTACGGAGAGGAAGCTTTATGAGGGATTTGCAGTACCGTATAAGTCCAGTTGAATCATGACATACATTTGATGTGCATTCATCTTCAGGGTGTCTTTTACCGTTATTGTATAAAATGTTACCTGCTTATGTCAGTGTTTTACTGTGTGCAGTAAAAGATCCCCATTTTGTTAAGACAATGAGTGCATGTGATGTGAGACAAAAATATGGAAACATTATGTTGACTCTTATTGACCTCTAGTGTAATCAGGGAAAGAGGATTTTGTAATTTAAACTAAGGCATACTGTATCCCATAGCAGCTTAGAAATTGTCCTCTCTCCCATTCATATGCCTGATATTGCCCAAAATATAAAGTACTGGATGAGAATTATAAATGTTTTGATCATAGAGGATAGAAATGCTATGTTATATTGTCTAAATATTGAATTAGAATTCACTGTTCTTATTTAACTAAGGCCTTTAGTCAGTTATATCAATTTTAAAGGGTCACTTCACCCAGGGTTGGCTTGTATCATGTTTGAGAGATTTCTAGGTCAGTGAGATTTGTTTCACACAACTGGCCAGAAGGTGCACAGAAATAGGATTTGTGTGCTGAACAACACAATTTGTTATGTCAGAATGTGTATTGAACGACAACCAAGATCTGAAAAATATTAAATGTTATACTGATTGTACTACAATCAATTGATGTGTAATCGCAGATGTTCTTGATTGACAGAGTCATTGGATGTCTTTCAGTGATGTTCCTATCTACAGATATCTTGATACATTTGCAAGATGTCAGCATTATTCTTCTTTCAAAGACTAAAACTCTGAGATTGTACTTCCTGCTTTGGTCCAGTCCCTACCCCTCCCCTCTAAAACACATTTGCACATTTACTACAAATTTACCTCACCTCCGGACTAGACTCACCTCCTGTGGGTGGCTGCCTAGAACGGAAAACTAAAATAGTTCAAATAGACACAGGTGGTTAATAGGAAATTGGCACTGAAAAATATTCTTTCAATTCGTAGATGGGTGTTCATGTTATTGTTTGGTCACACGGCATAAACTGGATCAACCCATCCATAATATCCAGACAGTTTTCGTGTTTACTTGGGATATATATTCTAGCTATATAGTGGGTACAGTGGGAGAGAATATCTAGGCAAATGAAGGGCAAATGAGCAATTGCTTGTAATTAGTAAAGTCAAATGCAGAACATCAAGTGTTGGGTTCTTCGGCCCCTGGGCATTTGCCCAGTTGGCTCGTTCAGTAATCCATCCCTGCCAATGCATTACAAGTTTGAACACTTAAATGCATGACATTCTATTGTGTACACCTCAATTACAATGGTGTGATATATATTTCTTTGTAGCTTAGTTGCTAGAGGATGGCGCTTGCAATCCTAGTTATGGGTTCAAATCCCACTAGGGTCTAGTACACATTTATTTTATGTACTCACTACTGCATTGGAGATCAGCATTTGTTAAATGACTAAAATGAAAATTAATATGAATGAACCAACGCTCTTGCCATCATAATAAACTTTGACTTGTCATGACAGGAATACATTATTACACATTGTGGTGAAAGAGCAGTTGAAAGCTTACAAATGTTTGCCCTAGTACCTGAGTGGTACTGTGTTATTGCATACATTTTAAGATAGCAAAGTGGAACCATTACCCAAATTAATAGTAGTAAGAAGATAAAAAGCTAGAAGGAACACAAAACAAATCATAAACATTACAAGCTGTAGTTACCAATGACAACAGAGAGAGCTGTGAATATAGTCTTGATTCTAGGGTTTGCATTTACCTTTGGTGTCTTTAATTAATGTATGTCCACATGAAGGGTTAATGGACATGGTCAGAAACAATGCTCAGGTAGGCCGTGGCATTTAGTGCCAATTGGCACTAAGGGGCCTAAAGTGTGCCAGGAAAACATCCCCCACACAATTACACCACCACCAGCAGCCTGCACAGTGGTAACAAGGCATGTTTAAGCCAAATTCTGACTCTACCATCTGAATGTCTCAACAAAAATCGAGACGCATCAGACCAGGCAACATTCTTCCAGTCTTCAACTGTCCAATTTTGGTGAGCTTGTGCAAATTGTAGCCTCTTTTTCCTATTTGTAGTGGAGATGAGTGGTACCCGGTGGGGTCTTCTGCTGTTGTAGCCCATCCGCCTCAAGGTTGTGCGTGTTGTGGCTTCACAAATGCTTTGCTGCATACTTCGGTTGTAACGAGTGGTTATTTCAGTCAAAGTTGCTCTTCTATCAGCTTGAATCAGTCGGCCCATTCTCCTCTGACCTCTAGCATCAACAAGGCATTTTTGCCCACAGGACTGCCGCAAACTGGATGTTTTTCCCTTTTCACACCATTCTTTGTAAACCCTAGAAATGATTCTGCGTGAAAATCCCAGTAACTGAGCAGATTCTGAAATACTCAGACCGGCCCGTCTGGCACCAACAACCATGCCATGCTCAAAATTGCTTAAATCACCTTTCTTTCCCATTCTGACATTCAGGTTGGAGTTCAGGAGATTGTCTTGACCAGGACCACACCCCTAAATGCATTGAAGCAACTGCCATGTGATTGGTTGATTAGATAATTGCATTAATGAGAAATTGAACAGGTGTTCCTAATGATCCTTTAGGTGAGTGCATATATATAATAAAGGCTAGTTCAGAAAGTGTGATCATTTGCTTGTAAAAAAACTTAACGGAGATGCAGAAACATATTTATTCTCCCTGTTTTGTTCCATGACAGGGCTACAGACAGCAGAGTTGTCTATGGTGAAAATTTTGTCTGACACTCAATACCGGTTTGGAAGCAGAACCCATCCTTGAAACAAAATGTAGGCCTCGTACAAATGAGATTCTTTTCTGAGAAATCTAAAGGGACACCAAATATTTTTAAACCTAAATCAATGTAGCCTGCATGCCATGATTTCTAACTGCTGGAGATGCTCACTGTGAAACTAGCAGGCAGAATAAGGTTGCCAGGTTTCCAGAATCACAACCAATCAAAACCCACCCAAAAAACCTGAAAACTAGCCCCAAAAACACTAGTTTCTGCAGCAACGAAGGACGTGACACATTTATGATGACATGTCACTTGTTATTGAGCTCTAAAATAATTACGTTGGCGCTGCTCTCCTCTCACTCAGCTGCCTGCTAAGCAACTGCTGCCACAGCCTGGAGCGCTGTCCCCCCCCACAAACACACACACACACTGTTCAAGCTTACCCCCCCCCCCACTCTACAAGTCACTCACTCAGCAACAGCCTGCCTCAACATCCACAGGTTACAGTGAAAATAATTCAAAATTAACATTAAAAACCTATGCCATGGAGGCCATGATCCAATTTATATGTAGCCCAAAAACGTAAAACCAGTATTTCTACATGCAAAGTAGTTTACCAATTTAAGAGGAAAAAAAGGAAGTGGTAGTCCCATTGTTGGTTTGAGCTGGGCTGCATTACTAAAAAAAAGCTGCTGAAAAAATATACAAAACATAAACAAGCACCAACCCATTTTCTATTTCAACTCTGGTCAAATAGGGCAGCATGTCTTGAAAGCCTATGTCACCCAAAATGGTAACAATGCATTTAATAATCTTCTCTATTTTTCTGCTACATCATGTACTTTGGGACAATTTATCGGCCAAACATGGGAGAGCGGATATTCTTTAAGCTGCAGGAATATGCTTTTCAGGATGAGTTATTAAATCCTCTTTGTCCCGCAAGGTGACATTGACAGATGTTGGGAGATACTGTACTTCATGACTTTTCATGCCTAATTGTTGTGCCAATTTAAGGCCAAATATTTTATCAATGCTAAATTTGGTTTTCAGGTGACATAACACATAGTGATACTACAGTATGTCACTCATAATAGCCATAATGAACCTTTGAGTCCTGCATGTGTATTTTCAGAACTCTTATGATGTGAACGACATCTCCATGACAGACGTGGGACTCAGTTACCATGTCTTGCCTTCCACTGTAAGTACCTTTAATGAGCCAGCAGTGTTGATCAATTCCTTTTGTTTCCTTATTGACTATTGTGACTTTCCATTACAAATAGACAACAAAGCAGCATTGATGGCCTATCGAACCCTGGCTGCATTACTGTCTGCATTACTTAACAAATCTTCCTGTCTTCTCTCTGAAGTCCATCGAGGTGATAAAGCTGCCAGTCTCCATCATACGGTGGTCTCTGCAGTAGCTCTTTTTTTGCCTAAGTTCTGTTGAGTTTTGACAGATCCAAACTCATCGTTGTGCAGCCAGACCGGGTATAGTCATGAGGAAACTGCAGGCCTGCGAACGGCTCAGAGCTACTGTACAGGGCTAGACATGTGGCCACTTTAATTTGTATTCATTACTGAATGTGTCAGATTAGAAGAGCAGTGGCTGATTACAATGACTTGAGACAGACTTTCATACTAAACTGTGGAGACAAATGGAAATAGATCCAAATGCACATCCAATATTTGTCTTAAAGTACCAATCAATTGGGTGCAAAAATCAATAATTTGTCATTTAAAGTCCATTTTAGGTTCTCATCTCACCCTCTGTTTGACTTTGATAGGCAGCTGATTTGCCGGAATTCACCTTAACAAGAGGACTGATCAGCCGGATCCCCAGTATAGTCATCACCTCAGAAACCAGCCCATTCTTACCCGTCCTTAGGGCCGGTTCCCATGGTTCCTGTACCAGGCCAGTCAGTGACAGTGAAAGGGTTTTGAGTGTTGAGCAGGGGTCAACACTTCCTTCAAACTCCTCCAACAGTGACACCTCGACCGCTCTCATCTGATTTCCACTTCCCCCAGTATGTGTGGTGAGCAGTACTGTATATGATCATTTACAGTGTCCATGCAAAAACATGCAACTTATCTACAGATCAAGCTAACCCTCTTGTCAATGTTTTTTTTACTGAAACATTTTTGTTTTGGTTGCTTTGTGGTCCCAGACAATGTGTAGACCTGTGGTTTGTTAACTGAGCACTTTGAGTTGTCAGCCGTGACAGCATAGCTCACATCAGTATTTACCTTTTCTCCAGGAGTGGATGAGCTTTTATGGGTCAACTGAGAATAAACGTCAGTAGATTAGGTAAAGGTTAGAAAAGGTTAGGTTTAGGTATTAACATTAATATTACCTTTCACAACAAGGTTAGAGTCAACCTGGCTAAGCATTGTCACACAGCAGCTTCAAACCTGTTTTAAACTTTTCAAAAAAAATCTCCAAGCCCAAGTCTTTTCCTCTTAGATCTGCGAGAAGCAGGTGGCTGAAACAGATGAAACAGATCTGTTGTTTGTCATAATGGAGTCATGACAGGAAAAGTCAGAGCTGAGGTGAAGAAGGCTGAGGGATATCTTTGCTGGGAGTCACAGAGCGCTGCTGGTGTTTGATGGAAATGTCAGGCTGTCTAGGGTATTGATTGAGGTTCTTACTGTGGATCAAGGCTTTAGTAAACACAGATTTCATCACACAGGGCATAGGCTTTCAGGCTCATTGACTGTTAGGAAGTGTTGGATGTGTAGCACTATAAATACACAACTACATGTTTTTGTGCAAGACAGACTCCCTCTGGGGGCAATACAGTATTATTTTGCAGAAGTTACACATTGTAGCTATTTTTCCTGTGGACAAATTGTCAGATTTAGAAGTCATATTTGGCTTACAATATGTAGTTGTGTCCAGTACACTGTTAGATGTGATTGGTTCATGGGCAGCAGTTTAGTAGGTTAACAGAGATACCATGTAAACAAACTAATGTTGACAGGTGTTACTGTGTTTTTATGGAAGGAAATGGACTGGCAGTCTAAAGGAAGCATTGGTTGGGAGTCAGAGAATAATTGATAGCACATGTAATGAGTACAGAAGAGGTATTTATAAGTATACATGCTTTGTGCAGATATGTAGTGTCTGTTATCTTATGCATTATCATCTCCTTTTGGGATTATGCTTGTAATTAAGCTGTGTCTTTCTAAGACTTCTTTTTTTTTACCAGTTAGTATTAAATTAAAACATACCTAAAATATCCACACTAAGATGATCATACATATTTAATATCTCTTCCAATGGGGTCTTTCTTAATCTAAGTCATGGCAGAATCAGTACCGTAAAACAAATTATGGAGCGAAGTGATTCAAGGGCACAGTTCAAATAATGGAAAAGTAAAAACTCCTTGTGCATTTAAACTTCAAAATGATCTAAGAGAATGTTAAATCTGAAGAAACCCTTTCTAAGTTCTCCATTTTCAATTGATGACATTTTTTAATCAGTTATTTTATGTGTCTGCATATATACAGTATCTCACAAAAGTGAGTACACCCCTCACATTTTTGCAAATATTTCATTATATCTTTTCATGGGACAACACTGAGGAAATGACACTTTACTACAATGTAAAGTAGTGAGTGTAGAGCTTGTATAACAGTGTAAATTTGCTGTCCCCTCAAAATAACTTAACACACAGCCATTAACGTCTAAACCGCTGGCAACAAAGGTGAGTATATCCCTAAGAGAAAATGTCCAAATTGGGCCCATTTACCCATTTTCCCTCCCGGGTGTCATGTGACTCGTTATTGTTACAAGGTCTCAGGTGTGAATGGGGTGAGTGTGTTAAATTTGGTGTCTTCACTCTCACACTCCCTCATACTGGACACTGGAAGTTCAACATGGCATCTCATGGCAAAGATCTGAGGATCTGAAAAAAAGAATTGTTGCTCTACATAAAGATGGCCTAGGCAATAAGAAGATTGCCATGACCCTGAAACTGAGCTGCAGCACAGTGGCCAAGACCATACAGCAGTTTAAAAGGACAGGTTTGACTCAGAACAGGCCTCGCCATGGTCGACCAAAGAAGTTAAGTGCTCAGCGTCATATCCGGAGATTGTCGTAGACGTATGAGTGCTGCCAGCATTGCTGCAGAGGTTGAAGGGGTGGGGGGGCCCCCTGTCAGTGCTCAGACCAAACGCCGCACACTGCATCAAATTGGTCTGCATGGCTGTGGTCCCAGTAGAAAGCCTCTTCTGAAGATGATGCACAAGAAAGCCAGCAAACAGTTTGCTGAACACAAGCAGACTAAGGACATGGATTATTGGACCAAGATAAACTTATTTGGTTCAGATGGTGTCAAGTGTGTGTGGCGGCAACCAGGTGAGGAGTACAAAGACAAGTGTGTCTTGCATACAGTCAAGCATGGTGGAGGGAGTGTCATGGTCTGGGGCTGCATGAGAGCTGCCGACACTGGGGAGCTACAGTTCATTGAGGGAACCATGAATGCCAACATGTACTGTGACATACTGAAGCAGAGCATGATCCCCTCCCTTCGGAGACTGGGCCACAGGGCAGTATTCCAACATGATAACGACCCCAAACACACCTCCAAGACGACCACTGCCTTGCTAAAGAAGCTGAGGGAAAAGGTGATGAACTGGCCAAGCATGTCTCCAGACCTAAATCCTATTGAGCATCTGCGGGGCATCCTCAAACGGAAGGTGAAGGAGCGCAAGGTCTCTAACATCCACCAGCTCTGTGATGTCGTCATGGAGGAGTGGAAGAGGACTCCAGTGGCAACCTGTGAAGCTCTGGTGAACTCCATGCCCAAGAGGGTTCAGGCAGTGCTGGAAAATAATGGTGGCCATACAAAATATTGACCCTTTGGCCCAATTTGTACATTTTCACTTAGGGGTGTACTCAGTTTTGTTGCCAGCGGTTTAGACATTAATGGCTGTGTGTTGTGTTATTATACAAGCTGTACACTCACTACTTTACATTTCTTCAGTGTTGTCACATGATAAGATAAAATCAAATATTTACAAAAATGTGAGGGGTGTACTCACTTTTGTGAGATACTGTATGTTGCACCGCTTTAATTTAATGAATCATTTTAAATCTGTTGAAAGTGTCCATAAAGTCAATGTGAATGTGTTGTAGAATGTGCATCTGATGTCCCCATGCTACGGGTGACAAAAAGGGATATTTTTGTTGATTGTACCTTAGCTGTTGAAAAGCTAACCAAAACATGGGTGACTACAGAGTTTCAATACCAGTCATTTTAATATTACTTAGGGCAAAGTATCAAGGTCTGATACTCAAAATATTGATCAAATATGGCAACATGGATTTGTTTTTCAAATATGAAATAATGGAATGCAAAGAGGAAAAAACCCTGATCATTAAGCTGTCAATTTCAATAGGACTACTACCCTTTTACACAGCACTCTCATTGAAATCATAACACACACACAGCAAATACATCTAAACATGTGGGCACAATCAGAATGTGCAAAAGATCAGGTAAAAGGATGCATGTTAGTGCCAGGTACTGTATGAACAATGGTATTGTGTCATTGAGTGGCCAGAGAGATTTTAGTGTTTACAATTAGTACCAGATGGAGAGGGACTGAAAGGTGGATTCAATGCATTCCCAATGATGAGAGCTCATTTCTTCATCCATTCTTAATACCACAGACATGAAAGTATTTCTAAAATGAATTCAATAACAGTATGTTTGCCAAAGAAATGTTATTCAGTCTGTATTCAATTGTAATAGATTGTTGTTCTGTAATAGTGGTGTTGAACTATAAAGCAGGTGTTTCTTAATACATTTGTTCATCTGTATTTGCATTGTTGAAAGGCATATTGTGGCAAGTTATAATGTTTGGAAATATATGTATATTTAAATTATTGTAATAAAACATGTCACTTGTAATACATCCAGTGTTGTTATACTTTATTTTTCTTATTGTGAACTATATCTAACGTTGCAGTATGTGGCTTTTGTGTAATGTGTTTGACATCATTTCTGCCACTTCTGACTACTTAGCCATCTCCCTTCTATGAGACGGCAGCTACAGCTAAGCCCAAACAAAAATCTTCTCTCTCCTGGCACCCAAATGGGGGAGCCAGCTCCCAACAGACAGAGTCCCTACCCTGTTTCAGAAAACTTCTGAAACCCTCACTAAAATATCAAAAGTAACTCCAGAGCACCCCCGCAAGGAGCATTTTAGTGAGTGCGGGACTTTGTAACTCGAAACAAAGACATATGTTTACTACAAATATTTGTGGTGTCATCACATTTGAGTTTTTTTCAGCCTCTGTCCCTCTACATCACTGAGTTACCTCCCTGAAGGTTCCACAGTTCTAAGGAGGCTATTGTTGGACGGACACACACACTTCCTGTACATGCAACCGCGAACTGGTACCCATAGAGGCCTTCCCAGAAACCTCTGAGCTCCTGAGCTAGGGTGGTTGGTGGGTGGGAGTAATGAAATGTCAGATTGAGGACTACAGTAATTGGACATTTTGGACTGAAGAATCAAGGACATCAGGTGACATCTCTGTGTGCCCTGTTTGATAAGGTTACAGGAAGTAAGCAAAAAAGAAGAAATAGGCAATTATTCACCGAACACAGATATTGTTCTGAAAAACTAATTATGTTCTCTAATTTATTAGACCTGTCATTTCACACACATTTTGAGCCTTCTTAGACATTTTTAAAGGTCAAGCAGTGTCCTTTCAGACAGATTCAAGTTTGTATATTTTATCTGTTTCACACCTACAGTGGGGAGAACATGTATTTGATACACTGCCGATTTTGCAGGTTTTCCTACTTACAAAGCATGTAGAGGTCTGTAATTTTTATCATAGGTACTCTTCAACTGTGAGAGACGTAATCTAAAACAAAAATCCAGAAAATCACATTGTATGATTTTTAAATAAATAATTTGCATTAATTAATTCTAGACTCAGAAATACCTCAAAGCAGGTATTTCTGAATCTGGAAACTAGACAGTATCAGAGACTCAATACACAAAAACATCGTTTTTTTCATTATTTCAGCACCAATGGAAATCCAAGATTTAAGGTTATCAAATTCCTTAATTACAGCATTTTTTTTTTTTTATGTTTTTACAGCTTTTATAACGAGGTGGAAAAATACTGTGGTACTGAGACCTAATTCCCTCGTTTATTTCCTGGTTGATAAAATTCGGCACAGCTCATAAAATTCTTTACAAAAACGTAATATTTCAGGAAATCACTGTGACATCTAAAATGCATTTTTACATTTTCAAATATCCAAAAAGAACAATTGTACAGTTGTTCTATGCTTGTCAACCAAAAGTAAAATAATATCTTCATATAAACCGTTGGTGTTTTAAGCTAACTTGCACAAGGTGGGAGAACAAATACAGCCATTGTTAGCAATTGTTCGTTGACCACACAGTTGCTATATACACACAGACACAGTAACAGAGTGACAATTTTAGCACACATACTCAGGGATTGTCAGTATTGCTCGTTATTCGTTATTTACATAATTACCGTGTATCATCGGACATACAAGTATATAAAGGAAGACTGTCGCTTTAATAAGTCCACTTTAATGAAAATCCCCCGTCCCCCAATCTCCTGGGCGCTGACGTAGCTCAGGCTCTCTGGAATCGAATAAAGACTGCCCCGAATGACAAAAATTGGTTCCTCGCAGCGACACGGAAGACGGAGAGAAGATCCGCAAATAACAACGGCAGGTAGTAGCCTATAGCCGTCAGCTTGTTTAGAGTGCTTACCGTGAGCAATGAACTGACTGGAAAATGAAGCAGTTGTAGCTCCTAACAATAATCCTTGTTGGTCGCCATTGGATGCAACAGGTTCACTGCAAGGGACCTGTTTGTTTGTCACAACAGCCATGAACCTGCACTTGCTCTCGTTTTGCATTGCAAGAGATTTAACTAAAAATCCCCTTCATTTATCAGGGAATCGTTTACATAATGACACTGTCAAATGGGATTGGGATAGAGTCACCTGTAACTAGAATTGATTGATCATTTTCTCACCGCTGGGTGCGAGCGTTTACTGGACAACTACCTGTGTGCACGCAAACTTTATTAAATAACCTAGTTCTAAGGTTATCACATTTTGAATAAGAAAAATGTACTGGCAGTAAGGAATTTCATATTGTCTTTCTCCCTTTATTTGTTCAATCTGAAATCCCTTCACGATTTAGCCTGTATGTCTAGATATAACGTGGTATGCCTTGCATGTTTTGGATTAAAAAAATAAATATTATTGAGCTTATTAGTGCTTCACAGTTTATTTTAATATTTTTCAGCAACATAAAATCTAAAATGTATCTCTAGCTATAGGCAGAAAGGTTAAATTAATTGGACAAGTCTTTCCATTATTATTGAAAAAATAAATGTAACTTGACTATATGACTAAAGATTATAAGGGTTCACCAAGGCAGTAGTAATTGAATCCAGTCAAAGGAAGCAGATAGAAGTGCTTTCCTATGCCCAAATCAAAACATCTGTTCATCAGGTGAAAACAGTCCAGAGTTGCACTATTGGGAGAAGACTGACCTTCCTTGTTTGTTATGTATTTCAATCTGAGACGCCCACCAATAAATTGGTGAGGTTGTGCAAAAAAGGTAATAAGCCATTGGATAATATCTAACCAAGCAGATTTTCAAAGCCAGTGAGACATTTTCAGAATATCGTTCTGTCTCTGGCCCAGCCCATGTTTGTCGGGAGCCATTGTGTTAGGTTGTTTTTGCGACAGGGTTGTCCTTGGGGAGGTGTCCTGATCATGAGTGCTTTCAGAGAAGTAACTAATGTTTGTGGTCAATACATGCCTTTCGTTATCTGATGAAGCCATCTCATTTTGGATAACCTCACAGGCTGTCAAATGTCCGTCACTACTCAACTGATATGGGTTGCTATTACAAGACTGGATGAGAGGCACTGTAACATTTGTTTACAACAGCCTTATGGTTTTGCATACATCAGCTAATAGCTGTGTTCATTCTCAGCATGTCTTTATTTTAACTAATTGGATTATTATAGTCTTCTATCATAACCTGTCCCTTATTGTAGTTGACTAAATCTATATTGCATTCTAGCTAACAAAATACCTCAGACACTAAGGTCTTTATTATAAACTTAAGTACAACCCCGTTTCCAAAATGTTGTAAAATTGAAATATTAACAAAATGCAAAGATGTGCAAATCATTAAAACCCTATATTCAATAGAAAATAGTGCAAAGACAACATATCAAATGTTTCAACAGAATTTTTTTTATTGCTCCTTGAAAAATATATAACCACTTTGATGGCAGTGACACATTTCAGAAAAGCTGGGACAGAGGCAATGAAATACTGGATAAATTGTATAATACAAAAAAAGAACCTGATGGAACATCTCACAACTAATTTGGTTAATTGGCAACAGGTCAGCAACATGATTGGATATAAAAAGAGCATCCCAGAGAGGATGAGTCTTTCAGAAGTAAAGATGGGGAGGGTTTCACCACTCTGTGAAAGACTGCTCAGGCAAATAGTGTAACAATTTAAGAATAATGTTTTTCAATGTAAAATTGCAAAGAGTTTGGGGATCTAATCATCTATCGTACATAACATCATTAAAGAGTCAGAAATCTCTGTTTGCAAGGGATAAGGCCGTGATCTTCAGGCCCTCAGACAGCACTGCAATAAAAACAGACTTGATTGTGTAGTGGAAATCACTGCATGGGCTCACAAACACTTCTGAAAACCATTGTCTGTGAACACAGTTTGTCCATGCATCCACAAATGCAAGTTAAAACTCTACCATGCAAGGAAGAAACCATATTCAAACAAGATTCAGAAATGCTTCTGTGTTCTCTGGGCCTAACCTCATTTAGGATGGACAGAGGTAAAGTGCTGTCCTGTGATCGGTCAAATAAAAATTTGACGGGAATTATGGATGCCGTGTCCTCCAGACACAAAGGAAAGGGATAATCTGGCTTCTTACTAGCGCACAGTTCAAGAGCCAACATTTGTGATGGTATGGGGGTGTATTAGGGCACATGGCATGAGTAACTTTTGGGAAGTTAACTTCTGTGTAACTTCACATCTTTGAAGGCACCATTAATTCTGAACAATATATACAGGTTTTGGAGCCACATATGCTGCCATCCAGACAACAACTTTTTCAGGGAAGACCTTGCTTATTTCAGCAAGACAATGCCAAACTACATACTGCATGTATTACAACAGCATGGCTCCGTAGTAAAATAGTCTCGGTGCTAAACTGGCCTGCTTGCAGTCCAGACCTGTCACCCATTGAAAACATTTGGTGCATTATGAAACAATAAATATGACAAAGGAGACCCCGAAATGTTGAGCATCTGAATTCCTATATCAAGCAAGAATGGGAAAACTTTTTACTTTCAAAACTACAGCAATTTGTCTCCTCAAGTAGATTGTTTGTTAAAAGACATTAAATAAACATGCTCCTGTCCCATCTTTTTTGAAAAGGGTTGCTGGCATCAAATTTAAAATGGGCACATTTTTTCTAAAAACAATAAAACTTCTCTGGTTCAACATTAAATATAGGGATAAATAATTTGCACATCATTGCATTCTATTTTTATTTGCATTTTACGCAGCATCCTGACGTTTTTGGAAATGGGGTTGTAGATCATCTTTTTGATAACATTATACACATATTTAAGACAAGAGAGACATATTATAATTGTGTTTTATGCTTCACATTTGTGCTGCTCTTCAAGCAATGAGGAAGTAATAACTGGATAAAAAAATTCACAATTTGACTAATGTCATTGGTGTAGATAAAACTCTCAATTCAAGTGTAATTAACAAAGAACAAATAGTTGTGGTATGTACATGGGCAATATACTGCTGAGAACCTGAATACTGCCCTTGGCTGTGGTATTTTCAGATTTGTGTAGTGTGTGTCATGGTTTAAGTGTCGTCAAAGACATCAGACGGAATAACTTCCAGAGAGTTCTAGAGACACGGATGATGAGAGTATTGCTCAGAGCTTGTTGGGACCGGCAGGAATAGGCCGACTGGCAGTTGTTAACCACACTAAGTTCCAGGGAGGGCACCCGACACACTGTACCCCCCTAGGATGAACCCTTCTCAATGTGTTAGTCCTGGATCGTGTGTGTGAGAGATCCTAGGGGGGATACGGTGACAGTGGGTTTAATAACACTGGCATGTAGACACCAAGTCGGAACCCCTCGTTTTGATCCCACGATGACTCATGGCTATTTGGAGGACTTATAGACACGCCCCATCAGAATTCCGAATCCCCATCGTTGACTCCTGCTGAGGACAACCGTGAGCTGCACCTTAATCTCCCGTGGACAGATTCTTGTGAGCAAATTAAACGGTGGGAATCTGTCTAAGCAAAGTGATTCACAAGCGAGCAGCGGTAGTTATACTCTGGGTTTTTGTTTACGGACGGTTAGACAACATAGCCACAAAGTCAAAGTTGACTGTGGTGTAAATCTTCAGGTAAAGTGTTTAATCATTAACACGGACATAAGCGTAAGGGAGGGATGTACCCAATAGTTTTTCTTGCTAAGATCGGAGTTTGCTTCCTTTTTTTTCGCAGCTGTTGCTAACGGTGTTCCGCGGCGGTCAAGCACGAAATTACAAACTATATAACAGAGATTATATGCGTTAACACCAATAAACACACGCACAGACAGACACAGTCTGGCGTTTACTTATAGGTATAACTCCTGCAAAAAGGTCACCCTATTTCAGCAATTGGAAATGATGCTCCACTGTAGTCTGGTCCACTTATCCCTCCCAGACTCCCTGAAGAGTCCTTCAGTGGAGAGAATGACGGCTGAAAATGTCCAACGGTTTCTTTCATCGTCTGCACTCTTTCCAGCAAATTCTTCCATATACAAAGAGGTCTAAACTTAGTCTATGCCTCAGTTGGGTCTGTCAACCAAATTAGGCTGGGTCTGGGAGCAGGGAGTATGCCCTTAATGATTATCTCTTGTCCTGTGTTGTGTCAGTACCCTCACTCCAACACACTACACTCTGCCTGTTTTATTGTACCAGGCCATCGCCATGTGATCTAGCCTTTTACTTTCTCTTAAGTACACAGCGTGTAAGTCGTACTCCCATAGAAAATAATAGAGAAAAGTAGACAGCATGTATAGTTGAGCCCAGAGGGAGATTCACTGAGGCAATCTCCATTTGAAGAAGTAAGAAGAAAGGTCAAAGGCTCATCAGGAAAGGTCAGCCATTGAAGTTGGAAGTTTCACCCAGTTGACTTGATTCAAATGGTGGAAGATCTCTATAGTGCTGACCGTGCCTGAATGGCATTTTAGAGGTCTCTATGGGTATGGCCCAGTTGTCAATACTGTTTCTGAGTGCTGTTGTAAAGTTGCGAAGTCAGATGCAGCAGGTGGAGCTACCAGGACATTAATTAGATGTTTCCTCAAGCCACCACTAGCATTAGGTGTTAGGAGACAGTTTCAGGAAGACCCTAGTTCTGTTAGGGAGGTCTAGAAAAATCTGTTGGCCTAGGAAGGGGCTATATTAGCCCTGTGAGTCATGGCAGGCCTAATATACTGGGTGTCCCCTTGCATGCCATATAAGGGACCCCCCCCCCCCCCCCCCCCACACACACACACACACACACACACATACTCTCACACACAATACCACTCTGCAATGCTTTCTGCAGAGGGGTGGCTATTCTTAGGCTGTCACTTCAGCACATCTGAGCAGGCAAGACTTCTTTTCCTCTGACTCTCCACGCTTCCTCTTATTATTTCAACAGGTGTGAACCACGTCTTTGTTTATTGCTGCAGTGATTTGGTTTTTCATTTGTGTTCTGTCTCATTTATCACTTTGGAGATATTGCTTCTTTTTGAATCCACACGGTTATTTTAGGTTTTTTTTATCTTTTTTTCTGCTTTCAGAGGCTACGTAGGCTCCTGTCCCAGCCCCTTTGACGAAACAATTTTGACTTTGGAAGAAGAATAAACCAAACAAGAAATCAAATCTTCTGTAAGAATGAGCACCTACAACATTACTCTGAGTGGGCCAGCCCCATGGGGCTTCCGATTGCAAGGAGGCAAGGACTTCAACATGCCCCTGACCATCTCCAGGGTAAGCGCCTGATTTCATCCTTTTCAGAGTAAACACACCATTGTTCATTCACACATAATTCAACCCTTATCCTGTGAACCTTTACTTGAATTAAAACAGTCACAAAGCAAAAAAGTGGTTGTGGCTTGATTATCCCATGTTCTTTTCTGGGAGGGACAAATCTCTTGATATAATGTCAACTAAGAAGACAAATCAATCAATATTCTTAGAAGATGTGTTCGTAGAAGAAAGAGCGTAAAGAGGCTGAAATAATAGGATGTGTGTGAAGCCTGTGTTTCTTAATAAGTGCATCTTTATACGTGCATAACTCACTTGTAGATGACCTTTACAGTAAGTTAGGCCCGGCCCCTATGTATGTATGTGTGCGTGTGCATGTGTGTCTATCTGTGTGTGTGTGTGGCTCAGCTCAAGCTGAAGAAAGTTGGATGTGCTCCTCACTAAAATCATACAATGGCCTTCAGTCGCTCCTCCACAAAAGGCCTGAGGCCACAAAATCCTGTGGTTTTGTGGCTCTCCCATTATTGTTCCAAGGTGGCACAGAACAGAAGTCATGGACCAGTCTTTTTGCCGGACCGCGTAAGCGGAGCCGGCTAAGAAGACGAATGACTCTTACTGAGTGAGTGAGTGCTCAGCTACCTCTTGTTAAGTAGCGTAGCGGTTATAGAAGCGGACTTGTGAACTATAGGTCCCGAGCTCGTATCTCCTCACAGGCGAAGTGGAGTAAACATTATGAATTATTCCGTATAGATGAAAACGTCGCTGGCTTAAACTGAAAATGTATACGGTTATATTGCGACTGTTTCTGGCATGGAATAGTTCATCTTCAGTCCCGCTAACAATTGCTCAATTCTTATGTTTATTCCTAGGAAGTAGATACTGGTAAGCCTATTACTGGATAATAAGCTGTTAAAACGTCCAGTGGCAAAAGCAATTCAGTTCATAGAAGCAATTTGTGTTGGAGGTAAACTAAATAAGAAACTTAAGTCAGTTTAACACAATCCTCAATGGAGTCTAGTGACTGCTGAAACATGTAATGCCGTGGGGTAGTGGTTAAAGACAGTGCCTCTCATGTGGAAGACCTAAGCTCGAATCTATTGAGAGCATCAACGTTTATTAATTATTTCTTGTAGATTCCAGGATTCTGGAATGAAATGAAATAGCTTTGGCAGACTCGCTAGCAATTGCTCAATTCTTATGACTATTCCAGTAAGTTAGTAGATACCGGTAAACCTTATTACTGGCTAATACGCTGTTAAAACGAATGCAAATGCAATACATAGCCGCTATTTGTGGTGAAGGTGAACTTAGTAAGAAACGTTAGTCAGTTTAACTGTATCAATGTCATTCACCATGGCCAATTAACTATTATAAAAGCCAGTGGCGAAAGAGGCTCTGTTCATAGACACAAGAGGCTATACTGACACCCATTGAACATAGAGCTCTGTGGTGTAGTGGTTAATGATGCAGCCTTTCATGTGGGTGACCCGGGTTCAAAACTCAAGGTGGTGACTCTTTCTTTTGCAGGTCGGCTGAACTAGGCTTGTTTAGCCTGCCATGGGTTTTATTTTTTCACTTGGAATGGAATGTAACGATTCATAGCTACCATGTCTGATAAAGTCTGTGTGACTACTAAGAGCTTAGTAAAACGGAGCCCATAGACACAGTTTCTAGCGCATAGCCAACTTTGTAGGAGTTGTTTTGTGTCTTATGTCTGACTTAATTTGCATAAAAAGCTTCTGTTCTAATAATAGTTTTTTATTTTCATTTTTATAAGTTAATTATTTGTAAAACTGAGACCATTCACTATTATTTCTAGAGAAAATTTTGCCCTAACCTGTTAGTCACAGTGACAATGCACTTTCATTTGAGGTGCGTTCTACAGAAGAGAGGCAGACGTTTGCCAGAGATCAATAATACATTTATTATTATTTACTCAACCTATAATCCCTCCTGATCAAAGTTTCATATCAAGTTGCAAAAAGTGTATAATTGTGAAGTGGTTTAGCTGTAACCATTGGTAAAACCATTCTTTCTGATCTTCAGAAGGTTGTTAAGGGTTTGGGTCTATACGTGTGTCATGATTTGGTCTAGGTATACATGCGTAGTCCTAGCCTGAACTTTCTGTAACTCAGTAAACCTTTACTGGATTCCTGTGAGTGCGGGCCTTCAGTCTGTAGCCCAGGAGCACAAGGTCCAGTCAGTCAGCGCTCCAACAGGTGGGGGGAGACATCCGCCTGCCAAGGGCTGCTACTCATCTCTTCCCTCTAAAAATACTCTGTGTCCCACTGGTTGCTGATTGTTTGGGTGGTCTGTGACGGATGTCTTTTTATTTCAGAGATAGAGCGAGAGAGAATGTGTGTTGTGCAGCCTGCTGTGTGGATGATCAAGAGGGAGGTTAGGGGGATGGGGTTGGGGTTGGGAAATGTCAGATGAACGAGCTGCTGCTTGTGTCGCTCACAAGCAATATTCTGCTGGAATTTACACATATGGCTACTTTTGTGGTTCCAATGACCCAGCTATGTAAGAGCGGTAACTACATTAAACCCCAGACTTAGGGAGTGGGAAATAGGTCTGGTACTGTAGAATGGATTCTGGAGACAAAGATGTGTTCTATAAGATGTTCTGTGTGCAGGAGGTTGACATCTCAACTGAGAATGACATATCTGCTGGTACATCTGAAAATCATCATGATAACAGTAATGAATATGAAATGTCTGTCTTTCTGTGGTTCAGGCCCAAATGGCATTCAATCATGAGACCACAGAAGACTTTGGGGCTGTTAGTTATTCCTATTTGTTTTGCGTGCTTGGCTGGAGTGTGTTAGTTTGGCATAGGCATATTTCAGATTATACTGTATAGGCAAATGTATTTCCTAGATGGTATGAACCTAAAACTATACTACAGTATAATATCAAGCAGAAAAAATAGTTACCTCACAAATTGGGTTTGAAAGTTTTCCAGTCATTCTCCTTTAAAAAAGTGTTTTTGCGATTGTTACATTTCCTTGGTTATACACACTCTTTCATTGAGTGGAGAAGATTAATATTCACTTTCAGAAATAATTTAATGTCATGCAGCTGTCTCTGTCTCTTCCTCAAAAAACAGATTCATGTCAGGTTACTTGAAAGTGTGATTCACTAATAAATCCCCAAATCTTTATTGAGTGTTCTGAATGACATTTACTTTCAAACTAGACAGCCATTACAAACTACTGTGGCTTTTGTAAGATGCCTGAGGAAAATGTCAGCAAGGAGATCCACAAACCCGCAAACAACATGTCCCTAGCAAACCTCTGGAGGCTGGTGAGGATAACAGCACTGTATTGAGTTCCAAATGTATGGCAGCTGGTTGTTATATGGCCCTGCGTTGCCTTTTAGGACCCCATGGCTTGCAATGATTCATGCTATCGGGACATTTATCAGGATTTGGAAAAGTGATCTCATACTTTGGGCTTTACTTGAGCTTCTACTGCCCCCTTGTTTACCGTACACTAACATCAAATAATTAACAACCTTTTTTATAATTATATTATTTATTATTATATATTATTGTTATTTTGAATGACTATAGTTGCTTAGAAATGTTTTTATTTAACAAGTTATTTAATATTCTGTATCTAAAACATGGCACAATCTCAGCTTAAGCATCTGTTTTGTGGCCATGGCTTTCTGAACAGAGTAGGTAATAGGAAATAGAGTGGGTAACACATGTACAATCCCTTTGTCATCTTCACAAGTAGATAAATTCCGCAATGTAAAAAGTCTTGTTTGAAACCAATGTAAATGAGGCAAATTAAATGTAATCATGAAGGAATCCATGTGAACTATTGGATCTATTTTAGACTGTTAGCATTTATAAAGAATAGATAGACATGTGAAACAGTAACTATGCACCCTGGAAAGATGTCTCTGTTTTACATAATACTAAAAGATTCTACTTTTTCAATAATGTATTCATTGAAAATCTACAGAAGTGCATTTTCATTTTGTTAAAAGAAGTAAGTGCTCCCTTAGCTTCAATAACTTAAATAACTTGATTGGCTGAAATAACCATTTCTTGTTGTAACTATCACTCTCTTACATTGACTGGGTGGATTTTTTGCCCACTCTTCTTCACGGTACTGCTTCAGCTGTCATGTTCCAGGTCTTTTTTGCATGCACAGCCTGTTTCAAATCCCCTCAGATAATGTTGGTTGTTGATTCTTTTTGAGCCATTCTGTTGTAGCTTTGCTTTTGTGTTTTGCATCATTGTTTTGACCTACGTCGGCCTAAGACCTGAGTCGGCCTTGAGGCAGAAAATGCTTTAAGGTTTGTATGAGGTTCTTTTGTTCAAAGGCATTGTTTTGTTCTTGTCAAACGTCATAATTTAGTTTTTTTCTACCAGGTTTGGTCTAGGAAACGTCAGTCATGTCTAGATATAGTTTTTTTAAGAAGAGGCTTTTTCCTTTCTGACCACCCATGTAGGCCATGTTTGTGCTGTCTTTTTCTGATAGTTCATACAGACACAGTGACATTGATTGTGGCAAGAGAGGCCTTTGGGTCTGATGTTACCATGGGGTTGTTAAAGATTTCTGTCTATTAACTTTTTCCACATAAGGAAATACATTTCTGTTTATATTAATGGGATAAATGGTTACAGTGTTGTTACAATGTTTTTTGTCAATGTTTTGTATATGACATCTTTCCCTGTACTTACTTTTTCACAAGAAGTATAAACACATTTAAATAAAGTAATTATTATTCACACTCAAAATAAAACTGTGTAAACCCACAAACTTGAACGATCATAATAAACTATTTTCTCCTTTTATCAGGCCAATACTGCTACAGTTTGAGAACAGCAGTTTCACATAGTAATGACACATTTTTGATTTTATTATAAGATTGCATGGATATCAGGACAATCTCATGTCAAATAATTAAAAGAAATACCAGATGCTGTATAGTCTAAAATCCTTTCCAATGTGTTCTCCAATATTATATACCATCTAAAAAGGCTCAGTGTTGCTGTGGTTGCAACACAAGGGTGCTGGGGTATTACACAATACTTTCTTTGATATGTTGTATTATTCCAAAATAAAAAAATTTCAGCATACAGCACCTTTAGTAAACGTTGCCCATAATTGTTGATGTAACTGTAGCCCCAGAATATTGTTTTACAACTATCTTTTATCTGATCTGTAATATTTTAGTAAATTATGTTGATGGCTCAGTGATGTAATGTCAGTTTTCATGTCTGATGCATATTTAAAATGAGTTTTTTTTTTATTATAAAAACAACATTCACTGAACTCTTCCCTCCTTTATAGGAGTATGTTCTTCATGAGTCATGTTACTGAGGGTGACTGTCTCCACCTAAAATCTGTTTAATGCATAAAAATGTAGATATGATCCTGAACTGCATTATGTTTTTATTTAGTTTTATGAATTACATTTGTGTATGTGTTATGTTTTATGATATTTGCTGGGGCTATAGAAAGTCTACATAACCTTAAAGCCTTTCACCCTTTGCAGTGTCAACGCCTCAGATTGTAATGTATTTAAATGTATCCACATTATTATTATTGTGAGATTAAATTAAATATTAAAATACAAAACATATAATTGGTTATGCCTCCAGGCCCCTGATTTAATTCTTGGTGGAAGGACCTTTGGCAACTATTAGAGCACTAGCTTTGGCTGTGCTAAAAGGTGAACTTCTTTTTTTTCAGATTTTCCTCAAGCAGGTTTATTTTTTTGAATGTATTTATTTATTCAGTAGAAAAGCGAAACATTTTGTGATATTGTCTTGCAATATCGATTTTCTGAACAGGATACATTTGATTTCCAACTAAGAATATCTATAAAGAAACTGGATGTTACGAATTGTAGAAAATCTAATAGTTTAAAAGAAATCTATTGTTTTTCCACTTTTGCTTTACTAAAATGCGTAAACCTCTTTCTTGATATATACACAAACAAGAAAATATGGTTAAAAATGCATAAACAACTTTCTTGGTATATACACAAAACTAGAAAATATTGTTAAAAATGCATTAATTATAATTATAAAGTAAAGAAATCTCAAATGTTTGTAGTAAGTAGAAATTGCATAGGAAGTAGACAACATTTTCCCAACACATTTCAGCTGGTCAAACAGATTACCTAGAGAAGGATCAGCTTCCCAATCATCGCTCAGTCAGCACATTTATTCTGTTTGACTACCCTAGACAGTGGCCGAAGATGTTGAGTTCTGCTTTTCGGAATAGTATTTCTTTCAATTGTCCTGGTTATCTAACACGAGGGCTGGGTTGACAGTTTTAGTCAACACTTCCTGGCTCCGGTATGTTGTGGTGGTTATTCCTTATGGCATTCTGTCAGCCGGTGTGATTGAAATTGACAAGTGAACACAAATCGCCTTGAGTGGATACGAGGGCAAATATGGCTCTGAGTCATTGCCTCAGAAACTGAACCTTGTGTTTGGGATGCGACCCTGCTTGTTACAAGACAAATTTGACAAGAACCAGTTCATTCATTTAAAGTAACTGAATCCAGGCAGTGCTTTATCTCCATGTTAATATGACCATAGATATTACCAGTGTAGTTTGCCCTCCCCTCACTGCCTACATTACATTTTAAATGTACATTTGAAACTATAGCAGACGCTTTTCTACAGAGTGACCTACAGGAGAAATGTGGGTTATGTGCTTTGCTCAAGGGCGCTACATTGTTCCCTTTTTCGCCTGAGGGATTCAGTTTTCGGCCATGTGCTCAAACCAGTAGGTTGTCGGCTTGATGCAGTTTGTACCCATTGAATTTAGTGTGAGATTGGAATTCATTTGACTCCGTGCCATACATAAGGACTTCAAGTATAGTTTTATGGGTTGTGTCTTCCTCCTTTACCTCTAGCTATCCATAAAGCCCTCTGCAACTGTAACTGCAACTGTAAACCGTGTGTAAATGAATAGCGCAGGGCAGTGTGTACAGTAACTACTGTTAGACGGGGCCCATGTCAAGTACATCTCGCTACCAGAGTGGCTACATGGTTTTAATACACAGAGTATCCATATAGAAACCTTTGAGTGTAGCAGGCAGAAGATCGAGGTTCTGAGCTGTTAGTCTTGCAGGCCCCTGCATTCCACTACCCCCCCCCATCCACCCAGGCCTGTGGTATGAGCGCCGGCAGTGGGGGTTGCTGACAGGCAAGGCTGTTTTTAGCTGGTGGCTGAAGGTCAGCACTGCTCGGGCAGATTGGGAGGGCTATAGATACCAGCAGTGCAAACCCCTCTCTGGTACCTTCCTTCCCTGCTTCCATGGGCCCAGTGCAGGGATCCAGGAACCAAGTGGGAACTTAAAGCCTGGGGTTCCCAGTAACTCAGCCTCTTTTTACATTACCTTGGTGACAGCAGTGGGTCAGTGTCTTCTGAAACCTATGATTGCTGTGTTCCCGTGGGCTTATGGATAAGACTGAGAGCTGTTCTGTACTGCTCACCTGCGTAGAAACAGTTAGGCTTTTCCAGGGCCAACTCTCAGGCTGGTGGGTAATGCAGGGCGGGGTGTGTTTTAGGGACAGGGGGTATCAGGTCCCTGTGCATTCATTACAGGGTGTCAGATTCTTTTTCGTGGTTGTTAGCAGAAACTAACCCGTGGGGTTTATTCAAGCACCAAGTATTCAAGTATAAGACATTAGCAATGGTCATCAACACTTTTTGGAAGTTTAATAAACAATTAAAGGAAAATGAATGGGTGAAAATACTCCTTTTGGAATAGCTAAATATCATCAGTTGATTATGAATGGAGTTCGACATTTGAGTGGAAATAACATTTCAAATCCTTTTTTTATGCTAATATATTTCTGTTAGTTTATCAGGAATTGTTGGTGGTAGGTGCCTAGTTTTAACCTCATACAGACTGTGTGTATTTGCAAATGTTAATAAATGAATATAAAGGATAGGAATTGGAGGGCTAAGGTGGCCGGAGGCCTGACAGCAGTGCATCTGAACAGTAATGAAAAGGTTGCTAGATTGAATTTCCCAATCTTGCAAGGAGGGAAAAATCTGTGTTTCTGTCCCTAAGCAAGACATTTAACCCTAGTTCCTCAAAAATGATTTAGAAGTAATCCTAGTCTGTTACCACAATGAGAGCAGTGCAGCTTTTCCAAATAACCAGCTGCACACTGTAACCTAATTCTGATTAGAATTGTGATTGGCTGTCATATGGGCAACAATGTGAGATCAACATTTTAGAACAGTGTGTTTTTGGAGGAGCCTGGCCGTTTAAATGGGGTGATCAGGTGACTGAAGTGTACCTTTTTAAGTGACATTTTGTTTGGACTGTTGGTGGAATTGACGGCTAGGGGAATTCTTCTTAAATTGTCATTCACATCATGCTTTGTCCAGGCCTACATTTGTGTAAATTGGCTGGTACATTATTACTGTTAATTACTGTTGTAACTAAAACATGGTACAGCCTGGGTTTTTCTGGCAGTCTCAAATGAATTGCTTGGTTTTAGATTACACCTATACTTATGCATAATTAATGTTTGTGAGACCGGTCATATTATACAAACCCGATTCCAAAACTTATATATAATTCACAATAGAATATAGATAACATATAGAATGTTAAAAGTGACACATTTTGTAATGTCATGCCAAATATTGGCTCATTTTGGATTTCATGAGAGCTACACATTCCAAAAAAGTTGGGCCAGCCTGCAGTCCAGATCTTTCACCCATAGAAAACATTTGGCGCATCATAAAGAGGAAGGTGTGACAAAGAAGACCTAAGACAGTTGAGCAACTAGAAGCCTGTATTAGACAAGAATGGGACAACATTTCTATTCATAAACTTGAGCATTTGTCTCCTCAGTCCCCAGACGTTTGCAGTCTGTTATAAAAAGAAGAGGGGATGCCACACAATGGTAAACATGGCCTTGTCCCAACTTTTTTGAGATGTTGATGCCATGAAATTTAAAATCAACTTATTTTTCCCTTAAAGTTATACATTTTCTCAGTTTAAACATTTGATATGTCATCTATGTTGTATTCTGAATAAAATATTGAAATTTGAAACCTCCACATCATTGCATTCTCTTTTTATTCACAATTGTACAGTGTCCCAACTTTTTTGGAATCTGTATGTATATATACCGTATTGGTCCGAATATAAGAAGTTTTTTGCCCTGGAAATATGTCTGAAAACGTGGCCTCGTCTTATATTCAGCGTCTATACATATACTTGATGATGGATCCATGTTCTCATTCTGTTTACACCAAATTCTGACTCTACCATCTGAAGAAATTTGAAACCTCCACATCATTGCATTGTGTTTTTATTCACAATTGTACAGTGTCCCAACTTTTTTGGAATCGGGTTTGTACTTGTAGTGCTGGTTTTTGTCAATGGCTTTCATTTCAGTACTTCTAATATGTAAACACTGACACTGTATTAAAAATCATTTTGATTGAATTGTGCAAATCCTACACCCTTCAAAATAGCATTTCTATATATTTTTTGATGATGTTTTAATTCCCGTACTCTGCTTTCCATTAAGCTCATTTCAGCCATTACAAGGGTGAATTTGACAGGTCATCACATGGTTGCTATGTTAATGGGAAAAAATTTATGGAAACAGTTGCAAGAGTGAAATGAAAGGAATTAATCCACGGAAAAGTGGATTTTGTAACTTTCAAAGGAATTGGTACTCTGGTTGTCTGGTCATGCTCCTTGCTGTTTTATGGCTTGTGAAACTATATATATTTTTAAATGGTGTAAATTAACCCTAAATGGGTCCCAGACAAAATACATGTCCCATGTCATCAAATCAACTTACATTAAAAAACTGAAATTTAGTGGCTAACTGAGGTTTGATAGAGATTCTATTTATAGATAATGGACATAGACACAACATATTATACTTCCAGCCCAAAATGGGAGGTTTCAAAAATTTTATCAGCAAAATTCCCCAAATGCATCTTTAAGCTTGTACTAGAAAGAGAACTGGAGATTAACAGTTGGACACCGAATGAAATACTGCTTAAAACAGCAGATGCAGACCTTCCCACTTTATTAACCAGTTTTATTAATGAATGCAAAAAGCCTTTCATGTACTGTCAACTTAAATTATCTTGAGAAAAACTGGTTGGATTGTAATATGCATTATTAATGTTTAACATTCACACATGGGGTGCATATATATGTCCAATTCCAAACACAAATTAAACAAATCATAGGCTGTGATATGATTGTTGGACCTTCCTTCTTGTGCTGGCAGTCACTCTTTCCTTAGCTACTCCATTTCTGACTCTGTTGCTGCTCTTCTCATAGACCTCCATCTCTTTCCCGGGCTTTCTTTGCTGCGCTCACTTTGCCCATTACCCTCTTTCTTTCTCTATGCTCTCTTTTCCCACTTCTCTCCCATTCTTTCTCTCTCTCCTGCTCTCTTTTTCTCCCTCTCTCTTTCTCACCCTCTCTTTTCCTCTCATTGGCTCTCTCTCACCGTGTGGATTTTGCCTGGCCTATAGAACAGGTCCACCCTTTGTGTGTTGTGAGTACACAGGAGATTTGGGCCAGCATATCACCCAGCCATTCACCCAGATATCAATAGACCAGAGTTGGGGTTGTGGGTTAATACAGGTTTTTTGAGCCGGTTTGTAATCCACTCCTCGCCCTCTTAAACCCTTTGTCTCCTTTTCCTCCTGCTTTTGGCTTTATGGGACCAGTGAGAAACAAATGTTTCAATGCATTTGACAGGGTGAAATTCTACTGATTTATGAGAGAGTTTCACCATTGAAGTAACTGCATTTTATTTTCAAAAAACCAAACAGCCCGTTGTCTGTTTAACTCCAGCGACTGGTAGCAGTGTAATGACTGAGGCTTCGGGTTGCCATTACTGTTCGACATTCAAAGTTACGTGACGGTAATTTGTAGGGGGTCAATAGTAACTGGTTCAGTCCTGAATTATGGTAGATCAATTTTCATTTACAACATTTGTGACATTTTTGCATTTAGTTTTGGAGGAAAAAAGAAATATAACATTAGATTTTTATCTGAAAGACAACAAATCTCGGGAGACTGTACTTCCTGCCCGGTCCTTTCCCCTCCCCTGCAAAGTACTACAACATTGGCGCCTAACTGTTCTTGATAGCTATCTGCATGCCTGTATTAAATTAAGTTATTCTGGCTAGTTAATTAATATTTTGCAGTACAAACGGTGGCATCGTTCATGAAACTAATGACCAGATTTAGTGGAATGTTTCGAGAGCATGAATTTAATTGTGAAATTAAATTATAATAATAAGTTATTTCTACATTCTACATAAGGTTTTTTAATTATTTGTGTTTTTGCCAGCTGGGATAACCATGAAGGTAAAGCCTATCATATTCAAAACATTGTAATTACAGTTGCCTATTTTTAACCTGCTAGCTGACAGAACCGGTATTATCTTGTCAAATAGAAAATGTGAATCGGAGAAAGTTATTTCTACGGGTAAATCTATGTCAGTTAGGGCTGCAACAACGAATTGATAAAAATCGATAATACCAATAATAAAAATTGTTTGCAAAAAATTTCACTTTCAGTTATTTGGGTCTACACGAGACGCAGTAATAAAACATTTAGAAAGATGGCAGAGCCTGAGATGGGGAGGATACACTGAAGGGAAGTCACGTGCGACTAAAAATGTTAAAAGTTTGGGACTACTTTACGTTGAAGAATTAAATGAAAACAGTTATTTTGCAAAACAGAACTTTCATAGTACGGGAGGAGGAATGTAAATGCATGAGCAATTTAAGAGACCACAAGTTGCAGCCTTGATGACAGAAAATGGGGAGGGCTCATCAGGGTATGTTAATATAATACAAAACATGAATTTTTAAAAAATAAGATACTGCATTTAATCAACAGAATAATCGATTTATCAAATAGTTGTAAGTTGCAGCCCTGATGTCAGTTATTTTTATTCACATCCAAATTCACATAAAAAAATCATTACACACCTGCCATAATTTAAAGTGACTCTGATTAATCACAAATAAACAGAAAAATCTTGGAGGGGGAAAAATTAAAAATAAAACCTTACAATAACCTGGTTGCATAAGTGTGCACACCCTTTGTTGAAGTACCTTTTGATTTTATTACAGCACTCAGTCTTTTTGGGTAGGAGTCTATTAGCATGGCACATCTTGACGGGGCCTTATTTGCCCACTCTTCTTTGCAAAAGTGCTCCAAATGTTTTCAGGGGTGTGTAGAGCTTTTATATCCACTGGGTTTTGCATCAGCCAAATTAAACGCTAGAGCACTTCTGCATTTGCTTGAAAGTAATACAGCCTGACATGGATCAATCACATGGACATGATCAAAGGTGGTGTTTTAAGAAGTATATTTTTTTGTTTATATTTTTCTTTCATATTTTGTTAGGGAAGTGGTATCTACATTTGCTTTATAAATGACGTATACAGAGGATGTCAATTGTAGCATGAAATTCAAAGTTGCTCATTCTAGGTAGTGTTGTTGATATATTTTTATCCACCTATTAGATATCCAAATGTAAGATTTAAACAAAATGGTGTCATTATCATTATCGTATTATCTAATTTAGAGTTTCCCACTGGAGAGAAAGCACCAGGTCCTCTACAATCATATACAGTCATTTTAAGGTATTAACATCATTAGATAAAACTGAAGAACACATTATACTGCTAAAAACAAAATATATTTGAATGGCTTTCTTTGATTTTATTGTTTTTGTATCATATTAAATAATTTAATATAATAAAAATTGCATTTAAAATAGATGTCTCTAAATGCTAAAAATATGTCTGGACAATATTTTCCAGAAAGCATGCAAAAGCATGTGTTTTGCTGAGTAAGTGACTTTCATAGGTTTTTGTTAATTTATATGGAAATGTATTGTTTGTCATGTTTTGTAATGATTTTCACATGGTGCTAAAGTTAAATGACTGCATTTACTACCATAAGTCAAGAATGACCCAACTCTTTTATCCCAATCACTGACAGCAACTGTAATTGAGAAAATCAAATACTCTGTCTTCTTCACCAGTTGTAACTAAGTTAATTAGACTGACTGCTATCTACTAATTGTTTTACCCTAGCTACTGTTGTTAGGACAGGATGTATTGGGTTAAAAAGGAGTTATGGATGACAACTTAGCTTCGGCTGAAGGTGTGACCAGACCAGGGCTGCCTACAAGCCTCAGGAGAACATTTTGGCCAGGGAGAGAGCCTGATCCACAGCTGAGCTCCATGGAGATGGGTCAATGGGGCCTCTCTGTGAAGCGGTGCAGCTGGTGTGCCATTGCCCAAGCAGCTGGCCTCATGCCACCGGCCGTGGTGTCAGTGACTGCTGTGGTCACTGTAGCCTTTGCTTACACTTTATGTCAGAGACTCAGCATCAGCACTGTCTGCCAATTAAAGCTGACATGTGTGAAGGAAGTAGCCTATATAAAAGAAAGGCCTGTATCAGCCTAACAGGCAGTAGTTTCCTGATGAATGGCACTTACCTACTCTGACCCCAGTCTCAAGGGGCAGCTACTGAAAGTTCAGTAGCAGTTGTGTTGTGGTGACAGCAGGATCATTTAACAAGGTCAGTATTGGGCATAGAGCCCAGATGTTGGACCATGCCAGGCCCGATCCCCAGGGGGGAGACCTTGCATCCATCCAATCACTCAGACAGTGGGTCACAATGGACTGAAATAAGTGTCAGGGAGGCTTCTCCGGTTTGTCCCTGTGTGTTGTGGAAGTGTCGGGGTGACAGAGTGACTATTGGTTGATGACAAGCATGACATCTAATTTGACATTATATTTAGAAGGGCTTGATAAAAAGAGGATTGAACTGACACTGCTGTGGTGTGCCGCAACTGTGGTTCTCTCCTCTCTTCTGAGGCCCAGAATAGTATTTGATCTATTCCAGAGCTAGCACACCTGGTTCGACTTGGAATGTCAAGCCCTTTACTAGGTGAATCCAGTGAGCTAGTTCAGGGATGCTACCATTTTCTTTACAACTTCTGGGGGTCCCATGAAGAGACATTTTAGAATCTCTGACATTTGGATCTGTGTGTATCATTCATTTGAATCACAACAAGTGTAAAAGGTACAAGGTAAAAATAACTTCCCAGTGTTCACCAGTACCTGACTGTGTTCACCAGGTGAGGGAAGTTCCTAATTAAAATCTAAGTGTTACCCCTTTTTCTGGTGAGTTAGGTCTTTATTATGAACCACCTCAACACCTGATGAACTCAGCCAAGTACTTTTAATTTGTACCATTTTCAGTTCAGAAATATTTTATAGAAAAAAAAAATATTCGGACAGTAAATTGACAATTTAATGTTCTCTTAGTGAATTTGGTGATGGACGTTTACCCCTGTCCATAGAATATATTAATCAAAATGTATAGGTTTATTGCCCATCATACCTATTACAGTGATCAGGTTCTGACCACTAGATGGTGCAGTTTTTGCTGTTAGATGAAAATAGAGTGAACTTATATCTACATTGAAGACTTACAGTTTCTGAAATGTATTTGTTCAAATACATCAAAAAAAATAAAAATGTAATGACAACAAAAAAACGACATTAAAGACTACTCAGTCTTTCAGTAATTACCTTTTTTCAGTTAATCTTCTATTCAAGTGATGTTGTTGACCAGTGGCAGTATGTTAATGCTGCAAATTAGGCTTTTTTTTTGGCACTCTCTGATTTGCCAAGAAAATGTCCTTGCTGAAAAAAAATCTATGATTCCATCATACACAACATCCACCTTTCCAATTCAGTATTCACCATTACAGCAAACAAGAAAAGCAGACCTCATGAAGCTGGTTGAAAGGATGCAAAGTGTTCATTCTGTCATCAAGGATCTATATTATGAAAAGCATTTTGATCTGTTGAAAATATTTTTTGGTTACTTTATCTGTAATCTATTTTCCCGAAAATCGTACAAATAAAGAAATGCCCTTTATCCAAACTTTTGACTGGTACTGTATATCTCTGTCAATATCCTGGACTCTGTCATTGCCAATGACAGTCATCAGTGCATTTCCTCAGTATTAACATGACACAACACATAGAGGTTCCCACTAACTGGAGGTTTTCCTGAGCATGATCAACAAAGAAAAATCACTGTGTGATCTAGCAGTGCTGCTTATGAATTGGTGTGACAGTGTAAGAGAGAATGTGACATAAAGCTTTTGAGGACCTTTTGAAGGGCCTTTGAAAGTTGTTGTGTCTGTGACCACTTTGTAAAACATAATGTGCAACAGCCATGTCACTATTTCCACAGATTGTCATTGGTTTCTGTCTCTTCTACTCATGACTCTCCCACTAAGTACAGCAGCAGTAATTTATCAAAAGCTGGTAGGTATCATGGTGCAAGATGCCAGAAACCAGATACCACTGTATGATAGTACATAGTATGTATTGCAGATAGGCTTGTGGTAAGAGCATCTGACCAGTGAACAAAAGGCTGGGTGTTTTGTAAAATAACTTTGTGACAGCTGCTGAAATTGATTGATTGATTGAAAAGGTTACTAGATCGAATGCCTGAGCAGGCATGTAAAAAATTAAAATTGGTCCTTGAACTGAAATTGCTCCTGTAATCTGGAACAGGCATGTAAAAGGAAAATCTGTCCTTGAACTGGAATTGCTCCTGTAATCTGTCCTTGAACTGGAATTGCTCCTGTAATCTGTCCTTGAACAGTAATTAACCCTAATTGCTCCTGAAATTTGGTTTGGATATGAGTGTTTACTAAATTACTGAAATGTAAAATGCTACGTCACGTAACCAAATACACTGGTTATCCACAGACCACTAACCTTCTTTATCATCATGACAGTTACAGTGGGTTAGTGTGGAGAACAGAGGCGGGTGTTAATCAGAGGGGCCTACAACAATGTTGGTCTTAAAAGAATATTGCAAATTAAATGTATATTATTAAGTCATAATCTAAAATGTATTATTAACTATTATGAATTTAGTTGTTGTTGATTTGCTATGTAGTATTTAGTTTAGAGAATAATTATGTTGACATTGAAGTGATAAATATGGATTTGTTTTATGATTCCATAATATATTTTTAGGACCGATCAAACTGTGTCTGTGGGGGTCAGATCTTGCCGGCTAGTTAGCTGGCAGACAGCTAGCTTAAGGAGCAAACTAGCTGTGTTTACTTAAGCTAGCTTGTGTGGAAGACAGCTAGCTTAAGTAACGAGATAAGAACGGAGATATGTCTGCCACTCAGAAGACTGAAGAAAAGCAAGAAATGCATTATTTTTTTTATATGTGCCTTTGGCAAACGTATTTAGTGAAGTTCTTGCGCGTCAGCAGCACATTGACAGCAGCAGCAGCATGGCAGAGTCACGTGAGAAGTAGGGGCACTGGTGCTGCAGGTCCAACAGCAGGGATCCCTTGTAACTGTAGGTAAGAGTTGACGTAATCTTATAACAAGAATCTGTCCATAATGGTAGCTGAAACTTGCTTGAATTATTCAGAGAATGGTATTAGAAATCAGTGTTATCTGCCTATCTGCACCCTGGTGGGTATGCTGAGAATCAGACTGACACAGAGCAAATGAGAAATGTAAATGTAGTTTAGAAATGTAAAAATTAGATCCACAAGGAAGATTTGGCTGATTATATCACTGTATAGATAACACAAAATCGAGACAATTTTTTTAATAGAATTGGCTTTATTTTTATTTTTTTATTCATTTTCAAAGTCTACATCAAACATTTGCTTAGCAAGAGGGATTATTCCCCCTAAAAAAAAAAGAGAAAGAAAACGCCTTTCTTTGCAACTGTGAACTGCCAAATCTCTTTTCCAGCTCCCCTGTTGGTGTGTGTTAAGGTTTGTTAGCTATCTCAGCGGCCAGTGTCAGGCTGTCTGGCACGCGCCTAATGATAACTGACCTCCAACAGGGAGATATAGACCCATAGAGACCCATTCATGTTTTCACTAACAGAGGGAGAGTGGCACAGAGGGATGGAGGGAAGACAGGAGAGGGACAGAGATGGAGGGGTGGGGAGTGTGAGGAAGAGAGAAGGGAGTCAGGTAGATTAATAGAGAAGTGCAATGAAATGATCTATGGGGGGAGGGAGAGAGAGAGGGAGAGAGAGGGGGGAGAGAGAGGGGAAGAAGTAGGGTGTGCAGAAGGGATCAGAGATGGGGTTTTCATTTTCATGCTGGTGAAAGCTATTGATTCCCAAGAACATTAACTGAGGTAGAGATTTCATCATTTTGGAGGTGACTGTCTATGAAAGTTGTACAAATAAAGGAACACACTATATAAATTGTCTACAGAGATTTGAGAAATGTTGGGCTGAGGGCTAGGTATTGGCTTTTATATAAAACAGCTTGTCAACTCCCCAGCGAATTATTCCCTCAACATTTCTCAGTAGTAGTTTGCTTCTACTGCGCCCACCGCACTTATCGGAGCTAGCTACCCAGGAAGCAGTCAGTTGTGGGCCATATCAGTACATCACCAGCCAGTGTTGGTGCGTGTGGGCCAGAACTGTGTCAGATACTTAAGATAAGGGCAGTGTGAGTGCCAGATTTGGGCCGGGGACCTAGGTGTATATTGGGCCAGCAAAACACAATGGATGTGCCCCGCATCCTTTGTGTTTAGCTGGCCCAATATACACCTAGGTCCCCGGCCCAAATCTGCCTCACATACAGCCCTTATCTTGAGTATCTGGCACACTTCTAGCCCACATGCACCAACACTGGCTGGTGATGTACTGATATGGCCCACAACTGACTGCTACCTGGGTAATAATTTGCTTGACATTAATAAAACATAGTTCCTAGTTTGTTATTGTAATAAGGTTGGTCTAATGTACATTCATATTTTTACAAAAGGGGTCAGTGTATATTTTTGATAAGCTAATGCTGTGTTTCAAGGTGTTTGGGTAATGTGATTTCTAAATGGGAATGTGAAAAAACTGTGGTTACACAAGTTGGGCTAATAAACAAGATGGTGTCTGTTTTTGTTACTGAAATGGATAACTCTTTCACTGAATTAAGTTTCAACATATTGTGACTGAAAGAAAGGGGTGAGCGACATGTATGCGCATGAAATAATGAATAATTATTGAAGCATGTCTTTCTCTTCAACCAATTCACTTTCCTCACTTAGGCTAGGCTTATGGAAGTGCTTGTGGAACCTTGCTGTAAAGATGTTATTATGCAACCTTTTAAATAGTAATAATCTGTAAGCCACCCTGACTTTTAATATCCACCCGAGATTTAGTCAGTTCGATTTTCTGTGCTTTGTGAAGGTTTTATCACATCTGTCGCTTTTCATTCTTTTATTTTGAGTGGCAGAAGTGATTTTGATAAAATATGAAAAGTTATTAAGAAAGGTCAGGTGGTTGGAGCTGAAAGCACCCTTATTAATAGTAATGGGAGTGAAAAACACGGAGTAAAAGACCATGAGATGACATGCGTTAAGGGGGATATTTTGGGTGAGGGGTGTGTGATAAATGCTGCCAGGTGGTGTCAACTGGAGGTTTAAAGAAACCAGGGGGAGGCAGGCGCAAAAACTCTTGACGCTGTGTCGATAATGAGTGGCACGGAATCCCCGTCACCTCATCGTCCTTCTTACGTGTTTCCAAATTAGCTTTGTTATTATTTGAGGCATGAAATACCGCTGGCAAATTCATAACAACTAATGAACTGATCATCATGCTGTCGTAACAGCACAATGTAGTCAGCTGTCCAGGATTAGACATGGCCTGCACACTTGTGTAAACCAGGTTGCCTGGCTGGGATTGTGACAACGCTTTCCGCTCCTGAGAGACTTAAGCTGAGGCCTGCGTGTTGACAGCGCTCATAACATCAGTGATCGATTGAGTCCCGTCCTAATAATCGCCTCAGAGCCACAGGTATATTGTTATTTTATTCACGACAGGTGGGGGAGTGTAAAATAAGTAGTGAGTAGGTCCATCATTATGGCATCTACCTACTCCCACACACAACATAATGTCTCAAGTATATTTTGAATATCCCTAAATATCAATTTAGGCAAATTAGATACTCCCAGTCAGTAGGTTTTTTCATCACCATCGTAGGCCCTAGGCTATTAGTTTCTATTAAAATACTAAATAATTTAGACCATTTAGCTTTGATAAATATACTTGACATAAAGCAAGACATTCAGCTTTGATCACCTTCTACACATGTTTGTGTATGTATGGTTGGACTGTTTTTTTGTTTGTTTTGTGAGCACAGTGTCCATCGACTGGAGTAGTGCACTTGAATGTTAACCCATTATGCAGTCTCCATTGGTGAAGGGCATTGTGATTGAGGCTGACCTGTGTGTGTGTGTACTGACCCTTCACAGATCACCCCAGGGAGCAAGGCACAGCAGGGCAACCTGGTCCAGGGCGACGTCATTGTGGCCATCGACGGGGTCAGCACCGAGGGCATGACCCACCTAGAGGCCCAGAACAAGATCAAGTGTGCCAGCTTCAACCTGGCCCTCACCATGCAGAAGTACGTCATGCCCGCACGCAATGTGTCTTTGTACCCCTCTTCCTTTCTCCCCTCGCAGCTCTTTAATACTCTTTTAATTGAGGATCAGACCCGGAGATTAGGGGTTATTTTCAACAGGCACAGAGGGACGGGGACATTGTGGACTGACTCATATGCCTGTCTGGTATAACGAGCCCTGGAGCTTCGTTTAAATTAGAGATGTGACACCCGTCACCTGGTGACTGAGGACAGGCAATAGAAAACAGGATATTTTCACACCTGTTAATCTGGCTGAAATTAAAGAACCAAAGCTAGAATTTCTGCATTTTTATTGCAGAACAGGTCTATTATGATTAATTTATTAATCATTATAGATTAGCAAAGAAATTATGCTAAATATTGAGCTGTATGCTTTTTATTTACGATCATATTTTATACTATTACTCAGAGAAAGATTATGTTCAAGTAATACTTTTTGCCTTCAAATGGTTTGTATTGTTTTGGGTGCATACTTTATTCTTGCCTTATTTTACTCTGTCACACAGACAGCAAGGTTACAGCAGGTGAATGTCATGGCCTTCATTCTGTGTCCCATTGTCTTTTATTAATGGTAATCATGCTTTTAATCTGCTTCACTATGAGGCATGACTCCTTCTGAATCCCCACTGATCTACAGCAAACACAGTGATGTCTTCACACACACACCCACACACACACCTCCCAAGGTTGCAAAGACTGGATGAAGCATTTATCTGTGTTCATGTATTATGCGAAATGTTTCTATATCAAACCTTCAGCCTGTTACATGAGACAGCTGAATGTCTGAAGTGACAGGTCATGATGCTTTCTCTGGTTAATTGTTAGTGATGGGTCTTACTCCCCCTAGACATTTTCCCCTTCTACCACTTTGTCATTTTAACTTCTCGCTCTCTGACAGACATCAAATTCATTAATTTTATAACTGCAGTATCTGCATTGGCAAACTCCAATGAAGGCTGTGTTGGAACCAGGGTGACAGTTCCTTTTTTACCAACCTATTTTTTTAAATCCTGGTATTGATCGTGGACCAACCTTTATGCTGTGTTTAAGTGCTGTCTATGGCTGTTGGTAGTGTTGTTGATGTGACAAAACCCTTGAAAAGCCCATGCCCCTTATTAAAGACAGACTGGGCCTGTATGGGGAAAGGTCAAGCACTTTATTTCATCAGTGTACAGCATGTGACATTTACATTGGACACGTTCCCTCTGACTATTGTATAGTGTAGTAAAGCTAGAAATGTAGCAGGCTCTTTTGTAGCTAGCTGTTAACTACTCTTTTTTTCTAACTTTTAATGGTTTAAATTGGTTGAAAAACTCAAAGCTAAAGCATGTTAGGTCTCACTTCTTAATCCCCAATGAATTTTTATCTCTATTTGACCCCGGCTATTGGCTATTCATCTGTCAGTTTGTGTTCCATGTTGACTCTTGGGGAAGCCACATAAAAAAATTACTGCTTTGTACATTACATTTTACATACGTTTTCTTTTTTTTTTTTTTGCTCTTCGCACTAGTATGTGGTGATATTTCACCACTATTAGCATGAAAAACACAACAGTTCATGAATATATGCACATCATCTAGAAAGTTATACTTCACATTGAAATACCTTATTTTCATACAAAGTACATGCATAACCTTTGATAGATTTTTTTCTTTATAGATTTGATAGATTTTTATTGTTAGAATACATTTTACTATCACTCTTAACTGATCATCAGTGAAACATTTTGGTTTTTGCCTAGTATGTGCAGATTTCAAAATAATGAATCACCATGTGACCCCAGTGGGATTCAAACCACAACCTTGGTTTTGGTAGTGTGAACCACAAAGGACCATTGCATTCCCCATGTACAATACAACACTGTGTAAATACAGTGTAGGATATCTGTAGTAAATACCACAACTGGTAACGTATGACCATATATATTTGACAGGGTTCCCACTGGTCAGCAGATCAAGGCCTTGAATGTTAAAACATTTTACAGACATGGGTCATTGAAAGTGCTTGAATTTATATATTTGGTGTAAGAATAGAAATTGAAGAGACCACGTAGTCTGCCATCACTGTAATATAGCACAATTGAGAAGTGTTCACTCATTGAAGTCTATCTTTTTAATTGTTGTCTGTGAGCTTCTGTAAAGCCTGCTAGTTCTCATTATAAAAATGTTCAGTGTTGTAACCTGGCTTGGAATTTCATTTTAGGGTCAAGGCCATTTGTCCTTCAGTGTCTCAAACATTTGTAGGGCACAAAGGCCACATGCCAGGGCACAAAGGCCACTGAGTGAAATAGGAGGATTGGGAGCTTACAAATAAACAACTTGAATTGCTGATAAGAAAAAATCATGCATGACATACAAACATATATTATATACTTTTCTAATGTCATACTTTGAATAATAACTGTGTTTTATCCACATATAAAGTTCAATGATCATGTTTTAATCCTTGAAATTACATCTACTCCTCCCTCAAAATGTTTATAGATTCTGGAATTTTTCATTGTGTTTAATTTCAGAAGTTTTAGTTGAGAGCATTCACATGACGACAACCAAGTTAAGTAATGTTAAGGCTAGCCAGAAGGCTAACATTACCTCAGTTACTCATGTAAACCACGAAATATCCTTGAATTTGAGGGAATTGGGCCTGGAAAGTGTTGATAAAGCAGGCTTCTACCTGGCTTAACTTGATGCTGTATCATTGTAATATCATTGGCCAATGAGCAACTGTCCATGTGCCAGGATATCCCCCATATGTTTGCCACCATATCCGAAAATGTGTTGGTCCCTTCTTGGGGCCTACAATTCTGAGGCTTCACACCTCATTGAGTGCCTCAATATAATTGAGTGCGATAATGTTAAGGGCCATTATTCAAAGGAGGTTCATGAATGGTTTTGGGCCAATCCCCGTTCCTGACCCTAAACCTGCCCCCATGATCTCTTTTTCCCCATGAAGGTTGAAGGTCTTCGATCGCCATCCCCATGAGCATGTCACCTTCAGCCCATAGATATGCCATTTCACGACAGCGCTGGTGACCAATGTCAAGTTTGGATTTGCCATGCCAAAAGATTTTTCCCACTGTGCATGAAAAATCTAGATATACATTGTGGCTTGGACAAGATCATGGTAAAATGCCTAAGACAGAATTGACACAAAAACCACAGCATACTAATGATAATAAAAGGGACAAAAATATCTGTCAAGGACATTCACAGTGGACAGGAAAAGGAAAACCGGTGAGTCATGTAAAATTCGAACTCCCAGTCAACAGCTGCCTACTGGGGCAGGTGTCTTAGTGAGGCTACTCTCAGTGTCTGTGATATAAACTCGGGCCATGTAGTTTGTCTCATGTCAAAGGAATGTGGTGATTCCTTGTTTAAGGTATAGGGTATATGCTATACATGACACTTAACCTTTTCTGTAAAAATTTTTTGCTGTCTACTAGTCTCCTTAGGTTTTTGCTGTGGTGCCTCTTTGTGGGACTATCACTATATGCACATGAATTCATCCTGAACCTATCCTATTAGAGCACATGCTGGACATTAAAATAGCATTTGTTTCTGTTTCAGTTTGGAAGGGGTTGATTAGGTGTCCCTCCCACCTCCTCAACTGCACCTGATCATGCTGTTAACCTTAACAGTTACGTGGCTATTGCATGTTGTGATGTAATGTTTGACAATGTATTGCATTGACAATATTGCAATATTATTATGCTGTGCCTGTACCAAAATGCTTGCGTTTTTCCTTCATAGCTTGTCCTCAAACTTATTTTTAATTTGGGAGCAAATTTTAAGATTGCTCGCTAAAGCTAGTTTAATTAAGAATCCAAATGTGAGTTTGCCTTTTTAATGTTCTCCAGATTATTAGCTAAGATCCAAGCCAAACTTTGGTCTTTATCTTTCTCATTTTAAGTTAAACACAGCTAGTTCAGCTGGGGAAACCGAGTTGGCATTGGCACAGCGATGAATCTTTTGACATTGGTATCTCTCCTAGCAATGTCTCCGGAATAATTTTTCAAATATGGCAGTCTCTGTTGTTATTTATAATATTACAGTGTTTATGATGTTGCTAAAATGCCAAGACATCGTATGTGTATTCTTGTGCATTGTTGCTCTGATAAATGGGTAATCGTGGCGTTTCCTGTCTGAACTTCTAGTTTTGTCATTTTAATTCTATTTTCAATTGAGCCATTATTTCCTAACGAGTGTCACAATTATGTTTTAATGCGTGTTTTTTCTATTGAGCATTTTATACTGTTATGGTTGGATGAAATTAGTAACCTACATGTGCAAATTAACATGGAATTTTATGATTTCTTTATTATCATTTAAACAGAAAACAAAAAGGAAAATGGCAGTTTAAATGTTAAGGAAATGGTTTTTGCATCCCTGGTTTTTGGCTTGGGAATGTGTTTTCCTCTGCGAATGTGTATTAGGAAAAACTTTGTGGTTGAGCAAGGAGTGTGATTAAAATCAGGACGGCTTGGCGAGATGCGATTGGAGGAAATCCCCAAAATGTAGGGGTGAAAATCTTTTTTTTTTTTTTTATATGTATATGTATTAAATTTAAGTATACCCAAGTGTAGTGATATAATATTGTGAGTTCCCTGCTGTTTCTATCCCTAGTACACAACCGCCCCAACCACTTGCTTCAAATCACCTTTGGATCATCTGGAGGTTTTCATAGTTGTTAAACTGAAGGGATCAGAAGCTACAGTTTGGATCGATGAAGTGTGGGTCTTCCTGCTGATTGGTTCGTACAAGAGTAGGCCCTCCCGTCCTCCCTCTGCAGAGCATTTCATCTCTTTCCTCTTCCTTAATCTTTTTTCTGTTGTTCCAAGAAACACTTTCTCTTTTTCATTTCTCCTGTCACTGAAGAAAAGATCAATAATTTGTAAAAATGAGTTGAAGATGGAGACGAAAAGCACTGGGATAATAGGAGAGTACTGGGATGACTCTGAACTGAATAACAGTGGATTTTTACCACCATATGAACATAACCTGCACAAGCCATCCCTGTAATCTTCAAGTGAGTGGGTCAGAAAACAACCCTAATCTCCACAGACCACTGGACGTAAGTCCAATAAATCTAGAGGTTTACCTGTAGTTCAGTTGGTCATAAGGGAAGTGAGCTAAACCCCACAAAGAAGCCGCTTCTCCTTTCTGCTCTGTTTGCATATTGTGGGAGATTAACAGCCGGGTTGGGTTACGCCAAATACCTTGTGGCCCATTGCTTCCATGCTCTGAGGTGTTGGAGTGTAAGGCTGAAGTAATGCCCAAAGGAATGTCTCATATCGTCTAAAACGTCAAGCGAGGGAACGTTGTGCCGGTGTTTCCAAGTGTCTTTTCATTATCACTTCGAAAACATGAGGCTTTGGAAAACATAAGAATGTGAAATTTAAAAAAATTACGTGTCTGTTACAAATAAGAAGAGGTCAAAATCCAAATAGCACATCTTGTCGTCTAAGGTTTTTTGTCCATTCCTAACCAAGTTAAGCAATGTTAAGAGAAATTGTGGAAATACAGATGTCTAATGGTTGTTGAGTGTTTAGATTTGTATTTAATTTAACTTAATGGTTGTCAAATGTGCTTTCACTGTTTGGATGTTTTTACTTTAAGAGTTTAAAGAGACACAAGCAACAAAATAAATTAATAATGTTTTCTTTAAGATCTCTGGGGGAGGGTGTTGATTAAAATTTGAAGGCAGGAAAATGGGAAAAAGATGTGTAACGGACGTGTAGACTTCCTCAAACGTGTAGACTTCCTCAAAGGCCAATCTTTGGTTAATTAGAACGTATGGAAAGTACACGTGGTCAATAGGTCATTGAAACCTTTTCTTTGTCTTCAGCTTGCGAACAACTGCAATTAAATGGTTTCTGCTTAGAATGGGAGAGTCATTTCCTTGACCAGCATGATGCTTCGTATGAATACTCTGCCACTGTTCGCCAGACCACTTCTGAAGGTCAGGGTCTAGAACTAGTGTGCTAGAAAAAGATGGGGTTAACATTCTTTTTCCTTCTGTTAGCATTGACGTGTTATTCTATGAATGAGACTTAAATTCATTGTTGGTTCAATAAACCTTGGTATTGCATACAGCATTGTGAATTGACTCCTTCACTTACTGAGCTTGGAGAATGTTCCTGACTCGTGTAACAGCCCCTGTTTTCTGCTGTCAGAATGCTTGGCTAAACACCATTAGTGATAAGGAGGGTACACACTTTGCATCTGAGTGGTCTTTGAAGGCCAGATTCAGCTTAGCTGTTGTGCCCATGTCCTTTAAAGGCCTGTCTTTCTGACCTTTGACCTCTTTTTGTGTAATGCGCTTCATGTTACACTTTTCATTCTCTGATCCAATTTTCCTCTTTCTCCAGTTGGTTCAAAATCATGAAGAAATCATGAAACCATTTCAATAGAGCACCTTCCTGGAACCTACCTACTATTTTATGTAGTCCTGGATACTTGGTTGTAAGTCACTGGTATAATTAGAATACTTCTAATGCATCTGTTTGAATTTTATTTTCTGCAGGTCAAAGCGCCCAGCTCATGTGCCCTCAGTCACCCCAAGTTTCGACTCTCCCATGCAACAGATCGCCCACCAGAAGGTAAACATGACAGCGCCTACACAGACATCACACACAACCAGCAACACTATCTTTAGTCTCACTTTCCTGACATATTCAGCACAACGAATGCTCGGGCTGATCCATTCAGTATCACGCTCTGTTTGGAGCCTTGGATACTGGCAAGTTACTCACTGCCCTCTAGTGGTGCACTGGTGATAATGCAGCCCCTACATCAAACAACTGTTCCTCAAGTTGATAGAGTGCAATTTGCTTTGTTCTCTCTGACCACCCCTCTATCTGTCTTGCCCCTTATCCACCTCACCCATGTCACTCCCGTTCTGAAGGGTCAAGCAACCCATATCAATGGAGGCCTCTCGGCCTGCAATATCTCCTCCATGCCACTAGAGGCGTCTGGCGAGACAAACTACTACTCAGGGTCGCCCATCAAGGGGCAGACGCCAAGCTCCGGTAGCAAGACGACCCAGACAAAGAAGACACCGTACAACACCCCCATTGGGCTGTACTCGGCTGAGGCCCTGCAAGAGATGGCCCAGCTTCAGGAGAGCTGCAGACGAAAGGGCTCTGTAGCAGGCCTCTCAGTGGGGTATGTAACCATGCAAAACAGGGCAGGGACTCCGCTAGTGACAGCCGCCCCAGTCAGGGGTAGCCAGGCCCTGTGAACCACATGGTTGAGAGGAGAAGCGAGGCAGAAGCTTTGGATGGAAGTTACCTTTAAGCTCAGGGTTTGAATCAAGCATAACCCCCTCCAAAACTTAACCTTCCACAATTTCGACCTTGACAAAACCTCCCCAACTCCTCTCAGTATCTGCTGCTCTGTTGACCGGCCCTCTTGGGGCAGAAGGATGGAAAGAGTCTCAGAACATTCAGATTTCAGTGTTTGTATCCTGAGCTAGGCTCTAGACAACCTGTACCCTGCCAGTTGGTTTAGGGACCCCCAATGGGGAATGTGCAATGCAGGCAGCACTGTCCGTGTAAAGGCCCATAACACACTGGCCGTGACGTACCTCCAGGTAATGCAAAGAGCCTCCAGGAGATTAGGTGTCCCCTCTGCCGAAATATTCATTCCGTGACCTCCCAGACAAGTCCAATATCTGAAGAGATCCACCCTACCAATCTGATGCATCACTGAAAGGAGAAATAGCATAACTTATAATAACAAATTCCACTAGGGTTTTCATGGTGATGACTATATCTGCCTTTGTGATGAACACAGCTAGCATTAGTCTGGTGTTAACAAATGTTCTCTTAATAAAATTGAAAGCAGCCACTGTGTCCTCATTAAAAGACCTCACACACGTCTCAGAGGAATGGGGTTCCCACAGTAATTGTGGGAGAGTGATAAGCTTACTGTCACTGTAATGACGGTTCTGTGCAAGCACCTGTTCTTCCCATCTCTTTAAAAGGCCATGGAATGACAGGGTTCAGGTTTCTCTATGCTGTGTGCTGCTTCCATTTCTAAACATACACTCTCTCCCCCAATATATATATATATATTACTTCTCTCTCTCTCCCCTCACAACCTGCGTCCCCATGGGGTCTATGAGAATGCCGATTGATGCTGGTTTTGATCTGTCAGAATTTCACTGTGTGGTGCCTCCATCACTTTCTAACCACTTCTATAAAACATACACTGTGTAAATATACAGTGCTTTCAGAACGTTTTTAGACCCCTTCACTTTCTCCACATTTTGTTGTGTTAGAGATTTGATATATAATTGATTACCCTGAAAAAAAATGTGCCTTCAATCTGAATGCAATTCCTCATAATGACAAAGCACAAATACCTGTTTAGAAATGTATTAATAAAAAAACGTAATATCACTTGTACATTAGTATTCAGACACTTTATTCAGTACTTTCTAGAAACACCTTTTGCAGCAATCCCAGCTGTGAATCAACTTCGGTATGCCACTACCAGCTTACAAACCTGGATTTTGGGAAGGTTCTCCCATTCTTTCTTGTAGACCCTCTCAAGCTATGTCAGATTGGATAGAGTGTTGGTGAACTGTTATCTTCAGGTCACCCCACAGATGTTCAATAGGGTTCAAGTCTAGGTTTTGGCTGGGCCACTAAAGGACATTCACACCAGTTGTCGTGCTGAAAGATTAATTTTCCCTCCAGTCTGAGGTCCTATGCACTCTGGACCAGCTTCTCTTCAAGGATCTCTCTGTGTTTTGCTCCATTCATCTTTTCCTCAATCCTTTTCAGTCTCCCAGTCCCTGCCGCTGAGAAGCATCCCCGTAGCACGAGGCTCCCAGCACCATGCTTCACTGTAGTGATGGTATTAGCCAGCTGATGAGTGGTACCTTGTTTGATTTTTAATCTTATCAGACCAGATTATATTTTCAGGCTGGATGTCATAATGCTTTTTACTCAGGTGTGGCTTCCGTTTAGCCACTTTACCATAAAGGCCTGAGTGATGGAGTGCTGAAGAGATGGCTGTCTTTCTGGCAGGTTCTCCCATTTCTTTGGACTTAATGGGTTGGTTTTTGCCCTGAAATGCAATGTAAAGTGTGGGAACATATATAGATAGGTTTGTGTCTTTAAATCATGTCCAGATAATTGAATTTGACACAGAAGAAGTCCAATCAACTCCCAGAGACATCTGAAGGAAGATTAAAGGGCATAGGAGGCTTCTGAGCTCAATTTGTCTTATGCCAAAAGGTCTGAATACTTATGTACATGAGACATTTACATTTTTCATGTTCAATAAATTGGAGCATATTTCTGAAAACATTGGTCTTTGAAGTAGAGTAGGTCCACAAACTCTTATTTGCAATAATCCACATTTGGAACAGCAACATGGATGCTGCTAACCATAGAAGCACATATAAAGTGGAAGATGTAACACTGTAGCTAGCTAGCCACACTTTCTGAATAAGTAAATAGCTAACAGGTTTTCACAATGCAGATGTCTCTTGCCTCAATTCCTGTCAAATACTGTTGTGCACAGCTGTTCAGAAGGAACAATTGCAAAAGAACATGATGATCTTCAAACTGATTTCCGATTATAGTCACTCTTATTTTGGCACACAAATTAAGCAAGTGGTTTATTTCAGAAGTGTTAGCTAGCAAACTTATGTTAGCAAAGTTGTTAGCATCTCTAGTGAATGTCTGTGGTTATCCATTCATGCTGTACATGGTTCCCGAAAGCGTTAGCCTATTTGACTTACCAACCTTGCACAGCACTGCTCAGTTGACATTAATTCATATGGCAATGATGTATGTGCACGCTGCAGGGATTGTTGGGATATTTATTGTGGAATGCCCACTTTTTTAGGAAGATTTGTGACAATTTACATTTACAAAATGTCATATTATAAAGAAAATATTGCCAAAGCTAGTCTCCCCAAATGTCTTTTTAATCTCTATGTACTCAATGTTGAAAGGTGAATCATGGTACACAAGCTTCAATAATCATATACTGAAGTATAAACGGAAACAAAGAGGAAACTGCCGTTCTCGCTAATGGCTTTTGTTGCATTGCGCGATTCTCACTTAACTCAGTCTACACCTTCACCTGTACCATTTTCTATTAATCTGTCTTCTCCTGTCCCACTCTATCATCTCTGCACAATCCTTGCCTTTCACACCACATAAGCGACCTCGCGGAGGTGGGTTTTAGAATGTTATTAATCACTGTCTCTCTTTTTTTTCTGCCGCTGCCTCAGGTTATTACCAACACTCCTGCCAAGTTAGTACCTCAACCTGGATGTGGTGTTGTAGCTTGTGCCCAAGTTATTGGGTGGTGCAGCTGCATGTTGCAGTAGTGTTAATGCTGTTGTTATCATGTCAGATGTGAGGTGGATGTGCATTGTTTTGGCTTGTGTAGTGATTTTGCATTTGAGATGGATGAGAAGTAATTGTATGTGTAAATGACAATGACCTTTTTAGATTTGGAATCTGAAGTTTTCAAAGCTTGCCAGAGACATAGGAGTGAACATCTAAAACATTAATTTGCCTGTGATGTTCATTACCTTGCTATTCCCTATTCATTTCTACTTTGAAAATAAAGGTAATTATCTGAATAATGGAAATTCTCCCATGAGCCATCAGCCAAATGTAACACTTGGGTGGAATGTGTGAAGCATGTGCTTTTGGAATTACCTTTGAACGATGGCTAATACAGTTTAGAAAAATATGCCTTTGCAGATAATTTTGAAACTATGCATTGCTGGCATTGAATGTGGGATGTGGTTGATGATGCAGTGGTTGAATAAGTTGGCCTTAATATACATATATGCTGTAAATTACATTGCATGTTTGTTCTCGATCTTGCTCAGTTTACTTGTGGGCTGGTTGTGTACCATCATCTGTGCCTTTAGGCTGTCAAACATTCGGGAGGTGTGACCCCCTTACGGGACACCGGAGTGTGTTGATGTGTGAGCTGCGCTGTGCCTGCTTTATTGAGCATGCTAGCTGTGGAACATAGAGCGCCTCACCAATGGATCCGCTACCAGACTGTTACTCTCCCCATCTCAGACCATTTCTGCATCAGCTGCCAAAATCCTTCCTCACTTTCCTTCACTTCTCCCCAATACCCCTTCTCTCTTTCCTCCTTCACCCCCTTCACTCTCACCATCACTTTCCAACCAACACCACCCGACTCTCCACCGCAGCAACAATTACCTCACCAACTTCAACCCGATTGCGCTGAAAGACACTGCCATGTCCACCCACAAGCCCATCGAGGTGAAGGGTCCCGGGGGCAAGGCCACCATAATTCATGCCCAGTACAACACCCCCATTAGCATGTATTCCCAGGATGCCATCATGGACGCCATCGCCGGACAGTCCCAGTCCAAGGGCCACGAGGGAGGGTAAGGCCTTCCTTTCTCTGCACTCACTTTCCTTCCCTTACCTTCGGTTTCTACCTTTTCCCCCAACCTGCATGACTCTTAGTGGTCTGGGTCCTGTCCTCTGCTGGCTGTGCTGCGCTAGTCTGGCACTATGGCGTGGTGCAGCCGCGCTGAGCTGGAGAGACTAAAGCCACAGACTGACTCTGTCAGGATATCTCATCTGGGTCAGATGGTCTAGGATTGGTGCCGTGCTTTGAAACGGTTGTGTAGGGCTGTACATTTATACAACTCGTGTGTTTTGTTGGTGTCAAGAGGGAACCGAAGGGTGATGTTTGTGTGTTGTGGAATGATGTTGTTTTAGTTATTACAGATACAGGTCGCCTGTTGCAATATTTGTGTATTTGGAAGTATTTTTTTAGAATCTCCGTTAGCCGCAACTGAAGCCAGCGTTACTCTTTCTGGGGTCCAAACATAAACCAAAAGACAATGTATATAAAAAATACACAAATGCAAAACCACATATTACAACAGACACTACAAATATAACAAAATAATACCAAATTGTTTGTCTGTCTGTCATTGTTGTGGTACTATGTACTGTTTCATATATTTCTAAATAGATTTTATTGCAAGTCCAAGTTACCTGGCGTGGCAGAGCTGCATATCATAGTTGTCTTTAGTACTGTGCATCTCCCTGCCTCTGTTGTGGACTATGAATGTGATAGACTTCCATCCATTCAATCTATGAATTCCTTCATGCTACACATCTTTGAGCACAAAAGCACTCAGTCACTTTAAGTCACCCTCCCTTACTCATCTTTTTACAAACCTTCACCCACACTCAATTTCAAACACCTGAATATCCAGTACACATCTTTTTCAGTTACCTTTGCAAAAACCGAGAATTTCAAGAATGGGACTGTAAATTCTCCTTGTATCAATAAATCTTTCGTGTAAACACAAATGCTTCATGAAGAACTATCTTTAGAAATTGAACCTGACAAAATGCTGTGGCGAAAAGGCACATTTCTGGGGGTGAGTTTGAGGAGATCTAAGGATCTCACTCTCTCTCACCGACAGAGCCCAAATCTAATCCCCTCTCTCTTACCTTTTGGTTCCCCCACAACAAACCCCATCACTGCACTGTCCATCCCACCCACCATGCCATGCCGCTTCCCCCGCCCCCTCCTTCCATCTACGGCCCAACTTGGCACCCTGCCCCGCCCCATTCCTGCTGCACAGAGAGGAAGTCCCAGCAGGTTCCCCCTTGGCGTAAGTAGATCCTCTCTTTGACGTCCTGTGGAGCACGGCCTGTGTGCCGCCACTCCATACCCCTCCACCTTTCTTTCCGTGTCCGTTTCCCTTCACTATTCTTTGCTTGTCCATTCAAACTGACACTTCTCTTTGCTAACCCACTACGTTCTCGCCCTGAACGGAGAGATTTTGGTGTTGTTTGTGGGATGATCAAATAATGTGTAGAACTGACATATATTGCCTCTACACCCTTAATGCAATGATGACATTACACTTTGACGTGAGTTGATTGCAGAAAAGCTGTTTGTCGAGGAGGTCGCTATGTAGTGTTGTTTTGATACTTGGACGAGGGATCAATTACTGACAGCTTTTCAGCTGGAAAAGATGTGCAGAAAATTTATAAAAATGTGTACTGCAAAAATGTGTCATGGATTAGGTTATTTCAGTCCATTTTTATTTTTAGAAAATGTGGGGTGCAAACAGATATTTGCTCAACAGGTCAACCACAGAATCATAAGTTTGCCATTTGGTGGTTACAACCATTTGGGTCAATCATTTGCCGCTCCAAACATTTCTGAATTCACTGCATTTGCAAAAAAGATGCATGATTTATGGCTAGTCAAAGGAAAACCGGATGAGGGACATATTGAAGTGCTAAGGGGATGTGCAGAGCAAAACTGTGTACCAAGAATTGTACTGGTTTAATGATGACACTGAATGTTCTGAGCTCTTTCCTACTCCTGCTAGAGGTACAGTATGCTTTTTAAAATTATATTACATTTTGGTTAATATGAAATAGTCTTAAAAATTGATGCCTCGGGGTCCAAGCTAGATTGTGGTGATTGTCGTACAAGCTTTTTCAAATGGAATAACGGCTTATGCCGAGACAGATCCTAGTTTTCCCCATCAAACTGGAGGTTAAGAAGGAGCCTTGGATATAAAACCTCTCCCAGTTCTCTGGCATGTATCTCCATAGTCAGTGTTAGTCATCTTGAAAGGGTACTTATGTGCATACTCTGAAATAAAGAAAGATCACCACCAGACACTGATCAGAATACAGATACCTCCCCTCCATCCCTACACCCCCTGACGGCATTAAGGCACTGGTGGTTGGCAGTGCCAGTGTGACGAGTCAGCCCTCTTTCTGTGGTTCCAGTTCGCTCCCAGTTAAGAACGCTAAGGTAGACAGTGCCTCCCCAGTGTATCAGGCCGTGATCAAGAATGCAGAAAGGGACACAGAGCCGAATGACTGGGCCCGTAGCTCCTCCCAGGTGCAGTCCAAATCCTTCCGCCTCCTTGCCCACATCACGGGAACGGAGTTCAGTAAGTAGTGCTAGTCTGTTTGTATTTTAATCATTTCATTCTTGTTTTGATTCAGTTCTGCTTCCTTAACTGGTCAAGGACTCAGTTACTGACTTTTCTTGCTTGTCTCCTCTCTCTGTTTCCTGTAGTGCAAGACCCAGACTTGGAACATCTGAGAAAATCAAGGTAGGCAGCTAGCAGCAGCGACCGGTGGCCTAGCAAAAAAATAAACTATATTTAGTATTCACCCTAAACCACACCAGATAATCCTAAAACAGAATACCTGCTAGGGCCCACGGCTCACCCTGTCACTCACCTCATTTCAGGCCCCTCAGCCCACACCTCCGTGTGCTCAGTTGGACGGTTTGAGTACAACTCATGTCATGCTGAGCAAACAGTGAGAATAGTATGATGTATATCAGTGCTGCCAGTGCCCCTCGCATTGAGCACAGTTCCTAGCAGTGTGCTAGACTCATCCAGCTGACACAGTATACAAAGTATGCATTAGCACTATACACAGTTGAAATATTATCCAGCTTGAGGGGCTCTGATGCAGTATAGGACATAGACTCCAGGGATTGTGGCTCTGTTGGTTTGTGTTTATAAAGGTTTCGGAAGCCCTTAGTCCACTTTGACTTTTAACACAGGAATTAGGCAGGGGAGTGGAGGCTGCAGTCCCTAACCCATCTCTCAATCCCCCCTTTTCCTCCTGTCTTCCTTCCATTTCTCTCCTTTCTGTCTTTCCTAATGCCACAGGGAAAGGTTTGACTCAGAATTTAAAGGCCCGCGTTTCGCCAAATTGAAATCTTGGCACAATGGATTGTCTGCTCAAATTCTTAATGTGCCAGAAAAAGCTCTGGTTTAAAAGATGTGACAGACTGAATATATTTGTAGCAACCAGAGAAGGGTAGAGCAAGTGAAACAGTTCGATCAGAAGCGAGGAAAAAGCCAGGCTAAAGATACTGAAATGTTATTTAATAGAATGAGGGTTGTTCAGTACTTGTTGATCACATGTTGCAATCATAATTTTAACCCAATGTCATCCCGCCCTTATTTTGGTTATGTAAATTGAAACTCATTCTCAAAAGTAATTGCAGCTGTTTGAGAGAGTTGTAATGTATTTCAACTATAAATGATAACTATTTGAGTTTGACATTGTGATAAGAATGAATAAAAATTATACTACTGAATTAAACATTTTCCTTTGGTTGCTTTCGCATCAGAGTGTTACTCTGAAAAGATAACAGATTAAGTTAATGTAGCAGGTTATGCTTTAAATGTATGTTAGGGCAGAAATGGTCATCTACCTAGCATAGCATCCTAACATACTCTAAAAGACAATATATTATCGATATTTATCTTCACACATTTAAAATATTACTGATTATTTCCCCCTTACAAAATCTTTTCCAAGGAAACATTTAAATAAAACCCAACCAAGAAGGGTTTAATTTACGATAACATTTCCCCAATATCAACAAAACATGTAATTAATCTGTGATTAATCACTCACAAATGAAACATGTTTTGTTTGTTTCCTAATTCCTGGGCTCTGAGTTCATTGAATGTGTGGAGAGCAGCAAACCCTTGCAACATTCCTGTAAGTTGACTATGCAGGGTTAATTAGGCTTCAGTCTGGCTTATGGACAGATGTTCATATGATTACAAGTATGACTTCAATTAGAAGGAACATTCCAAATTAACCAGGATTTTTTATTCGATTTCAATGAGAGCATTTTATTCATTTTCAATAACTATTTCAGTATATTTCTAATTAAATTATCGGTAATTGAAAAAGTTTGATTCACTTTCATACCTACGAAGGACAAGGCCCTTCACAATTGAAGGAGGACTTTTATAAATTTTAAAGGATTGCTTTTCACAGAAGCTCCCAACAAAGGCCATTGCCTTGTGTCCTTCTGTCCTTCCATTTGTTATAAAAATTCTGTGGATGTGCTGTTTGACCTAGAAACAAAATGTAGACCTATGTTGCCTTGAGTTACCTAATGTCAGAAATGTAAAAAGAATGAGTCGCTGTGAGACTTTATTCCAAAAATGCTTTGACATTAGTAATACACCAAGCTAATCATCATTGAATTATTTTACACATGAATTTCAAGATGCTTTAAACAAGAACTGCATTTGCTATATATACAATGTACCTATACTTGTTTAAATTATTGAAATGCAGACAGTGGCTCTCAAGTGTTCAACCCCTTGGGCTTTTCCAAATTTGTGTTACAAAATTATATTGAAATTGATTTAATCAGTTTTTTTTGTCAAAGTTAAAAAACAAAAACTGTAAATTGTTCTAAATTAATTACAAATATATAAACAGAATATAATTGGTTGCGTATGCATTTTCCCGCTTTTGTAATGACAGATCTGATTGAGCTATGGTGCAACCACTTTTCTTTCGAAGTCATGTAATTAGTTCAGTGGAGTCAACCTGAGTGCAGTTGAGGTGTTACACATAATTTCAGGTTAAATATGCCTGTCTCTGGGAGATCCCACAGTTGGTTAGTACAATTCCCAACAAAGTCTGCATCAGTAAGACGAAAGAACATTCAAAGCACCAATCAGGGATAGGATATGATTTCCAAGACATTGAATATCCCCGGAGCACAGTAAAATATATATTTTTTAAATGGTGAGAATATGTCTCAACTGTCTGTCCAAAACAGGCCGTCCTACGAACCTGAGTGTCTGGATGAGGAGGGCACTACTCAGGAGGCCAACAAAAGGCCGAAGGCACCTCTAAAGGAGTTGGTCTTTCAGGGCTGAACTGAGAGACACTGTGCATACTGCAACAATACCCTGAGTGCTTTCAAAAAGTGGCCTTTATGGAAGAGTGGCTAAAACCAAAGCCATTATTGGAAGAAAAATCTTATTGGTGGCAGACAAAGGTGAATTATGGAATCTCGTCAGGGATAAAGCTAAAGTTTTGATGGGCGGAGCAGCACCTTTAGTGTCCCTACCTCCCGCTGCTATGGATTCTACTGTCTGATGAGACCAAAACAGAGCTTTTTGACCTCAACGCTAAGTGCTGTTTGGCACAAGCCAAACACCTCACATCCTCCTGAAAACACCATTCCTAGCGTGAGGCATTTTGGTGGCAGAATCTCAGCGGCAGAGCCTGGCAGTGCCGGCTTTAGCCTTTTGGGGGCATAATTCTCACCTATCATTTGGAGGCTCCCGATCTGTCTGAGGCCCCCTAGTGTCCAGGGTCTAAGTGACTGCTTATGTCACTTGTGCCTAGAACTGGCCCTGGGGTCTGGAATGGTGAAATAGATTCAGCAAAGCACAGAAAAATCCTGGAAGTAAACCTGTTGAAGTCTGCAAGAGAACTGGGACTTGGGAGAACATTCATTTTCCAGCAGGACAATGACTTCAAACATACAGCCAGAGGCACACTGGATTGGCTTAAAAACAAGAATGTCAATGTCCTTGAGTGGTCCAGTCAAAGCCTGGCCCTCAGTCTAATTGAGAATATGTGGAAAGAATGGAAAATAGCTGTTCATCCAAGGTCGCCATTCCACTTGACAGAGGATGAGTAATTTTGCTAAGAAGAATTGGTAAATGGGATATTGACACCGCTGTGAAGTAATGTAAAGGAGCTCTTCCTCAATAGGGATGAGAGTAGGCAATTCCATCTAGCACTGCTGATCTACTGTTTAATAAAGAAATATCTACATCACCTTGCTACAGATTAATCTGTGACTTGGGTCCAATATCCAACACCTGACTAAAGGGGGTGAATAATTATGCAATCAATTATTTTCTGTTTTGTATTTGTAATGAGTCAGAGATTCTATTTTTCACTTTGACAAAAAACAAATACATTTACATTCTATGTTGTAACACAGTAAAATCAGAAGTTCAAGGGGGTGAATTATTTTGTGAGTACAGTATACTTAATATAAGAGAACATCAGGGGTTTTCAATACTTGAGCAAGAACTGCTATTAACACTCTTGCTCTAGAGATCGATAATTCTCCATTTCATCATACATAATAAAGAAAATAAGTTTCAAAAGACAAAGTTGTGTTCAGAAATGCTTTGATTTTCATCAAGCATTTGATAAAATGGACCAACCAAGACAACTCAATGTAAATACTGCATATTTCTATAAAAACTAAAGAATGGCCTGAATAAAATGATTTACACTCTTCTGGAGAATTCTACAGTAATTCGGTTAGAGGCAGGTGATCCTCGTTTAGTGGGTTATTTCTCTCATCTGTTAAGTTGCAGGTGCTTACAATGTTGAAATGGCAACTTAACAGGCTTTGAGGAAGTGAAAACAGAACATTTTGTTTGATGTACCACTGTCAAGATAGTGAAGATCAAAGAACTGTTTTGAGGATTTCATAATCAAATTAATCTTTAAACACAGACATTCCAAGGTTACAAATCTCCTTTGACCTCAGAATTCCTGTTAGCACTGTCTGCAGTAATATGTCAACTGATGGTTACAAAACCATGTACAGTGGGGAGAACAAGTATTTGATACACTGCCGATTTTGCAGGTTTTCCCACTTACAAAGCATTTAGAAGTCTGTAATTTTGATCATAGGTACTCTTCAACTCTGAGTGACGGAATCTAAAACAAAAATCCAGAAAATCACGTTGTATGATTTTTAAGTAATGAATTAGCATTTTATTGCATGACATAAGTATTTGATACATCAGAAAAGCAGAACTTAATATTTGGTACAGAAACCTTTGTCTGCAATTACAGAGATCATACGTTTCCTCTAGTTTTTGACCAGGTTTGCACACACTGCAGCAGGGATTTTGGCCCACTCCTCCATACAGACCTTCTCCAGATCCTTCAGGTTTCAGGGTTGTCGCTGGGCAATACGGACTTTAAGCTCCCTTTCAAAGATTTTCTATTGGGTTCTGGTCTGGAGACTGGCTAGGCCACTCCAGAACCTTGAGATGCTTCTTATGGAGCCACTCCTTAGTTGCCCTGGCTGTGTTTTTCGTGTCGTTTTCATGCTGGAAGACCCAGCAACGACCCATCTTCAATGCTCTTACTGAGGGAAGGAGGTTGTTGGCCAAGATCTTGTGATACATGGCCCCATCCATCCTCCACTCAATATGGTGCAGTCGTCCTGTCCCCTTTGCAGAAAAGCATCCCCAAAGAATGATGTTTCCACCTCCATGCTTCATGGCTGGGATGGTGTTCTTGGGGTTGTACTCATCCTCCTTCTTCCTCCAAACACCGCAAGTTGAGTTTAGACCAAAAAGCTAAATTTTTGTCTCATCAGACCACATGACCTTCTCCCATTCCTTCTCTGGATCATCCAGATGGTCATTGGCAAACTTCAGACGGGCCTGGACATGCGCTGGCTTGAGCAGGGGGACCTTGCATGTGCTGCAGGATTTTAATCCATGACGGCGTAGTGTGTTACTAATGGTTTTCTTTGAGACTGTGGTCCCAGCTCTCTTCAGTTCATTGACCAGGTCCTGCCGTGTAGTTCTGGGCTGATCCCTCACCTTCCTCATAATCATTGATGCCCAACGAGGTGAGATCTTGCATGGAGCCCCAGACAGAGGGAGATTGACCGTCATCTTGAAGTTCTTCCATTTTCTAATAATTGCGGCAACAGTTGTTGCCTTCTCACCAAGCTGCTTTCCTATTGTCCTGTAGCTCATCCCAGTGCAGGTCTACAATTTTATCCCTGATGTCCTTACACAGCTCTCTGGTCTTGGCCATTGTGGAGAGGTTGGAGTCTGTTTGATTGAGTGTGTGGACAGGTGACTTTTATACAGGTAACGAGTTCAAACAGGTGCAGTTAATACAGGTAATGAGTGGAGAACATGAGGGCTTCTTAAAGAAAAACTAACAGGTCTGTGAGAGCCGGAATTCTTACTGGTTGGTAGGTGATAAAATACTTATGTTATGCAATAAAATGCAAACTAATTACTTAAAAATCATACAATGTTATTTTTGTTTAAGATTCCGTCTCTCACAGTTGAAGTGTACCTATGATATAAATTACAGACCTCTACATGCTTTGTAAGTAGGAAAACCTGCAAAATCGGCAGTGTATAAAATACAGGTGCTGGTCATATAATTAGAATATCATCAAAAAGTTGATTTATGTCAGTAATTCCATTCAAAAAGTGAAACTTGTATATTATATTCATTCATTACACACAGACTGATATATTTCAAATGTTTATTTCTTTTAATTGTGATGATTATAACTGACAACTAATGAAAATCCCAAATTCAGTATCTTCGAAAATTATAATATTGCTTAAAAAATTATTTTTAGAAATGTTGGCCAACTGAAAAGCATGAACATGAAAAGTATGAGCATGTACAGCACTCAATACTTAGTTGAGGCTCCTTTTGCCTGAATTACTGCAGCAATGTGGCGTGGCATGGAGTCGATCAGTCTTTGGCACTGCTCAGGTGTTATGAGAGCCCAGGTTGCTCTGATATTGGCTTTCAGCTCTTCTGCATTGTTGGGTCTGGCGTATCACATCTTCCTCTTCACAATACCCCATGGATTTTCTATGGGGTTAAGGTCAGGCGAGTTTGCTGGCCAATTAAGAACAGGGATATCATGGTCCTTAAACCAGGTACTGGTAGCTTTGGCACTGTGTGCAGGTGCCAAGTCCTGTTGGATAATGAAATCTGCATCTCAATAAAGTTGGTCAGCAGCAGGAAACATGAAGTGCTCTAAAACTTCCTGGTAGGCGGCTGCGTTGACCTTGGACCTCAGAAAACACAGTGGACCAACACCAGCAGATGACATGGCACCCCAAACCATCACTGACTGTGGAAACTTTACACTGGACTTCAAGCAACGTGGATTCTGTGCCTCTCCTCTCTTCCTCCAGACTCTGGGACCTTGATTTCCAAAGGAAATGCAAAATGTACTTTCATCAGAGAACATAACTTTGGACCACTCAGCAGCAGTCCAGTCCTTTTTGTCTTTAGCCCAGGCGAGACGCTTCTGATGCTGTGTCTTGTTCAAGAGTGGCTTGACACAAGGAATGCGACAGCTGAAACCCATGTCTTGCATACGTCTGTGCATGGTGGTTCTTGAAGCACTGACTCCAGCTGCAGTCCACTCTTTGTGAATCTCCCCCACATTTTTGAATGGGTTTTGTTTCACAATCCTCTCCAGGGTGTGGTTATCCCTATTGCTTGTACACTTTTTTCTACCACATCTTTTCCTTCCCTTCACCCCCCTGTTAATGTGCTTGGACACAGAGCTCTGTGAACAGCCAGGCTCTTTAGCTATGACCTTTTGTGTCTTGCCCTCCTTGTGCAAGGTGTCAATGGTCGTCTTTTGGACAGCTGTCAAGTCAGCAGTCTTCCCCATGATTGTGTAGCCTACAGAACTAGACTGAGAGACCATTTAAAGGCCTTTGCAGGTGTTTTGAGTTAATTAGCTGATTAGAGTGTGGCACCAGGTGTCTTCAATATTGAACCTTTTCTCAATATTCAAATTTTCTGAGATACTGAATTTGGGGTTTTCATTAGTTGTCAGTTATAATCATCTTCATCATCATCTTCCGCTTATCCGGGGCCGGGTCGCAGGGGCAGCAGTCAAAGCAGGGATGCCCAGACTTCCCTCTCCCTAGACACTTCCTCCAGCTCTTCCGGGGGGACACAGAGGCGTTCCCAGGCCAGCCGGAAGACATAGTCCCTCCAGCGTGTCCTAGGTCTTCCCCGGGGTCTCCTCCCGGTGGGACAGGCCCGGAACACCTTCCCAGGAAGGCGTTCCGGAGGCATCTGAAATAGATGCCCAAGCCACCTCAGCTGACCCCTCTCGATGTGGAGGAGCAGCGGCTCTACTCTGAGCTCCTCCCGGGTGACCGAGCTTCTCACCCTATCTCTAAGGGATCGCCCAGCCACCCTGCGGAGAAAGCTCATTTCGGCCGCCTGTATCCGGGATCTTGTCCTTTCGGTCATGACCCAAAGCTCATGACCATAAGTGAGAGTAGGAACGTAGATTGACCGGTAAATTGACCACATTACTGCAGAAGCTGCACCGATCCATCTGTCAATTTCCCGTTCCATCCTTCCCTCACTCGTGAACAAGACCCCTAGATACTTAAACTCCTCCACTTGAGGCAGGCACTCTTCAACAACCTGAAGTGGGCAAGCCAACCTTTTCCGATAGTTGTCAGTTATAATCATCAAAATTAAAATAAACACTCGAAATATATCAGTTTGTGTGGAATGAATGTATACATTATGCAAGTTTAACCTTTTGAATGGAATTACTGAAATAAATCAACTTTTTGATGATATTTTAATTATATGACCAGCACCTTTACTCGTTCTCCCCACTGTAGCTACATTTATTTTTGCCAAAGGATGCAGCCAAATACTTTAACTTTAAACATTAACTGCAGATGTCTAAAAATCTTACATATTGCCTCTTCAAGTATGCTGTCGATGTAACATGGCTAGCTACTATAGAAGTGTTTTCAATCTTTAGTGCTTTAGACCAAATCTTTCTCAGTTCCCATTGAGTCAGTTGGTCATCAAAAGGAAAGTTCAAAACAGTATTTTGGCGACCGGTGAAATGTATGAGTCATGCATTTTTGGCTATAAGGAACTAGAATGTGATTACAACTAGGCCTCAGTGTTTTTGACCAAACTACATTGTTACTACGGTTAGTAAAAATTCCTACCCTTTTAAAAATGACGTGACGCACAGAGGTATGAATTGTTCTTCATTAGTGAAGTACATCTTTAGAAAACAGGGCGTTTTTCTCTCATCCACACATGCTATTAACTCAATTCAACTCATTTAGTTTTATAGTCAAAACAAGAGTCTATAGCTCCAATTCTAGGAAGTGATGTGGCTAAAAGGACTATCAGGAGGGAAACAGCCGTCAGACAACACCCTGTTGGGCATCGTCCCGTCCTCCCGCATAAGAGAGGAGAACAGAAGTCAAATATGTGAGTAGTGAGAGTCTGTGAGGCCCAGTATAAAGGCACTGAAAGCTCTTTGAAAGGTAACTCTGCTTGTCACAAAATGCCTTCAGAAAGTATTTAGACCCCTTCACTTTCTCCACATTTTGTTGTGTTATGGACTTTATTTATAATTGATTACATTTATTTCTATTTGGTATCATTCTACATATACGTTTTTTTATTCAATTGATTGGACATGATTTACAACACACACCTGTCTATGTAAGGTCCCATTATTCACAGTGCTTGTCACAGCAAAAAAAGGCTATGATGTCCAAGGAACTCTCCATAGATCTCTGAGATCAAATTGTCAAGAAAGAGAGAGAACCTGAGGAAGCTTATAAAAAAAATGGCTAAAGCATTGAAAGCAGCACAGTGGGCTCCATTATTGTGAAATGGAAGACATTTGGAACCACCAAGAGTTCTTAGAACTGGTCGTCTGGCCAAACAAATTAACCAAGCAAGAAGGACCTTGATCATGGAGGTGACCAAGAACCCAATGTCCTCTAACAGCTGCAGAGCTTTTTTGCTCAACTGGCCAGAAGGACAACCCTTCTCCATCAATCAGGACTTTATGGCAGAGTTGCTGGCATATAAAGGCATATGCCCTGCTACCTGAAAGAATTTTAGAGTATGGGGGAAAATATTATTTGGACTGGTGAGAAATCAAACTATTAGGCCTGAATAGCAAGCACTACATCTAGCAAATACAAAGTACATTTCATCGCCTGGATAATACCACCCACCATAGAGCATGGTGGTGGGAGCCTCAGGCTATGGGAATGCTTCTCAGCAGCAGGGACTGAAAGACTGGTCAGGATTGAGGGAGGGATGGCAAAAAAACACTGAAAGGTTCTTAAACATAGTCCAGAGAGCACAGGACCTCAGGCAATAGTGAAGATTAGTCTTTCAGTACAACAACGACACAGAACACATAGACAAGACAACACAGAATGGCTTTGGGACAAGTCTATGAATGTACTTGAGTGGACCAGCCAAAGCCTAGACTTATTCTCGATTGAACGTCTGTGGGGAAACCTGAAGATCAGCAGTTCACAGTTCTCCAACCACTCTGACAAAGCTTGAGAGGATTTGAATGGATTGAAGAAACCAAGTCCAAGTGTGAAATGTTGATTGAGGCTACCCCTGTAACACTTGAAGCTATAATTGCTGCCAAAGGCTTTTCCATAAAGTACTGTAAAGGGTATCTGAATACTTATGTGCATCAGATGTACATTTTATATTCAATAAATTGGCAAACTTTTATATATGTGTTTTCCCATAGATATTGTGTGTAGATGAATGTGAAAATGTTTATATAATACATTCTAAATTAGGTCTATAACACAACAAAATGTGAAGAAAGTGAAGGGGTCTGAATAATTTCCAAAGGCAGTTTATGAAACTGGTGTTACTTAGCACTGCTGTGATGCGTGAACTATTATTGCCCCTTTGTATCCGTTGGAAAACTGCTAACAGCTTCTTCCCTGCCTGGACATGCTCCTTGGCATCAACTTCCCCTGAAAGAGATTTCCACCTGCATGCAATGCATGCTGGGTAGACAGTGTTTGCACTGGAGCACCTGTGCCTCTAGGTGGCTGACCCCCGCTCCTCCTTCATCGCTTCTCCTCCATCATTCTTAGGCTTCAGTCTCCACCCCACAAACCAGATCTCATTCTCCACTTTTGTCCAACTGAGTATTTAACTCCTACTCCCTCCTTTTTTATTATAGATTTTTAAAGAAATGCACTAAACGTTTCAGGATAGCCATTGTTTCTTCACTAGATATCCTACTCTCCTCCCACCCTCACCACCAAATTAGTGGATGGTAATTTGGTGTGTGCTCAGTTCTCATGTGGTCAGCAGGATTCGTGATTTAGCAGTATGTGACTTACAGGGACAAAAGGCTCATGTGACATCCTAGAACTATAATGGTTGTGTTAATATTACTGAAGAGCTTGTGACAGTAGGCAATATAGTTATTTATTAGCTTTAATCGATGGGACTAATCACAGTTTTGACCATCATAAAAGTATTTTAATAATGTCCCCTTTGAGAATCAGATGAAGGGAACCAATGGTGTGGGGTATTTATGGACAGCTGTGTGTTTGTCTGTTTTCATGTTTCATGTGTCTGCATTAATATGTTCCCTTGTCTTAGATTGGATCAGGTTAGTCAGTCTCTGCCTCATCCAGTACAGCCCTCCACCCTCTTCCCTTAATCTCAAGCACCATTCACAAATCCCAACCTCCATTCTTCCTACACCTTTTTATAGTAGCTGAACATAGTATTATACAGTGAATTCAAAGTATTTGGACAGTAACTATTGGGGCCAGATCAGAACAGAAGTAGTTTGAACCAAGGATTAATCTGTGCCAGTGAAATACAGTTGTGTGGAGAATAAAAGGGACTGCCAATAAACCTCTTCATTTGTGAAAGATTGTGAAGGTAGTGTAATGGCTTAGGAAAGTATGGGCGCAACTAGAACTGGCTCATTTGTCTTTGTGCAGCTTGACTAGGATTTCAAACACTGAAATGGTCACCAAGGAGTTTTTCAGTCAACAAAATGTATTGAATGGCCAAGTAAGTCACTCAATTTAAATCAAATTGAGCATGCCTTTGACGGGCTAAAGACAAGGCAAAAAGGCAGCCGAAACAAGCAGTAACTGAAAGTAGCTGTAATTCAGGCCTGGCATAGCATAAGCAAAGGTACACAGTTTCTGGTGATGTCTGTGGGTCGCAGATTTCAGGGAATCATTGCATGCAAAAAGGGAATGGGATAATTTTTTCTATTTCGGTAATATAGAAGAGTGACTTCTTTTAAAGTGCATACATTTTAAAATAGTTAGATGAAACAAAAACACAGCTTAGTAATTAAGTGCATTCTAATCAACTAATCAGTTATTATGACCAAGTACTAAACAACAACTTTAGTTAACATACTGTTAATCTTTTCAAATACTTTTGATATCATGAAAATTAAAACTGACTATCTGCACTAAATAAATAGTCATTATTTCAAATCCAAAGTGATACAAAACAGATCCAAAAACAAAATGTGTTACTGTCCAAATACTAAGAGTTAACTGTACATTCAATACCGAGACCCATTGCCCCTGCCTTGAAAATCTGTCATCTTAATTTTTATCCTCTGAATTACCGGTAAGAGCGTGCACTGCCGCTCCCCATCCCCTATGCTAAACACTAACTCTGCCCACCTTGCCTGTAGTATGCACACCCATGCCAGCAGTGTTTTTTCTGTTCCAGGGAATGAGGAACAGACTGACATGGTAGCTGAGGTATCAGGTTTCCTGCCTGCAAAGAGCTGCCTTACTAACCCAGTTGGTTTAGTGTGAAAGATCCAAATCTCTCTGTTGACAGTCTGCCTTGCAGACTTTACCTCAGGGGGAGCTATAGTTCCAGCAGGTGGAGCTATAGTTCCAGCAGGTGGAGCTATAGTTCTAGTGGGGGGAGCTGTATGTCCATTGGTAAGCAGAGGTGAGAAATTAAAAGGCCTAATTTAGATTACAGAATATATATTTCAAATTCCGGACCGTTTGTAAATGGTAGGTGAAAGAAAGGTGGATGTTGACAATCCTCTACATTTGATATCTCTGTCAGGTGTTGCTTCTTATTCTTTTCATTCCTCTTATGTTGTTAATCTTAAAAGCTACCAGAATTTGATTTCAGCCTTCAAAACGCAATATCCTTAATATGCACCTAAATTTAAACAATACTACAACACAGTTTTGTCGAAGCAGTCTTTTGATCGTGCATGGAGATAGTTGTTGTACCTATGAAGGCCAGTCCTATTTGAAAGCTAGACAAGATGTCAGTTTATGTAATCTCCTTTTTGTGAGACAAGTTTATGTTTATGTGTGTGTCTGTCTACATGGCTGTCCATGTTCAATTAGTGAGTGAGTTGTATATGGCCAATATCCCACAGCTAAGAGCTATTCTTAGGCACAACACTGCAGATTGCCTGGATACTGCACTTAGCCATGGTATATTGGCTATACACCACACACATCTTGTCCTATTGATTAAATGTGCTCATCTGACACTGGTTAGCAACGCTATTAGAGCAGTAGAAAGTGAGGTGGTGTCATACCTGTGATATAAACCAGATGTTTTAACTCCAGAATGCTGATTGGCTGAAACCCGTGGTGTATGTAAGCAACAAGCCACAAGGGGGTGTGGCATATGGACAATATACCACAAGTAAGAGCTGTTAGGCACAACCTACCTTGGAGTGTCATACCCTGGGTATATGGTCTCATATACAACAGGTATCAGCCAATCAGCTTTCGAGATTCATATCACCCAGTTCATAAGAGACCATATAAAACAGGAGTGATATCACATTGTTTTTACTACTCTAATTGTGTTGGTAGTGAGGCATCTTGGGAGTTGAGATATACAAGGCCAACTGAGAACCATTTCCTACTTTCCCTTCAGCTGAAACATTTGTTGGTGTGTCACTAGTCTAAAAGCTGTTTGCCCTAGAAAACCTTGTTTGAAAATACTTAATCCTAGAAATAGTTTTCATTGATTGTATTCAGAAGGAATTGAAAATAGTGGCATTAGAATCTCTGTGGCTGTCCCCCTTCTTTTCACCCACCGTCAAAGGCACCCTGTTAACTGTCACTCAAACTGAGAGCACCTATTACCTGTCTTTCTGGGCTGACCCTCCCGCCTCCCCTGCCGACACACAAACACACCACTCCACTCCAGACATCTAGCCTTGAGACACACCACAGACAGGCCCACTGGCACCACGACCTGGGAGCACATGCTAACCTAAAAAGAAAGTTCACCACAGAAAGTGATGAAGGGTTAAATGACTGCCTCAGACTCGTCTCCTGACTCCTCTCTGTGCCAAACCACCACCCTGACACTTGACATTCCAAGTGTCCCCTTTATCCCTGACTGCCTGTGTAAAGTAGAGAACGGATCAGCAACATCAATCTGAAGGATCTCCTATAATGAAAATGCAGCTTTAAGTAATTGAGGAATTAAGCAATGTTCAGAAGGTGGGATGAACCACCTTCCCAAATCCCATTACAAACAGAAGTGATAAATCGTGTGTGTCTGGTCAGAGAGATGTCCAGGAGAGGAGGTCAGTGGGCTAGAATTAGGATAGGGGTCAGCCAATATGTCACCGCTAGGCCTGCTGCTGCTAGATGCCTGCCACCCTCTGTCTGTCTCCCAGCCCGGGCACCTCCCCCTGGGCATTGCATTCATTCCGTTCTCCCCAGTCGGGAAGGAGCCACCTCAACCCCACCTTCTCCCTCAGTCATTCACGTAATGGTTTGGCCTAATGTCCAAGTCATCTGTGTTTTCAATATCAACAGTTGAGAAGATTGCACTGTTTTGTGTTCACTTTTAATTAATCTGATGTCGGTAGCGTGCCCTCTGATTATGCCATGTTAATTTCTTTTTTGCTATGTCATATTGTATTAATTTCTTTCCCCAGCAGGGTTTTTGTCTGAAGCGCTCACATCTTAGATCAGCCTCTGATTAGATTAGTATGATATACTTAAAATCAATTAAGTAAAGACATTGTAAATCAAGCACATCGTCTGCTTGATCTTCTGGCTGTGGACGTGAGTGATGAAGCTGTCTCATCTTGACAAAGTTATTTAATCATCCCACATTATGCTTAATCGATTCCTGCTGTAGCAATTAGGTAGCTTCCCGGTCCCATTAAGAGTGAAATACGGCCAAATATTACCCCAATGATTCCCCGTTGCCATCTCTATAAATTCTCCAGTGATTCTTCCAAAACCAATAGTTTGACTGTCAGATTTTATGTTATAATGAGCAGATTGCTTTTTTTGTTTCTTCATAGTGGTTTCTCTAACCTCAAGCTCTAAATCCTGATTTTGAAAGATAAGACCCTTGAATAATTGTCATTTAGATATCTTCTTGTCAATGTGTTCCTTGATGGACATCCTTGCATTGGGCTGAGTGATATTAAGGATTAAGGGTTTTTCAAGTGAGAACCTGCCCGGTCTGTTTGTGCTGCCATTAACCCTAATCCACATGCACACACAGCCCTATGTGGACAGTCTGAACATATGACTGTGAGCCTTAGACTGCTGACGTTTCCCTCTCTATGCAACCCCAACTCTTATGTGGTAGTTCTGTTGAGCATGTTCCGGTCTCCATCAGCCCTGCATCTTTCGCTCTGCCTGCTTGCACTTCTTCGCCCAATCAGGTGGCTTCGCCTGCTGCTTCCCAGCCTGTCCTCATAGCACCCGAACCAGCCCCCAAGAGGTACTGCTGTGTGGGATGAGACATTTTGCCTGCTGTGGTTTTGTTGACATCCTCCTATTGATTGCATTTCCTTTGGTATCTCGTGTGTGTGTGTGTGTGTGTGTGTCTGTCTGTCTGTCTTTCTGTCTGTGTTGTCTTTGTGTGTAGTGCACCTGTTGTGCACCTTGACAGGAATATTTCTGTTTCATCTTTCACATTTTCCAACTGTTCATTTCAATGTTAAAAGCTGGTTAGAATTTTCTGTTTGTTTTTTCAATTAAACTTGTAAATTCTTGCTAGTAATATGATCATGTGTAGAAGGTTTTCTGAGGAGAGAGCATTGAAAGTGTCTAAGGTTTTAGTACAGTGCAGGGGTTTAGTAAATTCCCAAGGACTGTCTAAGGTAAGTTAAACAGTCTGATTTCTATACTTAATGGAAAATCTGGGAGAAGCGACACCCTGGGATATATTGCCTTTCATATCTTTTGAGTGGTGTGAGAACAAAGAGCCTCAAAGCAGTGGAGGACTAGAATCATACTAACCACCCATCTATCATCCTAACGACCCATCATCCTAACCTCCCATCATCCTAACCACCCATCTGTCATCCTTATGACCCATCATCTTAATCGCCCATCTATCATCCTTACCATCCATCTATCATCCTAACCACCCATCTATCATCCTAATCGCCCATCTATCATCCTAATCGCCCATCTATCATCCTAATCGCCCATCTATCATCCTAACCGCCCATCTATCATCCTAACGACCCATCATCCTAATCGGCCATCTATCATCCTAAAAATCCATCTATCATCCTAACCATCCATCTGTCATCCTAACCATCCATCTATCATCCTAACCATCCATCTATCATCCTAACCATCCATCTATCATCCTAACCATCCATCTATCATCCTAAACATCCATCTGTCATCCTAACCATCCAGCTATCATCCTAACCACCCATCTTAATCTTGTTTTGTATTTGACCAGCCTTAACACAACAGAGATTACCTGAGCCTGTGTCGTTTTTGGTTTGTCAACGCTGCCATGCACACCCCCACACAGAAAGCGAACTGTTCCGTCAAATCTAAAGAGAATTCACAACTAGAACGAGGACAATACGATACGCAAAAAAATACACCAATATTATCTTAGACTAGTTACCCCTTTTTATTGGTTCCGCAAATCTGCTGCTGTCTTTCCAGCTGTGTTAACTCTACTCTGTCCTCTGCAGCGTGCAGCCACCCCCAGTCACCCAGGCACAGCTAGTGGCCCCCCAGGCCCTGGCAGTTCCCTTTGGGGGACCCCGCCCCCTGCCGCACGCAGCCTCCCAAATATCATCTGCTCTAACAACTCAGTTTAGGTACAGCTGTCGCCTAATCAGTCCTCATCTCCAGTTTGTGTCTTTGGTGTCGGTTGGGGGATTACATCAGCGGATAACGTTCTTGTTGACTCTCGTTAAGAAACAAGGTTTATAAACAAGCGCCAGCACCCACCTCCGCGCTGGAAGCTCTGTCAATCACCCCAGTGTTCCGAACCAGCATTTTGCCCAAACGAAATCGCGCCTTGCCCTCGGGGAAACCCAAGCACCTGAGGTACACAAACACCAGCACAGACAGTGGTGTGCAGAGTTGGTTAAGCACGTGGGATAGGGGACAGGAAGATCCAAAACCCTTTCACTGGGGAGCGGGACACTAGCCAGATCAAAGTAACAAGGCCACAAATGCTGTATTACCTCACTGGCGTTGGCCGCGTATCATACGTAAATCGCCTATCTGTCACAGCACGAACAGTGTTATAGAAATATAAATTGGATGGATGCCATTCAATGGGACTGCACAGGGCCCACTTCTCTCCAAAGCCTTTTCCATTAGCTCTCTCCATTACAGCTGAATTGGAAGTGGAAAAAAGTTAATGAGGCTTGATGTGCAGACTCTACTCTGCAGTGTGTCCAAAGGGACCGAGGAATGTACAGTATGTCAGCTTATGCGGGGTTTGGCAGCAATGCAACTGCTGACTTGTGTTTTTGCGGCTGGACTATTTGCACCTCTTTCTTCACAATGTCTCTGTTCCCTTTACAGTGTTAGCGGTTTATATTTAACCCCAACGTAAAAATCTAATTTTAATGCTGAATGTAGCTTGCCTCACAAAGCCACCTGACCCTGTAAGCTTACACTTTAATCTCTACATGGCTGGTCAGGCAAGTCCGCAGGGCTAGAATGTAGCTAACATAACACTTTTTAAAGCATTTTTTACATTTATTCCATTAGAAATGCCTAAAATCCATATGGGCTCGTTCAAGCCTGTACCTTGGCTTCCACGCCGTATAGCCACAGCGTACTCTCAAAGCTGGCGTTAAAGTGCACTGTTTGGAGGCCACATAGTTAGCGAGTGTACCACACAGTACTGATGGTGGGTCCTCTATCCCACATTCTACCACGCCCACTCTGCACATCACTGCTCAACTGCATGAAATCCCAATGCCTTGACAAATTCCCAAATCCCAATCCGGGGGGGGGGGTTAATTTGTCATAGAACAGAAGTGTGTAACAAATCATGTCATCCACAATAATTTACAAACAGTTAATCAGTTAGGGAATTCATTTTCTATTGCTTTGATACACTGTTCTAGACCACAATTGAGTGGCTAACTACTGGCTACTGGCAAGGGTGGACTTACCATAAGGCAGATGAAGCAGCTGCCTGAAGCCTCACATTATCGGGGGCGTTGGAATCGGCCTTAGGCCTCCCAATCACTAGGAGCATCTTCGGACAATATGAAATGTTGTAAAAACAATTGAATTTAAATAACATTTGCATAAAATGTCAATAACACTATATTCACACTAGCGATGAGAAACGTCCTACATCCCCGCTCGTTGCATTCCAATACACATTGCCTTTTGACCTCACTAACCTCTATAGAGTGTCTATTGGGAAAGTCTCCCGTGTTACTGTGGAAGATGACTTGCGACAATTGACATTTTGACACATTTACACTTTATTTTATTTTATTTCCAATGCAAATCTGGTATCAACACCTGTTCATCTGGCATTAGTGGTTTTGTAAAACTGTGCGTGTGTATGCAGTATGTTGATTGATTGATGATCCATACAAATATGTTATAGAAGCATAGCTGTTTGTCAATTTGATTTACAATCTTGGTCTCTCTATGATGAATGTTTCCCCTCTGTGTAAATGTGTGCTCTCATTAAGTTATTGCTATGTTCACCTATACCTAAAAGGGACTGCTGACTGGGAGTCTTCACTTTAAAAGCTACAACGCTGATTATGCAGTCAAACTAGGTTGACTGACAGTCCGGTTCTGATCTTTTTTCCCCACACATGTTGGTTTTCACCAGCAAGGAGGTCTAATATAGTGGTGCAAATTGGCTTAATGCCATCCAGGGTTGGTGGGTTGGTTTACCTTGTTTCATTGCACACTATTGACTCCAGTGGTAGGCTGGACATCTGAAAGCTCAATCGTGGTTGTTAGCCGGCAGACGAGCTCTGTGCAGGCGAGTAATTCCTGGTTGAAGGAGCAAAGTGATAAAAAGCCAAACAGCTTGACGAGACGTGTGAGAATAGCTCGTAGCTGAGGACACGTCTCCATCATTGACTCCCAACCTTCCAGGAGCATAATTACAATAAGGCTGAGAATTGGGCTTCGGGAAAATTGTAAGCAAAGAAAAATTAGCTATTAAACAAATACCTGAAGAAAATAAATTGTGATCACTCTTGCTCTAGACCTGATTGTTAACAGTTTCTAATGGTGAAGAAGTGTTTGATATAAGAAAAAATGTAAAGGCTATATCTAAAGACCAACTCCTTGGGCAGCGCAGCATCTTAAAGGTATAGGTGTACATGGCCCTCATTCAAAAGAGCTGGTTTTAACCCCTGACACTTTGTTTCTGTTGCGTTATAGTTACAGCCTGCAGCAGTCTTCCTCTGGTTACAGCACCCAATTCAAATCCTCAGTCTCCAGGTACTTTTGTGGGGAAACTGATTCAGATGGAACATAGAACTGTCCATAGGATAGTGTGCTTTCTTTCCTCACTGTCAACATTACTTCACATCTGGAATAATTTCCCTAATTTTTAGCTCTAAAGAAGATAATTGTGCTTTGATAGTTTTTCTTTAACCTGCATTTTAACCTTCCCCTTTCTTTAATACAGTTTGGACACACTTACCCATTCATGGGTAAGTGCGTCCAAACTTTTGACTGATACTATATTTCAAAAACATCTTCTCTCTCCATAAATGAAATCTGTTGGTGACTCTTTGAATCTTTCTCACTGCCATAACCGAGGCTCTCTGTTCTAACACTGTCTCTTTGATACCAGGCTTTCTTTCATTTTTAATCTCTCTGCGGGTCTCTGCTATAAAAAAAAAAACTCCCACTAACTTTTGTGTTAATCGAGTCTGGTGATATGGAGAACATTTAGGTAAGATTCAGATATGCAGTATATGGACATTCAGAAATCAGGATGGTCACTGGTGGCTGTCCAGCGTTCTACAAAATAAGTTGGATTGTGAGGTCAAGTCTCCTCATGAGTAACTCATACTTGTTGTAATTTTTCCTAGTTAAGATTTTTATATTGTATAAACTATGACCATTCAGTAAGCTGCTGAACACATGATAAGACTAGTGGAGGAAAATCTGCATCTAGGTGGTAATGTTACTCAGCTTCTTCTTTTATCATTCTGCAGCCAAAGTAGCCAGGCTCCCCACATACAACAAGCCCCACCCATGTACCAGGGGCCTCCCATGCAGCAGGGGCCCCCTATGTACCAGGGGCAGTCTATGTACCAGGGGCATCCCATGCAACAAGGACCTCCCATGTACCAGGGACCTCCCATGCACCAGGGACCTCCAATGCACCAGGGACCTCCAATGCACCAGGGACCTCCAATGCACCAGGGACCTCCAATGCACCAAGGACCTCCAATGCACCAGGGACCTCCCATGCAGCAAAGCTCAATCCACATCCCTGTTGGACCTCCGCCACCAAAGGTGGTCAGTACCGCCTGCATTGTGCCAGGTAGTTACAGCAGATGGCGCCGTGTGATCATTTGTTTATGCGTCATTTATGTAACTCATCCAAATGTCTCTTTGGATCGTAGCTCCAGCCCCTGCACCAGTCCCTGGGCCACCCCCTGCCACATCCCAGGCCACCTCTGAACCCGCCTCCAGCAGGCCCCCCTGGGTCACAGACGACTCTTTCGCCAACAAGTTTGACCCCAAAAAGACCACCACCACCACCATTAAAGTGCCTGCTCTACCTCAGGGTGCCCCGCCTGCACCGGCCTACATCCCAAACCCCGGCTCCACCCACGCCCCTGCCCAAAGCCCTGCATATAACCCGAGCCCCGCACCCTACAACCCCGCCCCTGCCCCCTTCTCTCCGGTCGCCCGGGGTGTGGCCCAAAGGGCGGAGCGCTTCGCTGCCAACGTTAACAGAGCACCATTATGTGGAGCCTGCAACAGCCTGATCAGGTAACAGCACCGCCCGATGGAAACCTGCCCACTCCAGCCAGAGTTTGGCTCTCTGAAATTGTAATTGTCCCCGCCATCACCCCCTCTTCTATCTTTACAGGGGACCCTTCCTGGTGGCGTTGGGTCGTTCCTGGCACCCAGAGGAGTTCAACTGTCACTACTGCCACACGTCGCTGGCGGACTGCAGCTTTGTGGAGGAGCAAAACGCAGTGTACTGTGAGAACTGCTACGGGGAGTTCTTTGCCCCAACCTGTGCCCGCTGCAACACCAAGATCATGGGGGTGAGATGACACGTGCCGGCACTTACCGCGATACACACGCTTAAGGGCTTTTATTTAGCCTAAATAGGATATATCCACACTCACACGGTAACCTTTTCCGGTTTTGTTTTGGTGAGCAGGAGGTGATGCATGCTTTGCGTCAGACATGGCACACCACGTGCTTTGTGTGCGCTGCCTGTGGCAAGGCCTTTGGAAACAGCCTGTTCCACATGGAGGACGGGGAACCCTACTGCGAGAAAGGTACTTTCGCATCGAGGAAATGTCTTGTTACCAATTGCCCAAAGTGTTTGATGTTTTCTTTAGAACTCAAACCAACTATTCCTGTTTTTTTTTTTACATAATGTACGATGTGTCGACAGATTACAAAATGTACACGACCACAGCCGAAATATATGCATGAAGGCTACTTTTGATGTATTTCACATTGCTACCGTTTGCGATCTGCTAATGATTTCTGCCTACCTTCTTTCTTCCAGATTACATCTCACTCTTCAGCACCAAATGTCATGGCTGTGACTTCCCAGTAGAAGCTGGAGACAAGTTCATCGAGGCACTCGGTCATACCTGGCACGACACCTGCTTCGTCTGTGCGGTAAGAATTGCCACAAAGTCGGACGGCGTCCTATGTTCCTGATGTATGAAACAGTTATTGCCCAGATATTTGGGAATGTAGATGACTGGTTTGTAAGACTCACAGGTATGTCTGTTTCCCCCAGGTGTGCAATGTGAACTTGGAGGGCCAACCCTTTTACTCCAAGAAGGACAAACCCCTGTGCAAAAAGCATGCTCACGCCATCAATGTGTAGATTATCCATCTGCAGCCTTGTTGGGCGACGGGCAGTCGCTGACATAGCTATGCCCAAGCCTTGGCAGCAAGCCCTCAAGAGGGGGCATTGATGCTAATAAAAAGAAAGATAGAGAAACACAAGCTGAAGAAGATAGGGAGAAGATAGACTGTTTACTTAGCCATGACAAAATATATTTTGAGTAATTTTATTGGTTCTGAGACTCAAGACATAACTGCCTAAAATGTTAGTTAGGTCTGTATTTATTAACCTCACTCACCAATGATTTATAATTCATATTTTTATATAATCTAATGTTGATGTAAATACTGTGCTTTGCTGCTCCGCTCAGGTGCTGTAGGGCCTCAGTGTGGTAAGGCTGAAGCTAAAGCCTAACTAACCTACAGACACTGGTAGATTGAGTGGATTGGCCAGGGTTTTTCAGTAAATGACATGCCTTAATTCACAGAATCACTATGTGCTCTGTTTTGAATGTAAACGCCCAAATAGCGAAACACTAATAGCTTGCAGTGAATGTTAGAAAAACGTACCATTATAAATATTGCATTTAACACGAGGTCTCATGCTGGTCAAACAAGCACAGCATGCAAACTGATGCAGTGTACCATGAAAAATGTAATAATGTTTGATAACACTAATGAGTATTTATTGCAACTTTTACAGTGTTATTTATTTATGTCAAATAAATTGAAATGCAATATATAGACAAAGGATAAAATGTAAGTTTAACATCCACAAAAATGTTAGATAATTATTTTGTTAAATTATTTACGTTTTTTCTATGAATGCAGCTGCATCATACAGGATTTATATGAAGGCCTTCACCTAAAGCGTTCCATCCTGGTTTCATTTGAATCCCAGTAAAATGTGTGAAATCCTTCTATGATTTAGTAATACTATAGAAGCGTTTGGGATATAGATGAGACAAAAGCCATATGGGTACGTTGATGAGGTAGAAAAGCTAGGCTTTATGGAATTGGCTCCTGACTTGAAATCAAGGAACCTCCCTGGTTCTTTTACCGCATGCTGGCTCTTGCCCGGGTCTAACAGATAGATAGTATTAATTTTACACTGCAAATGTCTATGCATGGTGATGTGCCTTACAACCGTATGAAGCACTAAGTTTGAACAATAATTTATAGGAAATATCTGTCAATGCAATACACAGCCAAACACAATTTCTCTACAACCAACATATACATATACAGTTTCACCCCTCACATTTTTGCTAATATTTGATTATATCTTTTCATGTGACAACACTGAAGAAATGATACTAGTAGTAGTGAGTAGTGAGTGTACAGCTTGTATAACATTTGCTGTCCTCTTAAAATAACTCAACACACAGCCATTAATGTCTAAATCGTTGGCAACAAAAGTGAGTACATCCCTAAGTGAAAATGACCAGATTTGGCCCAAAGTGTCAATATTTTGTGCGGCCACCATTATTTTCCAGCACTGCCTTAACCATCTTGGGCATGGAGTTCACCAGAGATTCACAGGTTGTCACTAGAATGACGACATCACAGAGCTGGTGGATATTAGAGACCTAGCACTCAAGACAAACTTGTTTTTGTACTCCTCACCTGGTTGCCACCACACACGCTTGACACCATCTGAACCAAATAAGTTTATCTTGGTCTCATCAGACCACAGGACATGTTTCCAATAATCCATGTCCTTAGTCTGCTTGTCTTCAGCAAACTGTTTGCGGGCTTTCTTGTGCATCATCTTCAGAAGAGGCTTTCTACTGGGACGACAGCCATGCAGTGTGCGGCGTATGGTCTGAGCACTGACAGGCTGACCCCCCACCCCTTCAAGCTCTGCAGCAATGCTGGCAGCACTCATACATCTATTTCCCGAAGACAACCTCTGGATATGACACTGAGCACGGGCACTCAACTTCTTTGGTCGACCATGGCGAGGCTTGTTCTGAGTGGAACCTGTCTTTTTATGGTCTTGGCCACCGTGCTGCAGCTCAGTTTCAGGGTCTTGGCAATCTTCTTATAGCCTCTTTATGTAGAGCAACAATTCATTTTTTCAGATCCTCAGAGAGTTCTTTGCCATGAAGTGCCATGTTGAACTTCCAGTGACCAGTATGAGGGAGTGTCCTAGCGATAACACCTTATTTAACACACCTGCTCCCCATTCACACCTGGGAACTTGAAACACTAATGAGTCACATGACACCAGGGAGGGAAAATGGCTAATTGAGGCCAATTTGGACATTTTCACTTACTCACTTTTGTTGCCAGAGGTTAAGACATTAATGGCTGTGTGTTGAGTTATTTTGAGGGGACAGCAAATGTACACTGTCATACAACCTGTACACTCACTACTTTACATTGTAGCAAAGTGTCATTTCTTCAGTGTTGTCACATGAAAACATATAATCAAATATTTGCAAAAATGTGAGGGGTGTACTCACTTGTGAGATACTGTACATGCACACATAGAGAGACATACACACAAACACTTTAAAAGTCACTTGAGACAGTGTACATTTAATTTGATTTTTATACACTGCTTTCTGTGTTTGGATGTGTGCATGCATGAGTTTGTACATGATTGTATGTGCATGTTTAATGATGCAATATCAGTATTAGTTCTGTAAATGTGACACTAGAGTAGCAAATTATATTGATTTGACCTAACTCTGAGAACACAATACTGAGAACTGTAATTTTGATATGTATATGTGTGTAGATCAACTGGAAAGAAAAGCAGTGGGTGCTAGTAGAATATACCTTACATGGTACTATTAGAGGGACATTAAGGCAGACTTGAATTGTTGCTAAACAGTAGTTAATTTGGCAACTCAATTTGTAATTTAATTTCAGCACACTGAAACTAGTTGTATAGTTTCCAACCACCAGATGTCACCAGAGGGAAACCAAGCTGGCTGCTTGTCATGCCTCACTAATCAGCATTTAAAAACAATACACTCACTGACTGGTTCCTTCGGCTCCAACAAAGCAAACATGACACAGTTTTTGTGGACTTCTCCTAAACCACTGTAAACGTATCGTATCCAATGGCTCAGTGTGAATTTATCATTTTTTACAGACCAAGTGTCAGCTGTGCCATTTAATTTTTTTATTTTTTATGTGATGATAAAATGCTGTGCATCCCTTTAAGGCTTTTTTTCAGGCAACCCCATGGCGTGTTTTGTTTTAACTGGTGTCTGAAGGACCTTGTCAGAAGCTCAAACTGTCCATATCTCTAGTTCCAATGCACACACATGGTTTATCTGTCAGCAATGGCTGAAATACTACAAAACTACAATGAAGAAAAACAATTACAATTGTGCCATATACAATTTTAGTCCATTCCCAAGTGACCATAAGTTCTCTCTTGTCAGGCATTCATTCCATTTAGGTAAGAGGTCTCTCTGGTGCCAATCTGTCCTCTGTTTAGAGAGATACAAGTAGCATCATCATTCTCATCACTCTCAAATATTTCTTCCCTCTTGGTTAGTTCTCCCTAAACTGTCTTAATGACATACTGGTTAAATTTCTTCACCGTAACAAGATAATCCTTCATCTTTTCAGGTTATGGTTTGCAGAGGGGTCTTTCAGATGTTGATTCACACATTTATTTTTGCACTGCTGTATATTAAACACTTCTGAGGCTGCAAGGTTTTATATTAAACTTTTAAAAGGGATTGCTTCTGTGTTTTGATGGGCGAGTATTTTTCTAGAGTAGTATTTTTCTTAGATAAGGCAAACACTTGGCATGAGATAACAATAACTCTCTTAAATCTGGTAATTTATTGACTTATTTAAACATTGTGTGTTTTTGGAGCAGTAACTGAAATATAGCCTTGAACTTTTCCGTAGTTTAATGCCTTTAATGTTTTTTCTTTGGCATGGACTGTGATGAGGAAAGGATTGTCATTTTTCAATTGTATATTATCAGTAACACATTACTTTGTTTTGTTCTTTCTGAATTTTAACTTTGAACCCTTTTCTCTTATGTGGAACGTTCATATATTCGGAGTAAAAAAAGAAATCAAATATTTTACCTCGTCTGGCCAGCCGTACCACAAATCTATGCATTTTACTAATAATAAATGGTATGCATTTCTTTTCATGAACTGTGTCTCAGAATGCTATTAGAACAGAATTACATGTAGAGTGTAACACCTTGAAGATGTAACAGTGGTTTACTGCCAGATAGAAACTAGAATAGATAGAAAAGGCCTAGTTGTATGAGATGAATCTGTGTGCATTTATCATGGGAAGGAAATGGGTTTGATTTCCTCTCTGTTACTGAATGGACTGTGCTAGAGAGATGGCCTTAATTTAATTTAAGCATGCTTTGTATTAAATATCATGACCTTAATGTATGTTGTTCAGGAAAGACTACGAATCACAATGTTTTACAACCACATTTATGCCTATACCAGAATTAAAGTTGAGACTGCTGGTATCTCTAGATCTCAAGGATGGTTTGAATCTTTGAAACTTGTCAATAAACATTTTATTTCACAACTTGAATTACCTTCTCTTTATTAGCAGCTATTCAAGTCCTGTTTATTTATTTGCATTTTTTATTTAACCTTTATTTATCCAGGAAGGACCCACTGAGATTATGAATCTCTTTTTCAGGAGTGTCCTGGCCAAGACAGGCATCACAAACAAAAACGAATTTAAAACACACAACATAAACATAGGAAAATAGAAATACACCAACCATGCCATCCAGTGGCAATAAAAAAATGAATTCAGCAACAGTATAAAAATATGCAAAATTTTAAAAGCACTGAAAAGTAGATAAGTCCTCTTCCATTTTTCTCAATTTGCCTTTAAAAACACCGAGTGCAACAAGGTCCTGTGTTTTCAGGTCAGATTGAAGACTATTCCAGGCTGTAGAAGCAGCAACCCTAAAAGCTTTTCTGCCCATCTCTGTTCGGACAGTGGGAAGTGACATTGGATAGAGATCCTGTGATCTTAAAACTTTTTTGCTGATAAGTTTGCAAAGGTAGGATGGTGTCAAATCCAGAATTGCTTTATACATTAAAAAGTACCAATGAGAGAGCCTCGACAATGTATCAACAATGAGGGCCAGACAACTCTTTTGTACAGAACACAGTGATGAGTGAGGGCTCTAAAATTAGTAAAGCACCATGGTAAACGGTCCAGGGCATGTAAAGACTGACAAGAAGCATGCATGTAGATGACATCCCTGTAATCTAACACAGGCATAAATTAGCAAGTTTCTTTCTAGCTTCAAAAGAAAAACAAGACTTCAAAAATAACAATCTAACTTTAATATCCGTTTTTTACCAATTGTAAAATATGTCTCTTAAAGGAGTGTCATCAATTAAAATCCCAAATGATTTGTATACAGACACAGTATCAATTATTTTACCATACAGAGAGGTAAGTAATAGAACATCTATTGATTTTTTCTTTTAATTTGAAAACAACATGTATTTTGTTTAATCTGTATTTATTACTGGTTTCAGCTGATTACATTTTTGTTGAACAATATTGACAGCCAGTTGCAACAGAGAAACGACTTGAGTTTGAGAGGGTGCCAAACAATAAATCACAGAATTGTCTGCATAGGGATACAAGTTAGTCCATCCTCATCTCCGTCATTCACCTTTCCACTGTTTCCAAAAGTCCTTTCTTGACGTTTCCTCACTCCGTCCTTTTCAGTTTTACTATCACTTCTACTTTTTTTTTTCTCCTCAGGCAGCTATTCAATTTGCTTTGATTTCTGTTTCTTAGGCAACACTCCACACTCATCTATATTTTCAAATAGACCAGGCCTAACTATTTTGTTACGTTTTTGTCTTTTATGTAGTGTAAAGTGTCAAACGAATACAATATAGTTGATTAATGGAACAGTGATATACATATACGCCAGAGGGCGTAACTGAGGTTATTGGGACATACTTGAATGCCCCATAGAAATACTCCCACCGCGGCTTTCTCCCCCTCAAATGGTTGCGTACTCGCTGCAGTGATTGGAAGGTTTTGGTCTGGAATTATCTCGTCTCGCGCAGGACTGGTATGTGTGCTTCATCAAATGACATATAGGCAGAACCTAAAACAGCGAGGAGAACAGGGCGTAAAACTGTTTTTTTGGGGGGGGAAATATACACCACGTTTTTGCATTCAGTTTGTAATATAGAGACCTAAGGGAGTGATCGTAAGGATTCCAAAATCTGCCCCAGACAAGGTAAGTTATACAGTAATGAAATCTATCATAAACCTGCGTAATCTTCCCTGACTTTGTGCTGTTGTCGTGGATGAAAAAGTTTGTTTTTGCGTTTGAAAAAACAGTAACGTAATGGAAGGTTATTTTTTTGTAGCGCTACCTGTGCATATTGTTGTAGTTTATACTTATTAGTGTAATATTTTGGCGGTAGTTTAAATGCGGACACTTGTTTGCGAGTGAGCTTGTTGCGAAAACTAGATTGTTTCTGCTAGCTAGGTAACTAGCAAACGTTAGCTTAGCCATATATCAACTACAGTGGCTAGCTATGTAAGCTAGCTAACAGCTATCTAAAAAATTTTGCTAGCTAGTTAACTAGATTTTTAAACAAGAACATTTTACGGAACTGTGTAGTTGGCCAGAAAATGTATTATTGTAAAAAGGTTGTTTAAAAAAAATGTTAATTCGCTTGCTATACAATAGGAGTCGCGCACTAATGTTAGTACTTGCTAGCCAATACTAGTAATCATTGTAGTTAGCGCTTCCGGAGACATTGCAACAATGTCACACTTGGTCATTGTTTCCAGGAGTCTTTATTATATGTATTTGTTTACAGTCACATAAGACATAAAATAATAGAAACGTTTTTCATTCCCGATTAAGTTTATTGGTTGAGATTAACTATGTAATTGACAAAGTTATCTAAGTAGACTATATGTTATCTGTTAGTTGCAATTATAAGCTAGCTACTTCCCAAAAGTATTATTAAGTTACATTGATAGTTGCTGGTGGATATAACACTTTCAAAAGGGTCGATGTAGGTATTCTTTACTACTGGATCGTTTTTTGTCTTTGTGAGTAGAGTCTGGTTCTGAACGTGAGTGTTTAGAGTTGACCAGAGCTGTGTGTTTTTTTTTTGTATGACTGATGTCGAATCCATTTGGTGCCTATAAGCATAGACCAATACTCCTTTAATGATATGAGTAAGGGGACCAGGAAAAAAGACTCCTTAACAGCTAGATATGAGTCTTGTATTTTCCCAGGCAAGGTAAACAATGTATGATGTTTGTGAATGATTCTGTTGTTTTGCAGATACATTGACACATGTATTACCATCTCCCTAATTTGAATTGCAAACAGCCAACCCCCCCCCAACACACACGTAATTTGCTATTTGCCCTCTGTTATCTATAGAAGGGCAATGTACCTGCAAATAAGAAGTTAAGGGGATATTTGAAAAGGGATTCATATACAGGACCCAGTTTTTGCTACAGGAAACGTACCACTGATTCAATTAATATATTCAAAAACATCCAAAATCCCTTTTAAGTCTGCACTGGCAGTAAGTAACTTAAGTCCTTGTAATTCCTTTATCCACTTTCCCCCCTGACAATGATATTGTCATGCTAATAATGGGGGGGGGGGGGGGGGGGCAGTGAGGGTAGTCTGATCGATGGTGGTAGTTGTGCTTCCACTCACTGAGCAGTTCTGTTTTAAGCTACGCTGACAACAGCAATGTCAGCCATGATAGTTTCTATATTGCATTGAATAGTCAAAAGTCATAGTATACTTTCAAAGTGTCAAACTGGGCAAATGCCATATATTTGAAGCTCAGTTGGTGGGAAATCCATAACCACATGGAAAATATTGTTGTTGTCACTGCCGTAGCTTAATACATAACTCCTGAAAGGAAGCACAGGTTCTACCAATCAGCCTACACTGCAACCACACCTGTTGTTAGTGTGACAACTAATGTTGCCATGTCGGCCACAGACTGCTCTCTGAACACACCTCTGGTTTCATTGCTTGTAACTTGCTCTTTGAACGCTCAGGAATCCAAAACATGTTTGAAAGAAAAAAACATTTGGGCATTACGGGGTTGGTAAGCCTAATTTTGCAATCCTCTTAATCTGTTATTCCTGTACTTTGATTGGGACAATAATCGCCAGTGTTATCATAAACATGCATTGCTGTTTTGAAATTGTTGCTCCAAGCATTTTCCCTCTTTTACATGTCTGTGATTCTCTAGACGTGATCCAAACATGCACCTATCTACGCAGATTGTTAAATTTTGCTCACCAATGAAAATGTTTTGCTCATTGAACTCTTCTCCCAAAGCACGTTTGGCGTAGAGCTTGTTGCAGTGTACTGTCTTCAGGTTCCCCAAAAACCCAGGAGTAAGGCACAAATGGTTTCCTTATGTAGAAAGCCATGGTAAGCATGCAAAAAACAAACTTCACTTAGTGTGCAGCAGACATTTATGTCCAGACAGTCTTATATATTTCCACCAGGTAGCCATGGAATTAGGCAAATTAGCTTTAGTCATCTGACCTGCAGTGCTCTCTTTCTAAATAATTCTGCAGCAGTACCAATGGTCAGTAGAGCCTGATTGTACATTTAAGTAGTTAGTGCTTATCTCAAGGCTAGTTCAGTATATTTCTCCTTGGATTGCTGTCTGACTAGTAATGTGCTTTGTAGTTTCTAAGTGACAAGTTATCGTTAGTACTGCTACCAGCTATATAAGCAGGCACCATTAGCTTGCATTAGCAATGAATGGAGCTACATCTACAATCACCTACTACAGTGGCTGAATGAATATGTTTGATGGTACAGCCCTCATGCATTAAATATTTTTGCCGTGTTTTACACTGTGTATGCATTCATTGTGTTTGGTAATGTCTATGGGCCATTAAAGGGCTCATAATTATTTTCTTATTAAACTTACTGGACCAAATGTTTTTTTTTTTACTGTCCCTCCGTCCAAAAGTTGTAATTTGTCATTGTTACAACATAACTTCCTTATACAACCAAGGCCCTGAAGACAGATTGTCAGCCACCCGCTTGGCTGTCATGCTGACCAGGTGCTGTTTGCTATTAGCATGCCTGGTCAGGGATTGTTTGCGAAGGTTGTCAGTACCTTTGTAAAATGACCCGCATCTGTCCACTTTAGCCGGGAACTTATGACAGTTGACAGTGCATCTGAGGTCCATTGACGTTGAAGAAAGTACATTATTTCTTGCACTGAGGAAACATTTTCATAGTTATCCTTTGCTGCCTTCTTCAATTGAGTGACTTGTGTGAGTTTTTAAATGTTTTATTGAAAAACAATACCAGGCAGCCACGCATCACATTACTGGTCAACTACGCACGAAAGGAACTGCAAAGTTGTTTTGTTCGTTTGTCAGATTATGAAACAATTGGAGGATGTCATGTTTATAATGTCATGCTTTTTCAATCTCTTTTTTTGTCCCCGATCGGGACAGTTACTTGTAGTTGGATTAGTCCCGACTTGACTTTTCACTGCCCCTGTGCCATCGGGCCATCGTTAATGTAGTGCCCTGGCCATTGACTTCGGAAGATGCCACACAGTTGTTGTTCACAGGTTTTATGCATGTTAGTGAGAATAAAGTGCAAATTCGTAGCATCAGCTGAACAGTCTGAAGGGGCACTGAGGACAACAGTATTTTCCTCTAGGGCAAGCTAATAGGGATAATACATTGCAGGGTGATAAACATGATACTTAATTAACATACAATGTGAACATTAATAACTTTTTTTCATATCATATGTTCCTAACAAATAACTTGACAACTTCCATTGGAAAATAAACCTGGGAAACAATTCTGTTATTGACAAATTTTCAGGGAAGAAATTTCCTGCATATTTGCTCGTAGGCTATGTTTTGGATGATCTTTTTATTTCTTAAATGACTGGGAAAATAAGACTAGGGACCGAATACCACTTTCACGGGACCAGATTTAATGAAGATTTCATAGCCAGTCCCTTATTTCTTTAAAAAACGTCTTGCACAATGTTCAAGCATGTAAAAATGTGCCCCCCCCCTCACCTTTAGTTCCAATTGGTTGTCTTTGGTTCTAGTGAATACAGCCAAAATGTTGAATGCCTTGACTGGATATATACCAAATTCAAACTTGGACCAAGTTTAGTGATTGTGTGAAAGTAAGATTGTGTGGCTGCAAACATATATTATACACACACTGTAAACAAAAACACTCAAACACACTACCTCAGTAGCAAGAAGTCTGTTTTTAACAAATACGCAGGGTCTCAATTCTCAAGGGGTGTTAGCTGGATCTGAATGGGACTTTTCTGGCCATGCTTTTCTTGTCTGTGCGAAATTAAAAGCTGCTTTTAATTTGGCACTGTAGTGTGGGCCTCTGCCTCGTGTTCCCCACCTTCCCATGCTGAAGGCAACTCTGGAGTGAAAGGGGTCCAGAACATAGGGAGGTCAAAAACCAGATGCATGCTCTGACTGTGAAACTGTCTACTTTAAAGGGCCCGGAGGAGAGAGACGTGGGGGAGAAGTGGATTTATAAAGGGGGAGGGAAAATAAATGAAATCTAATGTCTTAACGTTATACATATGCAAGACAGCTGTACATTCCATGGCTTACCCAGCGCTCTCCATTGTTGCAATAACACTGGCCAATATTGCCGGAGTGAGATTTGGAGAGGTAAAGGTTGTATAATGGCAGACCAACTCATACTTTCTCCAGGTAATTAAACAGTAACACGTCCCATAGTTCTTCAGAGGTTACAATGGCGCCACCATGTTTACTGCAGGTTTCCACCACTATTTAGCTATTTGTCTACAATGATGGTCACTAATATAGCCTTTCTGAGGGGAAGAAAGATATGGAACCGCCACAATCGTTATTAATATAGACCCAATCCTGGTATCTCTAGCAGTGATGTACATTACACACTGTTGATCAGTGGGTGAACGGTGATTAACCCCAACCCTGCTCTAGAGCTGAGGGACATTCGTTAGCTGGTGCTCTATAACTGCCCTTTGTCTGAAAATAACATTATGGTGGTTAGACAGAACTGGGTTGGGGTAAATGGCGCATAATTCCGAAATTATTTCTATGCACACGACGTAGCCTTACAGATCAGAGGTCTGGTCTTTGTCTGGAGGTCATTACTAGCTGGAAGTATACTCGCTTTATTTTCTTTGAATAATTAGAACTCGTAATATCATGGGCAGTTTGTTTTTGTCTTTCGTGCGTCCTGCTCGACAGCTGCCACTGCCGTTGAACTTTGTTTTATGCATAGCTTACATGTGGGAAGATTTTAATAAAACAACCAACATTGTATATGAACTCAATCAGGGCTTGACAGTAACACTTGTCTGGAGAAGAGATCGTCAGAAAAGGAGAATATAGACTATGCTTGTCCGAATGGAAAATAAGTGTTGAGCCATTCCTCGGATCAGAATTTGATTAGCCTTGGCTGAATTGTCTTCCGGATGCAATGTGTTTGGCACTGTTCTATCAATATCTGCAGCATGCTGTTTGTTGTGAACACAGACACTCACCTAGTATGTTGGCCTTCCATTTAGCAACAATATCTATGGATGATGAATTATAACCAACATGCACACAAGAAAATGGAGGCAAATGTTGCCCAAAAAATCCTATATTGTCCAGGCAAATAAATCCTATTTTTAGATGCTGTGCAGCAAAATACCCAGCATGCATTTCCTAATCCTGAATGTCATGGCTTACCGGTGTGTATGATTTGGCACTGGGAGTAAAGTCTTTCACTCACTTTTGTCCATATCACAGTTCTATGCACAGTGTCTGGGATACGCACACAAGTGACTTGAGCTTTAAATCCATCCAACTTGTCCAAAAAAAACAAGTGGCTAAAAAAGTTAATGTCACGCCCTGTCCACGCTTAGTGTTTTGTAGGTGGTGTGTGGGTAGAAGTGATACTTAATTTCCTCCCAAAGCCGTTTCAGCGCTGAAGTCAGTAACGTCAACCAGAACAGAGTGTGTGGAAAGAGAAAAGCAAAACAGTCTCCTTCTCATATATTTTCTCAAGCTCTTTAAATCTACAATGCTTGTTTTTTCAGACCTTTTAAGAGCGTCTTTTCCCCTGCCCTGCTTATGTTGTCCTACAGCCCTCTCCCTCCCTCCCTTCTGAGAGCGTTTCCCATCTCAAAGGCAGTGAGGGATCAGATTGCTCTGGAAGTCTTGGAGGCTCTCTGGCGAGGTGGCAGTGGGAAGGTGGTGAAGATGGAGGGAGGGAGTGCGGGGGGAGAGCACAGATCAAGTTTCACATTGCAGCAGCCTGTTCCACTGTCTGCTGTGCCTCCACGCTCAGCCTTTACTACCTCGTCAGCCTGGAGACAGAGTGGCTGAGCAGGGAAGGGAGCACATGCCATCCTATACGCTCTCTCTGTCCTTCCCCATCCACCTCAGTCTCCCAACAGCTCCTCTGGACCGTAAGAGGAGCAGATAAATAAAGACTGTAAATCTAACCTTTCACCATTAAAATGTACTCCGTTTCAGTCTGAAAACTGTCACATTTAGTAGTGTTGTCCTCCCCAACAAGCTGTAAACCTACACCAGGTCCCGCTGGCTTTTGGAAATACTACCTATAATGCAAGACATTTCATACGCTTGTCTGGACATTTAGTCCATTTACATTGTGCGCCCTTTCCTGCAATATAAATAATGATTATTTTTCATGTAATTGATAGGTCTGTCATATTTGAATTTCAATAACAATGTGCAGGAGGTAATTTTATGGTTTTCAAATGTTTACAACATTCATACATGACGTGAATTTGATGTCTTCAGCTGTGCAAACATTTGTGTTCCATCCAGTTCAATTCTAATGGAGTTTCATTTAAGGGTTTGTTTTACACGGTTGCTTTAAGGCTGACTGGCCTTGATGATGTTTGCCATGCTGCTGCAGTTATGCTTTACTGGTATTGATCTTTCTTTAAATACATTGTGCCATCTGAGTGAATAATTTAGAAGAACTCGCACTAATACAAACTGAGGGAGGGACAGAGGTTGTGTTGATGGGAGTTCAGATATTTGTATCTTAGTGGGAGAAGTCATGTTATTTACGCAAATTGATTAGCGTACTATTGGTTACCTAGAAAATTGTATTATTTGGGGCAGTACAATTTATATAAACAAAACATTGTGTGTCTTATCAGCTTCAATGGGAAATGATAAGGCTTTTTTTGCTGAATGTGGAATGCAGCTGAAGGATATCATTCTTGCAGCATTTAAATGCTGGAGCACCCAGAAAAAAGGAAAAGTTGCAACTTAATTTGTCTTTGTAATGAAGAGTTAATACACACCAGGCCTTGGCTACCTCAAGGAATAACCTAGGCCAAATGCCTTTAATATGATGCATTTTTTCTGATGTTAAGCTTTCTTTTTCAAATGGTGCCATGATTCTAAATACAGGATTACCCTGTAAATAAAGAGGGGATCAAGCTTAGTGTTCGTCATTCTTTCTCTTGGAGGATTTGCATTTCCTTTTTGGGTAATCCTTCTGTCTGAGATGTGCTATTACCCTTTTGTATTCAAGAAGAGGCTCTGACCTCTTGACCCCTTTCCTTCTCCGTCAACTAAATAGCTGTCCATTTCCCATCTAGATTAGACCTTGATGAGAATTGTCAATTCTCTGGACTGCATTCACACACTTATGTAAAAGGTTAGACATTTTAGTCTAAACAACAGTAAGCAGGTTTGCCTGCTCCAGCTGTAATTGGGTTTATAGGCTACATTATATATTTAACTTAGTTTTTATTCAGATGGGTTCCCACAATCTGTGGCGCATAGGATATACCCTTACCGCATTGCTACAGAGCCACCGATGTCAGGCCTTACCATGACCCATTCTATTATTAAAGGAAAGGCAATCTGTTATTGTAAATTGAAAGACATTTGATGGCTTCTGGTGTAGAAGGAAGAATGTCCCATATCTCTCATTTGTAAAATAACTTATAATTTCACCATTAATATTCATTGCTCTTGAAAGAATTGAGTTATAAATCATGAATAATATTTTTATAGTAACCCCAGCAGGGACACACTTGTTGAAAACATTGCTGAGGAAATTCAGTATTGGCCACATTTTCAGCTTTAACTGACATTTCACGTTGCAGCTAATCTAGTTGTTGGCTGTGTCCAATTCATATTTTTGTCACATTGGATATTTTTTTTTACTGCTTTTTCCAACATAAATAAGAATTGTGCTGTATGTGTAAACAGCCACATTTCCACAATTTTAACTGTAGGACTTTGCAGTACAGTGCATTGATTCACCAATACACATCCAGTCTTGCGTAGCCAGACCTTGGGTAACAACTCAACAGTGTTAGCCTTTGTTACGCTTTTGAAAAGGCTTGTTTAGAGAGTATTCTCTTCCGACAAACAACTCTAATGACTTTGGGTAGGTGAGTGTAAACTTTGGGCCAGAATTTTTCAAGTGCTATCAGAAAGGCTGTGATGTCACTTTCCTCTAGTTTCATTTCCAATACAACTAACTGTAGTCTCAGATAAGTTCTTCAGATCAGATTTGTGTTCTCTACATGGGTCTGTTTCGCATGTTGCATGTGTGTGTGAGCAACTCTTACCCTCTCACTTACTCCTTCTTCTGGGAGTGTGACAACAAAATCCTGTTTTCAGTTGAAACGGGTTCTAGGTAGACAACTAATGCTCTGCGCAATTTCCAAAATGAAGTGGCCAAAGAAGCACATATGGGACAAGCCGAGTGAGCAAGGAAGCTGAGGTTGAACAAGGACTATAATGTCACCAAAGACCAGAGGCCATTTCTGGTGTTTGGTGAGATTATAGGCCCGATTCCATTTCTCCACAAAGTTTATATCCGCCTCCCTCTCAATTCAACATATGTTAAAGATACAAAATATACTCAGTTTATTGGCATTGTAGTGGGCAGTAAGAAATGTTTACTGCAGATCAAGTTGCCCTGTCCCCCTACATTCTAACCTACGTCAATCCCTGAACAGATGTTAGCTGCATGGGTCATAAGGTAGGGGAAAACTGTCAATGGCCTTGTTAGTGATGTTAATTGGTGAACAATGTGTGCTTATCACCCTTGCAGCTGTCAGGCTAAACACTTTACAATGTAATTGTTTTGAAACTGCAACTAGACTGGATTTTTCAATGTCTAGTAGTTATACATGTACTTTGTATAAACCACAAGTTAACAAGTCAAACATGTCAGGATTAGCATCCTATTTTGTGGTAGATGCTCAAACTCCCTTAAATGGTTCAGCTCAGTTACCTACATGCACCATGGTCATACATAACTTACACACACACACACACACACACACAGAACAACACGTATTAACTTAGTGTGGAAAATTAAATGTTTTATGAGTAAACCCAATCACATGGATGTAATTGGACTGAATCATGATGAATCTAAAATGTATAGTTTTGGGATCGTTTTGGAGACTATTCATCAAAATTTGTAGAAGTTGTCTTGAAAGGGAGAAAAACACATCTGTATTTACTAGATATCCTGATTACAGGTTTTTAGATTTCCTGGTTATTCCCTCCTGATTCTGGGAATCTGCAACCAGCAGTTTTGGGAATACAAGGGAGTTCCCAAATATTGCCACTAACCGTGTAATGTCCAAGACCATGGCATGCTGTTCATCAAGGTCTGTTTAGTCTAAGTTCACTGGACGTTAGCTGTGACAAGCGGATAAATAAAATGATTGAGACGATAAATGAAATGGATACAGTGGTAGCGTATTATTTTTGCGTCAATGCATTTTTCTTTCTTTTGATGGGGAAACAATCAACGCACAAGGACCAGTCACTACAACCAGAATGTTAAGACACTGGTATGCATAAAAACAGACATGCCAGTCATATGGGTGTGTTGGCTAGTTGAAAAGTGTTACAATGCTTAAGAATGCACAAAAGAAATGTGGATAGATATAGGTTAAATATGAGTGAAAAATAGTGTTTTTATGTTAAGGAGGCTTTCAGGCTTGGCCACGGTGGGATTTCCTGGGAGAGGTTGGGCAAAGTTTGGGTGGGCAATATGTTAGGATCGACACAAGGCCTGTACACATTCCCACACAGAGCGCACCCTGTGAACAGACCGTATCCCCTCTCCCTCCCCCTCTATGGTCTTTAATTTCAATTAGCTATGGCTGATCGTTCACTTTGATGGCATTAGTCGCTCCTCCGAGCCTTTACACATTTCCCTGTGCTCTCGTGCCACTCTGTGGGTTTTGCTAAAGCTGATGGAATTAACTTCAGTGATGGAATCTCCCAATGCTTTACTTCCACTTCCTTTTTCGATCCTCTGGGCAAAGGTACACCATGGTTAGCATATACGAACCAAAATTCAGAGTTAGTTGATGCTATAGATACAGTGAGAACTGACTTGTTGTTGGTTGAGTACACTTTGCTGTGTTTGTAACTGGATCCTATCAAACAGTGATATTGTCAACATAATGTCACTTTGTACACCATCAAGAATTACTTTTTCTATTTTCTGTTAGAGATTACTTCTCCAGCTTGTACATTCAGAACACTATCTTTTTAGGTAAAGATTGGACAAAAGGTTTAACATGTAAAAATTATTAGGATTTTGTGAGCATGGATTTAGAATTTTTTTCTATTCTGTATTAGGTCTTATTCTGTATTAAACTCTATTGTATTCTACTGTCCTATGTTCTACATTTCTTTAGTGTTTATTACTTTGCTGTGCTATCCTGTGCTACCCAACATGTAAAATGTATTAAGTGTTGAACAATGTTGGTATTTGACATAAATATCTATGGGTGAAGTATTGGGTTGAGACATTGTCAACTCCCAAACACCCCAAATAACAAAGTGGATCAGCAACAGTTGTGTGTTTTAAAGCAACTCAATAGTTTGACTAGATGTTTCTGGTGCACGATGTGTCCAGTGTTCCCTGGAAGTGGAAGACTTGCCTATAGGGCGGCACAATTATTTGGGGGGCCAAATATTGCAATTGTGATTATTAATATCCAAATGCCTAACTGCAGAAAAACCTCACTTCTAAAATTAGGTCATAGAAATAATAGCCTCCATAATGTGTTAACTGGATAAAAAACAAATTTGTTGAACTTTAGTGTGTTCAAAACATGTAACGCTTTAATGCTGACTTAGGTTAAGCCTTTTTCTAAAACCATAGTCATATCTACTAATTCGATGCAATGATGTTTGTGCTGCTGCCAGTGGATAAGCCAAATTTCTCTACCCTAAAAAAGTATTTTCTCCCTTATCAAATATAATGCAGGCACATCATGAGGTAGAAACTAAAAATAACCATGTACTTGTGTATGTGGGACATTATCTGTGGTGCTAGTTAGGTTGAAAAAGACAGCTGCAGTTTAAATGTTAATCTAACATTGAAAAACCATCAAGCATAACACTACTCTCTTGAAAGAATTGAGTAAATCATAAATATTATTTTTAATTCAGTATTGGCCACATTGTCAGCTTTATCTGACATTTCACATTGCAACTAGGCTAGTTGTTGTTGGCTGTGTTTACACAGGCAGCCCAATTCATATTTTTGTCACATTGGATATTTTTTTACTGCTTTTTAAAACACTATGTACAGAAATAAGAATTGTGCTGTCAGTGTAAACAGCCACATTTCTTCTAGAATCCTCTGTCAGTGTGACCACCTGTCACTCCGGGAGAGGCACAATTTGGCTGAAGATGTTTTAGTGAGGCATTAAGGAAAAACATACGGGCATTGATTGCCAATGCCACTGTGGAATTCTGTCCTCTCTTCCATACCACATAAGCAGAGTTCTTCGGCACCACATGCATGTTTGTGATTAAGTCGTCATGTGTATGAGAGCCTCCTTTGTGTATTAACAGACATTGAATGGACCAATATCATAGAAGCTGGTGATTTGGATTTTGCACAATATTTCTATCATTTGATCCACCCTTTTGTGAGTCTAATAATTGGGGCATTTGGGTCACAGGTGTTTCTAAGTGATCAGGCCTTTTCCTGTTGCAGTGATCGTTTCCACATAAGAGCTGTAAATGTGTATATTTGTCCTGAAAAAGAAAGCACTGGTGTCTTCAGTAATTGTCAATGACCATGTTGACCAAGGAAAGAACAACAGCAGATGACAGAAAAATTACCAGAGCTTTGACAAACAACCCTAAGATGAGTGTTAGTGAAATCACCTACAACCTCTAGAATGCTGGGGTGAGTGTCACAATCTACAGCAACAGAATTACAAAGGCTTCACTGCTAGATCTAAATCTATGATCAGCACCATAATCAAAGAGGCCGGATTACATTTCTTATAAGATACAGATAACCGCCTGTGCAATTTTGGACAGATGAAACAAAGGTGAACATTGCTCAAAGTAATGTGAAGGCAAAAGTGTGGAGAAAATGGAACTGCAAATTATCCAAAAAAAGGGATACCAACTTGTCTGTGAAGCATAGTGGAGGTAGTGTCATGGTATAGGCATGCATGGCTGCCTCTGGAACAGGCTCACTCATCGTTATTTATGATGTAATTAATGATTGTTGCAGCAGAATGAAGTCAGAAGTGTGCAAATGTATCTTTGCTACCAATTTACAAGAAAATGCCACCAGACTGAATGGGTGTCACTTCAATACAACAGGACAATGAGCCAAACACACTGTCAACAATACCAAGGAGTTCATCAGGGGAGAAAATTGGGACGTTTTAGACTAGGCATTTCTATCTCCTGATTTGGAATCCAATTGAAGTGCATTTCATATGCTAAGGAGGAGACAGAAGTCAGAAACTCCCCAAAATAAACCGCTCAAAATGGCTGCAGTAAAGACTTGGCAAAGCATCTCAAAGGCTGATACCAAGAGTTTGGTGATGTCAATGGGTCACAGACCCACTGCTGTTATTGCATGCAAGTGATTTGTCACTAAATGCTAGCTGTTATACTTCTTACATCGTAAGAATTGCAAGGTAAGAAATTTAGGGTTTCACAATATATTGTTTCAGCGTCTACATTGTGATGTACTCATCCGCAATAGTCACAACACCTAACGTGCGATTTAGTAAGGTAAACATATCAGTCTACAATCTATATATTTTTTCAAATGGAAAACTAGCATTATATCTGTCCGATATAACGTAATTTACATTCCGGTTTATGGGTTATTGGATACACAGTTAATTATTATTTTAAACACAGAGTTTGTTGCTGCATGTGGTTGACATGCAGCAACATAGGCTCTGCTTGCGCGTGACGAAATGATGAGCGAGGAACAGGCAAAAAAGCCTCAAATTGAGAATTTGGTTGCAAAAACAAATGCATCATTAATTATACTGAAATATTTTGGCTACAGACAGGATGATGTTGACCAAAAACACGGCAACACGACCAGTCTGTTTGATAATTTTAGGAGGCGCCACAAATCTTCGTATGATTAATGCAAAGCATCTCAATGCCATCCAAGACAAAAACACCATATAAGAGGTTCCGAACGGCAGAACAGAATCACAGATTCAAAAGCATTTCACATCGCTCAAGACAGGGTATCAATTAACATGGTTACCAAAGTGGGTTTTAAAACCTTAATTTGTTTCCTTGACAATGCCATCACGCAACGATTTTTCTCAAGTTGCCATCCCAGAGCTGTAAGAGAAATGCAAAACAAAAGTTGAAACCGAGCTGTCACAAGTGGAATATTAAACAGCAACAACAGACTTGTGGTCCAGCCAGACAACGGAGCCCTACATAAGTCTGACCTTACATTTTATTAATGAGGACATCCACCTGAAAAGTCCCTATTTGCAAACTATTTTTCTCAGAGGTTCATACAAGTGAGAACATTGCAACAGGGATGAGAGAAGCTTTAGCTGATTGGGGCCTAAATGAGAGTCGTCTAGTCTGTATTATAACAGACAATGCCACGAACATGGTGAAGGCTGCTGCCCTGAGCAAGTGGACCAGATTGCAGTGCTTTGGCCACAGACAGCATCTTGTAGTTGGTAAGTTATGGCCAGTTGCACATTCTATTTTACTACAGTTGTTATTGCTATACTATTCCATATTATTACCTAGCAACCTGTTCTGAAACACAAGTTTCATAATTTTTTATTGTAGAGGATGGGGCTGGGGAAGAATGAAGCATACCGACTTTCAGGTTGATAGCCAAAGCTCTTTTTGAAGACATCCTGTGTTTTTTCGTATCGCAATATATATTGCAGACAAACAAAATATCGCAGTGTCAGTTATTTCCAATATCGTGCAACCCTAGTAAGAATAGCAGTTCTTGGTAAAATGTGTTGGAACAGCCAGAAGTGATAGGTGACATTCTTTACTTCATACTCGGGCTGCCAGCTCTATCAAATTATAATCGAAATTGCGATATTGACATGTGCAATATCCAAATCGCCAATGTATGTGATTTTCAGGTCCAAAATATTGGTGACTGAGATGGGCTTCATGCGAGGCAATAGGCACACATCGTACGTCCATAATAGTTTTTCTTGCGGCTGCTGTAGGTATTTTTGTCTACATAAATACCTGGACTATTTTGGTAAAAAGTCTTGATGCTTTTTCAATGTTAGTTTGAGTTAACACTGCAACTGCTGGCTAAGTGGGCTGCTTCAAGCTAGCGAGTGGAGTCAAGGTATTGTCCCACATAGCCTACACAACAGCATGATTATTAAACCTTTTATGTTATGTAGGCTTTGACCTCGATTTTTAAGTGAAATTATCTACACTGTTTATGACCATGTTTGCAAATCATAACAGTAATTGCAAAATTTGTCGCAATTTAATATATTTATCCTAATTGTGCAGCCCTATTTGAATTGCTTATGCAGATATAGCAATTTTGACTTTCCTGTTCCAACACTTATGGAGGGCACTATATATACCGTGTGCTCATCACATTTGTGACCAAAGTACATGTGATGGAAAATGCTTTTCATTAAATTCCCACAACACATGAAATTCCAATAATTCACTGGAAAAAAACTCTAGGTACAGTACGTGGAAGTGTTGACACTAGAACATCTCAGTTCGTGGCTTGTGGCCAACATAAGCTTCATGATGATATCCTTGAGCAGTTTTCTTCCTGTCCTTTAGCTCCGTTCAGAAGGATGACTATCTTAGATGTGTCTGGGTGGTTTAATACATCATCCACCACATAATTATGACCATGCTTAAAGAGTGTCTGATTTGTTGTTGTTTCCCATCTACCAATCAGTGCCCTTCTTTGAGGCTTTCAACAAAGCTTGCTGGTGTTTGTTATTGATTCTTTGCTTCAAAATCCGTAGATGACTGTGGGACTGTAAATGTTATATGGATGGAGTTAAATGGGAAGTATAGTAAATCCATATTATTTGACACACTGTCAATGTAACTTATGACTTTCATGCCAAACCAATTTAGCCTTGCTGAAGTACTTATGCAAGAACCGTATTTTAGTTATCCATGTTTTGTAAAAATAAATTAATTTAGATCAATGTATTTTGATCACAAATTCATTTACATCCATAAGTCCAAGTGGGATTAATACTTTTTGAATTCATTATATCTGCTGAGTACTGTTTACGTTGGTTTGTTTACTTCAGTTAATTCAGTGTTTGCATGGTTCTTCAGGCCTGCTGTTTTCTCTCCAGTGTATGGCAGTTGTTTTCCCTGATGTTGGTATGGACATATGACAGATTCCACAACAATCCAGTCAGACAGTAAAATTCAATACCACTGACACGTAGCTCTTAAAGGAATTTGCATAACATGACAAGAAACTTTCCACACTTTGCAACAGATATACAGTATATTTAGCCCAGTCTATTTTTGACCCAGTACATTGTCCGTTGTACACTTCACCACTAAAATGTGATTGGCAATGTCCACCTTACCATGAGTCCATATTAGCATTCAAACTAAAAAGCAGTGCTACAAAACATTTAGTACTTGTCCTGTCTCTTTTAATGCTTCCTGTGTTTCTCTCTGTGTTGTTGCTTTTACTCAAAATAACTCTCCCTAGAGCCATGCCTCTTACGCTGTGACAGAGCTCCCAACCTCAGAATATATTCCTGCATGCTCTCAGGACTTTAAAAATAGCCGGCACTGTTGGTTGCCAATTATCGGCTGCACCCTCGAGTGACCTTGCCCTGGTGTGGAGGCTCTTAGAGTCCAGAGGCGGTATTGTAAACTGATGAGCACAGCTGATCTCCCTGTGCTGCCTTTCGCTCTCCAGTAATGTGCTCCCTTTGTTTCTACTCATTTGTGACAGCTTTTTTGTATTTGCTCGTACTTAATAACCTATTTTGCTTTTCAGGTGGTAGTTTTTATGTCATTGGGCCTAAAAAAAAGTTAGTGCATGGGAATGCCTAGTGTTTGTGTTCTTTCACAAGGTTGTTTTTGAGTTGGCTCCGGGGTCCTTCAAATGCCTTTATGCCAACAGAGTTTCTTGCAGGGAAAATACATTCCTTAACTTTGACCTACATAGAAAAGATCTCAATTCCTGCAAGCTGGAGTCTCCAGACTGTCCAGACTGAATGTAGGCCTACACTGAGACCATTTGCTGCATGTTCATTACGTTTTTTTGTTTTCACCTAGAAAAAACATTGACTTGGAGGGGGATGACGCGCTGGTGGCAACAGGAAGTTTTGACTGGGGGAGCTAAGGTGGGGATAGGTCCAGGCCCGGGGGTTTTGACTGGGGGAGCTAAGGTGGGGATAGGTCCAGGCCCGGGGGTTTTGACTGGGGGAGCTAAGGTGGGGATAGGTCCAGGCCCGGGGGTTTTGACTGGGGGAGCTAAGGTGGGGATAGGTCCAGGCCCGGGGGTTTTGACTGGGGGAGCTAAGGTGGGGATAGGTCCAGGCCCGGGGGTTTTGACTGGGGGAGCTAAGGTGGGGATAGGTCCAGGCCCGGGGGTTTTGACTGGGGGAGCTAAGGTGGGGATAGGTCCAGGCCCGGGGGTTTTGACTGGGGGAGCTAAGGTGGGGATAGGTCCAGGCCCGGGGGTTTTGACTGGGGGAGCTAAGGTGGGGATAGGTCCAGGCCCGGGGGTTTTGACTGGGGGAGCTAAGGTGGGGATAGGTCCAGGCCCGGGGGTTTTGACTGGGGGAGCTAAGGTGGGGATAGGTCCAGGCCCGGGGGTTTTGACTGGGGGAGCTAAGGTGGGGATAGGTCCAGGCCCGGGGGTTTTGACTGGGGGAGCTAAGGTGGGGATAGGTCCAGGCCCGGGGTTTTGACTGGGGGAGCTAAGGTGGGGATAGGTCCAGGCCCGGGGGTTTTGACTGGGGGAGCTAAGGTGGGGATAGGTCCAGGCCCGGGGGTTTTGACTGGGGGAGCTAAGGTGGGGATAGGTCCAGGCCCGGGGGTTTTGACTGGGGGAGCTAAGGTGGGGATAGGTCCAGGCCCGGGGGTTTTGACTGGGGGAGCTAAGGTGGGGATAGGTCCAGGCCCGGGGTTTTGACTGGGGGAGCTAAGGTGGGGATAGGTCCAGGCCCGGGGTTTTGACTGGGGGAGCTAAGGTGGGGATAGGTCCAGGCCCGGGGTTTTGACTGGGGGAGCTAAGGTGGGGATAGGTCCAGGCCCGGGGGTTTTGACTGGGGGCGCTAAATAACAATTCTTTAGATGTATTGAACACTTTCAAAAAAATTATAATTGAACCACATTAGGTTCTTAAAAGTCATCCTTTTGCATGTAGTGGTAGTGCAGGCGTTTTCAGTTTAGGATGTTCTTTAAAATGAATAAATTACAAGATTCTGAAAAGAATTGCTTACAAAAATAACACATTAGCGATTTCCTAAATGGTAGTCATGTCATGTGGTGTGACATTAATGGTTTTTGGTGTGGCACTTTTAGGTGTGCAGTCTGGGGCCTTGTGGTGACTAGCTTGCATACTGCTTTTGAACCCGCTGAAATGTTTACTTGGGTGGGACAATATGCTTAGCTACTGATTTGATAAGGTCTGCTTTGAATGGTTCACAATATCATGAAATATAAACAAACAAATGTGTTTTTTATTATTGAAACCTTGTTTAATTAAATATGATATAGCTTTACAGCTTGTTGTATTTCTATTGCTTTACCAAACTAATGGATATAAAATGTAACATTTGTTAGAATAACGTGCAGGTCTTTAACAAAAAATCATGTTAAAACGGAGTGTAGCCCATTTCAAATATAGGTGAGGCCATGCAGACAACTCTTTCAAGCTTTCAAAATCTGTTTATGTACATATCAGGCTATTACATTCAATAGCCAACTTGAGTAATGTATTCACAGCAATGGGTAAATTATTTTCAATTATGGTCACAGGTGGACCCCAACATTCTTAACGTCAGGCTAGACTTTGAACCGGTTTCGTGTGTGTGCATGAGACTGAGAGCTTGGTAGCTTCTGTAGCTAAAATAATGTTTCTGAACCTAGAATTGTGCATTATGGACATGACGACATGGCTAATGAGGGAATTGTAGACAACACTGATTATTCTCATATTTGATTAATAAAATTGTATTAATGTAATATAGCTGAATGTTTTAACATAGCAATTAATTCATTAGTTATTGAAACAATATTTTGCATAATAGAGTACAGTCAAAAAGGCCAGCTCATCCGAGCTTAGTCAAGCCAAGTACAGGCTAATATAACAATATAACAGTCTTTCTGAGAAGTTGCTCAGCCAAACATACAAAAATGATTTGCCTGACCAACTAGCAGGATGAATGTGAAATATTGGGTTATTAGTAGGTTATGTCAGTTGAACTGTCTTTAGTTATGTTAAAATGTCTTAGGGCGTTCTTATTTCTTATTTCCTTCATAATAAACGACACAGTATAAGAGTTGATAAATCTTTCCTAGATTTCATTATCGTGAACAAAGTGACTACTTCCAATATCGTGTTAACATTAAGTGAACTTTAATGGCTTGAATTCTTTGTCATATGTTGTAGGATTCAGGTTTACTGGACAAATAAAGTTAGTTGTTTTCAGCTGCTTGATAGCAACACAAAAAAACGGCTTTTTTTATATGTAACACAACTGTAAAGCGTGATATAATTTTCAGGATTGAATATCCGGTAGGCCATCTTAAGTTATTGTTCAAACCCCCCCCCCCCCCCCCCCCCCAAGACTCATAGGTCACTTCAAACCCTGCGTGTGAACAAAAAAACATTGAATTTAAATCCTATTTTTTGGAGGATTAGTATGTATGTTCAGTTACTGCAAAAGCATCAGCTAAATAACTAAAATATATGAGACGCCATTATGAATTTGCCCCATAAAAGTCACACGATAAGCCATTTGGAAGTTGTACTTTGGAAGTTTCCTCTGACGTGGTGTCCTTCTGGCGACGGAGATGCTGAGGTGGTGGTAATTCCACCCCCGGCGATCCGGCTTATGTTAATGACTCAAAGTTGTTAGAACTTGGTTGTGGGCTTTAGTGATGTGTAATGCCTTTCCCTCAGTGGAGGTCGTGGTTTAGTGCGCACGGGTCCCTGGGCTCCTGGCCCCGGTGACAGTCTGTCTGCAGCGCTGCTCCGCGGCTCTTGCCCAGTCATCTGATACCTCCGCACTGCTCAGGTTGCCCAGCAACCCCCTCAGCCTCCTTAACCCTGCTTTATTGGCCCGTAGGGTTTTTCTTTTGCGCTCAGGGCCTCAGTAAAATAAAGGAAACTTTGTTTGGCCAAATCTCAGGTTTTATTTTCACACAGCCGTCTCAAGTCGCTAAACATGCCAAGCTGCGAGCTCCCCGTCTGCTGCGGACAAACACTTTGGGTCATTGCAAAGTCAGCCGTGGAGGAAGTCCCATTTTGCTTGACTGTGACTAACTTCTGTCTCTCCCCAGTTCAGGTCTCCACGGTGCCATGCTAGAGTTGATAGTCCAGCATCTATACGTTCTCTATTCCCCATGGATCTGTATGACCTCCGGCACCAGCACTGGTCACTACGTGCTTCCTCTTCATGTCCCTGCACCATGGGTCCCCCAGTGAGGTAAGGCTGCCCTCCCTAGCCGGTGAATCATAGAAATGACTCCTGCTCTGGATTATACTTGTGATGATGCATGTTAAGCCCCATCCTGTATGTCATCCGGGCCAGATGCGTTGTGGTCACGCGCCAGTAGGTGAACGTATCTCTGTTTGGATTCAATGCCTGAGTCTTTCGCCAACCTAACAAATAAAGGGTTGGTTCTCTGCGGAGCATATCAGTGATCAACCCACCCACCCCCACCAAACCTGATTGGAAACCCTCCCCCATCCGAGGAGATTAACCCCTGACCTGTCCCTGCAGACAGAGCTGGCCAATCAGGTGGTTTCCTGGCTCTTAATTGCAGGTGCTTATTGGGTCATTGGAGCTGTCTGTTGATGTGATTAATGACTAGAGAAATAGGAGCAGGAAAGGACCTGATTGCACATGCTCCTGGAGGTTTACACATCTGTGAGGACACCATTGGTAGAGTGATGCCCTACGTGAGGAAAAATCTACAACAATATATTTTAAGGGTTCTTTCTCTTACTGGCTGTTTACCTTAAAGACATATCTGGGTTGCATTAAACCTTAGTTCACACTATGAAAATATGCAAAAGTGGACAATCAAGTGATTGGTTGCATACAAGTTCAGCCTTTTGTTTTTGTTTAAGGGAGGGGGGGTGCTGAGCTTACGCACTCGGCCGACAGGCCTTCAAACCCAGTCAGTGAGTCTGCTCTAGCAAATTGCTTCCATATGTTCCATAAGACGTTGAACCCAATGTATTTCACATCACAAGGCAAGTTGATGACTGTCCCATTCAGGGCTTCTACTTTTGTCCAACGTTTGCTCCTGAATCATCACACAGACTAGGACAGGGTTTTTACACAAAAGACTTCCCGAAATGTATCAAAGAACTTAGGTTAGATAGATAGTGTTTCTATAAACTGTTGAAAATCTCACTCGTGAACTGATTCCTTCCCAGTGTACGCATGCTACTATTAGAATATTTTGGTTTGAAGGGCAATGTATTTGACAGTGTAGGGATGCACAAATGTTTGGGTCTTTATAATAATAAAACAATTGGCTGATGGTGATGCCAAGTTTTTGCCACGTTCGTACCTGTGCCCTGTGCATGAAATAAATGTATCCGCTAATGATACTACTTCTATTTTGTACAATGCCAATTAAAGCACAAGTTCTATTTTTATACATTATAATAACAAAAATAAACACAATGTTTTTAATTATGATAAAATACTCTTTCTGTAATTGAATATTATGCAGTGTCTGGATATACATTTTAATAAATAAGGTATTGGACATTATCAATGGTACAGAAAAAATGGACGAAAAGACTGTTGGTCTGAAATAATTGTCTCTTTCTAAGCAATCGGCCAATGTCAAATATAAAAAATTCCTTTTGGTCTTAATTGACCAATACCGATTGCTTGCTGATTTATATGTTATGTGAACAGTCCTACACTCCAAACGAATGAAAGCTCCAGTTTCTTGCGTAGTCAAAACTGCCAGTCAGAATAGCGTCACGTCAGCCCTCTGCATAGCAATGTGTTGTTATGGTGACTCGTGCCGAGAACCAAACATCTAATCTCTGTCTGCTTTGCTAGACCTTGTTTCATTGAGAGCCCTGTTGGAAGTTTCACCTTCCAGGACAAGGGGCTAGTCAAATTGCTGCATGTGCGTATTTTTAAGCCCTCAAACGTCTTGTTGCTCATCGGCACATGTAAACAGAATTGTTCTGTGTATTTAGTTTCTTGTTTACCATTATGTTGTTTGAAAAGTGGTGAGTGTTTTTAAATGACTTTAAATGGTTCCCACAATGTATGGAAGAATATTAGAGCGATAAATTATTTTGTACTATAAATGGTCAGGTTCATATCTTTGATGTTGATTGGCTGAAAGCAGAGGAAGATGTCACTGTAGGTAGATAATAATTCTCTACTGTTCTAATTGCACTGGTAACCTGTTTTATAATAGAAAAAAGGCATCTTGGGGGTTTGTGATATATTGCCAGTATACCACAACGGAGTGCTGATTTCCAAGCGGCATGCCACATTTTTGACATGGTAAATTGACCATATACCACACCGTATTATGCCTTCCTGCTTAATTATCAACTTATGACAAAGTTTCTGGAAACCAGAGATGTCTCGTCACCTTAAACAAATAACCGAGATCAAGTCCATAATTCCTGTGGTTGGTCCATAAAATGATGAAGGGAGCTATGAACTATGCTTATCACCGGACCCATGAAAAGATTGGATTGAGTGGAACTGGCAGTTAAAAACCTGTTCATTCTACCAGACGCATGACACCTGCATACATCTACATGTGACGGTGAAGGAAGGGCAACAAAATGGGGGTAATTGCCACATTTATGAAGCTTTATATATTTTACATGGGCTACCTTTAAATAATTTGACATCTTTTAATACATATAAGGGGCTGCTTGAGTTGCTGTGCGTTTACATCCCACGTTTGAAGCCCACAACACACTCGCCGGGTCTGTTGGTACATGCCAATGTCAAACAAAATGGTATGTGAATGATTAGGTGACTGGCTGATTTTCTTTCATCTGCTCTGTCATAGTGGAAGAACTTTCTAAAGCGCAGGGGTCATTTGAAGAAAGCTGCGAAGATCTGCTTGGTTAAAGTTGAGGGCAACACAGGGCTGATCTCCTGGTGGAGGGAGAGGGGTCCTGTTGACAGGGAGGCTTGTTTTGTGAGGGAAGGTTGTACTCGACGCTAGACCGTAAATTCCAGAAGCGTGACTCCTGGCTCTGTGACTGAAGAAGCAAACAATTTTACTGACAGATTTGCCTACCTTCGTTCTGCGCTGTTTTTAGTCCTTCACCTCCAGTGTGCTTTTAGTCAGGAGGTATTCTACTGTCTGGTTGCTGGGTTTTTGGTGCTTTGGCTTCACGCCATTGTTCTGGTTTCTGTCAGGTTTTCAACACAGCCAAGTCCTAGATCCAGTTAGGGGGGGGGGCCATATGTACGGTTAGGATAACACACGGCACGTTTAAAAGTTGGCTGCTACAGTCGCAGAGCAGGGGTCATTCCAGGGTCTTGTTGATGGATGAGCGCAGTCTTTTAAATGCCAAACCAGAGTCTGTCAATATTTAGGATTTGTTTACGTGTTGTGGTCACATCAAACCACTGAGCAGCTTGGCCTAATCCCCATTATATTCCAGTATGGTGAAATGTCGTCGGTCAAAACGTTGTTCTAATCAAATGCACCACCTCCTGCCTGCCCTACGGTAGTAGCAGGGACATGACAGACATTGGCATTGTTTTGGGATGACCCCATCTGTCAAACAAGTGCTGGTGATGGTCAAATAGTTGAGGTGCAGGTGTGAGACAATATTATTTGTTCAAATTGTTGTCTGTCAATATGTCCCACCTTACCTCGGAAGGTGACGTAAAATAAATTTAGTTTTCCCCCGTTTTTACGATATAATTCCTTTTTTTCTTCTATACATGTTATCCACCCTCAGACAGACAGATCCATTGGGTTAAGAGTGATTTTAGCCCATGATATGATGGTTTTTCTCAGGAGGTTTGCTTTTGTCAAGTGCCCAGCCTCAACTCTTATCAGCAGCCTGCCTCCCCCTCTACCTAGCTCCCCCTTCCGCTGTCCTGCCAGTGGAATGTGTAAGCAGGTAATGGAAAATAAACAGCCTGCTCCTTGGAGCGCTCCTGGAAATAGTGAGTGATAGTGGGCACCTTGCCGGAGCTGAGCCAGAGTAAAGGGAAAAACAATATTTAAAGAACAGAGTGTTTTCGTATTGGCCTGCTCCAGTTTTTGCTCAGCCCCCCCCCCCCCCCCCCCCCCCCCCCGCCTTGTTGAAAAGGACCTTTTTTATTTCCACAAGGCTGCCTATACTGAAGATCACCGAAAACCCTGATGTCACTCCAAACTAAACGGTGAAACGTTAACTGCCCGGCAGTGTGGTTTGATCAGACGGTAGCTAGCAACATGTCCTTAGGTGTCAGATGCGTGCGTGAGTCTCTGTGTGAGTAAGCATGGCGTATTAGAGACTGCATTAGCAATGGTTCCAGTAATTGACCGTCTGTGGGATAACCTCAGATCCTGGGAGGCCTGCTCACTGCGGAACAATGGCTCCCTTCTCACCCCTTCCTCTCGGGAGGGAGTGGGCTTGATTCAACACCATACATTCAGTGTGTCCTTGGAGCTCAGCCTACGTTTCTGCACTAAGCTCATGTCAAAATACAGTTGCAAGTAAAAGAGCAAACTGTTCTTGGAGTTTGGTCTACAGTGAGTTGTAGATTTACATCAGTCAGTCCCGTGTGAATTGAACCCCATCCCTGGTGTTGCGTGGGCCGTCGTCTACCAACTGATCCACACGGGACGCCGTGCCTGCAGGCTACAGTGGGAACATCCCCAGGGCCTGAGGTAACTCAGGTAGGTTTGGGCATTAGTGGGTAGAATGTTTATGTAACCAGGCATGCTGCCGGGTGGGTGCCGGGTGCCGGGTGGTCACACTGGGCTCTAAACGGCACAAGTGTTTTAGTCGCTTTTTTGGTACATGAAAATGCTCGGCAGTAAATGTATATGAGGAAAAAACACATTTTCAAAGTTTTCTCATGTTGTTTTGTTTGAGGTATTATTTAAATCATGTGTAGTAATAGCAAGTAATGGTTGGTTAAAAATCTGAGTGGCTGGTTGGTTGTTAATGTATCTGTCTCACTGGCTGATGTAAAGTTGTAGGCCCTGAACGCCACTGTTTTTAATGTAATGTTTTTGTTGCAACAAACCCTAGTCTATCTTATCCTCTTCATATATCCCGCATTCTTCACTATCTCTAGCTGTAGGGGTGAAATTGATTTTTAAAAATTACAGTTGGCACAGCTGATATTTATGAACTTTTGTGACTTTCCTCAGTTTGTATAGTGCTCCACCCTAATTTAATCAATATTGCGGTGTCCTGTTTGTTGTTGCAATATATCCTTTACGGTTCATTAGGCAAAGGGTTACTTTGGTGAGGTTAATCGATGATGATTATGAAACACCTTAAGGCAATAACCCTTCCACACACACACACACACACACACACACACACACACACACACACACACTTGTTTTTGTGAAATGTGGGGACCAGAAAAACAAAATTCCATGCTCCCTTAACCCTAACCTTAACCCTAACCTTAACCCTAACCTTACCTAACCCTAACCTTAACCTCAAAGTAACATTTATGGCTAAACTTTACCTAGATATAATGCCTAACCTTAACCCTAAACTTAACCAACAACACCTGGACCTTAAAGAAACCCCAATTCTAAGTCTAAAGTTAATTGTAAGTTTGACCCTAAAACTTAACCCTGAGCCAGAAAATGACTTTTGAAATGTGGGGACATGAAAAATGTCCCCACAAGTCACCTTGTTCAGGTTTTAGTATAGTTATGGGGACAAAATGTCCTGACAAGTCACAAAAACAAACACACACACACACACACACACACACACACAAACACACTAACCTTTAGTTAAAACATGTCACCCAAAACAGTGTGATAACGTAAGCCGGATCAGTTTTATACTGTAAAGCTTGTTCCAAGTGGTTGGCAGAGATTCATCACATGCTCGCCCTGTAGGTTGAGGTGTTTATGACCAGCTCCATATGTTATATTACCCTGCAAATTGACTTGTTACTCATCCCTCCTCCCCTGCTTGCCCACAAGTAAAGAACTTACCGTCTACTACAATCTGGGAGGAGAGGCCAGGATGGATGTTGGAGAATGTGACTCAGGGCAGTGGAAGGACAACAGGGGTAGATGAGGAAGAGGACGATGAAGTAAAGAGTCAAGGATGAGGAAGGGGAAAGATTGGTTTGAAAGCTGCGGCTCACTGTGGATGGGTATTCTTATGCTAATCCACTCCCGGGATGAGGCGCAAAGCAGCCAAGCAAACAATGGCAGTGGAGCCAGAAAGTCTGCCCTGCAGTCTAGCAGGCCTTGAAAGGCATGTCGGGCAGGGCGCCGACAGTGAGAGAAGGCTGCCTGCTGCACGGAGAGGGCTGCCTGCAAGGAGGGGCCCCAGGAGGGGCCAGGGATCCGGGCCAAGGCAGGGAGAGAGTGGGAGTGCGGGAGGGGGGGAGCGGGAGAGAGGAGACAGATGACATACCACACCACTCTGTTCCCTTCAGAGGCAACAGGGAAGAGGTCTGTACAAGTCTCTGTGAGAGATGTTGGGAGGTCGTCTATGGTTTCTTCATTTACACCCCTTAGGGCCACTTCCTGGACACCGGTTAGGCTTAGTCCTGGATTAAAAATATTAGTGGGAGGATCTCTAGTGAGCTTGGTCCCGGACTGGGATTAATCTGTATATGTGAAACCGACCCTTAATGCTACACTACTCTACACTAAATCGGAAAAAGCCCAATATTAGTAGATTTATTTTTTTAGAGCTCAGGAGACGGGAAAGAAAGCTATTTGAAGTCAATCAGACAGCTTTGTTTTTATTTAGACTGCTGCCGTCCAGAGCGGGAAGTGCAGATGCATTACGCCTGGTTATTGATGTCTGTTCTTCTCTGCAGTCTTCCAGAGGAGGAAGCACAGAGGCATTAGATGTGGATTATTGATGTCTGCCCCCTCCTTCCCCCACACCAGCGCAGAGGAGGCAGGTTCATTTTACAGAGTGGGAGGTGGTAGGAGCATTGATAAGCTAAATTGAAAGGAAAGAAACCTAGTTTTTAAAATGTTAGCTTTATCACTTTTGCAATGATGGAGGCTAAATGTGTGTCTAGTTTTCATGGTTAAGTTACTTGTCTATTCAAAATGTTTATCCTATACCAGGGTTTCTGTTCAGCTTGGGGTAAGAATAATTAATAAAAGTGTACTCCGGAAAAATGTCTGTTCACTGCCTGTCATACACCCTGATTTTGCGATTCTCTCCCTCCGAGATGTCTTGGCAATATATGGCTGCATTGGAGAAACCAGGGAGTGAGGCCCTGTTGATTTGGGAAGATGAATGACAAAATCCTGCAAGTAGTCATACAGCTAATAGAAAAATTATATGCCGTTAGATAATAGCTTTTAAGAGGAATGTTATCCATATATGTTGTCATATTTTAGTGGACACATGAGAAGAATGTTGGCATGACCAAATGCACATGCTAACTGCCGCAAGCCCCAGTGTAGCCTATGTTTAGTTTAAGCAAAGCTGTACATATATAATTAAATACTGTGCGCACACTGTTGGTGGTCGGAGTAAATCTGAAGGTCTGAAGAAGTGTTTTATTCCTGCTGTAGAATTAATTGCTGCAAAGGGGTCAAATGATTGCAAAACAGTCACTAAAAATGAATCAGGACTCTTTAGTCAGTGTAAAGTGCACATGACTAGGCCTTACTAACGATGTCTGGGCTGGCATCAACCAGCACTTTGTTTTTCTCTGGTCTGGTAGGTTTCTTAAAATTATGTTGAAATGCAGGTGGGTGGGCTCTTGGGTGGCGCAGCTCTCCAAGGCACTGCATCACAGCGCTAAGTCACCCATCACAGTCTAGGTTCAAGCCTTAAGGATTGTGCCACTTGCCAATGTTTGGCTGAGAGTCCCATGAGGTGATAAATACTGGCTAGCATTGCATTTAGTGTGGCCAATCTTTGTCAGTAGGTTTTGCTTGACTCATTGGATGTTATTGACTTCCCTAAGCAGGACCATTGCTAACGGATTTTGTTAGTCAGGGGACCTCACACTTGATGATTTAGCTTACTTCCTGGTTTGGCAAACAGTGTGAAAAATGGGTAAGGCCACTAAATTGAGGAGGTAACCATAATGCACACTCCGACCAAAGAAATGCCTGCTGCCAAGTACCACAAAATAATCCAGACTGATGCAGAGGGACAATCTGAAATAACTGAGGATTTGATTCCCCTGGAGGCAAGTATGAAAATATGGAAGTAGGAAGTAATCATAAATAATGATTACATTTGTTTATTTGAAAGCATTCAAAGCTGTTATTTCCCAATCGTTGTCTTCATACCTTAGTGAGCTTTTACTCTAAACTCATATTTGGTTAGACCACTGGTGGAGGGACTAGGTCTTTCCTGACAACGCACCATCCAGTGTTCTGAAACCATCCCAGTTTCTTTATTATTTCCATCATTGTTGTCTCTGTCTCTGACCAAATGGAGTGATTTTACTCTTATCGGTTCACCTCTTCTCAGGACAGAATTTAAATACCTTTGTTAGTAGCGTTTTCTCAGTGTCGTTCTGCCTGTTGCTACTCCTTGGATTTCCAGCCCATTGAATTTCTCAGCATCCATTAAGTGGTGCGACCCAGAATTCCTTCCCCATGGGCATGACCATGCATCAGTGGTTCGTTATAAGGGTGGCTGTTTTATAGTGGTGGGACCGATGTTTCGCTTGACAATGCACCTTTTTATGTCTGTCCTCCTGATTTGAAGAGTGAACAACGAGCTGCCCTCCCTTAAAAGCTCCGAGACGCTTTCCTTGAATTAGGCTACCTTGGTGTTTATTGTTTTTGCTTTTTTTATGATTATTGCCCCGAACAATGACTGTGGGAATTGTAATGTAGTAGCTGGCATGTTAGCTAGCTAGCGAGTGTGTTCACTCTAGCTATTGTGCACATGCCGGCTTTATTGCACAAGCTAGTGATTAGATCTCCTTATCTTATTTGTTTCCGAAATAGAGACACATTCCTATTAGTATGTTTTCTGAAAGGAGCAACAATGTTACCGTAATTATTATGTATTTGTCTAAGATGCAGCAGAAACAAACTCAACCGTACAAATGGGGGCTAACCCCTATTCTGTTATTTGTTTCATTGAAAACATTAATGTAAACGATCTTCGTCGACAGCGGTCTGTACATAGTTATATGATAACCTACACAGCAACCCCCAGTAGTGGCTTGTGTCCAGTAAGGACTAATAACAGGTACAAATGTAGGTTGTTCGTTGTGCTCACGCACCATCCACCCAGTGCAGACTCAAGTGCTCCCAGACAAGTAGGGAATTGTTTTTTACTGCTAGTCTGCTGCCTCTGTCTCGGACAAGTCACAACAACTCCTCGCTGCGCAGTGTACATTAGCAGAGCTTCTGCTAGGAAGTCTGTACTCTGCAGTGAAAAGCCTTGACACCTTCACTGAGACAGGAGAGGGCAACAAACTCTTCAGCCTCTCAAACCAAACCCTTCTCTTTTAACCAAACCCTACTGCTCAATGTTAGTACCCTTTGATGGTTCTTTTTATAACTGCAAGTGCCCATCATAACTGTTTGGCTGTGGCCCGGCCGGTTACTTAACTAGTCAGTTCTCCTTTTGTTGGCTTCGGTTATCTTGGAGGGAAGCCGACTGCTAGCTGTTCTTTTGGGGTATAACTGATATAGTGTGTCTCCGTGTCAATCAGCCGACCAAGCAATTGTTGGTGTCTTTGCCTGGTTCTCTTCTTCTTTGGGGAAAGGATATGCATGTCAGGGGTGACTGCAAACACTTCCTGGCTTGGGGGCTCAGGTCAGGCTTTTCCTCTGCATGCCTCTTCATGCCTCCACTTGATAGTAGTAGCAACGCGCTCCCGGGACTGTTCCATAGTATTTCTGCATCGCGATGTGGTTAGGTGTAGACTAAGGTTTTTCCCCTTGGTTTGTCTCGTTATCGGTCTGCACGTCCATGCACGGAAGACGTGTACAATAATTAGTCATTGGAAGAGATGCAAAATGCTTGCTACCGTTCTCTTGATTACACTTGTTCCCTCTACCTTCCTCTCTCCCTCTTCATTCTCTCCACCCTATTCAACACGTGTGTGCGCACACACACACGCGCAGTGTGCCCTGCTGCTCTCCCTCTTTAAAGGTGCCTGTTTGGCTGTCTTGTCCCCCAGCCTTGAGGAAGCCTCCTTTGTTCCCTCATTACCCAGTCAGGGATGTGTGAAAAGTGGGGCACAGGTCGGGGCTCTTTGTCCCCCTCGGGCAAATCAAAAGTGACAGACACCGGCCCGCTCAGCCACTAATTTGCCCCCCCTCCCCCTCAGAACGGGCCCATCTCAGGACCACTAATTGCAGTGAGACGCACAGGCCTACAAGGGAACAGACACATCTCGTTATTAACGCTGGACGAGGCCAACCCTGGTAATTGCGGAACATCCTTCGACAAATAATTTGGCCGTGTTTAGCCGTTCTAGAGTAGCGTCGGCCTGAGCGGGTCGAGGGGTCAAGCCCGCAAAAGAACAAGAGGGCAAAGATGGACAGCGTACCCAAAATATTAGAATGAGAATGGGTAGAATAAAAAGGGTAGAACGGGTGAAAGAGCACGGTTTCGGCTTCTCGCGGGTTCTCGTCTGAAGCAGGTTGTCACCCGACATGTCCATTAAGTGTCAGAGTGACAGTGAATGCCCTGGTCTGCATTGTTATTGTCGTCCTCCCATCACCAAAGTTTAAGGTTAGAAGTCAGGCTTGTCACACATTAACCTTGGGTCCTTGTCGCTAGAAGCCCCCAGCGCTCCAAAATAGCCACAACGGTATCACAAATTTGATATTCTGCTTAGTTAAAAGACAGGACAGCAGGGCACCTTTCTATTACTTGTATTTGCTATCAGATACGTGGCTTTTCTGACTGCCGTGTGTCTGGCCAGAGGAGCTGATATAATCGGTTGGAGAGCCACTGCGGCAACATTTCGTTCTGGCACAGTAGGCTAACCTGTCTTTGGATTGAATACATTTTGCTCTGTCTGTCCTTTATTTGATTTGTCTGCCATTTTATCATTTTCAACTGGGCTTTTATATGACTAGCAGGATTGAGGACATAAACCCCTCTGGTAAAAAGTCATTTGTTATGTGGTGTTCCCCTATCATAGCTTTTTCCCTGTGCGGCTAGAGCCACGATGCCCCCACCAACACCATTGTTCCCTTTACCCGCCACAGTTCGATGTGTTTCCCCCCAAAGATGTGCTGAATTGCTCTGCCATTCTGATAAGATGCAGCCGAAGCCTCTCAAAGACCATGGGGTGTGGCTGTGAGTTTTGACCCGCAGCACACTCCAAACTCAGGCCATCGGCCCTGACAGGAGCATATGAAAAGCAGGTGTTCATGTATGAAGGAGGTTGATCTGCTCAACTTTCGAAATAGAAATGATCATATAATACTGATTCATAGTTTTTCTAACATTGCATTTTTGCAATGTGGAGCCGGCTAAGAAGAGCGAATGTCTCTTACTGACTGACTGATTGACTGACTGACCCCCCATGCCTGACTGATTGACCCCCTTGTTAAATAGCATAGTGGTTAGAGAAGCAGACCTGCAAACTATAGGTCCTGTGTTCCTATCTCCTCACAGGCGATGCGATGTACGCATTATGAATTATTCTGTATAGATGAGAACTTTGCTGGCTAAAACCTCCAGTGACTACATTATAGTAAGCCTGAAATAAAACAGTTGACAGTTAGAGTGCGTCAGTTTCTGATGGATTTTCAAAGTACGCATTCCTGCATGCGTTTTGGGTCAGGATAGAGAAACACATTTGATGGCTACATCATAGGCTACAGTTGTTGCGTTACAGTGAGCCTTAACTAAAACTGTATACGGTTATATTGAGACTGTTTCTGGCATGGAAAATGTCATCTTCAGTCTCGCTAGCAATTGCTCAATTCTTATGATTGTTCCAAGGAAGTTAGTAGATACTATTAAGCCAATTACTGGCTAACAAGCTGTTAAAACGGCCAGTGGCAAAAGCAGTACAGTTCATAGAAACAATTTATGGTAGAAGTAAACTTAATAAGAAATGTTAGTCAGTTTAACACAATCCTCAATGGAGTGACTGCTGAAACATGTAATGCCGTGGGGTAGTGGTTAAAGACAGTGCCTCTCATGTGGAAGACCTAAGCTCGAATCTATGGAGAGCATCAACGTTTATTAATTATTTCTGGTAGATTCCATTTTCACTTGATGAAAAGGTTAGTTATCGTCGTCTTTATTGATAGTTATTGTGTAAATGTCATTCACAAATGAAAGAAAGGGGTACATTGTTTTGCCATGAAAAAATAAATATTTAAATTTTCAATTTCATGAAATGAAATAGCTTTGGCCGAGTATGACGATTCCAGTAAGTTAGTAGATGCTGGTAAAGCCTATTACTGGCTAATAAGCTGTAATAAGCTAATAAGCTCAAGAGGGCAATACTTTCTATTGCAGTCCGGCTGAACTAGGCTCTTCTTTCTTTCTTTTTTTCTCTCCTAGCGGTGGTGTTTTACTAGGATCTTGAACCTACTAATCTATATTAGATCTGCTGATAGCGCTCCAAAAAGGAAAATATTAGCGGAGAGCAAAACAATGTATCCTATTGACTGACCATGCTTCCTCAACAGGACTGTCTTGCTTGCCCATTCGTACCCTGATATTATGACTTGACACCCATTGCTGGAGTCTGTCCACTGATGGACAGTACCGGAAGAAGAGATTATCCAATGGCTTTTTGCCTCATGGCATAGTCTGCACAGTCCTAAATGTTCATATGCCACAAATTAACTACTATTCTATAGAAATAGCTTTAATTAAAATGCACTTTTTAGAAAAATATTAACTGTTGTTTTATACATCAGAAAAACATTTATTTTATCAACGCTCTGTTCCCTGCTGACCTTAATTGTATATGGCATGGTGTTTAATTGTTGTAATATTTGATTATAGAAGAATACCTCTCTAACAATATCTTTGTTTTTTCTCTGATTCCCCCCCCCAGGGTTTCGGACAGAGAGAGTCAGTGAGAAGAAAGATTTGAAATACTTCATTAAAAAAAGAAAATCGTCAAGGCATCCTCCTTCATCCTTTTCAACCCCCCCCTCCCCCCCCCCCCGGTCCCTGTAACCCCACACTCACCCATCACTGGGGCAGGACTACTCTGCACCTCTTCCGCATGTGCTGTACCAGGAAGAGACAACACTAGGTGTCCCCTGCTGAGCACTCCCAGCCTAGTGTCCACAAGTTACTTTGCCAGGATGATGGGGCTTCCCTTTTACATGGCTGGCGTGGGAGTCTGCATACTACTGGTGATGAGGGCTGAAGGCATTCAAGGTAAGACTGGCTCCTCAATTAATGTTGCTAACCTTTCGAACATGCTGCATTTTATGGAAAGATCATTTGTTTCTCTGCAAGGCAGTCGTCTTGAACTTAATAACCATCTTGTTTTTTGCCGGACCGGGTAAGCGTAGCCGGCCTAGAAGAGCGTATGTCTCTTACTGACTGACTGTGTGAGTCCGTCCCTGACTGACTACCTCTTGTTAAATAGCGTAGTGGTTAGGGACGCGGGCTACGGAACAACAGGTCCTGTGGTCGACTCCCGTAACAGTCTAAACATTATGCCTGAGGTTCAGAATAGACAATAGGCTGTAACCATATGTAGCTACGTAATAGGAAGCCTAAAATAAAACAGTTCTGGTGGATATTAGGATTTGTTCAGGATGAACACTTCGCTACCTACACGATTCTCTCGTCTTTTCACTTGACAAAAGTCAGTTATCATCACCTATATTGATAGATACTCAATGGCATTCACGAATGGCTAATTAGCTGTTAAAACGGCCAGTGGTAAAAGAGGATTTGTTCAGAATAGACAAACTTCGCTTTCTACAACCTTCTGTAGCTACGGGAAGCCTAAAATGAAACTGTTTAGTGTAGTGATGGCCTAATGAGGCTTCATTAGCATTATTTTAGCAGCAGGATATTATGCTGGCAGCACTCAGATTTTCATTATCACAGTAAAAGCCATAATTGAAATGTCTAAGGCCATATAGTTAACAATCTAGTATATAAAAAAACAACAGACAAGAACAATATTGGAATGGACATTAAACATAAAATGACAGACTAGATTAACAGACTGGATTGTTAACTGTATCGCCTTATATAGTTCAAGGATGGCGTTTATTTTGTATTGCGGGCCGGCTGTACAAGGTTTGCCCGTTTTCCTATTGCTTAGAATTTTAGGTCGAATTTGTATGCTTTGAGAAGTGTGGAACGATAGAGTTTTTGCTGAAAGAGCAGTGGGACAGATTCCAACCCTATCTGCAACAGTGCGTTTGCATCGGTGGTAGTTTTTCTAGAGCTCTAGGGCACATTTTCAGTTTATAAAATAGCGTTGATTTTATATTTTCATATGCTGGATTCCAATTTACTAATTGTTCTTTGTGTGATTGCAAGTGAAACGCCAACAAGTCTTCAATCCAGTCCATCTGCCCATTTTGAATTTGGCGTCCATTACAGAAGGGACAGATATAAGACTTAACTGTAAAGTGAATACTGTTGAAAAGCTTGTCTATTGGTAACACATGGAGGAGGGGTATAGTAAACGCTCCCCAACAGAATTAGCGTAACGAGTTAGATAACTGCCTTTGTTTAAGCTCCCACCCTCGGTCCCTGGCCCCAACATGGAGAGATCACTATCATAAACTATCGGTGATTACAGTGAATTAGCTGATCGTCCAGGATTAAAACTACCTAGGTAAATAACATTAACAGAACCTCCACAAGGTCCTAACTGAGTGATAATGCAATAGCATTGTTCTGTATGCTAATCGGAGGGGGGGACCAAACCCCTTAGGCGCAGCTCACAGTCCTTTCTCCCAATTACCATGATCCCTGCCACTTGAAAAACCCTGATTTCTATATTTTTTTAAATGATGAACATTACTGTTTGGTTACTAAAGAACACTTTCCCCCTATGTTATACAACTGCGTCCCAGAAGTGCTTAATTTCCCTTCATTTTTCCCCCTAGATCAGACTGTTGAGTAGCTGTTGAATGCCCCAACATTGGATGGCTCAGCATGATGCTGTGTTGCTAAATTCAGCCTCATTTTATAAGATCATGCTATGTGATTGAATTCACACCTCCAGATACAGTGCATTTGGAAAGTTTTCTGATCTCTTTTTCCAAATTTTCTTTGGACGTAATTTATAATTGATTGAATAAAGCAATTTGGGCACAGAAATATGGGCCAATTTTATAAAAAAAAATAATAATCTCAGATGTCTCGTGTATATACAGCTCTGGAAAAAATGAAGAGACCACTGCACCCAATACCATGCGCCAATACCACGTTATGGAAACATTAAGTGTAACTCGATGTATTACTCTCCAGAGACACCTTCCAGGCAGAAAATTTTTTCTCTTGCTGAGTTCATTGCACTTGATGACCAGCCATAATGATAATGTGGGATTTTGATGGTAATAGTCATTTCTATGAGAGAATACTACCTTATTAAAGCTGCACTAGTTAGGATTTCTTTCAGAAAAAAAACCAATTACAGCATTTTGCAATTATTCACTGGTCAGAAAGCGGTTCTTCACCAACGCCCGATAGACGAGTTCTGAATAATAATATAATTACCTGTTCCCAAAAACATTGCTAACTCAGAGTTCAATGTTATTCTTAGGCTTGCTAATTTTAGCTTAATGTTCCTGGTTGCTTGCTATACAGAGCTTGTTTAAGTCTTTTGTGTCTTTGCAGTTTTCTTAGTGTATGCTGTAGAAGACCAGGGAGGAATTGGCAGTTTGTTGTCCTCATCTCTAGCTACGTGCTAATGACACACACACACACACACACACACACACACAGACACACAGTGAGTGTATACATGTGCCAAGTTTAAATATTTAGCTAGACACCATTAAAAATTTGGTTGAAATGTAGAGACCACTGCACTGATTTCTTTCCTTTACAAAAAAGTCAAAAAGGAAGGTTTTGAGTGAGGAACAGAAGGGTTAATATTAGGAGACTACTGCAAATTGAACACTTCTGTTTCTCACTCAAACTTTCCTTTTCAACTTTTTTGGAAAAGAAAGAAAAAGATGGTCTCTTAATTTCTTTTCCGGAGCTGTATATACATTGATCGGCCATAATGTCACCACTGACAGGTCAAGTTTTGTCAGTGGGTGGGATAGGCATATTAGATATTAGATATATTAGGCAGTAAGTGAACATTCTGTCCTTAAAGTTGATGTGTTAGAAGCAGGAAAAATGTAAGGATCTGAGGGACTTTGACAATGGCCAATTTGTGATGGCTAGATGACTGGGTCAAAGTGTCTCCAAAACTGCCGCCCTTGTGGTCAGTACTCCAAAACTCCCGGTCTGCAGTGGTCAGTACCAATCAAAAGTGGTCCAAGGACAAGGAAAAGCCGTGAACCAGCGCTTGGATCATGGGTGGCCAAGGCTCATTGTTGCATGTGGGGAGCGAGGGCTGTCCCATGTGTTCTGATCCAACAGACGAGCTACTGTACCTGAAATTGCTGAAAATCTTTTGAAAAAGTTAACACTGGTACTGATAGAAAGGTATAAGAACACAGTGCATCGCAGTATGTTGCGTGTGGGGCTGCGTAGCCACAGACCAGTCAGGGTGCCCATGCTGACCACTGTCCACTGCCCAAAGCGCCTAAAATGGGCACGTGAGCATCAGAACTGGACCACGAAGCGGTGGAAGAAGGTGGCCTCGTTTAATGAATCACGTTTTCTTTAACATGATGTGGATGGCCGGGTGCGTGTGTCGCTTGCCTTCTTTCCCATAGTGCATCCTGGTGCCATGTGTTCTCCAGGTAAGCTAGTGGAGGCTGTGTGGTGCTTTGGGCAATGATGATAATGATGATGATGCTGCGCACGCAAATTCAATTTGCGCACACAGGCCTCAACTATCACATTGGTTTTACATGGTTATGTTTGAGGTTGGGATGATAGTTATCTTTTGGTTCTGGGCTCTCGTAAAAGGGCCTTCGTTTGCCCCCCTCGTTGCTCCTACTGGCCTTCTGATCATGCCTGTTCACCCTGTCCTTCACAGACAGTGTCCTCACCCAGTGGCCATAAAGACACCCAGCGCCATAAAGACACAGCTCTCAGGATTGTAAAAGGTCACCTTTAACCATCCAATGAAATTTGAAGGCAAATATTCAGAGCTGATTACACTGAATGCTGAGCATTTTGTCAAACACACACAGGCTGATAAGAGGAAGGCGAGGCTGGTCCAAAAGTTGGGGAGGATGATTGATTTTGAGCTACGCTGTGTGAGACAAGTGTTGAAGTTATGACCTGGTTTTGTTATCAAAACCAGGTCATAAGCCCACGCTATTCTGTTGATTTGTCTCTGTTGCTTACCTTGTCCTCAGCATATTCTATTCAGTCCAACAGCACCTCCTCTGTACCAGTCAGGGCTAGGTTTGCCTCTCCTTCCTCTCCCCCAGAGCCACTCAGTCATGGTCGGCCGTGACCCGCCAGAGAACTCCCTGTGCCCCCACCACCCCCCCAACTACAGGAAGCTGTTGAACTGATTGTTGGCGCTCTGGGCTCCTTTTTGCACATTAACCGCTTCCTTTATATCGCTGTCAGTCGTTACAGGGGAAAAAGGCACTCCAAACATTCATTGTTCTCCGGAAATAATTCAATCCCACAAGGGAGGTTTTTCCTCTTCGGTTTTTCTGTTTTGTTTTTGTTTGCCACACTAGCGAAGGGAGGCAGTGTATGTCCCGGCATGTGCCAAGCTGGGTGTAGAAACTGGATAATGGTGCCTGTCAGGCTGGAGACTGCCAGGTAGCTGTGTTAGGAGCCACCTGTGCCGGTTCATAAACGCTCTTTTTCAGATTCACTTTTTGCTCCAAAGGTATCAACAACCTAATTAGAATTCCACATTTGTCTCACCTGGGGGAAAAGGCGCTTGTTTTATAGGTCCATGTGTTTTATAGGTCTAGTGTTTTTATTTGCTGTTGTTTTCCATGTGTGAGGAGTTTTTAATAAGCATGAGACTGTAGCAACTAGTGAAATACCTTTTCAAGGTACTCAACTGTTGCCAAGGAACAAGGTTTATTTATTAAACTCCTTGGGAAGTTTTCCAATAACACTAAAAAAAAATATATTTGAACAGATTCTCCAGTGTCTTAGCCTTGTAGTGAGGAATGTGAGCAGATTGGATTGAATTTGTGGTGTTGAAAGGTGCTTTGGAAGTGGAGGTTACAGCAACACTGTACATGCCAAGAGCTGATTTGGTAACAGCTGCTCTCACTTCTATTATCATCAGCACAAACCGGAGGAGCAATGTGATATGTGTTAATATCATCTTTCTAGCCCATTGCCGTTGTGGAAGTGATGATGGAGCTGAAGATTGAGCCACCGAAGTAGATAAGTCACTTGTTTGTAGGCCTCTTTAAAAGGCACATGTGTTTGGAAAACAAGGTTTGCTTGCTTGTGGATGAACTCTAATTCAAACTAAAGCTCAGAACAAGTTTTGAAAATGGTCTTGGGTCACTTTGGGGGCTCTTTTTTGGGGGGATGGATTTTTTCTGGAATGTTCACACCACACAAAAATGTAGGCAATATCCCCATACGTGTCAGTTTCTTTCAGTTTCGTCCACCTCGAGCTGTACTGTAATTTCAAGCAGTTTCCCTTACCGTCTAGGTCGATCTCCAAGGTTGTTGAGAAACATGACATTTGATAGTCTCTGGGGTTTGTTGCTGTGAACAAATGCTAGAACAACCAGTCTGGAACACCATTTAGGTCCTGGTGCTGCACCGCTGTAGCTGGATCTGCAGGCCCTTCTAGAGCCCTGCATTCCATTGCCTGTAGATGATGTTGCTCGTTAGCTCTGCAGTGTGCTGGCCCTTTAAGACTGCAGCATGTGGCTGGCCGGGGTTGGAAAGGCTCATTACTGGGGGTGCTCTGCCAGACCTCAGACTCCGCCGTGACTGGCGGCAGAATTAAGCACACATGTGGAGGCAGGGAGAGCAGCAGCCGCCATTTCCCGCCCCTCTGACAAGCCGCTGGTCTTCGTCCATCATGGACCCTGGCCAATCACAGGTCTACCAGTTGGGGGTGGGGGGAGCAAGGTACTTTGCGTCTTCACCAGCTTTGCCTGGTCAAATAAATAACTAAAGGGCCTCAAAGCACTTTTGGGGGTCCGCTGGTGAACTTTTAAATCTTGTTTTGTCAACTCTGCTTTCTCCGTGGACTGCAACGAGAGAGGCCTCAGAGCCCACAGTGACTGCTGTCATTTTTTTCTCTCCAGAGTTTTATGTGCTTACTCAGGGCTATCAAAGAGGCTTTCATCACCTCATCAAAGCATCCAGGGACCTCCTGATTCCCTCTCCACCATCACTCAGACATGACTCAAGCCAGTGGAGACCCAGCAATGCTCCCAGACCCACAGTGAAAGAACACAGTGCGAGAGGGAGTAGGAGAGTGTGTGGGAGGAAGAAGAGGGAGAGACATCTACCCTGGATTTCTGGTTTCTATTTGGGGCCGGGCCCGTTTGATCCAGTTCCAGTCTGCTGTGTGTTCTAAGTTTCCACACTGCCTCCCAACACCGCTCCGTGCCAATCTGACATCGCCAAGGGACAGCCCAGTTCAAACTGGGCCCTAAGCCATGCCACCACTTAAGGGTTGTTTATTACTGGAACCATTTCATATATTCTTTTGATTGAACCTCCAGTGTGTATTATCAATGGCAAGAGGTCCAGACGCTCCGCCCCCCTTTTCAGAACTTTGCTTCTTTGGCTCATACGTGTGTAGCCTTCTTGACGCGTGTGTGCCTGTGTTTGATGGATTCAGAACACCGAAATCTGAGTCTGTTCCCACCCCCCAGAGAGTGTTGGTCCAAGTGCTTGGCTGGGACTCTGGAGTCCTGTAATCTGCCCCCCCCCCTTCCACTGATAGAAGGCAAGCTTCAAAGGCCCTGGTTCACAGCTTCTGGGGCTGGCCCGGCTATCTCACCGCAGCACAGCTCAGCCTTCCATTAGCTTTATTTTTTCAGGGTGTTGCCGTTGGTTATGCTACCGATAGCCCCTGCTATCCTTGTTTGTACAACAAATTAGTGTTTGTTCTGTGCCCCGAGGACCATAGCTTTGGTGATACGGCTGTGAACTCACAAACCCCCTGCCACAGTGATTTCTCTCCTGCTCTGGTCGGGTTCATAAATCTGCTTTCGTGAAACGTGCTTTTAGTGTTGACACATTAATGATGACTGTAGTGACTCACTGGCCTGGTTGTCTGTACTTTAACTGTTACATCTTAGTGAAATGTTCTGGTCTGTTTTTTTTGTTAAAATTATAGAATGTTGTGGTTGGTTTTATAAAAAAATTAAAAAAAATTAATAAAAAGGATTTAAAATCATTTTGGTGTTCATTTGAAGCTAACAGAACCCAAAACCAAGTTGTGAGTGGCAGATTTTTTGGACTGCTGCCCTCTGGGGTTCAGTGACATTTCCGAGGAAATTCTGTGGCAGTACTTAAACTGAAGTATTCATCGAAGTAGTAGTATGTGCAGAAAAACAGGCTAGGTGACGTCAGCAGGCCGCTGACTCTCTTCCGTACACTGTCGGTGTACAAATTCACTGTTAAAAGCAACTGAAGCCCAACAGAAGCTCTTATCTCTCTGTACTCCTTTTAATGGTGATTTACCAATAGGATTACTTGGAGAACGCAGGCTGAATTAAGAATCACCAGGGCCATTTGTTGTAAAGTGGGGGAGGGAGGGAAAAAAACCTGAGAAAGACAAGCGCTACAACCCAGTAGAGAGTTATGGGGTCTAAGAAAGGAATGCAGAGACTGAGACGGGGTGGTGGGGGGGTGGGGGGGGGGGGGGGTTAGCCTGCCGTGTCGCTGCACTGCTGCCTAGACGTTTCAGAGTGTAGGCTTGCCGGTGATTAGCCCTCTGTAGACATGTCTGAACTAGAGCAGGCTCGAGTCACGTCACGCTCTGGAGGAAGTGCCCGCAGCCGGGCCGCGCGCTGCGCACAGACCTCACTTTGTGCTCCGCGCTCAGACTCACCGGAGCCCCACAGCCCAGGTTCACTTCTGGGGCGGGGGGGGGGACTTGAGCTAACTGAGCGGATAAGGCATGTTTGGAGGGGGATAGGAAAATAAGTAGGGGGCAGAGAGAGCTGTCGGGAGGGGGGAGAAAGGAGACGCCCCGGAGGAGGTAGAAGTCCCGGGGAAAAAAAATATAAGGCTAGGGATACGTGAAAGAGAACAACAGACAGAAGGCCAACAGGCTGTGGAAAGAAGAGAAGGGCAAGAGGTGGAGTGATGGGGAAAGGGAGGGAGAGGAAAGGAGATCAGGAGAAAGGGCATGAGAAGAGTTGGAGGGAGGCGCAGACGTCAATGCGGGGATAGGATTCTCACAGACATCAGACGTAACATTTAAAGTAGGACAGGAGACTTAACCTAATATTAGTGTGCTTCTCCGTCAGATATCCTCTCTCTGACCTTGTGTCCATTGTGCAATGTGTCTAACCTTAATGACCGGCTCCTTTAACGTGTCTGCAGATTTTTGTTGCAGATGCCCTTTTCCAGACGCCTTTGATACAGAACAGGCTGCCCTCTCTGCTACTATAACCACTGTGATCTCCTATTGGTAGTGAAAGTTGGTCGCGTACCAACCCCTGCCTTTATTATGAACCGCACCACTTAATAGCCATCGTGTATATTACATTTGTCTTTTTCTATTAGAGTTTGACATTTTGGATTCAGCGTCACATTGGACAAGCGTGTTAATGAGGTGCTGAGTGAAGGACAGAGTTTGGCTTGGCCCTCCTACAGCAGTCTGCTGTGCTCACCCTCACGCGTTGACTGAGTATAAATAGCCTGTGGCCATATATGGATCAGCTTCATCACATGAACACAGAGTCACGGCCCCGAACAGACCGCTCTGAGGGAAGCTAATGGAAGACTTATGAAAGCAACCTCTAAGGCTGCTGTGATTACAATGACAATCTAGTATTTTAGGGCTGTAATTGTTTGACCCAGTTTTGTTGTTGGAATGGAAATGACATTGCCCAGTGTGTTTACCAACAACAGCGAGGTGAGTGGTAATGGCTGAAGTGTTTTCCCAAGGGGAGGCGGGGTTCCCCAGACGGATGGGGATGATGAGATGGATTGTGACGTTTTACCTTTCATTATAATGCAACCCTCACCGTGCCGGTTTCTGTCCACCCAGCAGGTCAAAACCCAGACCACATGCTCCATGGCACCGGGCACAAGCACGAGTCCAGGAAGCCTGGGGACGACGCTACGTTGGCACCGGAGGACGCCGCCCGCTTCCTGAGCTGCTATTGCTCTGGCCATTGTCCAGAAGACCATGAAAACAACACCTGCAAGTGAGTGACTAACAAGGCACCCTGTGATCAACGCTGTATATTCCCAAAGTTAACTGACGTGTGTGTGTGTGTGTGTGTTGCAGGACAAATGGTCAGTGTTTTGCCATTATAGAGGAGGATGAGAATGGTGAGGCTATTCTGACTTCGGGTTGCATGAAGTATGAAGGCTCACGTTTTCAATGCAAGGTAAGTGTTTATTTAATGATTCACATTTAGCGGCCTGTAAACTGGTCACTTCTCTGAGATATTTGCTGTGTTCGTCCCAGAACTGGCCATGGTGTAGGCCCAACAGCACTGCTCCACTTTAAGAGCACTTGTCTTCAGCCAAAAACCACCCACTTCACTGGTTTTAGTACACTACTTTCTTTGGATTCACGCTCATTTAAAACATGGCAGGACAATATTTTTTTACATATTTTTTTTTACCAACAGATGGCTGGTTCAGGGTCATTTCATAACTGTCTCCAGAGGTTTCCTGTAGGTTGAATTTACTAATGAAAGTTATTTTTTGGGATCGCAAATGACATGGTCATGCTACTTAGCTAGCTAGCTAACAATCCTTTTTTTTATTTTTTAAATTCAGTGTTTAAGTGTTTTCCAATTACTGCAACAATACCATGAATATCAGTTTGATTTTACTCCTGACAAACCAGACAGGCCTTTGGAATGTTAGGAAATCTGAATTTGTTTGTAGAAGCCTGTTCAGTTACACCGCAAATAGTGTCATGTTACATTCATTGTGTTGCAATGAGTGGAGGAGTATCAGGGAGGGCTGTAACGGTGATGCCTTTAAGATAGGCGCAGGGACTCGAATACATTTTAATATATTTTCAAAAATAAATAGCTGGTAATGCCTCTAGAATAAAATAAGAATCAAGTCATTAAGCTGAAAATGCATATATATGAGGATTTTGTGTTTAAACGAGAGCCTTTACACGTTTTCATCAGTTATAGTAATTTTTTTATGCTTTTATTGTTTAATGAGGTGAATTTCATGAGGAGCTAGTTCTAACAATGGCAGGTGTTTGTATTGATAAACCAACATTGCAGAATTGTCCCGCTTCTTTTAAATCTCCATTGACAGCATTTAGATTTTCCAGCAGAAGTGTTGATAAAACGTTTACTGCATGTCATCGTTGCTTGACTAAAGTATCCTATGCAGCTGCTAACAACTCATATGTTGGCACATCTAACATTATGCTTGTGTCAGTAGCCCCAGTGCAACAACACCGTAACACAAAGAAACAACTCTGTCTACCCGATGAATTCAAGCAGCCTTTAACATCTGTCTAATTGGGCTAAAGAAATGACAAGAGCAGTGGGTGTTTGTGTATAGCCACAGACAGCCGCCCGTACTCTTTGGTTGTGAATAGAGGGTTTCAAAATCTTCTAAGGTGCTTGTGCCGCATTATGAATGTTCCTCCTACTTATTTCAGCAAACAAGTTGTACCCACACTATATGATGGTAAAACAATATTTGTACCATGTTTACATATTAGATTTCATTTTAGATTGTACTCTTGTCAGGCATTATTTATTTTGAAACTAAGAACTGATTCAGTAACTGTTGACTAAAATATTTGACGCTGAACCGAAACTGTACCAAACCGTGACCCTCAAATAACACTGGGCGGGTTATCACAACACTGGTGTGGTGTCATATTGTTTGTAAAATGTTGGCATTGTGACAATACTACCCTGAAAATAATCATGTTTCCGGGCTCCTTCCGCTGTGTGTGCAGTGAAGTGGCACCCCTTTCGGCCCTCAACAGTTTGCTCAGTTTGCGTTTCTGTGTTCAATGTCATGAACCATTCTACTTAACACCTGTTGAATATTCTTTGTTATTGACGTCAGATTCCTTGTTATTCAACAGCTTGTAAATTCGGTGCCACAGCAGACGTAAGTCATGTAATTGAATTGTTTCAGGATTCTCCCCGGGCTCAGCCGAGGCGAACCATCGAGTGCTGCCAGACAGACTTCTGTAATCAGGATCTGCAGCCCACGTTACCTCCCCCGATCGACCCTGGTGAGGCTCCCGGCCGACCGCCACTCTGCTCCTGAAGATGGCTCAAGTGGGGTCTTTTAATGTCATCTGGTTCAAAGATTTTCTTTCATTTAGGGCATTTGTTTTCTTTCCAGGTTCCTACTTTGACAGTGCCCACTGGCTGGCGTTCCTCATATCCATGACTGTGTGCTGCTGTACTCTCATCTGCATCACAGTGGTCTGCTACTACAGGTAGGAATAGCACTTACTCTGACCGAGGTATTTAGTGTGAGCTACAGCTTCCTCGTGACTAATAAGTTATTGAGCCTTAAGTTAGTCAGCATTTCTGTAATTACTCCTGTGGGTTTGTGAGTCAGAGTGTTGCCCCATCACTGGGCTCTTACTGTGGTCTACTCAAGCTGCAGCATGTGTGACCTGACGCATCTGTTTCCCTATCAGGTACAAGTGGCAGACCGAGAGGCAGCGGTACCACCGGGACCTGGAGCAGGATGAGGCCTTCATCCCCGTGGGAGAGTCCCTCAAAGACCTCATCAACCAGTCCCAGTCCTCTGGCAGTGGTTCTGGGCTCCCCCTGCTGGTACGGACACCTCACTACACAGGGAGGGGCTTTGAAGCATGTGACCTGGGTGGATTGTGGTTTGGCTGTAAAACAGTATTCTTAGAATGTGGCTTGTGCCTTCATGGAAAGGGACTGGGAGACTAGGGGGCAGTTGTAGCTGTTTGACCTAGGCCAGTCATGTTTTTATGTAAGCCAAATACAAACCAGGGACATCCATATGTACACAAGCCGATTTAAATTTTAGGCAAACGTATTAGAGTTACAAAAGTCGTGCTAGTTTAGATTCTAGATCATTCATGCTTTTACCAATGCAAAGTAATTTTGTGTGAACCTTCTGAGCTGGGAGAGAACCTAAACTGGTGTGCACTGTTTCATCACTCTAGCTCCTGCCAGGTCTGAGAACTACATTTAAAAAAAATGCACATTGGCCCCGAATGTCCCATAAACAGCTGTGTTTGTGTCTATTTGGTCCCTGCTAGTGTATGGTAGGTGGTGACATTTTAAATAACACCATTGGTCTCACTAAGAATTTGCCAGGTGTAATGGGCTCATCTTGACCTGCGTGAGGCTCGGTTTGACCTGCGTGAGGCTCGGTTTGACCTGCGTGAGGCTCGGTTTGACCTGCGTGAGGCTCGGTTTGACCTGCGTGAGGCTCGGTTTGACCTGCGTGAGGCTCGGTTTGACCTGCGTGAGGCTCGGTTTGACCTGCGTGAGGCTCGGTTTGACCTGCGTGAGGCTCGGTTTGACCTGCGTGAGGCTCGGTTTGACCTGCGTGAGGCTCGGTTTGACCTGCGTGAGGCTCGGTTTGACCTGCCATGTTATATGATGTTCTATGCATTTACCGGTGTGTATTTTAGGTGCAGCGTACCATCGCCAAGCAGATCCAGATGGTTCGTCAGATCGGCAAGGGCCGCTATGGTGAGGTGTGGCTGGGTCGCTGGAGGGGAGAGAAGGTGGCCGTTAAAGTGTTCTTCACCCGAGAGGAGGCCAGCTGGTTCAGAGAGACTGAGATCTACCAGACCGTCCTCATGAGACACGAGAACATCCTTGGTAAGCTTTGTTACTTTCATCGCTGACCTGCACTGGGTGACAGATAGCCCTGTGGTTAAACTGTGAGAAAGAACCCAAAATCCATAGCCGACATGGTGTTGATGTGCCCTTGAGCCAGGCGCTTAGCCGGAATTGCTCTGGTAAGTCACACTGGATAGGAATGTCTGTGAAATCACAATGTAAAAATGTACTGTAGAAGAACTGGGTCCTTCTGCAACACCGCAGTCATGCTTTCAGTTGATCTAAAAAATAACTCTATAGTCTTGCTACCACTCATCATAACACCAAACACCCTTCTCCCTTTCATCTGCAGGTTTCATTGCAGCAGACATCAAAGGTACTGGGGCCTTCACCCAGCTCTTCCTCATCACCGACTACCACGAGAACGGCTCCCTGTACGATTACCTGAAGTTCACCACGCTTGACACTCAGGGCCTGTTGCGGCTGGCCTACTCTGCCGCCTGTGGCCTCTGCCACCTCCACACGGAGATCTACGGCACCCAGGGCAAGCCTGCCATCGCCCACCGAGACCTGAAGAGCAAGAACATCCTGATGAAGAAGAACGGAACCTGCTGCATCGCCGACCTAGGCCTGGCCGTCAAGTTCAACAGGTGAGACCGTGCCGAGTTCTGCAGTCCCCAACACGACCAGCGTTTTCAATGACTGACGTTCTTCTGAACGGTTGTCTCGGGAGGAGCTTAGTCTGTTTCCACCGTGATTGTGAATTTCTGTTGTCGTCCGTAGTGACACCAACGAGGTGGACGTTCCCATAAGTACGCGGGTGGGAACCCGGAGGTACATGGCCCCTGAGGTGCTGGACGAGAGCCTGAACAAGAACCACTTCCAGGCCTACATCATGGCTGACATATACAGCTACGGCCTCGTCATCTGGGAGATGGCCCGTCGCTGCGTGACAGGAGGTACGTACGCCTGCTGTGCCACTCCAGTCTGGACATACATCCTCTTTCATGGGCTTCTTTATTATCCGCATTGTAGAACAATATTGAAGACAACAACACTATGAAATAACACTCATTCGATCATGTAACAAAAAAAAAGATGATTCAGAGTAACCACTACTTCATGACGACTTCATGCAGAGCTGGGTGAATGGTGAATAATTTGAAGGGGCTACAATGTGGAATGTATTTTCATATGTTTAACGCATTTTTTGGGTTGCAACATGATTCCATATTTGTTATTTTATAGTTTTCACTATTATTACTCACTTTAAAAATAAATACCCTTGTGGAAGTGCCTCCAAACCTTTCACTGGTACTACACATGCGTACGGGCATAGTGTAGTCATTAATCCACACGCAGTAATTGTGTACATTTTCCAGACCAGTCACTATGGAAACCAGTAATATTGTTAACATTTGACTGGTCGTAAAGAGAACTATACATTAGGGTTGCGTGATATTGGAAATAACTGACATTGCGATATTTTGTTTTTCTGCAATATATAATGCGATATGAAAAAACAGAGGATGTCTTAAAGAGCTTTGGCTATCAACCTGACAGTATGTATCCTTAATTCTTCCCCAGCCCCAATTTATGAAACTTATGAACATTTTAATATTTCAGAACAGGTTGCTAGGTAATAATATGGAATAGTATAGCAATAACAACAGTAGTAAAATAGAATGCGCAACTGGCCATAACTTAACAACTACAAGATGCTGTCTGTGGCCAAAGCACTGCAATCTGGTCCACTTGCTCAGGGCAGCAGCCTTCACCATGTTCGTGGCATTGTCTGTTATAATACAGACTAGACGACTCTCATCTAGTCCCCAATCAGCTAAAGCTTCTCCCATCCCTGTTGCGATGTTCTCACTTGTATGAACCTCTGGGAAAATGCAGTTTCCCAACAGCAACTTTTCAGGTGGATGTCCTCATAAATGAAGTGTACGGTCAGACTTATGTAGGGCTCCGTTGTCCGGCTGAACCACAATCTGTTGTTGCTGTTTCATATTCCACTTGTGACAGCTCGGTTTCAACTTGTGTCTAGCATTTCTCTTAAAGCTCTGGGATGGCAACTTGAGAAAAATAGTTGTGTGATGGCATTTTCAAGGAAACGAATTATGTTTTTAAAACCCACTTTGGTAACCATGTTAATTGATACCATGTCTTTAGCGACGTGAAATATTTTTGGATCTGTGATTCTGTCAACATCTTCCTGTCTGTAGCCGAAATGTGTCCATATAATTGACAATGCATTTCTTTTTGCAACCAAATTCTCTATTTCAGCCTTTTTTGCCCATCAACCACGTGCAGCAACGAACGCAGTGTATAAAAAAAATAATAATTATAATTAACTCTGTATCCAATAGCCCATAAATCAGAGTAAATTACGTTATATCAGACCGATATAATGCTAGTTTTCCATTTGAAAAAAATAAATAAATATTGATATACGTTCCCCTTACTAAATCGCACGTTCTATGATGTGACTATTGCGGATGCGTACATTGCAATGTCGATGCTGAAACGATATATTGTGCAGCCCTACAACACATGCAGTAATGTTGAACCACTGCTTTCCTCTGCCCCTGTTTATACAACCATCTGTGTGTCAGGCATAGTGGAGGACTACCAGCTGCCCTACTATGAGATGGTGCCCTCAGACCCGTCCTTTGAAGACATGCTGGAGGCGGTGTGTGTCAAAGGGCTGCGGCCCACCGTGTCCAACAGATGGAACAGTGATGAGGTGAGTGGGGGCTTTGACTGAACGAGACCTTCACTTTGTCTTGGATATCCAAAACAATATGTTGGAATTAATGTATCTATAAGAAATGTGGTCTCCAACTTCTGAATAAATCCTGGATTTTTCGATGTTGCAGAAAGTTAAATTTTTGTTAAAAAATGACATGGGCGAAATTATTGACAACTGGGAGTTATTCTTTGTTTTCACAACCCCCCCCCCAAGTGAGATTATCAGCTCTAAATATGTTTTATTTGCCATTGAAATCTGGACATTCCTTTCTCTTGAAACAGTTCCATGTGTGTTTTGTGTAGTTTATGGGTTGGAGAGTTTGAGTTTGAACAGAGAGTGGTTTGGCATGGTTTAACATGACTCACCAAAACACGTTGATCATCTGCTGATTTCATGATCTCTTGAACACATTCAAGGCTCTTAGTGTCTGAGGGAGCAAAGAGTCCACACAGTGTTACTGTGTGTCAGCCATATTTGACTGAAGGTAGGCCGTCTGAACTATAAATCTGTCTGAGAACCTAGGAGGACTCTACTGCTTAATGAGACATAAAGTCTTATTGAACTTGAAAAAGATAAATGTTATGTGGACACATTTAAATGGCCCTGCATTTAAATTGGCAGGTTGTGGTACTGTGGGTCTTAAATGTGTGGAGGCATCATTACATCACTGTTTTAGAGTCTCAAGTGTTCAACAGTGTCCAAATGGTGGGTTTGCATTGAAGGTTGTCATCCAGGAAAGCATATAAAAGCACCAAGGAATGGTTAAGACTCCAGATGTTAATCACTTCCTCAACCTAATGCATGATCTGGAAACAGCAGGTATAGGGCTCCCTTCAAACATCTGAGGTATTGGAGCAGTTAGTGTAGCTTTTATTTTCACCAAAGGCTGTGGAACCTAGTTCTAGCTCTCGGTCGTCTATATTTTTGTGAATGTCATTGTTTTTAATTTGTTTAATATAAATTCCATGTGTTTTTGTTTTTTTAAGAAAAGTGCAAAGGTTGTCCTATTTAGTTCCAGCAATTGGACCTCATAGGAAAGCATTTGAATTCAGTAGACCTAAAACCTGCAGATGTAATTCTGTTTACATAGTGAAGATTTTAATTATGCTCAACTCCTGAAACTGTTTTTTTCCTTAGTGCCTGAGGGCTATGCTCAAGCTGATGTCTGAGTGCTGGGCCCATAACCCCGCCTCACGCCTAACCATCTTACGTGTCAAGAAGACCTTGGCTAAAATGGTGGAATCACAGGACATCAAAATTTGACACCACCCGCCCCCCCCATACTCAACACACCCTGACCGAGAGCCACAGCTCCAGCGAATCCTAATGTCATGATGCTGAATGTCACCTCAGAAGACAGGGGGAGGGAGAAAAAGGACCCTGTCACAGGGCCATAAGCCTCAATATCCTTGAATCTGTGTCGCCACGATGGACTGACACTCCTGCCAGAGGGGTGTTTTGGCAGTTTAGGTTCCCTCTCCCCCAATCTCCCCGGCAAGAGGCGTTGTTGGTCGTAGGTAGCAAAGATTGATGCTTTCTGTGAAAGCCAAAAAATGACTGTGTGAGGAGGGGGAGGACGCTCCTGCTACAGTGTTGATGGACAGTGATGGAGGGACACTAAAGACACTTCACACCAAGACACTGCCCTTGCAAGCACCACCATCCTGCTAATTATTGTTCCTTTTTAACGGTGTTTTATGCAAAGTTTTTTTTCTCTCTTTAGGACAGTCTTCTCCTGCCATATTGAATTATATCTTTCAACTCTAAATAGAGTAATTACGAAATAAGGTACTATAATTATGTGAATTTAATATGAAAATGAATTGTATCGATGGATGCAGTGCCTACAAAACGAAAAACAATATGCTGCAATGGTATTCACGTCCAGTGTGCTTCAAACGCTACCTGCTTCAAGAGCTACGAGCAATTCAGGCAACCAATGACATTGTTAGAGGGAAACATGACTTGCCTTAAATCAACGACTTACTGTGCTTCCTACAACAAACCACATCTCAATGACCTTGAAAAATCCCGCTTCTGTCTCATTTGTAACAAAAGACTTCTGAGTGAGAAATATTGAACTGAGTCATATTCTGAATGAAATGTGTGATTAGGAAGTCAGTCTGTCTTCCGTCCTATCTCTACACTTATGCCTCTCTTCACATTTTGTTCTATCGTCTATATACCGTAGCTAGGTCTTGTGGGAGGAAAGTTAAAAACATTAGACTGGCATTCTGCTTCTGCCCTTCTGTTCTACAGCCATGAAGCTTCAGGGCCATGTAGCGTTCACATGAATTGGACAAAAAAACGACTTATCTGACCGTTCACCTGTTCCTGCTCTTTACTAAGTCTTTCCCTCCTGCTCTTTTATTCTGCTATTGCTTCTAATTCCATGTTGATTTATTGATTTATAGTATAAATGTGGCCTACTTTCATATTGCCAAATGTACTGAGCAGTAATTAAAGCTTGTTCATTGCTAATGCTCTGAGCAGTTGGTTAGTGATAATTTGTCTTCCAGGGTAATCCCCAAAAAAACGTGAGTGGTTTGTAGTAATGCTCGCAAGAAGTCCCATTTAGGTCAGAACATTTGATATTTTATTAAGTTAAAGTTCAATGATATATCTTGCTCTATTCTACAGTGAAATACATAATTACATGTGGTAAAAATTGTAAAACGACATTAAGGCCTGTATTGCCAATGAAGACTGTGTTGATCCATCACGCTTCCTCAGGTGTAGGTGACACTGCCAAATACAGATTGAACAGTTGAGACAAGATGTGAAACGTTTTCTTCATATTGTTATTAGGGACACAAAGATATATATACAAATGGGTGGGTTTCCTCGTCTATTACTATTTAACACAAAAGGAATTGACAATTTCCACTGCTGATTTATTTAACAGTACAAAATAGAAAAAGTATGAAATTGCAACTTAATGTCCTCCGCTGACCCATAGTGTACAGAAATGTAGGGAGCCTTGTTGTAGATTGTCGTTCTTAAATTATTTTGTCAACTGTTGTTAAAACCACAGAGAAAGGTAGAGGCCTCTAGAGAGAGTTTTATGCATGAACATCGTCATTTTAGGCATTCACCATTTCAATGTAGTCAACTGGGTGGGACTTAATTGGCTGATCCTTCCTGATGATCCAGCTGGGGTCATATCAAACTGCTAACTAGGAAGGATCCTATCAGAAATCACACCAACTACTTTAAGATGGCGGATGCCTTCAATGGCAATGCCGTAACAAAGTTCATAATAAGAAATATCTGGGGACGCTCAAAACATCTATGGTTGAGCATCTTGCACAGGATCTAAGTCTTGGCCTGTGTATTCACTTTCAGTTTCTTGCACCTATTCTCTGCCTCCTCCATCAGTGTTTGCTTTTGCTTTCCTTGTGTCCATACAAATGCATAAAACAACCTATCTTGCATAGCTTTAGCAGAGCAGTGCCTGTGGGTAAGCATGCATTAGGTCCACATGTTGGTTAAGCGTGCATGTCCACTGAAATGGCTCCTGGTGTGTGCGGATGTGAGTCAAGAGTTTCTCTGTGAATTAAGCTAACAGTACATGGTAGATATTTAAGAAAAATACTTAATCCAGTAACTAGTGTTTTCCTCTTTGTAATATGCAAGAAAACCCATATAGAATAATCTCTAATATGTAAATCTTTAATGTGTTTTGTACAGCATCTGGTTAAAAGATGCCTTATGAGTTTACCAAGGAAAGAAAATTATTCTGTATACAGCCTGTTCAATGTATCAATTTTTAAGTAAATAATCTTATTTTAGTACACAAATTTGTTGTTCTGGTCTTGGGTTCTTTTTTTAATTCTAATTACTGGTGACTGGAGGATATTGCAAAATCCAGTAGGTAGTAAGGTGTCTAGCACTTCCATCTGCTGGTCAAGAAAGGTATTACATGTTAATGTACTCCCAAAGAGTTACAAAATACATCTCGATGTAACTTCACTTGATTGATGTTCATTGTTGTCAATAAGGAGCCTGTGTTTTGTAGGAATGTTTTGTTTGTCTGGTTCTCTTTTAGCACTGTTGCGGTCATCAAAAAATAATGTATTTGCAGGTGATGTCTTGAAGAGGCTACCTTATATTTTTTAAGTCAGTTTCTTTCTAGATGTCTTTTTTTATACTTTGGAGCATTTCAGCAATCTCTTAACAACCTACACTAACTTCAGGCAAGTTGTACTGCAACTCCTGAAGTGGTATACTGAATGAAAAAGGGAACATTTATACTCCCTGATCCTCTTATATACACGCCTCTCCCAAAATCAATGAATAGGGTTGAAAACACGGGTGGCGTAGCAGCTTTCTAGTGGTTGATCAGTCCAACAGTCTGTCCTCTGGCTCCGCGGAGCGGCCCAAGCATCCTCAGGTGGCGTGATACAGAAGTAGCCCGGCGAAGATGTTGTTTTCCCGGTCACCGGTCGCCAGTGTCCCCTCGAACAGTTCAAGATAGAGCTCCTCTCCTTGCCGCATCTGCAGGAGACACGTGCGTGTGACCGCGCCGGACAACGACGCCTTGGCCTGATGCAGAGTGGCGACCGGCTCTCCGCTCTCTCTCCTCAGCCTGGACAGCGAGGGGCCGGGTTCAAAGTTCAGCGTCAGCACAAAGAGGTAGACTCCTCCCAAAGGTGCTCGAAATGTCCCGGTGCCTGTTGAGTACGCATGGCCCCAGTTTACAGATGCTTTCTCAAACAGTAGCGGTCTACTGTCACTTGGTCTGTTGTCGTTTGGCCTGCTGCGCTGTAGCCTGTTAACCAGAAACACCAGGGGACTGTCCCCCAGCTGGGAGAGCACTGGCAGAAAAGACACAGAAGAGATCAGATGTTATTTTGAGTCTGTTTGTGGGCAGTATGGACCCTTGTCATAGACATTCAATATACCGATGCAGGGGAAGACTGAACTATAATATTTTTGTTCACCAGGGGGCAGTCTTTACATTGTCTATTTGGGTTGCTGGGAATGCTAATTCCCTCAGTCATGCAAATCTCCATTAAAAAAATATCTGCATTTGGATGCATTTTGAGCAAGATATGGACCTATGCAGCCGCATTTCAAAGTGACTAGAGTCGCTTGGTCCTCCCTAGCAACTCTTATTGTAACCCATTACCAACACTTACTTGGACATTGTACTGTATAGTTCTCCAATGTTCTTGCAAGGTTGACGCTTACCTGAAGTTTCTCTCCTGCTGCGAGGGATAGCTCTCTCTGTCTTGTCCTTGGTTCTCTTCAGTCTCTTGCTCTCCTTCTTCATCATAGCCCACAGCTGGTCCAGATCCAAGGTGCTAGGTGAGCCTGCCAGCCCCTCTAGGTTGCTGAAGACGTTCCTAAAGAGTTGCAGGTGATCCTCCAGACTCTGGCTCAACTGGGCCACCTCTGCCTGTAGTTTGGCCTCCGCTCCATCAGAGGCGCTGTTGCAGCTGGCAGGACAAGGCCTGTCCTCCAGCCGGCTGACTTTCTCCCCCAGCTCTTCCACAGCTTTCTCAAGGCTCCACAGGTCTGAGTAGTTCTCAGAGCCTGCTGAATCCATGAGCTGGGCGCTCCTCTGGTCTCCACTCCTCTTCAGGCCGCGGGAGGCCCGGCCTACCAGGATGGAGGGCTCGTCTGAGGCTGTTTCCTCTGCCCGGGTGGCCTGCTGCAATGTGTTGAGGCTGAGGTTCTGACCCCGGATCTGCTCCTCGATGTTAAGGAGCCTCTCTTTCAGCGCTGGGATGGAATGGGCTTCCTGGTCGAGGAAAGGCCAGTCCATGAACTCCATCACTTCCTCCCCCAGGAGGGTCTCGAGCACGTCGGTGTGCCGGATGGCGTCCTTCAGCAGAGACTGGAAGGAGCTTGAGAGATGGTGCATCTTGTTTAACAACAGCTCGTCACTCTTCTTAAGGTTTAGCACATCCCTCTGGCTGTCATGAAGAGAGGCCGTAAGCTGGGTGATGTTTTGTTGTAGCATCCTGCTTGCCTCCTGCTCCAAGGCCAGGGAAGCCATGACGTGATCCAGTCCTTGGTAGTTCTCCTCCACAGAGGTACCCCAGCGCTCCGACTCGACACTATAACCCCCATCCAGGGCTAGCCGGTTGTCTTTGGCCATCTCTGTGACATTCTTCAGGTCCTGCTCCAGACGGGAGATGGTGTGGGCGAATGCCTTGCAGTCACAATCTCCTGCTGCGCTAACATTCTTATAGAACGCTGCGTACAGGTAGTCCACATCGCTCTCCGTCTCCTGCAGCTGGGCCGAGTGCATTGTCAGGTTGCTGGCCAGCTCGTTGACGCGGTTTAGCACGGCTACTTTAGCTGCCTCCACTTCCAGGCCTGTCTCCATGAACAGGATCTGGCTGTTTCTCCCGGTCTGGGCGATGTTCTCTTCGAGGCCTCTGAAGCCCCTCTTTAGGTCCATGACATGGTTATTGGTCATCTCCAGGTCTTCAACCAGGGAATTCACTATCACAGTGTTATTGACCACCTTGTTGTCCAGATGGGTGATGGCTTCCCACACGGCAGAGTTGTCTGGAGGCTGCAGAACCTGGCTGGGTTCCCTCCTGTCCCCGTGGCTGGTCAGGTCCCTCTGGAGTGCTTCACTCAGACGCTCTTGCTCCAACTTCATGTCTGACAGGGTGGCATTCATGGACTGGATATTAAGCTGCCCAGAAGACAAAAAACATTAACATTATCATTAAATGCACACCATTTGTCCAGATGTTTTTGTTACTAACACAGAAGTGAGGAACTGCATTTAAAAGGGTTTATACTAAAACAGTCACCATACAACATACCCTTTCACAATCTGAAAGTTTACAACTTAATATTTTCCTCTAACATGAACTTTCTATGTCTCATGTAAGAATGTCAAACTTTTAAACATACTTTACCAATTATACACTGGTTTTGTCATATTAGAGGTAACCTGAGACTACCTATCCACAGGGTGAGTTTTAGCTATTAACCCAAGTTTAAAGTATTAAGGTCTGGATGTGGTGCAACTGTTTGTATGTTTGTTTTGTACTTCAAAGAAATTTGCCAAGCGACACAAATCTACGATATTTCTCTGACTAGTAACTTTTGTTGGTTGAGCTTATTTTGAAAATATCAGAAATGGGAAGTGTACTGAGTGTGTAATAACTTTGCTGTGAAGATTTAATCTCCACTTCCTACTACCTAAAGGACAAATGTGACATAAATTATAATCCCTTTTTCCCCCTCAATTACCAGTTTTGTGATGTCCAATTTGTGATTAATGCATTGCCTCATCTCACACAGCAGGTTAACATTTTGGTTTGTAGAAACACTGATATCTTTCCAGAGGAAACATTATTCAGACTGATTATCATGCAGTAACCATGGTAATAGTCTACAGTCATGGCCAAAAGTTTTGAGACAGTTTTCACTAAGTCTGCTGCTTAGTCTGTTTTTAGATATAAAAACAGACTAAGAAGTATAATTACAAGCATTTCATAAGTGTCAAATGCTTTTATTGACAATGACATTAAGTTTATACAAAGAGTCAATATTTGCAGTGTTACACTTCTTTTTCAAGACCCCTACAATCCACCCTGGCATGCTGTCAATTATCTTCTGGGCCACATCCTGACTGATGGCAGCTCATTCTTGCATAATAAAAGCTTGGAGTTGGCAGAATTTGTGGGTTTTGTTTGTCCACCCACCTCTTGAGGATTGACCACAAGTTCTCAATGGGATTAAGGTCTGGGGAGTTTCCTGGCCATGGAGCCAAAATGTTGACGTTTTGTTCCCTGAGCCACTTATCACTTTTGCCTAATGGCAAGGTGCTCCAACATGCTGGAAAAGGCTTTGTTCATCACCAAACTGTTGAATGGTTGGGAGAAGTTGCTCTCTGAGGATATTTTGATACCATTCTTTATTCATAGCTGTGTTCTTAGGGGAATTGTGAGTGAGCCCACTCCCTTGGCTGAAAAGCAACCCCACACATGAATGGTTTCAGGATGCTTTACTGTTGGCATGACACAGGACTGATGGTAACGCTCCCCTTGTCTTCTCTGGACAAGCTTATTTCTGGATGCCCCAAACAATTAGAAAGGGGGTTCATCAGAAAAAATGACTTTACACCAGTCCTCAGCAGTCCAATCCCTGTACGTTTCACAGAATATCAGTCTGTCCCTGATGTTTTTCCTGGAGAGAAGTGGCTTCTTTGCTGCCCCTCTTGACACCAGTCCATCCTCCAAAAGTCTTCACCTCACTGTGCATGCAGATGAACTCACATCTGCATGCTGCCATTCCTAAGCTCTGCTCTGGTGGTGCCCCGATCCTGCAGCTGAATGAACTTTAGGAGACGGTCCTGGTGCTTGCTGGACTTTCTTGGGCATCCTGAAGCCTTGGGATTAAGTACATTTTCATGGCAAAGAGGGACTTTGCAATGCGTCTGATCACTCTTCATAACATTCTGGAGTATGTGGAGAATTGCCATCATAAAAACAGCAGACTTTGTGAAAATGTGTATTTGTGTCATTCTCAAAACGTTTGGCCTCGACTGCACAGTTAAGGCAACGAGAGACTAATGAGGGATTCACCGACCTGTAACATATTGTGGTTGCGTTTGATCCTCATGTCGATGTCTCTCTTGAAGTTGGTGATGTTAAAGTGCAGCGTGGCATGCTGGGAATGTCCCCTGTCCACCACCTCAGTTCTCTGTCTCTCCAGTTCTCTTCTCACCTCCTTGATGTCCTGGAAACTCCTTTCTAGCTTAGACTCCCAGGCCTCAGGACCCTCTCCAGCCCCTGCCCCCCGCAGGGCCTCCTCCTCTGCCTCCCACTGAGCGCTCCGGAGCTGGGCCACGTCCTGGGAAAGATTCCTCACCTCCATGGTCAGGCGCTCCAAGGTGCGATTGAAGCCATCCAACACAGGCTGGAGCTGGGACATCAAGGCCATGTGGGGTACAGGGAGGGGAGATGGGGGTTCTTGCTGCGTGGCTGGATCGTAGATAGAAATCAGCATGTCAATGCACAATGTTCCCTCGTATATTGTCATTGTTTGAAGTATTGTTAATGTGTGGTGTGTAGATTCAAACTCCTAAATAGCACGTTTTTACGCTCCACTGAATTCTCTCCATTGTTTCAGTTACTAAAAGAGTCCTGTATCAAAACGACCCCTGATGCCTACCATGTCCCACTGTAATTTGTCTACAGAGCCAACAGTCCTGTGGATGCTATTAAAACGGGCCTACACTACGTTCTCCAACACCTCGACAACCCAAAGACCCCTATGCAAGGATACAGTTAAGACGTTAGCTGTGTTCAACACTCCTCCTAGAAGTACCACAACTCTCCCAAATAAACATGTTGAGCTGTCCGTCCCACGGACACTGACTCCCTGAAAATCAGACTCTCTTTCTCTCAGCATTGGAACATGGCAAGGATGCCCACTCTGTCCTCGACTCTACACAGATGGCTGTACCGTCAACAACGCATCTGTCAAGCTACTCATTTGCAGATGACTTCGCTCTGGTAGGTCTCATCGTCGGTCGGAAGTCCGTTCATGGTGGGGTGGTTAACAGATTGTCAGTCTGGTCAAAATGACCTGGTACTTAACCCAGACCAAACGGCGGAGATGGTGGTTGATGCTCACACTACAAGCCTTGAGATTGAGGTTTAAACCCTTCAAACTCCTAGAGTCCATCTCCCACAACCTCAGGTGGGAGGACTACGTCACAGCAATCATCAAGAAGCCACACCAGTGGATGTCGAACTTATGGCAGCTGGAAACAAAGATATATGCATATTCTATCTAGATGGAACTGTAAAGCTGTACATCTACTGTAAATGAATGAATAGGATATACTCTTACCACTTAGATCCCATCCTCTGGTGTGCTTATCTCTGAATGTATTATAGATAAATGAGGTGGATATTCTGTGTTCTGTCCCTTTATGTTGGCTACAATTGGCAGCGTCTTTACACCAAGTATAATTCAGGGTGTTAATGTACTTGGCAAATAAAGGAGATTCTGATTCTTGTTAGGCTGCCATCTGTTCTCAGAGATGGTAATGAGAGCCTTTTGTCTGACTAGAAATTGAAACCATGTTTGGTGACATAAACAAAATTGTTTCAAAGTAAAATGGCAATGTCTCAAAAATAGTAATAACAACATTGAAACACTATTTTCAATGTTGAGAAAACAGCAGTGTTTTGGACATTTCGTTTCCCCTAGGTCTTTCTAACTGATTTTGTTGTGATCTTGGACGGATCTGTTTCATGGCAGTGTCTGCGCACCCCAGAGACAGCCAACACTTAAAATAAAGCCTCCCAGGGATTTCGCATGCATACTTGCCTGTTTGAGTGTGTATGTGAGTCTGACACTGAATTTCCACATGCATCCCCTGGGGACAAGCCCCTGTTCTGTCACCCTACTATCTGGACAGAGTCCAGACCCCGTTTAAGCTGTTTCTCTGGTGTGATCTATGTGATCGGAGGACCTTTCATAATTCAGGGTTGATTTTCTAGCAACACTGGAAAAACCCTCCAATCAGGCGGAAAACAAACCTCTGACATGCTGTGTGACCTAAGAGGTCAGAGGTCAGATAGTGTGGTCATACTGTGATATGATATTTCCGGTAACCCCCTGCCATGAGTTTCACTCACTTGCAAGGGCTGACTGTGTGCTCAAAAACATCCTATAATTAGAATGACTTGGTAACTGTGCTGTAGCTAGATGGTGTTCATATACATTTGCTGGTTGTCAAACTAGCTAGCCCCCCAGTGATCCTATGCTGAAAAGAAACTTTAATACATTGAATTTAGTCTGACTTGATATAAGCCATGTCAGTAATCTCTTCCTCGGGGGCTTCATGTCATGGCTTTTTTCTGACTTGATAGAAGCCACATTAGTTCCTCCAAGCCTTTACAGTATTGCTTTATTTTGACTTGATAGAAGCCACATTAGTTCCTCTGGGCTCATGGCTTTTGCCCGTTGAGACTCATTTCCAAACAAAGAGAATATGTCATAGGAATAGAATGTACTACAGCAGCAAAAACGACAATGCGACACTCATTGTGTTTGGTTATGAGACCATACAATATATTAGAACATCTATGTCACCAACCCACCCAACCAAACATACAACGTATGGGAAGATTTTTTTTTTTCCCCAGAAGAAAGGGAGGATTTCCTGAGAAGGAAAGAAAGGGCACACACACAAACTCCCACTAATCTCAAGGTGTCACTACAGTGGACTGGAGTGCCCTCCCCCGTACATCTGCTCATTATTTACTGCAGTAGTCTAAAACCTGTCGATTCTCTCAGGATGTGAAGGAGACCGGCAGTTCACCAGACTAGTGCATAAATAACAGAGTGTAAACATGCCGGATGGGGGCTTTAGGACAGGAATTAGCTAATGACTAAAAGCCCTGTTGATTTGTTCCCTTTCAATTCTGTGCAAAGAGTAGTTTTGAAATGCATTGAAATGTTCATTCCTCAGGTTTGTTGTTGACTCAAAGATGGAGAGTGAGCATGCGTGTCTCAAAGAGGTAAATAGACCCAGCGCCAAGGGGGGGGGGGGCCAAAGGGGGCTTAGCCCCCTCAGTTTAGGTTTAATGTAGAGAAGATGATAGTAGCGAAAGATAAATTACCCCCCTTGCTGATGTCACCTGCCCCCTCAGTCACTTTACCATGCAGCCAGGCCTGGATGGTGTTCAGGTTGACCTTGCTTCTTTACACACCTAACACTGCAGAGGTGAAAACATTCTTCTTCCTACACTAGTCCCAATCCCTGGTCTTGTAGGCAAACTCAGTAAGCAAACATTTGTCATTTAGCTGACCCTCTTTTCCAGAGCGATTTACATTAGTGCATACATTTTCATACTGTTTGAAGCCATATTACAAGCACCGTGCCAAATCAACCAAGCTCCCCAGGACTAGCATTCAATCTGGACCAAGTCAGGTTTATTAGGGAAAATACTATTTTGGGCTAAAACGAAGGACACTTTTTAACCAGGCTTCCTAACTTTACCCACACCTTTTGCCCAGAGTGATCAACATGATGATTCTACACTCCCGGTTTACCTGCGTGGCTGAAGTAGTCTTGGCGTTGGTTGGGTTCAGGGCGATGCGGTTGATCGGGGTGGCTGTAGCCTCGCTGAGGGATGTGCTCCAGGGCCTGTCGAGGGAATACCGGAGACTCTGCGTACCCCACGTGTGTTTGGTTGCTGTCAGTCTCTGAGTTGTACACCTCGTCCTGAGGTTTCTCAGATGCCTGGAAGTCATTCTGCACCCACTCCGGGTGGTGGGTTTGCCTGGACTGAGCACCTAGAAAGACAACAGATGGTTGGAGTGTTCGGAGAGGAGTCCTTTAAACCCCACAGAAGCTGGACTAGTAGCTGTGTCACGTGGTCTTGCGGGCAGACTCCTCTGACCCTGAGAACCTTGAGTTTGTTGTCTCCCCCCCGCTCCTGACCCCATTTCAGCCCAGCCATGCAAGTGTTTGTGCGATGGCTATTCGACTCTAGTGGTGTTGAATAATTAATTACGAGAGCCCTTTGCGGTTTAGGAAGCCTTCTCAATAAGGGGCGTGTAGGAACTGCGAGTGGCTGATAACGGGGGACTTTTCAGGCCTTTGTTTTGGCCTCTTTGTTTTTGACCTAGAACTGGCTCAAAAGGGCGTTGCGTTATTTTTAGGGCCTCAACTCCTCGTCTCCTGGCAATTTTCACTCCTATTTCTGCATGCCTGCGTGTATTTGTGCGAGTGTATGTTTTTAGGACTCTGTGTATATGGCCTCCTAGCTACACAAGGCCCGTGGGTGGCTTGTGGTCACACCCCCTGTAAGGCCTTTCTTGAGAACTTTCCACACACCCTTTCCTACCTCCCATGGGAGGTGACTAATTTCCCATTGCCTGCTATGGCATTTACTGAAAACACTCTGGACCGTACACGTTTCCTCAGCCTGCTTGAGCCAGAAAGGGTCGGACAGGGGGTTTGATTGAAAGCCAGCTCGTCCAATCACCCTGCCCCCACCAGGTAAACGGACCAGTCAGATGAGCCAAACTACCTGTGTGGTGAGGCTCAGTGTCTCCTGGGTGAGGTTGTCCAGCTATTGTGGGGTCTGCAGGGTCCGATACCTGGCCTCCAGCCACTGGTGAGAGAGAGGAAAACAGGATGTTACCATCAGCTTTTGTAAACACAGGACTTTCCCAGTCAGTGCCTCTTGCAGAGTCAAGAGCCATTTCGCACACTGCTTGCAACCCTAACCCTTAAAGAAAAAAAACGTAAACATACTAGATATTAGTAGAAGGAAGCAGCTAATGCAGAGCAACCTCAAAGCTCTTTAGTAGGCTGTTGGAGCCATATTGCAACTCAGTGCTCCTCCTCAGGCCAATGTGCTATTACTAATTCCTGGTTGACATTCTGATGTCTTATGGAGCCTACTATCTCTATGTCAGTACCTGTTTGTCTTATCTGTTGTGTGTAGCTCTGTCAGTACCTGTTTGTCTTATCTGTTGTGTGTAGCTCTAAATAAGAACCTGTTTGTCTTATCTGTTGGGTGTAGCTATGTCAGTACCTGTTTCTTATCTGTTGGGTGTAGCTCTGTTAGTGCCTGTTTCTTAACTTTTGGGTGTAGCTCTGTCAGTACCTGTTTCCTCACAGTTCTCTCCTCCATGTCCTGGACAGCACCTCCACAACAGGGCTGTTAAGATCTTCTGCTTCTCTCTGTACACTGGGCGGGTAGAGAGTTTGTACCTAAACATGTGGAGAAACACTTAAAAAAAACAGACTTGTGCATACAAAGCCCACATTGACTTTCATCGGTTTGACAGGAATTTGAAATTGAAGCGCTGCTTTGGGCAGTGTGCAATACGAGTCAGTCAAGTGCGCAGTCCAATGCAACGCAGTGTGCCGCTGATGCTGTCGAGCACCGTTAGAATCTGGCGAGGGATGCACTCACATGATCAGCTGGCAATCTGGCGTGCCGTTGGGACAGGGGCTCTGGGACTTAATGGTGTACTTCTCAGTCCCACACGCGACCGCCATGGAGAGAACGCGGCGGTGCACGAATGCGCACCAGTTCCTGGAAGACACACGCCACATCGTTCATTTCATACCATGCAATTTGGGTGTGTAATAACACAGGAAGTAGGCGGACTGCTTAGATTATCAGGCTGCTGGGGTTGAGGTCGAACCTGCCGTCCTCACGGTTCTCTCCTCTAGCGACTGCTGTGGTCTCACAGGTTGGCAATTCCATGTTTTTCCTTCCTGTTTTTAAAGATTTGGGCTAGAAACAAAGTGGACTTTCCCATAACCTAACAGTTATCGCACATGACTGTGTACATTTATCTTGATTTAGTTTTGTAACGAAGCCTTGTAAAATCCATTCAGTGGCCTATTCATCCAGCCTTGTTTGGGATTTCTCATAGGGGTCATTTTAAAATTTTTCCTTCCTGTCTGCTTTTTCCTTAAGTTGTCGTATCTTTCCCAGGGAAGGCCACCTGCTGACCTCTGCCAAACCTCTATTACTAAAATATATGTCCTGTTTTTACCAGCTTTAGTTCCCAGGCCTCTCATAGTGAGTTGCCTATCATGTTCCTGCTAAGCGTGGCACTGAAAGAACGCTTCCCTGCTTCGGTCTCACTACACAGCCCATGATAACTGGGCCAAGACATTACTTTTGGTTTGGCTTTCTTGTCAGCACCTTCCCATTGCTGTCTACATATCTAATTAGGGAATACTTATCCACTTGTATTTCCCAGCAAGTCATTTCTGGGGACTCGTGTTGCCCCAATTCCATTCAGACCCAATTACCTTCATTTGCTACATCTCTCCCCTCTCTGACCCTCCTTAACCTGCACCTAATACATGCCACGAGCTGTGTTAACACACTCCAGACCCAGGTTGTCCAAACAGTCCGTTAGAGAAGACGAAGGAAAGCCACGGGTCATCCAGCATCACAGCTGGCGTCATCTCACCATCGGCCCCTGACCCAAGTGTGACAGGTGTGGAGGTAGGATGGATTTCACAATCCCTGGGTGGCCATGCCTTTCCGAGGTCCCCCCCCCACGTGTCCCTCACAATCAGCAGGACACTATCAGATATGAGGTCATCAACGAGGGACAGGATTGACTATAAACACCTGGCGAATAGGCAGCCAGGGGGCCCCTTGAACTGATGCATGTAGTGAGGGGGGGTGACTGTTATGTTGTGGCCCATCCAATCTGGTGTTTGGTGTTTTTGCTGGCTCGCCTTCCTGAACCTGTGACTCACTGAACCATGTAGATGCCAAGGCAAGACAAAGCGGCTGTTATGTTTTCCCTGAACCACTCCCCTCCACTGTGGCCTGAAGCATTGTATGGAGGTTGAATTCGTAGGGACATCGGTCAAGGGTTAATTAACTCTGTATGTGAGTTTGTGTGTGTTTAACTATCAGGGTTTCCCAAACTGAAAAACCTCCATCTGATCTGGCTGACCCATTCAAGGTTGACATCAGACAGATGTATGTTCGCCGTTGCCTTATCAGTCATGATCCCTTATTGGAAGATCCTCGACACCAGTGTGTTTATTAGCTTTGTAATCCTCAACCTTTGGGTCCAGGTCAGACCAGAGAAAACCTTTGAAGCTCAAGGACCACAGATACAGAGAGGATTAAACCAAATACTTCTGTGACCATGGCCACCAGTGGTAAACAAGTGAACGTGTCACTCTGGCCCGGGCATTTTACTTTGGGCAACATTTACAGTTATTTGCCCTCTTGGTAAAAAAAATAAAAATAATAATAATTAATTGTTGTAGATCCAAATATAATATTTAACAGGTAGGTTAAGAAAAACCTTCATAGAAAAGTGTTTTTCCTTAAAGCAATTTGTCATGATTCTTGGTAGGCCTGCATTTAGTACTTTGTATACCCTCCTTTTGTTAAGATAACAGCTCTGAGTCTCCTATAGGATTTAATGTGGTGGGAGAACACCACATTAAGAGATTTCGGATCATTCATCCATAAAGATCTCTCCAGATCATTCTGAGCCCTTGGTCCTCACTTGTGGACTCTCTTCTTTAGTTTACCTTTAATGTTTTCAATAGGGTTCAGGTCAGTGGAATGAGAAGGCCATTGCAAAAGCGTGATTATGTGGTCAGTGAGCATTTTGTTGAAGATTAGAAGGAATGCTTTGGATCATTGACCTGCTGGATGATCAAACAATGACCCAATTTTACCCTCCTGACAGGCAGACACAATTTAGTTCAATCTCCTTAAACTTCACAGAGTCCATGATGCCATTATCTTAATGTAATGACCAGGGACCTCGTATCATTCATGCGTACGCACAAATATGTGCATAAACCATGAGTATGCCAGTTTTGACGCACTCAAGGTTGGCATTTATCAATGTTAAACTTGACGGGAAAGTGTGCGTATCTCTACGCAAATTTCAACCCATGTGCATGCACAGCCTAGCGTTTGAATTGGAGAAATACAATGCTATTTCGGGAAAGCTGGTAGAGGAACGTCAACTGAAACCCATGGGGAAAATCTTAGCAATAGGAATATGAATAGCCTGGAGGAATGCGCAAAATGTTTCCTGCAACATCGTAGGCCTATAAGCTACAGATGTAGCAAGCGTTAAAACCCTACAGCCTGTAGCTGATCCAAAAATTGTTAGGACAAATAGGTTGTAAAACGTTGGCCTCACTTTGGGTGACCAGGTTATCCCCGTTTTCCAGGGACAGTCCCCGTTTTTGGTTGCATGTCCCCAGCTGGAGTTGTCCCCAGAGTTTTCCCCGTTTTTAACTGCATTAAAAAGAGACCGCAAAGTGAAATAACATTTTACCCGGCAAAAAAGACCGGGCAGCAGAGCCTATCGGTTGATGTCTCAATTGTGCTGTCCCTGGTTTTTGGCCAACAGGGGGGGCTGCTCGCTATAGTAGCTTCATACACTCTTCTGCTAATGACTTCTGCTAGTTTTAGAGAGAGCTTCTGGCCGAGTTTCCCTCAGCATTTATCAAGTGTCAAGTGAATCCACAACATCACCACAAACGTCTTTTTGAGAAAGGTTTCAATCATTTTAAATATTAGCTATTAATGTTATAATGTCACAATGTATTATTATTAAACAGATAGATGATCTGCTCTATAAGGTTTTAAATAGGTTATTCTAGCTAACGTTAGCTATGTATAGTTAGCTAGCTAATGTCACACATGCAGTGGACGGGCTATTTTGAAAATATGAACATATTAAATGAATGCACAATTAATTATGAAATTATTTATTCGTAGATAACAATGTTAATGATTTGACAAGTATTGTGAAAATATTTAGAATTCTTCATAGATAACATTAGGATAATATTTTCTTTTAGAAAGTGGAGATGAAGGAGAGGAGGAAGACTAGATAGGAAAAAGACTGAAGGAGTTTGAGGAGGAAAGGTAAATATATGATTACAGAGCCTGACAATTTATTATTACAAACAATGTTTTTGAGATAAAATACAAGCTATGGGAGTCTGTTAGCCAAATAATGTTATCTAATAGTGTACTATTTATTATTAAAGATTGAGAAGGAAAAATGAAGGTTAAAAAGAGTAATGCGAGGAGAGGGTAGAAGATGAGGTGGAAAGGGAATGAAAGGAAGAAAGAGAAGAAAGATGAGTGAACAAAAGAATAGATAGTTTGTAGTAGAAGAAAAGATCTATTGTCTCTGTTTTTCAAGCAATGTTCTCTCCTGCTCTTATTCTGCCCAGACAACCAGGATCACTGGCAGTTAAGACTTGTCTGTGGTGTTTCTGTAATATAGTTGTTTTCTCTGTCTATCTTAGACTAAATACATGAAACAGGAATTGTACCCCTTTTTTAGTTCATGGATAATAACATCAGATACTTTAATGATATATTGACCGCAAAACTGGAAATGTCCCCAGTTTTCATTTCAGACATCTGCTCACCTGACTTTCAGTGGCTATATCCATACAGTTTGAAAATAAGACGAACAATAGCCCCATGTGCATGTGCGTAAAGAAGCACATTCGACATTGCATATTTTACCATACACTACTAGGCTACAATATGCTGATTGATTTAAAGATGCTCACTTTTTTCTGTAACACTCATGAAATGTTATTAACCTTCTTGATCACATTCACTAGGTTACTGTTTCTTTTAAAGTGTTACCACCACGACCCATCCTCATTCAAAACCATATGGACCGCTGCCAAATTCGCAAAGCCCCACAACCCAACTCTGGTATATCACTGGAGATACACTGGAGCGAAAATAACATGTATCAATCTTGCTTACATTTTCGAACTAAATTCGGGCGTATGTGGAAATCCTACTATTTGCATGCACACAAGATTATTGGGATTTATCAAACTGACGCATGCAACACATACGCATGCTTCCATTAATAAATCAGACCCATACTATACTTCTGCGTACGTGAACGAGCATACGGTCTCCGCCCCAAGAATGCCTACAATTACCCATATAAGCAGGGGCGACTGGTCATTAGAGGCAGCCCCACGTGTTGTCAACAGAAAGAACTGCAACATAATTTTTATTTCTCAAAGACTACTTCCTATAATTTATTATCTATGAATACAGCATCTTCCTAAAGTGCATATCATTTGTGTTTGGATTTTATTTCATGTTCATTGGTCCCTGCCATGCTGCTTCAGACTTCATTCTACTGATTCAAGTTCAATCAATAAATAAAATGTATTTATAAAGCCCTTATTACAGCAGCAGTTGTCACAAAGTGCTTTACAGAGACACCCGGCCTTAAACCCCAAGGAGCAAACAACAGTAGTGTTGAATTTCAGTGGCTAGGAAAAACTCCCTAAGAAGGCCGAATTTAGGAAGAAACCTAGAGAGGACCCAGGCTCAGAGGGGTGACCAGTCCTCTTCTGGCTGTGCCGGGAGACTCTAAATCCAGAGTCTATTTGATTTTAGACTAGGTCAAAAGTATGACCAGGTGGACAGGGACAGCAACGGGCCCCCCAAACCAGGTACTCTGCAGGTGTGGACCAGGACCTCATCTCCTCCTAAAATTTTAAACTGGAGGAGATTGAGAAAAGTTAGAAAGTGCATTCCTCATATCCCCCAGCACAATAATATAGCAGCGTAACACCTTGGAACTGAGACGGGGGGGTCCTGCAACCCTGTGGCCCTACCCGGGGGAGGCCCCGGACAGGGCCCAACAGGCAGGAAATCAATCCACCCACATTGCCAGGCATCAACCAAAGGGACACCCACCACTCGCAACCCCCCTGAATGAGGGCCGAGTATTGCCAGCAGCGTACAGCCCAATTGCACAAGTGCGCAACAGAGAGTCAACAACAAGCCAGTGACTCTTCCCCCAAAATGCATTGGTGGGAGGGCATCCCAGTGGCGACGAGAGCCCACCTGGCAAGACAACAAGGGTGGACAGTATCAAGCCTACTGGTCACCTTCACGCCCCCGGGCCAGGCTACACCTAATTATAAACCATGCTGTAGAGATGAGTTTTTAGTAGACACTTGAAAGTATGCACTGAGTTTGCATTTCTTACCTTAATTGGCAGATCATTCCACAGTAGTGGAGCTCTATTAGAAAAGGCCCTGCCGCCAGTTGTTTGTTTAGAAATTCTAGGTACAATTAAAAGGCCTGCATCTTACGATCGTAGGTTACGTGTAGGTATGTATGGCTGGATCATTTCAGCAAGGTAAGTAGGAGCAAGTCCATGTATTGATTTATAGGTTAAGAATAAAACCTTAAAATCAGCCCTAACCCTAACAGGCAGCCAGTGTAAGGACGCTAGGACAGGAGTAATGTGTTCAATTTCTTTTTTTCTAGTTCGGATTCTAGCAGCCATGTGCAGCACTAGCTGAAGTTTATTTATGAATTTGTCTGGATAACCAGAGAGAAGAGCATTGCAGTAATCTAGTCTAGAAGTAACGAAAGCATGGATACATTTTTCTGCATCACTTTTTGATAGAAAGTTTCTAATTTTTGCAATGTTTAAAGATGAAAATAAGCAACTCTTGAGATATATTTTATATGTTCTTCAAAGGAGAGGTCAGGGTCAAGGGTAACGCCAAGGTTTTTTACAGTTTTTTGGGATATACCATGCAGCCGTCGAGGTTCACAGTGAGATCTGCTAACAACGCTCTTTGTTTCTTGGGTCCTAAAACAAGCATTTCTGTTTTCCTTGAGTTTAAGAGCAAGAAATTCTCTGTCATCCACTTTCTTAATATCTGAAACACATGCTTCCAAAGTAGCTAATTTAGGGGCTTCTCCATGCTTCATTGAAATATATAACTGTGTGTCATCAGCATAACAGTGAAAGAGGGAGCATATATAGTGAGAACAATAATGGGCCCAGAACCGAGCCTTGAGGAACACCAAAGCATACCTTTGACTTTTTAGTGAGTTTGGTACACATCCGGAGGAAAGGGAGCAATTTATTATGTTCAGCATTGGCTGACCTAGCACAGGAAATAGCTCCATAAGTAATTTTGTTGGAATTGGGTCTAGCTGAGAGTTTGTGGGTTTAGAACTCATTACAAATTTAGTAAATGTGTCGAGCGATACGGTATCAAAAGATTTAAGTGTCCCCATTGACACGTGGTCAGGGAGGTTCAGGACATTTTTAGGACAACTGAAATTTTGAGAACCATAACTATTTAATGAGGAGTCAGTTATTTGTTTTCTAATGGTGACAATCTTTTCATCAAAGTAGTTCATGTATTCATTACAACTAAAGTGAAGACCCACTTCACTTGCTAAGCTTTGCTTTTTTTGTTAACTTTTCTTCAAAGAGAAATTTTGGATTGTTTTTATTCACCTCAATCAGGTTGGAGAAATAAGCTGATCGAGCAGACGTGAGTGATTTTCGGTATTGTAGTGTACTGTCTATCCAGGCTAGTCTAAATAATTCCAACTTGGTGGAGCGCCACTTTTGCTCAAATTTTCTGGAGGCTTGCTTAAGTGCTCTAATATTGTCTGTGTACCAGGGAGAAAGTTTCTTGTTGCGTATTTCTTTAGTTTTTAGTGGTGCAACTGTGTCTAATGTATTTCGCAGTGTTGAGTTTAGATCCTGGATTTTATCGTTTACAGATTTATTTACTCTGTCGTTAATGAGCAAACTTGTAATAATATCAAGGAATTTATTTGTAGTCCGAGAATTTATAGTACGGCTTTTGAAACTCATTGTTTGCGGAGCAAGTGGATTTCTTGTTTTAACATTAAATGTAATAAGACAATGATCCGATAATCCAGGATTTTGGGGTGAAATTATTAGATCTACATTATCTATTTCTCGTGACAGGACTACATCTAAGTTGTGATTGTGGCAATGTGTTGGACCTGAGACATGTTGGATAAAACCCATTCAATCTATTATGGCTTCAAAGGCTTTTTAAAGAGGATCATTGGACTTTTCCATATGAATATTGAAATCGCCAAAAAGTTGAATACTATCTGCCATGACTACAAGGTTAGACAAGAATTCTGAAAACTCATTGAAGAACATTGTGTATGGCCCAGGGGGCCTATAAATAGTAGCTATGCAAAACGATTTATCGGCCTGGTTAACTTTCATGAGTAAAACTTCAAAAGAATAAAACTCAGTGATATGTGAGTAAATTTATATTTACTGTCATAAATATTAGCAACACCCCCTCCTTTTCGGGGTGCACGAGGGATATGATCACTAGTATAACCAAGAGGAGATGCCTCATTTAAGGCAATGAATTCATTAGGCTTTAGCCACGTTTCACATAAACCAATAACATCTAGTTTATGATCAGAGATTAATTCATTTATGGCAACTGCCTTTGGAGCAAGGGATCTAACATTTAGGAGTCCCATTTTGAGATGCGAGGTGATAGTAATTTTTATTTGTGACCAAGGTGGAGGAAGGCTTTATCTTAATAAGGTTGTTTTTGTTAGCACTACCTTGTTTAACTTTTCTCAGCCTGGAACGAGTCACAGTGGCAATAGGTAAAGCTTTACTAACTACTCTGGCTATGCTATTGACAGACTCCACTATGCTAACAGGCTGGCTAACAGCCTGCGGCCTGACCTGCACCCAATCTCATGTTAAGGCTATAGGAGTGAGACTCCTGTCAATGTTCCTAGATAAAAGAAGAGCACCACTCCAGCTAGGATGGAGTCCGTCGCTCCTCAGCAGATCAGGCCTGGCCCTATTTCTGGGAGAGTCCCAAAAAGAAAGCCAGTTATCTACAAACCCTACCTCCTGCGACGGGCAGAACTCCGTTTTCAGCCAGCGATTGAATTGCGCAAATCTGCTGTAGAGCTTGTCACCACCCCTAGCTGGGAGGGGGCCAGAGACAATTACTCGATGCCGACACATCTTTCTAGCTATGTTCTGCTTCGTAACCTCTGACTGTTTCGCAGTAGTAGGCCATAGGCTAAGCTTGAATGTGGGGCTAGCCCCTCTCTCACAATGCAATGTACATTGAACATGTGAAAATATTAATACACATGCTCAGAATGTTAGTTTGATCAATGTAGATCACACAAATTTGATGCCAAGTGGGGCTGACAGCCGGTAGCCCCACTACTGCGTCATTTCGTATTTCAGACCAGATTGGCTGTCTGGCGCCAAGAAGAGTGAGGGGGGTAAATTGTCTTAGCTAGCTTGTTAGCTTCACAAACGCCAGATAACTTATTGTTACTTACAAATCAAGTGGATTTCCTACTCGAGCACCGGTTCAAACCCTTAATTTGGAGGAGAAACTTGAAGTAAAGTGACTTGGTGCCCATCAGCCACAGGATATCATCACTCAAACTGCTGGTAAAAGATATTGCGGGTTTAACGTGGAGTGGTTTTTGAAGAAAAAGTGGTTTTTGAAGACAAAACGGTTAGCAAAAAAAAGAAAGGAAGGCACTTCCGTTTTCCATGTCTGCTATTTGGTGGAGATAGTACTTGGTCGATGACGGGTTGACGACATCTGAGTCAGAGTGGAACTTTTCCATCTTGAAGAGGGAAAAACCTCCACTTGCAATACCATGGGACAGCCGCGACTCAACGCATTGGCCATGTTGTCCATCGAAAGCCAGCTGATTCAGCAGCTACATGACTTCATTCCCAAAGTCATAGTAAAGTTTGCCCAGAGGAAGAACCGCCGTACCACCTTTCTCTTCAAGTGAGCCCTCAGCCTTGGTGAGTGAAAGCGTATTTTATCATCCTGCTTTTGTAGTGCTGGTCCGTGCATTGATCATATTTTTGTTATGGATCGATTCATATAGATGGTGACGAGTGTCAGTGTGTCAATGCTTATCTATTAAGGTTGCTGTCATAGAATGGATCTGTATCCCTAAAAAGTTGTCTTTGCGCTTCGTTGTGGCCTTCAGTGGTGTTGAGCTCATTGCTGTTCACATATGGCCCTGTAGGCACATTGGTTCTGCATTCCTAATTTAGGTTTCTAAATGTGACAGTGGTAATTTTACATGTGTGTGAGACAGAAGGAGAGCAATATGTGTACTACAACACCTGGTAGAAGCAAGCCGCTCTGTCGTTAAACGTGTTTTGTGGAGCCACGCGTCTTGATATGCCACACCTGTCAGGTGGATGGATTATTTCGGCAAAGGAGAAGTGCTCATTAACACAGATTTAAACAGATTTGTGAACAATATTTGAGAGAAATAGGCCTTTTGTGTACATAGAGAGTCTTAGATCTTTGAGTTCAGCTTATGATAAATGGGGGAAAAAACTAAAGTGTTGCGTTTATAATTTTGTTCAGTGTGTGTATCATTTCAGAAGTTTTATAGAAGATCAATGACTCTTGGAAAGTCATTGTGTTAAAATGATTGTTACATTTTTGTGAAAAGCATTTTTCGTTTAGTGCTGCATAGCAAAAGCCTATAACATTTTTAAGTACGACAATTGGCTGTTTTATTCGATTTACCTACTTTGTGTTCTTTCCATTTTAATTCAGTGAAATGTATTGTCAATTTTGTCAAATTACAAATTGTAAGCCAACATTCAAAAACACGAACAACCTATAGATCATAAAACTGCATTTTTAAATAAATCTGCATATTGTAGTGTAGCCTATGGCAAAATATGCAATGTTGAATGTGTTGCTTTACGCATATGCACATGGGGCTATTGTTCGTCTTGTTTTCAAACTGGATTGATATGCCCAATGAAAGGGCTACATTTTACAACCTATTAGTTCTAATAGTTTTTGGATCAGCTACAGGCTGTTGGGTTTTGACGCTTGCTACAACCGTAGCCTATGATGTTGCAGAAAACAGTTGGTGCATTCCTGTAGGATATTCATATTTCTACTGATAATATTTTTCCCATGTGGTTCAGTTGACATTCCTCTACCAGCTTTTCCAATATAGCTTGGTATTTGGGTGGAAATTTCCCTAGAGATACGCACACTTTCCAGTCAAGTTCAACATTGATAAATGTCAATTTTTGCGTCAAAACTGACGTACGCATGGTTTACGCACATATTTGTGCCTACGCACGATTGATACATGAGGCCCCTGGTGTTTGTGGCCAAGAAGCTCTGTTTTTGTCTCAACTTATATGGTGCAAGTAACAATAAAGAGCACTACGTTTTTTACAGACACTTACATACCAGATGGTTTGAATCCTGAATCCTGGTTAGATCATAGCTGTGGTTTTTCAGACCGTATACCACAGCTATCACCTTTTACTGTTCTAATTGCATGGGTTACTGGTTTCTAAGTGCAATAAAGCATCTTGGGGGTTTTAAATATATGGCCAATATACCACAGGTAAGCTGTGTTCAGGCTCTCTTTGATGCATTGTGCCTAAGAACAGCTCTTAACTGTGATATATTGGCCATATACCCCACATTACTGATTACATATAGTGCTTAGGATTTACTCTACACTACAGAGATTGAGATGGTGTAGAAAGGAGACATTTGAGGTACTGATGAGGAGAGCAAAATGTTTAACCTTTTTCTTCACTACGATCCAAGACTGTCTTTCTCTTGGCCCAGATAACTGTAACCCAAAGACATGGGCTCTGCAGGAGGCAAACTCTTGCTGGTTACAAAGTAAGGGGGAGGATGGTTGTCACATCCCAGCACTAAGCTCATTTTTCAAAAACTGAGAGAACATGTCTCTTGACCTCCAACAGTCTTTAACACAGCCTTCACCCCTTCACAGACTAAAGAGTGTCACACAAAAACAAGTGAGTCCAACAGGTTTTTAGTGTTTTCTGGTCAAACATAATAAGATAAATAAGAAAGCAAATACAAGGAGAGAATGTATCCTTTCTTATACAAAAACGTAGGAAATATGTAGCAATATCCTCCTTCCACCAGACTGGACAAAAATAATTTTAGGTGATAATGACTAGACGGTCAGTGATACTTGAACTGTTTACCTCAAAGTAGTTTATTTTGGCCCCTAGTATGTACAATACTGAGATGTTTCCCAATAGAACAATATTATGCAACCTTTACAAATGGAGACATTGGGTCTGGTGGCCGTTGCTTACTGCCCTAAAATGTGAAGTGAATGTCTAACAGAGAAGGATGCAAATACTGAATTAATATCAACCCCAAGCACTGTGAATCTGGAATGCTAAGAATTAGCTTGTAACATATTTTTAAGCACTCCAATATTGTCTTTCTAAGCTCAACCTTGCTATTAGCTTGGCATTTCAACTCCATGTCACCTCCTCTTGGTCCGTTGTGACATCCTGGAGGGCCATCCCTGAGAGAGCACAATAGTCTGTTATTACCTCCTATACTACTCCCAGTCCATCAGCCCCACCGGCTCCTATCAGGAAGGAAGCGTCTGACGCTCTCACATAGTGCTACTGCATCCTGGGATGCTAAAACACACAACATACCCACGGGTATCTTTACACGCAGACCGAATAGAGACAAACAGATCCAGACGGACGTCCGACCGACAAGATTTAAGACTCCGCTCTATATCCCCGGTCCCTTTCCGCTGCAGATCCACTGGACGTGGTGCTTCGGCTGTTAGTTTGACGTTGTGATACTAGAGTTGTTCACACAGCAACGCTGCCTGTTCCCGCCGTCTATTCATGGAGGTCAAGTTGGTTCATTAGGTCTCCTATTGTCAGGGGAACTGACTAAAAAGGAAAAAGTATGCTAAGACACTGTAGTCTTCATCATGGTTGAAGTCGTGTCATCTAAATCATAGATCTTTTACTGTACTGACAACACTGGGGTCAGATACTCATCTAGCAAGATAAAGAACTAAAAGAACAGTCCCATGGTTGTTTTGGTTAGGTATCAAAGCCCAGACTTCTTTCTGCTGGCTGCTTATACACTACAGCTGGCCTTGATAATGCTGTCCTCTGTATCCTGCTCTGTTTGTTTCCTTTTTGTTTTAGCATTGAAAGAAAAGTGTGTCTGAGAGCGTTTAAGGTGTTTCAGTTTGGAAGAGGACCTGACTGATGCTGATGATGTTGATTCAGAAACAAATAAGAAAAGAACCAGATGGACATTGGGGTCCTGTTGGCCGTGGTGTCAACATGGACTCTGATCATCGACTGTACACAAAAGGCCTTTGTGCCAATGCCAGTGGCAGAGCTGTGAGGCCAACAACCCTGAGAATCAAAGCTGATTCCCTGAGGCCATATTTCATGACAGTGAGTCAGAAAGAAAAGAGTCTGGATTAGATCTTTGTCTCTTGCTCAGTCAAAATGAAAAGGTAATTTCTGATCTGGACGACATTAGCAGTGTTCATTGTGAACGCAAAATCTGCCAACACAGTAACACTGTCTTTTAAATTCAAATCATGCTGTAAAGATAAAGTGAGAGCAGAGCAGTAACAAACACTGTTCCTTTTTTCCACACAGCCATTCCAGCTGCAGTAGAGGTGGGTCAGAATGGCCTTTTTCCGAATGTTTTTCAGGAGGGGTCAATGAGAGATGGGAACCAAGCGGATGGAAGTTTCCGCTCTGGGAGCCAGAGCTGGGAGATGTAATCAGCGAAGCCCATGGCAGAGTTGCCCGTGACAGGATCAGGTACAGCCTCAGAGTGCTTCTACGGAATCAACTAGGAGTGTCAAACTTTAGATGTACACAAGTCATGTCTTGAATGTATTCTCATAGCACTCCCTAACGTAGATTTTAATGAGGGCACCTAATGAAAGACCGTGACGATGTTAATGTGGTGAATCAACGGGTCTCTACGAAGCATTAGTGATGAATGTTACAGCCATCCCTCCACACTGGAGCACTGTGTGTCTGAGGTATCTAAACTAAAACAGTTTAACCACCTAGTAGTTCCCATGTTAGTGGGTTCTCCTACTGAATTGGGCTCTGAGCCCCTGTGAGTGCTTCCGTTCAATTTGCCAGCTAAATTGTAATAGTCCACAGGTCTATAGTTCTAACCCTCCCTGTGCGTGGCCTTTCAGAACTCCCCATGCGTACCTAAGGCCCAAAGCTGTCACGTCAGCCGTGAGCTGTCCATCCCAATGGCCCTCGTACCCACATTCCTCGCCCGCCACCTGGGTTCTAACACGTGCATTGTTCCACACCAGAGCCCAGCGGCGTGTGTAGAATGGAACGTCCTCAGACTCGGCAGTGAAGCGTAGTGTCTACACCACAGGACAGTTACCCTAGCACACACAAACATCACATTACACTATTCTTGTGGGGACCCCGAAAACGTTATTCCTATTCTAAATCGTATTTTACCTAACCTAAATCAATAACCCAAACACTATTGGTCCCCATCAGAAAAGTAAAATAAAGACACCATACACACACACACACCTCCTCGTCCCTGGACACTAACTCAGGAAACACACCAAAACAGCAGGTGCCCGCTCACTGTGGAGAACCATTTCAGTAATCAATCACTCTGACAGATCAAAGTTTAGCCAGTGTTTTATTTCATTGCAAACAGCCTGTGTGTTTTCCCTTCACAGACCCCAACGCCGAAGCAAATGGATTTGTTAACAATGAAGAGGAAGGACTCGCCTGAATGCCTCTCCCATATCCGTTGTAACCATGCTCTTCCGCTGATTTTAGATTTCGCAAATTAAAAAAGATTCTGTGGCAGAGTACGGGTCACCGCCCATGTACCTCCCCTCAGAAGTCGAGCCTCTCGCTAAACCCAAGTCTCCTCCCCCACAAGAGCCTCCAATCAAACCTTTGCATCAAAGATACTGCAGGCCATACCCGCGCGCCCCCCTGCCCTCAAACCTGTTACCCATTACAATAATGGCGGTGACACGCAAGGAAATAACGGTCCTCTTCGAACGATAGACGTTTAAACGGTTGCTCTTACAAGGCTAATCGCAGGCTGTTCGGGACAGCTACTCAGAGGGCACATTATCAAGGGCTCAGGCTAACTGCGGTGCAATTTGAGGCGTAGTGTATGTATCCAAGTTAAAATAACGTTGTGTTCGGTAACCCAGCTCTGGAGTGGAGATCCAGCTCTGCCAGCAGCTCAGGCTTTGAGCACTAAGTACAGGAAACCTATAGTTCTTTGTGGATTTCCCAGCAATCACATAAAATTGCTATTGATCAGAATCACATGACTACTTATGACACTCTGGGGAGTTGGAACTGAAGAGAGAACCATGCCAAAAACCCCAGCCAATCCCAAGCAGTAAGACCCTGGCAATTGTGTGGAATTCTTTTTTTGTTTAAGAGGCACATGTAAATGTTTGCCAAAACATTTTGCCTTTGTTTAGTTTCCCCCATCATTAAGTTTCAGTAAGATTGAAAAGATCCAAAATGTACTTCAAGGAGGGGTTTCAAAAAGGGTTTAATGTGATCTGAGGGGAAAAGCCAGCAGGAAAAGACCCCCATCTTGAACAATCATAAATGCTGTATTTCTGGTCTACTACATGTCAGCTGCTTTGTATTCACGACCTGAGTGGTAGCTGCTGTTGCACACATGCTGGTAGACCAAACATGTAATGTCCTGTATGATGTTCATGCTGTGAAAGCACACTGCGCCTGCCTGCCTCCATTTTTTTAGATCCACAGGTGGTTGCTCCAGTGTATTCCTTCTCCGTAAGACCTGTGCTCCGTAAGGTGTCGAGCTACTGTGAGAAAAAACGAACACTCACCCGGTGCGGGCAGGGTTGCTCCCTCCATCTCCTGGTGGGGGCGCTGTCTGCTCAGGCAGTAGACCGAGGGACGCTTGTCCTTGTGCTCTGTGGCCATCGGCATGATGGTCATTCACGTCAGGTCTGTGGCCATCGGCTTGGTGGACAGTCACGTCAGGTCTGTGGCCATCGGCATGATGGTCATTCACGTCAGGTCTGTGGCCATCGGCTTGGTGGACAGTCACGTCAGTTCTGTGGCCATGCGGTCCAGCCCTCAGGTGAGGGATGTTGAATTCCAGAGGCACCGGATGGACACCAACCCCCATCCCCTGGGTATTCCATCCCCCCTTCTCGACCGGCAGGCCGGGCTCCTCGTCCTCCACTTCTGGGTCCCTGGCCCTCACCTCGCAGTGAGCTGTCACCAGCAGGCCCACCACCAGCAGCATCAGTTCTCCAACGGCTGTCATGTCTCCTCCTTTGGCTGCCAGCAGTATCTGAGGCCTCTCTGGGTCTGCTATTTGTTTTTAAAGAGTTGCATTTTGGAAATACCCCGCCCCCACCGTAAAAAAATAAAAAAATCCAAAAATCAACCTCATTTCTCCTCCCCGTACTCCGAGTGCCCTCCCCTTGTTCCCCTCACACACACACACACACACCGGCTCCCCTCCTCCTGTCGTTTTCAAAGCCCTCCAACAATCCTCGGAAATGAGTCTCCCCACACCCCCAGCCGGTTCCCTATGGAAAGGTTGCAAGGCCTGGAACAATGAGTCTGTGGCTGTGCCTCCCTCGCATCTCTCAGGCCCGCAGGCTGGAGGTGCTGTCAGGACCCCCCACCAGATACACACACCCAAGCCGGGATGGTGAGGAAGCAGCCCATTTCTCTTGGCAGGTCACTGAAATTCTTCTGTTCTTATCAGTGCACTTCTGTCTCTCTTCCTCCAACTGGCAGATTGCAGGAAAGGGATGTGAGGGGAGAAAGAGAGAGAGAAGGACCCAACACATTTTAAAGAAGCGTAGGATTGTTGCCAAAAGGATGATGTCCGATGTATTTCCAGAAGAGGAACTCAGGACTCATCTCCTTGGTGTTGTCTGAGTCCATATGCACCATGATCACACACCGACTCCCACACAGACCCAAATGAAGAGTTGAGAACTATTAACTGGAGTTCATGTAGTCGCAGGAAGCTGTGTGAGAAATGGAGAGATGAATTACGTTATGACAACACATCACTGTTTATCTTACGGATGAGTCAGTGTTTTGTTTAGTGGCTATGACATTTTGAGGTCTGCTGCCTTAGATTCTGGTCGGTGTGAGAAAAACCTTTTTTCTCCATAACAAGTTAATCCTCTGACTTGGCTGTTCTTGTCAGCTCTTCAGATGTAGCTCTGGCAGTGGGGGTCCCTCCTTGCTGGGGGTCCTTGTGAACGCAGACCTGATTTGGTTCTTGGCGGAAGCCGAGAGGGTAAACCATGAGCTTGGAGAGAGAGAAATGAAGACAATAAGGTTGTTCATTTATTTACCTTCATTCAATCAGAAAAAGAAAATGGAGAACACATTAATCTTTCGTAACAGTGCCTTGAATACATAATCGTTTGTTTTATTTATTCCCAGGTTTCACCAGCAGGTGGGGCTGGTTTTCCACCCAGGGAGCTGATGGGCCTCCTGAGACAAGAGGTGACATCAGCTGTTATGGGTAGCTGGGGCTGCGTAGCAACAGCCCACTAGCAGAGGTGGCCTCGCCCACACTGGGAGGAAGTACACTGGTCTCTGTGGTATGTTATTGGAACTACATATATGCAGTACTGAAGTTCATAAATGTCCTGCTTAATGGTGGTGTTTGAAGTGCACTACAGGTGTTTCCTACGACAAACTTGCTGAGGCACTGGAATGAGTAATAATGGATATAATTCCCTATACATTGGCCCAATTAGAGCAGCCTTGATGTGTTGACTACCTCATCAAACAGGAATAACTGCTTTGGGAATACATGAATGCACACTGTGGTACTCCACTGTTAGTGGAACGCATTATACAGTAACAAAGGTCCCTTTACTGTGAAAATTATGTATTTGTAGACAGGGAAGGCTTTATAAACAAAGTACCCAACCACCATAATAGAGAGTATGAGTTTGCACTTGAATCACAGAAATTGTGCTTAAAAAATTGACTATAAAACTGTGTGACTGAAGTTTAAAATTAACAGGGAAATTAAGCCTTTCCTGCCTAATGATAAATATCCAAGTTTGATGGGTCAAGGAGAGCACAGGGTCATATGTGAAGGGTCAAAGGGTGGGGTTACCAAGCTCACCATTAAAGTTGGCCAAGTCTGATGCTAGCCTGCCAGTTTAGTACTGCAGTGAAATGCAAGTTTCTGTCACACGGTGGAAAATCAATCGTTTGTCCCTGCTTAAATGTGTCTACTCAACCCAAATCCATAAACACCTCAAAAACGATTTCTTATAAAACAGGGTCTTCTATTTCTTTCTGGATTCAAGAGTAAATTAACACACTCCCATTCATTCAGAGGTTTCTGTTGTCACCTTCCATAAGTCTGTTAATACATTTTGTATTAAAAAAAACTATCAAAAAATCTAGCACAGTAAACACATACAAACAAACAAACAAACAAACAAATGGGCACAGGAAAAAAATGCAGAGCAGGCAGTCACCAATCTTTGTCTTTCCATATTCTACACCATGTCTACGGGACCCTTATCGAGACTCCTAACCAAGTTGGCCACAAGCTGAATGTCATGGGCCCATGTCTAGTTTCCAAGATTTTTTGTAACAAGCTTCCTTTTGTTCCAAACATATCCCTACCCATACAGATCCTGAGGGCTCTGAGACCCACATTAATTAGACAAAAGTACTTTTGGCTCCTTCACTCTTCGGATGTTCATGCGTGGTACTGATCCTTTAATGTTGGAATACATGAAGGCACTCTGATAGATTGGAAAAAGTTAGAAACAGAAGTCAGATAATGCACTTGAGCAGTTTTCAATTACAACTGTAGTGTTAGTTCAGTAATGTAAGGAGAATCAATTAATTGAATGTGACAGAAAATGACCCTGTCCTGACAGAAATTTGTGAGAACTAGAACAACTCAATATTAGATTTCTGGTTCGCAAGGAGGGCTAACTAAAAGCCATTTGGCCACTAGCCATGTGAAGATCAATGTAAAGAGAAGACATGACCCTGTTGTCGCTGCGGCACGCTGCGTAGGGACACTGCTAGCAGCCGGTCCTAGTGTCATGGTTGGCTGCTCTGAGGTAATACCGGCTCTATTACATCTCACCTCATAGATCTTCTTTACGGTCTCGAGCCCCACTGAGCCGCGTCACTGCCGGAAGACGTAACATAGACGCACGATGGGAGGCACTGCAGTGATGTGCAGGTCTGCAGGGTGTGGTGGCTGCATGGCGGGTCGGTCCGGAACTTGCTGGCAGGAGGCCCACTGTTTTGGACCTTTTGTTCTTCCCTTCTCTGAATGGAGGCATTTAATAAAACTGAGAACAAATGGAGGGTTCTTCTCTTGAAACCCCCAATGGGCTTTGGGTCAAGATTAGTTGATACATTTTGATATTTTACACCAAAGCTATGACAAATCCTTAAATTTTACATTTGTATCAGTAGCCAGTTTATAAAAGCAAATGGCACATCTCGAGTTTGTGTGCCATTGCTAATGTCTGTGTCCAGGCACTCCACACTGTGTTGTACATAAGAACCATATTTCTGATCATTCGATCATATGACACTTGGAGCACAAGGGTTGCTCGTCTCACAAAGCCAGACATTAGTCAGCGCCAGGATTGTGGAGGTACGTTGAGATGGAAACAGAGAGACACAGAGAGGTAGACACACCTAAATGTACCACATAACACCAGCACACACTAACGGGCAGTAGGATACCTCTGAAATCAGTTAGTCCCAAAATGCACATTAAGAGACCTTAGTGATGGCTATGAAGTGGTTAGTCTATTACCACCACACTAATGTTCCTCCGGGTATTTTAGCACTGGACGTCGGGAACCATAAGGAACCATAGTTGACATAATATGGGGGTATGGCGAGAGGGCCTGTTTTGTTGAACCTAGGGGAGGGATACAGTACCCCTGTTACATGGATGGAGCCTTCTCCCAGTGCCGTGCACTTGGGCCGTAACAGTTGCCTTGTTGCTCGCCCTCTGTGAACAGACAGGGGAATGCTGCCAACCACCTCTGTGAGTCATTTAGCACCCTCCCGGTAATGGCCTCTCTTTTTTAACAAGGCAGAGGTCAGGTGCGGCTGTCCTATATTGATATATGCGGCAGTTGTTATTTTGGGTTTTCAATAACAATCGTGGCCCAAAATGAAATCAACCCAGCCCGACCCAAAAGACGGACAACACAAACTGTCACAGAGTGAACACTTTAACACAGCAGAATGTCTTAGCAACAAATGTTTTGCTGTGTATCTTGGGAGTAAACAACAGGATTTCAGGCTGAGCTTCACCTTTAGGTCGTCAGCATCTACTGTATCAACGCTCTATCCTCTCACTCCTTTCTAAAGGGCATTTCACTGGTGTTATCAGATGGTTAACATTTTGCAGGCATCTGGAAGATAATAATTGGAGATTAAGGGATAATTGAGGTTAATTGCATTAGTCTGAAATGTGACATTCTCCTCAATCCGGCGCACTCAAACTACTTCAGACAGTCCTCTGGCTCTGTTTGGCATTACTTTTCAAAGAAATCCTTTTAGTCTGCATGCGTGTAATAGTTAAAGAAGTATATTGTACTGAGTTCAAGTGTTATGTGACTTATATTCTGGGAACATTTTTGTTTTCCAAACAGAATGTGGTGAAGGGAGAAGGCAAAACACGAACTACCAGATCAAAGGGAAGCACATGTGACTCCTGTCACATGACCTGTTTCAACTGGATTGGGAACAATCCAGGGGTTGCTCTACTGTATCAGAAACGCTCTACTGAGTATGAAACCAGACTGACCACAAGGTGCGGAGAATGGGAGCGTTTGAGATTCAGCGGACCTGTGTCATGAAAAGGAAGACCATGTGACAATGGTCTGACCGATGAGGAGGTTGTGGATAGCCAACACTCCCTGTCTGCTGTCCCGGTCAATAGTTTTGGTCTGTCACTGCCACTCCCAGGTGTTGACGTGCCTTGGCGCATGATGAGGGGGGTAAAGTGGGAGTTATTTCGCAGCAGTACGCCACATCAAGTCTCATGATGTGGATTAACCGCGGCGCCTCCCTTTCCCTTCACCTCCTTCCGTGTAGTGGAGGAGCGGAGCCCCGTGGTGATCCATGCAAGCCCGGGTCACTGTACGGTAAATTCTCCAATTGTTACATGAGAAACAGAGCCTCTCTAAAAATAGCCACATGATGGCTCTCCGCCAATCAGAGGATAGATGGAGGCGGCAGGGAGGAGGGCGGGGCAGCTGCCGCTGGAGGAGGGTTGTGGGTATTGAAGCTGCTGGAGGACTGCTAGAGGTTATTTGCTGAGTCACCCTGTTTTGATTTGCCCAGGAGTCAGGACATGAGGGGAGGGAGAAAGCTGCAAATCTGGGCCTGTGCATCTGGCCAACAAACTTGGTCAAAGGGTGAAACGTCAGCTTTTTTCAGCCTTTGGGGGGGGTTAAATGGATAAGTTCAGTTGAGCCAAAGGGATGACAGTGATTTATAACAGCACAGATAACGGTGCAAAATGATCCAATTATCACCTGCTTGTGCTTTGCTAAGCTCTACATTTGCAGCTCTTCATTCATTTTCCAATTTGTCACTTCCCCTGAATACAAAGATCCAGAGATCATACGTAGGCTACAGTTCTATTCTCAAATTTGAAATGCTTTACATTCTCAGGGGATGTTTATTTTTGATTGTATTGTTTCTTTTACATATAACTATAAAGGATTTTGTATTAATAAGGCTAGGGCATAATGTCCTCCATTCATTCTATAGCATAACTGTAGGGGTAGTGGAGGTAATCATTCGGTTCTCATATAAATAAGGTCACTGATTGTCTGAATAAGTTATTATTCCTGAGGATGGTAATTTTTTACACTCAAATAGACATCTACACCACTACAGGCTTATTTACATATTTGTAGGCGTCAATCATGGGAAAATCTAATGATCTGTGTGCGCACTGCATTGAAACCTGTTACAGTTCTGACACTATTGTCTTCACGTTTGTCTTCTTGAGCCATCAATATTTGCCAGTTGACACAGCAAATGAATCTACAGAGTCTCAAGTCTTTTTCGATGTTTTGAAAAATAAAAAATATAAATAATCACTATGACCACAACCCTGGATCTCCTATTCCCTGAGAGTGAACACATGCAAATTATGATGTCCGGAAAAAGATGTTGACATTTAATCTGTCCTGACCTTGATTCACTGCCCACAGATGCAATTTTCTGATCCAGACCAGTCTTGATTCGGCCCAAACATTGTCTATGTTTAATGTATATTTAGTCAGATCCAGTTTGTCCTTGTAATGACCCAGACATTGATGTCTATATTGGTCCAGTATCTTTACACGTTTGGGCTGCTCAGTAGAGCACAGAACAGTATAGTTCCCAAAAGCAGAGTGCAGCACAATTAAGAACAGTACAGCAAACAATACCATTCTGTGTAATACTGTACCCAACTGTACTTTACCCAACTGAACCAAGCTGCCCAGGAATGTACAGCACTCACTACACTCAGCTTTTCTACAACTGGCAAAAACTTGTGCAACAAATACAGTATCTCACAAAAGTGAGTACACCACTCACATTTTTGTAAATATTTGAGTATATATTTTCATGTGATAACACTGAAGAAATGACACTTTGCTACAATGTAAAGTAGTGAGTGTACAGCTTGTATAACAGTGTAAATTTGATAATAAAAATAACTGAAAACACAGCCATTAACGTGTAAACCGCTGGCAACAAAAGTGAGTACACCCCTAAGTGAAAATGTCCAAATTGGGCCCAAAGTGTCAATATTTTGTGTGTCCACCATCATTTTCCAGCAATGCCTTAACCCTCTTGGGCATGGAGTTCACCAGAGCTTCACAGGTTGCCACTGGAGTCCTCTTCCCCTCCTCCATGACGGCATCACGGAGCTGGTGGATGTTAGAGACCTTGCGTTTGAGGATGCCCCACAAATGCTCAATAGGGTTTAGGTCTAGAAACATGCTTGGCCAGTCCATCACCTTTACCCTTAGGAGTGGTCGTCTTGGATGTGTGTTTGGGTTCGTTATCATGCTGGAATACTGCCCTGCGGCCCAGTCTCTGAAGGGAGGGGATCATGCTCTGCTTCAGCATGTCACAGTACATGTTGGTGCTCATGGTTCCCTCAATGATCTGTAGCTCCCCAGTGCCGGTAGCACTCATGCAGCCCCAGACCATGACACTCCCACCACGATGCTTGAATGTAGGCAAGACACTCCTCATCTGGTTGCCGCCACACATGCTTGAAAACATCTGAACCAAATAAGTTTATCTTGGTCTCATAAAACCACAGGACATGGTTCCAGTAATCCATGTCCTTTGTCTGCTTGTGTTCAGCAAACTGTTTGCGGGCTTTCTTGTGCATCATCTTCAGAAGAGGCTTCCTACTGGGACGACAGCCATGCATACAATTTGATGCAATGTGCGGCGTATGGTCTGAGCACTGACAGGCTGACCCCCCACCCCTTCAACCTCTGCAGCAATGCTGGCAGCACTCATACGTCTATTTCCCAAAGACCACCTCTGGATATGATGCTGAGCACATGCACTCAACTTCTTTGGTCGACCATGGGGAGGCCTGTTCTGAGTGGAACCTGTCCTGTTAAACCGCCGTATGGTCTTGGCCACCGTGCTGCAGCTCAGTTTAAGGGTCTTGGCACTCTTCTTATAGCTTAGGCCATCTTTATGTAGAGCAACAATTCTTTTTTTCAGATCCTCTTTGAGTTCTTTGCCATGCGGAGCCATGTTGAACTTCCAGTGACCAGTATAAGGGAGTGTGAGAGCGATGACACCAAATTTAACACACCTGCTCCCCATTCACACCTGAGACCTTGTAACACTAATGAGTCACATGACACCAGGGAGGGAAAATGGCTAATTGGGCCCAATTTGGACATTTTCACTTAGGGGTGTACTCACTTTTGTTGCCAGCGGTTTAGACGTTAATGGCTGTGTTTTGACTTATTTTGAGGGGACAACAAATGTACACTGTTATACAAGCTGTACACTCACTACTTTAGATTGTAGCAAAGTGTAATTTCTTCAGTATTCTCACATGAAAAGATATACTCAATTATTTACAAAAATGTGAGTGGTGTACTCACTTTTGTGAGAAACAGTATGCCTAAGATTTGGTCCATTTTGGACTGAGAAATGTTTATCGTTCCATTTTAATAATATCCTGAATGCTTAAGTGTCCATTTATAAAACTGTTTAATTGGCAGACACTGTTATCCTGGGCAATTGCATTCACTACAGTACATAACCAAATACTACAGCCAAAACAAGTAAAATATTTCAGTAACAGCAATTAAGAAGGTTATGTAGCCTCAGTGTTTTGAATCATTGCTAAATAAACAACTAAAAAAACTAATGTGGTATAACTCATCATAGGTGAGTTATGGTCAATGGTCGAGAGAGTGAGAACACCCACAAATGTTTATTTTAATCAAATTAAAATAATAATAATAATACAAATTTAAAAAATACCTTGGCCAGAAAAGATATGAGTTGTTCTTAGACATGATGCATTGCGGAGTAAACCAGTTACAAATGAAGTTAGATCAGTAGAAAGTGATGTTATATCATATCAATGGCATGGCAAAATGGTTCACGCTCAGTCAAACAGCATGGTGACTGCTTATGTATTGCGCTTTTCAAGTCATTCCACAGATTCTCGATGGGATTTAGGTCGAGGCTTTGACAAGGCCACTCATTCACCTTCTTGCTTCAGCCACTGTATGAATGCTTTGTTGTGTGCTACAGTTAAATGTCATATTGAAACATGGACCATCTTCCCATTTTCCACTTTCTGGCATAGGGCTGCAGGTTCTCCTCAAGATTCTGTTGGTATTTTGCATTGTCCATTTTTTCTTCTATCCTGACAAGGGCTCCAGTCTCTGCTGAAGAGAAACTCCCCCATGATATGATGCTGCCACTCCGATGCTTTACTGTAGACATTGTGTTCTTTGAATGGAAAGATGTATTGGGTTTTTGACAGACATTGTTTTGTGTTCAGGCCAAAAAGTTCAATTTTGGTTTAAACTGACCACAGCACCTTTTACCACTTGGCATTGGAATCTACAATGTGCTTTTTGGCAAAGCTCAAAAGACACTTGATGTTGCCTTTTTGGGGAGTGTTTTTTTCCTGCTATAGAGGCCCGATTTTTGGAACGTTTGTGATACTGTGATAACATGTACACATTGACCAGTTGGCTTCTTGGTAGCCTCTCTGATCAGTCCTTCTCCGGTCATCTAGTTTGAAGGGACGGCCTGATCAATGCAAGGTCTGGGTGGGGTCATACACCTTCCACTTTCTAGTAATGGTCTTAACTGTGTTCCAAGGGATGGACGAAATCTTTGCAATGTTTTTATATCCACCCCCTGACCGTTCCACAACTTTATCTCATTGTTATTTCCAAAGTACTTTTCCGCCCAAGGTGGATGCTTTGCTTTGACTACTAAGCTCTATGACCCACTGCTCTATGTGCTCTATGACCCACTGCTCTATGTGCTCTATGACCCACTGCTCTATGTGCTCTATGACCCACTGCTCTATGTGCTCTATGACCCACTGCTCTATGTGCTCTATGACCCACTGCTCTATGTGCTCTATGACCCACTGCTCTATGTGCTCTATGACCCAGCTTTTATTCTTAACTAATCAAAATCTCTACAGTTGATCACAGACGGAAGCCAATTAGCTTGATTTGTGATCTGGAAGTTGGTTGGTTATATCTTTGCAAGTTTGCGATTGCAGTTCTATGGGGGTATTCACTTACAAATATGACATTTTACTGTTTTAATTATAATACATTTTCAGAGTTTCTTTTTAGCATTTTATTGCTTGGATGTTGTGGGATACTGGGTGTAAATAATGCTGGAAAAGGAATGATTTAATGTGTTTTCATTTCAGACTGTAGGGCAAAAATTGTGAACAATTTGAAAGGGGGAGGTGACATATACTAATATGCATAAAAACGTAATACTAATCTACATATGCAAAGGTGTTGATCATGTATCTGCACCACTTCTTAGTATCAATCATGATGGATAGCTGTTACAGGTCAGTGTTCTGGTCGCCATTCACTTTGATGTAGAAGGGGAGGATGCTCCTCTGAGTGGATTGAATGGATGTGTTCTAGCAGTTCTATGTAACTAACTTCACATGTGCTACCTAATTATAGCTGTGGGCTTCAGGATCTGTTCCTCCTCCCAGTCCTGCTTCTGCCAATCACATGAAATATGGCCAGCTGTATTAGAGCTGCCTCGCAAATCTCATTAGTGCCTCTGTGGTTTTCTTAATTCTTATTTTGAGAGATAGCAGTGGCATCTCAATTTCTATTTGAGAAACGAGTAAGAGTTGTGTGCCAGGCTATGCTTTAAATATACTGCCATGTACACTGTTTACCGTATGTTGTATGTTCTGGATGTAAATTCACCAATTCTATTTAAATATAATCTCATATAAGGTGAACGTTTTTTTTTTTTTACCTAATTATCATATATTGCATTGTGATCAATAGCAGTATATCATATATTAAAAAAGGTATTCTTTCCTAAGGCAATTTTGTAGCAAATAAAGCAGTTTTGATGTTGAATAGCATTTAAAAGGTGTAATTTGGAGGTTGATGGGCACACAACTCCTGGCTTGAATAATCCACTAAGCCGGTGAGTGTGTTTGTCTCTCTCAGCACGATGGCTGAATAAATGGGGCAGCATGACTAATGCAACATCTTGTGGAATCCATCTCTGCATTTCTGCTCCTCACCCACTTCTCCTCTCTCTTTCTCCTCTCCCTCCCTCTCCACCTCTCTTTTCACCCCCCTCCCACCCCTCTCTGTTTCATTCGCTCTACTGCTTTCCTTGTTAAAGGTGTCCCAGTCAGCCTCAGCAGCTCAGATCAGTCCAGCCCCCCCCCCCCCCCCCTCTCTCTCTCTCTCTCTCTCTCTCATAAGAGCAGCACATGTACAAACGCTCGCGCACACACCCGCCAACCACGCGCTCACGGAGACGCACACTCAGACAGGACAGACAGACGCACAGAGCAGCCGCCCCTGCCAGTTCCAGAAACACAGCCAGAGCCAGCTAGAAGACACAGCCCCTGGAAGAAGCAGACCAGCATGGATGCACTAAAGAAGGGATTCTCCATGGCCAAGGAGGGCGTTGTGGCGGCAGCGGAGAAGACCAAGGCCGGGGTAGAGGAGGCAGCAGCCAAAACCAAGGAGGGGGTCATGTATGTGGGTGAGTACGGGAGTGACGCTGGTGATGTATGTGGGTGAGTACGGGAGTGACGCTGGTGATGTATGTGGGTGAGTACGGGAGTGACGCTGGTGATGTATGTGGGTGAGTACGGGAGTGACGCTGGTGATGTATGTGGGTGAGTACGGGAGTGACGCTGGTGATGTATGTGGGTGAGTACGGGAGTGACGCTGGTGATGTATGTGGGTGAGTACGGGAGTGACGCTGGTGATGAAAAGGTGCGGGACCGTGGATGTCAATCGCGCAGGTTTCATTGATAATAGTACAGCAGCCTTTTTCCTGTGAGATAATCTGGCTTACATTTTGATCCTTTGATCCCAGCCTGGTGTGCTTGTTTTTTGATGGGGGAGTGGTGCCCTAGTCTGCCTGCGAGGTTTGAATCAAATGTGACGGAACACCGGTCAGTATGTCAGTGTAATATTACTGGTGGTAGGAACAGAGATTGTAAAAAGGGGAGTGACGCTTGATGAAAAGGAGAAAGAATGAGCAAAGCGGAGGGGCAAGAGAATAGTGAACAAAAGTGGCAGAAAGGGAGAGAAAAATAGCAATGTCTTTTTAGTGCACATGCCCCAGGCATGATATGTTCTATCTCAAAGAAGAAAAAGTTTAGTAGAGGTAAGGAATTATCAAATGAATTACATTTACCAATAATATGTACATTGTCACTGATAATAAAGGTGTGTGTGTGTGTGTGTGTGTGTGTGTGTGTACAAACATACATGCATACATACATTACCAGTCAAAAGTTTGGACACACTCACCAGTTCAATTAGGTAAGTGTGTCCAATCTTTTGAGTGGTACCATATGTAGTGAAATATATACGTATACATTATTTATTTCTACATGTCTGTAAGAGCGAGCACACATTTAGAATTCTACATAAATGTCTTCAAATATGTACGTCTGTGTACGTGAGTGTTTGTGAGAGTGCAACACGGCCGTGCAAGGGGGAGTGGGAGGGGCCTATGACTGAATGTGCCTACTGGTCCGGCCACTGCTGCAGAGAGATTCATCCTGGGCGTCTCAGAGCTACTAACGCAGCTAGCCTCATGGTCAAAACCGCCAGTCCCGCAATGCCAAGCCTAGCCCAACCCAACACATCCCAGCACAGTCTTACCCAGCATATCCTGCCCAGCTCAACCCAACACAACTTAGCGCACACCAGCTCAGTACAGCCTTATATAAATATATTCAGTGTTTTATACTAACAACCTATTTGTATGGGTATTTTTTGTCCCAGATCATGACATCACAATCTGATAATATTGTAATAGACCCATTGACTGTTGTAAAGGTGAGCTATAGACCATCCTAATATGCAAATCGGGGCTGTGTCCATAAATAACTTCAAAGAGGTTCCTCAACACCCACACAATCAGACTGAACATTTAAATTACTAAACCGGGCTTAGGAAAATAAATGATTTACAATATAGGCTGAGATTATGTTCATTGACTAAACAGACAGTTATTTATGAGGTATATTGTGACAAATTACAAATGTGTTCGGTGGCCAGTCAGCCCCGACATCCTGGAGATGAAAGAGGCTGGTGGTAGAGAGACTAAGGTCGGGAACGGGAGTGTGTGTAAGAATTAATGAATACATGAAAGATTTGTGTCATCTGGTTCCTGGATTTCATTCCCGGTGAGGGAGGACGAGATGAGAAGAATAAGGGAAGTTAGAGAAAAGTACAAAGAGAATGAAAAGGAGAACTAGACAATGAGTTAACGAGACAATGAATGAATGGGCGGTGCATTCTGGGAATGCACTAATTACAGTTAGTGAGATTATCAGTCAGTGGCGGTGAACATGTCGACGGTGGAGGAGGCCGTATCAATATCCGTGCATCGTAAATCATCCCCACCCCACATGGTAGCGGGCAGACATCTCTGCTCAAGGACCCAGAGCCTTTTCACAGTCTTATTGATCTATGGATCTTAGCACTGTAAAGAGATCCTTTAACCTCTACTGCATGGTCATGTAGCATTACCATGACCCAGCATTTTTTGGTGTTCTTTTCCTGAAATCGTCGTCATTCTTACGTCATCTTCCATCAGTGATGGGCGCAGCGTCCTGGCTTGCCCCAATCCCTCTCCGAGCGTATGCCTAGCCACAGACATCCCTATATACAGTGCTTTGACTGTCAGATCTGCCTGTCTATGATCAAACAACTGTCAGTCTGGAGACAATGGCTGTCCCTCGTTGTCTGTATCTCTTCACAGTCAGTGATCCTGACAGACATGGTGTGATCTGGCGGATGAAGGGGGGGGTGAGAGGGCAGGGAGTTAAGTGGGGGTTAAAGGAGTAGCACACGACCGCCCCAAGGGAGGGACAGCACACGGTTTGTTAATCTAAATCACTACATGATCTACATTTTATTCTTTAAAACCATTTTTGGCTGCTTCAAGTAATCTGTCAATTGACAGGTGCATCACACCAAGTCACACACAGGGCATTTCTATTACATTTACGGAGGTACAAAATGTGCGTTTTATTGGGTGGCAATATTCTAAACTTTTAAATATATAGCTTGTTGCTACAGCGTTGGAGAGGTTTCTCTGAACCTCAGGCCAGTGATTTTCTCTCCACAGTCACAGGCAGACATCCTGTCTCATGGACTCTGCAGCAAAAATCTATCTTCCTGATCACACTTAGAAAATTAAAGGCCCAAACTGTTTTCATTTCAATTTGAGGAACATCTACATCAGAAATTGCCTCACCCAACTAATGTTATGTTACTCTGAAATGTTCTTTAAAAAGAACCTCTAGCTGTTGAGTACTTTGAGCTGACATGAGTAGAAGCTGGTTTATGCCTTAAACCTCTCTTTTTATTCTCCTTACTACACAGGGGGATTTAATGCCTATCATTTTAAGAGGTATAGATTGTACAACACCAAGTATTTGAGTAACACTGCTGCATGGGATTTGCAGGATTATAAAGTCAGTGTTTTTTTTGCATTCGACAGTATTGTCCAAGATGGTTGATTTTACCCTTCTAATGCAGTTGCATCAGCATTGATCTGTTACAATCTGATAGACCCTTAAGGGTCACATTTTAAACACTTCCAGATGGTCCACATACCTCAGAGTTATATTAACACTCAGTTTAAAGAGTTGTTTTAACACTTTAGGGCAGAGGTGTCAAACCGGTTCCACGGAGGGCCGAGTGTCTGCAGGTTTTTGCTCTCTCCTTGTACTTGATTGGTTAATTAGGTCACTGATTGGTTAGTTTCTACCCTCACCTGGTTGTGTAGGTATGAACTAGGAACCAATTTATAGGAAAAACCAAAAACCTGCAGACACTCGGCCCTTTGTGGAACCGGTTTGACACCTGTGCTTTAGGGTGTGGCTTTATTTGCATATTTCTCAAATGCCATCAACTGTATCTTATCACTAACAACCAGGATACAAAATTAATGCAAAGATATGGAAGGTTTAGAAATTAAACCTAAACCATTTAAATTAAAACTTCAGTGAACAAAAATAGAAATGCAATATGCAAAAATGTCAAAGATATTACTAAGCTACAGTTCATGTAAGGAAATCAATCTATAGAAATAAATGAAATAGGCCCGAATCTAGTAACTTCACATAAAATAAACAAGCTTTTATTTTATATATAGAAATAAGGACATAAGGGATTTACAGAAGAATGCAAAAAATATATATATTCGACACAACTATGGTATTACCACACGCAGCACTGACTGAAATACACTCACAATGATTTCTCCAAATTAGAAAAATCAACACTTTCAAAAAACAGTCGCCCTGGAAACAGACACACAAAGCCTGCGGCCCCACCAGGGGAACATGCTGGGGGTTAAGAAAGCAGAGAGCACCCTGAGACAGCACTGTCAGAGCAGTTGAGCGTGCTGAGTTCTCTTCCAAACAGTAAAGCCCCACCAGGCATCCATCAAGCACATTACTGAGTATGAGACATTATCTATAGTATGAGAGAGAATGGATTACCCTTTAAAAAAAAGATGAATCTTCTCAAATCCCCCATCTCCCCGTTTATCTACACAGCCTCACTAATCCCTAATGTGTGTGTGTGTGTGTGTGTGTGTGAACGTCTGAGCCTGCACACATGTATGTGTTCCTACGTGAGTGCATCTGTTTGAGTGTGCTCACTCCTCTATGCTGAGCGTGTTGTGGTTGGCTGAGGCAGATGTATGCCATGTTCTGTCGTCTGAGGTGGTCTCATGTGAATTGGCCAATATGGGGGTCGGAGTGCGACGCCCTAGGATTTAGGCAGATGCATTTTGTATGTGTGTTCACGTGTTGACACCAGGTTGTGTGGAGAGGCATTGTTCTGGATGATGTGTTCAATGGTGCAGGAGTGTAAGTGTGTCGGTGTGTTCGTTTGTGTGTGTATGTGCCGGGGGGGGGGGGGGGGGGGGGGGCGGGGTTGGCTAGTAACAAGGCTGAGTGCAACAGGAGAGGGAGTGTACTGAACTGAGAGGAGGATGAAGAGAGAGACAGAGAGGAGAGAACATAACATACAATGTCTTATTTACTATTCGCCATCCTCTCTGGTCTATTGTACTTATCGCTCCCACTATAGGGCGCTTGTATATTATGCGACAGGAGAATGAAACTACTGCCTATTGTCTGTCAGAAAAAGGCACCAAGCCAAGGCTTTACTGAAACGTACCTACATATTTAATGATGGTATCTCAAGAGAGACAATGTTACGCCCCATAAAAACACTGGTGCCCTCATGCGTAGAGAGTGTTTCGGCCAATCAGATGGTTTGCTTGCTTCCCTGGGCTACAACGCTGAGGTAATTAATTCTGTGGATGTTACTTGGCTGTTATGGAGTTGGCTTGTCATCAGGACAGTGTTAACCATCTCAGTCAGCCATGAAATTCCAAATTTGAAAGCCTGTGGTTTAATGACATGGGCACATATCGACACATACATGACAGAGAACATAATCTGGACCTGGTTTTCACACGACCATGACACTTTTACAACCAGTGGCCCAATATCACAAAATGCATCTTTCAAAGTGCATTGAAGCTTCAGTATGTCACGTTCAAAATGACACTGTTCTCTACAGTTGAACTGCTTTCCTGCTGTTTCTAAACTCCTACATTATATTTTTAATGGTTTCGCTCCCATTACACACATCGGGGTCAGTATTGTGAAAATGCACTTTGTAGCAAAATGGGTCATTTATACTTTGTGATGGAAATCTTTCTGCATGTGTACTGAAAGTGTCCCATTTTCACAATACTCACCTGACTGGCTCCTCGCCAGCACCAAGAGTTTCTCAAACCCAGGTCTGTTACCATGCCCCAGTCCATGCTGGAGGCCCTGCTGAAATCGTGGCATATCCCTGCTGAAAAAGTCCTACAGATTTCATGAATGCCTCCTACAGCCGGAGTTATGCAAATAACCCCCACAGCGCAGGCACATAAAGACTGCTTTCCATGTAACACTTACTAACTTCACTCTAACTGCTGAACACTAACAGCTATTATGACCCCTTAAATTATAGGTGTGACTCTCAGGAACACGGATGTGTTGTGTTTCAAAGCAGTGCATGTCTCCTTTTCTACAGTGAAATATTACTTGATGATCTTCCCCTGATATTTTCATGACTTGTCCAAGCACACTGATGCATGGCTGTAGCCGAGCGGTCAAGAGCACATGGCCATTAAACAACCGAACGCTGGTTCTGAACACTGAGGAAACAAGGTGATAAACCCTGTCAATATGTCCCTGTACAGATCACTTTACCTTAATGCCTCCCAGGTAATTGACGCATCAATAAGAATGTGTTCTTAGGATCCTTTACTGGTAAAGTCATGGTAAAATGTTAAAAATACTGACGTACAGACATGTCAGAGGAACAGCAGTTATCAGCTGTGTGACAGTGTCGAGTTGGAAACTACAGATGGAGTTGTACACTCGTCTGTGTGATGTCACATCCCAGCTCTTGACTGTAGGAACAGGGAGTTCAGTTCTCTGTCTCTCTTTTTATGGTTACATAAGCGCACTGTCTTATCGTAGAAGGATGTAAGGAAACTCTAGAATAAGAGACTGTAGATTAATCAAATGGGGAAAATGGAGAGAGCGTGAGAAATACAGTGCGAAAAAGGAAAACTGAATGGAGACAGATCAAATGCATGTCATGCAATAAAATGAAAATTAATTATTTAAAAATCATACAATGTGATAACAGACTTCTACATGCTTTGTAAGTGGGAAAACCTGCATAATCGGCAGTGTATCAAATACTTGTTCTCCCCACTGTAGGTCAGTAGGAGTTTAGCGCATGGCAATTTACATGTCCTCAGTACTAAATAAGCCCATTGTTGAGAAGACAGTAATTATGACAATGGCATGCTTGACTTGTGAAATGTGTTTGTGTGGGAGGACTGAGGAGGGGCTTTCAAACATCTCCCGGTGTCAGAAATGGATTGTTTTGGTGTTGATTTTCAAGTGAAAGAGAGAGGCAGGGAAAGATAAGAGCGAGATGAATAGCAACAGAAAGCATAGCCTTGAGAAAGAAGGGAAGAGAGAGAGAGATCTTCTCCATTTGCTTACAGTCAGTTGTTTGGGGAAAGTTGAATGGGCATGGCCCGCCAGCAGATAGGACCCGTACAACTCTGTGGCTGTAGGAATGACTGACCTGTTCTCTCCGTAAAGTCTTTTTCAGGCAGAGAGACAGAGCAGTCCACTGTAGCAGAGGCTGGAAGAGAACCGAGTATTGGACCAACTAAGCAAAATCCCACCCATTAGAAAAGACACCAAGCATCTGGCACTTTAAATGAACATGGGAGATGGGTATTGAAGTATTAGGGAAGCCTGGAGACTGTTGTGGGTTATTCTGTACATTGTCCAAAAACTGGTTTCCTTGTAGAATTTTTCTATGTAGCCTTAACATATTGAACCAGTGTTCCTAGTCGCCAGTAATCAATGAAATGTTCTTTAAGTTTGAGAAACTCTAATAAAACCAAAATCATCTAGCTTTTTGGCGCATCTTTTAAACAGGGTCTTTCTCTCACAGGCACCAAGACAAAAGATGGGATGGTAGCCGGTGTGAACACGGGTACGTGCTACGCTAACAACACTGAACCCACTGCCATACGTTTCATGACCGGTATCAGACCCTTTTCATAAACCACTACGCTGTCCTCTTTTCCCAGTGGCCCAGAGAACGACTGAACAGGCCAATATTGTCAGCGAGGCCACAGTCACAGGGGCCAACGAGCTGTCTCAGCAAACAGTAGAAGGAATGGAGAATGTGGCGGTGAGCACCGGATTGGTGAATCAGGTAGGTGACTTCATGTCTTTCCAGATTGTGAAGACGCTGACACGGTCCTCTCAACAGAAAACTATGGGGTTGGAGATTGTTTACAGTTTTTAGAAGAGATTTGGGATTCAAAATGGGACTCAAAATGTCTTTCCCGTAACCATCTAGTCCTGGTAACTAACACAGATTATTTTCATGTGTTTGTATTATTAACATATTAGCATATTTCTGCTTTTCGTTTCTCTGTAATAAGGGATGCTAAGCAAAAGGAGCAACACTTACTGTTTGTATATGTCTGTATATGTCTATGTACATCTGTGCGGTATATGTCTATGTACATCTGTGTGGTATATGTCTATGTACATCTCTGTGGTATATGTCTATGTACATCTCTGTGGTATATGTCTATGTACATCTCTGTGGTATATGTCTATGTAAATCTCTGTGGTATATGTCTATGTAAATCTCTGTGGTATATGTCTATGTACATATATGTGGTATATGTCTATGTACATCTCTGTGGTATATGTCTATGTACATCTCTGTGGTATATGTCTATGTACATATCTGTGGTATCTGTCTATGTACATATCTGTGGTATATGTCTGTGTACATATCTGTGGTATATGTCTATGTACATATCTGTGGTATATGTCTATGTACATATCTGTGGTATATGTCTATGTACATATCTGTGGTATATGTCTGTGTACATATCTGTAGTATATGTCTGTGTACATCTCTGTGGTATATGTCTATGTACATATCTGTCGTATATGTCTATGTACATATCTGTGGTATGTGTCTGTGTACATATCTGTGGTATATGTCTGTGTACATATCTGTGGTATATGTCTGTGTACATCTCTGTGGTATATGTCTGTGTAAGTCTATGGCAGTGGTATTTATATCTGGCCCTCAAAGCCAGATTGTCCATTTTCCACTGCAAACCCTAACCAGGGACTTAGCCTTGTGTCCTACCTCATCATTATTACACCCACCTGGTGTCCCTGTTCTAAATAAGTCCCTGTGTAGGGGGTTGCAGTGAAGAAACTGAGTGGAACTGGCTTAGAGGGTCAGATTTGAATAACTCTGGTCTGCGGTATGTCTATTTCTTTACGCGTCTATTTCTTTGTTTATGTTTATGCATGTCCATGTCAGTGTATGTCCATGGTAAATATCTGTGCATGTGTCTCTGTATATGTCTATTGTACAGTATTTGTCTGCACGTCAGTATGTCTATGTGTGCGTTGTTGGTAACTTGTGTTGTTCCTCCTCTTTCCACTCATGATGGTGCTGTCTGACAGGAAAAGGGGCAGGAAGAAGCAGCAGCTCTGGAGGCGGAGCCTGAGGTGGATTGACTTGGGTGTTGGAGAGTTTAGTACAGTGAATGAATGCACGGCATGATGCTTGCTGCCATCATTGCCTTCTGACTGAAGCACCGTAACGTTACACTAAAAGGCAGTTCACTGGGGCGCCGGCTGATAGGCCTTAATACTTGGTGGTAGCTGTTTCAAGGGATGGGTGTGTTTCTGATCAGCTCCAATTGAGCAAATATTTCTTTGCGCTGTGATTGTATGTTCACAATGAGGAAACCTTCGCTAGAACACAAGATACCAATCAAAAATAATGCTCTGAACTCAAAGCAAGAGCCTACTATTGAAAATGTATGAATGCATAGAAATGCAATAATGCTAAAAATGTTAAGGAACATATGTAAACTGTACCTTCAACAGATTAAATAGATGAATGATAAGGATTAAAAGCCGCCCTCCGGTATTGTGTGCATGTTTTGTGTGTGAATGTGAAATTTCTTTTCTCAGGTGCTTTGTAATTTAAAGTAAGAAGACATACAGTATCTAATTAAAGCCACAGCTCTAACAATCTCTCTGTCGCTCTACACCACAGCAGGCAATCAATAACCTTCCGTTTTCAGAAACCTCTCCATCTCTCTGCTTTTATCTATTCATTTAGAAAGGCACTATAAAGTCTTTTGTTAGCAAAAAAGTTCCGTAACGGCATGGTTAAAAAGAACATCTGTCTGTAACCATGTCATGATTTGCCAAAATTATCATCATTACCCAGCCCCGTTATATTGTACGGTATGAATTCGATTGTAGCAATGTAATTCTTGTAGGTAGGTAATAAATCTTGCTAGCATTAACCACAATTATAATCATAACAAAAATGATTGAAGCCATAATTATTCCCAAGTCAATTTGTTTCATCATATTAACCTTTTTATAATCAAATCAGGAAATATTGCTACTGTCATTTTTTTATCATAATCAAACTTGACCGTCAAATGTCATACCATGCCCAAAACAATTATTTCATGCAGGGAGTCATGTTTATTATTTATAGTCTTTGAGTCTGGTGTAGCAGTCTGAACTCAGACTGTCTGTAGCCTTCCGCCCTGTCTTCAATGCCTCTCCACCCTGCAGTCTTGCCAATAAAGAATTATAAAATACCCCCCAAAATAAAGTGATTGCTATGGTCATTTTCAGGCATGAATCAATATTTTAAGAAACTGTTAAGGATGTATCTTTTCTTGAGTGCCTGAGCCCAGGATATGTTAATATGCACAGACTGCCATTGAAGCTATAACTACCATACTAAATGTAGTTCAGAAAGTATTTGGACCCCAATTTTCTTTGGTGTGTTATAGACTTAAATATAGTTTTTTTATCATCAATCTACACACAATACCCCATACTGACGAAACAAAAACAAGTTTAAAAAAATGTGTGCCAATTCAATAAAATCCAACTCCGTAGGGTTGAAGTCCAGGATTTGGCTGAGCTACTCAAGGACATTCAAAGACTTGTCGCGAAGCCACTGCAATGTTGTGTTGGCTGTGTGCTTGAGGTCGTAGTTGTGCTGAAAGATGAATTTTGTCTTTGGTCCTGTGCTCTCTGGATCAGGTTTTCTTCACGGACCTCATTGTGTTTTGCTCCGTTCATCCTTCCCTCAATCCTGCCCAGTCTCTCAGTCCCACTGAGAAGCATCCCAATAGCATAATCTTCCCACCACCATGCTTCACCATAGGGATGGTATTAGCCAGGTAATGAGCGGTACCTTGTTTTTGCTAGCCGTAGTGCATGGCAATCAGGCCTATTATTTTCGTTTTGGATTTATCAGTCAATATATTTCCTCTTGCTTTGAGTCCTTCAAGTAGCTTTGTTTGGTTAGTTCCCTAGCTCTAGAGAGAGTTTGGGTTAACAAATGTATTGTTTCTGTTTTTGCCTTGTCATTATGGGGTAATGTGTGTATATGAATGTAAAAATATATATTTAATAAATTATAAATTAAGTCTATAACAAGAAAGTGTGGAAAAAGTGAAAGGATTTGAATACTTTCCGAAGGAACTGTAGATGCCTCTGCATGTCGATTAACTTGAGATGTGGTTTGAATACACTAACATCTCAATTTCCTCCATCTAACCTTCCTCCAGATCCATTCCTCACATGCTCACCTGGATATTCCATCAGAGAAAGTAATCTATTCATTCTCTTGCTAATAATCTTTGTTCATACCACACAGGGTGACTTCTCTCAGGGAGCTGAGCAGGCCGGACAGTAGGTGAGTGTGTTTGTATGGGGCTTGCATGTATGTTGAAGTATATTTACAGTTGAGTGCTACATTTAAGGAAAAGCCTGATGCTTCCATGGAGGTGTAATGATACAATTAAGCAATTCACATCCTATCATGCTATGTGGCATGAATCAAAATGTTGATTCAGCCAGGTTGACCACGATTTTGGATCAAGATGGCAAGAGGAAATTTATTAAGTTACTTTGAAAGAGGGGTTATTTGAGCACTTCCAGGATGACAATGCCCCCAACCACAGGGCACGAGGGGACACTGAATGGTTTGATGAGTATGAAAGGGATTTAAAACAACCTTCACAGTCACAAGATCTCAACCCAGTTAACAGGCACTTTATGCTGGGTTCTCCTTTAATTTGTCACTGTCTACACAGGATTGGGTAGGTACATTTTTAAATGTAATCCGTTACAATTACAAGTTATCTGTCCACATTTGTAATCAGTAACGTAACTTTTTGATTACTCAAACTCAGTAACGTGATCCCATTACTTTGAATAACTTTTAGATTACTTTAATATTAAGAGGCATTAGAAAATAAATAGGAAGAGCCTTTAACCAACTGTACACATTTTGCGGGATCAATGTTAGAGTTTACATAGCTCATGTAAGCACTTGCCACACACTAAATCTGCAGTGGTCTGATGTTTTGCTCCACAACCAAGAGGTGTCAAAACTTTGTAAAAACCCAAGGCACGTGAATGCACGTTTGCAATCTTGAACACCCGCACACAAATACATTTTACCCACTTGAACCTGTGATTATTAGGGCCACCAGCGACTGTGATTATACACCTGCACTATTAGCTAAAATTCTATGCTCTCAGCAGCCAATGTTACAGCTATCAAATAAATAGTTGCCTAATCTTCAAAACTCTTCCTGACTGTGTTGTTCGGTGTGTTTAACAAATAGATCTTGAAACTTGAAAAATATATAACACCAGGTGGGCCTATCATTGTTCTGAGAAAGATACATCGAGTGGATAATTAAATCGCATTTCATATAGGTAAGCTTGTAGATGCACTGTTTTTACTCATTCAGTAAAAACAGTGCATCTCATTCAGTTATGCGCGCCCACCTTTGCGCATGATGATCACACCCAAAAACTTCAACTTGAAATAACAATGTTTATAAAACATAAAAAAATCATGTGTATCAACGTGTATCAACGTGTAATAATAATTTTATGCAACAATTATTTTTTAAATCAAGTAATCCGAAAGTAATCATATCTTTCTTCAAAGGTATCTGTAATCCGATTACAATATTTTAATTGATAACGTAACGGATAATAAAAATTAAATCCGTTACTCCCCAACTCTGACTGTACAGTATGTGTAGTCAGGAAGCAAGTTGTTACAAGAACCATCTCTGTGAGCATGCTGCTTTAATGTGCTCAAGGTCCTAAAAATGCTGTTAATAACAGCAGACGATCTATTAATATATCAAGGTGAAGACTATTTCAAGGGCCATGGCAAAAAGCCATAGCTCACAGACCGCACAATCCTAATTACCATAAATGCAGTTAAATGTGAGCTAGGGGATGGTTATTGTTTAGTTTTACATTTTACATTGTAATCATTTAACAGAAACGTATATGCAGAGAGATTTAACCAAGCTAGATGAAACAAATGATCACAATAATATCAAGAACATTTTCCTCAATAAATTATTCATAAGCAAAGGAAAAGGCTAAGGGCTTGTTTACATGATGAGGGGGAGAATAAAATGCTAGATAGACTTAAGTTTGCATAATAATTTCCATAGTTATGTTAAAAACTGCTTTTCTATATTGGTGTTATGTGGGCATAAAACTTTGATTTTCACTGGTCAATTACTTAATGTAGAAGCAAAACAGACCGTACATAGCCTCTGAAATTCAAATTCTACATTTTGAGTAGCAGTGCATTAGATTGTATGGAAGCTTTGTGTGCCACACAATGTGCAAACACTCACTAAAAAGTAGTTTTAAATGACAGCCCACAAATCCTGCCCACTCCTATCTAAACTAACATGCATTTTTGAACATATGGTTATTAAATGTAGAAACCAAAATACTAGGCTCAAACCGTTACCTTGATATTCTATCTAGGTATTGTCAAATTCATGTGGGTCTCAAAAGATGATTCTCTTCCTCAAATGTGAAGCAAATTCTACTAGTCTGAAATTGAAGTGGACTGTATGAAAATGACCCTGAGCCTGATGATTTGGGCATTGGAACATGAAGTGTTTAGGTGAATGCCATTTGCACTAGACCTCTGTGACTATATACTAATATGTCTTTATCTATTTTTCTTTTTCCATTTTTCCCCTTCCTTTGTTCCTCCCTACGTCAGGAGTCCTGAGCTCAGAGATAGCAGTGGCCTCCCTCGTCCTCTTTTTGGAAGAAACCCTGTGTTAGCTGCTGCTTGTCCTGCATCTCCCATCACCAACTCTGGATCGTGGGAAACACTACTGCCCCCCCCCCCCCCGTCTCCCTCTAATGGTTTCTTTGTGTGACTCTATAAAATCTAACCAAAACACCCTTCCTGTATAGTACATATTTCTGTCCTCATTACTTTACAGTCCACATACCTCATCCCTAACGTTACCCAACTCACCACTGTCCCCGTCTCTACCCCATTCTCTGTGCTCACCACACCCTAAATAAAACATACAGTACAAACACACACACACACACACCCCATCATTGAGGAGTACTTACAGAACAATAATTTGCTTCCTCACCTGGAGGTTTTGGCAATGTGAGACTTACTGATAGTGCAACACACTGTCAGCTGATGTAACACCTTATAGTGTAGATGTATCAGTGTATGCTTTGGTCATGTTAATTAATGAATGTTTCAAGTCTGTATGTAGTTGACCCCTTGTGTGTTAATGCCTGACGTCCCCTTCCCTTTATTATGCCAGATCAGGGTTCAGAGTCAGGATGAAGGTGGAAGTATGGGTTAACATCACTGCTCCATAGTGTCCTTCATATTGTTTGTTTACTCTCCATAATCACATAAACCATCACATAACCGTGGCTCACGCCTGATGTGGGTCTGCAGTACTGACAGGGTGCCATGGGAACCAGGAACCTTGTCAACTGACACAGTATACTCTGTCAATCCACCCATACTGGCACTGCTGAAAACAGAAGGAAACAAGAGCTATAGAAGAGTTTAGAACACAAGTTTGCAATGGCTTTTGTCTTTGTGTTTGACTGGATATAATGAAAGGCAATAAATAGGATCTGCAGAGATGTTTTTATCTGCTTCAGGTTCATGTCAAAGATGAATGGCCCCACTTCCAGGTGTAATCTGTACGCCTACCTCAGAAGTGGATGCATATAGACAGTTGAAACACCTTGACTTCCAGTACTTTTGTTTATCCAGGTTTAATAAAACTTGCCCCCCATGCTTTCACTCTGTTCCTTCATACAAGCTCTCGCCCCGTATAATGTCTGACTATAACAGGTCTTTTAAACCACCACAGTGTTTGTCCTTTGAAGCCATCTGATATAAAACTGCATGTTGCCTTACTAACATCCAGACACATAATCTGACATTCCTTGGGGAAAAATAAAACCTCACACAAGTAAAAATTCTAGTATCATACACATTTATCGAAGAATTAGAAGCTACACACTAACATTCATTAACACTGAAACACAAATATATGTTGGCATCAAAGCAGACTGCTTCTTTTATAAACAGTACAACTGAACTGAAATAAATACATTTTTGTTTAAATCCAAAATGATGTCTTGTTCTATTCATGTTCACTATGTAATAGTAATTTCAAGCCTGAGACAATTTAAAACTGGGGCAAACACCAATACACTTCTGAATTATTTACACTTCCTCTCATGCAGGATATTCTTGGCTACTCCTTTATAATTCCCAGCCATCTTTCTCTCTCCCCATCTCACACCTTTATCTTCCTTCTATCTCACACTCACCAGACTATCTGTACAGTGGAGCCTGACCTCATTCCCAGGCTTTGTTGCTACCAGAGCCGACTGGAGTAAAAAGATATGTGGAGCCTAATTAATGCCTCTAGAAAGAGATATTATTAAATGTATGGTAATACAGCTATTTTATTGAAACAGGTTCCTCTACTGACTTTATGCTGATACCTGACCTTATCTGCAAAGAGAAAGATAGCAAAGGAGTGGTGACAGCAATAGGAAGAACATTGTCACACTGTCTCTTCACTGCCACCTGGTGTTGAGTGGTAAAATCACATTATTGAACTTGGCTATGGTTAAAAACAGTTGCAGAACTTTAACCTATTTAAACCACAAGCACTGCACTTCTGTTTGTATCTAAGAGTAGTTTCCTGGAGATTAGAAAATAGGCAGATATTCAAAGAACACACCTACAATTTTGGATCTGAAATTTCTTACAAACGTGTTGTGGATTGCCGTTTTAAAAGGCTTCAAAAGTTTTTACATTTCCATTAATTCTAAATTGGCAAACAGGCTAAAATGAAGATCTCACTGTCCAATCGTTTACATTGTGACATTCCAACACTGGCATCATACACCCACCAGCCATAACATTATGACCACATGTCTAATATTGTGTAGCTCCCCCTTTTGCCACCAAAAACTCCACTAGACCTCTGAAGGTGTGCTGTGGTATCTGGCACTAAGACGTTAGCAGCATCCTGGTGCCATGCATGTGTTTTCCAGGTAAGCGAAGCACACGGCCATCCACGTGATGTAAAAGAAAACGTGATTCATCAGACCAGGCCACCTTCTTCCATTGCTCCGTGGTCCAGTTCTGATGTTCACATGCCCATTGTAGGCACTTTCGGCAGTGGACAGGGGTCAGCATGGGCACCCTGACTGGCCTGCCGCTACGCAGCCCCATATGCAACAAACTGCGATGCACTGTGTGTTCAGACACCTTTCTATCAGTACCAGCATGAATTTTACCAGCAATTTGAGCTACAGTAGCTCGTCTGTTGGATCGGACCACACAGGCCAGCCTTCGCTCCCCATATGCATCAATGAGCCTTGGCCGACCATAACTCGGTCGACGGGTCACCACTTTTCCTTCCTTGGACCACTTTTGATAGGTACTGACCACTGCAGACTGGGAACACCCCAGAAGGGCTGCAGTTTTGGAGATGCTCTGACCCAGTAGTTTAGACATCACAATTTGGCCCTTGTCAAAGTCATTCAGATCCTTACGCTTGCCTATTTCCTGCTTCAAACAAATCAACTATGAGGACAGAATGTTCACTTGCTGCCTAATATATCCCACCCACTGACAGGTGACATGATAACGAGATTATCAGTGTTATTCACTTCACCTGTCAGTGGTCATAATGTTATGGCTGATCGGTGTATCAGTGTTATTCACTTCACCTGTCAGTGGTCATAATGTTATGGCTGATCGGTGTATCAGTGTTATTCACTTCACCTGTCAGTGGTCATAATGTTATGGCTGATCAGTGTATCAGTGTTATTCACTTCACCTGTCAGTGGTCATAATGTTATGGCTGATCGGTGTATCAGTGTTATTCACTTCACCTGTCAGTGGTCATAATGTTATGGCTGATCGGTGTATTTCTATCAATGAGAATTTCTTTGGTCAGTGGATGAGAAAGTGCCGCTGATGAGCCCAAACTGTCCCTGGCAATTGTATGCTACGTTATGTGCCCATACATGCCCTATGTCAACAAAAACTACTTGTAGTAAACAACATGTAACATACCTGAACCTCATTTTGATCTAATTTATTGGAATTGTGATTGGTGGTGATTAGTCTAAGACAAGGACGTCACTTTTACACGTGGTGAGATCATTTTAAAACAGCGTGTTTTTAAAGTAGCTTGGTACTTTGAATGGTGTAGTGCTAACATAATTGCAAAAGAGTTTCAATTAGCCTTTTAAATTGATAAACTTGGATTAGTAATCACAATGTTCCATTGGATCACAGGAGTTACGGTTGCTGATAATAGGCCTCTGTACGCCTATATAGATATTCCATTAGAAATCCAGCTACAATAGAAAATCTACAACATTAGCAATGTCTACACTGCATTTCTGACCAATGTAACACACAAATCTCAAGATCATTGTCTAATTGCTGCCAAGAAACCACTACTGAAGGACACTTATAAGACTTGCTTGGGCCAAGAAACAAAAAATTGACATTAAATGGGTGGAAATCTGTCCTTTGGTCTGATAAGAACAAATTTTAGATTTTTGGTTCCAACCGAAGTGTCTTTGTAAGACGCAGAGTGGGTAAACGGATGACCTCAGCATGTGTGGTTCCCACCTTGAAGCATGGAAGAGGAGGTGTGATGGTGTGGTTGTGCTTTGCTGGTGACACTGTTAGTGAATATTTAGAATTCAAGGCACAGCCAACAAGCATGAATACCACAGCATTCTGCAGCGTTACACCATCCCATCTGGTTTGTGCTTAGTTGGGCTATCATTTGTTTTTCAAAAAGACAATGACCCAGAACACACCTCCAGACTGTGTAAGGGTTATTTGACCATGAAGGAGAGTGATAAAGTGCGGCATCAGATTATCTGGCCACCACAATCATCCGACCTTAACTCAGTTAAGTTGGACCGCAGAGTGAAGGAAGAGCAGCCAATAAGTGCTCAGAATTTGTGGGAACTCCTTCAAGACTGTTGGGAATGCATTCCAGGTGACTACCTCATGAAGCTTGTTGAGAGAATGCCAAGAGTTTGCAAAGCTGCCATCAAAGCAAAGGGTGGCTAGTTTGAAGAATCAATGTATTTTGATTTGTACAACAATTTATTGGTTCCTACATGGTTCCATATGTGTAATTTAATAGTTTTATTTTTAATAATAGTCTTATTATTAGTCACTATTATTCTACAATGTGGAAAAAATGAGTGCAGGAACAAAACAAATTTGAAAGAGGGTTAATGGATCTCTTCTTGGGTGACAATGCCCCCATCCACAGGGGAAAAGGGGTCACTGAATGTTTTCATGAGTATGAAAATGATGTGAATGATATGCTATGGCCCACACAGTCACTAGATCTCAACCTAATTGAACACCTGTCGGAGATTACAGTATGGACTGACATGTTAGACAGCGCTCTCCACCACCATCATCAAAACATCAAATGAGGGAATGTCTTTTAGAAGGAGATCTATGGTAGCCCTTCAAGTGAATGGGTTTGTCCAAACTTTTGACTGGTACTGTATATATAGATATACACTACTATTCACAAGTTTGGCGTCACTTAGAAATGTCATAGATTTCCATGACAACATACATTAAATTAATTTGAATATAAAATATAGCAAAATGAATTGGAGATATAGTTATTAAGAAACTGAAATAATAACTGTCCTTCAAACTTTTCTTTTGTCAAAGAATCCTCCATTTGCAACAATTACAGCCTTGCAGACCTCTGGCATTCTAGTGGTCAGTTTGTTGAGGAAATCTGAAGAGAATTCACCCAATGCTTCCTGAAGCACCACCAACGAGTTGGACTGGCTTAATGGGCCCTTGAGAATCTGTGAGGCGTCCGTTTCTCAAATTAGACACTAACACATTTGTCCTCTTGCTCAGTTGTGCATCGGGGCCTCCCACTCCTCTTTCTATTCTGATTAGAGCTAGTTTGCACTGTTCTGTGAAGGGAGTTGTACCCAGGGTTGTACGGGATCTTCAGTTCCTTGGCAATTTCTCGCATGGAATAGCCTTCATTTCTCAGAACAAGAATAGACTGACAAGGTTCAAAAGCAAGCTCTTTGTTTCTGGCCATTTTAAGCCTGTAATCAAATCCACAAAGTTGAATCTCCAGATACTCAATTAGTCTAAAGGCCAGTTTTCTTGCTTCTTTAATCAGCACAAAAATGTTCAGTAGTGCTAACATAATTGCAAAAGAGTTTCAATTACCCTTTTAAATTGATAAACTTGGATTAGTAATCACAATGTTCCATTGGATCACAGGAGTTACGGTTGCTGATAATAGGCCTCTGTACGCCTATATAGATATTCCATTAGAAATCCAGCTACAATAGAAAATCTACAACATTAGCAATGTCTACACTGCATTTCTGACCAATGTGGTATTATTTTTATTTACAATATTATTATAATTTTCTTTTAAATCAGCTTTTCATTTGAAAACAAGGACATTTCTAAGTCACCCCAAAAATGTTAAAAGTAGTCTAGATATTCGTTTTTGGTCCCACAAAACATTTAGAAGTAGTCCTTTTCACGATTAGAACTGTTAAATGCAACAGTAACTTGCATTCATGTTAATAGGTAGCATAAATAGCATATAGAAATGGTGGTAGTTTTGAAAGTTGTTTATAGCTATGATTGGTGAGATTAACATATTGTGGTTGACTTACCAGGATAATTCTCCAATTTATACATCAACATAGTGTGAAATACACATACAAAAAATGAAAATAAATGTTGGCTAATTTTGCTGGGTAGGAAGAATATGAGATATTTTAACCCCTGTGGTGCAAACACTCCTGGAGGGCAGATGGGGGAGAGCTGGAAGAGAAGACTGAAGGTGTCACGTCCTGGCTATGCCCCTAGCCATCTCTGCGCTGGGCTCGGGGCATTGTCAGGACAGGAGGTGGCACATCTAGCCACCTCCAATCCTTTTGATTTTCCCAATTGGAGGCAGGTGTCGGTCGTTGCCTCCAATTGGGAACCCTATATAAGTCCTTTGATTTTGCCATGTTGGTGTTGTTCATTTTTGTTTCTCCTTTGTATGGAATACCCCATGTCATTGGTTGCTGCCGCTGTTTGTTTTGTTTGAGTCTTTTGTTTCATTAAATCATGGATTATACCCTTTCCCTCGACTTTGCGCCCGTGTCCTACTCCTACCACAACCATGACAGAATGAACTACCCCAGCATGGCAAAATCAAAGGACTTAAATAGGGTCCCCAATTGGAGGCAACGACCAACACCTGCCTCCAATTGGGGAGACCAAAAGGATTGGAGGTGGCTAGATGTGCCACCTCCTGTCCTGTCCTGGCCATGCCCCGAGCTCAGCGCAGAGATGGCTAGGGGCATAGCAAGGACGTGACAGAAGGAAATATAGTGGGAGAAGTTCAACGAGTTGGAAAGGAAAAAGAAGGCAGAAGGAGGGCAGGGGCAAGCCTTGCTGCCCACCTGAGCTCATACCATCCAAACCACCACTGGGAGGTCAGACCCAGTCATAGCAGTTTTTTTATTGTTGATAATCTTTTCCTCACCTTCCTCATCTTCCCCCAACACCCTTCTATTTCTTTTAATAAAACGCCCTAAACAATTGTCTGGTGTCTGTTCTGTGTCTCTCCCTGTTACACAGTGCATTTCCATGGTTTTGCTCACATTGTATTAAAGCAATTTTAGATGAGAAGGTGCATTAAACCACTTAATCACAGCTGTGCTGTGTTCGTAGGTACGAAGCAATGTCATTTATCTATCTATTTTGGAAAATAAAAAATGAGCTAGCAGTCTCCTGAAAGACTGGTTTCACCTGAAACATATTTAACAACGGCTTCGTAAACTAACACCTGTTCAGTGCACTACAAGGTATGTAAGGTGTGGTTCTGTGGAGAGAAATTACAGCAACACAATATTTGCATAATTATTGTGATTGCAGGATAGCTATCTGGGTAATCCAATCAGGAACCAATACGCTGTTCACCTCAAAGTAAAACGAAACAATCTTTATATTTCAAGTACAAAGACAGGCAGGTTTCTGTGGCACAGTCATGGCTAGAAGAAATACAACCAGTCATACTCTCACTCTTGACTGAGACTTTCTACCTGACTGCTAAGCTAGCAAACAAGTAATGCTGTCTGACAACACCAGCAGGTAACTAGTTTAAAAGCATTTCAAAGAAAGTTATGATTATAATGATGGGCAATATATAACTTGAAAATGTTGGTCACCATTGGGATATCATGATATGCCATATAGAGCCTGTAAACTTGACCAAATCTAACAGTATGTTCTGCCTCCGGACATTTCAGCTGGTGCTACGGGCACGCCCTTGACCCTCATGAATTACACTTTGATGTCACACAAACAAAAGCATATGGAAACTAGTGAATCCACGTGCAGTACAAAAAGAGGCACAACATTAAGTAGTCATTTCCCCAGACCAGAGATGTACTAGCGAACATAGCATTTAATTATTTAGTCAGCTATGCAAAAAGACAAAGAGCCATAAAATTGATCAAGCTACTAACCAATGTAATTATTTGATAGCCTTTCTGGCTCCAATAATTGTGAAGGGGCATTGTATATAAAAATGCTGTTCATCTTTCATTCTACAGAAAGGTTTATCATTATGGATCTATAAAGCACACTGAAGGCTAGAGTCAACCTAAAAACCTCTTAGTTTGTGACTGAGACTAAACATTCATACACACCATTAGTCTTTACAAGTCAGGACACAAGGGGGCACTCTATGGAGTTGAACAAGGGATTGGGAGTTGAGACTTCTGAGCTGTAACTCTGCATCTAACTACCTCAGCAACAAGGATCCGCAGGTCAGCAGAGCATGATTGTACATGTAAGCAGTTTGTGCTAATCTTAAAAAGCTAGTTTAGTATATTCCTTAGTAAGCTAACTATGCTATATATCATTTAATTGACTGGAGAGTGTCATTTTACAAATGGGATGTAATCTCAAAGTTATAGGGAACTGCTATTATAGTATCATGTTGTCAGATCTAGTAACTTTTTGAACAAATGCCAGTGTGGTCATCATAAAATAGTGGCACTTGACATGCAGGACTAAGATTTTATGTGAATGTTAGTTTGTTCATTGATACATTTGAAATTGTGATTATATCACTACTCTCATATTTCCATTTTGATAGGAGTAATATATACACTGTACAGAACTTGACTAAAGCACAAACAGCATACATAATTTATATTATTATAGGATCCCAAAGAAATTTAAAATAAAAAAACAAACACTATGCTGTATACATAACACTGAGTCAGCCTAGTGACACTAGGTGACGGCTTAGCAGCTCTGGGCAACAGAAAGCTCAGACCTTGTAAGGTAAGAGTTTGGTACCTCGGGAACTAGAAATTTGGTAAAGTTACTGTGTATAGATGCATGTTTCAAACAAGGGATGTACCTGGTCTGCAACAATGTTTAGGTAGATGGCGCATATCAAATTGACATCCACATGAATGCCCTGTCCCAGGGTTTCCCAGCAAACATTGACCAGAGCATCACACTGCCTCCACCAGCTTGTCGTCTCCCCACACTGCATCCTGGTGCCATCACTTCCCCAGGTAAACGGCGCACACGTACATGGCCATCGATGTGATGCGAAAGATAACGGGATGCATCGGACCGGGTAAACTTCTTCCATTACTCCAAGGTCCAGTTCCGACACTCGCTTGCCCATTGTAGGCGGTGGACAGGGGTCATCATGGGCACTGAACGGTCTGCAGCTACACAACCCCATACGCAGCGTATTCCTCCCATAACCATCATTGAAGTATTTGGTGACACAGTAGACCTTCTGTCTGTTTGGACCGGGTGGAATTGCCTTTAATGCCCTCATGCATCGATGAGCCTTCGGTGCCCAACATCCTGAGGTTTCTCCCTCCTCGGATCACTGTCGGTAGGTAATCACCACTGCTGACCAGGAGCACCCCACAACCTTGCCGTTTCAGAGATGCTCTGACCCAGTCGTCCAGCCATAACAAATTGGCCCTTGTCAAAGTCGCTCAGGTCTTTATTCCTGCCCATTTCTCTTGCATCCAACATATTGAACTGGGGGTTCGCTCACCATCTAATCTACCCCGACACATTAGCCATGTTTATTTATAGAAAGACCCAAAATCAGAACAACCAATCGAAGCACACTGTTTCAGGCCCTTTCTAGATTGGCTGTTGCTACCTAACCCCATCTAACATGCCAATCGAAGGAAGAGCTAGTGAGCAATGTTCCCTCTATGTGCTCCAGCAGGACAGCAGAGCATAAGAAATGCCAGCCTGTGTAGACTCACGACTTATAACTATTACTTCCCCTTGCAAACATAAATAATCAAGGTCAACACAAGTTGAAATCTAAAACTATCAGTCTTGCATGGTTACATACTATTAAAGTTACAGGTGACAGCAAGCAAGCTGCAAAGAATTTACTATGACACTTACCAGATTATGATGATTTTAAAAATAAACTCTGGTTCAAAATGTATCTTCTATATGGCAGATTTTAGGATATTAGCCATAATTATTGTTGAAAACACCTATAGGGGCTTCTTCGAAATAAACTATACACACTCAGTTGCTGATGTTTCTGGGCCTTGTAGAAGGCAGAATGGGTCATCTGCCTCCTCCAAAACAGTCCCACACATTGTAAATCAAATTGTAATTAGTTGATTCTACTGTCATTCCAAAATGCTGCTCTGACGTTGGGAGGTGTCTACTGTCCAAAACCTGAAGACCTAGACAGATTTAGAAAACCCAGACACCCCAAAATTAAATCCTGATCGGATATACTTTTCTCTTTGGTATGAACACAACTGAAGAAAGTGAATAGGAAGAACATTCATCTGATGACAAAACAGATTAAATCAATAGGAATTAATATACGTATTCTGGCGTGGGAGGAGTGGTAGTGGAGCTTCAGCGTTGTGCCCTTAGGGCACCTCAGAGGAGAACAGTGGAGATCCTGAACGCAGCCCAAACAAAGAGCTCTGACAAGCCACACCTGGAGTCCATCAGGGCTCATCAGGGCAAGGATAAAAGGGACTCTCAGACAGGTATGTTGAGATTCTGGAAATGACTGTGGTTTTTGTTCTCCATGGGCCAGAGATTGAAGGTGAAGCGGACTGAGCCGACTGCCCAGAATACGGGTGCTCTCTCCGAGACCTGTGCTCCAGCTACCCTCATAGACGCCTTGGTCTTTTTTGGTTTTTGTTTTCCCTTTTTCTAGTTTGTTTGGATTTTATAATAAATGGCCAAGGGGTTCCCAGCATCTCTACATCAGGCCTTGTTGTTCTCCACCCCACAACAGTATATAAAACATTGAGATATTTATCAATCGTTAGGTCTTCCCTGAAGCCATAGAAGGCCCCAACGGATATGTCGTCTTCTCAGGAGGTGAGAAATCTGCCCAGTAACCCAATTTGAGGGAACATGGCTAGTGTGATTGTCTAAAAGTGGTAATAAAAAATGAAAGCAAGTAAAGTAAAAGTAATTATCACAAAAAGTTAACCAGGCTACCTATGCCATCTTAAACACCCGCTTAATTTGACCAATAAACTTTTAGTTTCTCCTTTGTTACCAGACCAACAGCTAGTTTTAACTTTTTTGGAAACTGTAAATGTAGGGAGGAAAAGGGTTCTCATTTTTCACAATGAAGATGGAGTCAGCAGTTGACCTTCATCATCAAAAGGGAACACACTGATTTACCAGATCAGCATTTCACCTTGAGTAGGGACTGGTCTGGCAGGATGGTTTACTGTTAGTGTCATTCACCTTCCGCAAGACCTGGAGAAGGGTTGGACATTTAATTGGCTTGGGTGGATCATCATTTGTTCCAGAAACATTAGTAGGTATGAGTATTCATGGACATGAGGTCACGGATCATTCTAGTCAAAGCAAACATACTGTTACCATGGAAACCATTATCAATCAATCAATCACTCAAATGTATTTATAAAGCCCTTTTTACAACAGCAGTTGTCACAAAGTGCTTTACAGAGACACCCGGCCTTAAACCCCAAGGAGCAAACAACAGTAGTGTTGAATTTCAGTGGCTAGGAAAAACTCCCTAAGAAGGTCGAATTTTAGGAAGAAACCTAGAGAGGACCCAGGCTGAGAGGGGTGACCAGTCCTCTTCTGGCTGTGCCAGCAATCATATTACTGATATGATTGCTTTTATCCCACTCTTCACTCTGCTAATGAAAAACATTAATTTAGGTGTATATAAATGTATTTAATGTATATATACTAACGGTCAAAAGTTTTAGAACACCCCATTTTTAAATTTTTTTGTGAAATTTAAGCAGTTCAAGAATAACCTGAAACGGATACAAAAGTACCAATGGTAAACTGGCAGAGGTAAGAAAAAATCTGTTTTTGGTTACCTAAACAGATACATTTCAAAGAGAGCCAAGTTGTCAGTCACTACAGTTTCCTACATCATCATGGAAGCTGGAAGAAACTGACAGGAAGAGGTCTGGCAGACCCAAAGCCACAACAGAATAAGACAAATAAGTTTGAGAAAGTCAACAGCTTGTGTAACAGGCAGCTCACAGGACAACAGTAATACATTTTGATAACATTTTGTTAAACAACATGATACATTTTCTCCAATTGTTAATTTGTTAATTAAGACATTCATTAAGACCATTAAGACATTAAACTGTAAGAATTTACATAAAATATGGATTTCTAAAACTTTGGACTGCTAGTGTATCTGAATGTTTTAGTGTTTGGGTTGGCTTAGCATTGAGCTCAAAGAGAACACACACACACTCACACACAAACAAACACAGGAAACTGTGAAAATAATGTTTTTGGGGTTGGGAGTCTGTCTGTCACACTGCCACACACACAAACACACTATATACCAGTGGTACTGGCTGGCCATGTGTCTACTGCTGTGTTCTTGTCACCTGGTTTTTGTTTGTGCGGTCTGTAGTTTCCCAATCAGGTCACTTGGTGCTAAGCATCCAGCAAGTAATTACCGTCAAAAACCACACTGCCAATATGATTCTGAGGCATGGTGAGGTGACAGAAGCAAGTGAGGTGACAAACCCAGATCGTAATAGACAACAGGTTACACTGTCTTATTCATGATGCCCGGGGCACATGCTTTCTACTATCAAATATTCATAAGGGCCAAACAGTCATCCTACATCAACAACACTGTAGGCTTGATGCGTTATTATATGTAGGTGTACTGAATAAGCTGACAGTATCTTCCAACTATCTGTGAAGTGTATACAAAATAAGGAAAATGGGAATGATCCATCTTTGATTCTATGCAAACCCATAATAGGTGCATTGTAAGTTGTCATATGGCAAAACAAACCATGCAAATTAAATATTAATAAAGGGTATGGAGTTGTTAATGGCCGGCTGATCTCTTTCTTCGTGGCATAGTTTATAACCAGCTTCTATATAATTGGTATCATGATGTTGATCAATAAAGACCCCCCCCCCCCCCCCCCGCAATTGATATTAGATGGTTTCTGTAAGAGCAACAGAAACTGAAATCCATGGTAGATTTGCAGAGATTAAAGACTGGGCTGACCCCATTCAGTGGACAAGTCGATTGTTAGGTTGGTAAGCGATTGGTCAACACCTGGCCATGTGTCACCCATCTGATTCACACCTATACCCGGCCATTGCTGAGGGCATGGTGTAACCCCTCACTCAGAATGACTGTGCTATGGTTATATTATGTAAGAAAAATGGTGCAGCACTAATCAAAAATAACTTGATTTTCTAACAAACAGGTTTTCCCAATTGGTACTCTGTTAGGCCTAACATTAAACATATCCCTTGTTGCTGTCACCCCACTAACACAATTTGATAAAATGTTGTGAAGTAACGTTGGTCTGTGTGAAAAAACAAATGTGCCTTCATAAAGAAAATACAAAATTGGGGAACCCTAATCAATTGTTGTATATACCATATACACTGTAGGTGATAAATGTCAGTCACGGGTTTTAAAGTAGAACTTCTAACTTGTCTGCCACAGACGGCTCACAGGCTTACGGAGTCAATGAGTCAGAGAGTCAATGAGTCAAATCTCAGTCGAACCAAAAAGGAATATTGGTCGGAATCATCCCAATTAAAGACTTAACGCGGAATATAGCCACTGCTGTTTAACAGTAAATGGTAATGGCAAGTAATGTGACCATGTTTAAAACGTAATCACCAAATCACCTTAAATCTCCTCCATATTTGGTTTGATGATGAAGGTGATTTGCCCACAAAAACAAAAAAAATTATACTCACACATCCCCATTGACTTTAGTTAGCTGTGACTAAACCTAGCCTAGGTTTCATGTGTAAAGGCAGAGAGCCTGGCACACAACAAGGCAACTCTCCAACTCAACCGTTCCTCTACAATTATTGGATTGGTTGTGCATGGCAGGCTAGAATCTCCCCAACAGTTTTCTCTATTCTTGAGAAAATCAGACCAGAAGTGTATAGGGGAACTAGATCCAATCATTTCTTAAATGTTTCTTTAAGCAGTGGATAGTCGAGTCAATGACAATTGATAGCAGATGGACAGCTTCCCACAACTATTTTAGCTCTTAAAAGACAGACTCAAAACATTCCAGCGTTTGGATCCAGGACACACTGTCTCGTGTGTGAGAGTATGGTGAATCATCTGACATTTCAAACATTCATTCTTAGGGTGGAGACCAACCCATACTCCTAACCTCGTCAACAAACACACTGACCGGCACTCTCAGCACTTACTGTGATGTTAAACCACAAAGATAAATTTATTCAGGAAGGACAAGTTAAAAGCCCTCTGGCGCACTAGATAAAAGTATTCAGTAAAACAAAATGGAAAAGTAGAACAAGTAATGTAAGTCTATCTATTTACATACTCTCCTAAAACTAGAGTGACCGGTCTACCCAGTACCCCCCCCCCCTTTCAACAGCTCTGACACTCTCACCACACCCTCAACTTTGTGGCCAATCGGCAGAGCCCTGAGAGGCGTATGCTCAGGAACAGAAAGTGCCAACCTCTATAAGACACTGTGCCCTACTCCACACTGACTCACTAACTCCTATATTCTCTCAGACATACTACGGACAGTCCTAGACATGTCTTTCTTCTCAAGCATTTTGGGCAAGGGCAACGCAGCAGACAAATATGTGGACCAGGCAGTGGATACGGCAGGTGAGTCCGATGGTGATTAGGGGGTGCGGTCGATTGAACAGGGGAAGAAAGGGGAGATGAACAGCTAGAGTTAGGCTGGTGACAGCTGGGATGGATTAAATGCAGATTTATTTCACATTATAGAATGTTTTATACACAGCATAAAACAAAAAATTTCAGAACTTATAAAACCCCGAAACCTTTGGAAAAAGTCAGGCCTCTGTCATACTAAACATGGGCATTTGAAGGCTAAGCTTGGGCATTTGCCAGATTTGGATAGATCTGGGTTGGACTAGCGTCCCCAGGCTATTGAGTGGAAGGGTCTGGGAAAGAGATTTGGCTTGGTCCGAACTGGGTTGTTTTTCTACTGCCTGTGTGCTCAGATCTGCATATTAAAAAACAGTAACTCTTTGAAGCAGCTCAGTGGCCTTACTCTTTCAGTGTCAGTAAATAATTATCTGGCCTGCTATCTTTAAACCATCACTCCTCAAGCATCTTTATAAACATGTTTTTGTAAATGACTGATATGAGCCTACAGTAGCTTCTCAGTTTTGTATTTAAGGTTAGAAAAATAATAAGAAAATGATAGAAATCCTTTTAGAATAGACAAGTACCTCAACACATATTGATGAGAAGATAAATGCAGTACAGGGATATAGCACTTTTCTTTTAGAAACCTATTGTGAGTCAGCTAAGTTATTATGTTGACTGGGGATATATCCTGTGTTGACCTTCTCGGCGCTTGGAACTGCAGCTACATTACAGTTAAATGATCTAGGTATTCACAACATGTAATTATCTAGGTATTTACAAAATGTAGGAATAAGAATGTCGACTTGCAATGTTGCTTGGTTACAATGTTGGTGTCGTCATTTCATGGTGCATAACTACAGCCATAAAAGGTAGTAAGGAATATGGAACCAAAGAAAAAGCACATATGTTGCCGTTAACAACATAGAATATTACTCTCCCAAAATATCTTGGAAAAAGATATCACATCCATACACGGAACGTTATAAAAAACAATAGAGGGACATCAAGGGAAAAGGCCACAATAATATCTAATATTAACATATTCATATTAGTTATGGAAGATTCCTAAACAGTGAATGATGTTTTGCAGCTAAAGTTGCCAAACAGAAGGTGAAGACCATGCTTGCAGGGGATGATTCAAAGAAGCCGTCCAGTGGGGCCACAGAGGTGAAACCCGCTGCTGGGGGGGATGATTCAAAGAAGCCGTCCAGTGGGGCCACAGAGGTGAAACCCTCTGCTGGGGGGGATGAGTCGAAGAAGCCGTCAAGCGGGGGCACCAGCGTTGACATTGGAGGTGGCGGAGGATCAATAAATGTCGCCATGAATCAGAAAGAGTCAAGTACTGGAGGAGGCGACTTTGGTAAGGTTAATGGAATGAAATAAATCCTGTACGTAATTAGTACAGTGAAGTCCAAATAACAGTATCATGAATTACAAGACCCGTGTCTTGGTGGGTTGTACACCTTATATTCAACACTAGTCGAACCATTGTGACAGGTTTTCTATGCTGCGGTTTAGAGACATGAATTTTGAGGAGCGTGTATATATTTTTTAACTATTACTTCTATAATACCATTTATCTCCGCCTATCCCTCAGACCTGACAGACACACTGGGAGACATTGCAAAAGAGATGGCTGGCGAAAAGTGATGACAAATCTAAGGACGATGGAGACCAAGTGCTGTCGAGGAAAAGTCTCTTCAACAAACTAAGACTCCAACACACAGCAGTTTCTCTTCCTCAAAACCTCATGTTTATTGTAACCCTGTCACCTGCTGGCCAATACATCTGCATGGATTTCCTCACTAACAATGACGTCTCTATGAGGATGGACGCAACAGCAATCCCCACTGGGGAATTTCACTGATATACAAATCTCCCCTATGCTATTCATGTCTTAGATCTCAATTATACAGTAGGGTGATAAAGATTGTACACATTGTTAATGATAATCGGAAAATACTGTATAACATATTTCTAATACTGAGCTATACCACATGCAAAAAAAGGGGGAAATTATTTTATCCTAAGAGAAACATTGTTATTATACAGTAGGTGCACTGAACTTTCACTGTGGGAACTTATAAAATACAGAAACAACATATTAAAAGAAATTAGTTTGAACTGAGTACATGGATAAATAACCAGACACTAACCATAGACCCTATTCCCCACATGGCGAGCTTTAACATGGAGTCACAAGATGGAATGAAAAAAGAATACAAATTCAGCTAATGCTGAAGAATAAAGTTAAGCTAATGCTCATGTTTTAAATGTAAAAATGTAATGTCGTGTCAAAGTTGTGTAACGTTTTATGAAGGCAGGATGTAAGAGTTGTCCTGGGGGGGGGGCTTGGAAAGACAGACAGGCAGAAAGACAGACAGTTGGCGAGGAGCAGCTTATACAACGACAAGCCCTATTGTGTCCCTTAAAGCTCTTCTCCATGACACTGACTTAGGGTGCCGCCCTCAGATCAAAGCCTAGGTTGTACTAGTTAACTGTGCACATGATCTGCTAAAGGCATTAAGAAAAACAAAGGACACAGTATAAACCTCACAAAGATATCACAAGATATCTCCCTGTCCTTTCAAGTGTTCATTATCAGGTCACAGTGTCAATTTATTCTCCAGAGAACCAGTGTTCCATGGTCAACGCAGTGATCCAATTTCATGAAGCATCTCTATGTCGACCTGTAAAGACGCCCCGGGGACCGACAACCAGGTCAGAAACCAAGAGTTGTTCTTACAGGATGTCTGCACAGTATTTCCTCTGAGGTGGTGCTTGCAACCACGTATGATTCAGTGGATGCCATTACATATAGGCCGTCCCCAGTCAGATGTGACAAAGTCATCAGTGTTTGTGGGGTATATGGAGAGTGCTAATAGTACAGATTGGGCCGTGTCATTAGAAACAGGCAATGTCATGAATGCTCAGGTCATCTTTGCTCTCTCAGCCATTAGAGCATCAGAGCTGGAGCTTAACAATAAATAAGGAAATGAAGAAAGCCTTGGCATCTCGGGTTACCAATGGGCTCTGCTCGCATACACCCACAGCAAACTAGAGCGAGAGGGAGGGAGTTTGTGTGTGTGTGTGTGTGTGTGTCTGTCTGTCTGTCTGTCTGTCTGTCTGTCTGCGTGTGTTAAATTCCTTTTAACACACAAAGTGAGGTCCAGATTGAGTTTAACCTTTTAGATGAGGACCTTTTTGGGGAAATAAGGTCTGTTTGGTCAGTCCTCAATAGCACATTTGTTTTATTATCCTAGGGGTTAAGGTTAGGCATTAAGAGATAGGGTTAGGTTTAGATTTAGGGTAAATGTAGGGTTTTATGGTTAGGCTATAATTAATGTTATGATATGGGTTAATTCCAGATTTTAGAAAAAATCGTTTTTAGGTTTACACAATTTGGGTCCATACAAACATTCTTGAGCTTCTGTGTGTCTGTGCAAGGAAGGTTGTAGCAGGTAGCACTGAAAAGACTAATTACAATGAAGCAAAATATAAAATCAGTATATAAAGTGTTTGTCCCGTATTTGATGAGCTGAAATAATAGATCCCTGACATCTTCTATACATACTATATTTCTCTCAAATGTTGGGCAGAAATGTGTTTACATCGTACTAGAATTCTTCATTACGTACGATCAGTCTCACAACCGCAGACCACTTGTAACAACATCAGCACAGGATCTCCAATTTCGTCTTAATCAACTGCGGTAAAGTCTGAAAAGCCACCCAGACAGCAGATGAAACTGGTTTTGCACAACGGAAAGATTTCTGCACAAACTGTCAAATGGTGGTCACACCAGTCACGAACTGAGTTTCTGAGGCACGTGTCTACCTTGTTTAAGATACCTGAGACAAACAGAGGCATATATGTAATCCCAGTGTTGTGAAATCAGTAGATAAAGCCTAATATCTTTATTTAATTGACTTATTCTGTTGAACTGCAGCTCAATAGAAACAAATTAATTGTTGCACACTGCATTTCTATTTCTGTTGTAAAACAGAGTAAAACAGAAATGTAACTTGTCACAACTTTCCAGACTAAATTTCATGTAAGTGAATTATGGTGCCATAGGACTGAGTTGGCTCAACAAAGAATTTCCTTTCAATGGAATCCCTGTCTCAGGACCTGTAGGGAACAAAGATAATCACATTTATGAAACCTTACCCTGGCAGACCTCTCCATGGTGTAGGCCAATCCTGAGTGAACAATGTCCTTCTCTGAAGCTCCATCAAATTAAACGGAGAACAATATTGTAGCGATGACTTTTTTTTAATTTATACTGATTCCTCAATAGCCTATACAAATGGGAAGTGAACCACACAATATTAGAGAGACTGCCAAGCCAGCTAGCTGTCATGCTAAACCAACTCATCTATTCTATCAGTATGGCACCACTAGCGTAGGACCCATATACAAAAAGCATTTGTTTGCATTCTTATAGTTTAATCCCCTGCAAGATACAGAAAAGTATAGCCAGTTAAGTTAACTTTTTTCTTTTTTTTTTCAGCCTGAGTGTTCTTTAAAAACGTGCTTTTAGACATTTGTCCCAATTAATTGGGCACAATAAATTGAATCTCTCATCTACACAAGTATTCAGAACCTTTAATCTTTTGGCAGTGATCACAGGTTTGAGTCTTCTTCGGTATGCATATACAAGCTTTGCACACCTGGATTTGGGCAGTTTCTCCCATTCCTATAGAACCACGTAGGCTCTGTATCTCTGCAGCTGTTCAATGGGGTTCAAGTCTGGGCTTTGGCTGGGCGGCAAGAGGACATTTACAGACTCTCTCAAAATGTTAATCTTGTAAAAAAAACAAAAGAAATAGCATAGTATTGTTAAATATGCAGAGCAGCATAGAGGGCTCCATGGCTTGGGGTCATCCTGTTCCTGCCATTTTAGCCCCCACTTCTTATTCTCCAGCTGTGCTAGCTTTTCACATTTACATGGATAGATTTGGACATTGTTTCTTGCAAATACCAAAGCACATTTCTCACTGGATAGTAAGGGTCTCCTACCTCCTGCTGGTCTACAGGCTAATTCCACTAAAGGAATGGCCACCTCCTGGGCTTTGATTAAGGCCATAATGTGGTGCGGATGGGCCATGCCACTGTACCTGCAAGGTGCACTGGAGAAGATTTGTGATGCATAAAGCAGGCCAGGGCAAACATAAATGGGACACCCAGAGAGGAGAGGAAAGTCAGCCTAAGCAGCCAGCCTGCTGGAAGATAGATGTCAGGGTCTGCCCCCCCATTCCATTAAGTCTAACCACTGGGCCCCCATGGGCAACCCTGCAGCGCTGCGTTGTGACACCGTTCTACACCCAGCTACAACATGTAAAACAAAGCCTGCTCATCAGCAAGTGGCACTTTGTCTCAGACATTTACAAGGTCTCCTAGGCTGGTGTCACATCCCCAACAGGCACACTGTTTAAAGTCCTGAATCCGGTGAGTATTGATTTATATACCGGTATTTCCTTTAAGGTTTGCTCCTGCATACGTTAGTATACTGATCTTGCTGTTGCTGCATGTTCTCCCTTAGGCTAGGTGGGTATTTGACCACAGCCATGATACGAACAAGTATTCCTAGTCTGTTAAACTACCTGCTGCCATAACATTGTTCTATGTGTCCAGCTATGTAGGAATTGGCATTGTGTTGGATATTTGAGTTACTGGGATTTTCTTTAAGCTGTTCTTCCTTTACTCATGGTAAAACTTTGCATCTGTTGTATGCATTCAGCTGAAAGGATTGTCATTGTCTTTTATGCTTTCAATAATACAGTCTATTATGATGCCATCTTACAAATGTTCATACTCAGTTATTAGACAGATAGTGTAAAACTGTTCCAAACAAACATGCATAAGTCGTGTTTTTCTTCAGTGTGTAGTCCTCAAATTTTTCAATGAGATTTTACTATAATGTTGTGGTCTTCATCCTTACGAACAAATAGATTGAAGAATTCCTAAGCTTTATGACCATGGAGTACAGTAGCAGGGAGCAAGTCTCACCAGTGTCTTATCCTGAATTAGTATAACCACCTTACAATAATGTCATTGGAATTTGGTTGCCATTTGTATTGAGGTTAATACAGATTTCAAATGAGTTGATGCTAGAGTGTGAATGGGGTCTGCGGAGGGAACAGATATAATGATACTAACATAGACAAGCACAATTGTTCTGTAAGGCACATTTATTTTCCCAGAAATATTGCAGGAGTCTGATTCTGTGTTCGGGATTACTGAGACAAGAAAACAATCCCTGTTAATGTGTAGTATGGATTGCAGAGCAAACCGGGGCCACTGAAAGGACAAGGGAAGGGGGTTGAACTCACAGCGATCCTGGCCTGGATCTCTGATGTAGGGACTACAGGGATGGCTCCTCCGTGCTTCCCAAACTTTCTCTCCAGACTCTCCCGGACGGACACTGAAGGAAACACACAGTAAATACTATATGAATACATTATAATATTATGTATTAGCAGTGTTAAGTGATATTCATGTTCTGGAACAGTCAATTCACAATGTAGAATTACCAGAAGAAAAAAAATAATTACAAGAATCTTTATCTTTTAGGTTATTTTGAAGTTGGTTACCTGCATTAAAGGGATAGTTCATTCAAATATATATATTTTTAAATGACCTTTCTATCCAGCTACAACCAGCAGTCTTTCCATGCTTTTGCTTTTGCTTTTTCTTGCTTCTGTTGCCATTTAATGCACAAAACTCAAGCTGGGCTCAATGTTATAATTTGTTCAAATCAAAAAATCATTATTGAATACCATAAGGCATGTTCACACTGCACCTTAGCCTAGGGCTAAGAGCTTCCTAAGTCCAGGGCTAAGCAAGTGTTCACATATTTTGAAGTGGGCTAGCACCACCCTTAGCCTGGGGCTAGCTGGCCCTGCTCCGGAGCAAGGTTAGCACTGACTTTTCGGGGCTAGCCCCAAAAACACGGTGCCATAATAAACAGTGTGAAACAGGGTCATGATAAAAACCATAGGACTTTTATTGTCCAATCACAAAACCTGCCCTTTCACTTAATTTACAGTCATGGCCAAAAGTGTTGGCACCCCTGAAATTATTCCAGAAAATCAAGTATTTCTCACAGAAAATTATTGCTGTGAGAAATAAACATTTTGCTTTATTTAATAAAATGTGTATTTTGCTATACACATGTTTATTCCCCTTGTGTGTATTGGAACAAAACAAAAAAAAGAAGGAAAAAAAGCTAATTGGACATAATTGCACTAAAAACTCCATAAATGGGCTGGACGAAATTCTTGGCACCATTAACTTAATATTTGGTTGTACAACCTTTGGAAAAAATAACTGAAATCAATCTCTTCCTATAACCATCAATAAGATTCTTACACCTCTCACCCGGACTTTTAGACCACTCTTCCTTTGCAAACTGCTCCAGGTCTCTCCTATTGGAAGAGCGCCTTTTCCCAACAGCAATTTTAAGATCTCTCCACAGGTGTTCAATGGGATTTAGATCTGGACTCATTGCTGGCCACTTCAGAACTCTCCAGCGTTTTGTTGCCGTCCATTTCTGTGTGCTTTTTGAAGTATATTTGGGGTCATTGTCCTGCTGGATGACCCACGATCTTGGACGCAAACCCAGGTATTTGACACTGGGCCCTACATTGCGACCCAAAATCCTTTGGTAATCCTCAGATTTCATGATGCCTTGCACACAGTCAAGGCACCCAGTGCCAGAGGCAGCAAAATAACCCCAAAACATATTTGAACCTCCACCATATTTGACCGTAGTTAGTGTTCCTTTCTTTGTAGGCCTCATTCCATTTTCGGTAAACAGTAGAATGATGTGCTTTACCAAAAAGCTCTATCTTGGTCTCATCTGTCCACAAGACTTTTTCCCAGAAGGATTTTGGCTTACTCAAGAGCATTTTGGCAAACTGTAGTCTTGCTTCTTTATGTCTCTGTGTCAGCAGTGTTGTCCTCCTGGGTCTCCTGCCATACCGTTTCATTTCATTCAAATGTCGACAGATAGTTCGTGCTGACACTGAAGCACCCTGAGCCTGCAGGACAGCTTGAATTTCTTTGGAACTTGTTTGGGGCTGCTTATCCACCATCCGGACTATCCTGCATTGCAACCTTTCCGTCCACATCCAGGGAGATTAGCTACAGTGCCATGGGTTGCAAACTTCTTGATAATGCTGCGCACTGTGGACAAAGGAACATCTAGATCTCAGGAGATGGACTTGTAACCTTGAGATTGTTGATGTTTTTCCCCCATTTTGGTTCTCAAGTCCTCAGACAGTTCTCTTCTCCTCTTTCTGTTGTCCATGCTTAGTGTGGTACACACAAACACACAATGCACAGACTAAGTCAACTTCTCTCCTTTTTATCTGCTTTCAGGTGTGATTTTCATATTGCCCACACCTGTTACTTGCCCCAGGTGAGTTTAAAGGAGCATCACATGCTTGAAACAATCTTATTTATCCACAATTTTGACAGGGTGACAATAATTTTGTCCAGCCCATTTTGGGGGGTTTGTGTGCAATTATGTCCAATTTGATTTTTTTCCTTCTTTTTTTTGTTTTGTTCCAATACACACAAAGGGAATAAACATGTGTATAGCAAAACGTGTTAATGCAATACTTTTCTGTGAGAAATACTTGTTTATAATTTCAGGGGTGCCAACACTTTTGGCCATGACTGTACATACGTCATGACACACGCCGTTACGAACAGCTGTGTCTGTTTTGTTCGTTTTATTATACCTGCCAAATCTTAGCGAAATTATTATTGCAGCTTGCTGTGGACGTAAATCTAGCAAAATAAGTCGAAAGAATGAAGGTTGACTCTCTTTCTTTGCGTAGTTTTAACAAAGTTATCCAAGCAAATACCAACAGGGCATCTTGATCAACGAATTTCAAGTCATTAATTAAATCGCGGTAGCATAACATTGATCATTTGTCAGTGATGTAGGCTACAGTAACATTTGTAGCTTATCATAGAATTTAATTTTTTATTTTGTCGTATTTGTCAGTTAGCCCAGGGCTTAGCAATAGAATTGTGAATCCTTAGCCTAGGGTTAAACCTTAGCCCAGGGTTAACAAACTCGTGTGAACACAGGCTAAGCTAGCCCGGGGCCAGTCTTAGCCTGGGGCTAAGATAGCCTAGGGCTTAGAACAATGCAGTGTGAAAAGGCCTATAATATATTAGAGTTACACTAGGATTATTTTTAATCAGAGCTGGATGCATTTGGAGCTCTCATATACCTCAAACATTTTTGCCACTCACAAGGGACATGGAAATGGAATCAGCTCCTGAAATATTCAGTAGTCATCCTACTCAACCACAAGCATAACCCAAGATCAATCTTTTCCTGCAATTTACGGGAAAAAACATCTACAGTACATGAAGTTACATAAATGAATGCAAGAACAGCCAGATAAAAGATCAAACACTAACCTGCTCATTAACAAGTCTCAATGTTCAGTGTTTTTGTGCAAAATCTATGTGCACCATGTCAGACTACCTCATTGTTGCAGATACATGTGAAAGAGAGAGGTAGTTTCAGACATGGCCTGCACACAGAGACGGAAGGCCAGGCATCCAGCCTCCACCTCTTCCTGGACATCCTGTTTGGCTTCCAATAATGTTGTCCACAGGGACAGAATGGGAGGGCATTGCCCAAGATTTGTGTTTGTGTTATTCTGGTTTTATTACACAAAGATAGTAAAACCTGATAACTTGGTCCCAAATCGTTTTTTTTAGCTAGTCTCCACATGGAAAACATACAACTGAGTTAGTGTTAGAATTGTGGTTTGTTTTAGGTTTAGACATTAGGGGTTCGTTTTACAGTTTGGGGCAGGATAAGGGTTGGGTTTGGGAGATAAGGAGTAGTCTTGAGTGACTCACCCAAGCCTGTTGAGACAACATACGCACAAGTTAATTTTCCCTAAACAAAAAATTCGTTAATTTCTCTCTTATAATTCTCATTACAGGATAATATAATGCACAATAACAATGTATCACAGCTAAATATTTTACACTTTCTCTCATGTAGGATATTCTTTGCTACTTCATTATTCCCAGCCATCTTAGTATGTAGCTCTCTCCATTTTTTCCCTTTCTATCTCCATACTCATCAGACTATATTTACAGTGGAGCCTGACCTCATTCCCAGGGTACCTCGCTAACAAGGAGTGCATACTGGTGTACAAATTTATGTGAAGACTAATTACTGCCTCTAGAAAGAAGTGTGTTTTCAACTGTATGTTAATACTGCCATTTTGAAACAGGTTCCTCTACTGCCTTTCTGCCTACCGTACTGTATGGATCTGTAGGGATGGACAGCGAGGTGGTGGTGGATATAGGAAATGTCACACTGTCTCCTCTTTGCCACCTAGTGTTGAGTGGTGAAATTACAGTAGTGAACTTGGCTCTGGTTAAAAACAGCCATAGAACTATTACTTATTTAAGCCACAAGCACTGCTTCTGCTTTCACGTAGACTAGTTCCTAGGAGATTAGAATATAAGCAACCACACACTCACCATTCAAAGCATGAACACATGTAGTACTTAAAATGCTTTTAAATTGGTAAACTTACCATTAATTAAACATTAACACCCTACTGTACTTCTGAGCACATATACCTGCGCAAAGAGATATCCAACAATTTTACCTTTATTTATACAGAGAACACAGGCAGAGTCCCCTTTACAACTGTGCCATTCACAGAAATTGCAATGTTGGTTAATTTTCATAAAACAACCCATACTTAGCTAACAACATTGCACCAAATGGAAGGGTAATAGGAAATGAGTGAACAAGCACCTAGAGACAGGTAACAAATGAAAGAAAAGAAGGTAGTGTTGGACCACCACGAGTCACCAGAACAGCTTCAATGCACCTGGGTATAGATTCTGCCAGTCCCTGAAACTCTTCTGGAGAGATATTAGACTAATTTGGTGTTTTGATGATGGTGGTGGAGAGCGCTGCCTAACACCCAGTCCAAAATAACCCACGGGTTTTCCACTCGATTGAGATCTGGTGACTGTCAAGTCCATATGAGTCACATCATTTTCATACTTTTTCATACCGAAAAGTGACCACTCGTACCCTGTGGATGGGAGCAGTGGCGTCAAGGAACGCCTGGTGGGGCACAATAAACTGTATGGGCAGCATCCGACCCATCAATGAAACTACACACAAACCTACTTGCTCAATCCAAACACAAAAGGACGCAACTCATAAATGAAATCATCTCTCTGACTCAGCAGTTCTCATTGGCGTAGTGATATGATTTTTAGCAGTGACACGGTTTCAAATAAGCCACCCTGAAGGTTGTTTTCATCAAATTAACTGAAGCATTTCCTGCGTGCCACAAAGTGATTGTACAGCGACTTCAGCTCAGTTTCTAGCTTAATTTTATTCGCTATTGGCCACATTTTGATTGCACATCAGGATCGGCAGTGGGAAAACTTGCTGAAGTGTACAGTCGATAAGTTGTGCTGCGATAAGGTGATAACTTTGGCAAAATCTGTCATCTACCTGATCTTTCACAGTGTCACAAGCCTCCTTCATAACAGCAGTGGTGTTTATTTTTCTCCGTTTGGTCCCAGTGTTTTCTCTCTCCTGTGATAATACAACCGCTCTCTCTCGCAGTTGACCCACTATATTTTCAGAGCTTTCCATTGCACGGTAGATTGTGGCTGCGTCTATATCTCGTTTTTGCAGTACGTTATACAAAATGTCGACATCTGGTATCATCTCGTAGAAAAGCAGCAAGAACTGTAGAAATGTATCATCCTCCAGACGCTTGGAGAGGCCGTAGGCTTCACATATGGTAACATATCCTATCCGGGTTCTGTTCGTATCTTATCTAAACAGTATTTGATATCCACACGGTTCTCCCAAACAGCATTCACTTTTCTGATTTTAAAATTCAATCGAGTGGCGGGAGGCCTTGGAATGGGCTGTTCTGAAGTCTCTGCTAGTGCGGCTGTTCTTTTGGGTGAATTGGAAAAGAAAGTGACGAAAGAAGATACATCTGCAAAGAACACTTTCAAAGCAGATATTCTTGCTGAGCACAATTGCTGCAGTGTGAGGTTTAGCTGGTGTGCGTAACAATGCACAAATTGCGCATTTGGATAAGACTGTTTCATTAGTGTCTGAACCCCATATGCGGCCCCTCACCGCCGCACCATCGTATGTTTGCGCAAATAATTTATCAGTAAGCCTTAATTTCTCGAGGGCTTTTATAGCATAACAAGACCATAAGCTGTTTTGTCCCATACATTACCGAATCTCTTAAACCTATCTTTCACTGTTGTTCCAGTCATGTAGCGTAGCACAATTACCATCTACGATTTGCAGGACACGTCTGTTGTCTCGTCCGCTTCAATAGCAACGAAAGGAGCCTCTAACACCTGTGTGGCAACCTCCTGGTATACACTGAACATGCACTCTAAAAGACTGCGGTGAAGTTAGCTTTATATTCAAGATTCGGACTGTGATCGTCAATACCTCATCAACGAAACCTACCAGAAAGACAGAAATTACATATTCGGAATCTGCTGGCGATAGCGAACAAGCAACACTCCCTGTTTTCTTTGTTGCGTGAATATTTTGAATGTAGTTTTTACTGACAAACGCTAATTGCATTGCAACCAAAAAACATAAACCAATCAAAACAACTATAAAGAGCTCCGAATTCGGTGACCTAACATTTACATGGTTGTTGTTTTGCATTATAAAAAAAGTAAAAGTAAAAAAACGTTGATTGCCTGTTATTAAAATAAGGTCAGTACTTGAGACCCAAGGTAACTTTTGTAATAGACCGTCAGGGACAACTGCCCAACCATGAATATCATTCAGTCTTACAATTATAGAAATTATTAATATTAATTAAAACATTTTAATTCGGAGAAATCTCAATAACTCTGACCCAATAAAGCGTCTGCTGAAATAACCAACTGATATACTTTAAGGGGGACCTGCTCTACCATTAACATCCTTAAGATTGTCTATTTTTCCATTTTGGACATTATTACTTGTTTATAAAGCAATTTATAATGATTTATATTCAATAGCTCGGACCCAATAAAACAAATGTGGAAATAATCAACTGATATAGCTTCAGGGAGACCTGCTCTACCATCAACATCCTTTAGTTTGGCTATTTTTCCATTTTGGACATTTTGACTAGTTTATAAAACTATTTTTCATGAATTCTATTCAATAGCTCGGCCCCAATAAAACTAATGTGGAAATAATCAACTGATATAGCTTCAGGGAGACCTGCTCTACAATCAACATCCTTTAGTTTGGCTATTTGTGAATTTAGAATCTTTTAACATTTTTAATGCAATTTTTTTTTATTACACATAAGCAACTGATACAGTTTCAGAGACAGTTCCTCTACTGTCTCTCATCCTTTATTGTTTTCTAAATGTCTTATTTGTGTTATTGTTAGTGATTATTAATCCATTTTCCATCCTCGCTTCTAAGTAGTGGCTAACAAACCATGGTAAATGTGCTAGCTAGCTGGGTAGCAGTGCCAACGCCACATACATGACATTTCCTTAACATCTTGACGTAGGTCATTCTATTATGTTTTATTGGCTATGGGGCCATCATGTTCCTGCCCCACAGCTTATTATTAAAAGTGCGTTGAACATGCACACAGTGTTTTCATCTGCTCACTAGATTAAATGAACATTGAGGGGCCGGCCCCATACTCATCAAACGAATATTGCTAGAAGTAGCACTGCTACTGACCTTAGGTGGATGGTCACCTATAGAAATTACTTTGGAATGTATCGGACAGCCCTTTGTTAAATATAATAAGGCACGCAACAATTTTTGTTACAAAAAATATACACATATAAAACTTTTATTGAGTTAGTGATCATGCACTCCCTAGCGCCATCTGGTGGTGGGGCCCCTAATTTAAAGACGTCCCTGGATGTTAGTATTGTCATCCCTAAGGAGATCCTTCCTCTTGACATTTTGATCCAAAAATCGTGGTCAAATGGGCTTGTTAAGCATTTTTTTACCACGCCACAGGGTGTTCATTGCATAATTGTATAATGCAGTACACTTGTTTGGAAGCATCTGCATTCGTTACTCTCATGTATTCTGTTTTTTCCTTTCTATTTCTAGTGCAATAAAAACCACTTTGTAAAACTTCCTCCTCCAACTGATGCGACCATCGCTTCCCAATTAAAACATTTACACTAAGGTTGATATTAATGTCAAACTAAAACGTCTAGTAGTTTTGCAATTACCCACAGCTAACGTGTGTATAGTCATTCGGACTACCAACTCTCCCTCGCGGGAGAATACCTAACACACATCACTAACGTAGCTAAACAGAAGCATAACTTCCGCAATTATTTCATCAATGCTTCATTGCTTCCACATCGAATGTTGCAGCGTGGAAACGCAAGTTCGGTCCTGTAGTATAGCGATTAGCGACATACAACCACCAGACTATCTTAACTTTTTAGAGTGAAATGTTCGGAAACTTTGAACATGTGCGTTTTTTGCTGGGACTTTTCAAGACCGTCTACAACGTTCACCACCGTTAAAAAATGTGTAATGGAATTACTCGTCGCTTATGTCGCTGTTGTAGCTTCAAAACCGTTCGTATGCAGTGCATTTTCTCAGCACTAACGAACTTGCAAGGCCCCGCGCCACCAGAGAGCTTAACCCCATTCAGTTTACTTTTAGACTTAGTTCTAGTTTAATGGTGGAGAGGTAATGATTGCCGCAAAATCTGTTGTTGGGAGCGTGCCTTCGGAGCGCGTGTGCGTAGTGGGAATTACTTTTTAGGGTTTCAATACTTTAAATCATCTGAAGCCTGAGTAGAACATCATGTATATTTCTGTTTCAATTCAAATGTATTCATGCTGCGAACAGCCATTTATTCCAATAGTATCTAATTTCATCCCAAAGAAACACACCATTTACGTAAAACGAATTTGAGTTTGTTGGCTCAGGCCATGTTTTTCCTCAATTTTCCATCGTTGGTGAAAGTGATCCCACTGGAGCTGCTTTTTAGTTCTTCGAAGTGGTTTTCTGCCGCGGTAGCCCATGCGTGACAAAGACAAATTGTGCGTTATAAGATGCCGTTCTTCACACGGTTGTTGATTGTTTTTGTGTGCCTGTTAGTCGGGCACATTTTTGCAACTCTCCTTCTAACTTTCTCATTAAAAAAACGTGTGGAAAAAATTTCTGGATACTGTCAAGTTTAAGTCAAAAGTTGACCTTCAGCTTGAAAATGTAAGCCCTTAACGCATCAGCATAAAACATTTTACATTTAAAAAAAAATGTTTGTAGGGACTGGTCAGACAAGTTAGTTGAGATACCCATTCGTGAGATGCACTGACGGGTCAGACCTGATGTCAAAGCAGATATATCTTCTAAAGACCATTCCTAAAATACTATTATTTTTATATACTGGTTATGAAACATTTTTTGGGGCATTTATTTAGAAGCAAGTTCATGCTTTATTTTATTGTGTTAGTGTTTGGGTCTGCTCAGAAGGAAGCTCAAAACTCAAATGTATTGCTGCAATAAAGAGAGGGAACCCACAAAGACATTTGAACACAGGAATCCATGTGATTCATCTTTTCACTGCAGAGATACATTTACATAAACTTACAGTGTTTACCAAAAATGCACTTGGCTGGCCAAGTACTGTATATGTTGCTGTCCTCTCAGTGGCACAGTGTAACAGAGGAGAATAAGGGATGGTATAGCACCATACCATCCCTTGTTTAGAAACAACATTATGTTAAGTTTCATCTGTATAATCTTTTGAACTATTACTTTTACAATTATAATTAACTGTAAGTCCTATTTCTTAAAACTGACAGACACTCAGAGATGCTACAAAAGTAGTCATTAAATAGTCTCGTGAAGCATGATGACAGATCCAAGGGCAACGGATCCTCAACCACGTCCCAGCCCTCTCACCGGCAGAGTAATTTGTTTGTGTGGATTATCTCATTAACAATGTAGTCTCAATGAGAATGTATGCAACAGCAATCACCACATTGGAATTTCACTCGTATACAAATCGCCAATGCTATGCATGTCTCAGACTTGAATTAAACAGTAGGAGGAGAAAGATTGTATCCCACTGATGATATTTATTGGAATACACTGTATGAAATAAAATTTTCACATATTGAGCTATAATGTGTACAATTTCTAATACTAATAAAATAACCAGACTGAGATTTAGTTTAACAAGGTAATATATATTTTTCTCTAAATTTAGAAAATATAAACACCCAAAAAACATGTTTCACAACCAAAATTAAGATTTTGTGGCCAATACGATATAGATTTTGATGCGTGGTTGGTGTTTTTCTTTTTAGTCGCGACTACTTGCCATCGTTCACGTGTAGGGCAAACAGGGTTTTCAGCTAAAATATCCTGGCACTGGGTAAAGACAATTGACCCTTAACAAGGGTACCAAGACCAGTGGAAGCCTTAGAGCCGAATGGCATCAAAGTATGGGGTACATTTCTGCTTTGAATAAAGATAATTATTGCGATCATATTCAAATACCCTTATCTTCAATAGCTGGTGTTACCCACTTTGGCTAAAATAACTTCACACAAACTAGGGGAAAAACTTGGCCACTCTTCTTTACAGTACTGCTTCAGCTGTCATGTACGGCCCACTTCAAGTCCCCAGAGTGCTTTTTGATAGGATTGAGATCTGGGCTTTGACTGTCATTTCATACTCCTCCCTTTTCTTTGTTTTAAGCAATTCTTTTGTAGCTTATTGTGTTTTGGATCATCATTGTGTTGCATGATCCATGTTTGGTTTAGCTTCAGCTTTTTGACTGATGGACTCACATTCCCCTCAAGAATTCCCTGGTTGACTCAAAGATGGAAAGTTAGCCAGATCCCGAGCAGCCCCAAACCATGGGGCTCCGTCTCCAAGTGTTACGATTGGTATGAAGTTCTTCTGTTCAAAGGAGGTGTTTCGTTTTTGTCAAAAATGGGATCTGTAATTGCAGCCTAATTACTTGACCTACACAAGTGATGGTAAATTTAGGGGTGTACTAACTTTTTCCACATAAGGAAACTGCATTCCTATTAATTTCGTACATGGTTTTAAAATTAAATATGGAATTTGTTAAATTCTGTTACCTTTATTAATGAAGTGGTTGGAATTTAGCTCAAATATCCATGTGTCCAAATATGTAACAAAACAGACAACATTCCAAGGGCTGGGTGAACTTTTTCCACATAACCTTAGGTGTGGTTGCAGGTTTGATCAGTGTACTATCATGAAGATAATCTCTGGGACAGTGCTAATAGAAAATTATACCAAAAAGTTAATTGTGTTTTGGAAACATAATTGGAATGGAGTCTGTATATTACTTCGATATCCAAGCAGTGTAACCTAACGTTTTTCTAGTTCCTATCAATTGTAAGAAAGTGGCAAAAATAAATACACACATGCATTTTGTCAGTTTATTTGATGTCAACAAAAATGCTATAGAAAGTCCCTCTGACATTACATTCTGAGACGAGACAAAGCATTCAACACAAAGGCAAAATATACTGACAGAAAGGCAGACAACCACTACTGCCCATGCACGTAACCAGAAAACACCCAACAAAGAGCAATCTTCAAAATATCAAATCAAAATAGTAACAAATACTAAGTCTGCTTTGTAACAATCTTTTATGTCACCCTGAATAGTGAACACAATGTGTACTGATTCATAAGTGCACTGAACATTTACTGGGTGGCCTCAAATAGAAGTAGAACATTCTGGAGCAGGTAAAAAAAGATTATGTCTATTTCAACCCTGGAAATATGTGCAATTAAGGCTTTTAGTGTCTGTGTGTGCTCTACATTCTTTTATATTGACTAACTTCTTATAATCTTTCTGTGAAGTAACAGTTGGTCTACAACAGAAAATAACTAGATGGTAATCTTTGGTGTTTACTGGCATAATAATACAGTAACAGCAATAAATGAGTTGGAATTGAATACAGGGTAACATAACCATTAAGATACAGTAACTTAACAGAACAGGCAAGCTCAAACATAGTCTCTTGATTTAAGAATGCTAAAGAATGAGCGCATTGCCTTGCTGATAATGCATATGCAAAAAGATATGCCAGCGGTCATGGGTAAAACGTAAACCTTGGGACATTGTATAATGGTTTTATGAAGGCCTGGGTGCGGGCAGGGTCTGCTCAGAAGGACCAACAGACAGTTGGTGAGAAGCAGCTTATACGAATGTAAGTCCGGCGTCGTGGTACACCTTGAAGACCTTCTCGATGGCATTGACGTAGGCTGCCGTCCGCAGGTCAAGGCCCAGGTTGTACTTGTTAGCTGTGCGCATGATTTGCTAAAGGCAGAAAGAAAAGGACACGGTATAAGGTCCACAAAGATATCACATCTCCCTGTCCTTTCAAGTGTTCACAGTGTCAATTCATTATTCAGAGAACCACTGATCCATTTTCACCTCATGATGAAGCATCTCCAAGTCTACCTGTAAAGAAGCTCCATCGACCAACAAACAAAAACCAGAAAACGAACCAGGCAAGCCTAGTTCAGCGGGCCAGCAATTGAATGTGATGAATGTTGTTGCCCACACTGGAGTCGCCCACATGAGAGGCTATGTCTTCAGCCACTACACCACGGAACTGCACGCTTACCAAGTGTCGGTGTAGCGTCTCGACATTAGATCATTTTGCCACGCATTAACATCACGCAAAGTTTGAATATTTCGCTAGACACCATTAAGCATGGTGTTAAACTGACTAACGTTTCTTATTAAGTTTATCTCCACCACAAAAAGCATCTATGAAATGTATGGCTTTTGCCACTGGGTGTTTTAACAGCTTATTAGCTATTTGTGAATGACATTGATACAATAACTATCAATATAGGTGACGATACATAACTTTTTCGTCAAGTAAAAAGATGAGAGAATCATGTAGCCAGCAAAGTTTTTGTCTATTCTGAACAAATCCTAATGCATAATTCGGAAATCCACCAGAAATAGTCGCAATGTAACAGTAAACACTTATTTTAGGCTTCCTATAATGTAGCTACTGAAGGTTGTAGCCAGCTACGTTTTTGTCTGTGCTGAACAAATCCTAATGCATCATTTGTTTTGACTGTGAGGGGACCTGTTCTTCCATAGTCCGCGTCTCTAACCACTAATATTTATTCAGGAGTAGTCAGTCAGTCCCTCACTCACTCATTCACTCTTCTAGGCCGGCTCCGCTTACGCAGTCCAGCAAAAACCAAGAGTTGTTCTTACAGGATGTCTGCAAATTGTATTTTCTGGGAGGTGATACTTGCAGCCACATATGATGCAGTGGATGCCATTAAACATAGGCTATCCCCAGTTAGATGTGACATAACACCTCCCTCTGCAATTGGATCCTGTACTTCCTGTACTGCCCCTGAGCACTGGGGCCCCCCAGCACTGCGTACTCAGTCCCCTCCTGTACTCCCTGTACACACATGACTGTGCGGCCACACACAGCTCCAACACCATCCTTAAATTCACAGACAATGCAACCATCCTCGGTCTCATCTCCAACAATGATAAGACTGCTTACAGAGAGGAGGTAAGGAACCTGGCTACATGGTGCCAGGACAACCTCTCTCTCAACATCTGTAAGACTAAAGAAATTATCATGGGCTTCAGGAAGCGGCAGAGGGGGGTCATGCCCCCATACACATCGATGGAGCTGAAGTAGAGAGTCTCCGAATTCAAGTATCTTGGTGTGTTCATCAAGGATGACCTCATTTGGCCCAGACAAGTGACCTCTGTAGTGAAAACTGACCAAAAACGACTATAATTCCTGAGGAGACTCAAGACATTTGGCATGTCGACAAAAACTCTCACCAACATCTTCAGGTGCATCTCTGCTCTCTCAGCCATCAGAGCTGGAGCTTAACATGAGACTACCAAAGCCCTGGTAATCCACCTTTACGCAGATAACACTACCTTGTATACATACAGCCCTATGCATAACTCAATGCTGACCACCATTCAAAATAGCTTCAGCATGTCTTTTTTGATTTTCAACTACTCATCGATGCCATTAAAACAAAATGCATGTTTATTAAATAAAAAACTATGGGTTATTATGACCACCTGCCTAATATTGTGTAGGTCCCCCTTTTGCCACCAAAACAGCCCTGACCCATCGAGGCATGGACTCCACTAGACCTCTGAAGGTGTGCTGTGGTATCTGGTGGGGCCTCCATGGATTGGACCTGTTTGTCCAGCACATCCCACAGCAGTGGACAGGGGCCAGCATGGGCACCCTGACTGGTCTGCCGCTCCGCAGCCCCATACACAACAAACTGTGATGCACTGTGTATTCTGACACCTTTCTATCAGTACCAGCATTAACATTTTCAGCAATATGAGCTACAGTAGCTCGTCTGTTGGATCGGACCACATTGGTCAGCCTTCACTCCACACGGGCATCAATGAGCCTTGGCCGCCCATGACCCTGTCGCCGGGTCAACCATTTTCCTTCCTTGGACCACTTTTGATAGGTACTGACCACTGCAGACTGGGAACACCCCACAAGGGCTGCAGTTATGGAGATGCTCTGACCCAGTCATCTAGCCATCACAATTTGGCCCTTGTCAATGTCGCTCAGTTCCTTAGGCTTGCCCATTTTTCCTGCTTCCAACACATCAGCTAATTCTATATTATATAATAAGTATATCTTAAATTTTTCTGTCAATTTAAACAAAAATCGTATGCACATGTTCACCTGCTACTGGCTGCTGCCAGAGTGAGAAAAAGGAGGAGGCAATACATTTGTATAATCTATTCTTGATTGATGGAATATGGAGGGCAATCTGTGAAAAAGCACTGATGTAAAAAGAAAGCTAGAAGAGGAAGAGTACACTGTTTTGTTTCATTATATTATTACATATTCTCCCCCTAGTTGGACAGAGCTATTTAAGCCAGGTCAACTGTTAGGTTCTTGTATAATGTGAAGTTCGTATTTTTGAACTGATTTAATTTTCCTTTAATTTTATAGTTATTAATTACTGTAAAAGTAAATTTGATTCCTTATTATTTATCATTAATAAAGTTTACAAATGTCTGAAAAAGTCTGGCTATATTCCTATTAATCCACTGTGGTGGTGGGCACTGCCTCCTCTCAGACTTAGCTTGATTCATTTGAAATGAAGAAGAATGGCCTAGAGTTTGACCTGTAATCTAACAATATAATGTTTCTTTATTAAAATATTGAAATTATAAATGAACAAATGATGGTCTCTTACTACAGGCCTGTAGGATTATGTAGTCTGTTGCCCCTGTAGCCGACAAGGATAGGCTAAATAAGAAATGTGGTTATAGACTGGAAACACTGCACCGGCATATCAGCAAGCTTGCAGAGTACTTTATATCTATTTGTAAAAATACCTATGCTCTAGGCATACATGCATGCATTGAATGCATTTAGCCCCCAAATCTCCACCTGAACCATCAGTGTGGTGTGGGTCCAGCAGGTGTGTAGCCACGGAAAGTGTTGTGTGTTTGGGTATTGTAGGCTATTCTCCACTGCTTTCGTTCCTTTGGGAGTCACGCTGCCAAAATCGGTGCCTTTTGGGGAACCAAACTCAGATCGCTATTAAGATATAGTTCTGCAGTCAGCACCCCAAAGTTAAGCAGATAATATTTTTTTTATATTATAGGCCTACTTTTGAACGAATTCTTCTCTTTCTTAAGGACATGGCCAATATGTAGGAATACACTGACAAGAATATCGGAATTAATGTCAGATATAGGATAATGCCGGCAGTATATCTGTCTCTATAGGCGCACGCTTCTTTTTGTCATTTAAAATTATTTCAAAAATATATTTATGGACTTGCATCCAGTGAATGAATGTTTAGAACCTAGTCTATGTAACGCAATTAATTCAGTCAAGACCGCAAAGCGTTTAATGCTAAATATACACAACTGAGTAGAGTTGGACACATTGCTTTAGGCAATTGAATAAATATAAATAAATAAAACATTTTGTACTTGTAGGTTATGTAATTTGTTGTAGGACATTTAACATGAGCTAATTTTGCCAATAATACGAGTGCTATTGATGGGGTCTTCTGGCTGCTGCTGCACCAGGCTTCTTTCTATTTCTGCGGTCGCTACTGAACGGATCTTTCAGATCCGGACGGGCATGGGTCTGATTTTCACTTTATTCTACGGTCCTTTACGGAACGGATCCGTTTTTTTTAGGGTCCAAATTTCATTTTAATTTATGCAAATCAGGTCGGTGGGAAAGACATTGGTTAATTTCGGAATGGATCCAACTTTTTGGACCTGTGAAGACCTCTACTTCACTGTAGTGTGCTTGCATGGGCTCAGAGCAAACTTGTAAGAGATGAAGGGAGTTTGTGTATGTGTGTGTACATCTGTGCGGGCATAAGCACACGTACTGTAAATGCAATTCCAAGAGCTGAAATGGTGAATAGTTGAAAGACATCAGTGAAAAGGCAACAGAGCTTTAATGCTTGAGGTTATTAGATGTGTCCAACAGAAATTGAACCTGTCGCCGGGCCATTGAAGCACTCAATCAACTTTCTAGATGTAATTTCCCCTAGCAGTTAATATGATGCCTCAATACATTGTGTTGGCTGAACACAGTATTTCCTTTCAATGGATCTCAGGACCTGTAGGGAACAAAGATAATCATGCTTATGAAACCAGACTTACCCTGGCAGACCTCTCCATGGTGTAGGCCAATCCTGAGTGGACAATGTCCTTCTCTGAAGCACCCTAGAACCACAGTGTGGAAAGAGTGAAAATAGGGATTCAACTTCATATTTCCCTAACTAAACTAAATTGTTCCTGCTCGCACAAGAAATGCACCATGAGTATGATGAAGCTTACACTTGGATAGAATGAAATTGTAGGCCCAAAGCATTTGTCATTGACAAAGTTGCCTGTTTTTCCATATTTGGACATACAGATGCATAATCTTAATTTCAACACTACTGACATATAAAGGTAACCTAATTTAAGAAATGACACTAAAAGATAATGCAATGCGATCATTGATTCATAATAAAAATATCAACAGAAATACATTTTCGAAGTACACCTCTGCAATAGCTGGTGTTTCCCCCTTCGGCTGAAATGTCGCCATTTTTGGTAACTATCAATCTCTTACATCAAGTGGGAGGAATATTTGCTGACTCTTTTCTACAATACTGCTTTGACTGTGTCATTATCAAGGGTTTTCTTGTCCCCCACAGCATTTTTATAGGATTAAGATCTGGGCTTTTACTTGGCCATAATCCTCAATGTATTTTTGAACCATGCTTTTGTAGCTTTGCTTGTGTGTTTTTCGATCATCCTGTTGCCAGATCCAAGTTCGGTTCAGCTTCTGCTTTTTGACGGATGGCCTCACATTTTCCTCAATAATTCTCTGGCACTAAAAAGGAATACCAGGTTGACTCGATGGCAAGTTAGCTAGGTCCTAAGGAGCAAACCAGCCCATAATCATAATGCCACCACCTCCATGCTTTATAGCTGGTATGAGGTTATTTTGTTCAAAGGCAGTGTTTTGTTTTCCTTAAACGTGGCATCTGGCATTACAGCCAAATAACTCCACCTTGGACTCCAGAGCACATTGTTCCAGTAGTTTTAATTTTTCCCAGGTTTTGTCTGCCAAACCTTATTCGAGTCTCGATTATATGTTTTGAGAAAAGTCTTCTCCCTTCCTGACCTCTGATGCAGGCCATGCTTGTGCTCTCTCTTTCTGACATTTGACTCATACACTTTAATACTGATTGTGTCTAGAGGCCTGTAGATCCCTTGATGTTACCCTGGTGTTCTTAGAAAATTCTATTTGCATCTTTCAGTCAGCTCTTGGACTGTATTTGGTGGACCACTTGTAGATTGTCAGTGATCTGATCTTTGTAGATGATCCGTCAGGCAGTGGACAGATGTGCTTTGAATTGCTTGGAAATGGCATTGTAACTCCGCTCAGATATATCAGCATCAGTAATATTTCTTCTAGGAGCATCAGATAGATATCTTAATCTTGGCATGATGTGTTACCAGACACCTGTATGGTAAAGACCAAACCAGACCAAGTGTCCAATATTTATGGAAGGCTGAACCTTATGTTTTCTTCTGAGGAAAATGTCATCAGAACCCTATTGACTTGTTTAGTCCCATTCAAGCTTACTACACAACTAGCGGAGGCTTTTGTTTGATTGAGGTCTCAGGAGTGAACAAGTGTAATGATCTACACTAAGGGAAATACAAGCTTTATTTTTGTATAAGGTACACATTTTCCCTTGAACATAGCACAATTTTGTGTTTGGAATTACTGAGACAAGGAAACCAAAAACAATCCCTGTTAATGTGTATAATATCTATATAAAATAGTATGAGTAGGGTTTGCAGAGTAAACCAAGGCCATTGAAAGGACAAGGGATGGGGGTTGAACTCACAGCGATCCTGGCCTGGAACTCTGATGTAGGGACTACAGGGATGGCTCCTCCGTGCTTCCCAAACTTTCTCTCCAGACTTTCCTGGACGGACACTGAAGGAAACACACAGTAAATACTATATGAATACATGATAATATTATGTATTAGCATTGTAGCAGTTTATGGATATGAATCCTCCGGAAATGTGGAGAATGACTAGTCAGAAATGATCTTTTAGGTTAACTCAAAAGAGAGAGTTCATTCAAATTACAAAATGACATTTATATCTATACCCAGCAGTCTATCCATGCTTTGGTTGAATTTTCTTGCCATGGTTGCCAAATTATATTGTTTTAACATTTATTGCACAAAACTCAGTCAAAGTAAAAAATTATAATTTTTCACACATGTTCAAATCATCTAGAAAGTTACTACTGAGCGCCCCAATCTGTTTGAGGTACTTTAAAGTTATTTTAATTCCCAGCTGGATGCATTTGGAGCTCTCTCACATACCTCCAACATTATTGCCACTTTTGTGGGACAGGGAAATGGGATCACCTCCTGAAATATTCAGTAAGCAACCCACGCAACCACAAGCATAACTCAAGCACAATACCTTCCAGTAATGTATTGAAACACACCCATCTACCTAAGATTACATAAATGGTTGCAAAAGACCAGCCAGACAAAAGACCTAATATGCAAACCCGCTCATGAGCGACGTGCAATTTTGTGAGTGGCTTTTATGTGAAATGCACGTGCACAACGTCAGACCGCCTCACTGACATGGATTGACATGAAAAGGAGGGAAAGAGAGTGGAGTTGCTGATATGACCTGCGGACACATAAAGCCATGCAGCCAGCTAGTCTCCAAACTTCAATATAACTACAAAAAATGGTTCGTCTCCCAGACACAGAGGGTGGCTGTGAACAATATTTTACTGTGTGTGTGTGTGTGTGTACATGCGGTATGCCTAAAATTCTTAAATGTGTAACAAGACTCCCAGCTGTAAAACAGCAACATAAATCCCTCCCCACCTTGTAAGAATAAATGTAATGAAACATTTGTACAGGTTGTGAAGTGTCAGACTTACTGAGCAGGTGGTAGTTGGAGTCCCTCTCGTACTTGAAGGTCAGTCTGCCGTAGCTGACATGGTTCAGGTTCTTCAGCCACTCAAAGTAGGAGACAGTCACTCCACCAGCGTTCAGGTACATGTCCTACATAAACAAGACATGCTGAACTAGTTTCAAGAACTCGAAAATCAGAAAAGTGACATAGAGACAATAAGTACAGTGGGGCAAAAAAGTATTTAGTCAGCCACCAATTGTGCAAGTTCTTTCACTTAAAAAGATGAGAGAGGCCTGTAATTTTCATCATAGGTATACTTCAACTATGAGAGACAAAATGAGGAAGATAATTCCAGAAAATCACATTGTAGGATTTTTTATGAATTTATTGGTAAATTCCTCGGTAAAATAAGTATTTGGTCACCTACAAACAAGCAGGATTTCTGGCTCTCACAGACCTGTAACTTCTTCTTTAAGAGGCTCCTCTGTCCTCCACTTGTTACCTGTATTAATGGCACCTTTTTGAACTTGTTATCAGTATAAAAGACACCTGTCCACAACCTCAAACAGTCACACTCCAAACTCCACTATGGCCAAGACCAAAGAGCTGTCAAAGGACACCAGAAACAAAATTGTAGACCTGCCCCAGGCTGGGAAGACTGAATCTGCAATAGGTAAGCAGCTTGGTGTGAAGAAATCAACTGTGGGAGCAATTATAAGAAAATGGAAGACATACAAGACCACTGATAATCTCCCTCGATCCGGGGCTCCACGCAAGATCTCACCCGTGGGGTCAAAATGATAACAAGAACGGTGAGCAAAAATCCCAGAACCACACGGGGGAACCTAGTGAATGACCTGCAGAGAGCTGGGACCAAAGTAACAAAAGCTACCATCAGTAACACACTACGCCACCAGGGACTCAAATCCTGCAGTGCCAGACGTGTCCACCTGCTTAAGCTGGTACATGTCCAGGCCCGTCTGAAGTTTGCTAGAGAGCATTTGGATGGTCCAGAAGAGGATTGGGAGAATGTCATATGGTCAGATGAAACCAAAATATAACTTTTTGGTAGAAACTCAACTCGTTGTGTTTGGAGGAGAAAGAATGATGAGTTGCATCCAAAGAACACCATACCTACTGTGAAGCATGAGGGACCAGGACGACAGATCTGTGCAAAGGAAAGCATGCGGGTGGAAACATCATGCTTTGGGGCTGTTTTTCTGCAAAGGGACCAGGACGACTGGAAGAATGAATGGGGCCATGTATCGTGAGATTTTTGAGTGAAAACCTCCTTCCATCAGCAAGGGCATTGAAGATGAAATGTGGCTGGGTCTTTCAGCATGACAATGATCCCAAACACACCGCCCGGGCAACGAAGGAGTGGCTTCGTAAGAAGCATTTCAAGGTCCTGGAGTGGCCTGGCCTGTCACCAGATCTCAACCCCATAGAAAATCTTTGGAGGGAGCTGAAAGTCTGTGTTGCCCAGCGACAGCCCCAAAACATCACTGCTCTAGAGGAGATCTGCATGGAGGAATGGGCCAAAATACCAGCAACAGTGTGTGAAAACCTTGTGAAGACTTACAGAAAACGTTTGACCTCTGTCATTGCCAACAAAGGGTATATAACAAAGTATTGAGATGAACTTTTGTTATTGACCAAATACTTATTTTCCACCATAATTTACCAATAAATTCATAAAAAAATCCTACAATGTGATTTTCTGGACTTTTTCACACTCATTTTGTCTCTCATAGTTGAAGTGTACCTATGATGATTACAGGCCTCTCTCATCTTTTTAGTGATATACATTTCGGAAAACAGGTTTCCCAACTGTCCTGCATGCACCTGCTTTTGAGTTATTGTGACAAGACAAAGCAAAAAGCGTGAATTGGATATCATGGAATTGGGACATGAGACAAATGGGATAAACAATTTTTTAAATATAAAAATGTACTTGAATATATAAAATAATGCAGTGTCTCACCGGAATGACCATGATATTCCTCTCCAGGAAGATCTTATCTGCACCAGGGGTGGTGGGGCCATTAGCTCCCTCAGCAACTATCTGGAAAAATCAAACCATGACAGTGATGAGTTAACAAAAATGTTGTAATAACAATGGTATAACCATTATTTCAAATACAAATTTGTGTTCTTTCCTGCACATAATGTTTTACAAATTTGTTTTGATGGGTTTTCAACAAAATTCTCATTACCACACTGTGTCCTGATTCAAAATTCTGGTCATCAGTTTTATTTAAAATTAAATCAACATTAAAATATTATGCATTCTTAATTACTGTGTGTTTGTAATGTCCAATAGTTAATCGAAAAACACTGGAAATTGGAGTAATAAAATATAAAAAAGATAATGTCTGTTCACAAATTTCTCATCTCCACAAATCTATTTTTATTCTTATTAAAAACCAAACAATGTTTTTTGAATAGGTTATAAGTTGTATTTTCCCATGGTGCTTCAATATAAAGAGAAGTTTAAAGATGGCTACGAGATGATCTGCTCTCTTTTTTTCTCTAAAAAACAGTATTTCTATACCCCATGTTCCAGACACTATTGATTCTCATTAATGGGATTATTCATAAGATTTTATTAAATTATGATAATGAAACTAAATGTAATCAATAACGAGGTATGAATTGCCCCACATAACCATGGGAAAATTCTTAGTGAGTCATAATAACTTTCCACTATAGTTTGCATTTTCACATGAGATCTTTTCATTTCCGCAGTACAGATTCTCATTACTCTGACACCCATATCGGAAATGAGAACCTCTGCTTGCCGTAATGATAATATACATATTCATTGTTCATTTCAACAACACTTAAAAACCTACCGCCACACTTTGAAAACTTTCAAGCCAATCAGAAAACAGTAATCAACAACTCCATGGTAAATAGTAGTATTAACAACATAATATCCCTTTCAGATGGGAACCGTGTGATTGTCACAGTTCTTTCTCAAAATAATTTGGTCATGTTTTTGTGGTCACCTTTTATACATAGAAATGTCATTCTCCAAAGATCAAGTACAAGAAAAGCAATATTTGCATTTCAGGTAAAAAAAAACTAAAATAAACACAGCCCAGTGTTAATCCCAAAGTTAAATGTGCGTTGGGAGACATTCTCTTAAAAATGTAATGTTGTGAGAATCACCCAGCTGCCCCTGAAAAAGACATTCTAAATACGAGGTTTACGAAAAGCTTCTCTTTGTGTCATTACACCATTCATTTCTTCCATAGGAGATTTTTAGATACACAAATAAAGTCTGCGTTTCATGTAGGCATACACCATCGTATCTGTTTAGCCATAGGATATCTCCCAGTGTGTGTACCCCATCCAAGCGTGCAATCGGAATGCGTGCTAGCTTTGACTTTATCGTTGAACTCTGACCTTGGCCTTGATTTTGTGAGCGTTATTCCTGGTCAGCTGCTTCTCGCTGGCGGCGGGGATCAAGATGTCGCAGTCAGCTTCCAGGATGCTGCCGGTGTAGGGCGTGGAGTCGGGGAAGCCCACAATGGTGCCATGTTGCTGAAAAGACAAGGGGGTACAGTTGCTGGATCAATATTTATGCTTTTTACTGCATCTGGAGTTGACTAGGGTGCAGTGACACTGCATATCCACTAGGTGGTAACCTTAGACCAAGGCTGCTGAATACTGAGATCTACTGTCCTGTCTCCACCCATAATTCACTACACCTGATTCTTAAGAATTGTCTAAGAATGACAACTGAGGGTGGAGAGAAAACCGGCAGAACGATGGAATCCCTGGAACAGGTTTGGACAGTCCTTAGGCTGCGCTTTAAAGCAAGCAAGCAAGTTTATTTATATAGCACAGTTCATACATTGTAGCAATTCAATGTGCTTCACAAAGAAAAATATATGAAAGTACAATAACATAAAAACAAATACTCAACAGAAAACATCAAAGCAAATGAATACATTATAATAAGAAAAAATACAATAAGAAAACATATAAAGATTAAAAATGGGATAAAAACATAGGAAGCTATAAGGCTAAACAGTGTGGTTAAGTTTAAGTGCTCAGTCATAGGCACGTGAGAACAGAAGTGTTTTTAACCCGGATTTAAAAATGGATACGTTTTGGGCACGTCTAAGATCTTCTGGTAGTTCACTCCAGTTTTGTACAGCATAAGTGCTAAACGCAGCTTCTCCATGTTTAGTTTGGACTCTGGGCTCTACTAGCTGACCTGTGTTCATGGATCTAAGAGCCCTGCTCGGTTTATATTCTGCAAACATATCAGAAATGTATTCGGGTCCTAAACCATTCAGAGATGTATAAACCAGAAGCACCACTTTGAAATCTATTCTAAAGTGTTCCCCCTGAGGACAGGTCACAGTCAGTGTGTGTGGCGAGGTGAGTGACTGGCTGTTGGCTGTGTGCTCACCAGTTTGTAATTCTCCAGCTCCTTTGGGTCGATGCCATTGGGATTCCAGATGTTTCCGTCCATCTCTCCGACGCCAACGCACTTGGCCCCGAAACGGTGCAGGTAACGCATGGAGTGCATCCCGACGTTACCGAAACCCTGGGAGAAAAGGAAGAATGACCTGCTTTAGGTTCCAACCTGGGCAACCTGCAGTAGAAAAGACACATACTGTGAGGCCTATTCATCCTATTCACGCCAAAGCTACACATATGTTCTTGTTAAATGAGAAACACAGTCTCAGTTGGCACATTAACATGTCATGTTTAGTGTTTCTGGTCCAATGGGATTATGGTTCAGCAATTCTAATGGGAACATATGGTGTGACTTCTGAATGGCACGACGTGTAATTAGCTCTAACACCTTTTTTCTACTGCAGGAAGGTGGACAGTTAAGAGTTTTCAGCCCGAACCAAGCAGGGCTCAGCAGCACCCAGACACGGGCTATGAGTCATAGTGACATTTTTTGGCCATGTGCCTTAATACAACCAATACATTTTACAAAAGACTAGGCTTCTAGTACTGTTCTCTACCAGGCCTGATTTGGACCAATCTTGCCCAATATTTATCTGTCTAAACTTAGTTATCTGTGTAATACTTACAATCAGAGTCACACAAATCATACCATTATCGAAAACAATTCCCTAAGACCTTCTGAAAAAGGCTGTGGAAATACATTTGACAAGCCCTGTTTCTCCAACCACAGTCATGAGTCATACTACCCAAGTAGAGTTTGGCACAACAATGAATCTTCCCTGGAATGTCTGTCCGCCCAAAATCTTATAGAGAACAAGGCCTAAAGGAGCCCAAACAAAGAAAAAACAGGCAGGAACAACAGTGTATTTTGTGAATGACTGAATGTGGAAGTTGCGATAAGACAGGTAAAACAGTATACACCTTACAGCTGCTTAATGCTGGATAGATCATATAAGGCTATTAATCTACCACTGGGCATAATAGTTATGATAATACTTTATATAATTATATTTAATAAGATTGAGAGATATATATTTCAATGGCTTTTAACCACTGGAACATATTCATAAATCAGGTATTAATTACTTATAAAGTGTACCAACGAAAGAAACTCAACTACTACACCTGCCAAGACAATGATAACAGTCAGCGGAGTAGATAAATTGGCAGCATCACTCCCACCCTCGCAGTCTTTCCAGACATGGAGAAGCCTGCTTATTAGCTATGGATTAGACTCATTTAAAGACTGCACGCGGACTGACTAAAATATTTACTCTTTCGTTGTTTTACTAATGGCATTTTCAATTATAACATGCTGGTTAGAGGAAATAATTTTGTGGCCAACCTTGCACTTTGACAACTGATATCTGGTCGACATGGGGAGTTAATCTATATGCCGATCAAATCAAATATGCCTACTGCTTGAAATCAGAGACAAATAGTTACACATTTCTGAAGACATAAGAGATGCTGTACTAGATGCTTTGAGCAAGGCTTCCCTATCAGAAAATGCTGTAATATCTGAAAATACAGTTATGCCTCTTACAAAAATGCCCCTCAATAGACTGTAAAGGGCTTTGAGACCTGATGAGAGGGGCTGAATTAAATGCCTTCCCTAATCAAGGTTTGCCGTGCGGGTGTACCTGGATGACAAAGGTCTTGTCGGTGAAGCCGGGGCTCAGGCCCAGCTGGCTCATGTAGGCTGCCTCGTTGATGAAGTTCTCGATGCCGTGGAACACACCGCGCCCGGTGGCCGAGATCCTGCCGTGGATGCCCCCCTGGCTGATGGGCTTCCCGGTCACACAGGCATGGGCGTTGATGTCCTGGACAGAGTAAAAAAAACAGCCGGTTGGTTACTGCTGCAATTATCAACTTCCCCTAAACAAATAAAGTGCGGCAAAGACTTCTAGGCTTTGTACACTGGATGATACCAGAAAAACATGAACACAGAAAAGATAAGGCATGCTAAAACCAAACAATGCACTTCAGGCACAATGACATGTTCAGCCTGATATAGAGAGGAAGATGAATTAGACTCAACATCTTGATAAGGTCATCGATAACTGCTGTTGGAAAACAGGAGGTATACCATAAGACCAGCATAGACACAGCACAGCATTGTCCTCAATCTGTGATAGCTTAATTCTAGACAGCATATCTCTTTATAGCGTCGCTTGAAAGAGGCAATTCGTAGTTCAAACAATAACAAAGCGGACACCCCTCCAAAGTAGTGGTGGAAACCTGAGGGAAGTTGAAGAAAGAAAAGTAAACACTATTACATGTATAGACACTGTTATAAATGAAAAGGACTAACCTGCCATGTTATAAAATATACATTTAACGTTTTGAAGCAATTATTATTCACAACGCAGGAGCTTAGGGTTTCTCTATGTAGCATGGTTGATCTCATGGGGCATTTTGTCTTATTTTCCAAGAATCAATGTCTAAAAATGTATGCAATGCATCAACTATGACTTGGATAAAATGCTAAAAAGACTTTTGCATAGATTTGAGGTATTCCAGGCCCACCACCTGGAAATTGACAAAAGAGATGTGCTCACATTGAAAGAGACTTTGGTTGAGTTTTGTCTTTCTAAACTCTGATAGTAGAATTAGAAGTGTAGCCTTACACAGGAAATGAGGGAGGCAGCATCCGCTCTTAAGAAACTATTATAGCACTTCCTCTGTTGCCATGGAAAAAGATCTCACAACAATGTCTTGGGATAACCCATTACCAGTCAAATATAACGGCCACATACTGGAACGAGTCAGTCAGAAAAGACATTTGCAATAGTTAGTGAACAGAATAATAATAAATCATTTACCCCACCTGTAGCCTGTAGTTATACTGCATACACAGATAAGTTCTGCTTTGTGGTCTGTGGTTATGCTACTTGATCGCTTGGTAATCAGGGTGATAAAATACGAATACATGTATGGCAATAAAATACTCACCATTGCAGGATGGGTTTATCCAACTCTTTCAGCAAAAAAAACATTCCTAATCCTGTGAAGCATACAAATGCCCCAAAAAAATCTTTAAAAAAAACTGTATAGCATAGCTGAAAGGAATTAATGGGTTAAAAGTCAATGGCCGTTTGAAAGGATTAAAAAACAACAATGATGAAATAACAATGTCCTTTATGATGCGATCTGTAGAGGAGATCGCCAGTTACCTATAGTCGTTTTGATTCTCTTGAGCACGGTCTACTGAGGACAGAGTTCATACAGAGAATACATACGTGGTGGCCCATGGTGTTGGCATAGGTGTCAGCAATCCAGGACATCTCCCTCTCCCCAGTGCTCATGTCAGGGGCAGGGACATCAATTCCAGGTCCTGACAGGAAAAAATTTAATAATTGAAGGGATGTAGATGTAGAATATGTGACTCAAACAGAGACACATGCAAAGAATCAACCAGCTAACACCAACAACAAAGTCATATGAGACACATACCAATCTTATAAGTACATAGGTTAATATACATGTGTTTGGTGTGAGACAGCAGTACTACATTTTAGGAAGAGGCTCTCATTGACCTCTTTGAAGGAGTTTTTGTCCTGTAGATACAGAGCTAGAGGACACAAGTGATATGCAGAGTTAAATACTTAAACACCCCTTAAACACAGAGATTCTAATTCTTGGAACTCCACCACTCAGATAGTCCAATCACGTGAGGTGAAAGCAGGACTTGTAGCTATACAAACAGCCCGTCCTTCCCCCATGGAGAAAGACAGCCGTGAAGGAATGCCCTTCTCTGGTCTCACACCATGCTGATATACTGACGAACAACATTTACAAACTATAGAAATACATCTAGAGAGTAATTCTGTCCTTTTCAAAGACTTAACTAGAAACACTATTATACTGACTGGTGAATCTCTATTAACCCAACATACTGGTACATCTCGCCAAACATAAAACATACTCTAAAAAACCTGCATAGTGCATCATTACAAAGAACTTGAAGTCAATGTGAACGGCAGCTTTCACTCCAACGTGAAATGTAGCTGCCGGCATCTAGTGGCCATCAGAGGTCACAAAGCTTGTCACTTTGGCTAACTCTGTTCATGTCATTAATGTATCTAGGCTTTCTTTCCTGCCATAACGTTTCCCAGTTGCAAATCATATAAGGCCAAGCAGCCTTCATCCTTTGTGAAGCCTATTGTTCTCTCATGGGGGTGACTAATGCATGTGCTTCAGGCTCATGAAACAAGCCTGCGGCAGTAATAGGCAGGGAGAAGGCAGTCAGACACTACAGGCCGTGTCTGGCCACCTTCAATGTTCCCTCTGACAAAAGCACTACTCACCAATGAAGCCCTTCTTGGCCAGTTCAATAGTAAACCTTCTGGTGATTTTCTCCAGTTCATTGTCCTGCAGGCAGAGCATAAAGGTACGATAGTTGACACCGTCGGTAAATGGGATTGCATATGTCTCTGCCAATAAAGTCAGACCGAAGTCTCTTCCAAGAACAAAATCAACCTCCTTTGTGATTATATTTTAGGATCAAAATGTGTTTCAGTCTGGGTATTACTATGTTATGGTTATACCACTGAGCTCACTGTGCTAAAAAGACACTGCTCTGTCAGAACCAGTACCACGGCAGATGGATGGATTCGTCCAGTCAGGGCCGCCAGCTGATGGCTCAGCAGTTCTTCCCGCAGAACTGAGCTGTCAATGCTTAATGTAGCCCTAGGGCCACTGGCAACAACAGACAGGATGGACAAGGCTAGGCTAGCAGCAGGAAACTGACAGCCTACAGACTAACAGCTTCCTGTACAGAGGCCTGTGAAACTCTCAGGAGCGGTGCGAATCATTTGCACTGAATTCAAAATATTAACTGCTGCTATAATCTATAATCACAGTTAAATCATTAGGCAGATGTTACACTTATTTTTTGCATTCATGAGAAATATATCTGATAGGTAATTTTCTAGGGTTTATTATTTCCTGTTTTAGCTTTTCTGGGATCAAAGTTAAAGGTGGACATTTCCTCATCCTTGTTTTTATCAGTGCCAAAACAAAGTTGGATGAGGATCTTTGATGAACAGTAATTTTCAACTCTTTCCATGTATTGACCTTTTTGATTTTAAGCCAGGACATTGACCTTTTTGTTATTAAACACTCCAAATATGCCTTTGGCAGTATTTTTGGGGTCATTGTCCTGTCTGCAACATCTTCTGCCCATTTCTCTGTACTCTGTTGCATCCATTTTCCCTCAATCTTCACAAGCTTTTTAAGCAGAGATGCATCCCCATAGCATGATGCGGCCACCACTGTGCTTCACGGTAGGATTCACATTTAATCAAAAAGCTCAATTCTTCAGCACATAAAATCATCTTACACTTGGTCTCAGAGTCTCCTATATAACTTCTGGTAAACTCTAGTTGAAATATAATGACATTTTTTTTCTTTTTGCTGTCTTTCCCATAAATAACACCTTTGTGAAGCATCTTGCAATTGTTGCAGTATGTATAGTATGCACTCATTTGGCCTCTTGGTGGCCTCCCTGACTAACCCTGCCATCTAGTCTGGATAAAAATTTTGAGGATGGCCTGTGCTAGACAGATTCACAGTTGTGACATATACTTTCCATTCCTTAATAATGAGTTCAGTGGGATAATGCCTCGGAAATGGTCTTATATCCGACCACTGATTGGTGTTTTTAACAAACCTTAATCCAGATTTACTTTGAATGTTCCTTCTTCATGTAGTTTTTGTTAGGAATTGTTCTAACCAACTGTGGGACCTCTGAGAGATACAGGTATAGGTATATTTAACATTAAATCATGTGAGTCACCTTGGACTCCATTCAGCACAATTACATGACTTCTAATAAAACTCGGTTGCACTACAGCTCATTCAGGTGTCATTGCAAAGGGGCTGAATACTTATACAATCAATTATTTTCTGTTTTGCATTTGTAATTAATTTAGAAAATGCTGCTGATTTTATTTTTCACTCTGAAAATATGGACACAATATGGACACATTTGTCTTTTGTCTTGATCAAACTGAATCCATTTTGATTTGATGTAACACAAAAAGTGGAAAGTCCAAGGGGGTGAATACATTAAAGAGCCACTTTATTAACCAACTAAAAAAAATACAATTAAAGGTGAAACTGTCCGTGTTATCAAATGAGAAAAATATTATCTGTATATCACAAGGGAACATGCCCTGAAGCTGACTGAAAAGTACCATGTGACTGGGTGAATAAGAAGAAAGGACATCACTGAATATTTCATAAGAAGCTTTTTCCCAAAACAAACTAATACCTACGGTATAATTCTTCACATTAATCTTCACTCCAGCTTTCGCTCCTCCAAAAGGCACATCTGTATGAAATTTAAATGAACAGTTACAGTAGAATGAAAAGAAAACAGAACAGCGATATAAAGACTTTTCTGGAGGACTCACCTACAACAGCACATTTGTATGTCATCAGGGATGCCAGGGCTTTGACCTCGTCGACAGACACCTCCGTGCTGTAACGAATACCTGAAACATGCAACATGACAAGGGTTTGTTTTGTGAAACCTATGAGATAAAACTTGGCAAAAAAAAAAAGATTTTAGCAATTTTTTGTTTATTCTTAGAGTGGTTATGCACAATGTTAATATTAGAAAATGTCATACGCAAATATTTTACCTTTTCCTATAAGCTAAATTAAAACACTGTCCAAAACATTGCGGCACGGTAAAAAATAAAGCTCCATCTCCTCCATTACATATTGCCATTCTCCCAAACAAGGGGTTTTCTCATCATTAAAGTCAATTTGTTAGAGGACTATGAGGGGGAACGAGGGGAATACCCAAAGTCACCACACAATTTGGCGGTGCAGTCTAGTCCAAGTCAGCTTTGGAAGGATCCTATATTTTGCTGTAAAATTCTTAAACTCCTAGTTCTTACAAGGAGTCTTTTTGTTTATTTGAAAAGCCACAAAATGGTTGCAGCTGCTCTATGTCGGAGAGTTACTGTAGAGCCTGGTGGAGGAGAGGCTTGCATGTGAGGGTGATAGAAACCCCACCCCCACCTAGTATTATGACTCACTTAGGGAGTTTGATTAGGCTCAACCGGGTGGCCCCGGGCTAAAGGTAGCATTGGGCGTAGCGTGCGTTCTGAACAAAACCGTCACCTGCGCTGGCCAGCTGTACTGTCAACAAGCCAGTTTGGTGCATACAGTGTATGCTTGAAATTCACAAGTAAGTTTCCTTTTGAAGGCAGATGAAGTAGATTTGGTTTTATCAACAGTAGACAACCTTTGTATGTGAAAATGTTTCTAGCATCTTAAATTATAATGGCATATATTCGACTTAGGTCCCTATGTTCTAAACTAATTGTGCTACATTTCATGCTTTGCCTGCAGGCCAAGTTGAAAACAAATTAGATTTATTTTCACCCAGTTCAAACTCCACTCCCTCAGGACTTAATCGAATCCCCTTATTCCTCAGACTGCAGATTAACCCACCTCTTCCCCACTCAACTCTATCTACAAAGACAAAAAACACATTGAGACATAAACTGTGTGGTCCTGGCAGTTTTGTTCAATGAGTGGCACGGATTGAACCGGGCTATGCTGATCACATGACCAGTCAGAGAGGCACACCCTGCTCAAATTACAGTTGGCCTAATCTGCGCATCCCTGACATGTTGTTCATAAGGCAGCACTGTTCGAGAACACAGGCCTAGAACATACTTTTTACATAAAGTATTTATTCAGATTCAACAGTTTTCTCAAATATGTTATGGTTAGATTAGATCCAACTTTACTGTCATTGAACAAGTACAATTACAGTACAATGAAATGCAGTTTGCGCCAAAGTGCAAATATAAAAAGGCAGGAAAGTATTAAGTATATGTATCTACAAGTGGAATGTATAGATGTGCAATTAATGCAAATGCATTACGTATTGCAATTCTAAATGTGCAAAGGAAGCAAACAGCAGAGGGCAAGTAAAGTTACAAGAAGCACCTAAACGAATATACAATTACAAATGTAACGGCTAGGTACAACAAGTACCTAAGTATCACGCACAAGAGAATGGTGTCAAGGAATACAATATAGAGCCTAGCATTTGAGTACTGTACAAGTGCACTGTCTAGAGTTGATTGAGTAGGTATGATTATATCCAAAGCTATCTTCTTTCAATCTGACAAGTATTTTGGAGCACAGTTCCAGAATATGATCATCAATGCTACTTCGTCTAGCACTACTGTATACACACAACATCGACAACCCCTTTCCGTGTTTCATGGCATGGAATCATTGAATAGCCCAGCTGCTTAACGTAACACATTTTTCATTGGTGCAACAGAAGGCTGGTATTTCAAACTTGATGCAGTGAACAGGTTCTGGAGATGTTCTATTCAAAATATTATTTTACCAGTACCACTTTCTTACAGGTCTGATTAAAACCATTTACCATAGTCATGGGCTACTAGAGTATATGACAGCTGAGAGAAAACTCTAGCATTACAGAAATTAGTTTCAGAATAGAAACAACACTTACCCCTCCAGCACTGACAAAGCAATGTCATGACGTGTGCCAAGCGTGGGACAACTTGTGACAGGGAGCCAATCAGACAGAGACATTGCAATGCAGCCATCAAATCCAAGGCTCAATGCCAAGACAGGAAATGCTAGACAGTTTTCCTTGAAAAAAACATTATCTGCTGTCACCAACAGTGTCAACATTTCGTACTCCGTCTGTTTCTTATAAAGGGAATATCCACAACTAGACACTATTTGAGATGGATTTTTAGTCTCCCTAGATAATTAAGACTGACTGGAGGTGTTTCAGGTACAATTATACGGCCCAGAGGTTTTTCTTTAGCTCTAGTTGATCAGATTTGGACGAGGTCAATAACTATAAAACTGGAACAATCACATGATGGTTCCTTTAAACAAACTCACTTAAGAGAATCAGACAGCGTTGACCACTGAGCACAGCAGAGTTATTGTTATACAAAGAACCACCAAGTTATACAAATCAACCTGAAGACAAAATGGGAATAAGACGCGTTTGCCCTCACAAAACATGAGGCAGGATGTCGTGTACACGACATCCTTGGGTAAAGCTGAAAAATTACTGATCAATAGAGCATAAATCCTAAAGCACTGGAATGGAAGGCCATCACACAAGATCCTGCCCAGTTAATTAAACAAACCCTCAACTGGTTTGTCAGCATTCCAGTCCTGAGTAGAAAGTGAACATGGAAAGAGTTCCTCTCAAAATTGTGTGGATGCAATAAACAGGTCAATGGAGCACATACCTCTGGGGATGGAAGAAGGCCACTGTCATTGGTACAAGTCAAAAACTCTGATAGCGGAGCTAGCTGTCCTGATTTGCCATTTTGAAATGCTAACAGAATCTGTTTTTTCATCCCTTGGAATTATATGGAAACAAAATCCTACATTTTGACATACATCATTCAAAATATCAAGATCAACCTGTGACCATGAAATGTTGACTTACGTCCCCTAAGGCTGCTCAACACGCAGCCTTGTGGAACACCAGTGTTCAGTATCAGGATGGAGGAGGTGAAGTTGTCTAACCTGACAGACTGGGGTCAGTTGTTTAAGAAGTCCAAAGTCCAGTTACAGAGAGAAGGGATGATCCCTAGGTCATGGAGTTGGTTGATCAGCCTAGCGGGGATGACCGTGTTGAATGCTGAGCTAAAGTCTATGTAAAGCATTCTCACATAGGTGTTGGTTTTGTCCAGGGGGGTCAGGACAGAGTGTAAAGCTGTGGAGATGGCGTCCTCTGTAGACCTGCTCAACCGGTAGGCAAACTGGTAGGGGTCCAGTGTTGGGGGGAGGCAGGACTTGAGGTGGGCCAGAACTAGTCTTTTGAAGCACTTCATTATCGTGGGGGTGACAGGTCAAATGTCATTCAGGCAAGATGCAGACGACTGCTTCAGCATTGGCACAATGGATGTGGTCTTGAAGCTCATGGGGACCACCGCCTGGACTAGTGACAGGTTGAAAATATCAGTGAAGACCTTGGCCAGCTCCCTAGCACGTGCTCTGAGCACACCGTATTGGATGTCAAGTGCCTGGTAGCATGGTGTGCTGATAACAACCTGGCCCTCAATACAAAGAAAACCAAGGAGCTCATTGTGGTTAACAGGAAATCTAAAGGCTGCAGTCACGCCCCAGTTCTCATTGATGGGACTGAGGTGGTGTGTGTCCAGCTTCAAATTCCTGGGTGTCCACATCTATGAGGACCTCCCCGAGGACCTCTCCTGGTCCCTCAACACCTCAGCCCTGGTCAAAAAGGCGCAGAAACTTTCACATCCATAAAACAGGAACCTTTCACATCCATAAAACAGGAACCTTACACATCCATAAAACAGGAACCTTTCACATCCATGCCACAAACCGTTTGCCTTCCTCCCATCAGGCAGGCGGTACAGGTCTCTACGTTCTCGCACCAGCAGGCTCGGGAAGTTTCTTTCCATCTGCTGTAACCCTGCTGAACTCTGACTTCCCATCACTATGCCCACCCTTTGTATGACTGGACAAGTCTGATAAGACTTTTCACTGTACGTGTCATTGCTGCTATTCCTGTATTTCATTTGCACATGCCGACTTGCACCTTAAACTTGCACCTTAACCCCGCCCTCATTGCACATTCAGAACTGCCACTGTACTTGCATTTTCAATACCTGTAGATTTTCTGTACATTTGTGATTTTTCCACTGCACATTTAGAATTGCCATAATTATTTAGGATTTACCTATAAATTCCACTTGTACATACATATACTTAATACTTGTATATTGTTCTGAACTCCTCTCTTTGCACTTAGATAGAATAGGTTAGATGCCAACTGCATTTTGTTTTACTGTACTGTACTGTTCAATGAAAATGAAGTTGAATCTAATATATCTTCTTTATTCATGATTGCCACTTCTCCTGTTTGCTTTGATTGTTCCTATTCTAATTAGTAAATAATAAACAATGAAACATTAAATAAACACGTACAGTTTTGCAGTTATATGTAATGTTTTCGAAAAAACGTGTCACATATTGCCATCATATCCAATTATATCTACGCCCCATCTCATCACACATACCCAGAGATCCAGGAGAGTCGAACATAGTAGCAAGCCATCCTCGTCTTGTAATTGAATATGGTCTAAATACTCTTTTGCAGCAGATAAAAAAACTGTTTATTTCCATCCAGTTCCCTAAACAGATGTTGTTACATTTTATTTTCAAATATGTTTTTTGCCAAGTCAGAAAAGTTCCTTCCTTTGTTTTTGTATTCTTTAAGAGAAACACGAGAATGAAAACCTCTGTTTAAGGGCATAACAGAACTTAACAGCTTTGAAAGTAAACGAATAATTTAGTTTTTCTTCTGGGAAATATTTAAGTCACTCATTGTTTTATTCTTTTTTTCTCCTGAAAAAACAGTTGTGCCAAATTAGTGTTCTTTAACGTCACGATCAAGCGCCAGTGCTTCGTAGCTTGGTTCTCCCTGCATTTCCGGCGAACTCGATAATCACCCTATATGATTGTTTGCAATAGTTCGTTATATCTCGATTTGAATGGCCTCAGTGGGCATTCACGCAAACCAACTACGTCCGTGGCGTTAATAATAATTGGCAGAATCAAAACACAGCCAATGAAAGTTGGAGCCAACTATGCACCACCCGAACGGGAATTGGTAGGCTAGGTAGATAACCAGCTAATGTAGCGTGCTGGCTACAGGGATTCAGTTCCAGCACTGAATGGCCCAGGCCAGGTCCTGTGACACGGACATTTACTTTCCGACTTGCTCACCTCCTTTACACGGAGTCCTGTGTTGGCTGTGCTGTGCTCTGTATCCCTCAATCACCTCCCATTCGCCGTTGTCTCGTTTTATGGGGAACGACACACTCAGTACGTGGTTGCAGGGCTTGATAATCTTGAGAATTCCGCGTACTCTGTGTCTCTTCTGCTCTGGGGTCTCCTTGTTTCTGAGGTCCTCCACCAGTTTATCCTCAACGATATTTGCACCGCGGTCAAAGAATCCCTCCACCATTGTAAAGAAGTTGGGGTCATCTGCATCTTTCTCTCCGATCTGGCTGTAGGAGCGGACCCGCATCAGCGACGCAGAAACTGGAAGAACCGTCTCCACGCATCCCGAGGCCAAGGCATTGCTTGCTCCACGACTAAGTAATTCTCCGAAATACCTATACATTTTCCTAATGAATTTGAGATGTAAGTATCGAATGAAACCTAAAAAACGTGATGTGAAAACAAAAAGTTATAATGTAAAAAAGGCTCCTCCCTGTCCTGCCCCGTTCCGCATTGAAATGTCAGCAGTCATGCCGGCCGTTTCTTGTTTTAGGGCAGGCTTGTTTGTGTGAATTCCTACCTCTGGGGAGTGTTTCGTTTGAATGCGCATGCAAGGTAATGCTCGCATCCGCAACAAATGGTTACACTGCCAGTTATTTTGACATAAAACATTTTTAAATAATTGTGTACAGAGAGCACTGAAGATTATATTTTCCATTTGCTCAATATCCAGGGATATCTCTGATTTGCTGCAACTCTACACATTTTGAAACGGAGCAGAGACAATAAAACATTTTAAAGTTGAGACCCTACAATGTTTTCCTCAAAAACATGTCCCCTTGCATGGATTCAGGCTAAAGCATCTGTTTTTGTCTGTGTAACTTCATTTATTTTGCTTCACAGAGGTAGGCTGGCTGAAGTAACCCTTGTAAATGTCGTTATTCCCAACTACAGCCAGACTTTCAAGAATGAACACACCCAGACATAACAGGGATTCTTGATGTAAGAATGTGTCCTCCTGAAGTCTTAGAATGGCAGGAACAAATTGTTTGGTCCCATCAGTACCTGTGATGCTGTAGGTGGATCTATCACCAATAGATTGGGATGGCGTGTCCAAACCTGAGCTTCATCGAATCAATGGCTTAATGTTACAGTATGTTGGGTCCTTTATCTGTGAGGCTGTTTCACCTTAGTAACTCTAAACCACAGCTGAAGTGGTGTTAGTTTGAAAGGGAGCAACGAACCCACTGTGGACTCTACCCTGAGTAAACATTATGACCATCCTCAGTATTGGACACGTATACACACACAGTCCAGTCCATGCTTGCTTAAATGAGAGATATTGGAACAATCAATCCCCACTCTCCAACAGGCTTTTCTGAAAGGTGTCCACCACCTTTCAGAAGTTTAGGTGACACCCAGCCAAACCTCTGAGGTTATTCGTTTTCAGACCTGGTACCAGTCAGTGTAATTATTTTTTTGCCAGAAGAGGTGGCTGTCTTTTCACACTTCTGTAGGAATGTCTCAGTTGTGGGATGATATCAATATGCCAGACCTCTAGCCTCCACACTTAGAAAATGTACATTTTTCTATGACCTAGGTGCTCCAATTCAATGAATTCCTTCTAGGTCCAGCATTTCACAATTTCTAGTCTGCATTACTATCAGAAATCTGATGACACAATGGTGTGAAAAACGCATCAATTAAATGACTAACGTGTACTATATGCATTGTTTTAACAAGTTCTGACAGAAAAACGAGGTCAATAAAAAAGTGATATGCTTTTCTGTCATCATTTAGCAGACACTTGTATGCAGTGACAAACTGGCAGTGCGTTCAACTAAGCTAGATAAGAAACAAGTATCATGGTCTTCGTAGCAAGCAAAACATTATTCCTGAGCATGTCAACATTAGAAATCTCTGGAAGGAATTAAGTAATTTTTATCAACATGTACTCACTTTGTGTGATTTTAGAGAGTTTTTTTTTTTCCTGCAGGATAATTCTCTTGTTCAGAGGGTGTGGGATTACATCCCAATGTCTATGGAATCCAAGAGATTCTGATTTGTGGCGTTAAGGGAAAACAGCAGAATGAATGAAAAGCCGAAGATTTACGTGTTCATGGGAGCCCCAGCCCCGCCCCTGACACCTGTGCCTGATCTTACCGAAGTAGAGCCTGCACCATCCAGTCCGTGGAGGACCGTGGAGCTCTACAGGCAGGGGGGCATCCTGAGGCTAAGGGAGGATGATGAGGGTCGGGTCCACAGTCAAGGTTGGGTTAATTCCTCGCCAGAGCACAGCGAGGAAGCCAGAACACGCAAATACCATCCTAAACTGCATCACGGTCCTAAGAAACAAATTGGCTCTCCCTCAGAGAAAGAACCGGGGTCCGAAGAGACAACCCAGGCTGGCCTGGCCCCTTTGGATAGGTCTCCCGCCCAGAATGAGCCCGCTGTTACTATTGATGAGGATGTGTGTTCTGAGTCGGTAAGGGAGTATCTGGACAGCTGCTTCCCAGCCGGGCAGCCTGGCGCAGGGACGCTGTACGCCCCTGAGAGAGTGGACGTCCAGTCGCATCCAGCCCTGTCTGTGGAGACTGAGTACCTCAGCGCGTGGACGGTCAGCCAAGCCCTGCTGCTGAGAGGAAGGCTGGGCACGCAAAGAGACACCAGCCCTTCAAAAGCCAGGTCTCCACCAAGCCCGCCCAAACCGTCCACTTCCGCCTCCATATGCTCCCTGGAGCTGTACAGTCCAGCAACCCCAACTCCGTCGCCGGTACACAGGGGCCAAGGAGCGACCCAGCAGGGATCCATGGAACTGTTCTACGAGCCCCTGCTGAGCAAGAAGCAGGAGGAAGGAGGTGTGATACTAGAGGCCACTGCTGAAGGGGTACTATGCTCTCAGAGTGACGTCTCCAAAAACCTCCTCCCCTCACCTCAATCCCCGTCGGGGGTGTCGCCTTCACCGCCGGCGCCTAAACGGAGCCGGGCCTCACCCTCTGCAGCCGGGAGCGCAAGGCCAGCGGATCAGCCCGTGGACAGGGCTCCTGTCTCTCCCCAAGGCCCCACCAGCCTCCTGGCTGAATGTGTCACTCTGGGACGGCGTTTCTCCGTCTTAGTGGCCGTGGTGCATCCGTGTCACCTGAAGGAGATCAGGGTGCGGTCAGGCCCGTCCGCCGGGACCTGCATCCCCCTGGCCTCGGTGGTGGCCACCGACCAGTCCGGAGTGGAGATGAAGGTGGTCCTGTGGAGGAGGGCAGCGTTCTGGGCGTTGACGGTGTCCTCTGGAGATGTGCTGCTTATCACTGGTACGCGTCCACTCCTCCGTTCGGCATTATTTGTTATGAAGACTTGTCGATGTCGCAGTCGCACACGTTCCAACTGTTGCTCTATTTTTTTTTTGCATTTCTTTCAGATTTTTGACCTTGCAACCAGCGGATTGTGTTTGTATAATACAGCTCGTTGTGTGTCATTATAGGGTTGACGGTGAGCAAGGACAAGTGGAGAGGCGAGACGATGCTGCAGTCGTCCTACAGCAGCAGGCTTCTCAATCTGGGCCAGGTCACTGGCAGCCGCTCCCCACCAGGTGGGGATGTGTTACGCAGGAAACATCATCCGCAAGACATTAGTAAACCACTAGGTCTTACCATGGTCACATGTTTCTAAATGAAGTCCCATGTGGACCAAAGATCTCAAGTGGAAGAAGACGAGTAGAGTCCAACAGCTTTTTAGAATCCAATCTGGACCTTTAGGCCTTAACGCCACCTGGTGACTAGATGGGAAATTGCAGCACACTTAAGTGTGAATTGCGGAAAATTTGAGTATTCCGACCCCTTCCCTTTTTCTACATTTTCTTACATTACAGCCTTACTCTAAAATGGATTACATAGATTTTTGTCCTCATCAATCTAAACACAATACCCATAACCACCAAGCAACAACAGGCTGCCATAAAGTTTAGCAAATTCAGCCTGATGGGTGAAGTGCTGCAGAGAGAGTTGTCCTTCTGGAAAGTTCTCCCATCTCTACACAGGAACTGTGGAGCTCTGTCAGGGTGACCACCTCCCCAGCCTAGGCCCTTCTCCCTGGATTGCTCTGGGCAGCCAACTCTAGGAATTGTTGGTGGTTCCAAACATTCTATTTAAGAATGATGGAGGCCATTTTGTTCTTGGATTTTCAATGCCGCAGGAATGTTTTGGTAACCTTCCGCAGATCTGTGCCTCGACACAATTCTATGTCGGAGCTCTATGGACAATTCCTTCGACCTGATGGCTTGGTTATTGCTCTGACATGCACTGTCATCTGTGGGACCTTATAGACCGGCGTATAGCTTTCCAAATCATGTCCAACCAATATCATTTACCACAGGTGGACTCCAAGTTGTAGAAACAACTCAAAGGTGATAAATTAATGCAAGATACACCTGAGGTACATTTTTAGTGTCATAGCAATGGGGCTGAATAGGTATGTACATTTCATTTTATTTCTTTTTAATCTTTTTTTTTTATTTGCTAATGAAATCGAAAAACACTTTTGCTTTGTCGTGATGGGGTATTGTGTGTAGATTGATAATCATCTTTTTTTATTTAATCCATTTTAGAATGAGGCTTTAAATGTGGGAAAGTGAAGGGGTGTGAATACTTTCCAAATGTACTGTATGTGGCATTGGGTGTATTATCTCCCCTTTATATTTCTCTTACTGTTCTCCTGCTGTTGTAGATGAACACACTATTTATCTGTGCTTTTGGTATAGTGTAATAATTTAAATACATTTCTGATAGTGTTCACTGATCACTAATCTCCAAACGACAAGTCAGGAAAATCCCACAAGAGCCGGCTGATTAATGCGCCTGTGTTCTGCAGCACCTCAGAATGTGAGTGGGCGGACTCTGAGGTCGCTGTGTGGTTACTTGCGTGAGAAGCATTCCCTGCTGGTGTCGCTCCCCCCTCGCAACCCTCAGAATCCCAACTCCATCCCGCACGCCCGTCTTGGGACCATGAAACCCAACATGCTAGTGCACGCGCTGCTTCGAGTCTCACACACCGAGATGTTCTCAGGTAATGAGCCTCCGTCTGGAAGGTCACGTAAACACACACACACGTCGGATTGCATTCCTTTCGTTTGTTACACAGTTTTTCCATTTCCGTCTTAGTCATATCCAGAGTGACTTCCAGTTAGTGCATACATCTAAAACGAACCAATAGTAGTAATTACACCCTGCTTGAAGAAGAAGCAGTGTGTGAAGTCAGTGTTAGAAGGAGGAGAAAAACCTCCAAAATGACAAACGTTAGTTCACAACTATTATTGTCTTTGACATGGAAAGTGGTTGATTGAGCCTACAAAGCCATTTTCATATGAGTTCTCAGACAGCAGCAGCCTGCGTGCATTGATTCTGAGTGTCCCCCAGCGTGGCGTGCTGAGGCAGAGGGCATGTCCAGGACAGGAGGAGTGCTGAAGGCTGTGCTGACTGCAGAACAGGGGGATGGACAGCAGGGGGCAGTGGTGCTCTGGGGAGCTGCGTTGACCTGGCTGCAACGGATCAACAGGAACAGAGGTAAAGTCTGAACAAGAAAGAACAAGTTGTTGTGGCTTCCGCATTTTCGAGTGTTATCAATCCCTCTACTTCTTGGGACCCGAAGTATTGCTGGTTTTAATTACAGCTCACTAAACAGGGACTGATTAGATTAGAGTTAACTTTGTCATTGAACAAGTACAGTACAACAAAATGCAGTTAGCATTTAACCAGAAGTGCAAATAGAAGAAGGCAGAAATGTACAAGTATTATGTATATTACAAGTGGAATGTATAAATGTGCATTATAGGCAAATGCAGTACAAATGGCACTACTAAATGTGCAATTAAGGCAAATGGAGGAGCAGTGTATGTTATAAGTGGGATAAATAGTTGTGCGTGTACAAATGGCAATTCTGAATGGCATTCTAAATGTGCAGTCAAGGCAAACTGAAGGTAGCATGTGCAACCTGGATGCAGGGATGGCAGAAATTAGGTGCCCAAGATAGACATGTACATTTAGGTCAAGAAATAATTGGACACTGACACAAGTTTTGTTATTTTGGCTGTTTACCAAAATATATTCAAGCTACAGTTAAATAATGAATATAGCTTTCCTTTGAGGGTAATGACATCCAAATTGGAGGAAGGGTTTAGGAATTACAGCTCTTTTTCAAGGAACCAAAAGTTATTGGACAGTTGACTCAAAAGCTGTTTCATGGACAGGTGTGGCCTATTCCTTCATTATTTATTCATCAGTTAAGCAGGTAAAAGGTCTGGAGTTGATTCTAGGTCTGACATTCGCATTTGGAAGCTGTTGCTGTGAACCCACAACATGCAGTCAAAGGAGCTCTCAATGCAAGTGAAACAGGCCATCTTTAGGCAGCAAAACAAATAAAAAAATCCATCAGATAGATAGCAGGAACATTAGGAGGGGCCAAATCAATACATTCTGAAACAAAATGAACACACTGATGAACTCTGCAACACAAAAAGGCCTGGATGTCCATGGAAGACAACAGTGGTGGATGATCATAGGATCCTTTCCATGGTAAAGAAAAATCCCTTCACAACATCCAGCCAAGTGAAGAACACACTCCAGGAGGCATATCATTATCCAAGTCTACCATAAAGAGAAGACTTCATGAGAGCAAATACAGAGGGTTCACCACAAGGTGCAAACCATTCATAAGCCTCAAGAATAGAAAGGCCAGATTGGACTTTGCCAAAGAACATAAAAAAAAACAGCCCAGATCAGGAACAGCATTCTTTGGACAGATGAAACTACAATCAACTTGTACCAGAATGATGGAAAGGGAAAAAGTATGGAGAAGGCAAAACATACTGTGAAAGCAACCCAGGAGTTATTTAAGGCAAAAAAGTGGAATATTTTGAAATAGCAGAGTCAATCACCTGATCTCAAACCGTTTGAGTATGCATTTCACCTGCTGAAGACAAAACCTACGCCAGAAAGATCCACAAACAAATAACAACTGAAGACCGCTGCAGAAAAGAATCACAAAGGAAGAAACCCAGCGTTTGGTGATGTAAATGTGTTCCAGACTTCAAGGATTCATTGCCTGCAAAGGATTCTTGACAAAGTATTAAGAATGAAAATTGTATTTACGATTGTGTTAATGTGTCCAATTACATTTGAGCCCCTGAAATAAGGGGACTGTGTATGAAAATGGTTGCAATTCCTGAATGTTTCAAATGATATTTTTGTTCATCCCTTTGAATTAACGCTGAAAGTCTGCAAGTACGATGGCAATTCTAAATATGCAATGAAGGCAAATTGAATGTGCAAGGTGCATGAGCAATTGAAATGCAGGGATAGCAGCAGGAAGGTTCCCAAGGTAGACACGTACCTGTAACAACTGAAAACTTCCATTATCAGACTTTGCAAGGCTGTGTCAGAGTAGTACAAAGGGAGTAGTGCAACCAGGGGTGGTGGTGGGGGGGGGGGGCTATGGAGAAACCGCTAAACCACACAAATTTTTTAGGTGAATGCAATTAACTACCAGGTAGAAAACAAGCCAGCAGTACTCCGGTTCCCTAGGCTCCGAGTTGAGAGCCCTTGAATCCAACTGTTTACTAGCTTGTTAGATTATGGGGTGTGAGTGAGCTGTGTGCCAAGCTGCCAACTCCCACCTTGTGCAGATGCAGTGTGGGAGTTCCGGGTTCTCCTGGTGAGGGAGAATATGATGTCAGGCCTCCTGGAGCTGCACTCAACGCCCTGGGGTTCCTGTGAGCCCATATTTCCTGATGATATGCGTGCACTGGAGTTCTACAAGCTGGGTCAAGCCAAACATACCAGCAACAGTCTGGAGATAGACCTGCATACTCTCTTGTCCCAGAAGTATACTGGTAAGCTGCAGAAAGTTTTCCCAATATAGTGCCTCTCAAAAGTATTCACCTGCCTTGGACTTTTCCACAAAGTACTGTTACAATGTGACACTAAAATGGATTGAATGAAGACTCTTTGCAACAGAATAACACAAAAGTGCAAAAAGGCAAAGAGAAATATAAAACCTGCAAATTGTTCTTAAGTAAATGTTTGGTAGAGTCACCTCTTGCAGCGAGTACGGCTATGAGTTTGGTCTCTGCCAGCTTTGCACATCTGGACAAAGCCATTCTTGCCCATTCCTATTTGTAAAATTTATCAACCTCCATTAAGTTGGACGGGGATCTTTAGGGAACAGCGGTTTTCAACCCTTTCCATGTATTCTCAATTGGATTGAGGTCCAGACTTTGCTAATCAGTCTCCCAGTACCTCATGCTAAGAGGCATCCCCATAGCATGATGCTGCCATGACCATGCTTCACAGTAGGGATGGTGTTCTCAGGATGATGTGAGATTTTTTGGCTTGTGCCCAACATAGTGCTTAACATTTAGGACAAAAAGCTATTTTTTTGGTCTCATCAGACTGTAGAATCTTCTTTCACTTGGCTTCAGTCTCTAAAATTGACAACTCTCCCATGAAGACTTTTTTTTGTGAATCTTTTGGCCTATTGTTGCAGTATGCACAGTGTCTTCCAGCTTAGCTGTGGAAGATTTGTATCTCCTCTTGGTGGCTTTCCTGAATAGTGATTTCCTTAACTGGATACTCATTTGAGGACTTCCTCTTCCACACAGAACACTGCTGTGCCATATTCTCTCTCTGTCTTAATAATGGACTATAATGTGCTCTGGGGGATATTCAACACCTTGGAAATTTTCTAACATCCTACCCCTGTTTGGTGTTTTTTGAAGAACCTTGTTCCAGATTTGATTTGAATGTTGTTTCATTTTTATTATGTAATATCTATCTGTTAACAGTTCAACTAACCAACTTTGGGACCTCCCAGAGACTGGTGTATTTATCGTAATTGCACACAGGTACTCAATTCAATGTATTATGTGACTTCTAAAGACAGATGGTTGCACCACAGTTCATTCAGGTTTGTCGAAGCAAAGGGGGTGAAGACTTATACTATCAATTCTTTTCCTGTTTCATATTTCTTAATAATTTAGAACCAATAATTTGCAGATTTTTCAGGCTTTTTTTGTTGTTGTGTTAATCAGTGGCAAAAAAAATCCATTTTATGTGGATGTAAGTCTTATCGTTAAATATGGGTTAAATATGCATTTACAAACCTGGGTCTTGTCTTCCAGGTTTGTAAATGCATTTCTGTATTTAAAAGTAGCACAGCCAGTGAAAACAATGGCTTGTCTCACAAACTACATTGAAGATGTTAACCTCCTACACTGGTGACTTGTTCTCTTCTAAGGCGATGTGGAACTGAGAGTTCACATCACAGCTTTCCAGTTCCAAGGAAGCCGGTCCCAGAATACACTGCAGCAGATCGACAACGACACTTCGTTGGAAAGGATCCTCGACACTGTGTCTGGTGATATCACGTTCACGGGTTGCGGCCGCTGTGCTGCCGAGCTGGACACTGATGACAATGGGATCTACTGTCCCTGTTACCCTTGCCTGCCCCATACAGGAGTAAGACGCTATTACCGGTCAGTCCCACAACACTGGGCCTCTCATAGCAACATTGGATTACATAGCGTGTATACAGAGAGTCCTCAATAATACTTCACTCACTGACTTCCATTACCTTGGTGAACGTGTTCACTTCTCAGGCTTATCAAATAAATGTATCAAATTGAGAGAATTAACCAGTCGCTGACTCAAGCAGCCAGTGTAGCTCAAATTTCAACAGAGGGGATTGTGTCAATTGCAAACAGGCCATTGCGTGTGGTGAAGTGGCCATTTGGAAGTGAAATCTGCAGTAAAACATCAGCAGCAGAGTGGCTTGGGTTTGCAGTTTGTAATCTGATTCCTTTTCAAGGTCTGATCCCAAACGTGTGTGACACTGCTACAAGACTGGGAGTCCGTTAACTGACTTCCTCTATTCACCTCAGGCCAGTTCTGCTGACGGTAAAGGATGGGGAGAGCCAGGTATGTGTCCATGTGCCACCTGTCCTGTTGCAAAAGATCCTCCTGAATACTCCTCCTGACAAACTGGGCAAGACTGTGGGTAAGTTGATGAGTGTCCCTTCATCTGTCTTTCTCCCTTTGTCTTCCCTGTCCTTTCTGTCTTCCCACATTCCTGCAGTCATATATCAGAGGAGCGTATGTTCACTAACTGACATGTACACAGTCTGAATTTTGTGTAATAGTGCAGCTAGTGACAGACACAATTTAGAGAGAATACACAAACATACTGTAGATACGCAAAGTTTACATACTGCTACTATATACACTAATATATACACTAATCCTAAAGGATTATTAGGAACACCTGTTCAATTTCTCATTAATGCAATTATCTAATCAGCCAATCACATGGCAGTTGCTTCAATGCATTTAGGGGTGTGGTCCTGGTCAAGACAATCTCCTGAACTCCTAACTGAATGTCAGAATGGGAAAGAAAGGTGATTTAAGCAATTTTGAGCGTGGCATGGTTGTTGGTGCCAGACGGGCCGGTCTGAGTATTTCACAATCTGCTCAGTTACTGGGATTTTCACGTACAACCATTTCTAGGGTTTACAAAGAATGGTGTGAAAAGGAAAAAACATTCAGTATGCAGCGGTCCTGTGGGCGAAAATGCCTTGTTGATGCTAGAGGTCAGAGGAGAATGGGCCGACTGATTCAAGCTGATAGAAGAGCAACTTTGACTGAAATAAATCCACTTGAGGTATGCAGCAAAGCATTTGTGAAGCCACAACATGCACAACCTTGGGGCGGATGGGCTACAACAGCAGAAGACCCCACCGGGTACCACTCATCTCCACTACAAATAGGAAAAAGAGGATACAATTTGCACGAGCTCACCAAAATTGGACAGTTGAAGACTGGAAGAATGTTGCCTGGTCTGATGAGTCTGGATTTCTGTTGAGACATTCAGATGGTAGAGTCAGAATTTGGTGTAGACAGAATGAGAACATGGATCCATCATGCCTTTTTCTTGGCACACTTTAGGCCCCTTAGTGCCAATTGGGCATCGTTTAAATGCCAAAGCCTACCTGAGCATTGTTTCTGACCATGTCCATCCCTTTCTGACCACCATGTACCCATCCTCTGATGGCTACTTCCAGCAGGATAATGCACCATGTCACAAAGCTCGAATCATTTCAAATTGGTTTCTTGAACATGACAATGAGTTCACTGTACTGGAATGGCCCCCACAGTCACCAGATCTCAACCCAATAGAGCATCTTTGGGATGTGGTGGAACGGGAGCTTCCATCAACTGCAAGATTCTATCCTATCAATATGGGCCAACATTTCTAAAGAGAGCTTTCAGCACCTTGTTGAATCAATGCCACGTAGATTTAAGGCAGTTCTGAAGGCGAAAGGGGGTCAAACACAGTATTAGTATGGTGTTCCTAATAATCCTATAGGTGAGTGTATACACAAATGCTGGATAATGACATGAGTGGTTGTTGTGATGGTAATTCCATCGATCGACACCCTTAAATAAGGAAGTACAGAGACGAAATTCTCTGGGCACAATTAACAGTTTTATTAATCATTTGCAAATAAGAGAGACGCGTCAAACACTTACCAACATAATCGTCCAAGGAGTCTCTGACTCCATACATGCACAATCCGTATTTATTACAGTGAAAAGGGGTGTGGTAAGTTGTTGCCCATCTGTCTTGTGTCACAAAGGCTTTACCCAAAGGGCGGGCTGTCCCTCAACCTTATCCGTCCTGCCATAATGTTTACTGTTGTGTTTACCTAAAGGGGCAAGCTATCCTCCCCCACATGGGTAACCTTTTCAACTGTAGGAGAAGACTCACAGCATCTGGACAAACAACATTATAGGCAGCTTTACGATTAAACCTATAATCTACTGGTGCCGGTCAAGGATGCTCCCCTAGGACAAATACCAGAACCCCTCTTTCACGCTCCTCTACCCACCTAAACATGGGTACTCAGTACTTTAACTAGTAACTCATTCATACATGCATAGGACCAAGAATACATCAGTTCAAGAATTTCCACAACATTGTCTGTGTGTCTGTGCGTGTACGTACACAGCTCCAGAAACAGCGAAGAGACCACTGCACCGAAGGGTTAAAATTAAGAGACCACTGCAAATGTAATGCTTCTGTTCCTCACTCAAAACTTTCCTTTTCAACTTTTTTGGAAAGGAAAGAAAAAGGTGCAGTGGTCTCTTAATTTTTTCCGGACCTGTATTTATGAACTGAGGGGTTTAAAATCTAAATTCTGACCGGTGAAAAGCGCGCGCGCGTGCGCGTGCGCGTGCGTGTGCGTGTGCGTGTGCGTGTGCGTGTGCGTGTGCGTGTGTGTGTGTGTGTGTGTACCCACCCTGGATTTGGCATCACAGCACCTGATTCTGTTGCTAACTGGTTTAAAAATAGCAATAAGGGATCTCTGGGGTTAGTGGTTTATTACCAATGTACCACGGCTAAGTTCTGTCTCCTGGGACTGTTGCATTGTGCATAAGAACAGCTCTTAGCTGTTCTATTTTAGCCATATACCACATCTCCTTGTGCACTAGTGCTTAAATATACAGTGTACTCTGTAATTATTGGGACAGTGAAGCATTTTTTTGTTGTTTTGGCTTCATACTTCTATAGTTTGGTATACAACAAAATTTAAAAAAATAATGGGGTTAAAGTATAGATTCTGTCACTTCTTAGCAGTTAGCTGTGTCACTGCGAGACCAGGCTTTTAATCCTGCTTGTGGATTGGCCCAGGGGACCCATGAAGAGTGATGCAACTGCCCAGCACTGTTCAGGTTTGGGGGGTTTAGTAATTAAATACGGTTGGCTTGTCTCATCACACTGTAGCCATTTCTTGTGGCGGATTGTTCACTTGTGAGCCAAATCGAGTTGGAAGGCAATATAAAGTGTTCCTTCAAGCTTGTAATGATTCTAGTCTAGACTTCCTGGTTGAGCCAACAATGTGATAAGAACCACAGCGACACAATACTTTGTATACACAGATTTCAATGTCAACTGCCTTGAGTCTGCTGAGAGTTTTTGCAATAAAGCAGGTCGTTGATCACAAATTATAGCTTTGTGTGTATACAAACCTGAATATTAACCACACCCATATAATTTGTTTAATATATAATTTGCATTTAATTGTACTGTACTTGTTTAATGACAGTTTTATCAAAATTAATATTAAACATCTGTCATAGGGCACTAGGTAGAATATAATTAGTTTTTGAAAACCCTGTAACATACCATACCATACCATCTTCTTCCGCTTATCCGGGGCCGGGTCGCGGGGGCAGCAGTCTAAGCAGGGATGCCCAGACTTCCCTCTCCCCAGACACTTCCTCTAGCTCTTCCGGGGGGACACCGAGGCGTTCCCAGGCCAGCCGGGAGACATAGTCCCTCCAGCGTGTCCTAGGTCTTCCCCGGGGTCTCCTCCCGGTGGGACGGGACCGGAACACCTTCCCAGGAAGGCGTTCCGGAGGCATCCGAAAAAGATGCCCAAGCCACCTCAGCTGACCCCTCTCGATGTGGAGGAGCAGCGGCTCTACTCTGAGCTCCTCCCGGGTGACAGAGCTTCTCACACTATCTCTAAGGGATCGCCCGGCCACCCTGCGGAGAAAGCTCATTTCGGCCGCCTGTATCCGGGATCTTGTCCTTTCGGTCATGACCCAAAGCTCATGACCATAGGTGAGAGTAGGAACATAGATTGACTGGTAAATCGAGAGCTTCGCCTTGCGGCTCAGCTCTTTCTTCACCACGACAGACCGATACATCGACTGCATTACTGCAGAAGCTGCACTGATCCGTCTGTCAATCTCCCGTTCCATCCTTCCCTCACTCGTGAACAAGACCCCTAGATACTTAAACTCCTCCACTTGAGGCAGGCACTCTCCACCAACCTGAAGTGGACAAGCCACACTTTTCCGTCTGAGGACCATGGCCTCGGATTTGGAGGTACTGATTTTCATCCCCACCGCTTCACACTCGGCTGCAAACCGTCCCAGTGCATGCTGAAGGTCCTGGTTTGAAGGGGCCAACACGACAACATCATCCGCAAAGAGCAGAGACGAAATCGTGTGGTCCTCAAATCTGACACCCTCCGGCCCCTGGCTGCGCCTAGAAATTCTGTCCATAAAAACTATGAACAGAACCGGCGACAAAGGGCAGCCCTGCCGGAGTCCAACATGCACTGGGAACAAGTCTGACTTACTGCTGGCAATGCGGACCAAGCTCCTGCTTCGGTCGTACAGGGACCTGACAGCCTTTAGCAAAGGACCCAGGACCCCTTATTCCCGAAGCACTCTCCACAGGATGCTGCGAGGGACACCATCGAATGCCTTCTCCAAATCCACAAAACACATGTGGATTGGTTGGGCAAACTCCCATGAACCCTCCAGCACCCCGTAGAGGGTATAGAGCTGCTCCAGTGTTCCACGGCCCGGACGAAAACCACACTGTTCCTCCTGAATCCGAGGTTCTACTATCGGCCGTATTCTCCTCTCCAGAACCCTGGCATAGACTTTCCCGGGGAGGCTGAGAAGTGTGATCCTCCTATAGTTCTTAAAAAGAGGCACCCCGGTCTGCCATCCCAGAGGCACTGTCCCCGACCGCCACACGATGTTGCACAGCCGTGTCAACCAAGACAGCCCCACAACATCCAGAGACTTGAGGTACTCAGGGCGGATCTCATCCACCCCCGGTGCCTTGTCACCGAGGAGTTTCTTGACTACCTCTGTGACTTCAGCCCGGGTGATGGACGAGTCCACCTCTGAGCCCTCATCCTCTGCTTCCTCAATGGAAGACGTGACGGCGGGATTGAGGAGATCCTCGAAGTACTCCTTCCACCGCCCGACGACATCCCCAGTTGAGGTCAACAGCTGCCCACCTCTACTGTAAACAGCGTTGGTAGGGCACTGTTTCCCTCTCCTGAGGCGCCGGATGGTTTGCCAGAATCTCTTCGAGGCCAGCCGATCGTCCTTCTCCATGGCCTCACCGAACTCCTCCCAGGCCTGAGTTTTTGCCTGCACAACCACCCGGGCTGCAGTCCGCTTGGCCTGCTGGTACCCGTCAGCTGCTTCAGGAGTCCCACAAGCCAACCAGGCCTGATAGGACTCCTTCTTCAGCTTGACAGCATCCCTTACTTCCGGTGTCCACCACCGGGTTCGGAGATTGCCGCCTCGACAGGCACCGGAGACCTTATGGCCACAGCTCAGAGCGGCCGCTTCGACAATGGCGGTGGAGAACATGGTCCACTCGGACTCAATATCTCCAGCCTCCCTCGGGATCCAGTCGAAGCTCTGCCGGAGGTGGGAGTTAAAGATCTCTCTGACAGGAGACTCGGCCAGACGTTCCCAGCAGACCCTTACAGTACGCTTGGGTCTGCCGAGTCTGTCCAGCTTCCTCCCCCGCCATCGGATCCTACTCACCACCAGGTGGTGATCAGTTGACAGCTCCGCCCCTCTCTTCACCCGAGTGTCCAAGACATACGGCCGCAGGGTAGATGAAACGACAACACAGTCGATCATCGACCTGCGGCCTAGGATGTCCTGGTGCCACGTGCACTGATGGACACCCTTATGCTTGAACATGGTGTTCGTTATGGACAAACTGTGACTAGCACAGAAGTCCAATAACTGATCACCGCTCAGGTTCAGATCAGGGGGGCCGTTCCTCCCAATCACGCCCCTCCAGGTGTCACTGTCATTGCCCACTTGGGCGTTGAAGTCCCCCAGTAGAACGATAGAGTCCCTAGTCGGAGCACTTTCCAGCACCCCTCCCTGAGACTCCAAGAAGGTTGGGTACTTTGCACTGCCGTTCGGCCCGTAGGCACAAACAACAGTGAGAGACCTATCCCCAACCCGTAGGCGCAGGGAAACGAGCCTCTCGTCCACCGGGGTAAACTCCAACACATGGCGGCAGAGCTGGGGAGCTATAAGGAAACCCACACCAGCCCGCCGCCTCTCACCATGGGCAACTCCAGGGTGGTGAAGAGTCCATCCTCTCTCAAGGAGTGTGGTTCCAGAGCCCAAGCTGTGCGTAGAGGTGATCCCGACTACCTCTAGTCGGAACCTCTCAATCTCTCGCACGATCTCAGGCTCCTTCCCCGCCAGCGAGGTGACGCCTGTGGATTTTTAAATTGCAAAAATGTCTGTGTAAATAGTCAATGAGATTGTTAGCTGTCACGTGGATGCACTGAGCAGGCTAGATACTGAGCCATGGGGAGCAAAAAAGCACTGTCAAAAGACCTGTGTGACAAGTAGGGGTGTAACGATTAATTTTAACCACGATTCGATTCGTATCACGATTCGTGGTTGTCGATACGATTCAAGGCCGATAATGGTTAATTTAGAACGATACGATCCGAAACGATTCAGTGACTTGAAATCGATTCAGTATCTTTTCAGCCAAAAATTCAACCCGTTTGACTGAAATAAAATACCTGGATACTGGACAGTGCAGGTGAAGTTTCCTAGATTCCTGTTATTTTTGTAAGGGAATCAGGTATCAATTAATTAGGGATATAAACAAACAAGTAAACAACAATTAATGGCAAATGCATTCACATTTTATTTGAATAAAGTGCAACCAACACTTTAGGTTGAATTAACAGGAAATTAAAATGTACTGCTCTCATTTTCAATATTCAATACATTTTCAATAAAAGTACAGTAAGTGCAACCAACATTTCAACAGTAGGTTTACCTGCTACTTGTGCTTTTGTTTTTCAACATAAAAATACTACTATATTACTATCAAAAATAAAGTGCAACCAACATCTCTTCAGGTTGAATTAACAGTAGGTTTACCTGCTACTTTTGCTGTTGTTTTTCAACATAGAAATACTACTATATTCATATCAAAAATAAAGCGCAACCAGCATCTCTTCAGGTTGAATTAACAGTAGGTTTACCTGCTACTTTTGCTGTTGTTTTTCAACATAGAAATAATACAAATACAGTACTAATATCAAAAATAAAGTGCAACCAACATTTCTTCAGGTTGAATTAACAGTAGGTTTACCTGCTACTTTTGCTGTTGTTTTTCAACATAGAAATAATACAAATACAGTATTAATATCAAAAATGAAGTGCAACCAACACTTTCCACACACTGGACCGCAATGGTGGCTTGATAATTTCTCGCTCGTCGGCTTCTCCTCTGCCATCTGCCATGCTATGTTTTGTTGTCTTTGCGCTGCTGCTGGCCCGGGGCGATGACGTCACGGATAGGTAGACTGAATCGAGTAACGTTTATCGCCTTTATCATTAAAAGTGCTAAGAAAAAACATTCCTATAAAGTCTGACGTGCTTAAATCCAATGGGTTATTTCATAGTATCGATACAATCGATTGATTACATTTTAAAACGATGTTAGATCGATATATATCGTCCGGAATGCCAACTTGCTGAGCACAGATCGATGTAGTTGGATCATAGGAATATATATTGATACATCGATGTAGTAGATGGATCGTTACACCCCTAGTAACAAGGTAATGGAACTTTATAAAGATGGAAAAAAAGATAAAGATATCCAAAGCCTTGTAAATGCCAGTCAGTACTGTTCAATCACTTATTAGGAAGTGGAAACTTCAGGGATCTCTTGATACCAAGCCAAGGTCCGGTACAGTGAGAAAGATTTCAGCCAAAACTGCCAGAAAAATGTTCGGGATACAAAGAAAAACCCACAGGTAACCTCAGGCGAATGCTCTGGAAAAAGACGGTGTGGTTGTTTCAAGGAGCACAATACGACGATACTTGAACAAAAACTAAATGGTCGAGTTGCCAGAAAGAAGCCTTTACTGCACCAGTGACACAATAAAGCCTGGTTACAGGTGACTGGTTATGCCCGACAACACCTTGACACACATCACATCATCTGGCACACTGTTATTTGGAGTGATGAGACTAAAATAGAGCTTTATGGTCACAACCGTAAGTGCTATGTTTGGAGAGGGGTCAACAAGGCCTGATGTTTCGGGGGTCTTTGAGCTCTAAAGGCACGGCAATCTTGTGAAAATGTATGGCAAGCTCTTGTACTTTCCAGCACGACAATGACCCTAAGCTTTAGGCCAAGTTGACCCTCTAGTGGTTACAGCAGAAAAAGGTGAAGGTTCTGGAGTGGCCATCACAGTCTCCTGGCCGTAATATCATTGAGCCACTCTGGGAAGATCTCAAACGTGCGGTTCATTCAAGATGACCAAAGACTTTGCATGACATGGAGGCATTTTGCCAAGACGACTGGGCAGCTATACCACCTGCAAGAATTCGGGGCCTTATAGACAACTACTACAAAAGACTGCACCCTGTCATTGATGCTAAAGGGGGTAATACACAGTATTAAGAACTAAGGGTATGCAGACTTCTTTTATGTTTTCTTGTATGATTGTGCCGTTCCGTTATGACCTACAGTTGAATGTGAACCCCATAATAAATAAAAGACGTGTTTGCCTGCTCACTCATGTTTTCTTTACAAATGGTACATTTATTACCAATTCTCATAGGGTATGCAAACTATTGAGCACAACTGTAAATCCAAATTAATATATTTTTTAGTCAACTTGGGGCAAAATGACCTAAAAAGAGGTTGCTATGCAGGCCTGGCAGAGCACCACAAGGGAAGATACCCACCACCTGGTGGTATCAATGGTTCGCAGACTTGAAGCAGCTAATACAACCTAATAAAATGTGACCCAAATACTAAACAGAATTTAGCATGTTTAATTTGGACATATTAATCTGTCACAAAACATTTGGTGACCTGAAATAAGGTTATAAAAATTTTCATTTTTTAATTGTGAAACCCTAAAATAAACTCTGAGAATCAATACTTTTACTCTAATTGTTTGATTTTCAAACCATTGATCAATAGCGTATAGAGCCAAAATAACAAATGATTAGCTTTTCTAATAATTTCAGAGGGTATTACTTTTGGAAAATGTTAAGACCTCATCACTTTCTCCATGTTGTTTTATGGACTTAATTTATAATAGATTTGTGTCTTTCTTTGGTATCAATCTATACACAATACCCCTTAATTACAAAGCAAAAGAACTGTTTGAAATTTGTGCACATTTATTGAAAAAAAGTCATGTATTGCCATGACACTCCCAAATTGAGGTTAGAGGCATCCTGTGTCCTTTGATCATCCTTCATGTCTCTACAAATTGATTGGAGTGGCTAATTCAATTGATTGAACATGATTTAGAAATGCACACCGGTCTATAAGGTCCTACACTTCACAGTGCATGTCCATGGAACTCTCCTTAGGCCTCTGAGAATTACAGTTAGGTTTGGAAATCATTGGATACTGATTGTTATTTTGTCTGTTTACCAAAATATATTAAATAATGCATATGGACTTAAAGCGCAGTCTCTCAGCATTAATTTGAGGGTATTCACATCCAAACTGGAGGAAGGGTTTAGGAATTATATGTAGACCCCTCTTTTTCAAGGGACTATACCTAATTGGACGACTGACTCAAAAGCTGTTTCATGGACGGGTGTGGGCAATTCCTTCATTATTTCTTTATTAATTAAGCAGATAAAAGGTCGGGAGTTGATTCCATGTATGCCATTCTCATTTGGAATCTGTTGCTATGACTAGGCCATCCTTAGGCTGCAAAGAATTCATTTGGTACATTCTGAGAAAATAATGCACAACAGCCAAGTGAAGAACACTATCCAGGAAGTAGGCATATCATTTTCCAAGTCTACCATAAAGAGAAGACTTCACAAGAGCAAATATAAAGGGTTCACCACAAGGTGCAATAGATCAGTCATAGATCTGGGGAGCAGTTCCAGGGGCACAGTGGACTCCACCAGTGTGAAACCTCCAAGACTCTTCCTAGAGCTGGCAGTCCAGTCAAACTAAGTACCCGGGTTAAAAGGTTTGTGAAGCATGGGGATGATTCTCAACAGCAGGGACTGGTAGAATGGGAGCAAAATACAGAGAGGTGGAATACCGGGTCTGACCATGGTCTGGACTTGAACCCAATAGAACATCACAGCTCCCCATCCATTCTGACCGAGCTTGTGAGGATGTGCAAGGAAGAATGTGAGAAACTGCCCAAATCCAAATGTTTAAAGATGATGGAGGCATACTTAAGAAGAAAAGCTGTGATAGCTACCAAAAGCACTTCTACAAAGTACTCAAGTAAAGAATCTATAAAAAATTATTGCACATTTTTTTTGAAAATGTTTTCTGTTTTTGCTTGTGGGGTATTGTCTGTAGATTGATGCCAAAAAACTACAAATTCAATCTATAACAAAAAAATATGTTGAATGGTTAGGGGTCTGAGCACCTTCCAGAGGTATTGTACGTTATATGGATTTAGAGTTTTTGGACAATTTTACTTTAAGTATAGTATGTCTCCACACTCACACAGTGTTTGATCTCTTCCACAGCCCCAGGATCAGATGTCAGGTTTGTCCAAGTAGTGGCTGACAGAATCCACTCCTTACTGTCTGTTCCCAGGCGCACCTTCCTCCTGACAGTCCGCAGCCACTTCGTGTGTGATGAGAACAGTGTCCCCACTGCCCAGGACTTCCTGCTAATGGATTTACATGACTCCAAATCATCTCTCACTTGAATTAACAGTGTCGGATGTAGGACTATACATATATTTCTATGCAAATAGGCAACAAAGTATCCTGACAGTGTTATCAAACCTCCCCATAAATGATTTTTGGTATGGTATTGTTTTCTTTGAACACTTCATCTGGATATGGTAAACATAGAAAACCTTTCCCAAAGCTTGCTTTCACTTCTCAAAACTCACTTTAAACAAGTCTACATTCTCGAGGAAAGTTCTGGGAACTAATAAAACAATTTGAGCTCTATGGCAATAAAGATCAGCACTTAGTTTACTCACACCAAAGCGTAGGATTCAATGGAAAGAACACCATAGCTATATACAAAGATGCAGGAGAGTTTTTAATGTTGTGGGTTTGCCTGAGGCACATTATCATGTGTTAAACTGAGTCTCAGAGTCCAGTGTCTTAAAACTGAGTCGTCATTATAGGATGTGTGGCTTTTAGCAAGAACCCCAAACAAATCAACAAGCACCTGGTTAAGAGATGCTAGATCGTTCTGTGTCTAGCAAAGAGTATCAATCTGAATCACGTCCATAACTTGATGAGAGCTAAAGAAAAACAGCTCTTTCTGGAGTGCATAACTCAAAAATAATTTTAGCATTTGGCTGTTAGAAGTTGGCCACATTGCCTGTAAAATGTGGAGCAAGCTCATGGGTGACTACAAGTGTCTGTTTGCAGTCACCTTGGCCAAAGGCTGTACAACCAAATACTAGTTGTAGGGTATCTGTGTGTGGAGGTTTGTATTCTTCTTTTCTAAATTAAAAGCTAAATATAAGTTCACAAAAATGTAATTGGTTCAGCAATTCAGGAGTCCAGTGAGCAAACTTGTTTTCTTCTATTCACCTAAAACGAAATAAGCAATAATTTAAGAAAATTCTTCCATGTAGGTACTATTTTACTATGTGCATTTGTTTGTGTTGTATGAATTGGTGAGAATATATTTTTCCATGTAAAATAAATACGTTTTTTACTTATTAGTTTTATTCGTTTATCGAAAAACTATTGATTATTTGCCACACTTGCAAATTAGGGCGGGGAATTTATTGTCAGGACAATTCCCACAACCAATCGGTAGCTCAAGTTTTACTCATGTGTGCGGAATTCCCCCAGCACTGAGGGGCTTTCCAGTTGACTTGATAGTCACTCTAGGCTATCAGCCGTTCATAACAGATTTAGTACATTGTTAGAAATCAGTTGAAATCGATGGTGAAACACATGGAACAAATCCAGGATTTGAGCCGATAGTGAACACTGCACAGTGCTTTGTATTCTGTGCGCAAACGCCCTGACATTTCACGATCGGTTTGATCGACTGAAGCAGCAGTGCTGGCTGGTTCTCTACGTAGAGGCCGTTGGATTTCAGAGGGCTTCAGAAGAGTTGTACGGTAAGGAAGTTGGTGAATAGTGTTTTGTTTCAATTTCATAAAGCTCTTTCATTATGCTAGGTACTGACAATTTTCATTGATAGTCTGCTATGCATTCTAATTAGTTCAGAATTGTTTAAAGGGATAGTGGGTAGGTGATTTGGCCGCTTCTCAGCAACCAGAGCCTGGAAATTCCCGTGTTAGACTGCTGTACTATTTGGAAGACACTTGTGGAGGATGGATACACGGGCGGTGGAATTATGTTGTTATACCCATAGGAAATACCCAGTCGACTAATCGTAACTTTCTTTTAAGGTAGGGAGCTAACAGTGACCGTGATACATCATCTATGAAATATTAACAGCATCATCATGTCTGGAGCAGTGAGGTATGTACTGTTTAGGCGTTGAACTTGTCAGTTAGTTGTGTACACAGCTTGACGGGACAGTTGATTGTCCTGTACATTTATTGTGGACTGAACAATGGGTCAGGGCCAGAAGTATCTAGAGTTTTATCCTCATGGAAAAACGTTTTTATCCAGCATTACCTTCTTGAAATTACACTTATTTTGCCAGGGGTGAATATAAAATATGGAATTTGGTTATTGGCTAATTGACACTCTCCCATTGAAAAACAGCAGGTGAAGGTTTGCTGATATGCTTGCAAATGGATAAATATCACAATGTATTTTAAAACGTCAGTTAGTATATTAATTCATTTTTCATCATTTACATGGTCAAAGACCTGCTAATTGCCAAATGACTGCAATGTCTGTAGGTGGAGGCGAGTTTGCAGACAGTGAAGTGTGTTGTAAGGAATGGACTTAAAACATACCTCATGAGTGTTCATGTTTTGGTGTAAATGCAGGTCACGCACTTTTCTGACTTAAGATGTTTTGTTGTTCTCTAGCTGACATGATAGCTCAGGCAGAGCAGACCCAAAAGCAGAATCTGGGCAGAGTTTAGAAGAGATTAGAACATAGCGGGATTTCATCTGATGCTTATGCAAGGCAATTTATCCAGGAAATTTGGCATGGTGTTTACTTCCGTTTTACATTACATTAATTACAGTAATGAATGTAATGTACAGTATCTCACAAAGTGAGTATAACCCTCACATTTGTGCAAATATTTGATTATATCTTTTCATGTGACAACACTGAAGAAATGACACTTTGCTACAATGTAAAGTAGTGTGTACAGCTTGTATAACAGTGTAAATTTGCTGTCTCCTCAAAATTACTCAACACACAGCCATTAATGTCTAAACCGCTGGAAATATAAGTGAAAATGTCCAAATTGGGCCCAATTAGCCATTTTCCCTCCCCGGTGTCATGTGACTTGTTAGTGTTACAAGGTCTCAGGTGTGAATGGGGAGCAGGTGTGTTAAATTTGGTGTCATCGCTCACACACTCCCTCATACTGGTCACTAGAAGTTCAACATGGCACCTCATGGCAAAGAACTCTCTGAGTTCTACATAAAAAGGTTATAAGAAGAACCCCGAAACTGAGCTGCAGCATGGTGGCCAAGACCATACGGTGGCCAGGTTCCACTCAGAACAGGCCTCACCATGTTCGGCCAAAGAAGTTGAGTGCACATGCTCAGCGTCATATCCAGAGGTTGTCTTTGGGAAATAGACGTATGAGTGCTGCCAGCATTGCTGCAGAGGTTGAAGGGGTGGGGGGGGGGTCAGCCTGTCAGTGCTCAGACCATACACTGCACACTGCATCAAATTGGTCTGCATGGCTGTGGTCCCAGTAGAAAGCCTCTTCTGAAGATGATGCACAAGAAACCCCGCAAACAGTTTGCAAACTAAGGACAAGGATTACTGGAACCATGTCCTGTGGTCTGATGAGACCAAGATAAACGTATTTGGTTCAGATGGTGTCAAGCGTGTGTGGTAGCAACCAGGTGAGGAGTACAAAGACAAGTGTGTCTTGCCTACAGTCAAGCATGGTGGTGGGAGTGTCATGGTCTGGGGCTGCATGAGTGCTGCCGGCACAGGGGAGCTACAGTTGATTTGAAGGAGCCATGAGTGCCAACGTATTGTGATATACTGAAGCAGAGCATGATCCCCTCCCTCCGGAGACTGGGCCAAATGGCAGTTTTCCAACATGATAACGACCCCAAACACACCTCCAAGACGATCATTTCTTCAGTGTTGTCACATGAGAAGATATAATAAAATATTTACCAACATGTGAGGGGTGTACTCACTTGTGAGATACTGTATATCTCTCAGTATACTGTACTTTAATGGGATCAGGCGGCCCGTGCGTGGCAGTAAATACTGGTTTTAATGAGAGCAGTGGTGGAATTGGTGCACACTTAAGGATGTATACCTTTTTGCGATGTGCGTATGCAAACAGTTACAATTGTTTTTCTGTGGAACTACATATTTTATTGAGGAACCAATGTCATTTGACACATTTGCAGAGCTGGCTAATGAAAATCTAAATAAAAGTTTCCTGTGTTTCAGACGATGACACATTCTTCAGGTACTTTCTGCCCAGCTCTAGCAGATGTGTTAATACGCAGTGTTCACAGTGCTAGATCAAGTCTGTCTCAGATGTCGTGGTTGTGCTGCTGGGGTAGTATTGTTGGCGGCATCAATAAACAGTTACCTGTTCTGGTTTGTACACAGATGTATATAGACAATTCTCTTATGTCACTTGGAATCTAATCTAAATGGATGGTTAAAAAGATCTTAGTTCTTCATTTTTGATTACCAATATCACATCAGACATCCTGTCAATTTATCAGAGACGTGACAGTTTGCATGCGACAATGCAAAACCTCCTGCTAGTCCTATACATAAAAAAACCTGGGCGAACCCCACCTAAGTCAGAGTAGAAGACACCCTGGTTTTCATACAAAACGAAGGAGGCAGTTTTACAAGAAGTTAGTTTGGATTTTAAGGGTAAAGGATATGCTTAATATATCATTGAAGAATAAGGGGCCACCCTGTTTTGGCAGGGATTTTCCCTGTTATTCAGAATAGATTGACTGTTTTTGGCTATTGAACTTTCACTATGAGGATTACCATCGATTTACAAGTCAGGATATTTTTCCAAGTAGCCTGATTCTCTAGTACCCAGTTCAATTGGAATTTCCAAAAACCTGATCTCCATGAACATTTACGATTATTCCCTGGTAGCTCGGTTGATGTAGCATGGCGCTTGCAATGCCAAGGTTTCTAGTTCGATCTCCACTGGGAGCCAGTATAACAACAAGAAACATTTATACACTCACTACTGTAAGTCGTTCTGGATAAAAGTTTCTGCATAATGACCTAAAGGTTTTACTGTTCTTGCAAGTCAGATAATATTAATGATTAAGGCGAGAGCACGTCATGAGGTGTACTTTGTCAGTCTCACAGTAGAGGCAGTGCTGAGCTGGTATTCTGGGGGCTTTCCTCAAAATTTTTTCCCTGACCCACTTCCTGGAAGTGACATGCATGAGTAAAGAGGGAGGAGAGAAAGAAAGAAAGAAAGAAAGAAAGAAAAAAAATTATAGAAAGAACGTAACTGCCTTCCTTGTTCCCTCAGTGTGAAAAGTGAAACTGTCATGTTTCAGTCCAGTGTATGGGATTAAACGTTTATCTACAATTTTCTTTGTTGTGACAACTTGTATTTCTTGCTCTTGAAATGTTGGTTTTGAGTCATTGCATAAAGAAAGGGAGGGAACAGTAAGACAAAGTGAGTTCATACTGAGTAATATTAAAGCTTCCTGTTTATGTAAACGTCTCTACAGTAAAGTCTCTCATACTTAGGATGTGAGACACTGGATGAGACATTTGGTCATTTATATTTTACCTTTGTGTTTTCAGAATGGATGAAAATCAGTACAGCATGAAAATGATCGAAAATGAGGTAAGTTGCTGTCTTTTTGCTTGATTTATTTGTGTGTCCATTACTAGATTCACATTTTCACAAAAGTTATTAAATGAAGGGTTTGACATAGAGGTTCATCTTTAAAATGTCATCTCCCCAGCTGATGATGAATCTATCATATGAGTACATCCCCACCGTGGATGTCAAGGTCGAGCCCTACATCCCAGAAACAGGTAGGGTTAGACCTTATTTACACGTGGCAATACAGTGGCGTTTGTGTTTGTGAATACCATATTTTTACAGAAATCTGACCTAAAACATGATCAGGTCTACATTTTCCAGACCTAATTACAGATGAAGTGAACCTGGTCAAACAACAACAATTGTACTTTTTCTTTTCTTTATTTTGAATACATTTTTGTTATTTGATTTGTGTTCGAAAAAGTCTATAAACCTTAAGATAAATCAACTCAATGTTGTTTAGAAGTAGTTAAAGTTTGGGATTTGTTTCCATACAGGTTGACATCAAACATATCAACCTGTCTTGAAAAGAACTTTGTGTGCCCCATACTTTCTCAAACATATTCTGCCAAGGACCGGCAAAGCATGTCTTTTTCCTCTGGGCGCCGCTTACATGACCGCTTACAATTAATATTGACCATTGCATTTTTATTATTATAATTTCTATTACCCTAACAAATTGAATTGTTTTGAAGATGGTGATTACACGGTCCATTTAATGTGTTGAATTCTCAATTGCCACAGTCTCTTTTGAAGTATATAACACAGATTGTGTGCATTATAGAAGGAAACAAAAGACAAATACATGTTCCAGAGAGTCCTACCTTTTAACAAAAAGTCGTACAATAATAGTTAATAGGTGAAACTGTTTGAAAGATGGAGTCAAACTCAAATTGCCAAATAGCAGTGGCATAGATATTATTTGCGTGTCTCCGGTTCTATGAATGAAAAGCCTATGCGATCAGTGGGACTTTTTCTTGAAATGACATGAACCAGTGTGGACCATGGACCCAAGTTTGAGTAAGATTTCTGTAAATCACTGTCTCACAGGGTAGTTGTCATGTAGGGTTCCCCTGATGTGCGCTAGTATCTCCTTATGGTAGGTCGGGTCACAAATCTTGGCTTGGGGTAGATGTATGCCTGGGTGTATGTTAGCCAACAAGAAGCAGAACGGCTTGGCGAGATGTGCATTGGACCACACATCTCAAACTGTTTCTAACTAAAACTAAGTTTTATTGCTTGGCCCGGTAATGGCTATGCTAACCTCTCACCATTAGCACTAGCTAGGTAATCGCTTCTTTAATTTTTAGAATTTTAGGTGGGGGGGGTATAATTTGGCTCTATAACCTTCTCACTTGTCGTTATACATAATCATGATACTCTTATTTTTCTGCTAATTGTTTGAATTGGTGGATTTTTGTATTTGTGGCCTCTCACATCGAACTTGTGTTTCTTTACCACAGCTCATGGACCCTACATTCAGATAATTGAGGAGCCCAAACAGGTGATTTTTAAGTTTGTCTTAAACTGTCAGATAGTGTAATATCTCGTTGTACTTATTCAGTTAAAATAATTGCAAAAGACTAAAGTTCTTCCCTCTTTTCATTGTGAAACTATGACATTTACATAATCAGTTGATTCTCACCAAACTACTTTCTAGATCAAAGTTTTTTAGATCAAACTTACTTAGTAAGTCACAAAAGAAGATTCCATTTGAACTATTCTGAAAAAAATATAGATTAGCGCAACATGCAATAAGGAAATCAGTCAACTGAAATGAAATAGTTGAGCCCTAATCTATGGATTTCACATTACTTACAAAAAGCTTTTTATGTTTGGGATCTTTTGTGTTGTGTTTGCATTTCTGTTCTGTTTGGTATGGAACGTGGCCATAGAAATGCTCTTGCCAGACCCATCCATTGCTCCTGTGTTCGCTTTATGGCGTTACAATATTACTGTGGGCTGGAAAGTCCAGGATTTAGGAAGTGACTGTCTTTTACCGTAAGTGCTGGCATTGATGTTAGGGGATTCTCCCTGGACTTCCTTCTTCACCTTTGTCTGCAGAGAGGATTCAGATTCCGCTATGAGTGTGAGGGTCCATCCCATGGTGGGCTCCCAGGGGCCTCCAGTGAGAGGAACCGGAGGACCTATCCAACTGTCAAAGTGAGCTACAGCACTACTGATCTGATCTGTTGAATACTGGTTATTATTTTATCCCTGTGTCTGCCTGCTTTTTATTCACGCGTCTTAGTTTAATGGAGTCGAGATGCAGCCTAAAGCTTTCCAGAGTTTGTGTTGACACTGCAGACAGTTGTGAACGTTGCCGTGAAGTTGTACTCATTCACCGCGTCCTAAACCAACCGTAGCCATTCGCGGTCTGACTCCTCCCTGTTTATGTCCAGGTATCTAACTACGTGGGGATTGCCAGGGTAGAGGTGCAGCTGGTGACCCACTCCGACCCGCCTCAGGTCCATGCTCACAGTCTGGTGGGGAGGCAGTGCTGCGCCGAGAGCGGGATGTGCAGTGTTGACATTGGCCCGAATGACCTTACAGCACAGTGAGTACTGATCAGGTGTTACCTGTTATATTGCCACGTGACTGTGCGTCAACAAGCTGTGAGCCTAGCCCTTGAAATTGATACAGTGTGTGAGTGGAGCGTCACGTAGCAGGCGTTTCGGAAATCAGGATGCTTCTGGTTTTTGCCACCATGCTTAAAACTTGTGCTACGCGCACAATAGGGGCAGCGTGACTACAATGTCAACATCGGTCTAACTTCTGTTTCTATTCCTCTGTTCTCTGAAGGTTCAGCAACCTGGGTATCCTTCATGTCACCAAGAGGGGGGTGGTGGAGGTGTTGACCAAGAGACTGAGAGACGAGAAGAAGAGGCAGAGAGGGACACACTACCATTTCACCGGTACATGCCTGAAGTTCAGCTTAACTCCTCTTTAACTGGGAAATCTCCCCTCTGACAGCCCAATCTGCACTTGAGATATATGCTGTCTAGTGCAAGTCAAGTTGGTCCATAGAAAAATTAAAACTGCAACAAACGACCTCTCTGTCTATTTCTTTCAGATGCAGAGGAACAAGCCATAGTGAGAGAAGCTAAAGAGCTTGGCAAGGTTATGGACCTGAACATAGTGAGGTTAAAGTTTACAGCCTACCTCCAGGACAGTAACGGAGGGTTCTCTAGGGCCCTGAAGCCGGTGGTCTCCAACCCAATCTATGACAGCAGTGAGTAGAAACTCCCTTTACTTAGTTGTTCTTTAACCCTGGTCATCGAAACCTTGATTTGATCAATCTGGTGCATTAGCGCTAAAAGCGTACATGTGTTGACTATGTCTGTTATAAGTATTAAACACGTGTTTCCACCCAGAATCACCCAATGCCTCCAACCTGAAGATCTCCCGTATGGATAAGACCTGTGGGTCTGTGCTGGGAGGAGATGAGATCTTCCTGCTCTGTGACAAAGTACAGAAAGGTGAGGGCAAGGGCCATAAGATTTGTTCAAACAATCTCAATTATTCTAGGAAAGAGTTGTATTTCCTTTTGCGACACGCTGTGGATCTAAACACTTTGCTGAGCTGTAGAAATGAAGTGACTTATTGAAAAGGCAAAGTGATAAGCAACGTTGTTTTTATTTGAAATAATCGGCCAACTTATAGTGAACCTAACACCATGGAGGAAGGACAGTGCTACTTACTGTAAGTGACAAATGGTAGGATGTGCTGTGTGCGGGAAGCAGCAGCAAGAGAAGTAAAAGTACAGCAGCAGACATTACATGTGGTTGAGATGTTTCAAAATATCGCATTGGTCTTGCAATATGAATATTGCACCAGACAACGGTCCGATTTCAATGTGGAGTAACATTTTTTGTGTACGGATATAGTGAAAGGGACAGTTTATCCCTTACTGGTTCTACATCATTTTCCTGAAAGAGTTTACTCAGTTTGATCAGGTTTTTTACTGTTTCCCAGATGATATTGAGATCCGCTTTTATGAGGAGGACGATGGAAGCTGGGAGGCTTATGGGGACTTTTCTCCGACCGATGTCCACAAGCAGGTACAGTCTTTACTCAGAGGTGTGTGTGTGTGTCATGGACAGGGGATTTTGCGTGAGTAATTGGTGAAAGTCATATATTTGTCGTTTCGTAGATATTGAGCATATCATTTAGCAGCAGGTGAAGTCCCCACCCTGCAGTATCTTACCCATGCCCCTTTGTGTCACTGTTTCGGCTCGTCCCTGCACAGTACGCCATCGTCTTTAAGACTCCGCCCTACCACAGCACCGAGATCGAGCGCCCGGTCACGGTCTTCCTCCAGCTGAAAAGGAAGAAAGGGGGAGACTGCAGCGACCCCAAGCAATTCACTTACGTTCCTCAAGTTCAGGGTGAGTAACCCACTGCTCGGGGTTACACAGGACCAGAGGTCACGCTGAATCGCATGAAGCCCTTTTTTATTGTTCTCTGTCTCCCTCTCTCTCTTTCTACATCTATCCTCTGTTTGTCTCCATCAGATAAAGAGGAGGTGCAGCGAAAGAAACAGAAGCCCCTGCCCTATAATGACCAATGGAGAGGGCCTTTGGGAGGAGCTGGAGGCCCAGGGAGGGGCAGCGGAGGATTCGGATCAGGTGGAGGGGGAGGAGGAGGTAAGGAACCTAAAGAATCCACTTCGAACTGTCTTTTCCGATCAGCACTTTCTCATATCACAACCTCCTCTGTGACTCCTCGCGTCGACTGACGTCACTCCTGTGTCTCATCTCTCCCATCCACAGGATTCCAGTTCAACCAGCAGATGAATGGGTCGGGGGGGTGGATGGGAAGCGGGTTCTCCGGTTTCGGAGGAGGTGTGGCCCAGATGTCGGGCACCCCTGCGACGGCCGAGGGCACCCAGGAAGCAGGAGCGCCGGTCGTACAAACGCCAGGACAGATGCCGAGACCAATGGCTTTGCCGCTACAGCAGCACCTCCTCCACATGGGTAACCTACCTTTAAGCAGTGGTTGGGGGGGTGGGGAACTAGATGGAGCTGGTCGGAGGGGACATGGTCGGAAGAGTTGCGTCATGCTAATAAGCCTCTGGTTGTTCCCAGCTGCCACTCTCCAGAGCAGGGCCACTCGGCTGAGCAGACAGACAGCTGGGGCCCTCCTACAGTACTGCACCACTGGGGATGTCCGGGTCCTTCTGGCAATGCAGAGACACCTATGCGGGGTCCAGGATGACAACGGGGACACGTGAGTTCAACAACTGCCGTCTCAGGACCTCTTTGTTCTGAAGGCTTCAACTGGATTGTGTTGTTCCGCTATCGAAACACGGCGCACAGCGGTCACTGTGCTCACATTTCCGGTCTCCCCACAGGCCTTTGCACCTGGCCATCATTCATCAGCAGTCAGCTGTGATTCAGCAGCTGGTTCATACACTCCAAAACATGCGCCAGGACAGAGTCCTTAATCAGCTCAACCACCTCAGCCAGGTACTGAGACTACCATTTGCAGCTGGGCTGGACCAGAGAACCAGAATTTAGGAAATGGACTGCAAGAAATTTGCTTAACGTCTGTGAAGCGTTGGCAGGCTTGTTTCTTTTACTGAAAACAAACATCTGTTTTGGTGCAGATGTCCTATATTTGCTAGAAAGCTAGGAAAAAGAGCTAGGCAAAAATGCTAGTGGCTGTTTATTAGACTGAACCAATAGTTGCTCTGTGTTGAAGTTCTATTCACAACAGGTTGTTCTCCATCTTTCTCTCTGAAGAGTCCACTCCATCTGGCGGTGATCACCGGTCAGGTTAAGGTGGTGGATGTTCTCCTGAGGGCCGGAGCAGATCCCACCCTGCTGGACCAGGACGGCCGGACCGCCTTGCACCTGGCGGCGCTGACTGGGGATGACACCACACTCCGGGTCCTACTGGGACACCTGGGAGAACGCTACTCCCACCTGGTCAACACGGCAGACTACCACGGTAAATTGAGACGTATAAAGGAATAAACAGTTAATTTCATGAGTATGAAAAGGACGACTCATTTGAATGACCTGAATATAAAGGATTTAGTGTAGGCCTAAGAGTCAGTGTGCTTAACTGTAGTAGCAATCCTAATGGTGGCCATTTCCTCTCAGGTCTCTATCCTCTCCACCTGGCTGTCCGTAAAGGAGGCGAGCGTTGTCTGCGTTTGCTGGTGGAGGGCGGGGCTAAGATCAACGCCCCTGAGCAGAAGAGCGGATGCTCTGCCCTCCACCTGGCCGTTAAGGAGAACCTCTTTAAAGTGGCCTGCACTCTCATCACAGAGGTACTGGTCTTGACACACGCCAGTTCTGGGCTTCATTTGAAATGAATTCCGAATCCGAAAACTATTTCAACTTTCAATAAAAATTACTTTTAGCTTTAAGTTTCTTAAAAAGAAATGAAAGATGAGAGCCTTTACAATCATTTATATAGAATTTCATAGACAACCCTGGCATACACACACAAGCTGTTATAAACTGTTATACATTTTTGGGTCTGTGTATGTGATCTGATCTGGGTTGTCTTGTCTCCTGTCCTCCAGCTGAAAGCAGATGTAAACATGGTTACATTTGGAGGGAACACTCCTCTGCACCTGGCAGCCAGTCAAGGCTCCCCTCCTCTCTGCTCTATGCTCATTGCTGCAGGTGAGATAACGTCAGATGCATACTAACCACCCTACTAACCAGTGGGACAACATTTCTAAGCGGGTGATATTTGCAAAACTGCCCCCCGTGTGACCTCCCATCTCTGGGAATGTGAAACAAAATGTTGAGCAACTACTGAGAATGTTTAAAAAACTATATTTTTTAGTCTAATACTTCCATTTTACTTAATGTTCAGCTCTTCAAGGATAGTTAGCAGATTATTAAAAGTCCTCAAGTTCAACCCCCCCCCCCAAAATGATTTGTTGACAATATGAGTGTGGTCGTTTGTCTTGACTGACAGTGTGAGGTGATTAGGGAAGAGTTCAACATGACCAGTACCACATCATGATTCAGATATTCTCATGTGTCAAAAAAGAGTGGTTAGAATGTCTGACTGAAATACGAGTTTGGGTTGTTTTAATGTTTGGTTGTGGCACAAAGGGGAAACCTCATCACCCTCCACACACGTCAAATACATGTTTTGTTACAGCCTGTTAGGGGTTGGCAGGTTTCAAGTGTACACGTTTTGTTAGTAGAGCATCACCATGTACCCTTCACTTTGGAAAAGTGTCTGCTTAATGAATATCAATGAATCCTATCCCTCTTTCCTCAGGAGCCGATAAGAATGTTGAGAACGATGAGCCGCTGTTCTTCAGCTCCTCTTCGTCGGATGAGGAGCAAGAGGAGGAGCCAATAAGACAGTTCAAAGGGCTGGAAATCAATGAGCCACCAAACACGTCAGCAGCAGAGAGGGCGCCAGTCAACCCTCGTAAGAGACCGGCAACCGGCCACACGCCCTTTGACCTGGCTAAATGTCAAAAGGTATGATGGATAAATCTCATCGACTCGACATGAATTCAGCAAACATTTCTGAGGTGTGGATGGAGGCTGCTCTGAGATTGTTGGCATAGAACTTACATAGCGCTCTGCCCCCCCTTCCCCGCAACAGGTGAGAAACCTTTTAGATTCCAGACAGAGTCCCAAGCCCAGCCAGCAGCCAAGTAAAAAGCCCAAACCGAGCAGGACGGAAGGTAAGGCAACCGTCACGTGACTAATTTGACATGAAATCGGCGGCGGTAGATCCGGTCGCTCAACCAGTGCTCCCGCTCTCCTCAGCAGAGGGCGAGCAGATGACCGCCGAGACACTCAGCAAGTTGTGCGAGGTACTCCGTCTGAGTCACGTGCCCTGGAGACAGCTGGCCGAGAGGCTCAACATGCTGTCGTTGGCCCATCTGTACCAGGAGAGTCCCTCACCCTGTCACAAGCTGCTGGAGAATTACCAGGTGAGTTGTGTGTGTGTGTGTGCGCGATGTGCATCTGTTCACGTACACATGCAAACTTGTAGACAGCCCAGGATGATTCCTCGGTCAGGCAATAACGGGAACAAAAAGGGCCGGAATCGATGGCATTTCCATTCAGTAGGGCCCTTGAAAAAGGCCCTTAACTGGCAACATGCTGTCCGTCCACAGGCGCTGAGCTATAGTTTGACCCTGTGCCCTTGAACGGGAGGGGTGGGGGTGGGGGTGGGGGGGTGAGATGAGATCAGAACATACAGGCGCTGAAGTGGAGTGGTAGTAGTATGTAGCGACATAAGACACATCACTGCCCTGCTTGTAGAGTGTACAACTGACAGCGTCCGAGTGTGTGTTGACGTTCTGTCTTTGTTTGTAGTTGGGTGGAGGTCCCGTGGAAGGACTGGTGGAGGCTCTGCAGTCGCTGGGTCTGACCGACGGGGTGAGACTTCTGAGACAGGCGGAGCGGAGAGAGGACAAACAGAGCACAGGTACCACCACACATTCTCTCTCACCTTTCTGTCATTCGCTGCTGAGGTCACATGGCTGATGATCCTTTCCCCGGACACAAAAAAACAGCAGAATTGATCCAAAACTCGCTTGTCTTTGTTCGTGCCTGCTATGAAATACAAAGTAAGTCAATCTACCCACTCTGCCAATCAGATCAGACCGTAGACAGCGGTTTCGGGAGTCAGCCAATAGAGGGGTTGGAGGAGCCGCCCCTGGCCAATCCGTGACTGCCAGGAAGGGTATGAATCGGCACGAGGGAGACTTCAATCCCACATTTCATCATCCCAACTCCATTCAGCACACTGACTGAACGCCAGAATCTGACATCAGACCAGTTCTTTACAATGAGTACAGAATTCATTTGGCTTCATTATTCAACCTTGACTAGCTGACAATTTCAAGTGGATCAAGCTCTGCCGTACGTCCAGACAGATGTTCATTTTCTCATGCAGCCAGTTAGTTTTACTCGGAGAGTTGACGGAAACATCATCTCAATATGTCTTGAACTTTCAAAGTGGCCTTCTATCCTCGTCCGTTATCTCTCACAGTGAAAGTGACAGAAAAACCATGGCTTCTTTATTTGCACCTTCCACAAACTACAAATAATGTGCAACCTCCAGTAGATCAATGCAATTATCAATCTGTTTATCACGCATATTTATTGGCTGACAATATTTTACTAATACTGTGTATTAAATTGTTTTTTCATTTATCAAAATATATTGTAAAGCCATATTGCGGATGGGGACAGTTTAAGTGTATTTGCTGTGTAATAGTTTTATTTTAACTGTATGTTATTGAAATAAATGAATTTCTCCTGCTACAGAGATCTTTTCAAAATGTATTTATTTTTCTCTTCTATGCATCCAAAAGATACAAACCACTTAGTATATTTGACTGGGAGCAAAACTTTAATGTGTTATTGACACCTAATCAAGGAAAATAATACATTACATGACTTAGCAATCAGATGCTGTGGTTCTATGGGGAATGATTGAGTCCAGTAAAAACCTGTACAGAAAGAGCAGAATACATGTTTTGACAATGACAAATACTTGACAAGACCAAGTTAACCAATAAGCAAAAAAATAAATAGATGTTTCACTTCCCAACACTAGGTCATCATTTCCAAAAGTGCAGAAGGGTGTTAAGTTATAACCTGTGTTCTATCACATTAGAAGCCCTACACAAAAGTGTCTTGAATATATTCTAGCCTTAGGTCTACTGCCTATGGTCTCTCCCCATACCGCCTCATATTTACACAGTGGGAAGGAGACACACCCAATAGACTGGGGAATTCTGCATGACTGCACATATCATGCCTCGCCCAGGCATGGTCCCCACAGACTTACATAGACCAACTGGGTATGAACACAGCCTTTCGCACAACACCTTTTATGTCACCTCGGTCACATTTACCGAAAGCAGTGAGCCTTCTCTCTAGGTCTGTGACATCACCAAGAAAACTAGTGCATCTTACAGTCAAGTCACTTTCACCTCCTGAGGCTATAGTTTCCTATTGTAACAGCACCCCCTGGTGACCATTCTATGGCATTACTGCACAGGTTTACAGACAACACTGCCAGCCTGAGTAGAAAATGGCTATGCTGCGCCATGACATTCTATTTTAAAATATACATGTTACATGATTTTAGACATTTATCTGTGTGTGGTAGGCACTGGCATTGCCTCCTTTATTTTCTTTCCTCAGTACAATTCATGATAATGAATTTAAATCAACATTCAACCAACGTTTGAATTAATTTGTTGTCAGGGATCGGATTAGTTCCTATAAAAACTTTCCTTTGCCATGTAGCTGAGATGTGCTGTACACTAAGCTTTATTTATGTTTCAGCAATGCAAATAAAATGACACGAGAATGAAAAGATTGTCTTCTCATAAACGTTCTTGACGTTTGTCTTCGATCTCCTGATAGGCAAGCAATCCTTTTACTCGTCAAAGCTCATTAAGTGGCTAGATAGCCAGCTATTGTGATCAATCTACTTCAACCACCCACTAGTAGGACAAATCGCTCAAAGATTAGCAGCGGTGTCATAGGAGATCTGTGTAAAAGGGCCCTTGAAATAATGACATTCAGCAGAGCTTCACAGTAACTCAAAAAGGCCCTGGGCCGGTGCAGTTTGTCACAATAAAAGTCCTTAGAATAACAAATGATAACAGACTATGAAACCCAAATTATGTGCATGCAGCATCATAAAGTCTGTCCAATAACCTGCTGTGTTGTTTCTAATTAATCCTCTCTGGTAAAGAATTCGGCATCCCTCCAGTTTCCTCCAAATGCATTGTGAGTAGGTTGAGGTCACGGCGCAGTGGTTCTTCGCTGTCCTCACATGTGCACGTGTTCCGTATAGTCTCCATGGGAACCGTCTGATGAGCTGATGCAGCTCTGTTTGTCTGTTCTGGGTGGTTGGCGCCACTACTCACTGTACACACGGGGATGTGATCTGTGCTATAAGGGGGGTTGGTTGAAAACCTACACATTTCAACAAAACTCATCTATTTGCTAATAATTCTATGTAAAATTATGTAATATTCAGATGTCTGTCTTGGCTCTCAACTAAATTTGGTCCAAAGCATGTTGAAATGAAAGAGAAGTGCCTATATCCTGTGATGTACGCACACACAGGAGTATATCATTTGTATAGCGGTATTGTAACAGGACAATGTGTCTCTACTGTCCTGTATAATTTGCACTGGAACATCCAGAACCTCGGGTTCCTCTGTATAGAAGCATGCAACATGTCTATCCCACTCGTCCTCCCCACCCTGTCAAACTTCCCCGTCACGGAGACCAGACAAACCAGTTGTCCCTCTGTATCCGCTGACACGGATAAATGAGTCCAGTCGTTTAAACCGCCCCGTCCACCTTGACATCCTCCAGGGTCCCTCTCACTGTTTCACAGCCTGCCTGTAGCTGTGTCTCTGGGGCTCGGAGCGCTTGGCCTTACTGCTGCCCCTGGTGCTGGCCTGGCTGCTGCTGGGTCCCTCTTTGGCGCAGCTGGCCTGGCTGCTGCTGCTGTTCTCCTCCCGCAGGGTGGGGCTGGAGTGGGCCCTCTGCAGACCGCTGTCGTCAAAGAGGCGTGACTCGAACAGGGACAGGTCCTCTTCCCCACTACGGATCTTAGCCCTTAACAGCATGGCATACGTCCCGTAGCGGGTTTTCTGGACGAGAGAGAGAACCCTCCATGTGAGGATTAAGAATTCTGAAAAGCTACTGTAGCACCAGTGTTTTAACCAGTGAGATCAGCTGACTGGTCAAAAAGATGTGTACAAAGAACTGATGTAGTTGGTCAAAATGTGGAAAACTAAATATAGGTAACACTTTTTTACTATCTAGTAACCCTAAACCTTTGTCTAAACCTGACCCTAGAAAGAAGATGCTTGTTAACAAATAACACTACTATCAAGAAATGTTCCACAAACAATCTATAAAACATCTAGAAATGGAATTTGGGACTCTCAAAATAAAGTGTAACCAATCTACATAAAATGGGGTTCCTGTGTAAACACTGGTAATCTATCCTGAATTCTGGCATACTATACTCTTCTAATTTGTCCAGCCTGGAATTGATCTGTGGTGGAACATTTGGTGGCCAATTTGGCAGCCATAAACATTCTGAATATCCAACTTAACCCTGCCAAACTGACACAAATCTGGTTATTCAGCTGTGACTAGCAACTACATTCATATGAAAAAGTAAGTACATCCCCTGGATTTTTTACATATTACCATTTTGTTTTTACATATTTGGACATGTGGATTTTAACAGGTGACAGATAAAGGTGACCTAATTTTTTACTAATGAAACAAAGATTTTACTTTACAATCACCTATTCATCAAAAATCCACTGAAGTGTATTTTCATAGAGTGGAAAAGTACAGAAGTATATTCCTAGCCTCAGAAGCTGATGTTACCCCCTTTGGCTGAAATGTACTTTAACCATTAGTTTTGGTATACATTAGAGACTATCTATCGGTCTCTTATTTCAACTATTAAGAAATCTTGCTGACTCTTCTTTAAAGTAGTTTAAACATTGTCATGTTTGAGGACTTTCTTTCATGTTCCCCACAGCATTTTGACAGGATTAAGATCTGGGCTTTGATTCAGCCATTCCCTAAGCCTCCATTTCTTCCATCTGAGCCATTCTGTTGTAGCTTAGCTTGAGTGTTTTGGATCGATCATTGTCATGTTGCAAGACCCATGTTCGGATGGACAGAACATACTTTTCGAAAAACATGGCATCTGTCATTGTGGTTTTTGTCTGTTTTTGCCAGGTGTTTTCTGGCAAACCAGTCAAGTCTTGATTTTAGGTTTTGAGAGCAATAGCTTCTTCCTTCCTGACCTCCCATGCAGGGAAACTTTCTGCAGTGTCTTTTTGACAGTTGACTCATACACTTTGAAACTGATTTGCACCTGTTTTGGTGCACCTGATTCTAATTTTAGCTTTTTTATGTGATGGCAAAGTAAGGGGTGTACTAATTATACATATTTTGTTTCTTTTCCTTGCACAAATTATTAAAGTGAAATAATTTTGTGTGATTTGTGAAATTGGAATACCTTTATCAATGAACGTGGTTGGAATTTAGCTCAAATATCCATATGTACAAATATGTAAAAAAAAAATTACAAAACAACACTGTCCAGTCAAACAATGACAACCTCTCACCTCAAACTCCAGGTACTCCTCCCGTTGCTTGTGCTCTTCTAGGTCCCGAACTTTGGCCTTTTTGTCTGGAATTACAGCATTGAGCTCGTTCAGCTCAGAGGAGATGGTACGGAAGCGTGTCTCATGGGATTTCACCTGCTCCTCCTGTCAGAGTCCAAGGCAAACGAGAACCGTTAATGTAGCGATAACACATTCTGCCTAATTCTGCTCAATGTGGATTTGAGAAATTGTACTCTGTACTGCTGAGATGAATGGAGGACTGTGTCTTTAAAGATCTGCCTCATTGACACGTTTCTGGGGTTGATCTTAGATACTGGGTAGCAATACTGGGAGGGAGGGAGGGAGGGAGGGAGGGAGACAAATAGAGGGGAGGGGTTGGAGAGGGATGAGAGAAAGAGGGGAGGGAGAAAGAGAAAGAGAGGGATGAGAGAGGGGTGAGAGGGGAGGGAGAAAAAGATAGATGAGGAAGGATGGGAGGGAGGGAAGGTTGAGAGAAAGAGGGGAGAAACAGAGGGATGAGAGAGAGTGAAGAGAGGGGAAGGAGAGAGAAAGAGGGGAGGGCGAGGGAAATAGATGGGAGAGAGGGGTTGTAGAAAGAGAAATAGAAAGAGAGCAGAGGGAGAAAGAGAGGGATGAGAGAAAGAAGGGAGGGAAAGGGAAATAGAGGAGCGAGAGCAGAGGGAGAAAGAGAGGGATGAGAGAAAGAAAGAAGGGAGGGAGAGAAAGGAGAGATATGGGAGGGTGAGAGCGGGAAGAGAGAGGGCTGAGAGAGGGGAGGGGGTCAGGGTAGAGGGATCTGTGTACCTGAGACAGCTTGGTGCTGGAGCCTGGAAGCAGAGGGCGGCTGAATTTCTTCTGAGAGCCGATGGCAGCGGGGAAAGGAGGCGCTGAGAACATGGCCGACACTGTGTTGATCCGGGTGATCCACGACTGCATCTGCTCTGCATTACTGAGACAGAGAGTTAAAATCAGTGGTCAAGCTGTGGCTGCTGACTGCCAGAACTAGACGTCACAGAACACAGTTACAGAACACAGGGAACAGCAGGTCATCAAAGGAGGAAGAGTGACACTTATCCTCAGTTCTACGTTTTTTTATTCACTTCTAAATTGAAATTGATCCCGACCCTAAAAGAAAGTGTGTATCTAGGACATCCCAGACGACGCTGTCCTCCTGGGACCAACACGCATCATGATCATCAATCTGTATCAGAGCCTGGAGCTCTAAGACAAGAGCAGTTCCCACTCAGCACTCAATAACTAGTGTGTTTATGGGACAGGCAGTACAGCACAAATTTGTAGAAGGCAGAGACAGTCATGTACTGAGGCAAATACAAACCAATACAAACTAGGTCAGATAACTACATTCTAAACAGTGGGAAATCACAAAAAAATGTGCACCGGGCAGAGATAGAAATCGAGTGGGTGAAGGTGGAGGAGTATTGAAGGAGGACAGCGAGACTCACGGTGCTTGGAAGAGGAACACTCTCCAGTCTGCGGTGCGCAGGTAAAAAACATTGGGCCTCTTGCTGTAGTCTGTTGCCTTCATGGCCAGAGAGTGATGGATGGACACAGCGTTTTTTAGATCCTCTTCAGACAGCTGCTTATCCGGACGGTACTCTCCCTACGGACCAGTCAGAGAGCAGAACGCTATCGCACACGTCCAATCGGAGAGTGGGAAATGCGGGTGGTGGGAGGGGTGTGGTTTGGCGTACCTTCTGCAGGTAGAGGACCAGTCCCTTTAGCATGACGTAAAAAGTCTTCCAGCCTCTTTTCCCCCGAGGAGCTGAAAACCAGGAATAGAAACAAGTTAAATATGCACTAACTACCTGCTGCTCTCAGATGGGATGTTTATTTGAACATGGTGATTCATCAAACGCAGCCACAGAGAACAGAATTCGCCCTCCTACATATTTCCCACTATACCTCTATGAGCGCACAGGCATTGCCATTGAGGCAATGTTTCTTTTGAAGAAGTGTATTTTCTCCACGAGATTAACAAATTGGCTTATACCTCCAGATTACCTAGTTGAAATTGACTCTCACCAGGTAATCAGAAAGGATCAGCGAACGAAGTTGCAAGTCCCACCCAGTTGACTACATAATTCATTGTGAATCGCTACTGGAGTCCTCTACCTTTCTCTATGAATATAACAGGTTGACAGATGAGGATCGAGGAAACCCACTTTTTTTGCCATCAGAGTCCGCGTGGACCTTCCGCACGAGAAAGCCATTCTTATAGATCAGGGCATCCGAGTTCTGAGCCACGCCCAGACCACTGCCGATCCGCTTCATTGTGTGGGAGGCCGAGTCAGTCCGCAAATCGGCCAACTCGGAGAAGGACTTGCGTAACTCCTCCTCATCGCTGCAGGAGAGAATAAAAAAAACAAGAAATGAATTCATCTTTGTCAACAACACCTGCTCATCTGCCCCGGTTCAGATCTGGTATCCCTGTACGAGATGAAGAAGGAGCAGTCGTCGTAGCTTGAAGGTAAGAGACCGGTAATATCTTAAGCCATTATCGAATGCACCCAGGCTACCACTCACGTCAAGGCCTCTCCAAGGTATTCACGGTCACTGGCTGTCTTTCACCCACAGTGAGAAGCCACATCCCTTGATGTCCCAGCAGAGCAGCTTGCTGGTCAATCACTGAGAAATGTTCACAAGAACAGCCAGGGACAGAACTCCAGAGGCTCTCAGAAGAGTGGCAGCCTGAATGCATTTGATAATGGATTTAGATATTATGAGCCTCCTACCTCCAAGCTATGAATATTGTTCATTCTGCTTTCAGTACAGGAATGCTGGATCTGAACTGGGTCTAAACAGAATGCTTGCAGAACTCTGCACCAACACACACCAAATAAAATTGGGTCCAGTCACTGATCATTCAAATACCTAAAATGAATGTATTCCATTAAAAACTGTCACTGATCATTCAAATACCTAAAATGAATTTATCCCATTAAAAACTGTAGGAAGAACGATCTGGATCAGTATGAGTGGCAAGTGACTCACTGTTAGATAACAGATCCTCTCTGACTGACCGTGGTGATTTTTGATGCCTTTTTTCTGTGAACTGAGAGATCGTACTGTTCCATTATGTGAGAGAGCATCTTACTGTACTGACATTTGGGTTGGATGGTGTCTCCCACCCCCTGAACACATCGACTGAAAGCAGATAAATATACCAGTGAAGCCTGTCAGCTGGCGCTGTACACATTCATTAAGGGACAAGCTTTAAATTGTTGTTAGTCAGGGGCGGAGTGGCGTGGCATTAAACGGGTCTAACCGCCCTGTCACATACACACGTACGTGTGGACACAAAACAAAAGAACATACACGCAGGCACACAGATCCTTCATCAGGAGACAGCTGACAACACTCTCAGGAGGCCTGGGGTCTGTCTCAACATGAAGAGCCTCTTACCACCCCGCTGACCATCCCTCCCAAAACCAGGCCACATAACACTTGTGTTAAGCCTAAACTCCAATCACAGACGTCATTAAAAAAATCAAGTCAAAGTCTCCTTATAATGATTTCGGACTGAATACCTATCAATCTGAATTGAATTTAAATTTAACATTGAACAAATGTATATTCACATCACAGCAATATTACAATACACATTTCGGTATGATACAATTATACATGCGGTTACTGCATTGAGTGGCACAGAATCCTGTGAATTTGGTTTAGCTTAAGCTACAGGGCCACCATGGGCATTAGCCTTGTGTTTAAGCTAATAGCATATGCACATTCTGAACACCATTGCACCTGCTGGATCTTGTAGCTACATCCTAACCATTGTTCAAATTCTGAACAGAGGAAAACCAAAACATCGGCACATACTGTACACTAAAGCTGTTGCTAAGTAACTGCTGACCTCCCTGAATGCGCAAGAGCAAGTGGTGGGGAGGGGAGTCACAGAGAAAGAATCAGGTGGGGGGAGAAATCAAACTAGAGGGAAAAGGAATATACAGACAGACAAAGAGAGAAGAAAGAAGAACAGGGAAGAGGGCACAGATAAGGAGAGACAAGAGAGAGGAGGACAGAGGAGAGGGGACAGAAGAGGAGAGAGAGGAGGCACATGGTGAGGGTTGGAATGTTGGGACAGGGAAAGATGAAAGCAGCCATGAAGGGTGAAAAGAGATGAGAGAACATACTGCATCCTCCCCTTGCACTTCTTCATAGGCTGACTGAACCTCCCAATGTGCGTGTGTGTGTCTGTCTGTCTGTTTGTGTGTGTGTGTGTTTGCGTGCACTTCAGATTCGGAGTGTGACGTCGACCTGTAATTACAGAGAGAGGCAAGGAGGGAACTGTATCCATGGCAACAAAGTCTGGAGAGCTTATGTCTTAAATTAGGGGCTCAGGGCATCACAAATTCTAGGTCCAGAATAGCTACCCCTGGCACACGAACAGTCTGGCAAATGCTATAGGGGCACAGTCAGTAGTTGATTCCGTAGTGGGAATTTGCTTTACACCGATCAAAAGGCTAATTCCAATAACAAACATCTCATCCGGCGAGAGCGTCTTTCATCAAACCCATTTTGTAACCGTAAAAGAAAATATATCTAACACAATTTGAGTTGTTGCACAAAATGAGCGCCATTTTTATTAGCAACATTTTACGTAGAGCCAACCAATGGAATTTTAAAAGTCTGCTTGGTTAAATGAATTTCGCTTCAACTCAGACCACATTTCAACAAATCCGATTTTTGGATACGAATAATGTCTTGCTTTACCGCCTCCATCAACGCTGTTCTTTGAAGTGATCTCGTTTTAATATGGTGAAAGTATTCATTTTCATTATTTCTTTCAAATTAGACATTAAAAATCAAATATTTAAATCACAGACTAAAAGTCTGTTCAAATTTTTGGGTCGTTTTTGCTGTGTTTTGTGCAAAACTGAGCAGATCAGCCATGCTACTTTAGTTGGCACTTAACAGTTCTATAGCAATTTGTTTCATTTATCCTCTAGAGATGAGAAAACATGTTGGGACATGTGCTCTTTCTGACAGCATGTAAAATGCACTGAATTACTGTAAGGACCCAGTTGTGGTGTGATAAGGCACGCTCACTCAATGAACCCAGACATATGGCCGTCCTTTCATGGGAACATAAACATCATTCGTATGCTGAATACACTTACATGGTCCACTGGAGTTTCTCGTTTCTGATGGAGTTGTACAAGGCCTAGTGAGAAGGACAAGAAAAAAAACAGATGTCACATATATGAACGTGGTTGTGTGTGTGTGTGTGTGTGTGTGCGTGTGCGCGTGTGCATGTGCGCGTGTGCGTGCGTGTGCGTGTGTGTGTGTGTGCGTGCGTGCTTGAATTCATGTGTAATGAACGTGTCCTTTGACCCTTCCGGTGTTTGTGTGTCATGTCAAACAACAGTCAATGAATAGATTTCTTGATCGCGCCGTGTCATATTGATCATAATGCCACATTGCAACCAATCCAACAATAGACTTTACCCTGCATTTTCCAAGCTGGGCCTTCTTTTTGCGGGCCTGCGGGTGGTTCTGTCCGTCCTGGGACCTACCCAGGAGGTCAGGGAACGACAGGGGTTTGAGGGAGCGAGAGCGGGGGGCGCGAGGGTAGCGGAAGGGGTCCATTACCCTGAAGTCCCGCCTCACACGTACCGAGCAGAGAGAGCGGGAGCGATTCCTCCCGTCTGAGTGGATGCTGTTGACACCAATCATTGTGGCGTAGCAATCAGAGCACAGGCCAACGGGTTAGAGATTGTGCAGGGTGGGATAAAGCCAGATCATCCCTGTTTTTCTTTGCTCAGAGCCTCACAGATTCTGTATACCGCCTCCTTCAAGCGTAATACGAAAATTCAGTTAAAGGTACAGATAAGAGAGAGAAATTGCCCTTAATTGAGTTGTCACTTTTTAGCCAGACATGCAGAAAGACGCTCAGTCAGTTCACTAGGTTTTTAAGGGAACCAGTGACGAGTTTAGCATTGGCCTCCAGCCCTCCAGGAGGAATCCGGTTCCTGCATAATGGATCCATAGGCATTCATTATGTATGTACAGAGAAACAGTGGTGTGCAACAGTCAATTCTTTAGCACCATTCCACTTCGGGTCTATGAAGTTGCGAGTCGTTCCGGAACGATCTCAGCCAACTGCCAAAACACTATGCCAGAGCTGAAGCATATACAGATTCCCAGTCCACTGTAACACTAGTGCTGCTCAAGACACAGATGAAACACCTGCACTCTTATTTTACACACACACACACACACACACTCTCTCTCTGAGATCATCAACAGCCGATTATTTGGGGCTGAAGGATGACCAAAAATATCATAACAGAAGGAGACAATGGGAGCAGTGAATGAGGGACTGACGCTGCACACATAAATCACAGCTCACACACACACACTCCCGACAACAAAATTCACAGCAGCACAGTGAAAGGCAACGGAGGAAGAGACTTCCACCCACACACAGGCAGTCAAGCTGTCAAAGAGAACCCTGAAACAGATGCTACGTCACGTCCAACAGGATCTAACAGCAAATATCCAAGGCTTGCCAATACAGATGTGTCCAAGGCAGCAGATTCCAGATGCGACGGAGAGGCAGGTGGAGATTCAGACCATCCTGTTGCTCTTTTCTTAATGACAGGTTGGTGGTGCGATGATGACGGACTGAACAAGTGTTCTCGGCCCCTTCCTTTCGCTCTCTTTGTAATCCCCGTATCAGGATCTGCTTCTCTTCACGCGTTTGTCTTTGAACCTACATGGTTTTCACACATGCACCGTTTACTTATTTCGCCTCCATATGTGTCAATCTCAAATGTTCCTTCCTCTATATGAGAGCAAACAGCTTCTGCGCTTCACATTCCTTTAATCTTCCCTAGTTATCATACTGTGACTTTCCTGTGTGCGTCAGATGAGAAATAAAATGGATAGAATCGCAGTTTCAAAAGAGGACTGAGAGCTCCCTTTCTCCATCCGTATGTTTTCTCCCTCCCTCCCTCTATCCTTTCTTCTCTCTCTCTCTCCCCCTCTCTCTCTCTCTCTCTCTCTCAATGCGCATTTCTCTCTGGCTGAGCAGCAAATCCTGGTCCATGTTTCTGTTCAGATCCCTCCCTCCTTGAATTGTCAATCATTTGCTTCCATATCAATGTTTTTAGAAAATGCAGATCTTTCCACTCTCCATTTCCATTTGACTTAATAGAAAGTCACTCTGTATAGATACCAGTGTGACACAGTCGTACCTTTAAAAACAGTTTGAGAAGGCCTTACAAATACTGCTACTATTTTGTGGGTGAGATGTAATTTACAAAAAAGGGGGGCGGGAATAAAAGGTATGAGGAATGTATAGAACATAATGTAAATCATTACATAGAAACTATAACACTACTAAACGAATAGATCCAAAGGGTCTTACACAACTGATTGATATCTAACATTTCCAGGTCACTCAGGAAAATAATCCCCCGCTGAACCTCACTCAATCTGGTAATGGCTAAAAATAATTCTCGTGTGCACTCACAAAATTAAAGTTTTAGATTAGTTCTTAAAGGGGAACAAATCCTTGTAGTAGTACACTGTAAAGTTGTCATTTGTACCCTTCATTAGGAGTGTGCACTTTAAGGTAGGTAGCTCACTAAGGTAGTTTGTATTTGCTGACTAAAGTATCAAAGTAGTGTGGTCAAAGACGTACTAACTTTGCACAATCAAGTTCCCCAAAAAGTAATGTTTTAGGTTTTGGAAAAATTGGGTTTTCATATATCTTTGCACTATTGTCAACATCATGAACAGGACCCACTAAACAGAGCAACACTGGCTGCAGCCGGCTAATGTTAGCCAATTGAGCCAAAAAATATTAGCCACCAGCCATTATCTATTAAACTGTGTTCACCCTGTCTAGTTGTTTTTGCCACCCCTGAATAATTATAATATATCTACTTAGGCCTTGTCTACAATATCATTGGAATTTAGTTACTTTGGACCAGCTAGCTTAGATAGATTTCCTGACGGCAACAGTACTTACTGGACTCTCAGGGAAAGGCAATAAGTAGCAAATGTCCCCAAAGGGCATGCAGCTCCAACAGGCTAACCCACCAAATTTATATTGGTTTCTTTAAAAATAATTTATTACACCCCAGGTGACAGAGCTTTTGTAGTAGGCTACGCTCAAGGCTGGACTGTTAAAGAACTCTTCCACCCTACCTCATCCCAGATAATTCTTTCATCTTATCCCCTAACCTAAAGTGCCTTCCCCACTTCCATGAACTTTTCTGAATTTTGGGATGAGGCAAAAATGACGTACTTCCTCTGTGTTTTTTGTCATGTTTTCCTTTAACACAACAACATTGTGAACTTGTGGAAATTGATTGAGGCTAGCCCACTCCCCTGTATATCTCTCCCTGACTCTGATAGCTTATTCAGCTCAAGTTTTTAAACGTTGGATGAGTCCATGCAGTAAATCTCTTTCTAATGTTCCTGATGGCAATGGTCTGCTGTTTTATTTGTATTCTGTGGTTTCTGTGGGGTGTTTTTCTAGGCTAACAAGCCGGATAGGCTAATTAGCAGTATAAATAAATAACTTTTAAGATTTCCAAGATAATAGCACACATTTTAAGTTTTTATAACTGGTTAAACACTTACCTAAAGGATTATTAGGAACACCATACTAATACTGTGTTTGACCCCCTTTCGCCTTCAGAACTGCCTTCATTCTACGTGGCATTGATTCAACAAGGTGCTGAAAGCATTCTTTAGAAATGTTGGCCCATATTGATAGGATAGCATCTTGCAGTTGATGGAGATTTGTGGGATGCACATCCAGGGCACGAAGCTCCCGTTCCACCACATTCCAAAGATGCTCTATTGGGTTGAGATCTGGTGATTGTGGGGCCATTTCAGTACAGTGAACTCATTGTCATGTTCAAGAAACCAATTTGAAATGATTCGAGCTTTGTGACATGGTGCATTATCCTGCTGGAAGTAGCCATCAGAGGATGGGTACATGGTGGTCAGAAAGGGATGGACATGGTCAGAAACAATGCTCAGGTAGGCCGTGGCATTTAAACGATGCCCAATTGGCACTAAGCGGCCTAAAGTGTGTCAAGAAAACATCCCCCACACCATTACACCACCACCACCAGCCTGTACAGTGTTAACAAGGCATGATGGATCCATGTTTTCATTCTGTTTACGCCAAATTCTGACTCTACCATCTGAATGTCTCAACAGAAATCCAGACTCATCAGACCAGGCAACATTCTTCCAGTCTTCAACTGTCCAATTTTGGTGAGCTTGTGCAAATTGTAGCCTCTTTTTTTTCTATTTGTAGTGGAGATGAGTGGTACCCGGTGGGGTCTTCTGCTGTTGTAGCCCATCCGCCTCAAGGTTGTGCGTGTTGTGGCTTCACAAATGCTTTGCTGCATACCTCGGTTGTAACAAGTGGTTATATCAGTCAAAGTTGCTCTTCTATCAGCTTGAATCAGTCGGCCCATTCTCCTCTGACCTCTAGCATCAACAAGGCATTTTCGCCCACAGGACTGCCGCACACTGGATGTTTTCCCTTTTCACACCATTCTTTGTAAACCCTAGAAATGGTTGTGCGTGAAAATCCCAGTAACTGAACAGATTGTGAAATACTTAGACCGGCCCGTCTGGCACCAACAATCATGCCACGCTCAAAATTGCTTAAATCACCTTTCTTTCCCATTCTGACATTCAGTTAGGAGTTCAGGAGATTGTCTTGACCAGGACCACACCCCTAAATGCATTGAAGCAACTGCCATGTGATTGGTTGATTAGATAATTGCATTAATGAGAAATTGAACAGGTGTTCCTAATAATCCTTTAGGTGAGTGTATGTTGTTATGTAGGCTTGTTCCCAGAGCTGAAAATGGATTCCAATTCTTAGCAGTACAAGACCTACCCTGTGTGCATTTGTATAGGCATAATCACAGAATTAGACAAGAACACATAGAAACATTTTGTTTTTATCTTTTATTTTTGAGTTAGAAACTGTAAATAAACTTTAGTTTGAAATGACCACTGAAATGGGCAAAACACATCTCAGTAACAAGTCCAATGAATCCAACTACCAACAGATTTGATTAATTTAGAAGAAAAAAATAAATGATTTATCTGCATTGCATAAGGCTAATCAATCAAAAAATGTGCATGCAAAAACACATAATTGAAACAAACCATTCAAATTAAAATCAACCTACGATTAAGTATGCTTGAAAATATGCCTGCTGATGACTGTATAAGTGTGTCGTGATTGTACATTTATATTTAAAATTTTTATAATTTTTTTAATAAAAATGTACAATTATACCATAGTTAATTAACCTCTGAAGGTACAATATATGTATTTTGATCTTTTTGTACCACTGAGAACAAAACTGCAACCTAACCATATACATTCTAATGTGGTGTGTTTACAGTACAGAATGGAAGGCCAAACCACATTCTCATAATCAACAGAAGTTTAGTAAGTTTAGTTTGACTAAGAACCAAAATAATCTGGTAACCTTAACAGATAATCATAATCATTCATCAAATGCCTCCCCCCCACTCCCTCTCTCTCTCTCCCTCTCCTTCTCTGGCTCTGGATCCCAGATGCCTTGTAAAATGAGTCCTTCCCTGAGTTCTGGAGCTTTACTCAAACCTGACCTCCTTTCGGCATCCGCTCCCTAAACGGTCACCTGGCTTTCACCTGTTCACCGGGAGGAGAGGAACAGCAGTTCCACCATCTAAACACACACCGCACGGAGAGACAGTGTGTGTGCCAGGGGAAGCAGCCTGTCAGAAAGCGAATCTTTCACAGCCTGTCTGGTCCAGTGGGATGGTAGAGGGTGACGTGCACACTGAAGTGCTCTTCCATCAAGCTCAAATGAAAGGGAGCAGCTGTCTTATCAGAGGAGGACAGAGGCTAAAACACAATGTCATATAGACAGGACTTCACTTCTTGTTTGTTCTTTTGCTCTGCCCCAGATTGACCCCCAACTAATTCACTTTTGTAGATCTTAGAGGATCAGATAGGATTGGATACCTGGAGGCTAAGGTGGAGCAATTCCCATATCACTTGTACCCATCCAATCTTTAACAATCTTTGTGAGTCCATTTAATTTAGGAGGCAGATTTTTTGCGGGACTGACCTTGCACATAGTCCCGGCCAATTTCTCCTGTTCAATCCAATAAATGTATCACATTAAAGCGGATATTCCAGGTCAGTTTCTCCGTACTGAGTCGGGACGTTGCCTATTTTTAGATGACACGGATTCACCCATTAACAGAGTGAGATCAATGAGCCTGGACACATAGTCATGTCAAAGCGCTCTGTGTCGACGTCACCTCTGAGAGTTGCTGAACAGGGTGATGCCTCGATTGCCTGAAGCCTGGCGGTGCACGTCCACTGCCTGGCGGTGCACGTCCCCACGTCCACTGCCTGGCGGTGCACGTCCCCACGCCCGCTGCCTCGCACGAATACAATGCATTTTCTATGAATAGCGTCAAGGTGTTGTTGACAGTGGCGCAAAGCATCTCGGGAAGGCAGCGCATGAAGCACATGAAGGAGTTGGGCCACAGTCAATATTATGCAAATGAATCATGTTAAATCATTGCGCATTATGACAATGTAGACATGTAGCCCACTCGTATGTGCATTGAAACCCTGTACTTTCTGTCCCGGGGGGTGGGGGGGGGCTAATGGTGAACATCCACTTTTCCGGTGTGAATTTGCCTGCAAACGTACCGCCTTGCGGCAGATGGTTGCTTATAGACAGCTCAAACGGCCACGCTGCCTTCCCAAGATGCTTTGCACAACTGTAAACCGCCACCGTCCACTGGTCCGGCGCACCTGCTGCCCCAGGCGGCTACAATTCATTTTCTATTAATCGCGATAAGGCGTTGTTGACGGTTGCCCAAAGCATCTCGGAAAGGTAGCGCGGCCGTTTGAGCTGTTCTGGAGCCATGGTCAATATTATGCAAATGAATCCGGCTAACGCTAGGCGTTTATCCAATGGAAGTAGAGTCGTTCATAAACAAGAGACAGTCTTCCTTGTTGGTCCATCCTTGTACTGCAATGGCACATGTGAAATAAGTTAGCTCTGTGTTGTTAAATGTGCTGTGTTTATTCAGCATTGAGTTGTATGTTTTACACATAGACTGTAAAAAAAAATGGACGACGCCCTTTCGCTCTTTTCCATTGGTGAAAACTGAAGCCGCCAGTGTCCCGATACGGCGCTGACATCTTGGACTTGCGTCTGCGCAGATAGCGATCTTGGGACCAGTTCTGCGCAGTAGTTATGCGCAGTAGCGAGCAGGAAGTAAAGCCGTAAAGCCGCGAAATCAACAGCCCACCCCTGTGCCCCGCCCTCACTCTCCCTCGCAGAATGCGCATACCGTAATCAATTGCAAGTCCAAATACAGTACAACCTTTGCTTGTTAAACCTAGACGATATGTTATAGCCTAACTTACATCATGTTTAACCTCAATTTAGAATAGGCCTAATACAAAAATAATTGGTAACTTCTAGCTAACAATCACCTGCTAGCTATTAACATGGCTGTTAACGAGGCTTGTTGTCTTTTAGCTAACGTTAGCTAGCCCATTACATTTATTTACTAATTAAATAGCTTATAAATGTAACTTACCGAAAAAAATTCAAAGATCGATTGGAAATGCCAGATCGGTTAGCACAATGTACTGCAGAACAACCCATTATGTCCATGTGAAATTATATCAATTATAGAAATTTAGAGATTAAATGTAAAGCTCCAATCTCCTCAGTCCTCCGAAGATCGCGAAAAAAGCCTGATGGCGCTTCAGTGGCTCCTCGGGTCAGATAGCTGTCAATCACAGCTGTGAATCACAACGTCACACCACCGTTTTTAGAGCATTAAATAACTAACTAAAAACCAACTTATTTTAAAAACAAACTCTTGAATTTACATTAGCGTGATACAAACTACAGTAAATGACAGAAACCAGCTTCGGAAAAAAGATATTTGAAGGGTAATTTAATTGTTTAGTTGGTCTCGTGTCCCATTGAATAACATGGGGAGGGCGGGGTTTATGACCTATTCTGGGACCACTCACCAGGGGGCGATCGAGACGTTTTGGCTTCACTTTTCAGGGCTTGTGCGGCACGCTTGGTTTTACATGGCAGCACCACAGAATTACGTTGTCTGCTAGCAGAGTGCTCATTATAACGTGTTTTTATTTTGCCCATTTTGGCTGGTTTGCTAGCTAGGCGTTGCAGGTTGTAAGAATTACATCAATGAGGCATATGAATTGAGTAGAGATATATACAATGTAAAAATGTATTAAAATATGTTTATTTTCCAATTTTAACCATTGTAATTTGACGTTCCTTCTTACAAATGTGCTATTCTCAAACCTTAGTACACAGCTTACCTGCTGTTATGACGCTAGTTCGCCCAAAGACACACCCACAAGTATGCTACAGGCAAAGTACTCTGGGCGATGCTAGCGTTGGTTCTGTGAAATTTAACGAATAGTGTGAATGCACCGTAAAGGTACATTCACACTATTAGCGATGGCTCAATTCATTTCAATGAAGGGAAGCGTGGCGAGCGAGTGGCTTGTGGGGCGATGCGTGGGATCCGTGAGAGGCGAAGAAAAAGTTTTCCAACTTCATGCAAATCACCCGCGCCTATCGCTGGGGACTGACCAATCACAGGAATTTGTGTAGATGGTTTCCGTATGATTAAAATAACTTGAACAGAATTAAACAAACCTGCTTTTGCGGTCCTTTTTAAAAAGATGGATGAAGAAAATTTAAACACCAATCTCTGCCACCATCCTCCAAGCATTATTGTGCTTGTCCCCCTCTATAATTTGCTTTTCCTCCAGTTGGTAGCAGAACTTTTCACATGGAGCAAAAATATTTCACATGTACGGTTGCAGTATAAAGATAGACCTACAAGGAAGACCCTGTCTTGTTTATGAACGACTCTAGCTCCTTTGGATAAATGCCTCCCGTTAGCCAGATTCATTTGCATAATATTGACCTTGGCCCAACTTCTTGATGTGCCGGAACAGCTCAAATGGCCGAGCTGCCTTTCCGAGATGCTTTGCGCAACCGTCAACGATGCCTTGCCGCTGTTCTTAGAAAATGAATTGTATCCGCCTGAGGAAGCGGGGAACAGTGGACATGCACCGTAATGGATTGTATAGATATGTGGCGAGGCAACGGAGTGCTACGCCCTTGATTCCCGAAGAGAAATGCGGGAGATTGTGCACCATACTGTCTGCATTAGCATATCCTGCATAAGCTCCACCCAGGAGACACATCAGCGTACAACTCAAACTCTACGCACCAAAAAATATGGAGAAGATTATGGAGGGAGGAAAAGAGAGAACGGCAGGTCGAAGCAAGAGAAGGGAGACAGAGAGGGATTTGTAACGCCTGTATGATAACACTGTGACAAAACACTCAGCCGAGGTTGACGTGTGACAGCCAAATTCCCGTTAACTGCACCGCAGGAGCCCTTCATCACTACCTACTGTGGTGTAGCGACCTCTTCTCTGCACTAAGACGAAGACACACCCCTGCTGACTTGGACAATCTCTCTAACTGACGCTTTAATTACCAAACGACGGCCACAATCACATCCAATTAGTGCCCTGCATTCTGATAGCTTTCATTTGAAGCTAAGCTGAGTCGGTCCCATTCAGGGGGCGAATGGGAGAAGTATTACAGGGTCAATAGGGGAAACCCCCCCCTGTCAAATACCAAAACCCAAGAGCAATGAAGGGGTCAATGCCCTGCGTACTGTTTTGTCATTTGAAAGGGGACATTAAATGGGTCTCCCGACTCTCTGTGGTCACTAAAGATCCCATTACTGTTAACGTAGTAGTGTTAACCCCAATGTCTTGGCAACATTTCCAGTCTGGCTCTCATTCCAACATGGCTACTTAATCATTCCCTGCTTTCGATTGGCTCGTTCATCCCCCAATAGAAATAGTGACGGATGATGAGAAATCATTGACGGATGAAGAGACGACGAGCGAGACAGTGACGTGGAAGTGACAAAGGAACGGTGGTTCTATCCTATCTCACAGAGCCATCTGATATGAATAGTTAACAGGAGGAACACATCTTAGCCATCTCTGTGGGCTGCGGGCAGCTGGGCTGAGCTGCCACAGGAGTAGCTGGAACAGAGGTGAGTTCACGTAGCACAGACCGAGAGACCTGGAAATATTTTACGGGGGGAGTAACACAGTAAATGAAATGGAGGACAAATGAAAAGCAGAAGAAAAGCAGGCAGATGGAAAATGTTCTGCCATGGGGTGAAATTATACAAAAGAGTGTGCAAAACAAGGGAGTAGGAGGTAATGCTGTTTAGAGGAGCGAGGCTGAGAGTGAGAGGGCGGGAGAGAAAGTAGAAGGCCAAGAGGAGGGAGAGTGGGAGGTAGAACATGCAGTTTCCCTCTCGGACTCTTTGATCTACACAATATGGTTCTGCTAATACCACAGCTCAGATGTGGTCAACAAATCGCACAGAGACAGGGCTCCTTTTCCAACAAAACAGGAAAACACCATGCCCCAAAAAGTACACATATTTGGTTGTAGATCAAATACTGTACCTCGAACACACCTGATTCCACTTGTCAACAATCATCATGCCCTTAATGAGGGGAATCAGAGGAGTTTGTCTGGAGCCACAACAGAAAAGTGTGCTGTTGGAGGTACTAGAGGACTGGATTTGGGGAAACACCCTCCTAGATCAGGGTTTACCCAACCTCTCCTCAGGCCCCCACAAACATTCCCATTTTTGCTTTAACCCTAAACTGGCACATGATTTAGTTACTGAAAGGTCTGATTATCAGTTGACTAAATGATTCAGGTGTACCAGTTAAGGGTGTAAACCAAAATGTAAAACATCTCCTGAAGTCAGATGAGAGGGTTGGAAAACCTATAATAGATTAGGCTTGTAAAAGGCAACTTCTGTCTGAGTGCGAGAAAGGTTCTGTTTCTTTGACACCCTTAAGGAAATGCCACTCTCTGTATAATCTGAGTTTGCCAGTCAGTGGTGCCAGTCAGTGGTGTCAGTTACTCAACCAACAATCATTCTGGAAACTTATGTTTTTACTCCTCACAGATTGGAACCAAAATATGGAAATCCAGATATCATGTGGTCAAATCGAGTTCCTATGGCTAAATCGAGGGGACCACTGAGTGTATGTATGTGATTGTGTGTGTTTGAAATGATTTAACACGTCAATAAATATTTCTACAGACTATTTCAGCTGATTCAACAAACCTTGAGCAGTTCTTTTGGAAAATCCTTTCCATCGTTTAGCCCTTCCAGGTTGCTGATGAACTGCGAGACGGACATTTTCTTGCCGATATTCTGAGGGAAGAAAGAGGTGCCTTCAGTCATGCTGTCCCTTTAAGGACCTCCTGATGAAACTCGCTGGCTGTTGAAATGTTACAAGCTATTTTTTACATTGCTTGAAGCTCAAACCAGAGGCCATAATTGTTCCTGCTCAGCCCAATGGTCTTAATTTTCCGAATTCATGTGTTACTTTGACCAAGAAAACCTTCAGCTTGTTCCCCACATTCCATACATTCCTCCACAGTTCCCTAGCTTTCGCCCAGATACTCACATGGCCATGCAGGTCAGTGTTGAGCAGCATGAGGGCACAGGTCAGAGTGTGGACGCTGTCTGGAGAGAGAGGGAGAAAGAAACAGAAAAAAAGAGAGACAGAGAAAAAGTGAGAGAGAAACAGAGGGAGAGTGCCCCACAGTGGCACATATCGGTAATGCTGAATGTCAGGCTTAAACTGTAACCACCTGACCAAATGTGTGCTGAAATACATACACACACACACACACACATACACACAACTGCACACATACTGTTCACCCCATCTTGCAGTACCTTCAGAAGGTATTGCGTTGGGGTTGCATCTGAGATATCTCCTAGAGAAGTGGGCCAGTACTCGTTCTCTCTCCTGTGTCTCTCCCATGAGGGCAAACTCCCTCAGAAAGGCTCTGCGGATAGTCAAGACAACATTGAGTATCCATCCTTCACTGAATAACTTGATTAGGTCTATGTGGTGGTCAGACCGACCCTGACCTCCAGTCCGAGGTCTCACCGTAGAGCCTGGTCAATCGTAAGGCCTGAGAAGTTGAAGAAACTGAGATATTCCTCTGCCACCATCCGACTGAACTCATTACTGCAACAAAGACAACACACAGACACGTTTTCAGTATTTGCTCACACACCCCATACATCTAATGTGTTACGCAAAACCCCAATGACAACAATGGTTCAGCTCTACAACAGCCACGCGTAGAGCTCCAGTAAACTCACTTCTTGCTGAGGTGCCTGGCCACGTCAGACTTCCTGAAGCCGTCCAAGTTGAAGAGGCGTTTGGCAAGGCGTTTGGCGGCCTGTAGGTCGGCCTTGTTGCCGTTGGCCAGAGCCTCGGTGCTGCTCAGGGCCAACCGTTCGCCCACGTCCTGCTGAGAAAACGGGTCTGGAGGTCGGTGGCCTGGTTTCTCCCTGCCAGACAACAGAGGACAGATGACTCACATGAGGCGGTTACCCAGGTACCTTGGTACCACCGTTACATTAGAGAGCTTTAGTTCTGTCTTCAGTTCAGATGACATTTCACCAAATGCTTTACTAGTATTATGATTATTATTTACCCGTCAGTGCCAAACTCTCTTGGACAGTAAATCAGATACTTGGCACTGATAAGTGCCACGTTGATATCGTAACAATAGCTGGTGCAAAGGTTCCTGCCATAGGAAGGGGCACAGTCTTTCATACATGGTAGGGTATAGCTAGTTTTTACAGAACCGCGGCTCCTGTAGTGTGGCTGTATTATAAAAGTCTTTCAACTTACATTGATTTGATTTGAACATGGAGTACACAGAAACTGACTTTGTATTGCAGCCATCGTCTCCAAGGGGAAATAACCGTAGATTTGCTCAACTGCTCAGCATTGACTAAACTCGTAACACACAGCTGAATGTGATTTTGTTTAGTTCTTATACATAGCAGCTGAGTAACAACATGTCTATTTAGGATCCATACATCCCACCCCACGTAGGACTAACTCTATTTCTGAGCAGGATCAAACAACACCAGGGTTTTGAGCACCAGCTAGAGCAAGTGGATGGCTGATGAGCTGAAGCAGTAATCTGTTTTGTACAACCCAAATCCTCCCTCAGAGAGTGATGACATGGCCAGTGCCACCACTTTCCTGTGCCTGTGTAGAAATTACGGTGGAATGTCTTGCTTAAGGACACATAAGCCAGTTTTATCATCTTTTATCGTCTGCCCGACCGTGTCAGCAAATTGGCTATTAGGATTTGTTGAAGATAGACTAGAACTTTGCAGTATACTGCGATGCACGAGCTGCACCAGCGACAAACATATTGCTTTTGTTTTCGATTGACATGGCGCAGTTCAAATTGTGAAGTGGTTTGCTATTCAAATGTCTATTTGTTTTTTAAAGTAACAAACCAGCCATGGAGTGATTCAAGTCATTGTTTTCATTATAGGTACTGTATACTGTAGCTATTAGCTAGCCATCCACAACATAGTGTAGCATTTAGAGACACAGACTGTCAGGTTGGTGACCGGGGTTCGATCCCCGATACAGACCAAACAAATTAACGTGTTGAATGTAGTGTAGCGATTCTGTTATACCTGTTGTTGGTTTGGATGTTAACTAATGTAGGGAACCATGGAGTTTCAACTAACTGGCATGACAATGCAAGTAAACAGACACCACATCTCTACACATGTATCACGTGCACCCACACCCACTATTTAAATAGTGTAGTGGTTAAAGACAGTCACATAGTAAACCACAGATCGAATCCAGCTTTGGCAACAACAATCATCCCTTCTAATGGCAGGCTGGCTGAACTAGCCTTGCCTGGTTCCTTGTTTACAAATATCTATTGCATTTCTGAAATGTAAAGGTCCAGGAGAACTTCAGGAATTAAGTTCATGCGCAGTGCTTAACTAATAAGCTCTTTCCTTGTGGATAATAGGTTTTGCAATGTAATGGATGGGTACATTTCAAGTTTTTCAAAAAAACTATATAAAAGAGATTTGTTTTGAAGTTTAAACATTTCCATTTGCCTCTACAAACTACACCCACGATAGCCAGAAAATTCTTTAATTAAAGATGCCTCAGCAGAATAATCTGCGATTTCTTCCCACAACCACATCCATCTATTCATAGCAGACATGGCCATGTATTTACAGTGGAGTGAATCCCCAAGGAAACACATTAAAACAACGGCCTACCAAATTAACAGCATGGTCCCTTTGATTAGTGGTCCACCTTGCTTTCAGAAAAGAGATGTCTTCTTCAAACACATGACTCCTTTCGAACTTCCACAGCAGAGGTAGCGAGCGATCCCGGGATACAGAACACCCCTTCTTCTGGTTGTGTTTGGTATGTTCCACCGGTCTTTTGAGTCAACCCCTCTGACCGGATGGTCCACCACGAAGGAGGCGGGTGGGGAGGTAAGTAGGAGGGGGCTGAGTTTGTTTATTCTTAAAACAAAGGGTTTATGATCCGCTCCTCCAGAGGAAAGGCAAAGAGAAAGAATAGCCAGCTTATTTTGCCATGTGTGGCCAGGGAGACAGTGATCTTTAAAGCGATGCAAGCAGGAGTGGCTGGAGGAGGATTCATTCAACAGCCACCATGGGGAGGTGGAGCTCAGCAAAAAGAAACCAGGCCACAGCCTTGATCCTTTAAAGTGATGCCAAGTTGTCCTTATTTTTACAGTCCATTGTAAAGTTGATCACCTTATTTGGAAATTTCAATAAATTGGTTCTATGTTTAGCCGACATTTCATGTCCACAATACAGCCATTTCATAAACTGGTGGTGCTGCATCGTGGGAACAGTCAACACAGACGCTGACAAAGTGGTCCAGCTTGAATTTGTTATGTTGGCAGGAGCTCTGACAGACCTATAAACAGTAACTGCTGAGAACACTCTCTAAATGATGGGCACAAAGCTTCAATCAGAAGACAAATTAAGCTTGAACAATGAGCCTCATATTTCTCTGTTGTCGTTGATAGTTGACTGAAGCTCTTGAAAGTCTATCAAACAGAGACGCAAAATGACTGTGTTGGTTCCCTGTATAGCTTCCAGGCGGAAGAGTGAAAACCGATATTTCTTCCTTTGTTTGCTTGACCTTTTTCTCAGGGCATCACATTCCACAGTCACTAAAGATGACACGTAGCACTGTGTATTCACTCCACTGTACTACAGCTGCAAAAAGAAAGATCCTTGGAAAAATACTGTTCATCTGTGTCTCAAGTGCATACCCATTTTACCCCAACAGACACTGAGATCTGTTTTTCCAAAAGTTAGATGATTTGTCAAATAGATTTCACTGTTAGGAAAGATATTAGAGCTTTTAAACCAGTTCCTGTCACTTTAGTGATGTTAACTCCTTTGGCCATTGATGACGTGTCCTGGATGTACAGCCGGTTCAGAGACCGAATGCCCTTGAAAACCAGATGATTTACACCAAGGGATTTCACTTAAGGCATTTCGAAATAAACCCAAACTATACACCCTAGTAAACAATTTAATGTAACATTAAACACAGATGATGAATCTAGGCCTAGGTGACTGATTCAGTCCTGTCAGACCTGTCTTGGGTCAGGAAACTGCAAGTTAGCAAATGACTGAACGAAGACCAAACCATGGCCCTTGAAGAATGCAACGTACTAGTGCTCAGGTTGTAAGTTATTATTAGTAAATAAATAAGTTCCGCCTCCAAGCGTGAGCGTGCTGGCTGATCTGATAAAACTCTACGTAAGCCTCTGTCGTAGTAGACTAGAGCAAACAGGTATTTATCACACTCTATTAATAGCACCACGAGGTGGTAAGTTGTTTCCCAGGAAACATATTTTTACCATTTCAACCTGGAAATCAATTTCCTTTACAGCACTGTCTCTTGCTACACACCACTTTAAACTGTCCAAATAGGAAATCACCTCAGACTTAAATCTGCGTAACATCGGAACATTCACAACATTTGAAAACGAAAACGTCAACATTTGAAAACGTCTGAGTCCATTATGCTGTCTGGGTCCACACCCATCTGACAGACGGACAGAAAGCAGGACAAAAGATGGAAGCAGCTAGGCTACAGCGGGAACTCACCGGTAGATGGCTGGATAGGGGGCATACAGGTACCTGTCTTCCAAAGCACCGCCCCCCCAGCAGAGCAAATAACGTGCCATGCTGTCCCCTGAGCCCCGCCACTTTCACGCCCAACCACAGCACTCTGTGGAGAAGTAGCCCCGATAGTCGACAGTCTGTCCTGCCGACGGCATCGATCCTCAGACCACTGCCCGGATACACGTCCCACACTGCGGTCAGACTAGCAGATCCCTATGGTTCATTTCACAACACGCTATCTTCCATTTCCACTCCTCTGGTCTGGAATCTCTCTGCCTTCTTGAGTGCTCTAATCTTCCGCCGTTCCTGTTACTGTCCTCCCCTGTCCTGACTGACACTCTCTCTTCAACCCTCTCTATTCGAGTCTCTCTCACCCCCACATTCTCTCACTTGCTCGGTTTTCAGGCTCCCTGTAGTTGTTGTTACAAACATTATCCAAGCCTGTGGAATCAGTATGTGGTAATAACTTGGCAGGATATTAGGTGAACTCAAAAGTTACACTTGGTCAGCCTCAGTCTTCCATTCTCTCACTGCGTGTCTCCTTTTATATCCCTGTATGTCTATGTCTGTCTGCCTCTCTCTGAGGATCGCTCATCAGCTGGGCTATTTTCCGCTGCCGGAGACGGTATGCATTTCCTCCCTCCATTGCTGCAATCCCCCCCTCTCTTCCTCTCTTTGTCTCCCCTCACCTTCCCTCTCTCCCATTGATTCTTCTCTTTCTATGTTTGTACTACTTTTGGTTTCTCAGAAAACACACATGAGATTTAAAGCAACAATCCCAGAACAGATAATGTTTCAGTAAAGCCAAACAAACAGAAATGGAAGATAAGCGTAGTAGCCTATCGCAATTACATCATACAGACTCTCTATAACGGATCAAACTCCTTTAAAAATAAACATATTTATATCTGTGAAAGGGGAAGCATTCTTATGGTTTTACTCATTCATATTTTGAAGTTACTGTTGACATGGCTTCTGGCACGAAACCTAAAAAGTCTAGCCAGTAAGACTCCCTCTAGACTCTTAGACCAACAAGGACAATGGGTCTCTTGTCTCGTGGATCGAAAGCATTTGATCTCAACTTTTTCAAAGTCCACTGTTAGCACTAAACCGATCCTTCAATAAACACTGGCTATGATCAAACTGCCCTTTTGTCGTTCCATCAAAATACTTTCGGAATCATGGAAGTATATGGTTTGACATGAAAAGCATGGCCACGCCTCCGTTGATAATGTTGATACTGCGCCTTAATAATACGAAACAGTGGTCGACCTCACGCTCAACTGGCTCTTTTAAACTTTTTCTATTTTAAACCCTGAAATCGCAAGGCCCAGGAAGTTAAGCTGCGGTTACCAAGGTTACCAAGATCTGATTGCCTGCCTGACTGGAAAAGGCGGGGCAACCAAGAAGCCAGGTGGCACTGCAGAGGGGCTGGCCATAGATTTGGCTAGAGCGCACCACTTGGAGGAAATGTGCTTGAGCATGGACATTGTCGTTAAGGGCTTTCAATGGGTTAAGGAAATGGCTTCAAGTCTTCATGAGGGATCAGCCGTTAAATGACTACCTATGAAGAGACTGGCTCAAAGGTGCTTCATAAGCTGTCAGAGGTGCCATAATACGACTACTGCACTGTAGCAACGTCTTTAGTGAAACTCATGACGATAAACCAAACACAGGTCATGGACATGCTTACTCACTGATTTCCAAGGTAACTTCAAACACATCCAACCAAAAGTTTCACTGATGTTCCCAGCAAGAAGACATCAACTACAACATACTCACTTAACCCTACCATGTTATACAGTATTGTATTAACTTCTGGGTAAACATTCAGAAACTGTGGCTCTCCGGTGTCATCTAGTGGTACAACTTAATCTGTGCGGTTGATTTCCCAAGGCATAGTTTAGCATAGAGATTATTAATTAATTCCTTTGGTCTGGTCAAACGGTTGATGATCATCAGTGGTAAAACCACAAGGCCCAGGAAGTTAACAACGCAATCAGAGCAGTGAAAAGTTATGTGAAATCATACCCATGGTACACAGTGTATAAAATCCTATAAAGCTAAACAGCTTGTTGCTGTTTTGGTAGTTACATTTTATACTGATTCTGGACTAGAAACAAACACTGAAAACTTTACACCCACTGGATTGAACTACTTTGCAAGGCTAAATACACACTCCTTTGATGACACATTTATAAAATAGCCGCCTAAAATTCATCATGTATATCTCATAACATTGGTATCTGTTACTTTTGAAAGTCTTTATACATTTTATATTGAGGAAAATGTAAATGAAGGTCTTGAACACAATACTGCTTGGATCAAAGAAACAGGGGTATATGTGTAGCATATTATGGAGTGATTTTAGAGACAAACATTCTTTAATTTTGAATTTGTAATCCACAAACTGGATACATTAATTGTATGAACTGAACATATTTTCAAAACATTAAATGCAAGTTCAATTTATGAATACAATTATTACATTTGTGGATTACTAATTGTAAAAAAGAAAAAAAAGAATTCTGTTCACACTAGAATCGTTCAATAGACTCTGGTTGCCTCTAAATTCAGTTGTAATAAACACAGCAGTTTTGGTTTGTATACTACAAATGCAGCTATAATTATTTAAAGGTTTAAGACAAAAATTATTAAGACCTCATTCCTGATATGAAAGGCTCCCAAGACACATTAGAACAACCACTAAGCAATATGGAAAAACACATACTGTAGACAGAGATCAATGTTCTTCCACTACTACTAATATCACCACTAACTCTTATACCACCACTACTACTAGTATCACCACAACTACTAGTATCACCACTTCTACTAGTATCTCCACTACTACTAGTATCTCCACTACTTACAGTATCCCCACAACTGGTAGTATCACCACCACTACTAATACCACCACTACTAATAGTATCACCACTTCTACTTATACCATCACTACTATTGATAGCTGAACTACTTATACCTACAAAGACAACAAACTCACCTGAGAGGCATGTCTAAGTTAGACTTCATTCGCAGGTGGTCAATCTCCAACTGTCCTGGGGTAGATTTCTCCTCAGGGGTGCTTCCGAGTGCCTGCCTTGTCGGGGCCAGGGGGTTGTTAGGGGGGTTGGGCTCAGATATGCTAGGGGGATCTGGATTGGTCAAGGGGGCAAAACTCAGTTCGATTATGTTACGCGCACTCTCACAGATCTGGCTCTGGATCTCAGGGGTGAGAGTGGGCAGGTCAAAGGTGAAGATGGGTGGGCTGCTAGAGGTCAAGAGGTCAACACTGTCCAGGCTGCTGTAGGAGGTGCCCTTGGCCCGGTGAGACTCCACAATACTCTCAAAGTGGCGGCTGAACGAGTCCAGGCCATCTGCAGAGGTCCTGCGAGGGCTGTTCAATGAGATGGGCGACTTGAGAGCTGACTGGGCATCAGATATGTGGTCCAGGGGACTATTGCAGGAAGAAACCATGTCCTTAACAGGAGATACGCCCTGAAAATCTCTGGTATACAAGTAAAACAGATACACTGAACAAAATTATAATTGCAACCCAAACGTTTTTGCCCCCATTTATCATGAGCTGAACTCAAAGATCTAAGACTTTCTCTATGTACACAAAAGGCCTATTTCACTCAAATATTGTTCACAAATCTGTCTAAATCTGTGTTAGTGAGCACTTGCCGATATAATCCATCCACCTCACAGGTGTGGCATATCAAGATGCTGATTAGACAGCATGATTATTGCATAGGTGAGCCTTAGGCTGGCCACAATAAAAGGCCACTCTAAAATGTGCAGTGTCACTGTATTGGGGAGGTCTGGGGGGGTCCGAAAACCAGTCAGTATCTGGTGGGACCACCATTTGCCTCACGCAGTGCAACACATCTCCTTTGCATAGAGTTGATCAGGTTATTGTTGTGGCCTGTGGAATGTTGGTCCACTCTTCTTCAATGGCTGTGCGAAAGTGCAGTATATTGGCAGGACCTGGAACACACTGTCATATACGTCGATCCAGAGCATCCCAAACAGGCTCAATGGGTGACATGTCAGGTGAGTATGCTGGCCATGCAAGAACTGGGATGTTTTTAACTGCCAGGAATTGTGTACAGATCTTTGCAACATGGTACCATGCATTATCATGCTGCAACATGAGGCTGCAACATGAGGTGATGGTCGTGCATGAATGGCACAACAATGGGCCTAGGATCTCGTCACGGTATCTCTGTGCATTCAAAATGCCATCAATAAAATGCATCTGTGTTTGTAGTCCATAACACACGCCTGCCCATACCATAACCCTACCGCCACCATGGGCCACTCGATCCACAACGTTGACATCAGCAAACCGCTCACCCACACAACGCCATACACGCTGTCTGCCATCTGGCCTGTACAGTGAAAACCGGGATTCATCCGTGAAGAGAACACCTCTCCAAAGTGCCAGACGCCATCGAATGTGAGCATTTGCCCACTCATGTCGGTTACGACGACGAACTGCAGTCAGGTCGAGACCCCGATGAGGACAACGAGCATGCAGATGAGCTTCCCTGAGACGTTTCTGACAGTTTGTGCAGAAATCCTTTGGTTATGCAAACCGATTTTTGCAGCAGCTGTCTGGGTGGCTGGTCTCACATGATCCTGGAGGTGAAGATGCTGGATTTGGAGGTCCTGGGCTGGCGTGGTTACACGTGGTTGGTGGTTGTGAGGCCGGTTGGATGTACTGCCAAATTCTCTGAAACGCCTTTGGAGACGGCTTATGGTAGAGAAATTAACATTCAATTCACGGGCAACAGCTCTGGTGGACCATTCTGAAGTCAGCTTCCCAATTGGAAACTCCCTCAAAACTTGGGACATCTGTGGCATTGTGCTGTGTGATGGGACTATACATTTTAGAGTGGCCTTTTATTGTGGCCAGCCTAAGGCACACCTGTGCAATAATCATGCTGTATAATCAGCATCTTGATATGCCACACCTGTGAGGTGGATGGATTATCTCGGCAAAGGAGAAGTGCTCACTAACACAGATTTAGACAGATATGCGAACAATATTTGAGAGAAATAGGCCTTTTGTGTACATAGAGAAAGTCTTAGATCTTTGAGTTCAGCTCATGATAAATGGGGGCAAAAACAAAAGTGTTGTGTTTATAATTTTGTTCAGTGTATGTACACAATTAAAATGCAATAAGGTGCAAAATATGTAGTAGTTCTGTCTTGGCATTGTACTTACCTGTTGTTGGTCTGTATTGTGCTATGTTAAATGTTTCAAATTGACCTCAATAATAAGTAGGTGTTGCATTTGAAAATGCCTGACATGGAATCAATAAAATCTTCTAGCGAGTATGCATGTCAGCAACGGTCCTTGCCGCTTTATGTGCTAAACATGTCTCTCTTGATAATGGCCGTGTGTGTGTGTGTGTGCTTTCAGTTACAAATGACGGTGTGTTTGAAGTGCGGTGACTGTCTCACCCTTTCAGTAGCGTGCTGTAAACTTGACTGTCTTCCTGAGTGGCATGCTGCCTCTTCTTATCCCCTTGCATCCTCACACTGGCCCAGCTCACCACCTCCTCCTCCTCCTCCTCCAGCTCCTCCTCTTCTCCATCGGTGCAGACTACAGTACCGGCGCTTGAACCAGAGATGCCCAGGACACTGCGGTTACTACCAAAGGCTGAGTCCACCTCCGCCTCGTCTTGCTCGCTTTCCCTATTTGTACGACCCTCAGCCGACATCACCTCGTCCAGGTCTGTTTCTCGGTAGCATTTCAGCGGCACGGCATCTAAGTCCGTCTCGGAGTACTTGATGGTTCTACGGATAATGCCCGTCTTGGGCGAGAAGCCAACGGCTTCGACTGGGGCCGGGGTCACTAGCTCCACCTCCACCTGCTGGACGTCATGATAGGACAGACTCTGACTCTCCTCATTGTCCCTCCCCCTCCGGTGACTGGCGGTTAGCTGCAGGGGCAGGGAGGAGGGCAGGGGGGTTGACCCACTAGTTGTGCCACTAGGGGGGGCTGAAGAAGATTCTGGGATTTAAGAGACAATTTAAGTGAGTATGAACATTGATTAACAAAATATATGTTTTATCTACTCAAATGAACTATTCTGAAACCCATGACGTCCTGTTCTGAAGTCCTGTAGAAAATGTATAGATTGTAATCCATTATGAGGGTTCAGTGTATTGAGAGGACTGGCAACAGTAAGAACTTGTAATGTTTTAGTAGCACTTTCCTGTTGTAAACCATTTAAATGTATTACATGCTCTGTTCTTGCTATGTTTCTGTTATTACTTATGCTAAATTAAGATGATGTTAACCATTTTAGGGCCATTACAAATTGTGGTTAAAGTGTATGGTTGCTGTCACGTTGGCACATGTTAAAATATTTAACATATGTAAGCTCTATATACTAACAAACAAATATTAGTATTAGTGATATGACTTTGTAACTACATAGTGATTGTTATAGAATCGGTTATTATAGCGTTTTAACAAATTCCACTATGTAAGTTGTACTGTGCGATTACACATAACCTGAACTTTATAATCTCATACCAAAATGGGACGTTAATGGTGTCAATACTATCAAATCCATATGTAATACTACGGTTGATAAAAAGGCAAAGACCTGATAACAATTAATAGAACGAGTGAGAGAAATGCAGAGAACAGATCCAGAACATTGTATAAACTATAAACAATTATAAACACATATGATCATATTATCTGATATCTGACATTCAATCTTTAAATTATACCAATACAAAACATTAAACAATCACGTGTTGTCTAGAGTCAGTTATCTCAGACTATCAATAAAGTTTAGAAACCTTTCAGGCAAACAAAGAAAGTGTTTGTGTATCAAGAGAAAGAACAGAGTCAGTGGAAGGGTAAAAAAGACTGATGCACAGCCATGATAGCTTTAAAGCCAAAGCTAGTCAGAGCTAATTGGATTACGGGAGTATTGTGTAGCCAGCAGCTTGTTTATGAGAAGAGTCGGCTGAACGAAGATGTCTGAACTAGAGGAAGAAAGCAATGCTTAGAACTCTCTCAACTGGACCACGCACCTTTAGAATCATGGCTGTCTTCTGTAGGCTGTCCAAACAGGAACTCCCATTTAGCACGGGCAATCTTCTGTGAGTGCAAGGACGGGCCAAGCACTAAGGAACCACTGTCCAACTACAAGGTGACAGACAGTGAGAGTGACATGTATTTGATAAATAAGGTGTCTCGTACAATTATAAACAAGTTAACCTAATGAATACACCAGGCTTTTTCAACTCTGTTTCGGAAGGGCCAAAACATTTCAGAGTTTTGGGCTAGCTAGTTAACTGCACTCATCTGGTGTCCTAGTTCTGAATCAGTCCCCGATTAATAAATGATGAAAACCATAGCCCTGACATGCACCAGAAATTACACTTTGTCTCACATGGGGACCAACGAAATGTCCTCACAAAATAAAACTGTCCTTGTTTTTCTACATTTTCAGTCCCCACCGGCATAGTAAAACATGAACAAACACAAATGCACCTGCATCCCAGAAGCAGTGTCTCCAGTGTCATTGCTCTTCTGGCTGGACTGGCTGGATGTCTCAGGAGAGAGACAGTCCCTCGCTGGCTGACAGATCTCCCCCAGGCTACCTGTCACTCCACTGGAGCTTTGAGAAGACCCCAGCGTCCCGCAATGGTCCTGGTTCTCCCCTCTTGGCTCCCTGTTTACCCCATGTCTATCTCCATGTCCAGCTCCATCCCTACTCTGAAGCTGCTCCTTGGTCATCACACTCTCTCCGTCCCCATCAGCAGTTAGAGCCTCACTGTCAGACTCCTCCCTGTTTTTGGCAGACCCATTCTCCCTCCACTGTTGCATTCTGGAGGTCCAGCTCTCTGTTGGCTCCATGTCAAGGCCTAACAATAATCGCCTGTTGCACTGTGGGCTGTCTCTCTGGCCTACTCTTTCAAAGTGGGTGTCATACGGTCTCCTACACAGGCCGGGGGACCCACGGTCTCCCTTGTACTGTGGAGGCTGGTGCCGGTGCAGGATAGGGCTGTCCTTCAGTAGCTCGGCTCCCTGCATCTGAGGGTCTAAAATAGGACTGTGGAATGCAACCACTTGGTGTACCATAGCTGTAATAGCAGGGGAGGACATTCCCAGGCCATGGCCTGGTCTGGACTCTCTCGAGTGGGATCCATCTTTAGGTGTCCACCTTTGTTCTTGGGGTTGTGTGTGGGTGTTAGCCGCGGGGTGGGGCTGCGCTGGAAAACCTTGGCCCTGCAGACTGGCAAAGGGTTGGGACTCCCTGGAGAAGTAACCATGACAGGGGCTGTCTGATCTGGCTGCGTCAACCTGCGATAGGGTAGGAGAGGGTGTCCTCCTATCTACGAAGATGGTGGACAGCTTGGTAGCTTTGTCCGCCAGATTATGGGCAATGTCTGGGCTGGTGGCAGGGGAGATACTTGTCCTGCCACTAGTCTTGTTCCTTCCATCAACCAGCCAGTTGCCATTTGACTGACCTGACTGGTCAGAATTGAACTTGTTGGATAAGCAGGGGCTAACGGGCAGGCTATCGCAAGAAGTGTGGGTGCTGGTGTGGCCGCTAGTCCTCTGGTTGCAAGAAACCGAGAAGCTATTCATCATGCTTGCTGGTATTTCATGCTGGATCGCAGTTGGCCTCCCTGCAGGTAAAGGCCGGCGGAATTTGGAAGACAACTGGGGGCTCTCGTCCGCAAACTTCAAAGACAACCTGGGGCTCTCATCCGCAAACTTGGTGGACAACCTGGGGCTCTCATCTCCAAACTTGGTGGACAAGCTGGGGCTCTTGTCCTCAAACTTGGCGGACAACCTGGGGCTCTCGTCCTCAAATTTTGCGGACAACCTGGGGCTCTCGTCTGCAAACTTGGTCGACAACCTGGGGCTCTCGTCCTCAAACTTGGGGGACAACCTGGGGCTCTTGTTCTCAAACTTGGTGGACAACCTGGGGCTCTCGTCCTCAAACTTGGTGGACAACCTGAGGCTCTCATCCTCAAACTTAGTGGACAACCTGGGGTTCTCGTCTGCCAGCCTTGACCTGTGATTCTGGACACCATGGTGCTGGCGAACACTGGATGTGGACGTGGTGTAGTTGTAGTAGGACTGCCTGGCTTGAACAGCGAGGTGGTCAGAAGCTGGGCTTCTGGGCAAGCCATTCAAACCATGGTTCCTGTCTGAGTTGATGAGGTGTGCATTGACTGGCAGTGTTTTGGCTCCCCGAGGCAGGACTGGTGACCCACCCCAGGACTTGCAGCGGGACTGCTGCTGGTAGACACGGGGCAGGCTCGGGCTCTTGTCTGGGCTGTAGTCTGCTAGTCGGTGCCTCAGTTCCGGAGAGCCAAATTCCTCCAAGGCTCTGTAGGTGGCCTCTCTGGCTACAGTGTCCAGAGTGGCTTTGCGGAGACAGGGGGAGCCTCTGGGAGACCTGCCTGAGGTGGGACAGGACTGTTTGGAGCTGGAGCTGGAGCTATCTGAGGGCTGCCAACTGTCCGACCACAAAGGGTCACTGAGTCTCTTCCTGTGGTGGGGAGGCAGATTACTCTCCTCCATGCCTCTACTGGGTTTCTCAGCTATACTTTGGCGTAGAGGGCTTTCCACAGACCTAATGCTGGCTTTCTCAATGTACCTAAAACTGACCACAGAACACTTGCCCTCATCCCCCACACCAGAGCCATCGCAGGACCTGCACCCACTGGTTGGAGTGGAAGAGCTCGTTGTCCTCCCAGAGGAAGCAGGGGATTGGGGTACCTTCATGTGGCAATGCTCAATGTCTGATGAGTGGCCACGCACCAGAGTGCCATGCTGTGGCCCGTTGGTTGATGGCTGGAGAGTGGAGAGCAGCTCACCACTCCTGTCATAAGGCAGACTCTGCCTGTGAAGAGTGAGTGGTCCTGAGTGGTCTGGCAGGTCTAGTTGGAAACTGACAGAATGTCTGGAGGGGGATTTTGAGGGGGTGAGGCTGGGACTGTGAACCCCACCTTGATGCCGCAACCTTGGGGACATGGAGGCTGGGCTGGGTGTGGAAGTGCAGGTACAGGTGGAAGTGGTGGAGTGGTTGGAGGTGTGCAGAGACTGAGGCAAGATGTCAGGCTCTTGGAGTACAAGTGGGTGCATGGCCTCCACACAGCCTTCCTGGCCCTTCCCCTCCTCCTCTGGGACAGACCTCACCTCCACATACAGGTGCAGGATCTTACCTGACTGAGACATGGTCCCAATGGGTTCAGCACAAGCCTAGGTCTGGTTCTTGTAGCTTTTTTCTTTGGTGGGACTACCGCTCTTATCTTCAACCTCCTTTCGAAATCAAAGTGAGAAAACATGGGTCCATTTTATGAGGGTCAGTAAGTAAGGATGTTTGCAGGACTCTTTGCCATACTGCTCTGGTCATCTTCTTTTAAATCTATCAACATGAAAAAAGAGAAATGTACATAATAAAACTGTTATTCAAAAGAGATAAAACAAACTGACACAGAAGGATATTATAATGTATATTATAATGGACTGTTTCAGTATTAATGATTCATCATTAAAAAAAAAAAATTATTTACTTTGTGTTGTGGAGGAGGCAAATGTGAATTATGCTAAACAAAGCCTTCTGATCCACTTCTGTCTGCATGAGGAGATGTTGTCATGCCATTATCTACCTGCCAATGACATGCTAGCCATGACAACACAATTTAGGTGCTTTCTCCTGCCCCCCTGGTGGGTGACTGTAGGTGGCACAGATTTCAATATCAGCTTTATTTTGGGTGAGTCATTTTAGATGAGGTTCAGGGTTGTGAATGTATGCATCTATAATTTTAAACCTAGAAATACCAGCCAACAGACATAATTACATAGTATCACAAGTGACTGCAGTAAACAGTGGGTTGTAATACAGTACAAGCTATATCTATGATAGACTCGCCTTATGATTGCTACACAGCAAACAGTAGCTGTTCTAATCAAAGCTAATTTCACAGGTGAGGGATCCTGGAACTGAATGTTCAGAATGGACCAGAACAAGAGACAGCAGCAACAAAAAATGTATCTGGGTACACCTAAACATAAATTGGGTTACACTTGGAAAACCATAGGAATTTGGAGCTGCTCATGTTTACCAATTTCCTTGTGTCAAATCAATGCATCCACTTGTAATCTCAGGACTTGGCTGCTCACATGACATGATGGTTCCCTAGGTGATCCTGCCCTGTGTTCGCCGTTTTTTGTATTTTTCTGTTTAGGGCTGCATGATATATCGTTTCAGCATCGACATTGCGATGTACACATCCACAATTGTCACATCGCAGAACGTGCGATTTAGTTAAGGTAAACAGATATCAGTCTGTTTACCTTAACCTTTTCAAATGGGAAAACTAGGTAATTCACTCTGATTTATAGGTTATTGGATACACAGTTTATTATTATTTTAAACATGGTTCGTTGCTGCACTTAGTTGACAGGCTCTGCTTGCACGTGACGAAATGATGAGCGAGGAACAGGCAAAAAAGACCGAAATTTAGAATTTGGATGCAAAAAGAAATGCATAGTCAATTACATATAAATATTTTGGCTACAGACGGGATGATGTTGACCAAAAACAGATACTTTGTCAGAGTGCCTACAAATTGTTGCCACAACACCACCAATTTGTTCAATCATTTGTTCGATCATTTCTCAAGTTGCTATCCCAGAGCTGTACTAGAAATGCAAGTCTAGTTGAAAAGTTGAAAGAGAGCTGTCACAAGTGGAATATTATACAGCAACAACGGACTTGTGGTCCAGCCGGACAACGGAGCCCTACATATATCTGACCGTACACTTTATTAATGAGGACTTCCACCTGAACATTTGCTGTTTGCAAACTGCATTTTCCCAGAGGATCATACAAGTGAGAACATCGCAACAGGGATGAGAGAAGCTTTAGCTGATTGGGGACTAGATGAGAGTCGTCTAGCCTGTGTAACGGACAATGCCAAGAACCAAGTGGACCAGATTGCAGTGCTTTAGCCATAGACTGCATCTTGCAGTTGGTAAGTTATGCCCTACTGCGCATTCTATTTTACTACTGTTGCTATTGCTATACCATTACTGTTACATATTATTACCTAGCAACCTGTTCTGAAATATAAAAATGTTCATGAGTTTCATACATTTTAATTGTGGAGGATGGGGCAGGGGAAGAATGAAGGATACATACGGTCAGGTTGATAGCCAAAGCTCTTTCTGAAGACATACTGTATTTTTTCATATCGCAATATATATCGCAGAAAAACAATATATTTACACCAGATGAGTGCAATGTCAGTTATTTCCAATATCGTGCAACCCTAGTGCTGGTGTTGCCTTCCTTGTTTTGCTCCGGTATGATGACTTCTGAGAGCCTTTTACTGTTGCAAGCCAAAACATTCCACAATCCATGTTTTTCATTATCAATACAATCTGTAGTGTCTGTCAAGTTTTCACACACCTCATGACCTCAGTGTATAATAGCAAGTATAATATAACATCAGCCTGAGCACATCCTTAAATCTATATATTCAATAGTTGCTATAACAATGTCTTTCACTGTATCAGAGGTCACGTGCCCACATTTAGAGGAGCTTGTTCGGTTTGTTTATCTACCATGTCTGAATGTTAGCCATGGCTGGACAGTCATTAGTCATTGCCCTACAAATCAGGAGCAGAAAGAAAGCTCCTACTATTGTGAGTGCTCTAATATTAGCTAGCAATGGACAACTTTTTGACAGTGTGGTCCTGAAAAAACACATGTAGAGACAGTCAGAGACACCAGTAATTATTGTATCTGATTTCAGAACTTCATACTTCTCCATGCTGCCTCAATAAACCAATGAACCAAATTGTTTCAAACCCTAAAACACAAACACAGAGAGAGAAAGTGACAGGGAAATAGAGATACAAGGAACTGGAGAGACACAGAGAAGGAGACACTGGACACGGGGTGATAAACATCTGAGATCCTAGGGAAAAAGCTGTGTTGTCTCATGACACTCCTGGGTCAGTGCCAGAAATGGTAGAGGGCAGTCTGTCTCACACATCCAAGCCACAGCAGCACCTCAGCTGCAGACACCCATCTCCATGCAGAGGAGGGAGGAAGGGAAGGAGGAAAGAGGGGATCCATCAGCTAGTCTACCTTGGCCCATAGAGTTCAACAGCCTTTGTGGAGAGAAGGGACTGCATCTTGTTTAGTAATTCAACACAGACAACTCTGCTCTTTTACCCTGGAGACAATGAAAAGTTAGGATCCCAGCAAACAGTAACGCATACAGAAGGAGTAGAACACTGACACACACTCAGACGAAAAAAGTCCACCTGCATGGGGTGAAATCTGGTGATAATTTGCATAATGGAATCAGGAGGATTTAGATCAGAAATCCCCACATTCTTTACTAAAACTGAGTAGATTATCAAACATGAACACAGGCAATGTAGTGGATGTATTCATAATTCCATGTAATGCATTTTTTATGCTTTAGGAAATGCAAACATATAGAACATAAAAAACATAAAGAACATCTCAGAAAAACTGCAGGAGACCCCACTGAATCTGGAGACGGGTAAGAATACACATACAGATTGTCTTGAAATGTGAAAGGCAACTTCATTTTCCCCGTGGGCCGATTTTTGCAGATGATCAGAGGTTCCGGAACTTATAGTAATCATAATAATTGTTGAGTATAATTTATAAAGAGCAATCATGTACAATTGTCCTCGAAAGTTTGCAGAATTGGTAATATATGTATAATTTGTAAAGAAAACATGAGTGAGCAGGCAAAACACGTCACATTCAACTGTAGGTCATAACAGAATGGCACAATGGCAACAAAGAAAAAAATGAACTGTTGAACTCTGTTCAAAAGTGCATACATTTAGTTCTTAATACTGCGTATTGCCCTCTTTAGCATCAATGACAGCATGCAGTGTTTTATAATAGTTTATGAGGCCCTGAATTCTTGCAGGTGGAATAGCTGCCCGATCGTATTGGCAGAATGCCTCCAAGTCATTCAAAGTCTTTGGCCTTTGTGCTTAGGGTAATTGTCGTGCTGGAAATTCCAAGAGTGTCCCATGCGCAGCTTTCGTGCAGAAGAATGCAAATTGTCTGCCAGTATTTTCTGATAACATGCTGCATTCATATTGCCAACAATTTTCATGCATTTAGAGCTCACACCCCCCCAAAACATCAGTGAGCCACCACCATGCTTCACAGTGGGGATGGTATTCTGTTAACTATAGGCCTTGTTGACCCCTCTCCAAACATAGCGCATATGGTTGTGACCATAAAGCTCTATTTTAGTCTCATCACTCCAAATTACAGTGTGCCAGAAGCTGTGATGTGTGTCAAGGTGTTGTTGGGCTTATTGTAACCAGGCTTTATTGTGGCACTGGCGCAGTAAAGGCTTCTTTCTGGCAACTCGACCATTCAGTTCATTTTTGTTCAGGTATCGTTGTATTTTGCCCCATGAAACAACCACACCGTATTTTTACAGAGCAGCCTGTATTTCTCCTGAGGTTACCTGTGGGTTTTTCTTTGTATCCCGAACAATTCTTCTGGCAGTTTTGGCTGAAATCTTTCTCGGTCTACCTGACCTTGACATGGTATCAAGAGATCCCTGAATTTTCCACTTCTTAGTAAGTGATTGAACAGTACTGACCGGCATTTGCAAGGCTTTGGATATCTTTTTATATCCTTTTCCATTTTATAAAGTTCCATTAACTTGTTACGCAGGTCTTTTGACAGTTCTTTTCTGCTCCCCATGGCTCAGTATCTAGCCTGCTCAGTGCATCCACATGAGAGCTAACAAACTCATTGACTATTTATACACAGACACTCATTGCATTTTTTAAAAGCCACAGGTGTGGGAAATTCACCTTTAATTGCCTTTTTCACCTGTGTGTGTCTGTAACAAGGCCAAACATTCAAGGGTATGTAAACTTTTGATCAGGGCTATGATCAGTCATATTTTCAAAATCAATGCCATAATTTCACAATTTCTGCCAGGGTATGCAAACTTATGAACTGTAATACCTTCATTATTTTGACAAAAAATCACATAATGTCTCTTATTTATTTCTGTGAATACTTGGGAACAGATGTCCCATGATAAGATCTCTTAGGTGAATTTGACAATCAAGTAAAGACCTTTAAAGGGCAGTTTTGCCACCCTCCAAATTTGTCAGAATAGGAACACTTCACTACCAAGACAAATCTGTAAATCTATATGATATTACAGTTTCATTGTTCCAATATCAAATTGTCAATGAACACAGGTTGGAATTCAATCAAACCTGCCATAGCAATGTTCACACAGTGTCTCCATTCACAATATCCCTCGGTAAATTATATACCTGCCTTTCCTGTTAGACATGCAAAGCTTTAAGCAATAATAACTACAGCACATAGAAAAGTGTGTCCAGACTAACTTTATATATGAACCGATCATTGTTTGATCCAGCATGGATGACAGTGTGTTGGCTGGACAGAGGTGATCGGAGGTGTCTTTGATAAATGCTTGACCTCAGTAATTGCAAAACTTTGGAATTGATTGAAGCTTCGTGACTCTCTTGCTAATCATATTCAAATCTCAAACACCATTTATACTCATCTGTAGTGCTACTGATGTTCCTGAGACTCCTTGTGCAGTGTTACTGTTAAGTACCTCCAAATGATGTTGCTGTTAAAGACCTCAACTCATAGAGTAGGTCATCTCAAGCGTCTTGACACATTAGTCAGTCAAGGTCAATAATGTTTTGCAGACGGAACGCATGAAGAGGGGATGAAGAGTCGAGTCACAGGACAAGATGCGATTAAACACTATCTGTGAATGCCAAGGTAACCCACAACAAAGTGAAAAGGACACCTATTTGTGTAACAGAACCCCTTGGTAACGTTCCAGAGATTAATCTAAATGATTTATGGGTAGCCAAGACGTTTTGTTGTCCTAATGCATGTCAAGATAAATAGTCTATACAGGAGTTATTTCTTTATTGAATTACACAACAAGGTTAACTCCCTACTCGAGACTAGCCATGTGCTTCAGTATTTCAATACAAAGTCGTCTGGCGATGGTTAAGAGTGAACAACGAAGGAAAAGCAACTCTAGTACACTGTATGAAGGGTTTATTATTTGGGTAATATGAACAGAATAGATTTACGAGCATTATTCCATCCAGAAAATTATATAATGAAACAATGTATGAAAATATTGAAATGTCATATCAATCATCACATGTATAAATCTTCCCAAGTTACCAGAAATATGGATTTAGAGAGATAAATAAAGCTTGCCCTCAAAAATAATGGTACACCTTAAAAACGCATCAATAATTGCAGTCAGTTACTAAAACAGCTGACATCTCAAATTATTTCCAAAACCAGCAAACCAATAAACATTCACATTAACATAATGCTAGCGCTATATTGCTACATGCCAAAGTGGATATAAAGGCACATGGAATAATAAACAACCTCATGATAATAACTTGAGGAAAAGCCTGTGCCCCCCAACAACCCCTTTGCTCTCTCCTATATTACACACCCTTATTAGCAGGGCAGTTAAGGCTTTGTACTCTGACTAATAGGATTCCCCCACCCACCCAACCTTCATTCCTCCATATCTGATCAACCTAAAGCCACCAGCACTTTTCAACCAGGTCTCTCTGTGACCGCATTCTGCCTTACCTCGGAGTGGCCCCCCTCACAGAACCAACAGCCTCGGCCATAGCCTGTCCGACGCTGCCATCCTCCTTCCTCCTCCCTGTCTTTCTCCTCTGTTTCTCCTCTTCACCACCTCTAGACTTACAGTGGTCTGTCCTCTCTGCCAGCTCATCCAAACTGGATTTACGCCTCTCACACTACTAAGCAGGTTCTCTTCCCTTCCTCCACCTCCCCCTCCAGTCCAATAGAACGCTGCCTTACACCTCCAGCCTTTCACTGTGCCTTGTCCCTCCGTCTGGAAGTGCTCAAGCCAATAAGATCCCTCGATCCAGAGCCGTCTTACTGGCTGGTGAAAGGTAGTCTGTTGAGCACTAACAGATGGTGGAGGACCATGCAGCTTATAGCTAGTTACTGGGGTGGTTCCAAGGTCAGAGGTCACCAGCAACCCCTTTGCAATCAGAGGATAACGACAGGCTGCTAATTTATGTCATGGTGGGGTAACAGTTGTAATCCTCTGGGGGAAAAACAAAGGCAAACCAATCCAATGCATCAACTTCACACTTTCACACCTAGACAGACACTCTCTCTTGTTATCCACGCCGTGGCTGGCTGAGGATCGTTCGGTACCTCCCTGGGATGATTTGGACTGGTGAACTGAAATTTGATGACAGTTAAAAAACAGAGCAGGGAAGTTATTTTCTCATTGTCACATGAAAGTGACAGCTTAAGGAATGGCCCCCAATGATGCTGCGTCAGTTGACTCGCTATCAACCCACTCTATTTGTTTGTCTGCATTCACTCTCCTAGATTTGTCTTTCCAGACAGAGAGTTTATCCTAAAAATGCAAAATCCAAAAAAACTCCACTCATAAAAATAAGCTTTACAAATGGTGAGCTTCAGAGATGTCATATTTGGTTAAGCTGTGCATTGTGCTGTGGCTTTATTTAAGTTAATGCAGAACAGTTTTCTCTGAACCAAAAAGCATGTCAGAGTTCTATACAATAATCAAGTCTATGTAGAGCTGAGACAATTTCAGTTTCATGTCATTAGACCGATCCTATATCCTAGCTATATTTTAATATTCTGACCCAACCACAGAAAATATAGTTTTAATGTAAAGAATTTAACAACCAACTTCAAATTATTTATTAACCAGCACATATACTGAATTACATTCACATGCTCTGCTGTGAGCTGTGGTTTAATCTAGGGAGAGTTTAAAGCCTCAGCATCACAGTTCAGATTCTGAAAGATAGTGCTGTCTGTTAATATTTTTTTCACAATTTCATTAAAACACATTTAGTTGAAAAAGAGTGGCATTCTTTATGCTAACAAATTTCCCCAGAAATATGAAAGAATTCCAAATGTTTCTCTCCCCATTTTCATTATATCCAATTCTTAATTAAAGCCCTGCTACATTGTCGCCACTTCCAATGGTGCCATTCTGGTTCTGATCACACTATTTTCTCAGCCAAGAAAGGCTTTTGTCTTCTAGCTTGACTGTGCTCACAAGTGCCCAAGCCGCCAGAAGGAGTTGCTAGAGCAAAATGAGCCAAGGCAAACATATTTGACTATTAACCTCCAAATACCCGGATGGTGCTAGTAAACTGCACCACCCTCCGTGGGACCCATGGGCCAATCCACAATAAGGATTCAAACCCTGGTCTCACAATGACACAGCTAACTCTGTGATAGTGTCTTTACTGCTGTGCCATTGCGGGGCCCTTGAATCCAGATACTAAGGTGTATGCAGGAATAATGGGGTCTCAATAATGGGGTCTCAACATTATTTTAAGAATTGAACTATAGTAAGTGAAGAACACCAACACCTGGTAACAGAATGACAGTAACAGAATGATAGAAATGCATTACAACAATGGATATGAGATGTATTGATTATGATGTCTCCTGAATAGGTACACAAAGGTAGAAGAATGCAGACCACCACCTGTGAAAACAAGACCAAATTTTCCCCATATTTTTGTATGTGCTAAATGTTCAGCTGCTTTCATGTGACATGGTACTGAACTACTAGAACTCATGAGTCATTTTGTATTGGAAATGCCACCCACACTGTCTTCAGTTGGGGGCATCAGAATGTTTTATTGCCCTGACATCCCACTTTATGCACTAGCAGACAGATCGATGGCTTGTATGCTTAACCAAGTGCCTTACACAGTCAAATCAATCTGGGCTGGAGAATGGCGCAGAAATCTATACTACAAGGAGATGCAGTCCCAAGCCAGGCTGCAGTGGAGTGACAGATCGAAAGGACATTTCTAAGAGGTGGCTTATTTAGAATAAATTACCACTGACATTTTCAGAATAAATATATTTTTTAATTTCAGTAGGAATGTGGTTCATACAAGACCCACTTTAATCAAGGACTAGCAAGGAAACCTACAGGTCATGGAGCTGTAAGGACTAAAATAGCATTAAGATTGTCATGGGCTCCTGTATGTGTTTTTGCCAGCAGAATCTGGATAATTCATTATGGCCACACACTGGTGTTGGATGGAAGGAGGTGTGGAGGAAGGAGGTGAACTAACTGGAGAACGTCAGACAGAGCAGAACTAGGCTCGATCTGATGAGGTGTATGCGATTGTGATAGACGTCAGCATGCGTTAATGCGTGTATACGAGAGAGACCCAAAACTGACCCAAAAAGAGTAGAACCTGAAAGAAGGGCTTAATGGCTGTGTGTCTTGAGAAACAAATGAGACCTATAAGTTTTGAATCCAGAAAACTTAAAGATGTCTGCCACGGGAATATAGGAAATATAACTGCAGTTTATATGAGCTTTGGAAAATAAAATACGTTCCAAACACTATGGTCACTCCGCTCTGCGACAGAACTGAAAGTGGTATTATTGGGTGAACTAAAGCAAAATGCGCAGACGGAAATTATAGGTCTTGTGTTGAAGCCAAACAGAAAGCAGTGTACTACAGCTGGAGTGATCTTTTCATTCATTAATGAAGGTGTACCATTTCTAGTCTACAACATGCCACACGACCAGCTTGTCACGGTAAATGAAGAAAGATATAGTCACTTACCCCTGCCATTACATTAAATGCTAATCATACTATTAGATGCAGCAGAATCTCGATAGCCGCCGACTAACCGTGTTTACATTGCGGCTTATCCCATTTCCGCATTGGGTATTTTGACGTAGAATAATATCCTTGTTAGAAAAGAGCTTTACATTCATAGCTATTAGGTTCTGAAACGGACAGCTCCCCTGCTCCCCTCCGCTCCGGTCGAAGAGCGACTTCCACACGCGTGCAGCACACACGCGCACTTTTCTTCTAAAGCGAGCATGCTCAGAGCTCTTCTCCCTGAGAAGCCTACGTGCTGTTATACGCCTTCTTGAAGTACAGTTTACACAAACTATTTAACCAGAATGGACAAACAGACGGATCAATTTCACCCAGGGCTTAGCTATATTAGCATCTTAAAAAATAATAATAATGCATACTAGGTCTGTATGTATTTCGCAGTTTAAAGCTGCAGTGAAGTTAGTTCCAGATTGGACATGCCAAACAGGAGTCTATTTTTTTATTTTATTTAAACAGGTGTCTTTTTATATCTCAAATAGAGAGTTGTTATGTGACGTCCTGGCCATTGCCCTCCACCAACAACTCCACAACTTTCTCTGGTTATACTTCAAAATGCCAGATAATTGCTGTTCCATTGGATGCGCTAACCACATACAGCTCTGGAAATAAAAGAACACTCCTAATTTTTCTTAAATCAGCATCTCTACATGTATGGCAGCCATTCTATTCCAGTCTCTGTTAAATTCCAACACAGGCACACTTCGTTTTACTTAATGAGGTACTGATTAGGTGATTACCTGAACCAAATCTAATTTAACAAGGAAAAGTATAAAAACCACTGCTATGGTCATCACTATCCTCTTGCAATAGGACCAGCTGGATGGCAAAAACAGTGCATGTAGTACCTCAAAGGTAATTTGAATAAAAAAATAACTATTCAGCATGACAAAAGAGTTGAAAAGAAAAGCTTTGAGTGAGGAAAAGAAGGGTTCAATTCTGGCTTTACTGGCAGAGGGATACAGTGAGCATCAGGTCGCTTCTATCCTGAAAATTTCAAAGACGGCGGTTCATAAGAACAAGGTCAAGCAACAGACATTGAAAACAACAAAGCTACAGACTGGCAGAGGGGGAAAACGTCTGTCCACTGACAGAGATGACTGTCAACTCATTCAAATGTCACTCAACAACCGTAGGATGACATCAAGTGACCTACAAGAAGAATGGCAAACAGCAGCTGGGGTGAAGTGCACGGCGAGGACGATTCGAAACAGGCTCCTAGGGGCAGGGCTAAAATCATGCAAAGCTAGGAAAAAGCCCTTTAATCAATGAGAAGCAAAGAAGAGCCAGGCTGAAGTTTGCAAAAGACCATAAGGATTGGAGTAAGGTCATCTTCTCTGACGAGTCAAATTTTCAGCTTTTCCCAATATCTGGTCATCTAATGGTTAGACGAGACCTGGAGAGGCCTACAAGCCACAGTGTCTCACACCCACTGTGAAATTTGGTGGAGCATCATGATGATCTGGGGATGCTTCAGCAAGGCTGGAATCAGGCAGATTTGTCTTTATGAAGGACGCATGAATCCGGCCAAGTACAAGGTTATCCCGGAAGAACACCTACATCCTTTTGAACTGACAATGTTCCCCAACTCTGACAATCAAGGTGTGGATGGAGAACCACCAGATCAAGACCCTGTCATGGCCAGCCCAATCTCCAGACCTGAACCCCATTGAAAATCTCTAGAATTTCATCAAAAGGAAGATGGATGGTCACAAGTCATCAAACAAAGCCAGGCTACTTGGATTTTTGTCCCAGGAGGTGCATAAAGTCACCCAACAGTAATGTAGTAGACTGGTGGAGAGCATGCCAAGAAGCATGAAAGCTGTGATTAAAAATCAGGGTTATTCCACCAAATATAGATTTCTGAACACTTCGTAAGTTAAAACATTAGTATTTTGTTGTTGAAAAATGAATATGAATTTGTTTTCTTTGCATTATTTGAGGATAGAGGACATAAATATTTATTCTCAAAAGATGTCTGGGTCTTATCTATATACACTGAAACATTTTCTTATTGCATCGCATCTTTCAGAAATCCAGAAATGTTTAATGCATTAATGTATCTCGAAATACTAAATATTCAATCAATTGAGCAAGACACACATATGTCTAGGTGACTCAAACTGCTTTCAGAGCGCTCCAACCTACATAATGGTATAGCCGCGCATTATTTTTTTTATATGGCTAGTTTGACCGCAGTTCTCCACAAGGTATATGCATACATCCTCAAAGCTCAGGCAGGGATGTCGCTGATGTAAATAACGCAGCGGGTGCTATATATGGGCACTAAGTGCCTAAGACTTGCAGTGTGTTTGCATACCTTTGTTTTTCATGTTTTGTGAAGTGATCTGCAAGCAATATAGCTGCAAGCAGCAATTGGCCACGCAAGCCCAAGAGTAGGCCCAGCAATTCAATTTTATGTTAGGCGGTAATGAGCGTTTAAACAGATTTTCTGAAACGGCCCCACATGGCCATTCAGCGCCTCTTTCGCATCTTGTTTCCGACCACAGACACCAAGTTTGGCGACAATCGTACAAACGGTTGCTGAGAAACGCCCTCACTTCCTGTGAAATTCTCGGACACAGGAAAGGTTTGGCAGGTGACGTACACGGACCTCCATGGCACCTCATTCCGACCAAGGATACCAAGTTTGGTGACAAACAGTTGCTGTGAAACTCACTCACTTGCTGATAGGCGACTTTGCTGCCATTTCTGATTGGCTGCAACAGGCAAATGATTTTGCTAATAAAAAATCCATCAAGTATCTTTTGTTACGCTTTGCCTGTAGATCGTCTCTGCCAAGTTTTGGGAAGATTGGCCAAAATTTGCAAACTGCGAAAATGTTTTGAGTTTTTTCACAAAATCCAAAATGGCGGAAAATCTAATTAGACGCAAATTAAAACGGCCTCTAGGAAGGTTATTCAGCATGTGATCATGCTTTATATGACACTGTGTTCTTGTCTCTAGGCCAATCACAGCCTGAGTTATAGGCGTTTGAACATCGCGACTTTGACCCAATGGTGGCACTAGAGGCATTGACCTATGGACACCAACATATTTTTTTTTATTTTGGCAGAGCCCTCTATAGATGTGCCAAGTTTTAAAAAAAGTTAGCCAGTAGAAGTTGGTAAACTTGCAAAAACGGCGGAAGAAAGAGAATAATAATAATAATAAAACTGACAATTACAATTGGATTTGTGCAGCTTCGCTGCTTGGACCCCTAATGATATGCCAGTTAGACAATTAAACATTGAATCACCCGATCAAATATTCAAAACATTACATTCCAACACTGATGCAGTAGGACTGTCGTGTAAACATTTGTATAGTTTTTATACTCTAAGGCCTTACCGCTTTCTCTTGGGGGAATCCCGATCAAAAGCTGATGCAGTTTTATTGCCATCATAAGTGTGGGTCCTGCAGTCATTGATTTAGCTTGAGGGTATGAGTGAAGGGTAGATATCACCCACGTTTCAACACAAACTGTAGACATGTGTCTAACGCCGGTGTCAAATCTAATCAACACGACAACTTTATCACATCAGACCTGAACTTCGTAGGTAAGACCATGTGCTCACTGATACCATAATAAAGGTGACAAATAGACACGTCCTCCTTTTTTATCTCTATGGATGAGTCATCCGCTTGTAATAATCCCATAATAATATTAACAGCTGTGGTTTGGTGAGTAACTGGTTTGGGTTTACAGCTATCTAGACATTGCAAAGCCAAGTCTAATGTAAGAATCCCTTAACCATTTCCGTCTGATTTGTTCAAAACCAATATGACAATGCGTTCCTCTTCAATTTAGGGCCTCCTGTCAGGTAGAATCGGGTTGCGGTGGCTAGGTGGAAATGACCTCCCTTTACGAGGAATCCTTTAATGTTTCTGTGTCACATGTTCATCACTTCAGACTTGTCATTTCTCTGAGATCATCTGCATTTAACAACAGTGCATCACAAAATGTACTACACAAAGGTAGAAGGCCACGATAACCCATCAAATACATGCCTTGTAAAAAAAATGCCCAGTCCCAATCCTCTTCTTTTCTTTCTGTCATTTCATTTCTTCGAGGACTATTGAATAGTTTTTGGTAACCTACCGGTTAGAACATTAGAGAGGGAAACCATCATGACAAGCGTCCTTGAAGAGACCACCCACACGCCTGATCTGAAGAGTTAAGATGTATGAGGTGGGAATCAACATCACACAGAGGCTGTTACCCAGAACACAAGACCATTAAGCACACAAAGTGACCGGAATGATCCACAGATCTCTCTAAAACTTGACACTGTTATCACTCTGTCAAAAACAAATTGTCTGAACTGTTATCTGATTACTGCACATACTAAGAGCCTTATCCGTGCATCTGCATATACGAATCATTTCATATAATGTAAATTGTTCATGTTTTTCCTACTCCCCTATTCATAGTGTTTTGATTTTATGTATGCCTAACTGAGTGTTGTTTTGCTATCTTCATGCCTCTGGCTAGGTCATCATTTAATTGGTTCTCAATTGGTTCTCAATTGACTTATTTGGTCAAATAAAAACAAGCAAGGAGCTTGTTGCTCAGAAATCACACACGGGGGAGCCTATTGAGTCTGTAAATGTGAACCATTTTTTATCTCTCTCATATTTTTTATTCTGTATCCAATAACTGAACAATAACTTTGCATCTCATCACTGTTTTTACAAAAGGATTGTCAATGAAATAGTCAGATACAGTCAAATAGATAAGTACACCCCTGGAAAGTTGTTTTCTTTACATACTTGGACATGTGGATATTTGACCTAAATTCCAACCTGAGTAATTGAAAAGTATTGATAAGTATTGATAAGTATTGCTACAATTGTGTTATGTTTGAGGGCTTTCTTACATACACGGCCCACTTGCACAGCATTTTGCTACAATTATGTTATGTTTGAGGGCTTTCTTACATACACGGCCCACTTGTACAGCATTTTGATAGGATTGAGATCTGGACTTGGCTAGGGGTTTACTAGCTTAATTGTCATTTGTTGAATTTGGTTACCTTTATCGACCTTTAATTGGTTAGATTTTAGCTTAGATATCCATGTGTCCAAATATGTAAAAACAAAAGACCACTTTGTTAGGGGTGTACTTACTTTTTTGACATGATTGTGCATTGGCAGAAAAACACTTATTTTTTCTCCAGAAGATGGCAACAATTCTCACTTCCATCATTGTAAGGTCAGTACTAAGGACACATTTTCTTTCTCTTAGACAACAACTTGAGGCTGGTCAGATAAACCCTTTCCAAGAAATGTTCCATCCATCCATCTTCTTCCGCTTATCCGGGGCCGGGTCGCGGGGGCAGCAGTCTAAGCAGGGATGCCCAGACTTCCCTCTCCCCAGACACTTCCTCTAGCTCTTCCGGGGGGACACCGAGGCGTTCTCAGGCCAGCCGGGAGACATAGTCCCTCCAGCGTGTCCTAGGTCTTCCCCGGGGTCTCCTCCCGGTGGGACGGGACCGGAACACCTTCCCAGGAAGGCGTTCCGGAGGCATCCGAAAAAGATGCCCAAGCCACCTCAGCTGACCCCTCTCGATGTGGAGGAGCAGCGGCTCTACTCTGAGCTCCTCCCGGGTGACCGAGCTTCTCACCCTATCTCTAAGGGATCGCCCGGCCACCCTGCGGAGAAAGCTCATTTCGGCCGCCTGTATCCGGGATCTTGTCCTTTCGGTCATGACCCAAAGCTCATGACCATAGGTGAGAGTAGGAACGTAGATTGACTGGTAAATCGAGAGCTTCGCCTTGCGGCTCAGCTCTTTCTTCACCACGACAGACCGATACATCGACTGCATTACTGCAGAAGCTGCACCGATCCGTCTGTCAATCTCCCGTTCCATCCTTCCCTCACTCGTGAACAAGACCCCTAGATACTTAAACTCCTCCACTTGAGGCAGGCACTCTCCACCAACCTGAAGTGGACAAGCCAAGAAATGTTCTTCTGAAAAAAATGTAATTGATCAAACAGGACCATGTTTACAATGTTTAAATGCTAATTTGAATGAGTGGCGTCCCTTTGTTGGGTGTTTGCGTAGTCGGTAGTAACCATAGAAATGTTCTGTTGTCTATGGCAGTAACTATTTTAGTAGGCTACGCATCACAGCCTTTACTGAACACCTTATTACACATTTCAGTAGGCTACTACAGCCATGAGTGAAATTCAGCAGTGGTCAAGTGGGTAGTCTTATAGACGTTGCTATGTAACTACACAAGTTAAATCACGGTTTGTGTTCTCCCTATTGAAACTTGACTATTTATTGTCTTTAAATTATTCATTTCATTTATAGCATCTTATGGCTCTGACTTATGGCTCTGACTGACCAAATCATTATAATGGATGCATTGTAAAAAAATAAAAATAATAATAATGTTAAAAAGTAGTGATGGGCTGTTCCAGTTTTTTCGACACTCACTGTATCTCTGGAGTGGTAATGGGCTGCTGTGCACACGTGATACTGTTCTGAGCTTTTCCCGAAACGGAACGACGGTCCGAAACATGTTCTGGTCATCTAGGCAGGTGTCGAAACCCTCTCATGTGATATTGAACGAAACCACCAGTGTTGATTGAGTGTCCGAGACCTGACTGCCCCAGGCTTTGAAAATTGAGATGGCAATTTTCCCCAGCGGCGTCGTTAGGCCTGGGCGTCCGGGGCTATAGCCGCGGGTCTTTTATCAATACCGGATTTCAAATAGACCAATTTTTTTTTAATAAGAAGCCCCTGATCTATTCATCTATAATTCAGATCGCATATTATGATAGTGTTTGCGTATTGGCCGCTAGCATGCGCTTCGAAATGTTCTTATAGCATGTACATTCAGAACACTGTACTTTCTGTCCGGGCGGGGAGTGGGGGGGTGCTGAGCCCGGAATGTATTGTGATTCTAGCAACGCCTCTGGGCCTACCAACAAACTTTGTGTTAATTGTGTCAATTTGTTGCAAGAGAAAAATGTGTGAGAGGAATGAGAGATTGTGAGTTAGTTGTGTGACTTTTTGAAATTAGCCTGATTCAGATCCCGATTGTCTTCAGTTTTTTTTTAAACAATATTTATTGTTATTAAAAAAAGATGTCTCATTTACTGCAAAAGGAATTGGAATGAAACCCTTCTCACACACACGCCTTTATCATCTAAAACAGTATGATGGAGGAAAATGAAAAGCAAGCTGTAAAGGCAAGAAGAAAGCGTACATTCTGTTTTCACTTTTCAAGTAGCACACGCTCCAAACTGTTCTTCTGGCACTATGGGAAAATACTTCTCTATGAACACTGAACATCTGATTTTTGTATCTCGCCGGCAGATGTCACTATCAGTTAAGTGTTTCGAGCGTTTCTTAAAGCCTGGACACGTTTCGATTGTCTCGGTGTTTTGGAAAGCGTCTTCTTGCCCATCGCTACAAAAAACGTAGTTTACTGAACAGACTAACTAAAGACAGCCGTCAGCATGAAACACACAATGAACAACAAGAAACACTGGGACAGGAGGAACTTTAATAGGGACACATTGAGGGGGCAAACAAGACACAGGTGTAAACAATAATACAAAAGGAAGCTACGTATAAGAACAAAAGACAAAACCCAAACATAACAGGCTACGTTTAAAAAGCTAAACCAAACAGAACAGAACCTGACGCTTAGTAAAAGAGTCCAGTTGCTTAACTGGCCTGCCTGCAATCCAGACCTGTCACTCATTGAAAACATTTGTCACATTATGAAATGAAACATACAATGGACAACAAAGGAGACACAGAACTGTTAAGCAGGTAAAATCCTACATCAAGCCAGAATGGGAATACATTTCACTTTCAAAACTACAGCAATTGGTCTCCTCCATAGACTGTATATATAAGGTCTCCTCAGTTACCAAACGCTTACAGACTACTGTTAAAAGAAGAGGTGATACAACACAGTGGTAAACGTGCCCCTGCCACAACTTTTTTGAAATTCAAAATGGGCAAGTATTTTTCCAAAAACAATAACATTTCTCAGTTTCAACAATTTATATATTCTCTTTGTACTATCTTCAATTAAATATAGGGATAAACGATTTGCACATCATTGCATTCTTTCCAACATTCTTGGAAACAGGGTTGTAAATAGGTAATACATTTAAAGAACTACTTGTTATTCAATTCAACATTTATTGTCTGACCATGTTGTTTAGAGTTGAATTACGTAAATTATTAAATCCTGCACCCTCTGTCATAAATGTTTTTTTCACAGCTCCTTTATGAACCTGGTTATAAGTTCAATAAAGTTATGGAGACATTCTTGTGACTAAAAGACATTGAAAGCCCACTCACATTATAGTTAAGGGCTGAACACAATCATCAGTCACTGAAAACAGACAGCAAGCTTTTAAATTCTTCGAACACTAAAGAAAGCCTGGGCCGCCTGAAGCACATATTTACATTCTGTTTTGAAGTATGTCATCTTCTCACTGGTCCATCTAGAGGGTTGAAAACTCAAGATAACCTGAAACTGGTTAGCAGTTCACAAAACTCATGGCCAAATTCCAGTCACTAAGACATTGAAACAATTCCAGACAAACCCCAACACAGTGAGTCACTCCATGTTAAATAAGCTTACACCATCACTTCCTTCAAACCATTTGATCTCTAGTGACTTGATATTAATTACTGTTCAACACAGTTGTCTTCTGTTGTTTGCAGAATACCTTTTATTAGGATATTAAGGCCTGGCCAGTGTTTTAAATGTTTTTCTTTTACAACTTGCACTGCCTTTGTCAATGACTGCTTTGCCATTGGTTTCACATGAAAACAATGTTTCACACACATACAGTACATATTGAATGCAATACATATTTATTACTCAAACCATTATGGGGCAAAGTGACGAGATAAGTAGTGGCAATCATCAAAGGTGGAGGTCTCAACATGATGATTTCTGTGGCTTACATTAAATGTCACATGGTTTTCAGACATAGCCCTCAGTTGTAGCAAACCACAGTTAGCGGAGACTCTGGAAGAAAATACACACAAAATATTTTTGTATCACTTCACATTAACATGCATGAAAATTAATCCAGGCTAATAGGACAATATTTCCCAAAAATAATCAAAGCCACATCTGGGCAAGATAAGGCCCCCGGGTACAGCAGTATCATACTGTCCGTTTAAAATACCTTCAAGTTAAAACAAGGTATTTGCGTTGCTATGATACCTAGGGACCAGCACCACAATCCACGCGCGGAAGTTATTATTTGTACGTACTATACGCAATGGATGGCTAGCGATCTCTGGAAATTAGCCTAAGAAAAGTTGATAACGAAAGCAGTGTATTTAAAAAACTATTGACTGGAAAATATTTATTTGCAGATGTCGCAGGTAAAACACCTTGCTTAATATAAGCTAACGTCACAATTTTTAAAGAATACAATTTGCAGAGGCACTTCCAGAGTAAGCATGCAGGGAAATACAAAAACTGTCACCCGATGCTACAATTCAACAAGTCCAAGCGCAGATGCAGCCTGCCTGATGAACATCTTGCAGCAGTACCGCACACTGCTTCAACAGAACCGCACACTGCTTCAACAGAAATGAGTCCTGACTTCACCTAACTAGTCAACGCCCACACGAGGCTCTCCTGTTTATTGAGTGAGTAACCCTAAAAGTTGATTTCTTGCGTCTGGGCTGCTGGAATCGCTGTCGTTAAAAGCACGTAGTACAAAAAATATACTGTATGAAGTTAGATGACGGCAATTATACCAACATTTGCTTTGTGTGAAAATCTTCAGAAGTGATTTCATACACTTATGTCTGCCCTAAAAACTATTATAACTATATAACTGTTACACACCATACCTTATGTAATGTAGCTTACTCTGTTGAGTTGAAAGTTAAGTTTTAAGGCAAATATGTGTTGCAACATTTCTGTTGAGTAATAACCCTAAAAGGGATTTTTTTTAGGCCTTTGCCTGCCATAATAACAGTTGTTAACAGAAATGTATTTAAAAAAATATTGTTAAAGTAAATTAAGTTCAAATATGAAAACGGTGTTGCATGGAAAATAAATATGCATAAATATAATATGCAAGTTAGGCATGTTTGTTAAAAAATTAATCTGGCCCACAGTGCTCTCTGGCATTTTCAGTGTGGCCCAGCCCTGATCTAATATTGCCCAGCCCTGATCTAGGCAGAGTGAGAACCTTGTAAAGATCAAGATGCATTTTAAAGTATGTTTGCTAACTTACCTGCATCTGGCTTGTTGGTTGTGTTGGTGTTGGATGCCCTGCAGAAGTTTGCTTTGTCCTGGATGCAGCTAATGTGCAACTTAGATACTTCTTTGTTTGATTCAGACAGAGGGATCTCTTGAAAGTCTGAGGAAGAATTTAAATCACATTAAATGATTCAAGTGTGTAACAAGCCAAATGCATATTTTTACACGTTTTAAATTCAATGTATGTTTGACGTTATTGTGGTCAGTAAGTCACTGTTTTATAAACTGAAGATCATCAACCTAAAGATTAAATGGTAATATCCTAGTAACAAAACACTGTCTGATTTTTCTGTAGTAACTCACCAGACATAGGATCACATTTATAGGAAGTTAACTGTGGCTCAACCGGAGGTGGCTGCTTTTTCTTCAAAGTGGCAGCAGCTACAGCATTAGATCTTCTTCTGGCCTCCTTGGAGACCCGGACTGCATCATAGATAAATGCTGGCAAAAAAGACAGAGTCGTAGACATATCCAAAGAGCAAATGTGATAACATTGCTGTAGCTGCAATATATCCTAGCTATTGTTCGTGGTAACAAGCAGAACATTTCTACGTAAAATTGATGAGGCAGTATATTCCTACAGTAAAGACAGTAAATGTATGCACACCTATCAGGATGAAGGCGTAGAAAACAATCGATAAAATCCAGTCAATTTTTTCAAGTTGATCGAAGTGATTGGTATATAAGTTGTTTTCTGTAGTTTTGGCTTTTTGCCTTTCTCCCTGCACTTCGAAGATATCATCACCTGGAACTAGATATTAAATCAATTTTAACATAATTTGCAATGTGTTCACTATTCACAAATCAGATACAAGCATGTTCAAAAGCTTCTGTTTGCCATTTAGTTATGACCCATCATTCATATAAATCACCCATCACACACATCTAAGAGCCGTCTCACCTTTAACCTGCAAACTCTCAACTGTGTTTTGAAAATCGGTCTGTTCCAGAGTGACATGTTGATTGTTCTGAAAAGGGTTATCTATCAAAGGGGTCAAAGTCGGCATCTTGTCATTCATCAAAGTAGAATCATTTAACTCATTTTCTGAAATGTGTTTCGTATAACCGATAGTTATGAAACAGAAAATATAGGCCAAAAATAAAACGTTGATCGGCCCTTCCGTGGGGGCGCGATTAAGCATTTTAATTGGAAACAAAAATCCAATCAAATCCAATGTGTAAAAGAAACCGATTCCACGATAATCTTACTTGCAGAGCTGTGTTATGAAATAAAATACAAGTGAATTCAACATGATGGAGCTTTTATATGAGTGAATTGACGTAACAATAGCATCGGTATTCATAACGTTACCTTGGCGGAGTTCGGTTTACACCGCCACGTATGCGGCCATCACAGAAAATGTAAATGCACTCTAGCTCAGCCAATCAGGGCACACTTGCCCCTATATAACTGAGTGAACCCAACTCTCAACCTCCCGAAACATTTATTCAGCAAGAAATATCTCCGCGCCACTCGTATAACTGGAGTTACATTCCCAGGAACTATCGTTATATATCGTGGAGCTCCGCCCCTTAGAGACATTCCGTCTAGATAGTATTTTACGGTGTGGTTTAGACGTCTTTGGATAGATAAAGAGATCTGGGCCTATATGTTGGTTGTGGTTGTTTCAAGAAAGCTCCGTATACCAAAAAACAGACACTCGTCTCTCCTTGATAGCAGTTTGACACCGTGTGGACATAACACACCTGGCAACATTTTCTTCATTACAATTGGCTGTTGGTTGCGCTTCCTGTCATTTTCGTGGGAGCAATACGTTTTCTGAATGATAAACGAGCCTTTGGGGGGGGGGGGGGGGGGGGGGGTACTTTATTCCAAAGTATCTCAAAGCTTTGAAACCAGTAAACTTAGATATCGCAGCACAGTATTTAATATGTTTACAATATATGTCAGTCAATAACTTTTGGGAAATGTTATAAGATAGAAATCCATAAAATAAACAAAAAGAGAATGAATTACACTTTTTTCTTACAAGTTGTAAGTAAACACTAAGTTGTATTTAAAGGTATACAAGTATGAATATGTGAATAGAAATAAAAACGGAATTATATATTAAAATATTTATAGTTTCTGTCTAAAATTAGGCCTTGGAACTAATGGGTGTGTGTGTTTGTGGAATGCGCACACGGTAACCGTCGGTTATCCAGATTTACAGCGTGGCCATGGAGAGGTGATTATTCCCAAAAACGTAAAGACGGCATCGAGATCCTAGCGAAGAACGTATCCAGGCTAACGTCCATCGCAAGCTGCTCGAAGGATTTAGGCAGTTTTGATTTTCCAGCAGCTGTAGCTCATTTTGAGTAGGCAAACATCCGCCGCAGACGTGGACATGCTTCTCTAATATGCCAAAGACTCTTGAAACAAGTACAGTAGTGGCGGTTCAAACCTCATATATCTCATGCTCGGTAAAGAACAGATTTAAACTAACAATTAAATGGGTATGGACTCCTTCACAACAAATGCATTGGAAATAATTTACACATGTTACAAAAAACAGGGCATATCCAAATAATTTAATTATTTGGATAAATATTTAATTAATTACAGATAGAACAGAGAAAAATAAAACACAGAACTAGTCTCACCTGCAACATTGCCATGGCTTCTACCTGGAATAGACCACTTGATCTATGTGGACAGTACTATTGTGGTGTTACAACATCCACTTCGTTGGACATTCTATTGGTTAAGGAATATTATTCAATTCCATTCTGGACATGAAGAGGGATCCGCCTATCAGTTATCATTGTCAACAAACATTTGATAATTGCAGGTGGCAGCAAATAGCCACCAATGGCTTTATGCGTGTTCAGACAACCCATTCTAGGTGGGAGTATGCATATTTTAGTTTGTTCATCAACTAATAAAACTAATGGAGCCTATTTAAACTATAACAATTGTTTTGACAACAATTTAATTTAAAAAGCAGTTACATTATGTGAATGTATCATTTTCTATTCACACTGGAAAAGAAACGCATTGCATCGGAGGTAAGCCACAAAACACCACATGTACAAACACCTTACTCTTTGGCCAGGCCTCTGACCAGGATGGCACATCTAGAGGACAGATGTTTTATGAAAATGAGTACCCATGTAATACTTTGGTTATCTTCATCATGACTTGGATATTAATTGCATTATGAACACTAATAAGCCTCTGTATGAATTGTATTTGGTTTATTGATTAGTAACCTGCTAAACAACTTTTCAAAATCCAGTGCATTAAATGGAAACTGCTTTAGACTGAAGCAAGGATTACATAGAACCTTGGCATCAGCAAGCCCTGTTCCTAGACATAATTGTAGCCACAACACAAGGTGCCATGCCTTAAACTCATATACGGACACAGCTACAGATGGCTCCACAGTGAAGTTACTTGTGTCTCTCCTGATTCTTCCATTTGTGTCTTTTCGGCTCCTTTTGTAACCTTACTGAGCCTGTTTATGTTGTTTACCTGGTAACTAACATGGCACCCCCTGTCGATCAAATGCATGCTGCCGGCAAAATAATTTTCAAGGTGCTGTTGTGAGATCTTTTTAGTTGATTTCCAAACACATTTTCTGCTCATTATGTCCATACATACCCAAACATCCAACATACCCAAACATCTCAATACACATTGAACACACCTCGTGTTTGGATCTTAGTAGATGCAGTAGGACTGTCGTGTAAACATTTGTATAGTTTTTATACTCTAAGGCCTTACCGCTTTCTCTTGTGGGAATCCTTATCAAAAGTGGATTCTGGTTGAATACAATCGTAAGTGCTGGTGCTTCAGCCTTTGATTCGGCTTGAAGGTATGAGTGAAGGGTAGATATCACCCACAGTTCACTGCAAATTGTAGTCATGTGTCTAACGCCAGTGTCAAATCTAATCAAACCAACAAAATGTTTGCGTCAGACCTTAACTTAGTTGGTTAAGACCATGAGCTTACCAATGCCATGGATGGAGGCAACAAACAGAGGCTTCCTCTTTTTGGTCTCTGTGGATGAGTCACTTGCTTGTAATAATCCCATAATAATATTCACAGCTGTGATTTTGTGAGTAACCTGTTCGGGCTTACAGCTATCAAGACATTTCACATCCACGGTGTAATGTAAGAATCCCTTAATAATTTCCTCACGTAATACTTGTTATTGTTTCTGGGAGATCAACTAAACTTAATAACATTGAATCACAAAATGCACTACGCAAAGGCACAGAGCCGCTGATGACTCATGAAATGTGGACATTGTAAAAAATGCCAAATCCTCTGCCATTTCTCTATCCTTTCATCTGTGTGTGAATTGTATAGTCTCCGCTGGCCTACCTGTTAGAATGTTAGTGCTCAGAAAGGGAAACCGCCATGACAGGTGTCCCTGAACCAACCACCCACATGCCTGATCTGAAGAGTCAGGATGTATCAGGTGGGAATCAGCAGCGCACTAGGGCAACTGTCACCCAGCACACAAGACCATTAAGCATACAAAGTGACTGGAATGAATCACAGAACACTCTTAAACTTTATACTTTTATCACTCCTTCTAGAACAAATTGTCTGAGCTGTTATCTGATCACTGCACCTGCTAAGGGCCTGATCCATCTGTATACACTGATGAGCCAAAACATTATAACCACCTGCCTAATATGTTGTTGGTCTCAACAAGACCCCTGAAGGTTTCCTGTGGTATCTGGTATCAAGAAATTCAAGTCCTGTAAGTTGCGATGTGGAGTCGTGGTGGGTCAGACTTGGTGGTCCAGCATATGCTACAGGTTGAGATCTGGGGAATTTGGAGGCCAGGGTAAAACCTTGTTACTCAAGCCATTCCCGACCAATATTTGCACCTGCCGAACAATATGTGCCCCACTTCATGGCAATGGTATTCAGGGAATACCATTGCCATGAAGAGGTGTACCTGGTCTGCATCGATGTGTAGGTAGTTGGCACTTGTCAAATTGACATCGACGTGAATGCCCGGACCCATGGTTTTCCAGCAGAACATTGACCAGAGCATCACACTCCCTTCACTAGCTTGTCTTCTTCCCACAGTGCATCCTGGTGCCATCATTTCCCCAGGTAAACGGCACACACGTACATGGCCGTCCACGTGATGTCAAAGAAAACGGGACACATTGGACCAGGCGACATTCTTCCACAGCTCCAAGGTCCAGTTCTGACGCTCATGTGCCCATTGTAGGAACTTTCAATGGTGGACAGGGGTCATCATGGGCACTCTGACCAGTTTGTGGCTACACAGCCCCGTCCGCAGCAGGGTGCGATGTACTGTGTCTTGCGACTTATTCCTCCCATAACCATCATTAACATTTTCTGTGACTTGAGCCACAGTACACTAGACCTTCTGTGGTTTGTCCCTCATCGGGCCACTGTCGGTAGGTACTCACCACTGCTGACCGGGAGCACCCCATAAGCCTTGCCGTTTCAGAGATGCTCTGACCCTGTCATTAGGCCATAACAATGCGTCCGGTGCAAAGTCACTCAGGTCTTTACTCCTGCCCAATTCTCCTGCATCCAACACGTTGACTACGAGAACTGATTGTTCCCTTAATATCCAATCTACCCAGAACTCGTCGTGTTCCCTAGTTAGGAGACGTTCATGTTATTCGCTTTACCTATGAGTGGTGATTTTGTTTTGGCTTATCAGTGCATATGTATAATTTCGTATAATGTAATTTCTTTATGTTTTTCCTATTCTCATGTTCATAATGTTTTGATTTTATGTAGGGTTAACTGACTGTTGCTTTGCTATTTTTCACTGGCTAGGTTTTCATTTTAAATCAGAATTGGTTCTAAATTGACTTTTGGTCAAATAATAGGTCAAGAGGCTTGCTCAGAATTCACACTGTGGGAAGCCTATTGAGTCTGTAAATGTGGACCATTTCTCCTCCTTTCACTCATTTATTTTATCATCAAAATTAACCTAATATATCATTCAAATTGGGTTACCTTTATCAATTACATTGGTTGGATTTCTGCTTAAAATACATAGGTCAAAATATGCAACAAGAAGACCACTTTGTTATGTGTTTATTTACTGTACATTGGCAGAGAAACACTATTATTTTTCTCTGTAATATCAGAGTATTTAGGACACTTTCTCTGTCTCTTAGAAAAAAACAAGAGGCTGATTAGGTAAACCTTTTCCAAGAAATGTTCTTCTGAAAGAATGTTAATTGAACAAACAGAACAATGTTTACCAGGGCAGGTTGGGTTGCATTGCAGCATGTCACCATAGAAGTGACAATGTAAAACAATGTAAAACTAGGCTTTTCAAATTCAACCATTGAGGCTGAAACTGATCTAGCTGCTCCCTGGTTTTTACTGTACTTATCCTGGTGTCCCAGGTCTGACTCAGACCCTGATTGGTAAGAGACAATTAAAACCAGAAGTGTTTTCCCCTCCTGGTACTGCTGTAAAACTGTTGTATCATTAACTAAATATATAGTACCACCGTAAAACCTCATTGCTCATCCAAAAGCTATGGTGAAGAGTTTCCCTAGGAGGGTCAAAAGTAAAGGCCCAAAAGATACTCCATATTTTAACAAAGAGAACCTCAAAAGCCAGCTCACATTATAGTTAAGGGCTGAAGGCAGTAATCAGTCACTGAAAACAAAGAGCAAGCTTTAAAATTCTTCTAAAACTAAAGAAAGCCTGGGCCGCCTGAAGCACATTCTACTTGGAAGTATGTAATCTTCTCACTGGTGTATCCAGAGGCTTGAAACCTCAAGATAACATAAAACTGGTTAGCAGTTCACTGAAGTCATGGGAAAATTCCAGTGACTAAAACACTGAAACAATTCCAGAAAAATTCTAACAAGGTGTTGAATTAGCTTAAACCATTTCTTCATTCACACCCTTGATATCATTTGAGCTCTAGTGACTTGATATTAATTAATGTTCAACACAGTTCTTCTGTTGTTTACAGAAAAGGTTAGGATATTAGGGCATGGGGGTTTTCTTTTTCAATTTGCATTCCCTTTGTCAATAACTGATTTGTTATTGGTTTCACATACATACAATACATATTGAGTGCAATATATTACATATTTATTACTCAAAACCATTATTCCTATTTTACTCGAACCTTTAGCCCCTATTTTGGTGGTTAAAAACTTAATATAGCTATACGGCAACACAGCAGATTATTTCGATTAACTGCAGGAGATGTGAATGTTTCGGTGGACTATAGTGAACGACAACGGCACGAGGTTGGGGATCGGAACAGGGACACGGAAGGACCCAAGGCAATCAGGGACGTACGGGCACTGCCTGTTTCCGCAAGTGGACATTCTCCAGTGCAGTAATCGGCACTTTAAAGACTGGGCAGGAGACACCTATCTGTACTGGCCGTTGGGATCCGTGACCAGTACAGGATATTTTAACCTCAATATCATAATCAGCTGGGTCAGAGCATCTCCAAAACTGCAGCCCTTGTGGGGTGTTTGCCTCAACTGCACATTTAGTATTGCCATTTGTACTGCATTTGCCTTCATTGCACATCTTTTCATTCCAATTGTAATATACAGTAGTGCTCAAAGGTTTGCATACCCTTGGAGAATTGGTAATATATGTATCATTTGTAAAGAAAACACGAGTGAGCAGGCAAAACACATGTCTTATTTCTTATGGGATTCACATTCAACTGTAGATCATAATTGAATGGCACAATCATTAAAACAAAACATGGCAACAAAAAAGAAAATTAACTGACCCCTGTTCAAAAGTCTGGATACCTTTAGTTCTTAATACTGTTTATTGTCCCCTTTAGCATCAATGACAGTGTGCAGTCTTTTGTAATAGTTGTCTATGAGGCCCTGAATTACTGCAGGTGGTATAGCTGCCCATTCGTCTTGGCAAAATGCCTCCAGTCATGCAAAGTCTTTGGTTGTCTTAAATGAACCGCATGTTTGAGATCTCCCCAGAGTGGCTCGATGATATTAAGGTCAGGAGACTGTGATTGCCACTCCAAAACCTACACCTTTTTCTGCTGTAACCACTGAAGGGTCAACTTGGCCTTGTGCTTAGGGTAATTGTCATGCTGGGAAGTCCAAGAGCATTTCATGCACAGTTTTTGTGCAGAAGAATGCAAATTGTCTGCCAGTATTTTCTGATAAAATGCTGCATTCATCTTGTCATCAATTTTCACGATTCCTCATGCCTTTAGAACTCTACCTTTTTAAAACTCTACCATGCAAAGAAGAAACCAGATATAAACAAGATCCAGAACCGCTGCTGCCTTTCTCTGGGCCCATTTGTAAAGAAATATGTACCATTTGCAAAGAAAAAATGAGTGAGCAGGCAAAACACATCTTTTATTTTTTATGGGATTCACATTCAACAGTAGATTATAACAGAATGGCCCAGTCATAAAACAAAACATGGCAACATCTGAAAACCAGTACGTCACTGCATACACAAATGCAAGTTAAAACTGTACCATGCAAAGAAGAAACCAGATATAAACAAGATCCAGAAACGCCGCCACCTTCTCTGGGCCCGAGCTAATTTAAGATGGACGGAGGTAAAGTGGAAAACTTTCCTGTGGTCTGACAAATCAAAATGTGAAATTATTTTTGGGCTTGTCATCAGCGCACATTTCAAAAGCCAGCATCTGTGATGGTATGTAGTGTATTAGTGTACATGGCATGGGTGACTGGCACATCTGTGAAGGCATTATTAATGCTGAACAATATATTCAGGTTGTGGAGCAACATATGCTGCCTTCCAGACAATGTCTTTATCAGGGTAGGCCTTGCTTATTTCAGCAAGACAATGCCAAACCACATTCTATACGTATTACAACAACATTGCTCTGTAGCATTGCCTGTGTCACGGTCATGGGATGAGTAGGACACAGGCGCAGAGTAGAGGTATTGAAGATAATCCATATTTAATGAGATTAAAAAAGGACTCCAACAAAACAAACGGCAGCAACCAGTGCCGTGGGTTTAACTGAACACATGCAAACCAAAATGAACCACACCTCTGGGCCCACAAACTGAACTTAAATAGGGTCCCCAATTGGAGGCAATAACTAACACCTGCCTCCAATTGGGGAAACCAAAAAAAAGGATTAGAGGTGGCTAAAGGCCACCTCCTGTCCTGTCCTGTCCTGGCTATGCCCCGAGCCCAGCGCAGGACGTGACAGCCTGCCTGCAGTCCAGAGCTGTCACCCATTGAAAACATTTGTTACATTATGAAACTGAAAATACGACAAAGTAGACTCTCAACTGTTGAGCAGCTAAATCCTATTTCAAGCAATAATGAAAATATTTCACTTTCAAAACTACAGCAATTGGTCTCAATTCCCAAACTCTTTCAGAATATTGTTAAAAGACAAAGTGATGCAACATAGTGGTAAACATGCCCCTGTCCCAACTTTTATGAAACATGTTGCTGGCATCAAATTCTAAATGGGCATGTATTTCTCCAAAAACAATGACATTTCTCTCTTTTTATCTGCATTTTACACAGCATCCCAACTAATTTGGAAACAGGGTTGTACTTTAATGTATGGGTCTGCGTGTTGTTTACATATGTTTCAAAAACCTTTTGTTGTTTTTGTAGGAAAAATCAAACTTAAATGGACAATTTGCACACTTCCAGACAAAATAGTTCTGCTCTTACAGAATGTGACCCTACTCCTGGTGAGTTACTGTAGAAAGACCAGACAGTGTTTTGTTACTAAGACATAACATTTTAATCTTTAGGTTGATTATCTTCAGTGTATAAAACGGTGATGTACTGACCACAATAACGTCAAACATCCATTCAAGTTATAACATGTACAGATATGCAGTGAGCTTGTAGATAAGTTACAACCTTGAATCATTTAATGTGATGAAATTCTTTCTCAGACTTTCAAGAGATACAACTTCTTTTTTATTCAGACAGAGGTATCTAAGTTGCACATTGGCTGCATCCCTGACAAAGCAAGCTTCTGCAGGGCATCCAACACCAACACAACCAAAAAGTCAGATGCAGGTAAGTTTGCAAAGCAAGCAAGCAAGTTTATTTATATAGCACAATTCATACATCGAAGCAATTCAATGTGCTTTACAAAGAAAAATATATGAAAGTACAATAACATAAAAACAAATACTCAAATAAAAACATCAAAGCAAATTAATACATCATAATAATAAAAGATACAATAAGAAAACATTTTTTTTTTTTAAATAAAGGCTAAACCCGCCGTCCATCACCCGGGCTGAAGTCACTGAGGTGGATGAGATCCGCCCTGAGTACCTCATGTCTCTGGATGTTGTGGGGCTGTCTTGGTTGACACGCCTGTGCAACATCGCGTGGCGGTCGGGGACAGTGCCTTTGGGATGGCAGACCGGGGTGGTGGTCCCTCTTTTTAAGAAGGGGGACCGGAGGGTGTGTTCCAACTATAGGGGGATCACACTTCTCAGCCTCCCTGGGAAAGTCTATGCCAGGGTTCGGTAGAGGAGAATAGGGCCGATAGTAGAACCTCATATTCAGGTGGAACAGTGTGGTTTTCGTCCTGGCCGTGGAACACTGGACCAGCTCTATACCCTCTACAGGGTGTTGGAGGGTTCATGGGAGTTTGCCCAACCAATCCACATGTGTTTTGTGGATTTGGAGAAGGCATTCGACTATGTCCCTCGTAGCATCCTGTGGAGAGTGCTTCGGGAATATGGAGTCCTGGGTCCTTTGCTAAGGGCTGTCAGGTCTCTGTACAACCGAAGCAGGAGCTTGGTCCGCATTGCCGGCAGTAAGTCAGACTTGTTCCCCGTGCATGTTGGACTCCGGCAGGGCTGCCCTTTGTCGCCGGTTCTGTTCATAATTTTTATGGACAGAATTTCTAGGCGCAGCCAGGGGCCGGAGACCCCGGGGAAGACCTAGGACACACTGGAGGGACTATGTCTCCCGGCTGGCCTGGGAACGCCTCGGTGTCCCCCCGGAAGAGCTGGAGGAAGTGTCTGGGGAGAGGGAAGTCTGGGCATTTCTGCTTAGACTGCTGCCCCCGCGACCCGGCCCCGGATGAAGCGGAAGAAGATGTATGTATGTATGTATGTAAAGGCTAAACAGTGTGGTTAATGTTTAAGTGCTCAGTCAGAGGCACGTGAGAAGAGTGTTTTTAACCTGAATTAAAAAATGGGTACGTTTGGGGCACGTCTAAGATGTTCTGGTAGTTTATTCCAGTTTTGTACAGCATAAGTGCTAAACGCAGCTTCTCCGTGTTTAGTTTGGACTCTGGGCTCTACTAGCTGACCTGTGTTCATGGATCTATGAGCCCTGCTCGGTTTATATTCTGCAAACATATCAGAAATGTATTCAGGTCCTAAACCATTCAGAGATGTATAAACTAAAAGCACCACTTTGAAATCTATTCTGTAACTGATTGGAAGCCAATGCAAAGATTTAAGAACCGGAGTGATGTGCTCTGTTCTCTTGGTCCTGGTTAACGTTCTAGCAGCAGCATTCTGAATGAGCTGCAGTTGTTTTACAGTCTTTTTCGGGACTCCAGTTAAGAGGCCATTACAGTAGTCAACCCTACTAGAGATAAAAGCATGGATGAGCTTCTCTTGGTCTTTTTGGGACATCAAGCCTTTGATTCTGGCTATATTTTTTAGATGATAGAATGCTGTTTTGGTGACCGCTTTGATATGACTGTTAAATCTGAGGTCTGAGTCTATCGAAACACCAAGATTAAGCACTTGATCCCTGGTTTTAAGGGCCCAAGAATCCAGCTCTTTACTAATACTTGTTCTTTTATTTTTGTTGGCAAACACAATAATCTCTTTATGTGCTCTATACTGTGACATGGAATGTCTATTGAGCTTTTGTCATATGGTTCGAGAGCCATATATATTTGAGTATCATCGGCATAGCTGTGTTAGTTAATGTTGTTGTTCTGTAGAATTTGGCCCAGAGGCAGCATATAGAGATTGAACAGAAGCGGTCCAAGAACTGATCCCTGTGGAACTCTGCCTGTCATAGCCACCCTATCAGATTCATGATTACCAATGGTGACAAAGTTACTCCGGCCATCTAGATCTGAACCAATCAAGGACTGTCCCGGAGAGTCCTACCCAATTTTCCAGCCTATCTATAAGTGTTCTATGATCTACAGTGTCAAATGCTGCACTGAGATCTAATAGAATCAGAACTGTTATTTTATCAGAATCAGTATTCAGCCAACTTTAATCAGGGCCATTTCACTACTGTGGTGAGGTCGGAAACCTGACTGAAATGTGTCTTAGAGACCGCTTGAGGTTACAATATTGCTGAGCTGATTGAAGACAACCTTCTCATTGATCTTGGCTATAAAATGGAGATTTGATACAGGTCTATAGTTGTTCATTATAGATGCATCCAGTGTTCTCTTTTTTTAATACGGGCTTAATGCCAGCTGTTTATAGAGACGTTGGGAAAATGCCTGATTGCAGAGAGCTATTAACTATTTGCTGTAGGTGCATTGTTATAGAGTTAAAAATTGTTTAAAAGAAATATGATGGCAGTGTGTCGAGACAGCAAGTGGAAGTTTTAAGAAGTCGAACTGTTTCTTCTAGGGATCCTTGATCAGTTGTATTAAAATGCGTCATAATAACCAAGTAATGTCTTGGTGGTCGTGGTGATGGTACAGAGTCCTTGTTAGACTGTGATGTTCTCATGTTTCCGTTTAATACTTTTTTCACTAAAGAAACACGCAAATTCATTACATTTCACAGTGGACATGAGTTCTGATGCTATCTGCTTTATTGGTTTTGTAAGCTTGTCGACCATGACAAATAAGAGTGCGGGTATTGTTGATATTTTTGTTGATCATTCCCGTTAAATGTTGCTGTCCGGGCCTGCGTAACTCATTTTTGAAGCTATCAAAACTTGGTTTATAGATGTCATAGTGAATTTTAAGTTTAGTTTTCCTCCACATATGTTCTGCTTTCCTACATTCTCTTTTCAGGGTGCTTACCATCATGGTGGTTCTCCATGGTGTTTTCTGTTTGCTCATAGTTTTCTTTACCTTTACCGGTGCAACACGATCCATGACATTCAATATTTTGGCATTCAAATTATCCAGGAGTACATCAACTGACTCAGCACTTATTGTTGGAGAGATAGCTATGCCTTCAATAAACTGAGTCTACTCTCATTAATGTACCTTTTCTTAACAGAAACAGAGTTTACTGGAACATTTGGGTCGATAAGTGAATCAGAAAAGACATGATCAGACAGGGCCAAGTCTTTAACCATGACAGAGGAAATATCGAGACCTTTAGAGATAACCAGATCTCAAATGTGGCCTTGAGTGTGTGTACGCTCTTTCACATGTTGAGTGAGATCAAGAAGTGCAAAAGTTATTTGGCATTATTGTCTGTACTATTATCTATGTGGATGTTAAAATCCCCTGTAATAATAAACAAGTTATAATCAACTGATATAACAGAGAGTAGTTCAGCAAAATCATCAATAAAATTTGCAGAATATTGTGGAAGTCTGTAAATGGTTAAAAACTAAATTTTGGGGGTACCCTTCAATGTAAAACAGAGGTATTCAAAATAAAGAAAATGACCTAGTGTATTTTCTTTGCACTGGAATGTATCTTTGAATAGGGCAGCCACTCTTCCTCCTTTCCTACCATTTCGACACATATTCATATAGCCAAAATTTTCGGGTGCTGTCTCATTAAGAATTGCAGCACTACAATCTTCTGTTAGCCACATTTCAGTGAGAAACATAAAATCTAGGTTGTAGGATATTATAATGTCATTTACCAAGAATGATTTGTTGGCGAGAGATCTGATATTAACCCTTTGGCGCGTACGATCACACTGGTGTGATCAATCTAGAGTGGTCCCTGGAGCGTACGATCACACCGGTGTGATTAGAACGTCATGTTTAGAACGCACCATTAGCATACCTAGCTACAAGTAACGTAACAATGGCTGGTAAAACCGCGCTATTATTTACTCACATTTAGCTCAAACAGTGTTTATAACTTTATTTCCTGATTGTAATTGTTTCAAGACCATACTATGATATTAACCAGGTAGAAAGCATTCAAATCGGGACAAGAAGTGTTAGTTACGTACCAACAGACAGCCAACACTAATGCACAAAAACAAATTATATTAGCGACTAATACCGATCAAAACCATTGCAAAAACTTTCTAGAAGTTACGTTCCCTGTTGTATGCATTTTATATAGTTTATTCATTTTCACTGCACTGAATAACTGGTCACGATTTGTTAGCTAGCAGGCAGCTGACGTTTGCTAGCGGTTAGCTGACGTTTTCTAGCTAGCTACAGTAATAAATCAACCAACTTTTGCAGCTCTTAGAATTCGAGTCAACGAGAGAAGCTTGCAATGCAATGCATGTAGTGTTCCTTACCTAGCAAGGTGACTGTTCAAATGCTGGCGTGAGTTCAAATGCTGCAGAGTACTGAAGTCACGTGCAAAAAAACTCACGCTGGGGGGTCGGTAAGGAATATTTGAAACTCACGCGTGAAAAGGTTAAGTAAAGCCAGCTTAATAGATATAATAGGGGTTCCTGGACTAGTAGGTTGACGTGTTACAGTTAACAGATTAGACAAGTTTACTTTATGGGTTACATGCTCACGGTTCCTTCTATTTCTAATCAACACAGGAATAGAGATACTGGGTCCTAGCTTGTACTCAAAACAGTCTGCAGTGCTATTTTCACAATAGCAGGGACCCAAAGCATATAATTGATTAACATTAATCTTGATCTTTACATGGTTTTCACTCTGTCAATGATTCTTGATAAATGTTGAGATTAATTATCATGTCCATTAATGTGAAGTGATACAAAAGGATTTTGTGTGAATTTTTTCCAGAGTCTAAGCTAACTGAGGTTTGCTGCAACTGAGGGCCACGCCTGAAAATCATATGACATTTAATGAAAGCCAATCAAATCATCATGTTGAAACCTCCACCTTTGATGATTGCAATTGCTTATCTTGTCACTTTGCCCCATAAGGAGTAATGAATGGAATGGGCAAAGTAAAATGCCAGCAACAATTGCAAATACACAGTGCCCCTTGATTTCTTTGCATATAATCACTTTATCCACTCTCCTGAACATTTCCTACAATACATTCACTTTGGCGTATAGAATCGTTTTTTCTGTATAGGGCAATATGTACATTTACAGTTTATTATAGTGTTTTGCATTGGGGACTAAAGGGGGGGTGGAAGTATTGTGTTGCTTGATGTAGCACAACATTCCCATGATTACACAGGTTTGTCTTGCTCTACACACTCTCCTGAAAATGTCTTACATTGTTTTCTCTGTGGAATATTTAATTGTTTATAAGCTATGAGGCAATATGTATTCCATATTCAGTCATTGGCATTGAAGTTTGCCCTTGGAACATGTTTTAATAACCACTTTTTATTGAAATGACTCTTAAATATGATAAAATATGAATTGCTGTCAACGTTTTCAGATGTACATTTTCTGAAACACTGAATAAACTCAATTTATATCAGTTTTGAAGAAAATCTTTGGCCTCTTTTATTTTGAAAGGTTCCTAATTTCCGTGACCCGGAAGTGCTTTTTAATGTTGTTCACAAGACGCTGATACCAATCACACCCATCGATTTCACCTGCAAACTCGTATCCGTGTTTTCAAAATCTGTCTGTTCAAGTGACATTGGTTGTTCTGAAAAGGGTAATCTATCAAAGGGAGCAAAGTCGGTGTCTTGTCATTCATCAGAGGAGAATAAATTGACTAGTTTACGGAAATTGGTTTCGCATCAACAATAGTTCTAAAAAAGGCAACATTTAAAACGTTGCTTGACCATTCCTTGGGGGCACATTGTAGCATTTTAATTGAAAACAAAAATCTGTAAATTAAAATAACAGGTTGATCTTACTAGCAGAGCTGCGTTATGAAATTAAATAATTAAATAATAAAGTTAAAAATTAAAGTTAATATAATTTTCTAGAGGTATTAGGCCTATACTGTTGTCATTCCTATTCTGACGTTACCTTGGTAGAGTTTGGAAGGCCTATCATATTTCATACTGACTATTATTTGACGCTTTGGGTTAAAAGTCTGGACAGATTAGATCCCCGCATACAGGTGTCAAACCGATTCCACTTGGTTCTAATTTACGTAGTAACCTATGCTGGTTTAATTTTTTCCTTGAAGGCGAAAACATTTTTCGCTGGGGGCCTGGAGGGACAGAATAAATGCCCAAAAGTTGCTCCGTATACCTACAAAGAGATATTGAAAACCTGCGGAGACTCGGCCCTCCTTAGATTGACGCCGGTGCACCAAACACATCTGGCAAAAATGTCCTAACACACCACAAGTGGCTGTAGTTTGTGTTTCCTACCGCTTTCGTATCTTCTAAGAAAAGTAATGGGGCTAATGTGTTTCTTGAATGGCACATTATTTTGGGACCAGTTCGCTGGCAATCCTCTTAGTCCTTTTGTTAGTAATTTAAAACGATCACTGTCGAAACCAAATTCCAAAGTTTCTAGTCAGAAGGATACAGGGCGGGGCTGCAGTCTATTCACGCCCGGAGCCGTATCCTAGGCTATATAATACATTTTCATTTATTCGTAAATGAGATCAGGTGTGAGCAGTGCAGGGGTAAAGAGAACCGGAGCGCTAACTGACAAGTTTCTACGAGCTACTTGGGATTAAAAATACGTTTTACTAATAAGTTCTAGCCGACTTCTGTAAAGGTTGTCAGTGGAAGCTCAGCTTTTAAAATGAATGAGACGGAATATTATAAAGTACCGTTTTCCGAATATGGTTTTGAACAGCAATTCGACGAGCGATGGGCTATCGAATGGATGCAGGGAAACTGGTATGTATAGGTATATACATGTATATGTATGTATATAAAAAATGGATTTGCCTGCTAATGATAAACAGGTCAAGTGTTGCTCTTCCATCCGTTCGTAACGCTGAAGAGCATTACGGGTGTCATGACAATGATGTGGACTTTAAATGGGCTTATTTACAACATGACATGTTTTACAATTTAATGATTCAAATACCTGCCACTTTGTTTTCTATTAAATTAGACATTTAGGCTGTACACCTAACGGTTCACTAAGAAATTCTAAAATCAGTAAGATGAAATATCAGTAAGACTGCATTCACCAGGGACGGTGTATTAGATTCTTGATTTCAATTGAGCATTTACACATTTTACTTACCTTTTCATTTTAAGATGGCACATTGAGGTTGCTATAGTATATAGGTCTAACTACTTTCCAACATAATCACTTCTCACCACAGCAAGCTGGGTGTGCCCTGATAATCAATTATGGGAAAGGCATGCACAAACGTAACCCGCAAAGTTCTGGACGTAAGGTGTGCTCACTTGTTGAAATACCCTTTGAAGGTAACCTTGCCCTGCCATGAGTACAGTCTAAGGAATTTTGTTTCTCTTTCACCAGGAGGAAGGCTTTTTTGTTCTGTGGCCTGTATGCAGCGCTGGTGTTTGGAGGTCAGCATTTCATGAAGGAGAGGCCTAAACTTCAACTGCGCAGACCACTGGTGTTATGGTCACTCAGCCTGGCCATCTTCAGGTGAGTTAAAGCTGTACTGTTTGCGGTACCTGAGGACTCTTGACCTTCAAAAATAGTTTTCAAATGATTTTGATGAAAGATTTTTGCTTTGACATCTTATTCTTATCATTGTTTTTGCACAAAGTACTGACATACAGCAGCTTTTCAATTGGTGGTACTAGGCATAGGTCCACTGCTTTGTTACCACTTTGACCTTAGTGTTTATTGTACATCTCCATAGTGACCTGCTGTGTGCTCAGGTTTAATTGCTGCACAGTGTTTTAAAGTGCATGCGCTTTGCAGGTGGCCTGTTGGCCAACTACACATCTGATTGTATTGTGTTTTTAACATTGTAGGAAGACATGCTCAATCTTGTACAGTGTCTATACAGCCTAATACATAGGTTTTCAACCCTCTCTTGGGGACCCCCCAGCCATCTCAGTTTAGTTTTTGCTCTGAATTGGTTCACCTGATTCAACAGAAAGCCTTAAGTTGATTCAGGTGTGCTAGCTCTGGGATATATCTAACAGATGGAATGGCTGGGGTGTCCCCAGGAGAGGGTTGAAGACCTGTGGCCTAATACATTTACCAAGCTATTGTTTGCACCCTCCCTGAAACCAGCCATATTTCATAAGACAACCCCTCATGTATGGACATGGAATTAATGTGTGGTGGCTTTTCAAAGTGCTGCAATGCATGATCCTTTCATCCTATTTAAGCCAGGGATGTTTGGAAGGAGCTCCAAAATCTGGACTCACACAAATCAGCTGGGCTTGATTATCTGGACTTCCTGGCAGTCCACATTTTCTGACTGTTCAACCTCACTACTAAAAAGTATCATTTGACTAGAAAGCTGCAGCAGTTTAACAAATAACTAAGAGGCAAGTAGTACTGGGCAGGCCAAAGGCACTTTGGGTCTAAAAAAATATACTATTTTGTATACATCTGGCTCCTTGTTGAACTGTGCTGACTACCACACTACAGTTTCATCTCTACTCCAGAATTCTAGTGAAAAAGAAATGCACTTCAGTCAGACACTACCTGTACCTGCCTGCCCTACAAACACCCTCATTGATCATTTCAGATGTGGAGATACTTGGTTGCTCACACTTTCCAGAGCCACATCAGCCCCATTCAGTCTAAAATCTAATTCAACTTTTCTTTTTATCAACTCACATCCAATAGAAATGTGCTCTGAAATCTTACTCTGGTCAATCCTAAAGTCAGCACTTCTTTTGGCTGTCTTTTCAGTCCTCTGCTGCTAATGATTGAAATTATCTGCAAAAGACTAAGACATTGTTTTAGCTCACTATCAATGCCAATCAAAATCAGGTACAGGTGTGCAGCAGGTGGTTTGTGTAGGGGCTGCAGTTTTCTCTTTATTAAGCTAGAAGCAGTTTTAGTTTCTAAACAGGGCTGCCCAACACTTTCTTGAGATGTACTGTAGGTTTTCTCTGGAATTCTAATTTGGCTCACCTGATTCTAATGATTAGTTGGATGAAAAGCAAACTTGGGTTAGTCACAAATGGGGTTGAAGAAAACCTACAGGACAGCTCTCCAGAACAGGGTTGGGTAACCCTGTTCTTAACCAATGACTGGTTTGTGAAGTGACTTACACAAGTGAAGAGATCAGATGAATGGTCATGTAATGTGAGTTAACCTTTAACTCTGTCTTAATTGCAGTATGATTGGAGCAGTACGAACAGGGTGGTACATGATGTATATCCTCTCCACGAGTGGGTTCAGGCAGTCTGTATGTGATCAGAGCTTCTACAATGGACCTGTGAGCAAGTTCTGGGCCTATGCTTTTGTCCTGAGCAAAGCCCCTGAACTAGGTAAGGACCAGGTTCAGAACTGGCAATCCTCAATTTCTGAGAATCTCATTTAGTTCACTCCAACCATGAGTGATACTGGTTAATGTCATCTTAGATTATCAGTTTTGCTTGACAAAGCATTGTTGCTCAAAGAGCTGTGGGTGTATTAGTGGATGCTTGGCTGGGACCACAACCTGGCTGTCCCTGACTCACGGTCCCTACGCGGCCTCCACAGGTGACACGGTGTTCATCGTGCTCCGTAAGCAGCGGCTGATCTTCCTCCACTGGTACCACCACATCACCGTGCTGCTGTACTCCTGGTATTCCTACAAGGACTTGGTGGCCGGTGGCGGCTGGTTCATGACCATGAACTACTCTGTTCATGCGCTCATGTACAGCTACTACGCAGTGCGGGCGGCTGGCTACAGAGTGCCGCGACCCTTCGCCATGGTCATCACCACCTTCCAGATCGCCCAGATGGCCATGGGGCTGACGGTCAACAGGCTGGTCTACCGGTGGATGCAGGAGGGCAACTGCCACTCCTACCTGAACAACATTGTGTGGAGCTCCCTCATGTACCTCAGCTACCTGGTCCTTTTCTCCTCGTTCTTCTACCAGACCTACTTGAAAGGCAACAGTGGCAAGAGCTCCAAAACGGACTAGTTTGTCGGGGAGGGAAGGGGAATTTGCTCACTGCCTGACTGGGCCCAATTGAAGTATGGCTGTTCTCTGTACACCTGTTAGTTTACCAGCGCTCAAATGCTGCACTATTTGGAGTGTTAATGTTTTCATGAAGATAGAGCTTTGTTATTTTTTTTGTGGCTCATCACATTGTGTGTGGTAATGCGTGTTTCCTGTTGCCTGATCTTTACATTCCAGCAGGCCCATGTAATGGTGCCTCTTGCAGGTTTCTGTTCGGACCGGTTGGACTTGTTTTCCATCTGGTACAATGTGCTCTTGTCATTGTTGGTGGACAGACTTCAGAGTGGATAGCAGACACGCCCGAGCCGAACCCCAATACCTAGCATGATTCATTCATATGGATTAGTTTACGTAATCTTCTCTGACTGCTTCTAGATGAAGACCTTCGATACCTCTGACCTAATACCCAAAATTCACCCTGTGTGCGATTTGGTGACTTGCGTAGACCGAGGCGTTGTTCTGATGGGAGGGTATCCCCCTAAAAGCAGCCCTTTGTGTGGTACTCTTATATAAATGTTTAATATTTATTAATTTGATAATATGAAGGCTGCTGCAAAAGTGCCGGAAATGTCAAACGTTCCCATGACTTCACTCCACAATTGTTCGATTTGTTTACCACCTGCAATATTTATTTTCATACCATTTGGATGTGAGGTGCCATGTTGCTTTTGTAATGCAACAGGGGAGTGGTTTATGGTTTCGCTGTCACGTTCCAGGAATCTGATTAATGCTGTGGTTCCCAAATGGAATTCCTAACTACAAGGGAAAAACCTGTTAGTTGACAGGCATTTTGTCCCCCTCTACCTCATTCTAAAATTGTTTGCTTTTAAGATTTTTAGAATGATTTGTGCTTTGTTTTTAAGTAGCCAGCAACTGATGTATATTGACTTGGCAAAATTGTCTTGCTATTTAAAATTCAGTTCTGTATATTTAAGCTTATTTATTGGATTTAATTTACAGGTTGAAAGGACTATGAATGTATCATATCTAATTACTACGGTAGGGGAAGCCTTGCATTAGCTATGGAGGTTCTTTTTAGCTTGAGTTAAATGCCATTTTCCTTCACCACTTGTAGTGGAATTTGAATCTGCAGCAGAAAAAGTTAAACTTGTTTGTGCCAAGTGATTGCTGAACAATCCTGTCTTGACTAATGGTGCAATTTCTCTTCTTTATATATTGCCTTATCGAGCAGATGAACACAAGCCACTATTGTACTTTGATCTGATTTCAAGTGTTTAAGATTACTCATACTGTTGTAAATAGCAAAATATGGTCTTATTTCTAAAATGTATTATAATAAAGCTGTCTATTTCATTATACATGTCTGTAATTTATAAGCATTCAAGCTATTCAGTTATGCATTGTTTAGTGAAAGTTATCTAGCACAGCATCGCATCAACTTATCAGGCTAACTCTGAAGTTGCAATTGTTTTATTTCACTAAATATTTACAAATTTCAGTTTACAATTTGAATCTTAATTCACTGGAAGATGTCTTACTACAATGAACAGAGGTGCACCTTATGCTGGGGACAACAGAAGGCCACTTTAGCATTTTCAGCTTTATCACAATGACAATCTCAGACTTTGACTACAATGTGCATGCCGACTGCAGCAATGTCCAAAAAAGCTGTTCAATTTAATGTTCCTTACTATACAGTAAACCGCCTTAAATGTCATTCTAGAGAATTTGGCAGTTCATCCAAGTAATCTCTCAAGGATCACGTGGAACCACCCCAGCCAGGACATGTGGCTTATTCACCTGTGGGGTCGTCTGAGATTACACTACTGGACTGCTGATAAACCTGAGGGTTAGCACAAGTGCAGAAATTGTGCACAAACCTTTAGAGGAAAACTCCTCTCAGTGCTAGTCGTTCTCAACAGGGAATTACCCGGAGTCCATGTCTGACTTCAGGGGTCAAATGTCAACATTTAACTGGCACAGTTTGTCCATGGCCTGCATCCTCACCAGACGTGTCACCCCACTGAGCATGCTTAGGATGCACCAAATGTGTATGACATCTTTCAGTTCCCAGCAACTTCACCGCATTGTGGATCAGTATTCCACAAGCCACAGTCAATAGCCTGATCAACTAAAATAAAATTGACATTGTTGCATTTTTCAGTCATATTTAACTCGTTTGCAGTAGGACCACCAAATTGGTGTGCTGCTTGTGTGCATTGTTTACACTCAAGCGTGCTAAGCAATTCCTGTATTTATGTGATGGATTATGCCAGGAGTGTCATAGAAACCTTCAGCAAAATGCATCACCGGTCAAACACAATTGCTTCAATTACAGGGGTGCTGTCTGTGTTTCAAGCTATTTTTAAAGCTCCCTGTTATAAGATTCTCATTCATGTCTTACCTATACCTTACTGCAATTCTGAGTGAATTTCAACAAGTTAAAGCTGAGATGGTTTATAAAGTTAGAAACACAATTTATACAAACTGTCACCTAAGTAAGAATTTGCTGGCACATGGTTTTGTTCCAGAAAGTTCTGCATGGCATGTTAAGGAGCTTTCTGTCCCATCTCCTTCCAGCTCTTCCACACCAGCAGGTCCTTGCTTTTTCCCTGGGTGACAAGGAAGCGGGGGAGCCTCACTCCGCTGAACTGACCCACACCATCGTTATGACCCATGGCTAACAGCATGGAGACTCTCCCTGTCAGGACAAGCGGAAGGAGAGCCACAATCACATTTTATGTAACAGGCAGTGAACATCAGGTACCAGAGGCAAAACGGAGAACATGCGAGGACCCAAATGTCTTTGGGTGGGGGTGTACCTGGTTCATAAGATTTCAAGGGCTTCTCCATCAGACTGTTGGTGATGTTGGTAACGGCAACCCCAGCATGGAGCCGTGCGTGGTACGCAAGCTTAGGCTCCTTGACGTTAGCACAGTCCCCAACAGCATACACGTTGTCGAAGCCCTCAACCTGCAGGTATTTATTCACTTTCAGAGACCCGTTCTCTGCCAGGCATTCATCTAAAATATTAAAAGCAAAATGTCAGTAAATATAAGGGATACAGGCAGGTTAAAGGCATACAGAATGTACACACACTCAATTTTTTTATAAAAAGTGCTGAGACAATTTGCATCAATCTGTGCAGGACTGCTGGGCAATGATGAAGTTTCATTGCGAAGTAGTGTAGTAACACTACATTCTAAGGCGGGAAAGTCAAGACTAGTGTGCATAGCTAGCACTGTATATGACAAATTAACTAAAAGGCCATTGAATCCCTTCTCATGAGGTAACTCAAACTGGTTTTACAGGCATTCATGTAAACATTTTCATATTTAAGCAATAACACTTAAGGGGATGTGGTTTATGACCATTATACCATGGCTGAGGGCTGGTTTTAGGAATGCTTAGGTGTGGTATATTACCCACAAACCCCCGAGGGTCCTTGTTGCTATAGACAGGTTAACTGACAATGTCACGAAAACAGTGTGTGCAACGAGGGCTCTGTGTTGTCATGATACTAGACAGTCAAATAGCCACAATGAGCAGAAGCAAGGCGAATTATAGGAGGCTAGTTTGTTTGTTGTAATACTCTGTCTAGTTTTGTCACTACAATGCTAGTAAAGCTGTCTGCTGACAAGGACATCAACAGAACTTGCAATATGCAGCGATTTATAACACCATGCTGTCTACCAGTTTAGGTTTGAGTCCCGGACTGTGCCACTAGTAGCTGGGAAGCCCCCTGGGCAATGCAAATTGGCTGGGGAGTGAGGAGGCATTGTCAGCAGAGATTCCCTGATCTCATTACACTCTCACAACTCTTTCTGGTGGGCTTGGACCCCTGCAAAGCTGACCATTATGTTAACCCATTTACACTTCCTGGTTGGAAGAACATTGTGGAAAAGAGCAGAATGGCTTGATGTCATTGTAATGTATTAGTGGTAATGTATGAGTGGTCACTGTTCAAATGTATTCATTTAAGTGAATCTATGAAATGTATTTATGCAAATGTATTTGTTTTTGGTGCACATTTGGAGACTGAATATATCCTGCATGTCGTTAATAACTTAAGCCAATAGCAACAGTTTTGTCCCTCAGTTGCACACAGATCTGATTAGTTCCACAAGATAAATATAACGGTTAATTACAAAAATAAATGTATTGTTTGTCATATCCATCTGATAAAACACAGCTGTGGTTTATGATGAAGCAACAATGTATTTCACACTATATACCAGGGGTAGGGATGTAACGGTTTCAAGGTGCACTTAGGTTGTACAAACAAACGGTTCTCATACCTTTGCCATTTTGACATTCAAGGTATTGCATTATAATAAATACATTTTTAAAAAATCTGAATTGTTCTAATCGAAGCAAAAGGAAGTAACGTTCATATTGTAGATATCAGTTCAATTACAAGAGAGTTGTTACATTAACACAGCGTCATATAAACTTCACAAGATAAATCACTAAATTGAGAAGTCCTCCGCTTTCAATTAACAGTCATTGAGACACAAGCGAACTGCTTGTCAGAGAGCGCAGCGCACCGAATGACAATGTCGGAACTCCGTTTCCCCCACCTAAGCGGCTGAAATCCAGAATGTGGGAATATTTTTTATATTTAAAAGAGCCAAGAGGCACCATCAATGTTGATGATTACCCAACACGCAAACCGTGTCGGAAAAAAGTATCGGCTCATTTATGCTTCTGCGGGTCTGCGTTGTTAATGTCATGTGCGTGTGTACGGAGACGTGCTCAGCATATATAGGTGTGCGGCCTTGTGTAGATAGCCATTACACTTCTTAGCACTAGGCGGCGATGTCGTTTTTTCGCTTCTAGAGAAAGCTTCACAGAAAAAGTAATTGTATAGTTGGTGAACAATGGCCTTTTCAATTCCAAGTACGCGAAGAACGTTTTTGCCAAGCGACCTTGAGAGTATGGTCTTGCAAGAATGCGAGGACAGAGAACGCACCTATCTAGATTGAGATGCATGCACTTGGCTATTACGGAATACCCCTCCACTCTGAGGGCTGTAACCTCCTCAGTAGTCCCTGAATAAAATATTAATGTGAAGATGAACGACAGAAGGTTGTATGGAGACTATAGCCATAATCATATTATATATGACATTTGTATATTACTTTTGTTTTTTAAAGTGAAAATCAACTGCACTACTAAAAAAGCTGTCCCTCTTTTCCGGTATTGTAATTACTTAACATAGCTAACGTTAACTAGCCTCTCCACTGCACTGAATAACGTTAGCTAGCTGATTGAAAGTCGGAGCAAATTTATACATTAGCCGTTTCCTCAATAAAATGAGCAAATATTCCGCGACTACAATGCCCATTTCTCATCACATTTTTTTCCAGATGCCGATTTACAGGTACCGTTTACCTGAAGTAAAGTTACGACTTATTACAGTTGTGGAGTTTTTCCTGCCCTCCTGACATCTTGAAATGACTTCTGGGAGAACAGTAAAAACTGCTCTCCCAGAAAGCAATTTTGGGATATGACTTCTGGGAGATCAGAATATCAGAACGCATCTGATATCCCAGAATTAATTTCAAGATGTCAGGAGAAAAGCATACGGTCTTGCGCAATAGCCAAGTACCTATGCATCTCAATCTAGATAGGTCCCTTCTCTGTCCTCGCCATCTTGCAAGGACGTTTTGCAAGAACGTTCTTCTCAAGGACACAAGTACGTTCTTAACGTACTTGGAATTGATAAACAGCCAATACTTAGCTAGATCGGGGGAGAGGATGTCTAAAATAGAGCGTTTGAGAGAACTAGTAAAATTAAATGAAGAGGAGGAAGGAGAGCAGGATAGCAGGAAAAGCAGGAGAACTTCACAAAAGAAGTACCTGTTGTTGAAGTCTAACACTTCCCCGAGTTGGTTTGTTGGAAAGGAGAATAAAACACCAGGAGTCAGGTCAATTACCGTACCACATATTCCGTTTATTACAAAAGCTTTTGGAGACAAGTGTCGCCGCACAATGTCTAAGGATCAACAGTCAAAACATCATTTTTATACTTCTACTACGCCCAAAAAGATAGAGGCGTTAACTTACAAAGCAAGTGTGCCATTGGCCCAATCCCAGTTCTATTCCTTATAAGGACAACTACAAGTACCCCCTTGCCCCCCTTGTGGTTTCTGTGTTGTCTGTCCGACTATGTGTGTGGGCCTCTAACCTGTGTCCTGTTTCTCACAAGACAGACATACTAAATCTTTCTCTCCCCGGCAACCGCTTGAACAGGGTTTCCTATTCTCCTACTTGCTCCTTCAGTTTCAGCTCATATTACAAACAATTAATATTCTGCTTCATTGGTTACAACAGCTTATAACAGTTCACTAACTTATACAATCAATACATCTACACTGTATAATTGGTAAACAATATAATAGCTATCTAGCTAGAATGCAGTGTACTTGTTCAGCAGATGGGTAAATCAGCCCTACGTCGTCAGTTCGATCCTCGCAGGGGCATGGCGTTCTATTGCATTTCATTGTACTGTACTTGTACTTGCTCAATGACAGAGTAAATAAAAATAACTTGATTGCTACGTGCCTCAACGGTTCCAGGTACCTAAGGAGTATTCAATTAAAAAAACGTAGGCAATATTAAACACAAAATATAAACTTTTCAAAAACCTTGTGTTTTCTCGCTCTTTGTATAATTAAACTAAAATGATTCACCTGGTGGTGAGTTGGATCCGATGGCGGGGGAGGAAGCTGGACAGACTCGGCAGGCCCAAGCGTACTGTAAGGGTCTGCTGGGAATGTCTGGCTGAGTCTCCTGTCAGAGAGATCTTTAACTCCCACCTCCGGCAGAGCTTCAACTGGATCCCGAGGGAGGCTGGAGATATTGAGTCCGAGTGGACCATGTTCTCCACCGCCATTGTCGAAGCGGCCGCTCGGAGCTGTGGCGGCAAGGTCTCCGGTGCCTGTCGAGGCGGCAATCCCCAAACCCGGTGGTGGACACCGGAAGTAAGGGATGCCCTCAAGCTGAAGAAGGAGTCCTATCAGGCCTGGTTGGCTTGTGGGACTCCTGAGGCGGCTGACTGGTACCGACAGGCCAAGCGGACTGCAGCCCGGGTGGTTGTGGAGGCAAAAACTCGGGCCTGGGAGGAGTTCGGTGAGGCCATGGAGAAGGACTATCGGCTGGCCTTGAAGAGATTCTGGCAAACTGTCCGGCGCCTCAGGAGAGGGAAACAGTGCCCTACCAACGCTGTTTACAGTAGAGGTGGGCAGCTGTTGATCTCAACTGGGGATGTCGTCGGACGGTGGAAGGAGTACTTCGAGGATCTCCTCAATCCCGCCGTCACGTCTTCCATTGAGGAAGCAGAGGATGATGGCTCAGAGGTGGACTCGTCCATCACCCGGGCTGAAGTCACTGAGGTGGTCAAGAAACTCCTCGGTGGCAAGGCACCGGGGGTGGATGAGATCCGCCCTGAGTACCTCAAGTCTCTGGATGTTGTGGGGCTGTCTTGGTTGACACGCCTGTGCAACATCGCGTGGCGGTCGGGGACAGTGCCTTTGGGATGGCAGACCGGGGTGGTGGTCCCTCTTTTTAAGAAGGGGGACCGGAGGGTGTGTTCCAACTATAGGGGATCACACTTCTCAGCCTCCCCGGGAAAGTCTATGCCAGGGTTCTGGAGAGGAGAATACGGCCGATAGTAGAACCTCGGATTCAGGAGGAACAGTGTGGTTTTCGTCCGGGCCGTGGAACACTGGACCAGCTCTATACCCTCTACGGGGTGTTGGAGGGTTCATGGGAGTTTGCCCAACCAGTCCACGTGTGTTTTGTGGATTTGGAGAAGGCATTCGACTGTGTCCCTCGCGGCGTCCTATGGAGGGTGCTTCGGGAATATGGGGTCCTGGGTCCTTTGCTAAGGGCTGTCAGGTCCCTATGCGACCGAAGCAGGAGCTTGGTCCGCATTGCCGGCAGTAAGTCAGACTTGTTCCCAGTGCATGTTGGACTCCGGCAGGGCCTCCCTTTGTCACCAGTTCTGTTCATAATTTTTATGGACAGAATTTCTAGGCGCAGCCAGTGGCCGGAGGGTGTCAGGTTTGGGGACCACACGATTTCGTCTTTGCTCTTTGCGGATGATGTTGTCGTGTTGGCCCCTTCAAACCAGGACCTTCAGCATGCGCTGGGACAGTTTGCAGCCGAGTGTGAAGCGGTGGGGATGAGAATCAGTACCTCCAAATCCGAGGCCATGGTCCTCAGTCGGAAAAGGGTGGCTTGCCCACTTCAGGTTGGTGGAGAGTGCTTGCCTCAAGTGGAGGAGTTTAAGTATCTAGGGATCTTGTTCACGAGTGAGGGAAGGATGGAACGGGAGATTGACAGACGGATCGGTGCAGCTTCTGCAGTAATGCGGACGATGTATCGGTCTGTCGTGGTGAAGAAAGAGTTGAGCCTCAAGGCGAAGCTCTCGATTTACTGGTCAATCTACGTTCCTACTCTCACCTATGGTCATGAGCTTTGGGTCATGACCGAAAGGACAAGATCCTGGATACAGGCGGCCGAAATGAGCTTTCTCCGCAGGGTGGCTGGGCGATCCCTTAGAGATAGGGTGAGCAGAACATGCTTGCACTTAATTGACATACTCTGTCAAAATAGGGTGAATGGTTCGATTTTAGACTAGTAACAGATTTGTCCAATGTCATGATATTAGCTAGCTAACGTTAGATGGGGGAATTGACATGTTTTCAAAGTTTCAATGGTGCATTTGATGACCTGAATTTGGTTCTTGTGACATATATTAGAAATAATATATTTTTTTTGTTCTAGCCGGCCAAGCCCAAACTGAATATAGTGCTCGTGTGCATCATGCAAAAAATTACTTGCTCACAACAGGTAGAACTAATACTAGGTCTTCTTACTGCTAGAAGTATTTTTTAGGAGCACAGGATAGTTAACTTTATGTGGAACATAACAGGTTCTGCGATACACATGCCCCAGATGAGAAAAACACATTTTGTCAGTGAATGTTCTCCAGCCTGTGTATTCTGCTACCAGCATTGACTTAACCACTACTGTTAGTGTATCTTTATTATAAAATGAATTAGGAATCTTAACATATGTATGTGTGTTTATTATTATGAATAATAACAATGTATTCAAATTTATAGTTTCTCATTACAAAAGATAATCTCTGTTTTTAAGGGTGCAGAATAACCATATGGAGAATACAAAAGAATACTGAACTGCAATCAAAGATACATGCCAAAATGGAGTGTTTATTTATTGTTTAGAGGGGAGAGGCTATGGGAGGTCAGGGACAGGCAGAGGTTCGGTACACGATCAATGAGCTTGAGGGTCACTTGGGGGTGGCAGGCAGGTACGTGGTCGGGTACAGGCAGAGGTTCGGTACACGATCGATGAGCTCGAGGGTCACTCGGGGGCGGTAGGCAGGTACGTGGTCGGGGACAGGCAGAGGTTTGGAAGGAATCAGGGCTTGACAGTTGGCGTCTGATTCGCAGTTGCCTGGATACGGGCTCTCCGGCTGGATGGCCAATATTTCCTTTTTTCTGATGGGAGAAGGACCAACAAGTAGCAGTTCTTGATGGGCGGAACCAAACGGATGTCTTGGTCGTACCTGCTGATTGGCTTGGCCTGACTGTGTTCTTGCTTGTTAATGTGGATCGATTGTTGTCCACAACATCAATGTCCATAGGTTGCTCAGCCTGATGACCGGGGTATTTATTCTGCCATAGACCCACGTTGTTACTATCCTTCTGGGGCCCCTCTGTCCAGTCCATGAAGTAATCCTGATCTGAGTTTGTTTGGATGGAAGTTGAAACTGTGTTGGGCTGGTACTGACATGCAGAGGGAGGCGTGTTCCAACCAAAATGTTTGTTGTCCACAACATCAACATCCATAGGTTGCTCATACTGATGACAGGGGTATTTATTCTGCCGTAGACCGATGTTATTATCCTTCTGGGGGCACTCTGTCCAGTCCATGAAGTCATCCTGAGCTCCTCCATAGCAGGAGTTTGACTGGATGGCGGCTGGAGCTCTGTTGGGCTGGTACTGACGTGCAGAAGGAGGCGTATTGCAATGTAAATGTTCAATCAATAGCCAGAGGTTGCTCATCCTTATGACTGGTATTTTTTTGCTATAGACCGATGTTTTTGTAATCATTCTGGGGGCCCACTGTCCAGTGCTTGAAGTAATCTAGATCTTGTCTAGATCAGATTGTGGCTGGAGCTCTGCTGGGCTGGTACTGACATGCAGAGGGAGGCGTACTCCAAAGTACATTTCGCCATTGTAAATGAATAAAGAAATTATAATCCCCTTCTAAATCAAATGTGTCCCATTGTGCACTCTATAGCATCTACGTTGCCAATCCAGACTACACATTAACAGTTAGGCCAAACAAACCTGGTTCTGGGAGGGATCCACTCCAGATGTAGGAGGTCCTCCATTCATCTGACTGGTCAGCGATGAACACAGTACATCCTTAGGAACGCTGCTCAACACATTAAAGGCGAACTGGTCTAGAGGAATGCGGTGGAAGGGTCCAAACTGACTCAGATAATGGAGACAGTCGATTATTAACGGAAATGTGGTGCAGCTAATGAAGAGTTGTGGCAGGTACATTGTTAAAGTGTCCTGAAATTATTTAATTCATGAAATGCTTATTCCCTTTAGAGTACACTACTTTTGACCTGGGCACTTTGATGACATCACATCAGCATCATAATTGATGTCTTTGACATCTTGTAGTCATGGAGCAGTGAATTTCTGCCAGACTCGCCATCAGCCATTTTAATAAAAAAATGTAAAGCTGTTATTTCCTTTCCCTGTTATTAGGTGGCACAAAATAATTGCTTATTTGCCGCCAGATGCCACCAGATGACGCAACGTTTTGGTAACATTTGTGTGTGTGTGTGCGCAGGTCAGGGTTTACGCTAGCCGGTGTTGTGCCGAAATCATCCCCCCTGCCGACAAATTCCCTGCATTCCCTCAAAAATCTCATGAAACATCGATTGCTGACTTGATGTACAAAATTAAAGCTTTTTGCTACAAAGTTCAGTGAAATATGTAGGCTAAACTGCCCTCTCAACAAGGAAACAAGTCCCAGTAAAGAGAATCGAGATTGTGCGCGTTCACGTGAAGTGGGGTGATTTGGGCACAACACAGGCAAATGCAGATGAAAATATGAACGGCCAAAATGTAAGGTGGGAAATATGCCAAAGTAATAAAAACATTGATCAAAAGCATATTCAAATATTAAATAGCCTACTTTTGTGTAAGTATGAACATGAAAAGTATGAGCATGTTCAGCACTCAAAACTTATTTGGGGCTCCTTTTGCCTGAATTACTGCAGCAATGTGGCGGGGCATGGAGTCGATCAGTCTGTGGCACTGCTCAGGTGTTATGAGAGCCCAGGTTGCCCTGATAGTGGCCTTCAGCTCTTCTGCATTGTTGGGTCTGGCATATCGCATCTTCCTCTTCACAATATCCCATAGATTTTCTATGGGGTTACGGTCTGGTGTGTTTGCTGGCCAATTAAGAACAGGGATACCATGGTCCTTAAACCAGGTACTGGTAGCTTTGGCACTGTGTCCAGGTGCCAAGTCCTGTTGGAAAATGAAATCTGCATCTCCATAAAGTTGGTCAGCAGCAGGAAGCATGAAGTGCTCTAAAACTTCCTGGTAGACGGCTGCGTTGACCTTGGACCTCAGAAAACACAGTGGACCAACACCAGCAGATGACATGGCACCCCAAACCATCACTGACTGTGGAAACTTTACACTGGACTTCAAGCAACGTGGATTCTGTGCCTCCCCTCTCTTCTTCCAGACTCTGGGACCTTGATTTCCAAAGGAAATGCAAAATGTACTTTCATCAGAGAACATAACTCAGCAGCAGTCCAGTCCTTTTTGTCTTTAGCCCAGGCGAGATGCTTCTGATGCTGTGTCTTGTTCAAGAGTGGCTTGACACAAGGAATGTGAAAGCTGAAACCCATGTCTTGCATACGTTTGTGCGTGGTGGTTCTTGAAGCACTGACTCCAGCTGCAGTCCACTCTTTGTGAATCTCCCCCACATTTTTGAAAGGGTTTTGTTTCACAATCCTCTCCAGGGTGTGGTAATCCCTATTGCTTGTGCACTTTTTTTCTACCACATCTTTTCCTTCCCTTCGCCTCTCTATTAATGTGCTTGGACACAGAGCTCTGTGAACAGCCAGCCTCTTTAGCTATGACCTTTTGTGTCTTGCCCTCCTTGTGCAAGGTGTCAAGGGTCGTCTTTTGGACAGTTGTCAAGTCAGCAGTCTTCCCCATGATTGTGTTGCCTACAGAACTACACTGAGAGACCATTTAAAGGCCTTTGCAGGTGTTTTGGGTTAATTAGCTGATTAGAATGTGGCACCAGGTGTCTTCAATATTGAACCTTTTCACAGTATTCTAATTTTCTGAGATACTGAATTTGGGGTTTTCAGATATAATCATCAAAATTAAAAGAAATAAACACTTGAAATATATCAGTCTGTGTGGAATGAATGTATACATTATACAAGTTTCACCTTTTGAATGGAATTACTGAAATAAATTAACATTTTGATGATATTCTAATTTTATGACCAGCACCTGTATAAAGCATGTAGAAGTCTGTAATTTTCATCATAGGTACGCTTCAACTGTGAGTGACGGAATCGAAAACAAAAATCCTGAAAATCACATTGTATGATTTTTAAGTAAAATTTGCATTTTATTGCATGACATAAATATTTGATATATCAGAAAAGCAGAACTTAATATTTGGTACAGAAACCTTTGTTTGCAATTACAGAGATCATACGTTTCCTGTTGTTCTTGAAAAGGTTTGCAAACACTGCAGCAGGGATTTTGGCCCACTCCTCCATACAGACCTTCTCCAGATCTTTCAGGTTTCGGGGCTGTTGCTGGGCAATACTGACCTTCAGCTCCCTCCAAAGATTTTCTATTGGGTTCAGGTCTGGAGACAGGCTAGGCCACTCCAGATCCTTGAGATGCTTCTTACGGAGCCACTCCTTAGTTGCCCTGGCTGTGTGTTTCGGGTCGTTGTCATGCTGGAAGACCCAGCCACGACCCATTTTCAATGCTCTTACTGAGGGAAGAAGGTTGTTGGCCAAGATCTCGCAATACATGGCCCCATCCATCCTCCCCTCAATACGGTGCAGTCATCCTGTTCCCTTTGCAGAAAAGCATCCCCAAAGAATGATGTTTCCACCTCCATGCTTCACGGTTGGGATGGTGTTCTTGGGGTTGTACTCATCCTTCTTCCTCCAAACACGGCGAGTGGAGTTTAGACCAAAAAGCTAAATTTTTGTCTCATCAGACCACATGACCTTCTCCCATTCCTCCTCTGGATTATCCAGATGGTCATTGGCTTGAGCAGGGGGACCTTGCATGTGCTGCAGGATTTTAATCCATGACAGCATAGTGTGTTACTAATGGTTTTCTTTGAGACTGTGGTCCCAGCTCTCTTCAGGTCATTGACCAGGTCCTGCCGTGTAGTTCTGAGCTGATCCATCACCTTCCTCATGATCATTGATGCCCCACAAGGTGTGCATGGAGCCCCAGACCAAGGGAGATTGACCGTCATCTTGAACTAATAATTGCGCCAACAGTTGTTGCCTTCTCACCAAGCTGCTTGCCTATTGTCCTGTAGCCCATCCCAGCCTTGTGCAGGTCTACAATTTTATCCCTGATGTCCTTACACAGCTCTCTGATCTTGGCCATTGTGGAGATGTTGGAGTCTGTTAGATTGAGTGTGTGGACAGGTGTCTTTTATACAGGTAACGAGTTCAAACAGGTGCAGTTAATACAGGTAATGAGTGGAGAACAGGAGGGCCTCTTAAAGAAAAAACAGAATTCTTACGAGTTGGTAGGTGATCAAACTTATGTCATGCAATAAAATGAAAATTAATTATTTAAAGATCAAACAATGTGATTTTCTAGTTTTAGATTCCGTCTCTCACAGTTGAAGTGTACCTATGAAAAAAATTACAGACCCCTACATGCTTTGTAAGTAGGAAAACCTGCAAAATTGGCAATGTATCAAATACTTGTTCTCCCCACTGTATAAGCATTCAAGCTGTTCAGTTATGCATTGTTTAGTGAAAGTTATCTAGCACAGCATGGCATCAACTTATCAGGCTAACTCTGAAGTTGCAATTGTCTTATTTCACTAAATATTTAGTGAAATATAACTTTATCTGTTTACAATTTGAATCTTAATTCACTGGAGGATGTCTTACTACAATGAACAGAGGTGCACCTTATGCTGGGGACAACAGAAGGCCAATTTAGCGTTTTCAGCTTTATCACAATTACAATCTCAGACTTTGACTACAATGTGCATGCCGACTGCAGCAATGTCCAACAAAGCTGTTCAATTTAATGTTCCTTACTTAATGTTCCTTGTTCACCTGTGGGATCGTCTGAGATTTCACAACTGGACTGCTGATAAACCTGGGGGTCTGCACAAACTTTGAGGAAAACTCATCTGCGTGTTGGTTGTTACCCGGAGTCCAGGGAATTACCCGGAGTCCATGTCTGACTTCAGGGGTCAAATGTCAACATTTAACAGCCACTGGCACTGAGCATGCTTAGGATGCACCAAATGTGTATGACATCTTTCAGTTCCCAGCATCTTCACCGCATTGTGGATCAGTGGGACATTCCACAGGCCACAATCAATAGCCTGATCAACTCTAAAAGTGTTGACATTGTTGCAGTTTTCCGTCATATGTAACTCAGTTTTTGAACAAGCAAGTTCAAGGTTTGCAGTAGGACTACCAAATTGGTGTTCTGCTTGTGTGCATAGTTTGTTTACAGTCAAGCATACTAAGCAATTCCTGTATTTATGATAAGCCGGGCCATACATTCCTGTATTTTTGATGGATTATGCCAGGGGTGTCATAGAATCTTCCAGCAAAATGCATCACCAATGGAACAAAATTGCTTCAATTACAGGGGTGTTTGTGTTTCAAGCTATAAGGTATTTTTAAAGCTGCCTGTTATTAGAGTCCCATTAATGTCTTACCTATTCCACCTTACTGCAATTCTTGGTGAATTTCAACAAGTTAAAGCCATTTAGTGGTATTTGAATATGATTGTACATTGTTTTATTTATTAAAATAGTACCTTTCTAATAGTAAGACCAGTTTGTAAAGCAGCTTTTGCTTTTCAGGCAGTGAAGCTGTTTAACATTTCAACAAGTATTTACAAAGTGTAATGTAAATCCCATTACAGAGCTTTAATTATACAGACATCAAAATGCATAGAAATTGATACTAATGTTGATACCACCCTGCATATCAGTAATTGCACTTTTTTTTCATCAGACGCCACTGAGATGGTCTATAAAGTTAGAAACACAATTTATGCAAACTGTCACCTAAGTAAGAATTTGCTGGCACATGGTTTTGTTCCAGAAAGTTCTGCATGGCATGTTAAGGAGCTTTCTGTCCCATCTCCTTCCAGCTCTTCCACACCAGCAGGTCCTTGCTTTTTCCCTGGGTGACAAGGAAGCGGGGGAGCCTCACTCCGCTGAACTGACCCACACCATCGTTATGACCCATGGCTAACAGCATGGAGACTCTCCCTGTCAGGACAAGCGGAAGGAGAGCCACAATCACATTTTATGTAACAGGCAGTGAACATCAGGTACCAGAGGCAAAACGGAGAACATGCGAGGACGCAAATGTCTTTGGGTGGGGGTGTACCTGGTTCATAAGATTTCAAGGGCTTCTCCATCAGACTGTTGGTGATGTTGGTAACGGCAACCCCAGCATGGAGCCGTGCGTGGTACGCAAGCTTAGGCTCTTTGACGTTAGCACAGTCCCCAACAGCATACACGTTGTCGAAGCCCTCAACCTGCAGGTATTTATTCACTTTCAGAGACCCGTTCTCTGCCAGGCATTCATCTAAAATATTAAAAGCAAAATGTCAGTAAATATAAGGGATACAGGCAGGTTAAAGGCATACAGAATGTACACACACTCAATTTTTTTATAAAAAGTGCTGAGACAATTTGCATCAATCTGTGCAGGACTGCTGGGCAATGATGAAGTTTCATTGCGAAGTAGTGTAGTAACACTACATTCTAAGGCGGGAAAGTCAAGACTAGTGTGCATAGCTAGCACTGTATATGACAAATTAACTAAAAGGCCATTGAATCCCTTCTCATGAGGTAACTCAAACTGGTTTTACAGGCATTCATGTAAACATTTTCATATTTAAGCAATAACACTTAAGGGGATGTGGTTTATGACCATTATACCATGGCTGAGGGCTGGTTTTAGGAATGCTTAGGTGTGGTATATTACCCACAAACCCCCGAGGGTCCTTGTTGCTATAGACAGGTTAACTGACAATGTCACGAAAACAGTGTGTGCAACGAGGGCTCTGTGTTGTCATGATACTAGACAGTCAAATAGCCACAATGAGCAGAAGCAAGGCGAATTATAGGAGGCTAGTTTGTTTGTTGTAATACTCTGTCTAGTTTTGTCACTACAATGCTAGTAAAGCTGTCTGCTGACAAGGACATCAACAGAACTTACAATATGCAGCGATTTATAACACCATGCTGTCTACCAGTTTAGGTTTGAGTCCCGGACTGTGCCACTAGTAGCTGGGAAGCCCCCTGGGCAATGCAAATTGGCTGTGGAGTGAGGAGGCATTGTCAGCAGAGATTCCCTGATCTCATTACACTCTCACAACTCTTTCTAGTGGGCTTGGGACCCCTGCAAAGCTGACCATTATGTTAACCCATTTACACTTCCTGGTTGGAAGAACAGTGTGGAAAAGAGCAGAATGGCTTGATGCCATTGTAATGTATTAGTGGTAATGTATGAGTGGTCACTGTTCAAATGTATTCATTTAAGTGAATCTATTAAATGTATTTATGCAAATGTATTTGTTTTTGGTGCACATTTGGAGACTGAATATATCCTGCATGTCGTTAATAACTTAAGCCAATAGCAACAGTTTTGTCCCTCAGTTGAACACAGATCTGATTAGTTCCACAAGATAAATATAACGGTTAATTACAAAAATAAATGTATTGTTTGTCATATCCATCTGATAAAACACAGCTGTGGTTTATGAGGAAGCAACAATGTATTTCACACTATATACCAGGGGTAGGGATGTAACGGTTTCAAGGTGCACTTAGGTTGTACAAACAAACGGTTCTCATACCTTTGCCATTTTGACATTCAAGGTATTGCATTATAATAAATACATTTTTTTAAAATCTGAATTGTTCTAATCGAAGCAAAAGGAAGTAACGTTCATATTGTAGACATCAGTTCAATTACAAGAGAGTTGTTACATTAACACAGCGTCATATAAACTTCACAAGATAAATCACTAAATTGAGAAGTCCTCCGCTTTCAATTAACAGTCATTGAGACACAAGCGAACTGCATGTCAGAGAGCGCAGCGCACCGAATGACAATGTCGGAACTCCGTTTCCCCCACCTAAGCGGCTGAAATCCAGAATGTGGGAATATTTTTTATATTTAAAAGAGCCAAGAGGCACCATCAATGTTGATGATTAGCCAACATGCAAAGCATTTCGGAAAAAAGGGTTGGCTTATCAGCCTTCAGGTGGGGAACACTTCGAACCCAAAGTTCCATCTGCGTGAGCATCGTCCCACGGAATATGCAGAGATCAATGTAAGTGAAAATACAGTATAGGCTAACAAATTATAGTAATCGAAATTAACACATTGTCACTGCATTTGACTCACACAGCCTTAGTCATTTACTCACCTCGTCTACTGTGTGTGCCTCTCTGTGACATAAGCTAAACATCTAGCTGGCTAGCTCATCATGTCTCAGTCTAAACAGTACACTCAAAAATACAGAAAGGAGTGGGAATCAAACCCTGAATTCAAAGGCTGGTTGAAGTCGTTTATTGGAGATGATACACGGGCATACTGCCTGTATTGTAAGGCCGATTTCTACGCCAAATTTTGTAATGTAAAAAAACACATGAAAAAACTCAAAAACATACTCAAAAGGCAAAGCCTTATAACAGTTCCGCCCAAAACAAGCTGCCATTTATAATTAAAAAAAAAAAAGACTGCAAAAAAGGCTGAGGCCTGTAAATGTTTTTTAGATGAGCTAACAGGAAAAAAGGCTATTTAGGATTTTGTGGTATATGGCAGATATATACCACAAACTTAGTGCCTTGTCTAAGAGAAAAGCCTGTAGCCTTGATACATTTTCCACATACCATTGTACCAAGGCCTGAGGTTTTGCCCATGCAACAAGCTTCTCATTTTGGACTCTAGTAATAGTTTTATCAACAGTACCCATTTCTTACATTACTGGCTGCCTTGGCTCACAGACTGCACAATGCCTAACGGTAGTGGAAATGAAAAACCACTTACTCAGATTGGTACTATAGGCACCAGAGTTAATCTTCATCCCTGTGCAGCAGATGACGAGGTCCGCAGTGATCTCTGTGTCCTTGTCTGTCTTGATCTCTGTGTCTTTGTGGGTCACATTCAGCTCCAGCTCAGACAGTTTAGACACTTTCTGCCCTACAGTCAGATGGCAGGGTGTTAAATAAACAAATAGTTGGCATTTTTTAAATTATGTTAGCTTCATCTAGATCAGTATTTCTCAACCCTGCTCCTGGAGAGCCCTCATCCTGCATGTTTTAGATCTCTCCCAGCCCTAACATACCCCATGTATCTCATGAAGGACTTGATAATGAGCTGATCACTTGAGTCAGGTATGACAGTAGGGAGAGATCTAAAACATGCAGGGCAGTGGGGCACCCAGGAGCAGGGTTGAGAAACACTGGTCTAGATGGACAAGATTTACAGACAGATTTGCGTCAGATAACAAAAAAAAACAATTGTGTGAACAGGTGAAAATGTTAAATGTCACACAGCACCTTCTGTTGCACACCTTTCTGACCGATACTCCTCACGGTTACTGAGGTCCTAAATACAACGTAGTAATCAATGTGTATTAGATTGGATGTAGGAAATGCTGGCGTAGGAAATTGGATTCTGTAAGGCCTTCCAGGTCCAGAATCATTGGGAAGTGACAAAAAACTAATGTTGGCACTGAAACAGTTCTACTATCACCAGCAATAGAAGTAAAATGAACATTTTTGATTTATTCTAAACAACTGACAACATTACACCCAAATTCCAAATAAAAATATTATCATTTAGAGTATTTATTTAAAAATAAATAAATAAGAAAAACATCTGGTCAAAATAACCACAAAAAAATGCATTGTTTTTAGACTTCAAATAATGCAAAGATAAATTAATATTCATTTTTCAAAAAATACTAATGTTTTAACTTAGGAAGTGTTCAGGGTATTTGGTGGAATAACCCAGAGTTTTTTTTTATCACAGCTTTCATGCTCTCCACCAGTCTGTCACATTGCTGTTTGGTGACTTTATGCCACTCCTGGCACAAAAATTCAAGTAGCTTGGCTTTGTTTGATGGCTTGTGACCATCCATCTTCCTCTTGATCAAATCCTAGAGTTTTTCAATGGGGTTCAGGTATGGAGATTGGGCTGGTGGTCCTCCATCCACACCTTGATTGACCTGGCTGTGTGGCATGGAGCATTGTCCTGCTGCAAAAACCAATTCTCAGAGTTGGGGAACATTGTCAGAGCAGAAGGAAGCAGGTGTTCTTCCAGGATAACCTTGTACTTGGCTTTATTCATGCGTCCTTCACAAAGACAAATCTGCCCGATTCCAGCCTTGCTGAAGCATCCCCAGATCATCACCGATCCTCCACCAAATTTCACAGTGGGTTCGAGACACTGTGGCTTGTAGGCCTCTACAGGTCTCGTCTAACCATTAGATGACCAGGTATTGGGCAAAGCGGAAAATTTGACTCGTCAGAGAAGATGACCTTACTCCATTCCTCTATGGTCCAATCCTTATGGTCTTTTGCAAACTTCAGCCCGGCTCTTCTTTGCTTCTCATTGATTAAAGGGCTTTTTCCTAGCTTTGCACGGTTTTAGCCCTGCCCCTAGGAGCCTGTTTCGAACAGTCGTGCACTTCACCCCAGCTGCTGTTTGCCATTCTTCTTGTAGGTCACTTGATGTCATCCTACGGTTGTTGAGTGACATTTGAATGAGTTGACAGTCATCTCTGTCAGTGGACAGACGTTTTCCCCCTCTGCCAGTCTGTAGCTTTGTTGTTTTCAATGTCTGTTGCTTGACCTTGTTCTTATGAACCGCCATCTTTGAAATTTTCAGGATAGAAGCGACCTGATGCTCACTGTATCCCTCTGCCAGTAAAGCCAGAATTGAACCCTTCTTTTCCTCACTCAAAGCTTTTCTTTAAAACTCTTTTGTCATGCTGAATAGTTATTTTTTTATTCAAATTAACTTTGAGGTACTACTTGCACAGTTTTTGCCATCCAGCTGGTCCTATTGCAAGAGGATAGTAATACTTTCCCCTGTTAAATTAGATTTGGTTCAGGTAATCACCTAATCAGTACCTCATTAAGTAAAATGAGGTGTGCCTGTGTTGGAATCTAACAGACACTGGAATGGAATGGCTCCCATACATGTAGAGATGCTGATTTAAGAAATATTTGGAGTGGTCTCTTAATTTTTTCCAGAGTTGTATGTTTTAAATAAAGGTTTAAATATAGTAAACAAATTACAAATTACAGAACTTGAATTACATTGAAATCCTAAATAATCTGTTACCATGTAACACATAATTCTAAAATGTCACTATGTATTGTTTGTGCAAGGTATTTTAGACTTATTTCTATATCCAATAGTAAGGGAGAAAACACACCTATGAGCACAACACCCAGAACATTCTTTGACTGTGGAGGATGACGTCACTGCACTTTCACTTAGATTGCTGTCAGGACTTAGTCAGACGTCACACTCACCGAGTATCAGCTCAACCCCTTTCTCGAGCAGCACTTCCTTGGCCTGTTGTCTTACACAGGGCAGCAGCTCTGGATCTGCCAGGGCGATGTGGGAATGAATCAGAATTACCTAGACACATTGGAGTGTAGGGAGAATGGGGGCAAGTTACATTAGATGTGCTCCAACCCCAAGTCTCCAAAAGGCTTGAATAATAGTGGGTTATTGTACTACCTTCTTGTCTGGATATTCAGTTTTGATCTCTGCAGCCATCTCCACACCGGTGGATCCACCACCCACCACAAGAACCGACCCTGCAGCCTGGACCTGTTCCGAAAGCATGGAGAAATCTAAAAGCTCCATTATTTTTTTTCTTTTGTTTTTAAACAACACAAAAGTGGTTGCATGAATTGTCAAAATGACCAATTATCAAACAAATGTACATTCTTCTCCACAGAACCAGCCCTGAGGTAAAAAATATATATAAAGTAAACCCTCCCATATAAATGTACCTCTTTCACAATGTCCTCATACTGTTGGATGGCTGTCTGGTAGGAAGACACAATGTTGTACTTCCCTGGGAATGGGCCATCTGTACCCGTGCACAGTATGAGGTGTGAGTAATGGACCTCCTGTGGTGCAAGACATCAGGGACAATCAAATTGGAGAAACAAACGTTCCCTTCTACAGCATGTTGGAATTGTCCTCATTTTGATTCTGAGCATGCTCATCTAGCTATCACCTTTCCGCCATCCAACAGAACAGTCTGTGACACTGGGTCCACACGCACCACTTTGCCCTGAAGGAAACTCTCTCCAAATGTCTCAAAATAGGGGATGAAGGTCTGCTGAGCAAAGCCTGTGAAGAAGTAACACAGCATTACAACGGTTCTTCGAGTTAGAATTGCTATATTACTTCTTTTCACAAGATGCTATAATTTGCGATAATTAAAGGTTTCTCACCACTCTTAACAGAGGCACGGAGGGCAGCCACATTGTGATGAAAGGCATCGCGGAGGTCGATGAGGGTGAAGGGTATCCCACTGGATTTAAGCTGTTGTGCAGCGGCAGTGCCCCCGAAACCTCCACCAACCACCACAACGTGAACATTGTCCACAGATACTTGTCCCCCCATTGTCTCTAAGCTGATGACAGAAGTGAATGGGAATGAAAACTTCGAATATTTTAGCCTACTAGTCTTCAAGAAATGTAGGTTTGTGAAATATACCCTTCAAGAATTCCGTAGCCTACTCTCAGAGCTAACAAATGATATAGGCTACAAATAGGATATTTCGGTTCGATTATCATACCGAAATAAATGCCTCGAAAACCTATAATATTTCAGCTACTGAGAAGAAGTTCTAAATGCGAGGCTACCTGACTATGTACGGAAACAACAAAACAACAGTAGCCCAATAGCAGCCTATGCGCTTGAACTGAAGGATTACTACACTTACAAATGTATTTTTCCATACCTTAAAATGTCTTCTAAAGTTGTTTGGGAACTTACAACATTCAATCCTGTTGATTTTCTTAAAAGTTATGAGAGTTAGACAAAAAGTGGGATTACTTTTTAAACTTATTTTTTTACTCTTGCAAACTATTTCAATAGCAGGCCCACTACATTTCAATCCTATAGATCGTGTTGCCCAGACAAACAAATGGAAGTAATACATTCAGATAATTCTAAGCGCGTGTCACTACGTTTTTAGCCACAGGGTATCTTTTTTAATGATACAGGGCGTACATGTGTAGCTCGGCTAGGCTAGACTACATGGATACGCATCATTTGTATTAGAAAATGGTACACAATGAATACTGGAAAGTACCGCGTATAGGCCTAGTTAAAAGGTTATACTTCGTTTTGGTTGCTTCAACCACTGATCGTAATATTACACACGTTGACATATTGTTGCAAGTCACTAAGCGACTTATTGCACGTATGGAACTCATTGCTTAGTTGTATAACTAGCTACACTAGATTTAGATCGGTTGCAATTCGATTAAAATTCAAGCACGCGCTGTCATTTTGTCAAATGTGGAAATCTAAATATTTTTAATAAAATATTGGAAACTCACCGAAAAAAATATAATCCCAGAAATATGCACTTCCGAAAGATGCACCAAAATCAGTGATTCACGATGAACTTTCGCCGCATATTCGTTAAAATATGGACGTGCATCTGTATACATCACCAATGACAGCCATTACCAGGGCTACGGTCGGTGGATATTACCGTTCTGCTAGTAGCAGGATGTTATTGAGGCACCAAGAAGTCTGATTATTTTTTCAAAATAAAGGCTATCGTTGGTGGCCTTTCCTCCCAATGCGTACCAAACTCATTAAAAGTATCAGAAATAAAGCCTCTTTTATAAAAATGAAATCTGGATCCAGATATATTAAACAATTATAAGGCAATATCGAATCTCCTATTCCTCTCAAAAATCTTAAAAACATCAGTGCCCCAAAAACTCAATGCCTTCTTGAAGACAAATAATATTCATGAATTGCTCCAGTCTGGTTACATACCCCATTATAGCACTGAGACTGCACTTGTGACGTTAGTGAATGACATTTTAATGGCTTCAGACAAAGGATCTACATCTATTCTGTTGCTTCTTGATCTTAGTGCTGCCATCACCACCACTGATTACTCCCTTTTCTTGGAGAGATTGGAGACCCTTGTAATGAGCTGTGCTGAAACTTTATTGCCTGATTTAGATCGTATTTATCAGAAAGAGATCAGTTTGTGGCATGTCCTCTGACAAATTAAAGGAATGTGTTGGTGTTCCTCAAGACATGGTTTTGGAACCACTATTGTTTTTACTATATATGCTGCCTCTGGGTGATGTCGTCTGAACTACAATGTCAATTTTCACTGTTTGGCTGATGACACTGTGTTATATATTTTGATGAAACATAGAAAAACCCTAAAAATGTGCTACTTTGGAAGCATGTGTTTCTGACATAAGGAACTGGATGACAGAGAAACTTTTGCTTTTAAACTGTTTTAGGACCCAAGAAACTGAGTTTTATTGGCAGATCTCACAGTGAACCTCAATGGTTGTCTGGTTGCATTTAAAAAAACTGTGAGAAACCTTCGTGTTACCCTTGACCCTGATATCTCCTTTGATGAACATAAAAAAAATATCTCAAGAGCTGCTTTTTTATCATTTTTATCAAAAAAGGATGCAGAAAAACGAATCCATGCTTTTGTTACTTCAAGATTAGATTACTGCAATGCTGTTCTCTCTGTTTACCCTGATAAATCAATAAATAAACTTAATTTACTGCTGAACACGGCTGCTAGAATCTTAACTAGAATTAAAATGTTTTGACACTTTATTCCGATATTAGCCTCTCTACACTGGCTGCCTGTTAAGGTTTGGGCTGATTTTAAGGTTTTATTGTTAACAATTACATGGACTTGCTCCTACTTACCTTGTTGAATTGGTCAAGCCATACATACGAACATGTAACCTAAGATCGCAAGATGCAGGCCTTCTAATTTTTACAATAATTTCGAAAGAAACAGCCGGTGTAGGGCTTTCTCCCATAGAGCTCCACTAGTGTGGAATGATCTGCCGATTATGGTTAAAGATGCATAATCATTACAAACCTTTAAGTGTCTATTAAAGATCTATACAGCAAGGACAATGATCTAGTGTAGTCTGGCCCAGGGGTGTGAAGGTGAATGGAAAGGTTTGGATACAATCCACCAGAGATGGGGACAAGTCACACATGGTCAAGTCCAAGCAAGTCTCAAGTCTTAACCATCAAGTCTCGAGTCAAGTCTCAAGTCACAGTTCAGATAAATCAAGCAAGTCAAGTCAAGTCAAGGGTTCACCCTAAGCAAGTCAAGTCGAGTCCTTATAAGTTTCAAGTCAAGTCACAGTACTAAAGAGATGAACCATAGACTGTAAAAAAAATGGACGACGCCCTTTCGCTCTTTTCCATTGGTGAAAACTGAAGCCGCCAGTGTCCCGATACGGCGCTGACATCTTGGACTTGCGTCTGCGCAGATAGCGATCTTGGGACCAGTTCTGCGCAGTAGTTATGCGCAGTAGCGAGCAGGAAGTAAAGCCGTAAAGCCGCGAAATCAACGGCCCCACCCCTGTGCCCCGCCCTCACTCTCCCTCGCAGAATGCGCATACCGTAATCAATCGCAAGTCCAAGTACAGTACAACCTTTGCTTGTTAAACCTAGACGATATGTTATAGCCTAACTTACATCATGTTTAACCTTAATTTAGAATAGGCCTAATACAAAAATGATTGGTAACTTCTAGCTAACGATCACCTGCTAGCTATTAACATGGCTATTAACGAGGCTTGTTGTCTTTTAGCTAACGTTAGCGAGCCCATTACATTTATTTACTAATTAAATAGCTTATAAATTTAACTTACCGAAAAAAATTCAAAGATCGATTGGAAATGCCAGATCGGTTAGCACAATGTACTGCAGAACAACCCATTATGTCCGTGTGAAATTATATCAATTATAGAAATTTAGAGATTAAATGTAAAGTTCCAATCTCCTCAGTCCTCCGAAGATTCAGTGGCTCCTAGGCTCAGATAGCTGTCAATCACAGCTGTGAATCACAACGTCACACCACCGTTTTTAGAGCATTAAATAACTAACTAAAAACCAACTTATTTTAAAAACAAACTCTTGAATTTACATTAGCGTGATACAAACTACAGTAAATGACAGAAACCAGCTTCGGAAAAAAGATATTTGAAGGGTAATTTAATTGTTTAGTTGGTCTCGCGTCCCAATGAATAACATGGGGAGGGCGGGGTTTATGACCTATACTGGGACCACTCACTAGGGGGCGATCGAGACGTTTTGGCTTCACTTTTCAGGGCTTGTGCGGCACGCTTGAGATTAACACACACACACACTGTCCTCTGTTTCTGACGTGCGCTCGGTGCGAAGCTCGATTTCAAAATCAAATATTTTTCTCCTCCGCGGTACAATTTTTTGGGGGGACGAAGCGGAGGGATCTTGAATCAGCCTGAAGGGGTTGTATTCGCTATAACAACCGCCTCGCTATACCTTATCCCGCTTATTACATGGCTACCTACCAAATAAATCTATAATTTGACACAAAATATTGATTTCAAAAGGAATTTATTGATTTAAAAACGATTATATTGCTTCCTCTAAAGAAAATAGTCCGTTCCATCTCTGGTTAGAATCCTGCTGAGTCCATAGCAACGCGCTGTTTTTCATGGCAACGGTCTGTTATCAAGAAATAACACGCATTCTGCACTGGAATTCAGCCAATCCATGTAATAAGGGCTAATAATAACAACCTTATAAACTAATTATTGCGACTGAAAAACTGCCTAATATGTAATTACGCTGTAATTATTCTTGTCTGTATGAGTAAAAAAAAAAACCTCTTCGAAATGTTTAGGTGCTAGTAATCACATCGGCGCCTCCATGTTAGCCTTTCATGCAGTAAAGTTAACTGTTATGGTGTAAGCACAATGCTTTTTATTTTCCACACGCAGTCCACAAACACTTGAAAATGCCCACATTTGATACAGACATTATAGCCTACGTGTAATAATATACATGCCCGCTCATTTTAAGATGCCCATCAACATTAAAATTCAGGCTATGCCACATATAGTCAAATTCCCTTACATCTATTTACCAGACGTATTCAGTAATGATAATGGTCACATTTCTAACAAGAAAAAAAAAAACATAATATGCAACCAAGGCCAAATTATGACAAACAAAAGATTAATTCATTACATTAGTAATTAATTGTTATAGATCTTAGTGAAACTGAATATAAAGAGATTACTTTCTTACCTTTCCTTGTGGTTCTTAAAATAACGAATGAAATTTGACGTTGTTGCATATTTTGCATCTGGCAAATCATTTTTATTCACACGGTCCAGTTCAAAGTCCTTGTATCCAAACGATACTATTTGTGGAGCTCGACTAACGTTACTGTCTGCCATGTTTGGCGCGGTTTGAATTGTGCGGCGTTAAAGGCACATACGCTGATTAGTGGTGCTGATGTCACAACATATACAATTATTTTATTGCTGTTTGTTTATTATAAGTTCAAGTCATTGTCAAGTCTTCCACTTCAAGTCAAGTCTCAAGTAACTTGTTCTCAAGTCAAAGTCAAGTCAAGTCATTTTCATACTTTAATCAAGCAAGTCAGAAGTCCTGAAAATTGTGACTCGAGTCAAGTCATGTGACTCGAGTCCCCCTCCTCCGCAATCCACTCATGTTTCCTTTGCTAGACATCTCCACTGGGATGTCCTCTCTCCAATGACATTCAGGGGCGGAGTCACTGGCTTACTGATGTTGTTCGTTGATGCCCTCGTGCGATGGGAGTGAACTCTGTGTGTAAAACTTGGCTCTCTTTCAGGGTGGTTGCTGTTTGTTGGTGTCCCTGTGGTTGATGCTTGGCAAAGTGGGTGGAGAGACTTCCTACCTGTTGGGCCCTGTCCAGGGTTACCTTGGATAGGACCACAGTGTCACTGGGTGGGTTAACTATTTTCTCTTATAACGACAAAACTTGCACGTATGTAGAATCTAGAGAAAGTTCTATGGATTCTGTACTTCATATTGTCTGGTTTGCATAGGCCGATTTGGCTTATAGTGTTTTGCATTGCTAACTGTACCATCTATATCAGACCTTTGCAAGATAAGGCCCCCGGCCCGGACCCTGCCCGTTGAGTCATTCTATCCGGCCGATACATCCAAAACTTTTAAAATAATACAAAATAAAAAATACCTGACAAGGTCCTCAGATTACGTAACTTTATTTACTGTTGCATATTGATTTATTTTCAAATTCAAAGTCCCGTGGCACTCCCAGTAATAAGTACAGCAGTATCACACTGTCGGTTTAAGTTGAAACAAGGTATTTGCGTTGCTATGATGCGTAGGCATCAGCACCACAATCCATGCGCGGAAGTTATCATTTGTACGTACTATACGCAATTGATGGCTAGTGCAGTGTTGCCAACTTAGCGACTTTGTCGCTAGATTTAGCAACTTTTCAGACCCCCTTAGCGACTTTTTTTCAAAAAAGCGACTAGCAACAAATATCTAGTGACTTTTTGTGGTGTTGTTGGAGACTTGTTCTTACTCTTCTCAATGAGCAGCGGGTGCCGCCGTGGGCCCCTCCCCCATCTGAAAGCATTCCCCAGTCCTCGCACAGCAGTTCCTCCGAGCTGCAGTCAGAGCAGGAGATGTTAACTCCTCCGCGTCCAGACTGAAAATGAATTGCGCATGCGGGAAGCCCCCCGCTGGCTTTTCCCACCCATAATGTAAAATGTAAATGTTCTTTGTCTAAAATAAATCACTGCAGTTCTCTTAATTCATGACCATGATGATATCTCCCCTTGTGTGTCTCTCTAAATGTTAATTTCTTTCTAGCCTTTTGATTTTGACTTAAATAGCGCCCCCTTTTTGATTTGTTCTTTGTTTTTTGCTCAGGTGATTATTTCTTGTACGTGGACAACATTTGTACGCATGTATATTATTTTCCCCAACGAGAGTTTTGTATGTTAATAAAAAAGAGAAAAAAAATCCATTCATGATGCTATTCATTGGCGGCTATTTGCGAGTTTCGCGATGAGATGTCCCAAAAAATTTCAACAATTGACAAGACAAACGCCGTTACTGCAAAGCAGATTGAAAGTTTGTCTTCGACCATACATCAGCTTGTTACTGAGGTGACTACTCACAAGAAGATGTTGAAAGTCGTGTCTGCTGAGATCCAGGATCTTAAAAAGGTGAGCACAACTTTGAAAGAAGATGGAGAGGATACCCGACGTGTTGCACTCAATATCCTTGGCAAGGTGGTACCTGGCATCAGTGAGAGGGTGGAATCCATTATTATCCTATTTGCTCTTCGTCGTTACCGGGATGCTGTCTGGCAAGCTGCCAGAGGTTGTAAGACAACAAGCTGCGTCTCACTGAGGCCTTATCCCCAGAGGACAGGGTGGCAAGAGAAAAACTTTGGCCCTTAGTCAAGAAAGCCCGAGATGAAGGGAAAAAGGCTTCTTTCCATGGATCGTTTGCTCTGATTGACGGGAAGAGATTTGATTTCGCCAATGTGAAGTAGTATGCACTGAATTCTTCCATTCTTTCCGGGTTGAGGTGAAATTCAGCTATTGTATTTAACTGGTTATGCTGGTAAATTAATGCCTAATATTTAGTCAACGACTGATTTATTAATGTTTCAATCTTCAATATTAATTTCTAAACGTGACTTGTTAAGTCTTGTTTTGATTTTCGGTAGCACTGATTAATATGTTTGCACAATTTGCCAGTTCATTTGGCATAAAAAAAGAAAAGAATTATCTTTCAACATATCTTTCAAATAAATAATTTTTATTTTTGGGGGAGAGTCATATTTAAGAAGTGATTATCTAGGTTCAAGATGAGTCATTTTGTTTGTTCTATGACCTCAGTGGGTTGTATATCATTCCTTCCTTTAAAGTAAAGTTTCTGTACAGTTTCTTCAGGCATTGGTACATAGTTTCTCTTTTCTTTTTGTCTTTTCTACTTGTTATGGATTTCAAGTTTAGATCATTCTCTGTTATGTCCTTAAATGTTAGAGGTATGCGGAATGTGGTAAAGAAGAAAGCAATTTTTTTATTTTGTGTGAGTCAGATGTTAAATTCTGGAAGAATCAATGGGGAAATGTAATCTATTCTAGCCATGGTTCTAATCACTCAGGTGGGGATTCAATTATTTCGCACAAATTTAAGGGGCAAATTCTGGAGGTAATAACTTCAAGTGAAAGTAGATGGATTATTATGACGTTAAAACAAGATAATTAAACTTTTATTATTTGCAATTTATATGGCTGTAACTCCCTCTCTGCAAACAAAATTTTATTTTCTCAAATTACTTGTAAATTGACAGAATTGCTGAGTAAATACCCGGGCTCCTTTCTAATTTTAGGCGGTGATTTTAATGAATGTTTGGATAACACACTGGACAGATTTCCTCCTGAAGCAATGACGGTCTCAATATTAATTATAATTCTAATAATATTTTATCAATATGTTGTTCTCTCTCCCTCACAGATCCTTGGCGTTTTTTTCAACCTGACATACAGGACTTTACTTTGTCAAATGGTAAAATCTCTTTAAAATCTAGAATTGATTTCTTTTTAGTTTCATCAACAGCCCTGCGATTTGTTAAAAGTGTATCTCATTCGTTCGTTCCCCTTTCTGATCACAAGCAAATCATTTTAAAATTAGGCTGTAATGATGAAAGTCGGAAGTTACGTGGTTATTGGAAATTTAATAACTGTCTTTTAAATGATAATATCTTCAATGATAATATAAAAAAAATTATTAACTGTATGTTCTCTGATAAAAGTCATGAGTACAGAGCCAATTAGGATTTTTTTAAATACAGAGCTAGACAAATAGCTATAAAAAGAAGTAAAGATTTAAAAACATCCAAAAATAATAAATTAACTGAACAAATGGAAAGAATAAATTCTTTGTCGATAGGTAATTTATCTCAGGAAGAGGACTTTGAATTAAGGCAATTACATCTACAAATTAATCAAACATATCTAGATATTGCCAAAGGTGCCTTTGTTAGGTCCAGGGCTAAATGGCTGGAAGAAGGACAGGTGAATTCTTGTTATTTCTTCGCTTTAGAGAAGAGGAACTGCAAACAAAATTCTCTGACTGATCTTAATATTAATGGTGTCAACTGTATAGATCCTAATTTGATATCTAATTTTGTCACAGCCTTCTATAAAAACATTTACACATCTGTGTTTGATAAACACAATTGTGATAATTTTATAAAGAAAGTGCAACCTCATGTTCCAGTTATTGATCCTGACTTTAAAGCCTTATGTGACTCTGATTTGACTATTGAAGAAATTTGGATAGCACTTCACTCAATGAAGAGAGGAAAATCTCCAGGGAGTGATGAATTAACTGTTGTGTTTTATATTCATTTTTGGGAGTTAATCAAACATCCATTGCTTTGTATGTACAAAGAATGTATTGATTTAATAGAAATGACGGCATCAATGAAACAAGGCATTATCTCCCTTGTTCCCAAACCGGACAAGGACACTCTTTTAATAGAAAATTGGCATCCAATTACACTCCTGACTATTGATTATAACATTTTAGCTTTGGTTTTTGCTAATAGACTGAAGGTAAAACTTAATCAGTTGATTGCAGAGACACAATCGGGTTTTTTCAAAAGATAGGCATATCTGTAACAATATAAGACTTATTTTAGATCTTTTGGACTATACAGATTTTATACATTCTAAAGCTGTAATTCTTTTCTTAGATTTCTATAAAGCTTTTGACACCCTTGAGCATGAATTTCTTTTGCAGACTCTCAAGTTATTTGGTTATGGTGACTTTTTTGTTAATATTACTGAAATGTTTTATAAAGATATTAGCAGCTCTGTCTTAATTAGCTTTAACACTTCTAAGAGATTTTTCATTACCCGTGGTGTCAGACAGGGCTGTCCAATTTCCCCCTTTTTGTTTATTTTAGTTACAGAACTTTTATCATTAAGTATTATCCATGAAAAAAGCTTGGAAGGTATATCCATCTTTGATAGAGAAATTAAATCTCTCAGTTGGCTGATGACACAACTCTCTTTTTGAAAGATAAGAGTCAATTAACAAAGGCTATAAATGTAATTGAGCAGTTTTCATGTGCTTCTGGGTTGAAACTGAATATGTCCAAGGGTGAGATAATGACGCTCTATAAAAGTGATGATTCTTTAATCAATGGTATCTCTGTAAAAGAGACCGTAAGGTATCTTGGTATTTATTTAACACAACATTTAGCAGCTCGACAACAGCTACATTTTTCTGGACGGGTCAAAAAAAACATCTTTAATCTTTGGCTCCAAAGAGACCTTTCCCTTTATGGGAGGGTTCTTTTGTCCAAAGCAGAAGGTTTATCTCGTTTTGTATATCCTTCGCTTTCTCTTTTTGTCAATGACTCTACTGCTAAAGGAATTAACAAAAATGTTCTAGAACAAACCTCACAAGCTAAAAAAAACAGTTGAAAAAAAGGTGGACTTGAAGTGTTAGATTTTAGTGATACAGTGAACACCTTTCGGATAAATTGGATCCAAAAGTGCTTAACAAATCCTAATTCTATATGGTTTTTTATCCCGAATCATATATTTACCAAAATTGGTGGCCTTCCCTTTATATTGAAGTGTAATTACTTGCTGGACAGATTGCCAGTTGCACTTTCTAAATTTCATCAGCAGGCTCTTCTGGCTTGGAAGTTATGCTACACCCACAATTTTTCATCTCATAAAACCTTTCTATGGAACAACTCTAATATAAGAATTAGGAATAAATCTGTTTTTCTCTCTTCTTGGTTTAACAGAAATATAATTGGAATTCTCAAAATTTTTGATAAATCTGGTAATTTCTTATCTTATGAAGAATTTATGTCTGTTCATAATTTCCCTTTACCATTTAAAGAAAATAATGCAGTGCTTAAAGCAATTCCTTCTGGTCTAAGTCAACTTGTTAAATGTCATCTAACCTTTAGTAAGAGAGTCACAAAAGAACCTGATTAGATCTTAGATGGTATAAATATACTTAGTAAAAAATGTAATAATAAGCATATTCAACATATTTTTCAGAGTAAAAAATATAATATTGCTAAAGGCAAATTTTATTGGGCCTCTTTTATTTAACATTCAGACTGAAAGGAAGCCTGGATGTTACCTCATAAGTATTGTATCTCAAATAAGACTAAGGAAGTTCATTTTAAGGTCTTACATAAAATATACCCAGTGAATGATACTGTTGCAAAATATATGGATGTTGACAATTCTTGTTCATTTTGTGGGAATGGGGATGAAACACCAATTCATTTATTTTTCAAATGTGAAAAAACTAAAAACGTCTGGAATAGGTTATATCTTCATATTGGCAAGCACCTTGATTCTTCCAAATCCTTTCAATTAAAGGATATAATCTGTTACTATAAAGAAGATAAAGCTAGCACTTCAATTAACTACAATTTTATTTTGTTTGGGAAGTTTTTTATTCACAAGCAAAAATTCTCTAAATCGCAGCCTACTTTTCCTCATTTCTTAATTGAAATTGATACATGTCTGAAGTCTCTAAGGTTAATTAAAGACAAGAAAAGTGACAGATTCCTGAAATATTATGACGAAAATTTTGGTAATACCACTGATGCATAATATTTCCTCTGCGTATGTCTTTTATTTTCCCCTCCAAGAACTGCCACCTTAACGTGGTGGAGGGGTTTGAGTACCCGAGTGACCCTAGGAGCTATGTTGTCTGGGGCTATATGCCCCTGGTAGGGTCTCCCAAGGCAAACAGGTCTTAGGTGACGGGTCAGACTAAGAGCGGTTCAAAACCCCCTAAATGAAGAAAAACATTTTGAGTACCGTGACGTCGCCCGGTATGGCGCAGCCGGGGCCCCACCCTGGAGCCAGGCCCGGGGTTGGGGCTCGTATGCGAGCGCCTGGTGGCCGGGCCTTCCCCCATGGGGCCCGGCCGGGCTCAGCCCGAACGGGCGACGTGGGGCTGCCCTCCCGTGGGCTCACCACCCACAGGAGGGACCATAAGGGGCCGGTGCAAAGAGGATCGGGCGGCAGTCGAAGGCAGGGGCCTAGACAACCCGATCTCTGGACACGGAAACTGGCTCTAGGGACGTGGAATGTCACCTCGCTGGCGGGGAAGGAGCCTGAGTTGGTGCGTGAGGTTGAGAGGTTCCGATTAGAGGTAATCGGGATCACCTCTACACACGGCTTGGGCTCTGGAACCACACTCCTTGAGAGAGGATGGACTCTTCACCACTCTGGAGTTGCCCATGGTGAGAGGCGGCGGGCTGGTGTGGGTTTGCTCATAGCTCCCCAGCTCTGCCGCCATGTGTTGGAGTTTACCCCGGTGAACAAGAGGGTCGTTTCCCTGCGCCTACGGGTCGGGGATAGGTCTCTCACTGTTGTTTGTGCCTACGGGCCGAACGGCAGTGCAGAGTACCCGACCTTCTTGGAGTCTCTGGGAGGGGTGCTGGAAAGTGCTTCGACTGGGGACTCTATTGTTCTACTGGGGGACTTCAACGCCCATGTGGGCAACGACAGTGACACCTGGAGGGGCGTGATTGGGAGGAACGGCCCCCCGGATCTGAACCCGAGTGGTGTTCAATTATTGGACTTCTGTGCTAGTCACAGTTTGTCCATAACGAACACCATGTTCAAGCATAAGGGTGTCCATCAGTGCACGTGGCACCAGGACACCCTAGGCCGCAGGTCGATGATCGACTTTGTTGTCGTCTCATCTGACCTGCGGCCGTATGTCTTGGACACTCGGGTGAAGAGAGGGGCGGAGCTGTCAACTGATCACCACCTGGTGGTGAGTTGGATCCGATGGCGGGGGAGGAAGCTGGACAGACTCGGCAGGCCCAAGCGTACTGTAAGGGTCTGCTGGGAACGTCTGGCCGAGTCTCCTGTCAGAGAGATCTTTAACTCCCACCTCCGGCAGAGTTTCGACTGGATCCCGAGGGAGGTTGGAGATATTGAGTCCGAGTGGACCATGTTCTCCACCGCCATTGTCGAAGCGGCCGCTCGGAGCTGTGGCCGTAAGGTCTCCGGTGCCTGTCGAGGCGGCAATCCCCGAACCCGGTGGTGGACACCGGAAGTAAGGGATGCCGTCAAGCTGAAGAAGGAGTCCTATCAGGCCTGGTTGGCTTGTGGGACTCCTGAGGCAGCTGACGGGTACCGACAGGCCAAGCGGGCTGCAGCCCGGGTGGTTGTGGAGGCAAAAACTCGGGCCTGGGAGGAGTTCGGTGAGGCCATGGAGAAGGACTATCGGCTGGCCTCGAAGAGATTCTGGCAAACCATCCGGCGCCTCAGGAGAGGGAAACAGTGCCCTACCAACGCTGTTTACAGTAGAGGTGGACAGCTGTTGACCTCAACTGAGGATGTCGTCGGGCGGTGGAAGGAGTACTTCGAGGATCTCCTCAATCCCGCTGACACGTCTTCCATTGAGGAAGCAGAGGATGAGGGCTCAGAGGTGGACTCGTCCATCACCCGGGCTGAAGTCACTGAGGTGGTCAAGAAACTCCTCGGTGGCAAGGCACCGGGGGTGGATGAGATCCGCCCTGAGTACCTCAAGTCTCTGGATGTTGTGGGGCTGTCTTGGTTGACACGCCTGTGCAACATCGCGTGGCGGTCGGGGACAGTGCCTCTTGGATGGCAGACCGGGGTGGTGGTCCCTCTTTTTAAGAAGGGGGACCGGAGGGTGTGTTCCAACTATAGGGGGATCACACTTCTCAGCCTCCCCGGGAAAGTCTATGCCAGGGTTCTGGAGAGGAGAATACGGCCGATAGTAGAACCTCGGATTCAGGAGGAACAGTGTGGTTTTCGTCCGGGCCGTGGAACACTGGACCAGCTCTATACCCTCTACGGGGTGTTGGAGGGTTCATGGGAGTTTGCCCAACCAATCCACATGTGTTTTGTGGATTTGGAGAAAGCATTCGACTGTGTCCCTCACGGCATCTTGTGGAGGGTGCTTGGGGAATATGGGGTCCTGGGTCCTTTGCTAAGGGCTGTCAGGTCCCTGTACAACCGAAGCAGGAGCTTGGTCCGCATTGCCGGCAGTAAGTCAGACTTGTTCCCAGTGCATGTTGGACTCCGGCAGGGCTGCCCTTTGTCACCGGTTCTGTTCGTAATTTTTATGGACAGAATTTCTAGGCGCAGCCAGGGGCCGGAGGGTGTCAGGTTTGGGGACCACACAATTTCGTCTCTGCTCTTTGCAGATGATGTTGTCGTGTTGGCCCCTTCTAACCAGGACCTTCAGCATGCACTGGGACGGTTTGCAGCCGAGTGTGAAGCGGTGGGGATGAAAATCAGTACCTCCAAATCTGAGGCCATGGTCCTCAGTCGGAAAAGGGTGGCTTGCCCACTTCAGGTTGGTGGAGAGTGCCTGCCTCAAGTGGAGGAGTTTAAGTATCTAGGGGTCTTGTTCACGAGTGAGGGAAGGATGGAACGGGAGATTGACAGACGGATCGGTGCAGCTTCTGCAGTAATGCAGTCGATGTATCGGTCTGTCGTGGTGAAGAAAGAGCTGAGCCGCAAGGCGAAGCTCTCGATTTACCAGTCAATCTACGTTCCTACTCTCACCTATGGTCATGAGCTTTGGGTCATGACCGAAAGGACAAGATCCCGGATACAGGCGGCCGAAATGAGCTTTCTCCGCAGGGTGGCCGGGCGATCCCTTAGAGATAGGGTGAGAAGCTCGGTCACCCGGGAGGAGCTCAGAGTAGAGCCGCTGCTCCTCCACATCGAGAGGGGTCAGCTGAGGTGGCTTGGGCATCTTTTTCGGATGCCTCCGGAACGCCTTCCTGGGAAGGTGTTCCGGTCCCGTCCCACCGGGAAGAGACCCCGGGGAAGACCTAGGACACGCTGGAGGGACTATGTCTCCCGGCTGGCCTGGGAACGCCTCGGTGTCCCCCCGGAAGAGCTAGAGGAAGTGTCTGGGGAGAGGGAAGTCTGGGCATCCCTGCTTAGACTGCTGCCCCCGCGACCCGGCCCCGGATAAGCGGGAGAAGATGGATGGATGGATGGATGTCTTTTATTTTATTATTTTTATTATATTTTATTATATTTGTTTTATATATGTGAAGCTTTTCATATACTTGATATAACTTAATTCCTGTAGATTTTATATTTGTTCTGTTTTGTTCTACATATCCTTGTTATCTAATGCATATTTAATAAAAAAATATAAATAAAAAAAAGGGACAGCCAATAGCGACTTTCCTTACTGAGGAGTTGGCAACACTGGGCTAGTGATCTCTGGAAATTACCCTAAGAAAAGTTGATAACGAAAGCAGGGTATATTTATTAGCAGATGTCGAATGTAAAGCAACTAGCTTAATATGTTAAGCTATCGTCACAGTTTTTAAAGACTACAATTTGCGGAGGCACTTCCAGAGCAAGCATGCAAAAACTGTCATCCGATACTACAAATTCAACAAGTCCAAGCGCAGATGCAGCCTGCCTGATGAACATCTTGCAGCAGTACCGCACACTGCTTCAACAGAACCGCACACTGCTTCAACAGAAGTGACTCCTTACTTCACCTCACTTGTCAACGCCCATACAAGGCTTTCCTGTTCATATTGAGTGATCGAGTAGCCCTAAAAGTAGATCTCTTGCGTCTGGGCTGCTGGAATCGCTGTCGTTAAGAGCACGTAATACAAAAAATATACTGTATGAAGTTAGATGACGGCAATTAAAACAACATTTGCTTTGAGTGAAAATCTTCAGAAGTGATTTCATAGACTTATGTCTGCCCTAATAACTATTATACCTATATAACTGTTATACACAATACCTTATGGAATGTAGCTTACTCTGTTGAGTTGAAAGTTAAGTTTTAAGGCAAATATGTGTTGCAACATTTCTGTTGAGTAATAACCCTAAAAAGGGATTTTTTAGGCCTTTGCCTGCCATAATAACAGTTGTTAACAGAAAACGCAAAAAAAACCATTGTTAAAGTAAATTAAGTTCAATTATGAAAACAGTGTTGCATGGAAAATAAATATGCATAAATATAATATGCAAGTTAACAAAGTTAGCTATGTTGTGTGTTTTTTAGGTGTGTTGGTTAAAAAAGTAATCTGACCCACAATGCTCTCTGGCATTTTTAGTGTGGCCCCCCAGTGAAAAATATTGCCCGCCCCTGATCTATATTGTCCCATGAAATTACACTTTCTATGGATTCTAAACACTGTTGAAGTCAACACTTCCCCGAGTTGGTTTGTTGGAAAGGAGAATAAAACACCAGGAGTGAGGTCAATTACCGTACCGCATATTCCGCTTATTACAAAAGCTTTTGGAGACAAGTGTCGCCGCACAATGTCTAAGGATCAACAGTCAAAACAGCATTTTATACTTCAACTACGCCCAAAAGATAGAGGCGTTAAGTTACAAAGCAAGTGTGCCATTGGCCAAATCCCAGTTCTATTCCTTATAAGGATAACTGCAAGTATCCCCTTGCCCCCCTTGTGGTTTCTGTGTTGTCTGTCCGACTATGTGTGTGTCTCTAATCTGTGCCCTGTTTCTCATAAGACAGACATACTAAATCTTTCTCTCCCCGGCAACCGCTTGAACAGGGTTTCCTATTCTCCTACTTGCACCTTCAGTTTCAACACAGTTACAAACAATTAATATTCTGCTTCATTGGTTACAACAGCTTACAACAGTTCACTAACTTATACAATCAATACATCTACAATTCCCCCTTTTGATCTCTCCCCAGAGAGATCACCCCTATTCGCCAAGCTCCAGTTCTCCCAGGTCATGCTGCTCCAGTAGAGGCATCAGCATCCCTGGTGGCGGTCCTGGGGCGTTCTCAATGGCTGTAGAGATCACTCTCATGGCAAGCCCTCTTATGCATGGGATACAACAACACCCACAAGTAACCATTATAGCACCAAATGTAGCAAGCGATAAAAGAACAGACATTATCAAACCTTTCCACTGGCCGAACATCGAGGTCAGCCATTCCTCCAGCGGATTATCTATCCCAGAATGCTCGTATGCGACCCCTTGACATAGTCCAATTCAATGCCCCCAAATTTCCTCAAACAGGTGTCCTCAGGTGGGGTCGCGAACCTCTTCACTGGGGGAATGAAGACCCAATGCCAACCTGGGAAACCTGTAACAACACACAACACACGTATCATTATTCCACCAATGTCCATGTACCACTTCATTCTATTCTCATCTCCTCAGACCTTTCTCTGTGACCCTGTCATCTTGGTACAAGTGGTAGGAGCCACTCTGTGTCCTATACCCCCTTTTGTTACAGTATTTTTCAGTTCCTTCCCCTAAGAGTCTATTCCCCTGGCACCGTCCTTTGTCTCCTTCTCTGGCTCGTAGTCCCGCAGTGTCCTGGGGTCCGCTCCTGGCACCGGTCCGGCTGGTGTTGGTCCTCCTTCTGTACACTGGCTCCATTGGTACCACATCTCTCCTTTGTCCCTCAGGCGGACCGCATGACTCGTTCTCTCCACCACCTGATGAGGACCCGTCCACCTTGGCTCCGACCACTTTCGCTTGATGACCTTCAGCAACACCCACTCCGCCTGGGGCAGGTTCTGGTCCAGCGGGTGCAGGTCCCCCCGTTCTTTGACTCTATTGGAGAATTCTGAAACGAGAGCTCACAATTCATCAAAATACGCTCTGTGATCTTTGGGCCACTTTTCTCTTCCGGGACCGCAGGCCCCGCGGCTGGTCCTGGAAACTGTCTCCCCGTCAGCAGCTCGTCTGGGGTGAACCCAGTGGTCTGATTTAACGAGCATTGAATCGTCATGAGTGCCAGTGGCAGTGCATCCACCCAGTTCAATTTAGTCTGTGCACATATCTTAGCCAACTTGTTTTTTAAGTTTTGGTTCATCCTTTCTACCTTTCCCTGGGACTGTGGATGGTATACAGTGCCAAAAGCATGTTTTAGGCCCAATAAGCTCTCTACCTTCTGTAAATCACTGTTCTTAAAGTGAGTCCCATTGTCTGACCTAATTTTCTCTGGGAAGCCGTGTCTGGGAATGTACTGGTTCACTAAACACTTGATCACTGTCTGACTGTCCTCCATTCTTGCCGGCCAGGCTTCTGGCCACCCTGTGAACATGTCCACACACACTAACATGTAGCGGCACCCCCGTACTGTTTCCCCCATGTCCGTGTAGTCTATCACTATCTCTTGTCCAGGTCTCGTCGTCATGGGGAACGCCCCATCTCAGGTTTGATCGTCGGTTTTGGATTGTGGTGAGTGCAGATGGTGCATGTCCTAGCGTAGTTACATACCATGTCTACCATAAACGGGTGCCACCAATGGCACAAGTTCCTCAACATCTGTGCTGGCCCTACATGGCCCAACCCATGCAAATCTATCTCCCCGCATGGCTGGTGGAAGTATTACTCTACCGTCTGGCCCTCTCCAGAGCCCGCTCGTCTCTGTTGCCAAATTGTTTTCTCTTGTGGGGAAGCCCCCTTTTGATGTCTAACTAGCTCGTCTCTCTCAGAGCCTTCTCCCCCTTTTTTCTGAAACAGGACCCCGTTCATGACTTGACCTGTTTCAGAAACATCTAGAAAAAAAGGGTTTTATGTAGTCGGGTATGGCCAGATCAGCTGCGGTGGCTAGTTGTTGTTTCAGCAAAATGAAGGCCTGGTCGGCCGGGCAAGTCCAATTGAGAGTGGCTTTAAGTTTACGCATTCCCTGCTCCTTAACTAGCGCTCTAAGTGGCTCTGTGAGCCCTGAATAGTTTGGGATGTAATTGCGGCTGTACCCTTTCCTGAACAGTAGTGGGTTTAGGATGGTGGAGGATGGTTGTGCGGTGAGCTGGGGAAAGCCCCGCTCCCTTCTGCGAGATTACTCTGCCCAGAAAGGAGACCTGCGTCCTTACCAGCTGTAGCTTTTCTTTTGACACCTTGAACCCTTTCTCAGCCAGTCTGGTGAGGACCGTCATTGTAGCTTGGATGCAGGCGGCCACCGTCGGGGCCGCCAGCAGCAGGTCGTCTACGTACTGGACCAAAGTTACCCCTGTCGGCAGGCAGCATCCCTGCAGCGCTTCTCTCAGTATCTGGTTGAATATACCAGGGGAAAGCGCGAACCCCTGTGGTAGTCTCGTGTATCGCCATTGTCGACGCTTATGTGTGAAAGAAAAAATATCACGAAGTTCCTCTGCTAGTGGGAGACAGAAAAAAGCATTAGCCAGGTCAATGCAGGTGAACCATTTTTACGTCTTACAGCTGTGTGAGTACCATACGTTTGGCGCCTGAGTGAGTGTCCAATCAGTACATTCGACCGCCCTTTTAACCATGGGCCCCAGGTCTTTTGCTTGGTGTTTAGGATGTCAACTGTACATCTGCCGCTACCCCTTCAGGGCCTACATATATGAATTTAGACCCGACCTGCCACGTGTCCCCACACACTACATCCCCAAACCCCTCTCTATACACCTCATCGCCCTGCCGATCATAAAATAGGGTTACATGTGGGGGGTCTGGCGGAGGAAAGTACGGCTCGAGGAGGGAAATCCACGGCCTCCACCTGAAGTACTGGGACAAAATACCCTGTTTGTCCGGCTTTTCCGGTATCAATAGTCCCCAGTATATCTCTGCTATTTCACCCTTCACCGGTTGTACCAGGTACTGCCCTTTGCGTGCGGTTTCAGGTCTGCACACCGCCGATGTCCAGTCTGGTAACGTGACAGTTAGTCCATCTGGAGAACATAAGATATTAGCCCCCAGTTTTATCAACAAGTCTCTCCCCAGTAAGTTCACTGGTGTGTTTGCCGACACCACATACGGATGGCTGAGGGCCTGTTTACCCAGTATCGTTTTAAGAGGAAATGTCACTGGCAAAGTCTGTCCCACCCCTTCAAACCCCACAACTTCCACTGTCTTGGAGGATAGTAGTCCTGTGACGGGAGGGGCGGTGATGGTGGAAAAAGTGGCACCTGTGTCAACCAGAAAGGGGAAGTCCTTCCCGTCGACATTCAGGGACAGCATAGGGTCTGCCTTTCCCCCGCTGTCCCCTCCCCTCCCTGTAGACCGTCATTCCTGGTCCCACCCTCCCTCATAAGAGAGTGGGTATTGTCCAGGTGCACTAGGTGGTGGGACGGTGTGTGGGTTGGGAACTGGAGCTGCCCCTTGGTTTGGGTATCCTCTGCCCCTTGCGGTGTTCTGTGGGCACTCTCTGGGCCAGTGGTTCGGGTCCCCACACGTAAAGCAGGCTCCGTATGGGACTTGGGCTCCTGGAGCCCCTCTGCCTCTACCCCGCCCCCTCCCCCTACCATAACCTCCCCTCGGAGTCCCTGGTTGATAGGGCGCGGTGAATGCCCCCCGGCCACTGTGGGGTTGGGGTGCCCATGTGGGAACAGGGTATAAATCGGGTGTGTCAGGTTCTCCTGAGCCTAGGGCTGCCATCTGTCTGTGTTTCTTTTTCCCTTCATTGAACCTCACTTTGGCTTCACCCAGCTGTAAGCGCAGCAGTTTTTCCCTCAGTTCCCGTATCTGTTTGTCTTTCTCTGTCTCCTCGTCTGTAGCCCTCTGTAAATGATGCACTACATGTCTTTCCCATACGTGTGATTCACTACCCGGCAAGTCAGGATTTGCCATCATTGCCTCTTTTATTTTCTCTAGAAGTCCCTCTAAGACCGCCCTTCTAAACCACTCCTGCTGCAGACCTCCCTTCCCCGAGTGGTACCCTGTGTGTTTGGCCCATGTTTCTTTGCAGTCTTCCAGATTCTGTCTAGGGTGTTGACCTTTTTCCCAGGGTAACTTAGGTACCGGGGCCCCAGCCAGCACAGGGAATCGTTCCCTCAAGGCTGCGTCTATGCGTCCGACCACCTGACCAAAAGGGGTGTCGCAGGGTTCCGCCTAGTGGCGGCCCCTTTTTCTATCTCAGTCATAGCCTGGGCGGACATGGCTCGGGCGACTACTGCCCTCCAGTCCCCCAGTGCCAACATTTGACCAGCTGTGAGTTTATCAAATCGTGACAACCATAGTCCACCTCCCTCTCCCATCGGGGGTAATTTATCTACCAATGCCTGTACGTCTCCCAGCCCCAATGGTTTATATCGCGGTTCGCCGCCTCCCAATCTAAAGAGAGGCAGCTGAAAACCCGCGTATACATTTTATTTTTAGTGCTTTGAACCAATTCTACTGCGTCATGGTGTAGTTCTTGTTCTGGTGGGGGCGAACGCGGCAGAGGGTATACGTCTGGGTCTCCCTTACTCCAATCTCCACTACTGTCTGCGTTGGGGTCTTCGTCTGAGTCAGTCCATCTCCCTACTGCTTTCCGCGTGAGTACCACCCGTCCTCTATGTGAATTTCCTTTTTTCTGCCTAGTTTTTGTCCTTCTCACTGTGTCACTATCGTCCGACCCCGACCCCGACTTTGAGTCCTCACCTAACCTGCCTTTACTACGGCCTGATCTTTTCTTTCTGGCCCCTGTAATCTCATCCTGTTTATTCTCTCCTAGTTGTCTCCCCTTCTCGCTTCTCTCCTCGTACCTCCCGTACTCTCTCTCTGCCCTTGCCTTGAACGGTTTCACCTCCCCCTCAGTGTCTGTCTCGCTCTCTGACTCCGCCTTCCTACTCAACTTTCTCTTATCTTGCTTTCCTGTGAATTGAGTTATGGGCTTGCTGTTCTGTGGGTCTAAAGACAATATCCCACTTTCTAAACGTAACACTGGATCCAATGGTACATGGTACCAGGCACCACCGGGTCATCTTCATATGCTGGGGGTTCTGTCTCTCCTCCCTTTTTCTCCTCCTTAATTTTCTGTTCCTTTTTCTCTTTGTTCAAATGGTCTACGCCCTGACACCACACTGCTAATTTACACCATTCTTTTCTGTGCTTTTCCCATTCCTTCTCCTTTTCTCTATATCTCCCTCTCTTGACCAAATTTGCTGTTTCCTTCTTGTCTCTAACTCTATCTCGATTTTTGGAACAATCCTTCTCCTTATTCCACAAAATAACATGTAATGGTCTCCTTTCCTCCATCCTTAATCCTGCCTCACTCACCACTTGTCGCAATTTCTCTTCTATCTCTTCTTTTTCTTTCTGAATTGGGTCCATCCTGCCTACAATTGTCATTACATTTGCCACCTGTATCCCCAATTGTTTCCACTTTCCCGTGCCTGGACCCCACCCATCGTCATCAACTTCTCTCTCAAATTCCCCGTCCATTTCTCCCTGACTTATGTTACTGTGAGTCCCAGACTCAGAATGATTAACAAATGATTAATGGGTCCCTGACCCAACACTTTTGGGACTTGAACCCAGTTCTCTTATAAAAAATTTGGGGAGTTCCAAACTCCCCGGGCCTCTAACCCTGCTGAACGTGAACCTTTACACACAATAAATATTTTGAGGTGCCCCTAAGTCCTCGGGCCTCTAACCCGACTGGTTGCCAAGACTGTAACTCGCAACCTCCACCGTCCCCGTCGGGAAGTGGTGTGGGGTAGTCAACCCCAGAACGATTAACGGGCCTCTAACCCGACTTACAGTGAGACTCTAACTCACAGACCGTTCCTCTGACCTCCTGAATTTAAACCAGTCCCACTACGTTTTACACAGGTTCACAATTTAGTTCACAGCCAATATGCAGATTTAGATATAACATATATATATATAACAGGCTCTGACCATAGGTGAGAGTAGGAACGTAGATTGACCGGTAAATTGAGAGCTTTGCCTTGCGGCTCAGCTCTTTCTTCACCACGACAGACCGATACGTCGACCGCATTACTGCAGAAGCTGCACCGATCCGTCTGTCAATCTCCCGTTCCATCCTTCCCTCACTCATGAACAAGAACCCTAGATACTTAAACTCCTCCACTTGAGGCAGGCACTCTCCACCAACCTGAAGTGGACAAGCCACCCTTTTCCGTCTGAGGACCATGGCCTCGGATTTGGAGGTACTGATTTTCATCCCCACCGCTTCACACTCGGCTGCAAACCGTCCCAGTGCATGCTGAAGGTCCTGGTTTGAAGGGACCAACACGACAACATCATCCGCAAAGAGCAGAGACGAAATCTTGTGATCCCCAAACCTGACACTCTCCGGCCCCTGGCTGCGCCTAGAAATTCTGTCCATAAAAATTATGAACAGAACCGGCGACAAAGGGCAGCCCTGCCGGAGTCCAACATGCACTGGGAACAAGTCTGACTTACTGCTGGCAATGCGGACCAAGCTCCTGCTTCGGTCGTACAGGGACCTGACAGCCCTTAGCAAAGGACCCAGGACCCCATATTCCCAAAGCACTCTCCACAGGATGCCGCGAGGGACACAGTCGAATGCCTTCTCCAAATCCACAAAACACATGTGGATTGGTTGGGCAAACTCCCATGAACCCTCCAACACCCCGTAGAGGGTATAAAGCTGGTCCAGTGTTCCATGGCCCGGACAAAAACCACACTGTTCCTCCTGAATCCAAGGTTCTACTATCGGCCGTATTCTCCTCTCCAGCACCCTGGCTTAGACTTTCCCAGGGAGGTTGAGAAGTGTGATCCCCCTATAGTTGGAACACACCCTCCGGTCCCCCTTCTTAAAAAGAGGGACCACCACACATCTGCCATCCCAGAGGCACTGTCCCCAACTGCCATGATGGCCCCCAACGGATGGTTTGTAAATTTAATGCTTTAATATTGTCCTTATTTTTAATTTTTTTTACCTATATACTTTTCCCATTACTTTCTCTTTACCTTTATAAGAAAATAACATATAAATTGGTTATAATTTCCTATCTTTACAACAAATTATACACAGTGCAATATATTAACATAGGCACGTTTATTTTGAAGATTTCCTCATTACCATACTATTGTGATATCATGTTTAGTGCTGCTGGCACAAAACTAATGAGAATGTTTGGGCGTGGTAGATATGTAACATCCCCACAGACGCCTGATTGACTAAGAAACGAGTGCTTCGTGTTTTTTAACCTTTAGTCTATTTAATTTTGCGTGTTTGAAGCAGCTTGTGGACATAAGCCAATTTCTAGAAACATCAGGGCCTATAGTCAAGTGGAATTTAGAGTGAGACTACAGTAAATGTGTGAAATAGAATTGAATTACATTACAATCAGGGAATCTGAGTCAGATAAGAGTAAATGTGTTTTGCATGTGTTTTGCAGTAACTGTGTTGCTACCACATACTACCTTCCTAATTCAATACATAATATGGGAGGCATTTAACTTGTAAATTACGATTGTTAACAAATGACAGTGTTCTAAAAGGCTTTTGTGCCCCCTAGTGGCACAACATAGAACTACATCATTGGGACCCAGGTTCTAAACCTGGTTGCTGAAGTCACTTTATAGCCATGATCACATTATACATATCGTAATCTGTATTTGGAAGCCAGTTTAAGTGCACTTTGACTCTCCTTTCAATCGTTTCCTTCAAGTACAATACATGTGGGCATTCCTTCTTGTGGATCCCATCAAGCTTTCAGATTGCGGATAGCGTTTGTAAACTATGATCTTCAGGTCTCCACACAGATGTTCAGTGGGGATTAAATTCAGGCTTTGGCTGTGCACATTCACAGACTTTTCCCAAAACCACTCCAATGTTGTCTGGACTGTGCGTTTGGGTCGTTGTCGGCTTAAAGATTAATCTTAGCTGCAGTCTGAGGTCCTTGTGTGCTCTGGATTGACTCTGGACCTCTCTTCCTCCAATTATCCTTCGTTCAGTCCCGACCAGTCTCCCAGTCCCTGCTGCGTAGAAGCATCTGCATAGCATGATTCTCCCACCTGTATGCTTCATGGTAGGCACTCATGAAAGCCTGATTGATGGAATGCTGCAGAGATGATTGTCCTTCTGGCAAGTTCTTCCATCTCAGTAGACACACTGAAGCTCTATTATAGTGGCCATTGGGTTCTTGGTCACCTCCCTGACCTCCCTTGCCCGGTTACTTTGTTTGGCGTCTCCCTTTTCACAATGATGGAGCTCGCTGTGCTCCTGGAAACTTTCAGTGTACTTGCATTTTTTTGTAAGACCAAGACATCTGTTTGATAGTTCTAAAGTTATATATAAGGGTTCAGGTGATAGCTCAGGACACAACACAAGATGAAATTGACTGGCTGAAGGCTTTTATTATGTTAACAAAAAGAGCAAACCAAAAGGTTGCTGGCAGGGGGAGCTGACTCTCCTTTCTTCCGGTCCTCACAGCTGTGGTTGGCTGAGGTGTCGTCTGCTTCTACAACACACTCTGAGATTAACAAACAGACAGAGTAAACAGTCTGTAGTCCCTCTTACTTTGAGTGTGATTGCTTGTCTCCCTTTTCCGGCAGCTCTGGTTAGATTGGATCAGGAGCAGGTGTACCTGGGCAGAGATAGCCCAAAGGAATGATCCAGGCCCTGCCTGCATTTACCTTACACGCTCTCTTGTGTTAGAACTCAGATCGCTGGAATTCATTACCCATGCATATACTGTACAAATTTAAATTAATCTTTTCCACTAGTAACTGTTTGCTGATGTTGTTGATGATGCTATGGTATTAAGCACAATATGCACCTCCTTTCTATACATAAATTGTTCAATTATATACAATTTATTCCTTACATACACTACCATTCAAATGTTTGGGGTAATTTAGAAATGTCCTTGTTTTCCATGAGTTGGAATCAGAAATATAGCAAAAGTAATGGGAAATTTAGTCAAGGTTAGAAATAATGATTTTTTTATTGAAATAATAATTGGGTGGCTATCCAGTGACTGTGCTGGCCACTCCATTATAGACAGAATACCAGCTGACTGCTTCTTCCCTAAATAGTTCTTGTATACTTTGGAGCTGTGCTTTGGGTCATTTCCTGCTGTATGGAAGAAATTGGCTCCAATAAAAATCGTTCCACAGGGTATGGCAAGGTATTGCAAAATGGAGATTAAGCCATCCTTCTTAAAGATCCCCTTTTCCCTGTACGTATCTACCACTTTACCACCTCCAAAGCACCCCCAGACCATTCCATTACTTCCACCATGCTTGACAAAATATGCACACCTCTAGCATCTTTCTACATCTCATGAATGTTCTCCTTTGTGATCCAAACACCTCAAATTCAGAATTTTGAATACAGTTACAGCTTGGTGACAGTCACCAATGCAGAACGTTGGCTGGTGGTTTGCTAGTACTGAAGTCACATTCTAAGCAAGAAATCTAATTCTTCCAATTTTTAAAAGACCTTCTACCACAGGCTATTCATGACAGATAAATAATTCTAACCACTTTAGTTTTAACATACCATTCATACATTCAAAACCAATACAATTCAGGCCCCCATCCTCATGAGGTCTTTCACTTATAAGTGAAATTGTTTCTATTAGTTTTTTTTAAATATACTTCATTTTTTATAATCTGTTGCGGGATAGCTAATGACAAAGATGCATATATATTTTAGAGACAAACTTTCTATTTCTATCAGTAGAATTCTTCAGAGAATAGATTTAGTTCCCAGCCATTGTAGATCTCCAGCGCAGGCAGTGTCTGTGCACGGCGGGTGGCATCACCAGGGACCCTTCATACCCATGCCACAAACTGTTTGCCCTCCTACCATCACCAGGGACCCTTCACATCCATGCCACAAACTGTTTGCCCTCCTACCATCAGGCAGGCAGTACAGGTCTCTCTGTTCTTGCACCAGCAGGCTCAGGAACAGTTTATTTCCATCTACTGTAACCCTGCTGAACTCTGTGACTTCCCATCACTTACTATGCCCACCCTTTGTACTACTGGACTCTGGCACTGCCTTACAAGTCTGATATGATTTTTCAGTTTGCACTTGCCGACTTGCACCTTAAACTTAAACTTGTACCTTAACCTTGCCCTCAATGCACATTCCACATTTAGAACTGCCACTGTACTTGCATTTTCAATTGTTACACATACATCTCTACCTCGGGAACCTCATTGCTGCTATCCCTGCATTTCAGTGGCACTTGCTAAACTACTCCTTCAATTTGTCTCGATTGCAAATTCAGGATGCCATTGAGAATTGACACAACTATTTATCTCACTTGTACATACATTATACCTAATGCCTCTACATTTTCTGTAAATGTATACATTTTCCACTGCACATTTAGAATTGCCAAATGTAATGTATTTGCATTAATTGCACATCTATTAATTCCATTTGTATATACATATACTTAATACTTTTCTGCACTCCTCTATTTGCAATTCTGGTTTGACGCAAAATGCATTTAGTTGCACTGTATTTGTACTTTTCAATGACAATAAGGTTGAATCTAATCTAATCTAAAAAAAGACGTTCTATATTCTATATGCATTTGTGGCTATGGAATCTGAGTTTGTGGCTATAGAAGCTAGTGACTATCAAACCTCGCGCAGATGACATCACATTGATTGCTGTTGGAGAGATACCCTGTTAAGCAGACCGGAACTGACCATTTATAACCATTGTGTATACAGCCTGAGTGAAACGTCTTCATTAATCCACCATCTTCGTCGGAGCCTCCAGCATTACGATTTCTACCCATTCTTTGCGCGCTCAGTAGTACATTAAAGCGCAACGTAGCCTCGCTTTCGGTACCGCTGAGTGCCAGTAGCGGAGAAGCCTCCAGACTCGATGTGTAGAACCAATAGGCTTCTTTAGTTCTGTTAGCCCACGGAAGAAGTGAGATTTCTACCCTCCAAGCATATTTGTGGCTATGTCGACGTGACCCGTTTTCCCATAATATAACACCGCGACGGATAGAAAGACCCCATCTAAAATCTTTAAAATGAAAAACACCCGATGCTCACGTTGGACTAGCTGTATCAGTTTCGTGGACTGTTAAAACGGTAAGTGCTCTTTTATTTTTTAGGGTGACAGTCTGTAAGAGACTCTAAATTGACTATTGCTACATTGTTACGGTCTTCGTTCCAAGAGTGCGCGAAAAGTGTATTGTTTGGATACTTTTTTGTGGCCTTTATTATTTCTATTTTACCGGACCTTTGTTTCACCACGGCATGGTTCCCGGTTCCCATGGTGAAACACAGCCGACTCAAGCTTTGTACTTCAAGCGCAGGAGCCTGCTCAATGTTGATCCGATTTTAGTAGATTGAGCTATGAGAATTGGACAATATTTTTATTCGCACTGTGAGCAATTAAAAAATGTATGCTTCAATTATTGATATGAATATGTGTTTTTCTAATTCTTTTTTATTGTCAAATACAAATGTTACTTACAAATTGCGCCAGAATATATTCAAACCGAATATCCAAAAATATTTAGAAACCTCAGTTATATGGGCTGCTAAACCAAAAGGCCCTAGTTTGCAATTTAGCAATAATTTGCGATTATAGACCTGTTTAAATAATTTTCCTTTTTTTTATGTCAGGGGAGGGGGCTGGGGGACAACAACAATTGACACAGCTCCCTACCTTACATAACTGACGCTGATCAGGACTAAATGCAGAATTCCGTGCGGCAAGTACATTGCAATCACTGGAGCGGGCAGATGTGTCTGGCCTGTGGCTATAATCCAAGGCCAAAGGAACCAGCTCTTAGCCTAAGAGCAGCAGATCCATTCAGACGGACTGTCTTGCTCTAAAGCATTTCGCTGTACACAGTCCAACATAGTCCAGGCATATTAGTCAACTGCATTAAACATATTAGCCTGGATATGACTGACTTAAGTTTCATTGTGTGTGCGGGCACATCTATTCCTGACCACCGTCCAGGTGCAAGCCTTGCAATATGTACTGGGATGGATGAGGAAGAGCAGAACCGCTATGTGGCCCAGCTGAAGGAGGAGTTCGACAGCTGTGACACCACAGGTACCGGTTACCTGGACAAGGAAGAGTTGACGGCCCTCTGTCACAAGCTGTCCCTGGACGCCCACCTCCCCCTTCTGCTGAACACGTTGCTGGGACCGCACCACTATGTCCGGGTATGACACAGAACGGACCGCCGTAGTGACACCACTCTGTTGGGGGAGTTCCTTAACTTCCCCCTTATCAGTGGTTCTTTGAAAGCCCATTTAACGCCTTGACCTTTGTTGACGTAGTTCGTGTGTAGTGTGCCAATTTGAGTTATGTCAAATGGTGTCTCTGGCTTCTTATGTGTTGTTCTTCATCATGTGGCTCCCTTTACATGCTGTGCAGCATCCACGTCTCACAAGAACCCTTTTTACACAGTTAACTCCGTACCCCTCTGTAATGCAGGTGAATTTTGAAGAGTTCAAAGAGGGCTTTGTAGCTGTGCTGTCTCACTCTTTGGACTTCAGCACATCAGAAGAGGAGAGCAGCTATCTGGAACCAGGTGAAAGACGTGTGCTGATTGGTGTGGAGTGGATTGATTTATAGGGGTTTTTCATTTGTTTCACATCTGTGCGAATAGTTTGGAACCCATGAAATCAGTTGTTTAGGGACACAAGTTTTGGCTCCTGTTTATCTTTATTCACGGGCCCTATGTGGTGGATTAGATTTATACATTGTATCCTTGTGGATAAACATCTGGTCTTTTAAACAGCAAACCAGGAGGTGATTTATATTACTGTCCATATTTACACCGCTCAACAAAGACACTTACTGTGAATGAGTGTAGCGATTGTAGCTTTCCCTCAGTTAATATACCATAATAAAAAAAAAAAACATTATTCAGTTCATTGGTACTTTGGTCTATTCTGGTTCTTAGTCTCAAGCCAGAGTGGGTGACCACAATATCACAATGAGGACAACAATGGTGGAGAAATTGAAGGGATGTATTTAGCATCTTTCCTCCTAATAGAAATTCAGTTAATGCTGTTAATAATATCTGTCCTGATTAGCTCCAGGCTGAATTTTTATCTCAAAGAAATACAGATTGTAATATATTACACTTTCTCTACCTTTAACCAACTTGGATGCTTTCTTTATCATTTATTCACCCCCCCCCCCAATATGTTCCTTGAGTTGAGGATATTGTAGTAGAGGATCTCAGAGTAAAGCAGTGTTCCCTCTTTAAAATGGTACAGGATGATAAAATGTAATACCAGGTTAGTTTCTGGGAGCAGACGACCAGTATCCTTTTACATGCCCTTTTCAGTGGTGTGTTCAACTATGGTTTTGTAAGAATTTAGGCCTTTGTTATAGACTCTGTTGTTATTTGGTAGCTAAACATAACTAAGCTTCTGTGAGAATATATTTGTACACTACAGTTGTAAATGTGGGAAGAAGAAAATGCCCAGCTGGTCTGAATTTGTTTTCTATTTCGGCGTTCTTCTGTAATATCCTAGCAGACTCTATGAACCACTGCTTGTCTCCCCCACTCCCATTCTCTCCCGCTCTCCCGGACCTCCAGTTGTTCCCGAGGAGGTGAAGCCCAAGTTTGTAAAGGGAACGAAGCGCTACGGCCGGCGGTCTCGGCCGGACCGGCCCAACTCCGAGCTCACAGCTGACTTGGAGGACTCTCCTCCTTTCCGGACAGAGCAGAAGGAGCCCTCTCCAGCTGGTGTGAGGAGGGCCAAACTTCGACGCTCCACTTCTCTGGAGAGTGTGGAGGTAAGCCTTGTGCCGCTCCTCCCCCTCCTCTGTCTGTTGTGTTTACACCGTGGTGGTAATCTGAGAGAGGCCAGATTGCTGACTTTTGACTTGTCAAGCTTGGGCCAGGGCTTAGTGTAGGTCTGACTGTTTGGAGATGGATTCCCAACTTACTGCTTCACTTTCATTTCCCTCATATGTACCTCATGAATGGCGCATTGTGCTGGTGCTGGGTGTGGCCTGTGTCAGATATCTCCTGTGACCTGGGATTGGTTGGCAACCACAGATTACGACGTTTCCGCAGAGTACTTTTTTAGACTGCTGTGTAGCAGAGTTGTATCCATGGGTGTTTGTGCAGACGGATCCAATCCACACTCAGGAAGTGGGGTGATGTGGAATGTGCTACTGCGAGCTCTCATGGTTGGCCTGCTCTCCTGCACCATCCATCCCTCACTGTTAGCTTTGGCTGGAGCTCAAAGATGCCCTCCCCAACTCTCTTTTCTGTCTTTTTGTCTCTTACTTCATCAGTCTTTTCTTTCTGTGTCACTCTGTCTTTTGGTCTCTTTCTCTTTTTTTCTCTTTCTGTCTGCTTCTCTCTGTACTTCTCCCTCTCTCTCTCTCTGTACTTCTCTCTCTCTCTGTGTACCTCTCTCTCTCTCTCTCTGTACTTCTCTCTCTCTCTCTCTCTGTACTTCTCTCTCTCTGTGTACCTCTCTCTCTCTCTCTCTCTGTACCTCTCTCTCTCTCTGTACTTCTCTCTCTCTCTCTGTGTACCTCTCTCTCTCTCTCTCTCTCTCTCTGTGTACTTCTCTCTCTCTATCTCTCTCTCTCTGTGTACTTCTCTCTCTCTCTCTGTGTGTACTTCTCTCTCTCTCTCTCTTTCTCTCTCTGTATCGCTCTCTCTCTGTATCTCTCGCTCTCCCTGTCTCTCTCTCTGTGTATTTCTCTCTACCAGTGAGAAGCTTTACCTTAGGGATGAGATATTGAGACCATATGCTCACCTCGTTATCTCTCTCTGCCAGGTGTAACATTGTGCTGTTTGATATGCTGAGACTGATCATATTGGAATGAGTAGAATCCCCTTTCATGCTGCTGATTTCAGATACTCAAGGGATCTGATCTTCCATGGTCTTTTTTTCATTAGTTTTATTCTTACCATATTGAGTGACATTATTATTATCAGGTGTGAAATTACAGTAACAAGCCCCTTGACAATGCGTGGTCTGGGTTTACCAATTTCACAACAGCATATCCATTGAAGGGTCATTGTTTTTGCTCTAAATTGTACAAAGGGAAGGTGGATGGAAGGTCATGGTGGTGGCTAGTAGCTGTCGATGTTAAACGTATTTAAGTCGCGGTGTGAAATTTCTGCAGAGAGTGAAAAGTTTGGGCCCTTGTCTGTGTGTTTTTAATCAGGAATGATTTAGTTAAAGAATTGGCTACAGGAATTGGCTGAAGATTTCTATTATTAGAATATATATTTCTCATTATATATCTTTCAATGTTAATATAAAAAACATAATAAACATGAAGTCAGTGTTGACCTCTGTCTGTTGTGTGTGTGTGCTCAGCACACATTTCATGAACACATCCTGTTAAGTCTTTTTTTACTCCCATTTGAAATATTGAAAGCTTTTATGTAACGCTGCACTGACTATCTCTGCTAGCTTGTGTGATGACGTATTTCCAAAGCCTCTCTCCTCCTAGTCAGGAGCTGTGCCAAATAGATTCCAACGCCATGTTTCTCATTAAGCTCCTCTCCAATAATCGTGTTTAAATAGTGAACATTTCCAGCAGTTTAAAGCATTATGTAAGCAGCTTTAGGCCTGGTTACTATAGGATGGGATTGACTGTAGAGCAAACGTCATAGAGTAGGTCCCGGCAGTTCGCTCAGGCAAAGAAGAGAAATGTCAACTCCTAGGCAGTGGGCGTCTAGGTAAACTAGGTGATTGGATTGGGGGTGGGGTGTTCATTAGAGTAGTGGGTCGGAAGGTTACAGGTCACCAAATGCACATTTCTTGAGAAATTGTTGGGATGGAATGTCGACGTCTGCTTCCAGTTATTATATAAATTATTGAACCAGTCCTGTTTAATATTTCACAAAAGCGTGTCCCTTGTCTTCACATCATTTAATATGACTTACTTAGTAGTTATCACGCACAACCTACTTTAACGTCTATACATTCGTTTACAATGCAACGTGCCGTCCAGGTTAAACGCCAGAAGAACCCTTCTCAATTCCTTTAGAATATTCACAAAATATTCCTTTTGTCTGGTTATAGCTGACTGCCTTCAATCTATCGTAAACACATGATGATTTCATTCATCCAGCTCAGATGATTGCGTCTGAATGTTTATCCTTTCAAATGCTGACAGTATTAGTGGTGTCTTACCCTTATCGACTGACTTCCTACCGTAGCTGACCACCATTTTGTATTGGTAGAGATGGTTTCTATTTCTTAAGCATTTAGACCACTGTAGTACGGGTGTCAATGTTGCTCAGTGACCCTGAAGTGGTTCTGATGACAACAATAATAAACTCACTGACCTTGGTTAGTTCTGCTGTGTGTTAGAGAGAGAGACACAGAGACAGAGAGACATAGAGACGGAGAGCGTATACTGAAACCAGCACTGTGTTCCAAAGAGAAAAGCCTTTCATGGACGAGTTACATAATATTGTTCAATATTTAAAGCTGATGAACATGTACAGTAGCTTGTTGTCCCATGATGAGTAGCCTGGTGGCGCCACAGCTTGGGGTCATGCCCAGATTGATCCCAATGATGAAGCCATGAAATCAATAGACTCGTCTTCCACATGGGATTGATTGAAATGAGACATTACAGAATAGTAGCGGCCCCTGAGTAGTAGGGGGGCCGTGTAAAATGTTGACAGACTTATTTTCATAAAAACAGACAAGAGCAATAACTAGCCAACTCGAGATTCTGATTCACACAACCTGTTTGGAGAATAGAGAGAAGTCTTGCCTAAACAGAACTATGTTATTAAAAGACTAATTTAACAATCCCTAGTACCACATTGTTGCATTGCTAGTTAGCTACAGCTAGGATGTCTTCTTGGCAGTGGCTAGCAATGACAACAAAATCATGCATATTTCTAATAATAGTATCTAATAATTGCCAATGCTGAACAACATCCAGCTGGTTAATCTAGCTAACTATGATTACACAGTTGACAATAACCCAGACAGTAAAATTGACCTGGCTTGCAGATGGTCTACTGAAAGAGATGGGTTCTCTGTAGGCCACTGAAAGAGATGGGTCCTCTGTAGGCCACTGAAAGCATGCTGCCGGCAGAAGAGATTGGTCGTTGATAGTTGGGATGGCTATAGCTAAACTACTCCCACTGATCACTGACTATGTACTTGAACCTGAAACATGGTTAAGGGCCAATTCAAAAGCTGGGACTGAAGCACTGTCAAAAGCTGGGACCCCCCCCCCCCCATCAGCACTGTTGACTGACTGATTTTGAAGGACACAGGCATCAGTTGACCCAATTCTTTGATGAGATGCACATCACTTGAGTCCAAACAGCTGAACACGACTGAGCACTCCCAGCAATCAGAACCCATGGTCCTTGACCTAGCCTCGTCTTAGCTCCCCTAGACAAAACATCCTGGCGCCACTAGCGTCTATAATTTGGTGCTGCACCTTGTTTGATGAAGATGTACTGTTTATCTTGTTCAATCTGTTTTTCTAGCCTTGTGGTATCGCCATGATGACGGTGACTGAGTGACTGGGTTCCTTGCTCTTTGGCACCATATAGGCAATGCCCAATACAGAACGCTATTTTCTGTTCATTTCAATGCCCCAAAGTGATCCATTAACACTACTGTAAAAAGAATGTGGTAAAACCCCTAGTGTCTCATTAGTGCAGCCATAGGAAAGAAATTGATATGATAACCCAGCATTCTGTCCACTACCCTGAACTTCTGTGAGACAGTATTAGGTAACTGAAACACACTTAAAATAATGTATACAATAGCAGCATCTTACAAGAGGGGGTCATTTATTGACATAATTGATAAACCAGCAATAGGCACAATTGTTTTTCGTTTTTAGACTGAGAAATTGTCGGAGTTTGACCATTGTTCATGCTCCTAGTAATCCTTTAACAAATGTACTTCATCTTTTTTTATTTACAGACTACTGTACATATTAGACTATGGCATCAATTAAGAAATGTAATCCTTACAATATCTTTGTTTGCAAAACTTTGTCTGATAGAACTTTATCATGTTTTTTTAACAACATTATGGACTGTCATAGAATGTTTAAATTATGTGTTATAAACCCTGGTTATATTAACAGCCTATAACAATATAATGTAAGCCTAAAGGACTGTGGCCTGTGAGCCAACCTAACTTTTCAGTAGTGAGTAACTATTCTCCATAACTAAATTGACTTAAACTTGGTATTTTCAGACTGGGTCTTATGTAAGACTCCAGACCATCATTAGTGACAGTCTGCAGGACACATGCACACACGTGGAGGAGGCCTTCAGCGCCTTGGTGAGAGCGCCAACGGGCCCGTATGCTGCAGGGGAGAACCACTCTACTCTTTAGCCCACCGGACTCACAATCTGCCCGTTGTTCTGGCTCAATGTAGCAGAAGTAATGTTGGCTCTGTGGAATTCCTCACAGTCCGTTCATTGCATTGTTCTTCCTCTGTTATCATTGCTCAGCGCTAATAGTCAAGCATTCTTACAGATGTCTGTCTTTAGCAGGCACACTTAGACACACAGACACACACTTCATCCGCTATACTCTCTCTGGCAACACACTCAGTAGAATGGTAATTTGGCTTTCATAGTGCAGCTCACCAGCAGACTCACACACACACATACACACGTGCAGACAAAAGCCTATGCAATGTTGACGGGCATACTGGTGGGCGTTTAGACACGTCCGTTGTTTTTTCAATTGGTGGTCATTTATCAGTGTCTTGCTTTCAGAGTCTCAAGTCGGATGAAGAAACCGGAAGCCATAAGGACAACATCCATCAAACGTTTGAGGCACAAGGTACTTTTATTCACATTTACTTGTTGTACATTCTGTCCTTAAGATTAATGTTTTTCCTGGTTGATCTGGAAAAAAAACACCTGGCCTTATTCAAAGCCTGCTGCTATCCACTCGAAAGCGTCCGCAAATATGAAATATTTGAAATATTAATGTTTCTCTAGAATAATTGATGAAGTACAATACATTCCATATGTTGGAAAATCATCTTACCTGTGAAACAAAAAATTGTTTCCTCCTTTGTAGTTTTGTTATGTCAGGTAAAATGCAATTTTCGGTATCCAAACTCTGTATGTCCTGACCAGGATTCAAACACCTGGACGCCATAACTCAGCTCTACAGTGAGGCACTCACATAACCCCCTGTGCCACTCAGGGGCCCTGCAAGATATATTGTATGAAAATCTGTGATTCTGTGAATCGCAGTTCTCAAGAGCTTTTGACTGTAATTGATTGGAACAGAAAGGTTTGTGAGCTTCTGTTCAAAGGAACGTCCAACTTGACTTCTAGATGTGTCTGTGTCTCAGGGCAGCAGAAGCGATGGAAGCAGGACAGTTCTGAGAGCCTGCTTCACTCCCCTGGTGTGACAGATGTCCAGATGAGGGCATTGTGGGAGGAGCTGAGTGTAGGAGGAGGCGGCTTTCTGAACAGACAGGAGCTGGCCTTGGTCTGTGACCACCTTGGCCTGCAGGACCTGAATACAGAGGTATGGGCCAGCCTGAATGCCTGGACAGTGGCTGAATTTACTTCAAAAATCAGAAGCGTTGGTTCACTACATAGCCCTTTTCAGGTTTTACTGCAAGGTTTTATGGGGATTATGACGCTTCAACTGGTTCTCTCTACACTGTGAGATTATTTCTTGAACACAGATTAAGCCTAGTTTAGGAGGCTCTATATTTTGTAGTAGTACAGTTAATTCCTTTTTAATCCATTAGGGGGTGTGAGAGTGCAGTTAAAAATGTTATTTCCATGTTTTTTTTATTATTTTTTCACACTGAGTAGCATTCTGAAATTATGATTATGACAATGACATTGATGTCATTTTATGTGTAATTGTTGTATGAAAATATTTAATGCTTGGGATTTTTGGCTGACATTGATCTGATAATTATTGACCGGTAACTTTTCGTCTTTTTAAGCCGACACCCTCTAGACCTTACTATCAGCCAATCAGGGCTATATAAGTATCTTTAAATTTGTTTTCCTAATACTCACATAATCAGACTGAGCATTTCAAGGACCAAAGGAGGTTTAAGTAAATAATAAAATATATATGTTGGTGTATTAGCACACAGTGAAATAACACAGAAATAAAAGGACTAAGAATGCACAGGGCCTTTACGGGCCAAATATAGCGGGCGTGTTATCATAGCTGCATTTCAATCTCTTTCCTTGGTTTCTGTTGACTTGATGCTTTTAATCTCTGTCTATATGTGTTGTCACACAGGAGTTGGACTCTCTCTTCAGGAAGTTGGACACTGACCTTGATGGAAGGGTCAGCCTCAGGGAATTCCAGAAGGTCCTCCTCAGAGACGGGGCAGTCTCAGCCCCCACCTCCTCCTCCACCCCCATTCGACCCAACCCTCAGCGCTCACTCCAGCAGGTGAACAGAATGAAAGACCTAACGTCACCCTTTTTTAGGTCATGCATACATTCATTATTTTTTTAAATAGCGGACACTCCCTATGACTTACTCTTTTTCATACTTTTATTGGTTTTTGAAAGGCTTTTATTGACACTAGGAATCACAGGGAGAACTGGAGACAGAAGTGAAGTGTGTAGGCAGGTATTGAAGCCTGGTCTCTGCTGGGGAGCTGCATATTTGCATGAAGCCAGATTTATCACCTCCAGAACATTGTTCTGCACCTTGCATGCATATTTAACAGTAATTTAAATTGAAATGTATGTGATTGGGTCTGAATTATTACAGAAAAAATTATAATTAGGCCACAATAATGAAAACATGTAAGCATGCATGACATCTTTCTGGTTCAAGATATTTTATTTATAGCAAATAAAATATCACTTTTAAATGTGTGGCTAATTTCTTAAGAAATGTAAAGTTTCGATTATGAACTGTTGATTAGAAATGTGATCTTCCCTTCTGAAAAACGTACATACAATTTTGTAGTTTGTTCCCGCCTGCCTTTCAGATGAGCAATGCTCCATTTTAGCAATTCCAGCCAGCTGCCAATCAAGTAATTGCCTGTTGGGGCGGAGCTTAGTGTACCTTTGCTGCAGTCCTTCGCAAAATGACAATCTCCACACAAAGAGAGAGACAAAGAAAGAAATATGTATTGCACTTCAGGCCTAATACCTGGCTGCAGTTTGTTAAAATGGGCAAAGAAAGACAACATCCATTCTTTTCGAGTCAGGCATGTGGTTGCCTTCCAGGTATCAGGAACGCTTGTTCTTTGTTTCATAGTTACATGAACCAGCACTTAGACAGGTATATTTGTCAGTTTTGCTCAGAACTTAAACACTACTGACACATTTACATCCCAGATTTAAGTGTTACAACACCAAAAAGGCGATTATTGGCCTGTGAAATGGTTGTATTGTGACGCTAAAGCTCGTGTGTGAGTGTCTCAAACTGCACAATGGAGTACAGGCTATTCTTGGAGAGAGTGGCATGACCAAAGGAGGTGTTCCGGCTACAATGCCATGCCTCTCAACCACTTCTTTGTATTCCCGTGGGATTTGGACAGCAGTAAGGTTACACAGCACATCTGCAATGTGCACTGGTTGATCCGCTGCAGTACTCCGTGAGGAAACTGAACCGGGCCGCGCGCTAGCCTGGACCTACAGATTTAATGTCCTCCTCTGATTTCTCCCAGGCCTTCGAGGAGCGGGTGGTGCGCTCCACGTCCCCCTCTCTCCTCTCGGCCACCGTGGGCCAGAAGCTGCTGACCAGGCTGGACGATGGTTCAGGCTGCACCAGTCCAGAGAGGGTCATCGCCCTCTGGACCGAGGAGGGCATCCGGAACAGCAGGGATATCCTACAGGTCAGTACCAGGTCAGGCTAGCTGGAACCTCTCTGACTATTTTAATTTGTAATTGTATTACCCTTACCAATGACGTTGATTGAGAACACATTCTCATTCCCAGAACCAACCAAGGCCATAGGGTTTCACTGTCTTGCTCAGGGGTCAAGGCAGTCAATTATATATATTTTTTCTCCCATGGCCAGCTTGGTTACAGGTCTGATGATGTAACTGTTAGCCCACATGCTGCTCCGCAAAGATGTTATTTATTTTAACATCAGATAAGCAGCCATTGTGATTTGTCATGTGGCATTCTGGTACAGGGATTTAACATGCTGTAGGCTTGGAAGTTCGTTGTGTGAAAGAAAAGCATTGTGAGAAACTTCTGAGCCAATGCTTGGTTTTGGACAATACTGTTGTTATTTGAAAGTCCTCCAGTCATGGATACAGTTGAGTCATTTTGCGTTGGCTCCTATCCAAAACCACTAGTATTGATACACATTAAACTGTATATACATTATATATGTTTAAAGAATCAGCAGTTGCAAACTGGCTATAATTGAAAAGATGACAGGGATAACTGAACTAAACACTTTGACGACAGTCTTCATTCTGAATTATAACACTTATAGCACCACCTGCAACCGGGCATTGACATTTTGCTAGACAACTTTTTACACAAAGAGATAATGAAGACTGAATTGCCAAACACAAATTAGTTGAAGAATCTCTGGCGTCTTTAATGAATCACTGTGTAACGGCTGATTGGCGTAAATACATCTGGACCCCAATGTGTAGCTGCAGAAGTGAGTACATACGTTTATTTGTATTTTTTGTGAGGTATACAGCCAAACCACTGAACAAGCCTAAGCCCCAAGTGAACACATTCCAAAGTTTTCTACCATACTATGTTCTCCTGCATCATTGGCACCTTCTGCTGGCATTTAATATCTAGTTTCTAGCTGGTTGTTGTTACAAAAAATGACTATTCTTCATATGAAGGAAGCTACCGCACCCCCATTGAAATGTTGGCACATATTCAGGGCTCTGCCCCTAGGTTGGGAACACCTGGTGGACAACTTAATCTATATAGAAAAGCCTGCCAAAGCCTTTTGGATGAGATTGTTTTCCTGAAATAATAATATTATCTGTCAAAGTGGACGGTAAACATGAGAAGCTGAACATTCCCCTATACTCCAACAATCTTATTGTTGAGAGCTGCAGATGGGCAGTCTTTTGTTCCATCCCTGCACTAAAACACCAAAATTGTACTCCAGAACCTGGGTTGATGACCACTGCGCCACTGCTGTTAATTCATCAGTTTCCTCCATGCTTTTTCATCCCCTCCAGACTTTGGACTTCCCCCTGGAGGAGCGGGTCAGTCTGGCGGAACTCACCCTGGCCCTGGACAATGAGCTGCTGGTCGGTGGCAACGGCATCCACCAGGCCGCCCTCATCTCCTACAAAAATGAGATCCAGTTCCTCCAGTGAGTTATGGATTACTACATACTTCAGAACAGCATGCTTTTATTGGAATCTTTATAGCAGATGATTTTAAATAAATTGGCATTTTATTTCTATTAGCTTTTAACTGACTGCTGTTGAGAGTTGTAATAGAAAGCAGAAGGTGAAATTCTGAATGTTGTAGAAGATGGGCGATTCTTTTGTGACCCACTGACAGTTTGCAATAAACACTATGCAGCTCAATAGCTGTTCATAACAGGTCAGCCATGTTAATGTGACCTGGCCTTGTCAATTAAAGGTTATGGTCAGAGAGACCTAAGTGCTGTCTCAGCATTGTTTTCATGTCTGAAACCAACTAATTTACATCAACACATTGATTTCATGGTCAGACATTGCGTTAGGAGCCGCTGGTCAATTGGAAGTCATGGCAGAAACCAGCCTGCAGCTTACATCATCGGGTTCTGGTGTAATAGATTTTACTAGGTCTCCACCTAGAGGTGAAAGATGCTGTTGTTTTGTCAATTGTAACAATCGTTACCTTGACACTTTTTGTAACCTCATACTTTCATTTCGTAATAACTGGCCGTTATCAAACTGCTTTGACCAGCCTTTTTTTATTCTGTGTGGGTAATGTAGATTGAATCTTGGTTGTTTCAGTTATGTACAGTTATTTTCTGTGATGTACTGAGGTCAACTGTAACTGGTCATTCTGGTGAGTCTGGTGCTGACATGACCGTCCGTCCCCCAGGGTGCTGGCAGACCAGGCGTGTCGGGAGAGGGACAAGGTCAAGTCTGACCTAGACTGGGCCAACCGGAGGAATCTCCAGTTGGTCAGGGAGGTGGATGACCGGCATGCCACCATGGAGTCACTGAATGAAACCAAAATCAAGTAAGTCCTCCGCTTCCCTTGCATCGAAACCATTGTTTGTTACGAACCAGTCTGATGGAAAATCTTGCTAGACTGGTTGTGAATGGCCATGCACGGAGGAGGGGCCATTCAGTTGAACTTCTCTCTGATTGGCAGGGGCCTGGAGCAGGAGTATCGGGATCGGCTAACCGCCCTACGCACTGAGTCGGAGCAGGAGGGCGAAGTGCTGCTGCAGCGGCTGGAGAGCGATCGGGCCAAGCTCAAACAGGAAGTGGAGGTCCTAAAAGCACAGGACGCCAGCCTGCAGGAGGAAGTCTGCAATGCCACCCAGGTGACTGGCACTACAAATGCATACACCTGGAGCGCTTTCCAGTGAGAACGCCGCTAACAATGCGGGCTGTTGATTGAACACTACATTTGATTACACTGCATGAGAGGCTCCTCAAGCTTTCAAAAAGACGTTCTTATGAATATAAACTGTTGTGCCAGGATTTTTGAAATCTCTCTCCAGTCTCCTCGCGAGGGTTAGGGTCACATCAATGAGAGGATTAGAGCCATGTGATTTAGATTTAGACTTCCTGCTTGAAACCTCCCCCTCCAGGCGCAGACATACTTTATTCAGGATCCTACTAGATCGATAGACAATCTAGTTGCTACTTAGTGTCTTAACTAAGCCAGTCATTAGTACCACCTTGGTTCTTCCTGTTGTGAAGTGATTGTACTGTACTGCTGTGGATGTGTTAAAGTGGTTCTGTATGCCAATCCTTCTGGGCTAACAGGAAAACAGCCGTTTGGAAGATGAGGTCTGTGTTCTGAAGGGTAAGCTGTCGGAGGCCGAGAACACCATCTCCAAGCTGCAGAGAGACCTCGACCAGCTCCTACTGGATAAGGTAGGAGAGAGCGAGGATGGGTGGATGTCATACTGTGGTAACTCACCCCTCAGGGAGTGAGCGGAGGAATGAATTATTGATGACTTGTTGTTGTTTTGGTTGACTGACAGTTCGGGAGCCAGGACCTGAACAACACAGGACTGCTAAACCAGGAGGAGCGCTTCTCTGAGATCATCAAGGAGTATGAACTGCAGTGCCGGGTAAGAGTGTGTGCGCTTTTAAATAAATATGCCTTGCATGGAATTCCCAAGATGGTTGACTGGGTTTATCTTTTGCAATATTTAAAGTGTAGCACAGTAATTGGATGTCAACTGAATACATTCCATTATTTATGGTAGTTCACTTGCACTGTACAGAGTTAAGACCTATTTTTGGTGTAAGAATGACAACTTATTTATTTGATTTATTCGAAACGCCTTCCATTTTGGGAGGCCAGAAAGTGAAGGTGAGTGGTGTTGTGTGTTTAGTGCGCGCGTGCCGTTTAGCGAGGATGTTGTTGCCGGCGCTGCTCTGTCGTTACAGTCGGCTTCTGCTTTCCTGGGTGTGTTACACAAGTCTGTTTCAGGTATTGCAAGTCACTACTCTGCTCAGTGACGTGTGTGTGTGTGTGTGTGTGTGTGTGTGTCACAGGAGCTGCGGGACAGGAATGACGAGTTGAACTCTGAGGTGGAAATATTAAAGAGTCAAGGGACGGGGAGGAGATCGCGACAAGCCCGAGACACGTCCACACAAGCCTGGTCAAGCCGACGATCACTGACCACCGAGTCCGATTCTGGTAAATCTTCCGTCTGAGTTCATTTTTTCCTAGAATCTCGATGAATTCTGTGCTGAAAGCATATTTATTAAATGCATTGTTTTTGGAGTTTTTGTTACTTGTGTGTTTGCCCCCCAGAAGGCTCCATCCATTCTTTCTCCCCCATTTAATTGTTTTTCCACATAACTTTCATACACACCCTCCCATTACTTCAGTATCTCTCTTTCACATTAGTCACTGAACCATTGTCTACAGTACTCTTATCCATTGTGCTTCAGATGACCCAGAGATGAAAAGAAGCATATCCCCCATAGCTAGGAAAAAGCTCCAAGTGGCCAATAAGAAAGGTAAGAACGCGATAAGTCTATATTCCTTTTTTCTGTTGTCAAAACGCTGTCGGGTATGACTCACGCACCCTGGTGCACCTGTTCTCTCAGGCCTTGGTTCTCTAGAGAACCTGTCTGTCCCAGTTGTGAGCATTGAGACAGAGATGGTCATGGAACAGCTGAAGGAGAGGCACAGCCAGGAGGTGCAGGACCTGAAGATTGAGATAGAGACCAAGGTGAAGTGTAGGCACGCTGAAACGCACAGCAACACATTTTAGTCTCATTTTAGATAATATCCTACATTTTTTTAAGAGTGAAACTAGATGTAAAAAGTAAACTGTAGGACAAGGTAGTTAGTGTAGCTAATTCTGGGATATCCCTGACCCCTCCACATAAACTCGACAGGTGAACTTCTACGAGCGCAGCCTGGAGCTGATGCGGCAGAGTGTTGAAGTGGAGAGAAAAGACATCTCCCAGGGCTACAAGGTGGAGATCAGTGAGTTGGAGGAGCAGAAGGCCCAGGCTGAAGAGCAGGTGAAGAGGCTCCGGGAGACCGTGGAGAAGCTGCAGGCCCAGCTCATGAACAGCCAGGGAGGGCCAGGCTGGGGCACTGACCAGGAGAGACGGGCCCAGCGCGAACATGCCCAGCTGGAGCAGAACTACGCCCGGGAAATCAGTAACCTGGTCAAGAAGCTGACCTCTGAAAAAGACCAGCTGGAGGCTGAACTGAAGCTCAAGATGGATCAGGAAGTGCTGCATGTAAGGTGGGTGTGGTCTGACTAGCTTTCTGTTCCCAACTGTCTTTTTAAATTAAACTTGATTGATTTCACGTTCACACTGGTGTCTGTTGTGTGGGTTGGCCTCCTTTTGCTCATTCAAAAATGTTGTCATTTTTTGTGGCAACTATAATTTCTGCATGAATCCCTGCAGCTTCATCCGTTTAACTCTGTCTTGCTGGACCAGCACAAAAGTGCGCGTGCGCGCACGTATATATATATATACATGTGAACAGAGTGTGTGCTATGTAATCAGGGAAGAGGCAGAGCAGAAACTGTCTCAGGTGAAGGCCCAACAGGACAAGGCCCAGCGCAGAATCATGATCCAACTAGACGGTGAGCGTCTGCGGCTGCAGGAATTGGAGCAGCAGAGGCACAGGGAAAGGCTCCTCAGTACAGAGAGGGCGGGTGAGGAGCAGGCCAGGTTCTGCAGCCAGGCTGCGGTGGAATGGAAGAGGCTGGAGGAAGAGCACCAGGTGGAAGTGCAGCAGTTAAAGAAGCACATAGCCAGTCTTCAGGGGCAGGCAGAACTGGCATCGGGTGGGGAGACATCACTTGCACGGCACACCCAGTTAGAGGCGAAAGTAGAGCAGTATCACACACAGCTCAGTCAGTTAAAAGCTGAACTGGAAGAGAGTCGTCGTCAGTACGGTCAACTGGAGGCCCAGCTGGTAGTGGTTTGTACCCAGCTGGAGGAAAGCACTGTGTCTCGGGAGTGTTTGACCTCAGAACAGCGTGCTGTAGAGGAGGAGCTGGGGTTGTTGCGGGATAGAGAACAAGAGCTCCTTGGTGAGGTGTCTGAGCTCAGAGGGGAGCTGCACAGTCTACGGTCTGAGTCAGCCACACTTGTTCAGGACAAGGAGATGGTGGCAGAGAACATCAGACGTCTTTCCAGCGCCTTCGTACAACATCAAGCTCAGCTAAGAGCCAAAGAGGAAGAGACAGACACCCTGAAGGAGGAGTTGGAAAGGTCAGAGGAGGCTCTGAGAAACGAAGTCGAACAACGTTCCAGGCAGACCGCCGACCTGCTCTCCCTGAAGGCGGATCGAGCCAAGCTGATGATGGAGCTAAGAAAACACCTGCTAACCATTGACCGTCTAAAGGCAGATCTTCAGTGTGTAACTGAGGTCCAATGGAAGAAGGCAGAGGAGAGTTTTCAGGAAGCCCTGAGGCAGGAACAAAGCAAAGTCCCTGAGATCCAATCCACCCTGGACCTGGAAAGGGAAGAGACTGACCGCCTTCGCCATGAGAACACCCACTACATCCGCCTGGTTGACCAACTCTCCAACCAGATTGTTGAGATGGAAACCGAGTCCTCTAAACTCCAAGGCTACATCCACGAGCTGAAAACCCAACTGGGCAAAAAGCCCAAACTGGTTTCTGATCTTAGGACCAACCTGGAGCCCAAATCCACTGAGACAGACCATCTTGAATCAGACGTAAAGCACACTGCAGCTCTGTTAGAGATGTCAGAAGCCCTGTCCGACAAGCATTATAGCGAAGAGGAATTGAACGCCCAGCTGAAGATGGAGACTGAGCTGTGCTCCCTTAGAGAAAATGCTGACAGCAGCTGCGGTGCCATCCAGCTGCAGCAGGCCCTCCTGGCCTCTCAGGCTGAAGCCCGTAGGTTAGAGGAGGCCTTTGATCGGGAGAAGGGCAAGATGAAGGAGCAGCTGGTGGAGATGGAGAAGCTGGTCATGGCGCTGGAGGTGGTGATGGACCCTGCCAGTCCACACAGGTTTGTGACGTGCAGGCCTGTCGGTGGAAATCAAACCGACCTTCAAATGACTAACCTTCCTCTGCCTTGATTGTGATGTTTCCGCCGCAAACATCGAGGCTGAGAATTTACTGACTAATAGCAACCGATCTGCTCTCATCTGAAAGATCACCTTTTCGAGTTTTCAACTTTCTCTACACCTTAACGTCAAAGTCGATATTTGAATGCATTAATGACCTGCTATGTCACTCTAACGGAATTCCTTTAATCTAAGTGCATGATATAGTTAATTTAATTTGTGAATAACAGCATTTGCATCACTGAATGTTTGTCTGTCTAAACCGGTGTCCATTGTTACTTTACCACATAAGAGCATTGATTTCACCCAAACATTTCTCTCATGTTGGCTTTAAATTGGAAACACTTCCATGAAATGATACCCCTGATCAATATTCTCTTTGCCTTTGAGGAGAAATTAATCATCAATTTTTAAATGTAGGTCTCAGCTAGACAAGGTGAACTGTGAGAACAGTTCTCTGAAGGACAGATTGGTCATGTTACAGCAGGAAGTCCAGAGACTGGAGGAGGACATCCTCAAGAAAAAGTAAGTTAATCTGTTAACTGTGAGAAGATGCTCAATTGAGATATGGTTAACAGATGTCTGTTAAAGAAGGGGTTGTTATTGAAGATGTATTCTGTCTACACTAATCATTCCATCAATGTTTTTGATTCCATCAGAAAGAAACTGGATGAAGTAGAGCAGGAACATGAGAAGAACCGGGAGGAGCAGGAGATTCTTCACAAGGAGGTGTTTATTTTTATCCCCTTCATTTAACTGTGATCAGACTGCATAGTTCAACTGACCTATTTAATCAGATAAGTTTATAACCTACATTTTATTCCGTTACCTGAGGCCACTGCATACTGATGAACATTTGTAGTCTGACAAACAGTTCCTCCATCCCCTTCACTCTCAGAACGCCAAGCACCGGGAAGAGGTGTTGGACCTGAGCGCCCGCAACCTGCAGCTGAGTGGCGAGAACGCTGAGCTCAGCTCCCGTCTCCGTGCCGACCAGGGGGCTGTCCAGATGCTGACGGAGCGTCTGGCTCAGGTGTCCCGGGAGCAGGAGGAGGGGGCAGCCACAGCAAGGAGGCTCCAGGAAACCTCCACCCAGCGGGAGAGGGAGATGCTACAGCTGCAGACAACCTGGCAGCATGACAAGGAGTTGCTAGAGAGAGAGCTCGACACAACCAAGGAAAAGGTGCATGTGCGCGCGCCTGCAGCCATGTAAAAAAGTTGTCTTTCTCTGTACATATTTGGACATATGGATATTTGAACTAAATTCCAACCAGATTCATGAATTTAACCCAGTTTCACAAATCACGTGACTGGAACCATTTATGAAATTAAACAGAATTGCAGACCACTGGTAATCTACATAGGACAGGTTTCCCCACCAAATTCTGACTGAAAGATGCTCATAGAAGTCTCTAAGAACCCCAAGGTAACATCAAGGGATCTACGGGCCTCTTGACACAATCAGTGACGAAGTGAATGAGTCAACTGTCATTAAGAGACTAGAAAAACATGGCCTAAATGGGAGGTCAGGAAGGAAGCTCTGAAAACATAACATCAATACATGACTGATGTTTGAAAAAACAACACCTGGGTAAAGTCCAAAACTACTGGAACAATGAACAATGTGCACTGGAGTCAAAGGTTGAGTTGTTTGGCCACCACGTCAGATGCCATGTTTGGCGAAAACAAAAACAGTCTTTGAACAGAAGAATCTCATACCAACCTTAAAGCATGTGTTGTAACACCTGCTTAAAGGACATGACACATTTGAAGCAGTACTGTAAAGACACACCAGCTATTAAAGCGAGGGGAGTTAATTCCACAACATGAAAATGCAGTGAAGATGACTGATTTTTATATTTATTTTTTCTTTACTTATTTGGACATATCTGTTCCCCAGTGATACATTGCTATGTTGAGTCTATTGGAAATTGAAGTGTTTTTTTTTTTGGTTAGCCTCTTTAATTGTTTTTCTAATGTCTGGTTCGCTCTTAGCTCCAGCGTTTGAAAGAAGTGGAGTCTTCACTGACCAGCCTGACTCTGAAGTACCAGTGGCTGGAGCAGGATAAAGAGAAGCTGCTGAAGGAGGCAGAGGAGAGGAACCAGATGGTGAGAGAACTTGACATCTTTCTGGTACTAATGTCTCTGACTGAATATGCATGAATTATGATGTTCTCGTTCACAGGTTGAGAAGCTCCAAGAGGCTCTCCATTCTGTGGACTGCCAGACAGAGCTGCTTCGCTCCCAGCTACAGTCTATGGGTCGGGAGAAGAATGACCAGGCCCAGGAACTAGCCAAGAACCAAAAGATACTGTTGGACGCCAAGGGCAAGGTGGGTGACATACCAACAACTATAACAACAGAAATGTCTGCTCTCTTTGCTACCTATTAAATGTCATCTTTAACATTTCGGCTGACATTGTCGGATTCCGGCTCCTCAGGTAAAGGAACTGGAGGCCAGCATGGGCCAGCTGAATGTGGAGAAAGAGCAGCTCCATATGGCCCAGAAACATCACGAGGAGGAGGCCACAGTATACCTTCAAGAGGAGTGCCAGAGGCTGCGCCTCCAAAACCAGGACCTACTCCACATTGTAGGTCAACGAGGTTCTGAAGTGAATGACAATACACTCACCTAAAGGATTATTAGGAACACCTGTTCAATTTCTCATTAATGCAATTATCTAATCAACCAATCACACGGCAGTTGCTTCAATGCATTCAGGAGTGTGGTCCTGGTTAAGACAATCTCCTGAACTCCAAACTGAATGTCAGAATGGGAAAGAAAGGTAATTTAAGCGATTTTGAGCGTGGCATGGTTGTTGGTGCCAGACGGGCCGGTCTGAGTATTTCACAATCTGCTCAGTTAGTTTTCACGCACAACCATTTCTAGGGTTTACAAAGAATGGTGTGAAAAGGGAAAAACATCCAGTATGCGGCAGTCCTGTGGGTGAAAATGCCTTGTTGATGCTAGAGGTCAGAGGAGAATGGGCTGACTGATTCAAGCTGATAGAAGAGCAACTTTGACTGAAATAACAATTTGTTACAACCGAGGTATGCAGCAAAGCATTTGTGAAGCCACAACACGCACAACCTTGAGGCGGATGGGCTACAACAGCAGAAGACCTCACCGGGTACCACTCATCTCCACTACAAAAAGGAAAAAGAGGCTACAATTTGCACAAGCTCACCAAAATTTTGCCTGGTCTGATGAGTCTCGATTTCTGTTGAGACATTCAGATGGTAGAGTCAGAATTTGGCGTAAACAGAATGAGAACATGGATCCATCATGCCTTGTTACCACTGTGCAGGCTGCTGGTGGTGGTGTAATGGTGTGGGGGATGTTTTCTTGGCACACTTTAGGCCCCTTAGTGCCAATTGGGCATCGTTTAAATGCCACGGCCTACCTGAGCATTGTTTCTGACCATGTCCATCCCTTTATGACCACCATGTACCCATCCTCTGATGGCTACTTCCAGCAGGATAATGTCACAAAGCTCGAATCATTTCAAATTGGTTTCTTGAACATGACAATGAGTTCACTATACTGAAATGGCCCCCACAGTCACCAGATCTCAACCCAATAGAGCATCTTTGGGATGTGGTGGAACGGGAGCTTCGTGCCCTGGATGTGCATCCCACAAATCTCCATCAACTGCAAGATGCTATCCTATCAATATGGGCCAACATTTCTAAAGAATGCTTTCAGCACCTTGTTGAATCAATGCCATGTAGAATTAAGGCAGTTCTGAAGGCGTAAGGGGGTCAAACACAGTATTAGTATGGTGTTCCTAATAATCCTTTAGGTGAGTGTAAGTGCCAACATTATAAACAGTATTTGGACATTGATACTGATTTGCTGTATTCCAACACTGAATTTGAAATGATACAATGATGATTGCATACAAACATATGTGTATAGATAATAGCTTTAAAGAAATATATACTAGCCCAGAGTGATTTATCCAGAGAATGAGTAGCTAGCTTCATTCAGTTCAGTGGACAGTGGTAAAATTGGCCTCCTAACAGTATGAAAATCATGTCTACTGCTACAATGAGGACCCAATCTCGCTGTATTACTAGTTAGACTACCAAAAATTATTTCACATCTCCCAATATTGAGTGACCAGGAGAACACCTCTGCCATCAGTAGTAAGTGCACATTACTTTTGTTTAAGACTCTTTCCTCAACCAGCCTAAATGGAGTTTGTTACGTAAATCTGTCTCCTTTCATAAGCCCCCAAATGAATGAACCCCTTGGAGGTTTTCAAGATTAGGCTGTTTTTAGTGATTGAAAATCAACATCTTGAAACTGATTCTGACCCCAAAAGAATTACCCCCTTGGACTGAGCATTGTATATGAGCTCTGTTCAGAACATTCAACAGTAAAATATCTGCAAATGCCAAGATGGGGTCACGTAATGTTTCATTATGGTTACTGTTGTTCTGTCTTCAGGTCTCTCAGCTCCAGGGCCAGGAGGAGGAGATAGAGAGGCTAACTGAGGAGTGTCTGACTCTAAACAACCAACAGACACAGCTGGAGAATGCCAGGGCAGAGGCACAAGACCAGGTGATTCTCTCAAACATTTTAGTCAAATCCCTGACGAATGTTCTTGCTCTGAGGTGCCACATCACTAATATAAAAGACGGTTATTAAATACATTGTGTGCAACTTGTGACATGGTCCAAGTTTGCACTAATCCACCCTCTCTGGCTTGCTAAAGTTAAGGCTAATTTTGTTTGAGTACCTTTCCCATACTACATTCTTATGGCCTGTTGTGTCTGAGTCCGTGTGTTTGAGGGGATCTGTTTGGGAGGCCAGGTAATTAGTGGATAACTGTGGTCTTACTACAGTGTAACCCTATGGTTATGGCACCATGCAGGCCCTCAGTGCGGAGACAGACTTGACGCTGGCCCAGGCCAAGCATGTTCGGGAGCTGCAGCAGTTAAAAGACCAGGCTGGCCTGGGTTCCAGGGAACAGCTGGCACACCTCCAAGCTCAGCTGGCAGACGAGAAGCGCAGGAGACAGCAGCTTGAGCAGAAACTCGCCACACAGGCCCAACAAGCCGGTGTCCAGATGGGCCTGAAGCAGGTACCACAAGGTTCCTCCTATCCAGCCATATCATCACCCTTTTACACTTCAAGAATCAGCCACAGCTTGACATAGAACACATCATTCATTGAGCACATTCTGTAAAATGTATTTTCTGTTGGTTCCCAGGAGCAATATGAGAAAGCGATGGGGACCATGCAGGAGAGGATGGAGGAGGTGGAGACAAAGCTGAAGACTGTACGCATGATGCTGCAGGACAAAGTCCACCAGCTGAAGGAGCAGGTCAGTTTACCATCTGTATGAGACAAGCGGTAGCGAAAAGCTCCCCCCAAAAGATTTTGACTGTGTCCCCGTCCAACCCACAGCTGGGGAAGAATGCCAAGTCGGACATCATGCTAAAGGACCTGTATGTGGAGAACGCCCAGCTGATGAAGGCGCTGCAGGTCACAGAGCAGCGGCAAAAGAGTGCTGAGAAGAAGAACTTCCTCCTGGAGGAGAAGATCACCGCCCTGAACAAGCTCCTTCGTAAGATCGCCCCGGCTTCCCTCTCCGCGTAGCTGCTCCCAGAAAGACATTGACAACTGTGAAAGACCTCTTAGTTTCCTTCCCTTAACCTTAGTATTGGATCACCATCTGAGTGACGCATGGATGTTTGTTTTGGCAGAAGGTCCATACATGGGACCACAAAGTCAATGTGTGTGACGGCTCCCTCAGGATGGATGTTTGACTTCACACAGCGTAGGTTGTATGACAAAGTGAAACGGCATGTATTGAGTGTTTTCAGCCACCAGGGTATTATGCATGTACTTTTGTTTTTGTGTATACAAATATATTTTTTTATTTTTAATTATGCTGAGGTGTGACCCATTTTTGTGAAGGTCAATCAGATGTTTGTACAAAGTATCATGTCTCTGCAGAGACAGGCAGTCTGAAGATAACAGATTATCGACCAGCAATATGCTGTGTTGGTAGATCTGTGAGTTGGTGTGAAAGGTCTAGATGTAGAATGGGACCAAGGGTATGACAGCAATAACATTCCAGTTCGAAAGCCGAACACTCCATTAGGGTACTTTAAGTGTTGGTCTGTATTAGACGAACGGTACTGTATGCGGAAACCTCTGTCACAAAATGAATCAAAGAAAGGGTTTAGCTACTCAGTGAATTCTTTGTGATTATGTTAAATTATCAACCAAAAGCACAGTATTTACCAATGTAACGTTTTTTATACACATGTCCTTTTATAAATCTGCACAATTTGACATTTTGATGCACTGCTGTACAGTCAACCTTTTAAATCCTAAATTATGAGTACTAAAATTATGCTTTGGACAATGTTGTAAAAACACTAACATGCGAGATGTAGATTTGACATGCACAACACAACCAATGCTAAACACAACTGACATAATAAATGTCCTCCAGCGAAGTGCTGTACGTTCATTGTGTTTTAAAGACCTTCTTCACAACGCCATGACCTGATTCCTTCTCACTCCAATAGACAATCTTCTCAGCCGAAACGAAGGCAAGCATGTCGTTTTGGTGTCCCATTCAAGACACGATGTGTTCCAAGACCCCTTGGCGGATCAACTGTTCACACTTCCATCGTGGCAGGAAGTGCTGTGGAAGGAGTCGTTCAAAAACACAAATATTAATTCCAATAAAACTCATCACTCTAGGCAATCACACACTTTTGAATAAAACATTGTGAATTTGTCTAAAATCCTTAGCTTTTGTACATTTTATGGGTAATGTATGGAAAAGTTCTATCATTTATTTAAACTGTTCACCTCACATGGGAGAAAATACCCTAAAATGTTACAAATCTGCACTTAAAACTAATTCCATATCCAACGTGGTGGAGTACAGAGCCAAAACAATGTAAAATACTTCTGGATCTCAACTGTTGACAGTCAGGCTTATGGATATTTAGACATACCTGACTGTTTTTCTTCAGAAGAATAATGGTCCCATCATCTATTTCAAACTCGCCATAGTCTTTTAAACAGCGCACCTATGGAGAGAAATGAAGACAACAGCACTTTGTACATCAAATAGAATCTTCATATTAACTGTGGTGTGTTACTGGGATGTAGAAATACCATCCAGGTGTCATCTATAACCATGGGAACAGGCAAAGAACTTACAAATAGAAATGGTTGTTGCCCTTAATAAATCCAGCTGTTGGAAAATAATTGCTAAAAAACCTAAACATTACTATTACCATGACTTGGTCAATAATGATTTAAAACAAGTTAAATAAGATGCAAAAAAGAACCTCACCTACTGTAAAATATGGTGGTGGATCTTTGATGTTATGGGACTTATGTTTCTACTGGTCCTGGGGCCCTTGTTAAGGTCAACATCCCTGTGTAAGTACTAGATACTTTTTTCTTATCCACAAATCTGTCTCTAATAGGAGGCTGACCTTTGCCCACATGTGGATCTTCTAGCAATACAATGACCCCATTTTAGGAAAAGGCTTTGTGCCATTATCCTTGCTAGGGGTGGATGCACTAAGAAAAAAAGGTGTTCGGAAAATTTTGGGGAAATTAAATTACAATTTGAAAAATATGTAATTTTGGTTGATTACCTATGAACACTGATGAAGTACAATACATTCCATATGCTGGAAAATTACATTATTGTAATTATACCTTTTATACCTTTTTTTTCAAGGGTTGTTAAAGATTTTTGAGGCAACTATGTAGAAAACATCAGATAACAGCCTATTCACAAGGAAGTTTCAAGGTTTATTTGTCAAATGCACCAACAACACAGATTCATCCTGTACAAATGAAATTCTTATGATATTCTTATGGATATGTCCAAAATCAGATAAATGGTTGTGAGCTAGTGTTTTTAAAATTATCTCTCATTGATGACTAACAGAAACAAGTGGCCCCTACCACCATTCGCTTGAATGTCATTCCCTTGCGCAGCTCACCTCAATGTACAAACTCTTCGGAGGCTTCAATGTCCTGTGGTTATGTCTAGTCTTCCTCTCCTCCAAGTGACCTCATGTAAGTAGCCAGGGACTTCTTGTACTGGTTAAAACCATTCCAACTATTGAAGAAAGAAAAAAAAAGAAAGTCATCTGAAGCTTACATCACCCTGGCATCTGCCATCCAATGTATTTCTTGCCTTTGAATAAGAGGACAACACATACCTCTTCTGCACACATGTGGAATCGGATATTTGTAGGTAACACGCTGCCATACTCCCATCTCAAAGCACGAATTCGGAGAAGCCTGTCATAGCTTAAGAGAGGGAGGAAATATTACCTGCTGTCATCTTGTGATACAATCAGTGTTCAACTAAAACGTTTATACCAATGAACAGCTCAACACGATTCACTCTCCATCCCATCAGGCACTCACAGGTAGGCAGCAATACAACGTTGGTTTCTCAGCAGGCAGCAGTGGCGGAACTTGATGGTTGGAATCAGCTCACTTTTGCCCTCAGACTTGGCTTCATTGCTTTAAGGTGGGTGGAATTAAACTCATTATCTGCTCAAACCCATTTGGTAATTATTTTATAACTCCCAGGGACAGAAACATTGTTGAATTTCTTTACTCACACGTCACTTTGATTTTGCTCATATAATGCTTTCATCTCCTCCAGCACCTGACGAATGCCATCTTCCTGCAAGGGCCCGAGAGCACATGTAAACAAGATGTCCGTTAGTAGGCAGTAAAAAGTCAATAGATTTTTACTCTAAGTCTTGTTAGGTTGAGTTAGACAAAATTTGCAGTAAAACAGATTCCAGTGTACTGATGACAACTAACGTGATGATAACCTTTAGTAGGAGTTTTTTGAGTGAGGACAAATACTACAGAACTATTACTTTCAATTCCTTGGAGAATGCTAATTGAGATTTTTTTTTGGCATGTCTCAGATTTTGATTAGATCGAATTTGGGGCTCTGACTAAGCCACTCAAAGACTTAAATCTATTATTCCACAGCTACTCTAACTTCGGCTGTGGGCTTTTGGTTATGTTGAAAGGTCAACTTCGGTTCCAGAGGGTAGCGGGTTTTTCTAAATGTCTTTTCTGTACATTGCCCTTTTCATTTTCCCATCATGTTGCTGCCACAATGACACAGGAGGAATGGTGTTCGCTGAGAGAATTCCGTCACAACATGTTTTGCCACCTGCCCGCAGAATCTCAGTGTTTTTCTTGAGTAATGGCAACCTTCTGGTCATCGTACCGTACACGTTAGTTTTGGAACGGCAACCATTAGTTATCTGGCTACAATGGAAAACAAAACGTAACTTTTTTGTTTTTATAAAGGTACAAAAGTCAAATGACAGCAGTTACCAGAGAGGACTGAAAAGGACCTACATTAACTATATAATGTGTGTGCATCAGTGTGGTGTTACTGCCTGACAAGTGCACATAATCCCTAGCTAATTGTGCATTTGTCAGATTTCTCCTGAATCGTTAACTAACAATCATACTAGACCTACACAATCTGCAGTATGGCTAGAAATCAAGAAGCATTTGACTCCTTTAGGTACGTGCTACTTACATTAAATGCAGGCAGTTGACCATCGCTCATACGATGAAGTTCTCTGATGAGTTCGATTGCCTTTTCACAAAACATCTCTCGACGATTGTTCTATAGATGGTTAATTTTAAATGTAGGTTTAAAGTTACATGAAATTATGAACCCAACTAGAAATGTGTGAACTTGTAGAAGACGGCGACTGAGTTTTCGCGGTAAAACGTTTTGTTATGGTCACATGACAGGAAACGATGGGTTCCCATGAAAGACAAACCAAACCCACCCGGTCTGCAACGGCTGTCACCGCTGGGGGGACAGTAAACCAGCATGTTGACAGGGAAATAACAATATAAAGGTATTGTAGTTTTTTGTGTGGTATTAAATACACATATTTTCATTCAAATATAATAAACACCTGTTAGTGCATCTTGCATATGAATCAGTGTCGTTAGCGGCAGCTAACGTTTGCTAGCTAACTAGCTTGTTACCTAACAAGAGTTCATGTTTCAACCAAATATGTCTGTCTGTTTAGGTTAACTAGCTAGTAAAACTAGCGACGTTACAATTAATGTTAACTAGTGACGTTTTTTTAAAATAATTGTGGATTTATTTCGCAGTCTGCATAGTACTGTAGTTAAAGTTATTAGCTAGCTACTGTGACTTGAATAGGTTGTGTGTTATAGGCAAGTTTAATTAGACAGTTTGTCTGTCTAATTACTGTACTCTGTAGCTGAACTGCCCTTACTTAGATGGCGTTCTAGTCTCCTCCATTGGTCTCCTCTGATTGGTTTAAATGAGAACCTAGGGGAAAGGTTAATTTGATCAGGTGATCACTGCATATTGTACTCCTGCAATGTAGCTAGCGAAAGTGCTGAATGTCAGCCGGGTTGGGAGAGAAAACAACGCCACTCAGACTGCATCTTGACCCGGCTTCGTACCGAGAATCCCAGCGGCTGTTTAGTGTTGATGTAAATACAGTTGTGGTAGGCGGTATTTTACATCTTGTCGCTTTTCGTTCACGTTGTACATCTACATTTCAGTGATGCGAAAGAGAAATAACTCGCTCACTGTGGATCGTCATGACAGCTCTACCACCAACACATTGCTGGACACCAGCACAGAACTGAACTACTGTCACAAAAGAGGGGAAGGGGTTCCCGAGCCTGATGACCCATTTGGCTCGAAATCGGACAAAACAATGCGAAAACCACTTAGAAGGTAAGGCATGTTTGTACTGTGGATGTCTGATAAGCAACCTACACTTATCCAGCCAGTGCACTAATCTCATTACTTTGGTGGCAACTGTGTTGTGTAAGACGGGTGTAACATAAGGACATTTGGATATTTAAATATTTTAATCACCTTACTCCAACGCTTTGAATAGACTATTCAAGTGTCATTTCACAGTTAATGTGTTTTAAGTCATTATCTATTGTCATTACTGCTTACACAAGTTGTACTTGATGACTGGTTCTGTTTTGTTGGGAGCAGAATTGCTTGGGGTGGGGTATATGACTGCATAGGTACAGGATGGAAAAATACTAAAGTTTTGGTGCACAGCAGGCAAGTGTACATGTAACGGTAGCCACTATAGCAAGTATTTTAACCATGATATTACAAAGCACTAGTCTAATCCAAACATTTTTTTTCTATTTTCACACAATTGAATTATACAACAATTCACAAGGATGTGTACGTAGTAAAACAACTGAATGACTAACACACCCCTCACATTTGTTTTGCCATATAAACTGAGTAGGAAAGTAACTGTGGTCCCTGATTTATTACTATGAGTTACCCTGAAACTCCAGGAAGGAAAGTACCCCCATCACTTTGTGGTTGCTTCTACCACCTTTGTGTATGATCTAGCATAAATCAACATTGTACATTGTTTTCCATGACACAATGCAGTTGGTGACAATTTCAGAATGTGAAAGGGTGTGACACTCAAAAAAACGTGTGATGCTGTTATCACTCACTATACATTAGGAGAGTTGGCTGAACAGTTCTATTTATATTGCCCAGCTTTGCGGTGGGGGAAATTTTCAGGAGAGTACATGGGCTACCTGTGTTTGTAGGTAGCTATACATTAAACATTTCCTCTCTGAAAGTTGTTTTGTGGCTTGGTTAGTATAAGCACTAAGAGTTAATGAAACCACTCCTGATTCCAGGAGACCAAAGACAATTTTATCGCTTAAGCTGTTTGCAATGCTTATTTTAATTTAAATACCATGAACAACAACATATACCACACTATAGTCAGATTCAAAGCCATTTAGATATTGAAAAAGATTAAAAAAAACAATATAAGACAAATACCAAGTTCTAGTATGAACATGTTTTGATTATTTTGTACTGATACAATTGCTCAGAAGATGTTGCTTAACAAGGATTGTTTTTGTTGAAGTTGTGTATTAGCAACACTGTTTTAATTCCTTCAACTAAGGAAATTAATACTGGGCTTTTGTCTAAAATGGGCGATCTTAGGACCTTTTCTGTACAGAAACATCTGATGTCCTTTGTAATTAAGCTACCAGTTTCATACATTATTATTGTGACAGGTTCATGAAATAATAATTGAACTGTTTTGTACCTTATTGCCGATTATTACTAAATTATAACATGTAATTGTGCTATATTCATGAAAACCCACTTTATTTGTCAGTAATCATAAGCAAATGGGATTTGTATTGCTGCGCCCATTGCATCACAAGACAATAATCAGGATGTGTGTTATTCTAGCCCTCAGTTGACATGAGGAGGAACTGTCTAGAGTCTAATTGTCAGGTCCTGGCTGGGGGCCTCTAGGCATCTCTATGCGCCTGGGGGCCACTGTCAGGACATGAACGCAGAGGTGCCTCTAAGTATCACTGTGCTTCAGTTTTGGTTCTCCCCAATTAGAGGTAGCTGTCCTGCATTGCCTATAATTGGGGACCCTATTTAAGTTGCTCAGTTTTTTTGGTGATTGTTTGTACCAGTTGTTTGCTATGTGCTTCAGTTACCGTATGCCTCAACCTTTTGTTGTTTTCTGTTTGAGTCATGAAGAAGAACATAAAAAGGATGATTCCCTTTAACCCTGTGTGTGTGTCCTGCCTAGAAAACTGTGACACCAATGGAGTACTCTGTCAGCAAATATTCTATATGCCAATGTCATGCCCATCAAGTTGAGTGAGAGGCAGAAAATGTAGACAAACTATGGCATTTTCATTTCTTTGAAGTTCAACAGCTCAAACCAGTGTCATGAAATATATTATATATAGTCGGGATTCTTTCAATGTCCATGGATGACCAACAGAGCAGAAACAAGATCAGCAACATAACTATGACTGGGCCAGCCAGAAGTCATGAAGTCTCCCTCCATTAAGCTGTAAACCCCCAGGTCCCAAGACTGGGTTAGATTAGGCCTTACTCAATAATTGATGTTTTGGCTACATCTGTTTAAACTGCCTCGGCTGGTTGGGTCTATTTATGGGACATCCAATAGAAATGTGTACAGAACAGGACTTATCAGATGGGCACGCTGTCAACATGCACTGTCAAAGCCAGTTGGAGGTGGCCATTAGAAAAGTCAGGGTCCGTCTTTAGTTCAAAGGAAAGAAGACGCAAAATGCAGTTTTCCTTCCCCACTGCAGGGCTGAACCTTGATGTAGCTTATACATACACACACAGACAGACAATCAGAACTTATTTGGTACAGAAACCTTTGTTTGCAATTACAGAGATCATACGTTTCCTGTAGTTCTTGACTAGGTTTGCACACACTGCAGCAGGGATTTTGGCCCACTCCTACATACAGACCTTCTCCAGATCGTTCAGGTTTCGGGGCTGTCGCTTTCAGCTCCCTCCAAAGATTTTCTATTGGGTTCAGGTCTGGAGACTGGCTAGGCCATTCCAGGACCTTGAGATGCTTCTTACGTAGCCACTCCTTAGTTGCCCTGGCAGTGTGTTTCGGGTCGTTGTCATGCTGGAAGACCCAGCCACGACCCATCTTCAATGCTCTTACTGAGGGAAGGAGGTTGTTGGCCAAGATCTCACGAAACATGGCCTCATCCATCCTCCCCTCAATACGGTGCAGTCGTCCTGTCCCCTTTGCAGAAAAGCATCCCCAAAGAATGATGTTTCCACCTCGGTTGGGATGGTGTTCTCGGGGTTGTACTCGTCCTTCTTCCTCCAAACACGGCGAGTGCAGTTTAGACCAAAAAGTTATATTTTTGTCTCATCACACCACATGACCATCTCCCATTCCTCCTCTGGATCATCCAGATGGTCATTGGCAAACTTCAGACGGGCTTGGACATGCACTGGCTTGAGCAGGGTGACCTTGCGTGCGCTGCAGGATTTTAATCCATGACAGCGTAGTGTGTTACTAATGGTTTTCTTTGAGAATGTGGTCCCAGCTCTCTACAGGTCATTGACCAGGTCCTGCCGTGTAGTTCTGGGCTGATCCCTCACCTTCCTCATGATCATTGATGCCCCACAAGGTGAGATCTTGCATGGAGCCCCAGACCGAGGGAGATTGACCACCATCTTGAACTTCTTCCATTTTCTAATAATTGCACCAACAGTTGTTGCCTTCTCACCAAGCTGCTTGCCTATTGTCCTGTTGCCCATCCCAGCCTTGTGCAGGTTTACAATTTTATCCCTGATGTCCTTACCCAGCTCTCTGGTCTTGGCCATTGTGGAGAGGTTGGAGTCTGTTTGATTGAATGTGTGGACAGGTGTCTTTTATACAGGTAACAAGTTCAAACAGGTGCAGTTAATAAAGGTAATGAGTGAAGAAACAGGAGGGCTTCTTAAAGAAAAACTAACAGGTCTGTGAGAGCCGGAATTCTTACTGGTTGGTAGGTGATCAAATACTTATGTCATGCAATAAAATGCAAATAAATTATTTAAAAATAATTTTGATTTTTTTGTTTTAGATTCCGGCTCTCACAGTTGAAGTGTACCTATGATAAAAATGACAGACCTCTACATGCTTTGTAAGTAGGTAAACCTGCAAAATCGGCAGTGTATCAAATGCTTGTTCTCTCCACTGTACATACATTACACAAGGCCTTTCAGTTCCCACTTGGTCTGCCTCTTTAAAAAAGCTGCATGTTAACACAGTCCTTACTAGACAAGGCATGGATGCACATTTTTGGCATGTCAAAAATAGTCTTAAGATGGTCAATGAAAGCCCAAGACCCATAATCATACATCCTTTTGTGACCTATGTCAAAAAACATATTTATAACCACTGTAACCTGCCATCTCAGAATTTGGCAACGTTGAGTTTAAAACTGTGATGAATGGAAAGCTTTACTAAGGTGTCATTTCTTGTACATCTAAAAAAGAAAATCTCTTTCTGATGCTGCAATTCATCAAGATGACTGCACAGTTTTCCTGTCTGTTTTTGTCTGTCAGACTGATAGCTAACTGCTGCTACCCTGTCATACTGCAGAAATAGTGTCCAGTAATGATATTGGAATCCATCCAAGACACTGAAACAAAGCACTTGCAGATTGGCGTCCTTTTTGTTTGCTCATTACAACACTGTGCCTTTTGTAGCATTTCACCATCACAACAGAAAGTTCCAAAGACATTGTCATTTTCACTGAGAAAATGTCTAGGAAGTTTTTAGCTACTCACAAGGCCCGATATGACAGCTAATCAAACCTTTAGGACTAGGGGGATGTTCTGTTCCCATTTATTTGCATGCAAGGGAAACCGGGCTTCACACCCAGTATCAAGCAACACTAGAGTCGTTTAGTGCTGTTTGTTTACTCATAGGGCGATTCCACAACAGGGACATAGCATTACTTGGACAATCCTGCTTAAAAGCTGAATATTTGAGTCGCTTTCAGGGGACCACAGCGCACGTGGATTCTGTGTCCGCGCAGTTGATTCAGATCATGTTCTTACTCTGCCTGACTGGCCTTTCCGTGAGGACGTTAATTGTTTTGGCCTGATTGGCCCTGTCACAGGCTATTCCGGAACTGGGGGCCATTGCTGGAATGGGCTCTGTCATGGCTGTTATTTCAGGATCCGCCTGACAGCTCTTCCTTTACTGGGAGAAGATCTCTCCTTTTCCTGTGGAACAGTGGGTGTGTGGTGCTCATCGCCGAGGTACATTTTTAGAAGCCTCACTTGGAACATGATGTGGCGGGCCAGCTCTCTGGTGGGCTGAAATAGCCTGTATTATCATTTGCCACTAGAACTCAAGATGTTGAGACCAAAGTTTAGCCTCAGTGCTGGCGTGGAACAAAGAACAGTGCTTCTCCTGCAGTGTAAAGTAGAAATGATTAAGTCCAATACCTTGTATTCACATCTGACTACTTACAGCTGCAAAGAGTGGGCCCGGACTGAATTAGAACGTAAAACCCCAAATGTATATGTAAATGAATAACCCGGTCCCTGGAGGACCCTTTGGTTATACCTGACCCCTGACTGTCTCTTGTTCCGACCCTGGAGTGGTTCATCACAAAACGGAGTGACATTGACGTGCGCTCAAAGCCTCTTCTCAAACTCGTACGTCAGACCGCATTAGTTGTCTCTGGTCCTGATCAGCCTAACTCTGGGAGACTGTCAGTGTCCTGGTTGTTCCTGTCACCTTGAACGGGGGGAGGGGAGGCCTTACTCTCTTCGGGATGATACATGTAAATGTGATCTTTTTTTTACAAGGACGGAATATGTTAATTCCCGCCCAGCAGGTAACCAGTGTGATCTAATGTAGTGTAGCTTCACCTGATCCTGTTCACAAGACTAATCATGTCTGTTGAGTTAAAGTCATTTGTTAGTCTCCAGTTGCCAGCAGGGCAGGTGTTCTGTCCCACTAGCTTCTCTCTCCTGCTGTTCTGCCGTTTCCACCCTGTGAAGGTACCTGTTTGTGTAGTGTCAAGCTTTCTCCCTTATGGAACATACCTCTGTTTGCATCACAGTTCACTCATACCAAGGCCACCTCTAGAGACCAGATAGTATCGCTTTATGTTAAGACAATTACCCTCCACTCCCCTATTGCTATCGGTTTAACTGCCTGCTCTGTCTCCCTGGAACCCACGTGTCTGTGGAATTACACCACTGTCTGTCTGGTTATGATGGCCAGTGCATGGCTTGTTCCGAACCTCACCTCGTCAGAATTTGTCATCCTCATGCTCCAGTCGACTGGACATGCAGCTGCCACAGTGTTCGCAAGCCAGCGTGTTTGTTTTATCTCTTGTGTATTCTTATCTTGCTCTGTGGACAGTCAGAAGCTTGACATACCATTGTGAGATACACCATAGCCTGGCAGTATCTAAATGTGCTGAGTCGTGTGCGCATGACACATTAAACCATGCACGACATGACCATCACACGCCAATTTCCGATTATGGAGGGTGACTACTGGCGTAGGTCTGTAAAAGAGATGGACCTAACGAAAAAGAAACAGGAATTTGCCTACTCTGCAGCAGTCACATGCACTGAAAGCCACAGTTTCCTTTTAAACTCAAATCCAAATCTAAGCTTAACAGCCCTTTATATAGTAGCGTGAACTTGACCCCTATGCTATTTAAGTCTCAGGATATGGTGACGCCAATATACGACCTTCTGGATCTACGACGTTAAGTGTTGCAGAGAAACAGTTTGAACAATAAAATGCCGGTTTCACACACCAGGGTCTGTCTATCTTAATATTCGTCCCTCTCAACCTGTGTCCCTTTCGATCTTCATGACTCCTTGATAACGCTCCACACAGTATCCACCACTCTTTCAACCACACTGCATTATTCATAGGGTCGGAGGGAAAGCTGTGTACTCATCTCCAAGGGGTTTCGTATGTCTGCATAAACTGCACTTGGTGCAGTGTGTCTGTGTGTGTGTCTGTGTGTGTGTGTGTCTCTCCCTTTTGTTAAAGCTGATGGAATCTATCTCTAGAACAGAAGGTAAGGTGGTGAAGCTGAAAACAACAGTAGATGTAAGAAACATCTCAGCATGTTGTGATTGTAAGTTAAAGGGCTGGTTTCACAGACTATGGCTTAATGAAGTAGAAATGGAGCCAGTCTAATTCTGGCTTTGGTAATCTAAAACTAAAAATAGGTTTCGTGAGCATCAATTAACCTTGAATTAAACATGTCTAAACGACAGTACGGTGTCTGTGACTGGATGGCTTCAGGAGGAACATTAGTTCTGAGCTTGTCCCCTGGCTATTATACACTGCACACATCAGTGTGGGATATCAACACTTTAAAGTTACCATTGAATTATTTAGGTGTCCTTAGTAGGTGTCCTTTAGTATCAGCTTTGTTATTTCACTGTTGGTGAATTACATTACAGCGAGTTGTGACCCATGTATGCTTGTATAGTAAATGTACTTTCTTTGTATTCTAGCACACACCCATTACATTAGATGTTCATGACACTCCCACAAGTGAGTAGATTTTGGGCTGCAATCCAATGGGCTCCATAGTGACCCTGGCATCCACCATGACTGATGCTCCATTGTGATATATCAGTGCTCCGAGAACATAGGAGTTCAGAGGTCAACTATGGATGCACCACCAATAATCCACCCCAGGCCTCCCTTGACTTTTTGACGTTAAGACATTAGCGTAACCTTGCAGGCGTGCCCATTGCATGTTGGCAGGTTCTGGGGCCATCACCTTTTATTTTAATGGCACCACGGCCTGTTTCACGGATAGCAGGACATTTTGATTTGTCCCCTAACTGTCCGTCTGATTGTGCGGATAAATCTTCCCACCGTTTTGGAGGGTATTAGTCATTTGCTTTGACGTGAATGGATAGTCCTGTTAAAATACTGCACGGTGAACACATACTGTCATGAGGCACACCATGAAGGAAGTGGTGCTTATGCACATTTAGTAGTGTGCCCAGTTGCATGTAGATGAGATGCAGTGGGTGTCACAGTTTTTCTGGTTGTAATTCTGAATGCCCCTCAATAACCAGATGTTAGGTCAAAGATGAGCATTACAGCATTCAGGTCAGAACTCTGAAGTGTAACCTGGGACTGAATGCTACTTTGAGGAATCAGCTTTGAGGTTGGAGGTAAAGGGTACAGATTTAGGCTGCTGTTTCAAGACCTCCTAAACATGACCTAACCCTTTTTGAATCCCATCACGGTCTTTGAAATCTTAGGATAGAACCTATTGCAACCTTATTAAGCAATATCAAGGCCTGATTTTATTTTCTATGTACCAATACTACTTCTAAGGTCTGAAAAGTCAACCCTCATCCGGTTAACTGTCAAATCATGATCTAATCTTTTCAACTGCTCTACTTCTGCTAGCAGCTCTTTGTGGTTATGTATAGTTATTTCTTGCCATCTAAAATTGTAATGCTTTCTTCTCTTTCTTTTTAAACATCATTGTCGAATGCTGACTTTTTCTGTTCCTCCACTGTGTTCCAGATATGGTCTAATGGGCAGGTTGAAGAGGATTTTTCTGTGGTTATTGGTCATCTATATATCAGTCCCCTTCATTGTCAAACTCTGCCCCTCCATTCAGGCAAAGCTTGTCTTTTTAAATTTTGGTAAGTAGATCGAGCCAGTGTCATATTTTATGTTGTGGTTTGCTTTGCATGAGACAAAAATTTGCTTCCTCTGTCCGTTTGCTCTTGTCTCTGTGTATTTGTAATGGCCCTGTAGGTGGATGAATGTAGCCTGAGGCATGCATGCTTGAGTGTGTGCGTATGTGAGCCTGCTCATCACCTGAACCCAAAACGCAACACAAAGCAACTCCAAACGGAGGCGTTGAAGAGAGTGGACATTCTATCTGCCGAGGTGCAGCATACACCCCCTAGCCCTCACTTTATCTGATATGCTGTGTCTGAGAAACTCTGGCAGCTCCATGTATCCTGTGCAGAAAACAGGATGGATTACGCCTAAAACAGCGCTTACTAGATTAGTGTTTTAGATGGATGAGGAGGAAGTTCAAAATCGGGAAATTTGAAACCTCGTGAAATGGATTCCTGAATGGCTCAGTGTTCAATGCCATCCAGTACAGCTGTCATATTGCCACTGGGTTTTTGAATCTTCATTGCGGTGTACCAACGCCATTGGACGGCAATGAATATTGACCTGCCCCGGGTAATGGCTGACCAACGTTGCTTTACTTACTGGCTCTTTGTGGCTGGCTGGGCGACTGAGAGGATCAATTGTGGTAGTTGGCTGGAGAATGCCCTCTTTAAAGCTTGTAGGTTTCTTTTTTTTGTTAAGAAATGTTTTCTAGGAGGTTTTTATGCTTTGTTGGACAGGAAAGTGGTAAGAGAGAGAGTATTGGCTGGATAAGAGATAAAGAGAGTATGCTGGATTCAAATCCCGTGCTGCAACAGTACATGTGCAGAAGGTGATTAGGACGACGTGTTCTGAACACTTCCAGGCCTGTTTGGAGTTGCCGTAACAACATGTGGCCAATAACCCCTAATTGGGTATCCCAGAAAAATGGTTAATCAAAGAGTCGATGTAGGCAGATTTTGGGTACTGACGACATTTGTATTTTGTTTTTCTTAAATTTTCTGCAAACTAGCATAATAACCAACTAGGGCTGCAACTATGGATTATACCATACATAACATCCTTGATTTTTAGGAGAGAAATAAACCTGGCTGGAGGCCTGGGGTGTTGCTTTCTATGCTGAGACATTTCCAAGTCAGGTGCATGAGATCGTTGTAGTCACTGAATTGTGTCGTCAGCTAATAGGGGTAACGTATATATGACTAATCAATGTCCGAAACGGATGTTGACGGATTTTACTAGTCTAATAAGTTGTTACAGCTTTAAAACCAACTCTCTACAAAAATTTGTCCAACAAAGTCTGTAAAAAGTGACTTGTAGCGCCAAAATATTTTAGAGAGTAGGAGGTAACGCTCAGGAGAGTCAAAGATCGGGATGGGTGTCCTTTGATGCACATCCTGCCAAGCCATTTTACTTCTTATTGCGCTTCTCTCTCAACCATTCCTGGAATAGAGTGCTACTCCCGGTTATGATAACATTTAGCTTGCAGGTGGCCAAATGGCCACAAGGAGATCGTGAACTTGGAAGGCAAGACTGTCCAATAGCCTGACCAGCGATCATGCAAACTCCACTTGTGTCGCCCTCTGTGGGAACCCCACTTTGTAATTGGTATGTCATCGTCAGGATGAAAACTCACTCGTCTCATGAATCGCTGACCACTGCAGGTTTCCAGATTGTTCAGAGAAGAAGTGAAACACTATGTCTGCGAAGGAAGTGAACGTTGTCTTGTGACAGTCTTGTGTAATGTTAGAGTGGGAAGGGGCAGAGCTCTGCTATCCCTGGTGCAGCTGTCCCATCAAATTTGCTGAGAGCGGCTGCTTTGTCAGGGATCTGTTGTCTTAACACGTCTAACCCGGCCGTTGTGTCTACCCTTCACCCACCCCCTGCAGTGCGCCTGCCCTATTTCATTGACCTGAAAAGGCCCCAGGACCAGGGTCTGAACCACACCATTAACTTCTACCTGCAGCCAGAGCCGGGCATCAACATTGGTGTATGGTAAGACGACACCCACTTCAGCTGCTTTGCTAAGGGCGGGGATGTCTGTCTCCCAGCCCCCGTGTCTCCCACCCCCCATGTCACCCCCCCCCCCCATTTCTCCCCTCCTGCCCCCCCCCATTGTCTCCACTCCCATCCCACCCAGTGTCTCTCACCCCCCGTGTCTTCTCTCCCACCCCCCAGTGTCTGCCACCCTCCCCCCATATCTCCTCTCTTGCTCCCCCCAGTCTCTCACCCCCCGTGTCTCCTCTCCAACCCCACCCAGTTTCTGCCACTCCCCCATGTCTCCCTTCCTGCCCCCCCCCCGCCCCTGTGTCTCCCGCCCCCCCATGTCTCCCCTCCTACCCCCTCGTGTGTGTCCCCCGTGTCTCTTTCTCTATTGTTTCTCGTCTCCCTCTCTCCGTTCTCCGTAATAGGCGTCTGGCTGTCCCTTTTACTGGGCTGTGATAATCCTCTGAGCTCAGAAAGCACCAACGCACGTCTTAATGCTTTCTGAGAAGAACATGCAGCCTGATCTTGTCTGTGGGTTTGTGTGTGTGTACGTGACAATGAGAACGCGATACTGGACCCGATGGTGGAGAACACTTGGGTCCCTGTGGAGGTTTGCCAGCAGGCGGTCTAAGGGCCTGTCGAGGCTAAATGGGGACGTTGACCGTGGGAAGGACATTAAACACAGAGGTGTTTAGCAGGATGTAGTTGATAAAAAGAAATGGCAGATGTGATGATACTGAAATCGACCACTCTCTGTTTAGGGTTATTCACTTTGAACTATAGCCTACTCTGTCAATCCCACAGGTGGTTGGAGTTTTGTTGGATATTTTATAAATTGACATTATAATGAATCAAACGATGACTAATAATTAACTCACTTTGCCCCACTTAGATGATGCTCTTATCCAGATTGACTTGCATATGTTATTATTTGTACTTTACACATTTGTAGTTATTTGAATTTATTGAATAACAAGTCATTAAAACAACATTTTAACAATTAGGGAGCATAAAAATGTCCTAAGCAATAGCTTTTTGTAAATGTTGAAAGGGAGGAAATGGAATCCATTTTCGGTGCATGGCTGTGCCTGGTAAAGGCTGAATTTGACACCCCCTTGTCTTACACCCATGTGATAGATCTAACAGAACAACTCAATCCCATGTTACACCCAGGTACTGTACATATACTGGCCTATATCAAACCAGCTTGACTTGTCTATCAATGTGGTGAAACACTTATTTTATTTCCTGCTTACGCCTTTCTCCTAGTTTATATCATTCTGCTGTTTCCTTTAGGCACACAGTCCCATCTCAGATGTGGAAGGAGGCTCAGGGGAAGGACAGAGAGTGGTATGACAGCACCTTCAAATCCCCCAATCCAGTCATTATGTATCTGCACGGCAACGCAGGCACAAGGTGAGCTCAGGGAGAGCCGGGTCCAGCTGCAGCAGCTGCAGTGTCATCTGGTTGTACTGCTCTCCTCCCACTGAAGCGGTGCTTCCAATCCTGGTCCTTGGGACCCAAAGCGGTGCATGTTTTTAAAAGCGATAAAAGTTATTACTTCCACTGGATTTGACCCCGCGTCTCCCACGTGAGAGGCTGTGTCTTTAACCACTACACCACGGTGATATACATTTGCCCAGTGTCAGTATAGCATCTCGACATTAGATCATTTTGTCATGCATTAACATCACGCCAAGTTTGAATATTTCGCTAGACACCACTAAGCATTGTGTTAAACTGACTAACGTTTCTTATAAGTTTACATCCACCACAAATAGCATCTATGGAATGTATGGCTTTCCCCACTGGCCATATTAACTGCCAGTAATAGGCTTAATAGTATTTAACTTACTACTTGAACTTCACACAGCCAAAGCTATTTCATGGTGCATAAATGTCATTTGTTAATGGCATTTTTACAATAACCATCAATATAGGTGACGATAACCAACTTTTTCGTCAAGTGAGAGTGTGGAAACCCCTACTCTTTTACTGCCCAAGGGGTATCTAGCCTATATTACCCCAAAAATCATGCAAGGATGCATACTTTGAAAATCCACCAGAAATAGTTGCAACATATTTTGACTATTTTATTTTAGGCTTACTATAACGCAGCTACGCAAGGTTGTAGCCAGCAATTTTTAATTATCAGTCAGTCGGTCCGTCCGTCCATCCTGCTTACACGGTCCGGCAATAACAATTATCCATGTGAAAACATACACATGTTCTGTCATCTGCATAGACATCTCGTGGGCTTACTGCATAAGCCAATGAGATGTTAGAAAACTTTAAAACCTGCGACTGACATTATAATATATTTAATGGGCCACAATCAATTGGGGTTCCCCAATTTTGTGTTTTCACTGAGACTGAATATGAGTTTTTACGTAGATAAACATTATTTCACCAAGTACTATCAAATCGCTGTGGTGGGATAGCAATATAACCAGATGAGGCTGCACTCGAGCTGGCTCAACCCTGGAGTGGGAGGGTTGCCTGTCTAGATCAACAATTACATCAAGTGATTTAAGAAGAAACCATGTTCATTGTAACCTTCAGCTACTGGTTCTTGAATGAGACTCACATGAGTGAGACTTGTACATCAAAATGTACAGAAGGGTCTGGAATGCTTAACCTATTACCTGGTTGATAAACTTGCTCATCCTGTCCTTTTCAGGGGTGGCGACCATAGAGTTCAACTGTACAAGGTGAGATGGTTCCATTGCAGACACACATGCGGTTGATTTGCTTTTGTTCCACCCATACTAAATCTGTCTTCAGTGTATTAAATACTGACCAACAAATGGAATACAATGTGATGTTTGTGAATTGACCGGCTTTGACTTTTTCTCCTCTCCAGGTCCTTAGTGGATTAGGCTACCATGTAGTCACATTTGATTATAGAGGTAAGTGGACATTTTTGTAAGTTTCTGAGGTAAAGAACGGTTACAATACCCCTTTAAAAATACAGTCTGACTTGTAGATCAGCATTTCAGGGCTTTATCTTTCATACTGGTTGTTCCAGGTTGGGGCGATTCAGACGGGAGCCCCTCTGAAAGAGGCATGACGTCCGACGCGTTGTTCCTCTACCAATGGCTGAAGCTCAAGGCGGGCAGCAAGCCCCTCCATCTCTGGGGCCACTCGCTGGGGACAGGGTAAAAACACTAGCACCAGACCCCCAGTGTCTGGGGCCACTCGCTGGGGACAGGGTAAAAACACTAGCACCAGACCCCCAGTGTCTGGGGCCACTCGCTGGGGACAGGGTAAAAACACTAGCACCAGACCCCCAGTGTCTGGGGCCACTCGCTGGGGACAGGGTAAAAACACTAGCACCAGACCCCCAGTGTCTGGGGCCACTCGCTGGGGACAGGGTAAAAACACTAGCACCAGACCCCCAGTGTCTGGGGCCACTCGCTGGGGACAGGGTAAAAACACTAGCACCAGACCCCCAGTGTCTGGGGCCACTCGCTGGGGACAGGGTAAAAACACTAGCACCAGACCCCCAGTGTCTGGGGCCACTCGCTGGGGACAGGGTAAAAACACTAGCACCAGACCCCCAGTGTCTCATTCAGCACAACCTCTCACAGGTTTTGTGTAATAAGTTAACAGTTGAACAGAAGTATATTGTTATTATGAAACAAACACCTCTGTTTAACATCATTTATTCTCTTTTTCCAGAGTGGCCTCTAATCTAGCCCGGCATCTGTGTGATCGAGGTAAGCATAAAAGACTTCACACCTATCAGGTGTAGCTAGTAGGTACTGATGCTGGTTGTATGACCCAACAAAATGTTCTAAACAAAATATTGTGTATACAGTGGATTGTGTAAGAATTCACACCGTTTACACATTTTTAAATGTCTTTGCATTATAAAGTGTGATATCTGTACTTTGGACGTGCAAACATTCACTGTGATCTTGGTTAACGTCCTGCTAAAATGAATTCCTATCCCACTGTCTGAAATTAAGTAGAAATAAGGTTTTCCTTTCGGATTGCATGTGTTTTTCTGCATGGCTTTTAATCTGAAGTCTCCCTGGTCTCGATGATGCAGCCGCCGACATGCTTGACAATCAGGAAGTGGTTACTCAGTAATGCGTTGATGTAGATTTGTTAGCAACTCAAGACTTAACATGCGTTTACACCTTGTTGCTTGCAGGGTAAATGTTTTTCTGTGTGTTTGAATTCCTTCTCACTGTCATGTATGTTGTTATGCAAAGTCAGTACAATGTGGTTGATCTATTCTGAGCTGACTTCTACCAACTGAAGTTTGGTGCCATTTTGAGATCATCCATGTGGCTGACTTCACATTCAGTCCTTCAGCATATTTCAGAAGGATGACTGGGTGGTTGAATACATCATCCACAACTCACCATTTATAAGGGATACTAGGCCTCATGTTTCTGATTTGGTACGCAGCCATGTGAGACTGAAAAAAGCTTGCTGTTTATATGGGGTGGGTAGCTAAGAGGCGTCCTCTCCCAGGTTTGGGCTGGAAGACAGTTCTCCTAGCGGAACACGCAAACCCCAGATTATACTAAAACATAGACCTTAATGAAGGGATGAGTCTTCAATAAACCCTTGAAGGCAGAGGCTGAGTTTGCGTCTCTCTCATTAATTGGCAGATCGTTCCTCAACAATGGAGCTCTTCTGGGTTCTAATTGATGTTGATTTGGTGTTCATTAATCCAACAACATTCGATGGCTAGTTAGATCCTAGAAGGTGGTGGGAACATGAACTCGTGTTGTGTGCTACCAGGAGCCTGACACCACAGACTGTAGGCACAGGTGTTCAGAGATGACACTTCACAATCTTCTGTCTGGGTTACTGTGTCACCAAAAGTGGCTACCCAGTTAAGCGGTGCCAGTCTGAATGGATGACATTATTTCAAGACAATAATAGATTTCAGAACATTTTTTTTTTTTTCTTCATGGAGGTAGTTTTGATTTAAGTTGCATTTTTCTGTTTTATAGGGATACCCCCAGATTCTTTAATTTTGGAGTCTCCGTTCACCAACATCCGTGAGGAGGCCAAGAGCCATCCCTTCTCTATGGCAAGCATTTTGTCTTAATTCCTTGACTACATACTAATTCTTAAACCATTCAGTTATATTGACAACTTTATCGTTGCTTTTTCTAGGTCTACCGATACCTTCCGGGCTTTGAATGGTTCTTTTTAGATACCATATCAGCAAATGACATTCGATTTGCCAGTGACGAAAAGTAAGTTGAACTTTGGGATTGTGTTTGCATTTTAATGATCCAAAACATTGTCTTAATGTGTCAGCTAAAAGACCTGTCCACGCCTCTGTCCTCTGATTGGTATGTGCTGAGTGGACTAAGTCAGGGAAAGGTCAGGCACTTTTTTTACAGGTGGTTTCCACAGAGGACATTAATCTCTGGCAAGAGTTGTTTTGTTTTTTAGGCTCTGTGGGGTGGGGGCGGGGTGTCACTGCCTCACTGTATGGCTGAGTTCTTGCAGAGGGTAGTGTGATTGTCTTCACACTGTCCAGGGTTGGTAAGATCAGTGTTGGACAGGGTTGCCTTGTGTGGCGCTGTAGCAACTCAGTGATGTGTTTCGGGCGCCTGCAAGCTCATTTGTGTTTGTTGGCCAGGGGTTCTAGTATATTGTAAGGGCCTTAGTACCAATGACATACTACCGGCCATGCATGTTCAAACAGATTCTTCAAGGTCTTCAGGCACTTGATGTTGAGCTTGTTTCTTCTTTCTAGTGTGGAACACATATCCTGTCCATTGCTCATTCTTCATGCAGAGGATGACTCTGTTGTGCCCTTTCAACTAGGAAAGAAGGTATCCATTTTAGTTTCAGACTAGGGCTGTCAAAATTCCTCAAAAATGAGGTTCGAATATTCCCTCTAAAAAAACACATCATATTCGAACTATTTGAACATCTGGTTGCGCATGCGCATTTTGTCAATGACGCGGTTTACGTCAATAACAGGACAAATTAATACAAAGAGACATAGACTACCTAGTAGTTAAGTTTAAACATATTTGACAACGTATTACCTACACAAAAACAAGTAAATCAAATGATGACCAAGACCACAGACCTCTTGCTCGATCGCTCAAGCACTTTCTCTCTCTCGCCCTCACGCTCTCTGCGCAATAACGGTTTAAAATGAACAACAATAAACACATTTTGAATGCTGATCAAGAGTTTTGTGCAAGCAATATAAGGTTGCGATTATTGTCCCAAATATAGCAGGCTTCATTCAGTGATTGAAACAAATATTAACATTAATTGAAGTTTGACAGTTGTAGAGTATCCAGTAGAAGTAGACGAATATCTTTCAAACTAACCTTTGTTGAGCTGAAATGAAGACAGATTCAGCAACTGCATGGCCTATTTCTCGCTTAAAATTTTTCAGAAACATGTTTCAGTGAACAATTTTTGCAAAAGACAAGATCGTATTCTCAACGAGCCGCCATGACACTGTTGACATTCTCGAGTAGCCAGACCCACATCACGCGTTCATCCAATCAGCTGCTGGTCAGGGGCGTGGAGCATCAACCATGGCTGTATGACGTCGCGACACCACGCTTCAGTTGTGTCGGACATATGGATCTGTACCGTCATGCGCACTAGCGCGCCCACTCGCAAAGCAGACAGCCAGACAACCTCTGCTACCGCAAATGTTATTTTCCACTTTAAAATTTTTTATTTGAATATTAATATTCACCTTCGAAATTCGTTTTTTAAAAACTATTCGAATATATATTCGAATTTAGAATATTCGTTGACAGCCCTATTTCAGACTCACCTTTTTGTTTAAACAGTATTCTCATCTCAGCCTTGCATGAAACCTTTGTCTGGTCCTTTTCTGTTGGATACAGGAAGTATCAGAACGTAATTTCACGGTTGATATAATACAGGTCTTTAATATTCTTAGCCATTTTTAATAATCAGCTGTAGTCTTGGCAACGCTTGCTCATTACTGTTTTAATTTATCTCCCTTGAATGAGCTGAAACTGATTTATTTCATGGCTTTAATTCGGGCTTTAAGCTGAACATTTTCTGTATTGCATATGAGCATGGTCATATGTAGTCATATGAGCATAAAGTAGTTGTTTGGATAATGCGAGTCTCAGAGCCAGTTCTAATTTCCCAGCTGAGATTTTCAATGGAGTTATCTTGTTTTTATAACTCCACTGTGTTGGCCCTGTTTCCTTCCTCCCACACCCAGCTGTACGACATGGCTTCCCAGTCCAAGAGCCTGGTTGGACACAAGGTCCAGTTCATCCCCTTTCCCTTCTCACTAGCCTACAAGCACAAGTTCATCTACAGGAGTCCCGAGCTTCCACACATACTCAGGTACAGCGGCTAGACCGGCAGAACACATGGCAGCAGGCGAGATCTCACCGTTGAGAATTTGTCACGGCCTTAGGCCATCTACACAGGACTTATTAAATATAGACCATTTGTTGAATGGGTTTCCACCTTCATAGTCGCCTATGCACTTAAATGTAATTCTGTTGCGGTTTTGTTTTTCTTCCAGCAACTTCTTCGGCATGACTCATCCTCAAGCATAGCTGACAAAAAACCAGCCTGTCCACTGGTTTATCTCACATCTCTCACACACTCAAACCTTTTCACTGTACGCTTCCTGAGAGAGGGTGTACGTATCTCATCAAACAGGGTATTGTACACGCATGGACTAAAGATGCCTCTAATTCTGTATTTAGCATTCCTTTGACACCTGAAATACCTGCAAGAGTAAAACGGCACTGACAGAAGAGGGGCATGGGGCAAGTGGCGTGGCTTGTTGTCAAGGTTACACAAACAGAAGACACTTGAGCACGAGACTAATGAACTAATTTTAAGAAACCAAGACATACAGCACATTGAATGGGAAAAACTGTATGGAGCGGTGTTTTCAATTGCGAAGCATTTATGGGGATATAAATGCGCCCCCAAAACTGGGATGGAGGTTATTGTCCCAGTCTTCATCATAACCTGTGCAGTCCACAGGATCTATCATTACCAGTCCATTGGTTCTTTTAACCTGTATAGTATAATTAGTATTTTTGATGTTACATTACAGATCATGATTAAAGTATTTCATTTCTGATGAGGTTTGGATTATGTTTCAATCTATTTAAACTTGAATTAAATATCATGGATTTTACCAAATGTTGATTTGGCTTTTGGGCTTGTCAGTCATTATTTCCCTTTTAAACATGTCACTTTAATTTCGAAGTTTAGGACACTTCAAAGCATACTGATGTTTTTGAAGATATCTGGAAGGAAATGTACTGACTAACTATGCTGAACGAATATTGTTTTCATTTCCAATGTCGCAAAAAAATACAATTTACAAGTGTTTACTTAAAGATAGACGCTGTTACAAAAATGTGCAAAAAAATTCCAAATCACTCAGTGCTTAAACACTATCGCCCGATTTCTTACCATCTGGCGATTGTTCCTGTCCAAACTGAAAGTTGTGTGACTTAACGCATAATCCATTTATAATGCCAGCGCAAAGGCTAAATGATTTGTGTTTCCTATTTGGCTCTGTGGTAGCTGAATTATACACAATTCTGACTTGTTACTCCTCACATTCACAATACGGTTCTGTTGGGATTTATATGCTTTTGTTATACATTTTCTGCATTAATCAAATTCTATACATTGTATAAAATGTTTTGGTATTTTGTGATTTACAGTTCCCGTCTAGGTATGTCAATGTAATGTACAGTATGAAATCAATGTAGGATCTTGCCTTTACACAATGTGATATGGTAAAAGGACACTGTAAATGGTTATCTGTTCTACAGCTTTGAATAATCCACTGACTGGACATAAAGCAGGGGCAATCACATATTTCCCTATTGTTTTAAGAATACAACGTATGTATGTATGTACAACTGGAGAAGTATTCTTGTTAAATCTAGATACTATAATTATTCTGTGTAGCTCAGTTGGTTGAGCAGGATGCTTGCAATGCCTGGGTGGTGGGTTTGATTCCAACAAGGGGTTAAGATAGAATAATGAAGACACATGCACTTAAATTTTCTAATAAGAATGTCTGTTAAAGTACTTGGATGTAAAATATGTAGTTTTATCAAATTATGACAGTTTAAGCCAGAAAACTAGCTATATAATGAGAAATGTTGTTTAGGTACTGTGTTTTTCAGAAATGCAATTGCGAAGACCATTTTGATAACTTAATCGTGAAGCTGTTTTGCAGGATATGGTTGCATTAACATTGATGGTTGCCATTTAGCAGAGACTCAACATGACCTCTCATCTTAATTGACCAAGCCAGGCTTTGGGTAAGATTCCATAAGCCATTTGATACATTCAGCATCCAATTTTAATGTGATGTTTGCTTTCATTGGATGTTGTCTGTGAAGGGGCCTTGACACATACTGCTTGTTGATTTCTCATTAGACGTTTCCTTGGTAATGTACTTGGTACATGATCCTGTCGGTAGCCCTTGAAATGTATCTTGCAGCGTGTAAAAGCGAGTGACACAGTGACATTTGAGCTTGTAGATTGAATTTACCACACCAGAGACAGGTTAAGACCATTGTTGACTCATGAGAGTCAACATACTGTATTATATTTTTTTACATTCCTTCTAAACCACTAAATGCCCCACAATTTCAAAACATCTTAATTTTCTTGCTAATATTTAAACGGTTTACAGTCCCAAAATCGTAAAGCTGCTATACCTGATGGGACATACAACTATAATTACATACATATGCTTGTTAAGTAATGTAATAAACATTATTGATACCCAAAGTAGTTCACCTATTTATTTTACCAGTCTAATATTTCGTTCACAGGACTAAGAAAGGCGTGAAGGAAATGTCACTTTGGGCTCAATATAGACCAAATTTCATTGCAGTATTTATGTGTTAGCACATTTTCCAATGGCCAAATGAACTGAGGCTGGTCTGGTAACTGTATAAGTGTACCTTTTACTCAAAAACCATAGGAATGCTTACAATTTTCAGAATTCAAAGGGTTTTGGCATGAGATGAATGTTGTAAATAGACACAGAAACTGTACAAATGTCATGGTGGGTTTAAATAAAACGAGCCACTGTTTTAACATAAATCAGTTTGATGAAAGTATTGAGATCAAGTAGCAATAGCGCTTTATTAATACCTGGGGGTAGCACTTCCTTTGGGTTGACCTTGTCCAATTAGAGCCACATTTTTAAACCGGTTTCCACACCCACCAGAATTGACAGAGGGTATGGAGGTGGACAAAAACTACCTGTTGTGGCAATTCGGGAAGCAGCCCCGTGTGCAGGTAGAAGATGGGGTGTCATGGCTGGCTGCGTCAGTATTATGGCCTTGACAGTGAACTTCCAGAGAGCAGTTTGCCTATTTAGCAGACAGTCAAACAGTGTTTCTCAACCCTGCTCCTGGGTGCCCCCCTGCCCTGCATGTTTTAGATCTCTCCCTACTGTCATACCTGATTCAAATGATCAGCTCATTATCAAGTCCTCCATGAGCAACATCAGTTATGTTAGGACAGGGAGAGATCTAAAACATGCAGGGCAGGGGGGCATCCAGGAGCAGGGTTGAACACTTATGTAATGATACACTCATTACGACCTGACATAGTCTTTATTTAATAACATGATTGCACTGACTCAAGCAATACAGTACCAATACCGAAGAAAGGCTAAAGAATACAAAACTGCTCAGTTACAGAACTATATCATGTGGTTTTTGTTTGAAGAAGTTCAAAGACCTTAAAGTGAAGCTTCTGAAAAACAAATCATGCCTTTACATTCGCCACTTTCCTTCAGAAGTCACACCAAGGCAGTCTGGGGTGGCTGCTACCCCATAATCGGTGTAAAGTGCGACAGTGTTGAACCGACCCACTCAGTATGATTTTCCTAATAAGGGACATTGTCAGGTTTCATAACGGTTTTGCCCAAGCTATATACTGAACATCTATAAATCAAATCCACATTTAAGAGTTTAGAAAATGTTCTATTAGACTCATACCACATTACAGCTTTAGTCAGGGCTTTTTGTATATACCATTTAGGAGAGGAATTCATTATGGTACAAAAATTATAATTGATTATGAACCAGCACTTACATTCCATACAGATGAAAATATCCCAGCTAACATCTCAAGTAATGACAGAAATGCTGTCTACCATTACAAGGCTTGGTCAGTAGCAAACAAAATGAGTAGATTATTCAGAGTGCAAAATGTATGGGCCTGGTTTCTCATAGGCATCTTAAGGCTCAATTAATTAGAAACCTGGCAGGAGCAATGCTAAAATCTCCCAGCGGTTTTTAAAACCATTACTAAAGCTGCACCTAAAAACACCACATATAGACGGCCTCAGACCAACTATAGAACAGTGTCTGTAGATGCTGTTCTGCCCACACATGTGACTTCAAAACAGGGGTGTCAAAAGTACAGCGCATGGGCTTTGTGGCCAACGAGGGTGTTATAATGTGGCCCGGTGGATGAATTATGGAAGAAAAAAAACACGTGGGGGGTGAACAAACTCAAACATTTTTTAAATAACTAAAATCGAACACTGTAGAAGTGAAATCACAATGGACCTACATTTATAATGTTTTTCTACTATTACACTCTCTAATTATCTAAACAAGAGGTTTACTATGAATAAGTAAAAGATTTTCAAAAGAAAAGAGTAATAATTACATTTTGATAGCAAGACATTTTGAGCGATTATTTTCTTTGCTGAATGTCAAATATGGCCCCTTGGGCAGAAAGTGTTGACACCCCTGTTCAAACATAATATCTCAGCTAAAAATGGAAGCAATATGTTATTTACAGTCACAGAGACTGATATCATAATGAAGATAACTAGAAAAACAAGATGCCACTGTCTTTGCGATGGCAGAGTTACACACAAATGATGACAGAATACACACAAATGGCAGAGTTAAAGAGCAGGAATAATAATAATAAGCATTTTTAACAAGCTTCCTTTGGCTGTTCTGATATTGTAAGTGTGATCTTTTTCTGCCTCTAACACCCATCTCTGTAAACCCAATATCAGAGGCCCACAGTAAAGATAACACAAGCACTGCTCCCCGGCTGACGTGGGAACACTGGCTCCTCATTAACTGGACGAAATGGAGGGCTCGTTAGGGGGTGGGATCTTCACATCGGAGGGCTCCACCCCCCAGATCTCCCGGGCGTACTCACTGATGGTTCGGTCGCTGGAGAACTTGCCGGAACCGGCGATGTTGCGGATCACCACCCGTGTCCACTCTTTAGGGTTCTAAATAGAAAAATCGTGGAAGATAACAATGACGAATGTAGGCCACAACCAACTTCATCCTTCCAGATTTGTCTAGTACAATGAGAAGTACAAATGCAAGTACATTACGCAGTAATTAAACACCAGAAGAGGAAAGGGTAATGGAAGCTTGTGTCAACACCAACCACAGCTCTCAATGAGACAAATCAAAGACACCAGCGCCAGGAAGTCGACAGATAGATGTGGGACGCTGACTGGCCTGAGCTATATTGCTTGACAGTTTGTGTTGGTGTGTTGAGAAACAAAACAGTGGACACCTGGTTGGACGCCACGTAAGGCCCAGATCTCATCAGAAGACAGAAGTTTATAGGCCCTGATCACATTTGTTACAATATTGCCTCGGAGTTGAATGTATTCCACACAACCCACCATGTATAGCTCGCTGACTTTGCCTTGGCAGGTCATGTAGGCCTCGTAATCGGCGAAAACTTTGAACCTGGGGAAGAAGAATGCCAAGTTAGGTTTTGGTTGGTTAGGTTTTGAAGAGCTTACAATGTACGGATGACTCTAACATGTTAAAAAAGCTGCAGTTATTCCGCCCACCTGTCGTGTTTCATGAGCATGTTGACCACATCCTTGAAGAGTTCGGGCTGCGCGGGACTGAAGAAACCTGTCTGGATCTGGTCGATCGCCTGCCTCAGCTCTGGTAAACGCTGGTAGTACTCTTGGGCATTGTACCTGGACACACACCATTTAAACATTGTGAGTTTATCCAAATGATGGCTTAAGACTGGGGTCAGCAAGTAACAGTGAAACATTTGAACATTAAAGAAAAGGTAAGCTAAATCTGTTGTTCTGCCCTGAAGGCAATTGCTGCTAGTTGCTTGCTGAATCATTATAGTTGCTGCCAGCTGCACCTATCCAATTTGGAATGTTTGGGTTAAAAACGGAAGCCAAATTTCAGTTGGACAACACTAAACATTCCAGGGTAAATATTGACTCTTTGACTGTTGAAAAGCACATACTGGTTTGTCAAAAATAAAATAAAAAATAATCCTCATGCTGACAGACCATTCCAGTCCAACCTCTCACCCAGTTTTATCCATGGCTTCCACGTCCTCCACCCTCATGCCAAAGATGAAGAGGTTCTCCTCCCCGGCCTCCTCGGCCATCTCTACGTTGGCTCCGTCCATGGTGCCGATGGTGAGTGCTCCATTCAGCATGAACTTCATGTTGCCGGTGCCCGAAGCCTCGGTTCCCGCTGTGGAGATCTGCTCTGATAGGTCAGCAGCAGGAATCACTGGAATAGACAGCAAGGAGGAGGGGCTTAAAAAAAAACAACAACTCCTCAATAACTCGTTAATATTATTAAAACATAGAAGCATTCATTTATATTATTGAACAATTTAAGCAAAGCTCTTGACAGAATGTTGCCAAATCTAAATAACCCCTCTACAGTTTACTTTTCTACAATAACACCAGACAGAACTTGACAGGGTTGGATCATAATGTTCGAACCCATGTAACAATAGCATGTCCTCTCCTTCGTGACCATCAATATAAAAGAACTGCATGTCATTACGTGGACCAAAAAAAGTAACCTTTCTCTGCCAGGGAGACTCTGTAGTTCTCAAGGTAGATGACCTTTAACCTATCCCCCACCACTGGGTCGTTGTTGACCACCAGGCCTACTGCTGTGATCAGTTTGATGATCATCTTAGCCATGTGGTATCCAGGTGCAGCCTGGGTAGATGACAGCGCCAACAATTGAATATTCATGAGGGGTGGGAAAAAAAATACAGATCTAAAGTCTGAATTTACTAACATCTTACATCATTTACCACACACAATCAATCAATCCAACAGATCCTCATGACATCTTCATATTCAGAATAGCATTTCTACATATGTTGATTGTCTCTCATATCTCAGATATCTAGTTACATACCTTTCCACCAATGATCACGGTCCTCGGAACAAAGTGCTTAGAGGGGTTCTTTTTAATCCCTGTAAAAAAAGTTAAATGTAGTTACTTCAGTGTACTAGAATTTCCATTTTCCAGTAATCTGTCCCACAGCTAGAGGGCAGTGCACATTCCTACTAGGACCTTTATTTTAGAGCCAAATTAGAGAGCAGCAAAAAATTACCATCCAATCCACAACGGGCTTTCAGTGCCACCACTATGGTCTAATGGAAATAGATTTTTGTTCAATGATTTACTCATCAGTTAAATTAAAGGCCAATGTTTAAATGGCACTTTTTAAGAGGATATAAATCATTAGGGATTTAAATCAGCAAGGGTTGCAGAAAGTGTTGGCTGTGCCACCAGTCTTTATTGTTTGAGATTACTGTTGGCACTGATGTCACACCACACTACCCAGTAGCCAGCTGGTTAGGAACACCCCCTGTTCCTGGAAATGGATCGTTCCTACAGACAATGAGTCACATCACATGGTTTGCCCTATAAAGGTATCTAAGAAACGGTCGTTTCAGTTAATCAAGTTCTTTACGGAAAGACTGGGTCCAACCCATCACTAGATGAGTGTTCCTAATATTTTGGCCAATGTGTATATTTGGAAGAGCTCTTACGGTTATAGAAGGTGATGACGTGAAGAAGGTTGAGCAGCTGTCTTTTGTACTCATGGATTCTCTTCACATGGATGTCAAATAGGGACTCGTAGTTGATCTTCACGTCATACTCCTTCTCCAGGTAAGTGGCAAACTTCTGCTTGTTCTCCTGTAAAACCACACAATAAGGGGTTTAAAAGTTGAATTTGGCCACGACATTAGACTGTTCTGAGAGAAAACCAAAATCAAGAGAGTGTCTGTGCGAAGAATGTGGATATGAAATAGAAGCTACCTGTTTCACATTGGCGATGTCACGAATGAAAGCCTCGTCATCAATGAAGTCCAGTAGATTCCTTAGCTGGTAGAGATCCGTCACGAAATCGTCTCCAATTTTCTAAAATGAAAACAGATCTAATCATTTCATGGAGTTGGGGTATGCGGACACTGGGTGTGCAGAGACACACCGGCCAGCTTCAACACAACAACAGTTCAGGTGTGCAGGAGAATGAACCCACAATAAACGAATCCCAAGCAGCCAAACAAAAGAGACACAGGTAGAAAAACATTTACCTCAGCAATGATGTCCGCCAGACCGGGGTTACACAGCAACAGCCAGCGGCGAGGAGTTATCCCATTGGTCTTGTTCTGGAACTTCCCGGGCTCCACCTCATAGAAGTCTTTAAAACTGAAGACGGGGGGGAAAGGCAAACAGGTAAATATACTCATCAGGCAAAAATAAACTGAAGTGTTTCCCAGACAGCGTCTGTCCTAAAAGACTTCGATACCCCGGGAATGTCAACATAGCTGTGACACTAATCAAATATTCAACCGGGGTGTGCATGTCAACAGACTCAAGAAAAACCAGCCTCTGTCGCCACCCATTTTGGTTTGACTGACATAACAACGGAATATGAATCCAGGGACACCCACTCACACAGTGTTCTTGACAATGTCTGAATGGATCTGCGCAACTCCATTGACAGCGTGGGATCCAACCACACACAAGTGGGCCATGTTGATCCTCTTGGGGTCCCCTTCCTCGATCAGGGACATCCTCCTGAGGCGGTCGGTGTCGCCTGGGAACATGGCAGCGATCCTCTGAGAGCACAGAGATTCGGCACACAAATTAACCTTCACAAATTCACAGATAAAAGGAGCCTATTCGCCAATAAGCAGGGGAAAAGACAGTACTAAAAAGGTGAGTTTCAGTGGAGCACACTGGAAAAAGAACCACAAACACACTCAATGCATTGTGGATAGGCTGGCTTGATCGCCAAGTATCGAAAGCATATACCAAGATGATAATATCTCCCATGACGGAGCAATGGAATAAGGCTGCAGACACGGACGGCCAACCTGGAGGTGGAGGTGGTTAATCTGGTAAATGATCTGCAGGTGGCGGGGCAGCAGCTTCTCAAACAGGTAGATGGGCCAGCGCTCCAGCGCCTCGGGGAGCACTGTGTGGTTGGTGTAGGCACAGGTCTGCCGTGTCACCTCCCACGCCTGGAATGAAGGGAGGAGAGGGGTAAAGCGGCCATCAACGGTGAGGAGTCCTCCTAGAAAACGTCCGACATCGTCTACGGTTTCCAGAGTGACAAGAGTTCACGCCGCGACACGGTACCAGGCCGAAGAGGTCCTAGCGTCTACACTTAGGACCCATAAAGATACAGTGTTAAAGTTAGGGGGAACCCGGGAAGAATGCGTTACCTTGTCCCAGTTCAACTTCTCCACATCCACGAGAATTCTCATGAGCTCCGGGATGGCCAGGGCAGGGTGAGTGTCGTTCAGCTGGATGGCCACCTACCAGCGGAGAAAGGAGACTGCTACTTAAAATACTTCAAATGGTTCTACTGACTAGAAATGTCATGTTAAACAGGTTTTCCTGCAGTGGTTTAAGGTGGGTCATTAAAACCCATTGGGTACATTGTATACAGTACTTTCGCCGGGAAGGTCTCGAACGAGGTCCGGACGGGGTCTCTGCAGCCAAACTTGGAGGACTTGAAGCGACGGATGATGTCCTGCAACGTTGCAGCCACCACAAAGTACTCCTGCTTCAGACGTAGCTCCTTGCCCTCAAAAAACTGAACACACACACACACACACACACACACACACTTCAGACTTCTAACATGGGAGCTACGATCACATCGTTGGCCCCCTGTAGTGGGTCCTTAGCATCAGACATTTTCTCACACTACCATGCCAGATTGTTGCAGTTATTTCTCCAAGGACTAGCTAATGAAAACATTGACTGAAGATGCTCAGTTAAGTTCCATGTCCATACTTGTTAAGAGAAGAGATCCAAACCAGAACTAAAAGTGAAACCGCCCCGTTCTCCGTATAGAGACGCATAGCGAGTCAATAGGCCAAATGTCCTCACCCTTCCTGAAATTTGACAAAATGCTGACAACCTGGGACATGGTGCCGTGTTAGAAGCACTGCAGCTAATGCTGCTCACGATGTGACGCGAACGTAAGGACAGACCATGACTGTTTGCAGTCCGTCCACCAGATGTTAGCTCCATCCATCCTCAATGAAAGCCACACAGACGTCTTGAGTAACACCATTCTGGGTGCAAGTTGAGCAACCTGGCTGTTTCCTCCCATGAGCAACCGGCGTGCTTCGTTTCACACGTCCCGGCGCAGCACTGAGGAACCCCACTGACGCCGCAACCCCCACATCCCTATTGACCTTATTAGGTGGTGGCTGAAGAGAACCCCCCCCCCTCCAAATAACACGTGTTCATGAGAGTGAATATCATTCTCCTAATGTTGTAGAGGCACTTTATGTCTCTCAGGGGATGTGCAGAATGGCTCCTCAGTGGTTGTATGGATACTCACGTTGTCATTGGGATAGAGGACTCGTGAGATGTTCTCGGCCAGGTTTCGATCCAGCACAGCTTCAATGTAGTCACCAACATTGACTGCACGAGAGAGAAGGGAACTTTTACAAAATTCTGCAGTTTCATATTAACAATCCCTTGAGTTCAGGTTAAGAGCTCTTCCTCACAGCTTTAGGGGAACTGCCTCGTTGCGGCTCATTGTGGAAGACAGTAAAAAAAATAACGGCATCCAGGAAGTAAACACCATTTTAAAAGTACTTCTATATTTTTAGCAATCTTAACACAATCTAGTGTGATTAGATGGTTGAAGACAGTTGACCCTGGCCTCAGTTCAAACTGTCCCCTAAGTGGAGAATAGAGGCCTGAAACGGCTAGTCTACACCCAGTAAAGTTGTATGTTGGTCCCTTGCTCTCACCCAGTGTCACTGACACAACCGAGGAAACTTAGTAACTTTGTTGTTCCTCATGTCTACACATGATTACATAAGGTTTGGTGGAGTTGATGTTTACTGTCTCTAAAACTAATTCGACATAAAGTGTGGAAGACAACTTAGAAGGAACCCCATCTGTTTGATGTCATGTCATTAGGCATTTATAATGTGATCCAGGCTTATTTAGTCTGAGCGTGTCCCAATAATTTTCTGCACAACACCAGAGAGAGTTCCTGGAAAGCATCCACATAGAAAGAGCCCTAACTTCCACATCTTAACAGGGGTTGTATCCATTGGTAACGTTGGTAGACTGCCTGCCTGCGCCCCCCACCCCACTACAGGGAACTTCATTGTGTTGGTACAGGGGAAACACTTTGTATTCCAAACCTCTCTACTTTTCTAAGTGAACCAATTCTCCCACTGGCAGTTTTTCACAAACACCCATTCATGTCGACCTGACTGGACTGTTCATATTAGTCTAATGTCATTGGCTCGCTGTCCACCTCCCATATAGCAGGAGAAATCAAGCAGCCTGAAAAATGAAAACACTAACTGGTTCAAGAGCAAGACCAAAACTGCTAATTCTAGCAAGCCAGGCTAATAAATATTATGTTGAAGAAAAGTATTTCAACCTGTATTTGCGTTAAATAGGTCATTAGAAACTAAAAACATTTCTTTCAATCCATTTGCTCAAAACTGCTCTCACTGTCCATGGGTGGCCAAAGGTTTGTGGAAGCTTGAGAGGAACAGGCAAGGTCAAGGTACACATACCACAACCCTCTAAATCCAAAGTGGAATTAGCTGTTTAAATGCAGTAAAAAATGCCAGTATAAATGATGATTTATGTATTCTTATCACAGGCAGAGCAAGGTGTCTTTGAGGCACCTGAAAGTTTCAGCTACAGTTGGATTAAGAAATCATTGAGGTGGTTAGCTCACTCGATTTAACTTCTACAACAGGCTATTCAGTCAGACAATAATCCACGATGAACACATGGATCATAAGGATTGGCCTAGAGACATACATTCCCGCAGGTTGAAGTCGTTGGGAGCCTTAGCAGACCACAGTCTCATCGTGTTGACTGTGTTGTTCTTGAATCCAGGCACAGGAGTGTCGTAAGGCATGGCCAGGACAACCTGAGAACAAAATCTAAAGCATTAGGACCAAACAAATGGTAAACAGAAAGGAAATGGCAACAATGACACGTGGAATGTCTGTGGACACATAACGGTGTGCGCGCACTTGCGTGTTAGAAAGTGCGTTTATGTGGGCGCGCAAGTGCACACCCACCTGTGTGTCCACCCACTTCACCCCCCCCGCGGTGGGTTCCACTCGGCCGTAGAAGTGGACTGGGAGCATGTACTCTGGACGGGCCTTTTCCCACGGGTTTCCATAACGCAGCCAATCATCAGCCTCCTCCACCTGAGGGGGAAAAAAGTCTGGTATTCAAATAAAAATATGTCCAAAATTAACCTCAAAACTGAAAAGACGGTCACATTACCTGCCAGCCGTCCCTGATCTTCTGATTAAAGATGCCAAACTCATAGCGGATGCCGTAACCATAGGCTGCAAGGCCCAGAGAGGCCATGGAGTCCAGAAAACAAGCTGGATTGGAGAAGAAGTCAGATTTTGTGGACTGCCTACATTTCTGTACATTGGGTAAGGTAATGGAGTTGACTCAGATCATGTCTGACCTGCAAGGCGCCCCAGGCCCCCATTCCCCAACCCGGCGTCCTCCTCGATCTCCTCCAGCTCCTCTATGTCCAAGCCCAGCTGGTCAGCAGAGAGAACTCATTAGAAAAGCACTGTACAGCCTCAGGGCTACATGGGCCACAGGCTGAGGAACGTCACCCTCCATCAAACTGTCGCCCTGAAATGATATTGTCTAGCACAGACGCCTTCATCCTGGCAATTCACAGGTTACAGCTGCTAGCAGTAAATACCTGAAACCTAACAGCAGGAGCATTTATAAAACATGCATTGGATGAGCGGTAATTTGACACTCCAGCCAGGACACAGCGAGCTTCAGGAACTGAACTGTAACACTGGGGATGAAAGCATTGTGCTTGGGAGAGACTAATTACCCTGCCATAAAAACCAAAAGACTCCAGCTAATAAAAGACTGTTGTGATTCCAGGCTTTGGTTAGATATATGGGAGTTCAAGGCCTAACAGGAAGCATGTGTGGAAACAATACTCAAGTCCACATGTATAGTTTTACCTGGTATATGGCTTCATCGCAGGCAGTCTGCAGGCCCAGGTTGATCATGGTGTTCTGAAGGGTCCGGCCCATGTAAAACTCCAACGACAGATAGTGGACCCTCTGAAGATGACGATACGGACAGGTTTCAGCAGTCGAACAAGTTTCACCCCAATACATAGCACAGGTGCAACGAATCGAAAACGCTTTGTGGCTATACTGATATGACCTCACCAGTGTTGTTACCTAGCTTGAGCGCATCGGAAGAGGGATCTGTACCAGGGACTTGATCAAAGGTGGATCCGCGTGAGGGATATCAAAAGGATATTAGCCACAGACTTTGGGTAAATCCCCAGCAGGGAACTGCTGAGGAGCCGCTGCTCAGCACTCAACTAATGCAACTCACACTAGGTGTCACTCATTCCCCAATCACCCACATCGAATTCCAAGTGATATCAGCTGCTGATTGGCACTGCTCCAAATCAGACCCAAAGATGTGCCAATTCACCATCTGTGAGAATATGATTTGCTATGATTACAGACTGCAAAACTTTAGTTCCCAAAACCACAAGGTTAACAAGACGAAACACTTTTCTGTGATTCATTAATTTCACCGACCTGACTCTATCATTAGTTAATTCATCCACTGGGAGGGAGGATGTTGCCATATGACTGAGCTGCTGGGATCTCAAGGTTTGGCTGGAGTCCAGCACTTTGTTCCCACCACAGCTGGTCTCTGACTGATTGAGCAAGCAATGAAGTGCACTCTGAATTCAGATAATTCCCTTCAAGTAATAAGCAAAACTGGGGAATCGAACAATGTTCAGCCTGTTGAGAAGTGAATGAGGGAAGTACATCCGGCCTGCTACTCCAATGTCTGTTATGCAATTCTTGGCATGTATACAGCCTATGAACGTCTTTGGGGGGAAACATATAAAGACTATGGCAATGAGAAAAATGTACATCACCTTAATGCATTTTGGATAAACATTCAACAACTCTAACTGGGAAATCATGAAACAAACCAATCTCAACACCAAGATAGTCTGAACAAATTCTGGGTATATAAGATTGTTCTGACAGGTCTCACACAGAAACCTCTATGAGAGAAAGTTTGATAAGCTTTTTTCATTTATTTTAAAAACAATTTAACAAAAAAACTAAACAATGGAAGTCATTTTAGGCCCTTAATAAACCTGCATGGAAGATATACACACAAAAAAACAGTACAGTTTTTTTGCTCTGTTGGAACATGAATCAAACACGTAGAGGTACATTCCTTTCAGTAGAACTGTTTAATGGTAATAACGAACACAGAACTAGACACATTCCTGGTGAGCAGGAAGGGGACCGTTTCCCAAGACAGCATCCAGGACAATCCTCTTTCACGTGTATGATTTTACTTTTCACAATTAGAGATGCGTGGGCACGAGCTGTGTAGTAAGTATAGTTGAAACAATGTTTACGTTTATGGTTCTGGTTAAAACAAGAAATAAAAAAGAAACATGACCCCAAATAATCACTGCACGTCCAGCTATATAATTTCAAAGTGGAACCACCACACAATCCGGCAACAAAAACAGGGAAACCTACAACTTCCTGTTTAATGAGAGATGTTATTTTCCTGTTACCTTTGGATCTTTCTCATAATAATATTGCTGAGTGCGGATCCATCTCCCAACCAGGTGGTCCCTGACGGTGTGAGCCAAAGCGAAGTAGTAGTCCCTTGGAGTGGCTACATTACGATCTTTGACAAGAGTAAAGTGAAGATGCCTGTTGAAGCTTTTCTTGATTTCTGCGACATCGCCCAGTCCTGCAATGCCGCGCACGCTAATCTGTTTTCTCTTTTCCTGATCACTGAGTGGGGTGCTCATAGCTTCCAATAAACTATATGCGTATATGCTCAAGATTGTAACGGACTATAAATTCTTAAAAAGATCCTTGAATAATCTCAGATCTGAAAGGTGGTAGGCTTGGTTTCTGGAAACAAGACACTTCCTCGAGACACACCCTCTGGAGAAATGGGAGGAGCGTGTGTGCACATCTCTCCTATTGGTCAAAAAAACGTACTGTTGCAAAAAAAAACTACTGACGTCAGACCAAAAGCAAATGCGGTCAATTTAGAAATGGTTAGAATGCGGTTATTAATCAACCGCGTTCATTCTCAGCTTTTTATCCAGACTTGCACCGTGATACTGATCAAATATTCAGGCGGGGCAACTATTTTATTTTACGCGTAACTGTATTAAACGACCCGTTAAATGGTTGTGGCGGCGAGGGGTGCCTTGACCTATGATTCTCAACTCGCACATATTACGTTACTATAGCTTGTCCCTCATCACAACACTGGGTTGGACGCACAAGGAATCTCAAGTTTTATGTATTGGCGGGGGGAAATTACAATGAGATGTCTCATTCTGTGCCACCCACCTGCGAGGCGGGGACCACAAACACACCATAGAAGGATTCAGTTCATTTTAAAATACCTAACCACGCAACGTCTGGCTCACGAAAGGCCTATAGAAGGGGTATTCAACTCTTACTCTACATAGGCCTGAGCGACCTGGTTTTCTGTTCTACCTCATTATCAACTGCAGCCACCTTGTCCCAGGCCTAAATAAGTACCTGATTAGGGCGTTGCAAATGAAAAACTGGAGTGGAATAGCTAGCCAGTCGTATACTGGCTAGCTATGTACTGGTGTGGGGGCGCGTTAATTATGTCGGATGGACGTTTTGTAATTTTCAGATAGATATAGGCCTTGTTTTCTATACATAAGATACACATTTTTATCAACAAAGACTAGAGTTAAGGAATCTCATCGGGTGATTTCATGGATGTTATTTCTACAACGTACCAGAACTTTTGTCATCTGAACATGACCCATATTATGCAAATGTGTAATCTTTTATGAGCATGTGAACCGTCAAATAATCAACACGTGGTAACAATTATTGAGAGATACTTCGTCTGAAACAAAATTCAGGTAAGACAAGATTACATGCGATAGGTCAAGCTATTTTAACATATTTCAAGCTTACTGGACTATTAACTGAAAATGTTAGGCCTATTGTTCAGTGACACAAGTTCGGACTATTTGATGAGTTAGCGTAGACTATCATTGAGCGTTACAACTGTCTCTTGTAGAAATGTCGACCACTTCTCAGAAGCACAGAGACTTCGTTGCCGAACCCATGGGTGAAAAACCGGTGACTACACTGTCGGGAATTGGACAAGTGTTGGGAAAGAAACTGGAAGAACAAGGTTTTGATAAGGTTCATTTCAGTTGTTCGTCTGAGCGCCTGCTATATCAGAATATTTTAGGACACTGATGAATCAGCTACTCATTCTGAATGAGTTATGAATTGTCATGGTTTGTCAGGTGGGGTAGTTCTCCCAATTGTTTCGACCGCAACTAAAGGAGCGAGATATTATCTTAATCTTAGTTCTGAAAAGTTGTATAGACTGACAAACGTTAATTCTAACAAAAACCAGAAAAGCCCCCAAAAATGCTTGCTTATATCTAAACTATACGTAGTATCGGGGATTTGAATTTGTTCCACGCTATCAACAAACGTATATATTTCCCCCAGTAGGCTACTGTACTTTAAAGTGATTCTCAGCTGGAACTTCCATGTCATCTGCACTCCCTGAGTTTGTGTGTATAGATTTAGTTTTTTTTAAAACATATATATTTTTAAATAATATATTATATTATTTATATATAATATATTTTTTATATATATAAAAACTTATTAGGTCAACAGTATATTAATAAAATATAGTAAGATTTTATTAAATGAATCCATTGTTTTTCATGATTTATAGTTGTGCAGATAAGATAGATGGATAACACCGTTTTCCGAGTTGGACTACATGGGTGGAAAAGCAGATTTTGCCAAGCTTTTGAGTTTTGATATGATTAGTTAGTCTGACATTGTGCAAGTAGGCTGAAGGTAAAGCTAACGTCAATACTTTTTTTTTTTTGTGCTCAAAAGCTATTCTCTGAATAGCTTGTAAGGTGTTGGCTGTGCAAAAGACATGTGAAGGGACAGGATACGTGTCTGTTGGTGTGGTGTTTTCGTTGTATTCACTGAAGCAGGTTTTTCTTATCCTCCATTACCAGAGTGGTTTTGATTATTTCCATTAAAAACACTGACCTACTGAGTTGGCCCTCTGCAACAAGAATTGTCATTCAGAATAATTGCATTTATTTGTAGGCATACTTGGTCCTGGGTCAGTTTCTGTTGCTGCGGAAAGATGGGGAGCTGTTTACTGAGTGGCTGAAGGATGCAAGTGGAGCCAACACCAGGAATGCTGCATCCTGCTGCCAGTGCCTGAGAGAGTGGTGCGATGCATTTCTGTGACACTGGGCTGCTAGTCCAGTGTTAAATGTTCACATTTTAATGTTTTATATAAAATATGGAAACCATTACTTAGAACAAAATGTACTAATAAAGATATTGGCAATTTGCTTAAATCTGATTATATGAAGACCCTTTAATAGCTTAGTTGTTTCCAGAGTACAACATTACACAGACAGACACATTTGAGCACAAGTTTATATTAAAATACCATATGTACCTGTCCATGCTCCTTCAAACTAAACCAGTCCCATATTCTTGAGTGATATCAATGTTGAGGAGTAGTGAAGTACAGTTTTAGTAACTTTGTAGTTTGAATACAAATTCTGGTAGTGTTTTCACTTGTTTTTGTGTAGTCAACCTATTCAAACATTTAAATATGGGTAAAAAAAAAGCAAGACCTAACTCATTGGAATTCGCTTAAAACAAATGTATCTTTCTGTTATAGATTTTTTTTGGTGTAAGAAACATTTGACTGGGAATATCTATCTACATCAAGTAACTGATGGCTTACTAAACACTAAATATTTTCCCCAACACCGCTTAGTATACAAACAACATTCCTTCAAGTAAAAAACAATCACACCTGCAGTACGAAAAAGTTAAACTCACAAAGGCGACTGATAATACAAACTCAGTCTGAAAACTTGGCATCAAGAACTGTTACAATCAGAGGACATTTTGTCAGAATACTTCACAGCACAGCCACTGGCCTGTCACAGTGACAGTGGCTTGTTTTGAGAGGAGAGACTAGCAGCTCACTGACGGCGGAAGGACTCAATGTAGTGGAAGGTAGCCCCCAGAGCCCAGCTCGTCTCCACTTCATTAATCTTCCTGGCCAGCTGAAAGCAGAAACAAGCCATGTTTATAGCTTCTTGGCCATCAGATGCAGACTCAGGGAAATGTACAACTTCAGTGCAATACTATTACAGTGGATTATGAACATTACATTTGGTTCTCACCTTAAATACTTTATCTTTGGAAAACCCAAGTTCTTGCAGTATCACAGAGATGTAGGTTAGATCCAGACAGAGGAAATGGTTCTCTCCTGGAGTAACCATCATTCCATTGCACACTGGTAGAAAGGATTACAAGCACAGCATGAATTCCAGTCATTATTTACTCAATTCCAAAACATACTAAATGTGAGATAGTAAATGGTAATCTGGGTAAATCACATGTCTACTAACATTTAGTTCATGTATTTCTATTTCACATTTGTTACAATTTAGAATCAAATTGATTACATTGGGATCCTCTTCTTTTGACTACATAATTAACAGTAGGAATGTGCAAAATACTGTCTTAATGAAAGAAAAAGTAATTAGATATGAAATGTGTTGGACAAGTATTTACCCTGAACTATTACATGATAAAACCACCTTTGACAGCAATTACAGCTTTATGTCTTTGGTATGAGTGCCTAGTGGCTTTGCACATCTGGTTTCAGCAATATTTTCCCCATTCTGTTTGGGAAAAATTAACTAAAAGCATCTTTCCAAATCTCATCAAGGGATGCTGAGGCTACCATACGTGGGCTACAGCACCACAAGATCCCATGGCTATGGAGATGCATTGTATAAGTACTCAGATGTTTTATTTAGTACATTGTAGATGGGCTGTGGCGGCGATTGCAGCTTTGAGTCTTCTTTGGTATGCCTTTAGCAGTTTCTATCCATAGCTGTGCCCTTAAGCTCTGTCAGATTGGATTGGTTGTTCGTGTCGGTGAACTGCGATCTTCAGGTCTCCCAGCAGTTGATCATTCAGGTTCAAGTCAGGGCTTTGGTTGGGCCACTGAAGGACATTGATAGACTTGTACCAAAGCTACCCAGGCATTGTCTTGGCTGTGTTCTTCAGGGAGTAGTTGTGCTAAAAGATGAATCGTCGCCCCATTTTGGGGTCCTGTGTACTCCTGATCAAGTTTTCATTAAGGACCTCTGTATTTTGCTATGTTTATCTTTCCAAGTCTCTGCCACTAAGAAGCATCCATTTAGGGACCTTGTGTTCACCAGATATGGCACGTGGCATTCAGGCCTAATAGTTTCATTTTGGTCTCTCAGAGTCCTTCAAGCATCATGAGTCCTCCAACCACTCAACCATAAAGGATGAATTGGAGTTCTGCAGAGATGGTTGTTCTACTGGTAAGTTCTCCCATCTCCCCAATGAAACTCTGAAGCTCTGTTAGATTGATCCGATTCTTGGTCAACTCCATAACCAAGGCCCACCTTGCCCGGTTATATAGTCAGCCAGACAGCCAGCTCTAGAAAAGTGTCTCGATGGTTCCAAACTTATCCCATTTCACAATGATGGAGCCCACTCTGTTCCTGTGAACTAAAATGCTTTAGCATTTTTTTTAAATAATCTTCCCCAGATCTATGCCTTGACAAATTCAAATCTCGTAGGTCTACAGAGAGTTCCTTGGACTTCATGGATTGGTTTTGGCACTGACAAGTGTGGGACTTTATATAGAGACTGTGTACCTTTACAGATCATGAACAAACAATTGGATTTGCCACAGGTGGACTCCAAACAAGTTCTACTGATTATCCCAAGTATGATCAAAGGACACATTGGTGCTCAGTTTGGAGTGTTATGACAAATGGTCTGAATATTTGTAAATGGGATATTTCAGTTCTATATTTTCAATAAATGTTTTATAAAACATATTTAAATGTTTTTGACATTGACATTATTGAGTAATATCTATATATTGAATGAACTCTAACACAAAATGTAGAAAAAGCAAAGGGGTTTGAATACTTTCCAAAGACACTGTATGCAACAAGAATTATTTGATTATTTTTAGGGTGAGTAAATGTATTTCCATAATCATCATTTTTTTAATACTCTCCACCAGTGACGAATCCAAATAAAATCCAGGTTAGTTCCAGATTGTACCACAACAACGCATGTACGTTTGTGCAGGGTTAATACCCACTGTACATTACACACAACTGTCGCCAGAGGGCACTGTCCTACCTCTCTTGGCACCGTCTATGTAGTCACTGACTGTTACTGTCCCTCCTGTTTTCTCATCTGATTGGAAGTGGGGACACAGTACTTAATTACAGACATTAAATGAATATAATAAGATATCATTATACATAACATATGCACCGACTGAAGAGGAAAAAGGCTGCCAGGGTTAATACCAATAACTCCCAGATCCACAGCTCGGTCATAGTAGTATGAAAACGCATAGAATTCCATGTCCTTGGCTTCTCCTGCCTGCTTCACCTTGTTATAAAGCATCTTCTCTACTTTCTTATAACAGGAATCATAAATGGGCTCTCCTGAAACACAAACAGAGCTGCTTTTATACACAAACAAAAAACGTTAGGGTGAATTGTCTATAGCAGGCAGGCCAAATAACGGTTAATTTACTATTAATTCCAGTACCTGCCTTCTGGCCCTTCACAGTGTACACAACGTCTGCATGTTCCCATTGGCCTGAGTAGTCAGGGGCCAAGCAGGGGCTTACCAGCTCTGTTACACTGCCCTCTACTGTGAACAACAGACAAAATACACCTCAGTTCTGACCAGACCAAACTGTAGCTCATGTTTTGGTATACAGGTAAGGAAAACGAGCTGGAGAACGCTACGTTAAATAAGCTGCTATCACACAATGCAACATCAGGATTCGTTTTTGAAACAATTCAAGGGTCCATTAGTCAGCTAAATCTCTGGATAACAGGCCCACTTTAACTGGACAAAGAGTTTTGAATGTGCACATGTTAGAGGTAAGAGGTGACCTAAATATTATTTCATCATTACTAAAATTACTGTCCTACTGGTTTGCCAGGTTTAAATATAGTAGGCCTGTTGTTCAGAGTTTATTAGACTGTTTGAAATGAACATCGACCCCACTTGGCCAAATTTCTCCATTAAGTAGCAGGTTGCCAGGGGACATGGCATCTGAAAATGCTGTGTTCCAACATAGGCAATACGGCTACTGGGCTAAATCTGGTGGCACAACCCGGCGACCCTTTAACCAAAAACCCACCGAGGGACCCATAACCATACAGACATTACACAACAAACTAACTTATCAACAAAGAAATATGATTCAAATTCAAGTGTATCAACCGCAAATTTCCGGGACAGAACTGCATTTGACTGATGGCAGTTCTTAAAGCCAGGAATCCACTAAATCACAGCAACAGCTGGCATGCAAGGAATTAATCTTGGTCCGTGTTATTAAAAGATTAGATAATGGCTTATTTATCAGGAGTGGGTAGGTCTTTAAAAGGCAATGATGAAAGCAAATTGAAAAAACACATACAGGGCTGTCCCTCGATTCCTCCCAAGACAGCAAGCCTCGCTGACATCAGACCTAGGCCAAGGTAGCTGTGCGTGAGAGAAGACAGAATCAGTGGAACAGAAAGCAGTACGAGCACGAGAGAGTTGTGTCTGAGAGTGTGTGCCATATGCCATGCCAACAAACATTGAATGGTCAACACAAAACCTGAAGACATAAATGACACCATGGTCTCGCTGCACATCTCTTAACAGTCACAGTGTACCACATTTCAGGAAAATGGATAGTGCTCCTCCCTGCAAGCCCAAAACTAAATGTCCCACCAAAACTGTTTTAACACTTAGCCTTAGTATAAAACGTCAAGTAGAAAATGGAGGAATGTACTTAAGCATATACACCGATCAGCCATAACGTTATGACCACCTGCCTAATATTGTGTGGGTCCCACCAAAACAGCCCTGACCTGTTGGACTCCAGTAGACCTCCAGGTAGACACCTCTGGTGTGCTGTGGTATCTGGCACCAAGATGTTAGCAGCAGATCCTTAAAGTCCTGTAAGCTGCGAGGTGGAGCCTCCATGGATCAGACTTGTTTGTCCAGCACATCCCACAGTTACTCAATTAGATTGAGATCTGGGGAATTTGGAGGCCAAGTCAACACCTTGAACTCATTGTTGTTCCTCAAACCATTCTTGAACCATTTTTGATTTGTGGCAGAGCGCATTATCCTGCTGAAAGAGGCCAATGCCATCAGGGAATACCGTTGCCATGAAAGGGTGTACATGGTCTGCAACAATGCTTAGGTAAGTGGTACATGTCAAAGTAACATCCACATGAATGTCAGGACCCAAGGTTTCCCAGTAGAACATCGCCCAAAGCATCACACTGCCTCCGCTGGCCTGCCTCCTTCCCATAATGCATCCTGGTGTCATGTATTCCCCAGGTAAGCAACACATGCACCCGACCATCCACATGGTGTAAAAGAAAACGTGATTCATTAGACCAGGCCACCTTCTTCCATTGCTCCGTTGTCCAGTTATGATGTTCACGTGCAACAAACTGTGATGCACTGTGTGTTCTAACACCTTTCTATCAGTACCAGCATTAACTTTTTCAGCAATTTGAGCTACAGTAGCTTGTCTGTTGGATCGGACCACACTGGTCAGCCTTCGCTCCCCACAGGCATCAATGAGCCTTGGCCGCCCATGACCCTGTCGCCGAGTCAACCATTTTCCTTCCTTGGACCACTTTTGATAGGTACTGACCACTGCAGACTGGGAACACCCCACAAGGGCTGCAGTTTTGGAGATGCTCTGACCCAGTCGTCTTGCCATCACAATTTGTCCCATGTCAATGTCGCTCAGATCCTTATGCTTGCCCATTTTACCTGCTTCTAACACATGAACTTTGAGCTCAGAATGTTCATATGCTGCCTAATATATCCCAACCACTGACAGGTGCCATGATAATGAGATTATCAGTGTTATTCACTTCACCTGTCAATGAAAATAATGTTATGGCTGATTGGTGTATACTGCTGTAAAACTGTACCCCCATCCATGATATTATAAATGGCAATTGAGAGGAGTTGCTCATTTGTTGGCTGAAGTTACCAACCATCAGACTAAGACGGAGGAGAACTTTCCAGAAAGCAAAGCTCTTGGTATAAACATAGCACGTGGCCGTACCTGTGAGAGTAGAGCGTGTGGGTGCTGTTGAACATCTGAAATGATGTGATGTAATCAATGGGTGATGTCTGGATGGTCTTCTGGAAAAACGACAAGACGCAAAACCAATGAATACTGGGTGGCTTTACACATATGCAAACAAAGCTGTTCTGTATTTAAACATCAGAGTACATTTTCTCATTGAAATTCCTGGGTGTCTACATGCTTACACAACAGCTATCCCACGGTGCTGTTTGACATCAAACCAACAACAGGATTTACTCAATAGGAATAAAAAAATAAAAAACTGCAGCAATCTGGAAACCAATTTCACCCCTAAAGCGTGAACGGCTTGACGGGAGAGTTTAAACTCGTTTGAAAAGCAGTGTAATGACATGGTAAATTGGTCCTCAATCCCTCGTGTACAAGGCCTGACCTAGTTAAGGAACAAGAAACGGCCTTTCCCTTCCATCCAGCCTAATGTTCAACAACGTCTATTTACCAACCCTTTGGGATTAGTGCGGCATTTTCAGATTAAGGCCTAAGATGAGAGGCCATCCCGGTAGTTTGTGCCGCTTTAGAGAAGAGATCTGGCTTCGTTATCGGTGGTTGTGGGCCAAGGGGGTGCAGGAGAACGATCTAAGAGAGTGGCCGTACCTCATCCCGAGGAGAGTAGGTGATCTGAGTGGACCCTCCTCCCAAATCTAGCATCCCCACAGTGGGCGTGTCCGAGCCGTGGAGACCCCCTGTAAATAGAGCGGGTGACAGTGTGGTTATCAACGAGGAACTAGGGATGCAGCGGCAGGCACAATCCAATAACAGGTAATCAACATTTCTTGTCCAAATTAATCCCTTTTGCTGGTGTTCCGTTTATCTGGCCGAATGAAGCCTGTTCTGAATGTTAAGCTTGGGGTCAGGGCCCCTGAGGGTGAGGGCCAAATGAAGCATCTTCTGAATATTAAGCTTGTGGCCAGGGCCCCTGAGGGTGAGGGCCAAATGAAGCCTCTTCTGAATGTTAAGCTTTGGGCCAGGGCCCCTGAGGATGAGGGCCAAATGAAGCCTCTTCTGAATGTTAAGCTTTGGGCCAGGGCCCCTGAGGGTGAAGCTGGTGGGAGTTGGCACAGGACGCCTTGTCAACCCATCGCTGCAGAGGAAAAACTGATCTCCCTCACCACAAAAATCTCCCTCACGACACCCTAGGTCTAGTCATAGCTCTCTGGAAACTTCTTCAGCAATAAGGCACGAGGGGCGGTGATATGTGGCCAACATACCACAGTTAAGAGCTTTTATAACACAAACCTCAGAGATGACTTATTGCAATTATTAACCGGTTATCAAGGCATACAGAATAATGAAAAGATTATTTTTTGTAAAACTTGTGTAGTCTCAAATACTACAGGTTTTAGCCAATTCAGGAATCAAAATACAATCTCCCTCAGATCTAGTACTCCAACACTTGGAGCTGATATACATCAACTAATGTGTCTTATGCCAACTGTAACTGATAGTCAATTGCTGAAAGCACCTCACCTATGAGGAAGTTAACAGTGATCCAAGCAGAGATCCCTGTAAGAAGAAAAACAGAGGTGATTTACACATTTTTCCCACTTAAGAAATATGTATAGCATGTATACATTGTACTGAAATCATTTAAAAAAAATACAACCAAAATAAAAGTCCTAACTTGGTCAGTGCATCATTGAACACTGCTTATGGTAAAAAGGTCAAAGTATTCAGGTCAAATGAGATCCCTGCTTTTTTAAATTTTATTCCTAAATGAATGGCATAATGTTTGCACTTTGTGAGTCGGAATCCATTGCATGCATTAGTGCCATTAACATGACTCTAACCTCCTAGTGTGTGGGCTTAGAATGTAAGAAGCAATTTTAATGTTCAAACAAACAAACTTCCCAAAGTTATTACCAAACACGGTCATATAGCTAGCATGGACGTGGCCACTTTATCCCTCTTGCTTCCCTGAAATACCATTTCACAATAAGTCTGTAGGATCCAAATATGCCTGAGTAATCTCGGTGATAAGCGTGCAGGGCAAGAGCGGCAAAAACTTAACTCATAATAAGGCAGTAAAATCCGTTTAGGGATCGAGTGGGAGTTTAGCATTACAGCTCAGCAATGACGCTAGAGGAATTCGTCCATTAGGCACAAAAACGTGAAATTCGAACTTAATTCAGTAATCATAAAAGGCCTTTTCCAAGGGTCAGGTCACCTCCGCTGTAACAAGCTGATAGACTTGGGGAAGAAGACAACATTTTCAGCTACAGAAATGAATGGTGGATAATCGGTTTGCAGAGATTAAACAGAACATTATCCTACATGGCCATAATTGCTTGTATGAACTACTTTGGAGGGATTGGATTAAAAAATGGTAAGTATTGCTTTTGTGCCTACATTCACATTTCAACAAACACCAGTGCATTTCTTATTTCTATATAACAATCGTATTAAACCACGGTAATGGCCAGTAATGTACGGCCCAGTGCTGACCAGAACCCAGTAGCCAAAAGAGGCCTTGCCTGCTGCCAAACAGCTAGATGTTGATCAGACAAGACGGTAATGGACCAGACATGGCCTCTACCATCTGGTTGTCCCAATGGACAACTAGACGGCTTCGGTCCAGGCAGAACACCATTATTTTAGGATTGCATTCATTTGGCACTCAAGTCAAAGTTTTTACATTATTAGTCGGAGGTTAAAGTGTAGACTGCAGCGTTTAACTTGCTTTTCCGTAATCCACTAAGTCCTTCCATACACATTGGGGAAATCAGGGTCAGGCCAAACCGAGTAACCTCTCAAGCTCAAACCCAACGAGCCACTGTTGAGAAAAATACTGTTCAGTACTCTACAGTCCTATGATAACTGCGGTTCAACAACTTGCACTCCCCTAAAAGGCTTTATTTCCTCTTGATGCCAATTCATCATGCAATAATAAAGAATCTAGAAACAGATTAATTAGAAGGTAAAAAACAGCATAAATCATAAGTTAGACAGGATGCATACAGGATTAAAAAATTGGAAACGCCCATGAATGGGCAATGACATGGAAAGACTGCTTCAGCAAGGCCCCAATGGGTGCAGGGGAAAAACATTGAATTCTGATTGGATAAAGTGGGAATTTTGCATTTATTTATTCATTGTATAAGTGATAGGTTTGTGACCACAACAATTTCAAGAATTTAAGCATTTGGAAAATACATTCATAATATGTTTGCTTACAATATTTGGTTAGCTTTCCTAAATGACTGGGGCACACCCAAAAGGTTGGTAGATGTGTTGACTAAAATTTGAAAAATTAAGCTGCACACTCTGTAGACATAGAGCTTCAATACAGAATTTTTTTTTATTGTATATTTTGGGTCCACAATACTAAAGCTGTGTGTACAGGAAGGTGTTGAGTGAAACTACAGACATACCTTCATCTGTGCCATCCATTATAGACACACTATCCCCTCGGGAAAGGAATGCAGACTCCGCAAAAACCTCCCTGACCTACAAAACAAACTCAGGTCAGTTCCTGCACAGTCATCTTTGGAAGTAGTTTTCCATGTACATAAAACTTTGTCACCTGACAAATTCCATTCCATTGGACCATAGCGGCATGGGATCCACTCATAACATTCATGATAATACTATTTAGATTGAACATGAATTTTGGAGAGGCAACACTACCACGGTAAAGCTAGTAGGACCAGTAGAACGAGTGTACATAGGTAAGACTGACTGTCATAGGCTATGAAGCAGAACATAAAAGGGGTGGAGAAGAGTAGTGAGTCTTAGGACTAAACATTCCGGGAACATTGACAGGTAATCGACCAAGCCTATAACAGGTCACTTATGCAATCCACTCACGACATGAATTGCTTTTCAGCTGATGATATTACTAAAGCAAGAGAAGCGAATACGGTCAGGGTAAATTTAGACACGTTCTGCGATTACACAGCTCAGCTCGTTTCAAAATGGGCAAATCATGTTTTTTCTACTGCCAACCTAAATGAGAAATGTACCAAGGTAACAAAACAGCCCACACTAATGTTAGCCCAACAGGGCGTGAGCGAGGAGGGAGGTTTGCTCAGTGTTGGTGCCCAGGTTCTTTATCTATGCAGTAAGTCCCCAGGTAGTGTCCAGTGGTCAGACATTCACCATGTCCAGGAGGTGTTTAGCCTTCTCTCCAGGCAGGAGTCGGAGGCCCGCTGTGGCCTTTAAGACCACTGGAGTGTTGTTCCACATGGAGGAGGGAATGCTGCTCTGGGCCACATCCAACAGCTCCAGGATCCCTTTCTTACACTTAGAAAAAACCCACAAAGGAAGCAAGAGAGATTACATTTCTAAAGAGGTCTTATGTGAAAAGGGTATTTTATTAAGGGTTAAGTGCCTTGCTCAAGGGCACATTGCTTAGTTCCACTTTGAGGCTAGGGAATTCCAAACAGTGAACTTTCTGTTACTTGTCCAACACTAACCAGTAGACTATTTGGAGCCCTATGAAGTTGATTACCTTTTCTGGTTCATCAGCATATGCAGACAGACCTGGTTTGATTGCTCTGAATGACTCATGTGCCAATTTGGGAGCCTCTGTGGAAAACAACAGTGATAATATAACAGCCATTGACGTGACATGCAGTTGTCATTTCATTCACAATGTACAGAGAATGTTCTGGTACCGATGTAGATTTGAGTAACACTAGTCAGCACTGCCTACACGGAGACTAAACCCTTCCTGTCTACGCTACTGGCCTTCAATGGTATGAGCCACCTACTCTCCTCCGGACTGTTTGGAAGACAGAGAACATGGCACCAGCAAACTAGAAGTTTGTTTTGTTTCCTATACTAACAATTAGTAATTTAATGTTTGGATTATGATTATACACAGTTTATATACTCACCTGTGGTTGGTTTTCATTGTCTGTATTTTTGTATGTGCAACGATTCAGACCCAATGGGGTCTTCACTAAACATTGTGCATTGATTTTCACTCATTGTGTTTCAATTGATTCAGTTTATTAATGGACCTCTGCCACTCTGGAAATTGTTTTCTTTCTTAGAACAAAGCTAAAGAGACTTCTGCGAATATTCAGGCACACCACTAAGGCAGAAAATCCATGGCAATGCTAGGAGTGTTATTAGCTATTAGAACTTTTCCTTCAGTGAAGCTTAGAACCTCTACTGACATGTGGTACACTCTGTCTACACAAATTAATTCTACATAAATAGCAGGTGGTTGGTAACCATGAGAATATAACAATCATAGATTTAACAATAAAGCCAAAACAGCACTTAAGTGATTTAGCTTAATGTTGAAATAATGCGATAACTCAACCATTTGGCAAAGCCTGACAGAAACTTTTTTTGGGTTCCTGGTATGGGGCAGCGTAAGCCTAATATGAGGCCCTAGAAGTGCATTTTGTTCTGGCAACATCACAGCACATAATTCAAATTAAGCCTCAAAGCCATGTGTCTCACAAGGACTTAAAACTGTAATTCATACTTTTTTTCTGTATCAGGTCAGACAAATGCTGAAAAGCTATGCAGAGAGCTACATTGGTCAATTTAGTTAAATCTACATTCGCAGATGGAGCTTATTGATTATTTTAAACATGGAAACAGCGTACTTTCCAAAAAAAAGCTCTAATTTGGTCTCATCTGTCCACAGGTGAGGTTCTCTGAAGGATTGTGGAATGTTCAGGTGTGTTTTCTTAAACTGCAGTCAGGCTTTCTTATGTCTTTCTCTCAGTATTGAGTCAGCTACAATACAACAATCTTTCACTGAGTTTCCTTTCTTTTCTCCAAGCTAATTGTGGTACAGACAGTGACACAAAACAGGAGAATGTTTCCTTTTATCTATTCAAATTAGTGATTTTCAGGCACCAGCAACTCTCCACAGGTGAGTTCAGTTCCAAAGTAAAGGAGGAAATCACTGGAATTACAAGTGGATACCAAAACGTTTTTAAATGTAAACAGTGTTATGGACATTTCTTGAACTGATGTATTCTTATTGATTAATGTATTGAGTCCCCATGTTTAGATAAGAAAATAAATGTCGGTTGTGCTGTGGTAAAGGAAGTATGAGGTGCTGAGGTAAACGTGAATCTTTAGCAGGATGGGGGTAGATGCAGAACAATGGGTCTTAGGACAGGATAGAGGAAGATACAACAGGGGGTAGGATGGATAAGGAACATGTGTTGTTTTTGTGGTATGATCATGCAGATTCTTATCTCCACCCATTCCTCTATAAGTATCGAATGTATTTCCAAATGCTTTATAGACTCCTCTGATTATTATTTTGTAAGCGTTTGACGTGTCTCTCTATTTGCAAATAAACAGTTAATTATCCCAAGAGTTCTGATCGATGAAATTACCATCACAACAGTTTTCTAGAAGAAATTGTGAATTATTTGAATGAAGTGCAAGGGTGCCAATACCTTTGTCCAGAAATGTATATATGCCCCCAAAAAATTTAAAGATGGATCAGAGCCAAAGGTAGTTGACAGGAGACATTTGTGAATTCATACAGTCTACCTCTTCCTGTCTTGGGTGAAATATATTGGGTTAAAAAAATACACATGTAAGTACTGTACCATTGTCCTCCAGTTGAAACTTGAAGACATGGATCCGTGTCCCAGTACTCCCAGCATCAAACATAACACCATACTGGAAGCGTCCGCTGACCACTTCTGAGGAGGTTGGTCTGTTGGAGCTGCCTGTTAAACCCAATCTGGGGTGAAAGTGAGGCGGTATTTTTGAAATGGTCGGCCTCCCATCATCATAGTGCCGTTTAACAAACATCAGGTAGGCTGCCAAGCAGCCAAAGAAAACAAAAACACTGGCTAACTTTGGTAACCTCATGGTTTGTTAATGGTTCTGTAGTTCCATACAGAACTATAGGCTGTCCCTTTTGCTGTTCCGTCTAGAAAAAAGACAGAGAGAGAGAGAGCTGTTAGAAAGGTGAAATCATGGAGATCATCAAGGTTTAGGTAGTTGCCTGTATTCATCATTTTAAAATGTGTAAAACCAGTAGAAGGAACAACTGCTCCTAATAACGCAGACTAACAGCTAGCCAATAATCGTCTAGCTACATTATCTCCAGACAGGAATTGGGTTGGGTTTCTCTCTTGTATAGTTAACTAGCATGACATCTTGTGTAGAATAAATACTGCCAGGCTAGACTGTCAATGTATTTAAGCGCTGTGAGATATAGCTAACTGTAACGAGCTAGAAATGTACATATACTAGTATAGCAGCTAGCTAGCTACGTTACTAAAGTCCCGAAGCTACATGTCTTCGGCTAAGGCTTGTTATTACTATTCGAGATCAAATGCTGAATACATACCTGTGTGTGGATCATAACATAAGTAACCTTATCGATTTAACATTATTGTGTCAAATTCTAGTCGCCTTGTGGTATTCCTATATTGGACGATGGATGAACATCTGAATACTCATGCCAAATAACAAGCTTGCTAATCGAACCTGAAAATAGGCCTACTTTAAGAAATGAGAGAGGTAGTGTATTCCAGACACAACCCCTAGTCTCTGTTTGATTACGTCAGAGTGTAGCAATGACGTAAGAAAATACCGAAGTAATCGAAAACATAGAGAAGGTTAGAGAACGCATTACGATTACATGTTTTCAAGTGGATCAATGGTATGTATACAGACAACATCCAAACCGTCCACACGCTTTCACTCATTCGCCATCAGGAGCGGCATGTCATTGATTACATTCGATTTTTAAGACGAGCGCCGGGTACGTAGATCCGGATTGCCAGCTTCGAGATGACGAGCAAGACTGTGAAACAGGACAGACGGCTTGTTTACAAATGAGGAGACGAATGGAATGGGTTATTTTGTATACGCCTAGTTATCTTAATTATCTTAACAATAATGATGTATTGTTTTATCAGAGAGTAGTCTGTATGACATCATGACATCAGGAGAATACCAAGGCTTTTTGGATTGCGAACCCCAGCCAGGATCAGAAAGCTGTCATGGGTCTTCCAGTAGGACAATCAGGGCTGTTACCAGGAATCATGAGCCCCTGAAAAGATTTATACCTGGGTCCCCTAACCTATGGATGACATTGATATTGAAATGATTGGTGCCCGGCCATGGGCCCCACCAATCATATCCACCTTCCCTCATGTTAGCAACAGCTCTGTGGGCAATCACACCAAACACTTTAAAAAGCACCAAAGAATGGTTTAATACAAAGCACTGGACTGTTCTTTAGTTATTGGTTTGACCATTAAGAAATGTCAGCACTGTATACACATTCCCCCTATTTCAGGGCGCCAAACGTATTGGGACAGATTTATATAATGTCCAATTAATTGACATTCAATAACTTCCACTTGAAAAACTATACTTTCAATGTTTTATGTCATTGTCTTGGTGGATGATAATATGCTGTCCAATTAATTTGGAGATATTTGTACTTGTATTTGTGCTGTGATAGAAAAGTTGTTTCTGCTGCTGTTGTTAGCAGTTACATCAGCAACGATGTCTAGCGAAACAGTTCCAGTAGCAGCCATACATCCCCAAGCCATAACACCCACTCCACTACATTAGTATTTCACATATAAGATGGTATGTCATTTTTTTGGTACGTCATTTCCCTCTTGACATCACTGTTTTGCAAGCTCTTTAAGACACTTTTTAGCAAACTGTAACCTGGACATTATGTGTTATTAGGATTACTTGTTTTGCACCTTGCAGTGTATCCTCTGTATTCGTGCTGGTGAAGTCTTCAGTGGGTGGAAGCGGCTGACACTTCTTCACCTCCAGGAAAGTGTTATTGATCTGTTTTTTCTTCATCATACTGACAATTCATTGGTCATCCACTGTAGATGTCTCCTTATGTCTACTAAGCAATGTTTATATGATGTTTCAATTCCAAACTGACCAATACATCAAAGGCAAATACAAAGCTTAGAATCAAGACATTAACTGACATCTTAAGTCTACAAAAAATTATGTGATGAAACACACCTGAATAGACACAAGTTAGAGTTACATGCAAATAGTCAGAGGCATTGGCAGCTTTTTCCTAAAAAGGTTTTGTCCTAAAAATGACCAAACGTTTGGATCTAGAAACTCATGAATACACTCTTTAGACTCAGTAGGGGATCAAAAATAGTAGCAGAACAAGACTACATTACACATTGTAAAATAGCCTGCCTTTTAAAGCTTGTCTCACTATTTGCATTGCTTTCTCCACTGGTCGACATTTTCCAGATGTTCTTGTTGTCAACCAACTAAAAAAAATAAAAATAAAATCCACTTCCATTCACAGTTACTGGTGCCAGCATCTTAAAGTGTGTTGCCAAAATGTCTGTTGAGGGATCTTAACTCAACCAGACAGTTCAAAAGCCTAACATATTTCCTTCAGCCAACGTTTCCCACCCTTTTTCAAAGGGAGCTGCAGAAGCCAATTACATTCTCATTGTATTCACTGACAATATGGCACCAGCTGGTCTGTCACTGGCCAGCTCGTGTCAGAAGCACTTCACCTCCCTCTCCAACAATCAATAGTTTGGTCAAAGTTAAGCAGCCTGTTGCAGAAGCCCATCTTGCTACTCTATTCATTACCTCAATTAACAATCATTAGACTTGATATATGGACCAATCTGTTTTTTCATGTGCTTTTTCATGCACACACACAACGCTCCTAACGTACCCAGCCGCACCACGCTGGGCCACAGTCTAAAAAGCTCAACACTCCTAACGTAACCGCCCCCACCACCTTTCACCTCATTGTGAAAGGACACACACACATGCACACGTATAATAAGTCAATAAATTACTGACATAGAGGGGCCTTGAGAATTTGAATGGGCGTCTTGATGATTTTATAGATTTTCAATTAGGGGCATATATTCAAAAGGTCTGCAGATGCCTAGGGCACTGTGAAAAGACCATATGCTCAGTAGTGTGTGTTTGTTTGAGTGTGTGCATGCATGTGTGTGTGAAAAGGCAATTAGTTAAACATGCTTTTCAACAAGAAAAAACGTCAACACCATAACATTTTTGTGGGAGTAATTGATATATTGGAAAAGCCGAGCAGAATGTAGACCAAGCTAAATTACATTGGGAACACAGAATTTTGTATGTCGTAAATGTTCTAAATCAGTTTTGTTTGAATGCTATTGCATGTAATTGAATGTGTGGGCATATCTAGGCCAGGGGGTTCTAAAAGACCAAATGCCCAAGCTTTTCTCTGTTATCAAAGATCAATATGGGCAACATAGGTGGGGTGTGTACAACTGAGGTAAACTGTCAAGCTATGGCACACTTGCTGCTTTTGGAGGAGTGACTGGTCCTCTCCCTCTCTCCAAATGGATACACACATGCATGAGTACATCCATTGTATTTCTACCAGTCATTACAGATGTCAATCAACAGTTGGTGCACAACAGGCCACGCCCCCTGGATCCCCTGAATCCGTGACCTACGACGCACATTGTTTAACACAATCTATGTGTTAAGTGGCAGTTTGCAGGCTGCCTCAGACTCAATTTGTCAATTATTCAGAGGGGAAGTAACGGTGCCTAACATGAAACATCCACAGTTCCGCATCAGGTCAGGATTTACGGCAACTGACCGTCAACTTTTTCATTTGAAAAAAAAAAGACAAGGGCAAGGAAAACACGCTCATTCTATCTGTATTTCTTTTGCTCTCTTTTCTGAGTTTTCTGAAACTAGGTAACTAGAGAGATAGTGCCACCCCTCTGTGATCCATATATGTAATTTCATCTTTAAGCCCCTAATAGCTTTTTATCAGTTAATGGGTCAGACAACATGCTTAATGGTTCTGTAATCTTTTCCCTCCACAAGCAAACATTTTAATAATAATGATAACAACAAAAGCACGTTGAGTGGATCCTAATCGGACCAGAGATTTACATGCAAATGACATTTAGAACAATTACGTCAGATCATTAAGGGGCACTTTCAATGGAAAATGACTAGGCCTAATCCAACTAAGTTGTTAAGTGAGGCAGAAATATTTACGTGGGGAGGAAAAAGCCCATTTGACCTGCTTCTGCCCACATGCCTATAATTAAAGAATGTTTTTGACCCCTTTATTAGTTCTATCTAGAAAGTTTAACCACTGTGTAACAACAAAAAATGCTACAACCAACAATACTACAACAATACTATAACACTACAGTTGTATTACTACTATCACTACTACAGTTCTACTACTACTACCATTACTACTATACTGCACTACTACAACTACTACTACTACTACTACTACTTTAACTATACTACTACCAAACAGAAGAATAAATGTAAGTTTGTGTTTTCTAAATATTAGTAACGAATACTAGTAGTAATTATTAATAAGGACAGATTGAGAAATAACAGTGCAAGAGCTTGTTAATATTCGGATATTTTAAGAATGGCTTACATTTACAATGACATCAGTAATTTTGCTGATTCTCTAATCCAGAGTTATTAACACACACACGTGTGATTAAATAAAAGCACCCTTTTCATGCACATTTCAATAAGTGACCTGGGATTTTTAGTGACCACAAAAATAACACCCTTTTCATTCCTCGTTGCTCCCTACTCAGTGCCACTGGCCTTGGGCAATGGAATATTACATTTAGTCCATAGGGAAGGGTGCCCCCTGCTGGCCCTCCAACAACATTTCCAGCAGCATCCGGTCTCCCATCCAGGGATCAACCAGCAGTATGCTTAGCGTCTGTGGAAAGCCAGCAGTACTAGGCTTCTTGCTCACTTAGGCACATTTTTTGAGGGAAACTTGGAGTCATTTGTACTTTCAACAAATCAGCTAAACAAAAAGGGATGATTGAAAAACTTTCAATTAAACTAACATTATAATGAAACAAATTTGCCATCCATTCTGGAGAGAAATGGTTTGGGCTTTTTCTTAACTCCTCTTGTCAAATAACTAGCATCATAGTTTCTTCCATTAAGCCACGGTACATAAAACAGCAGGTGACACAGCTTCATGGGTTTACTCTTTGAACTATGGCTGACTGCAGATAGTGGAGACGAAGTTCATCAGACAGCTCCAGGATATAGCTGACATTTCTCAAATGGCTTGTTTTCTCTTCGTATACTATAGTTAGGTTAAGCCCTGCGAGCAGTACACCATAAATAATAAGAAAACCCCCTAGTATAAAACATTTGTCTAATCCTGTTCTTACTGGTAAATCTAAATACACATAACCTCACCAAAAGCCACAACCTGTTGTATTTTATGGGAACAGGGCACCATCGGATGAGATTACATTTAATCGACTTTGGGAGAATTAGTCATTCCTTATTATCATGGTGGTTTTTCAACTAACATAACAGGACTTTCCTAGAAAATCCCATTGAACACATTTTAATTTCATTTCTACAGCTCAATCATGTTGAAGGCAACGTAAATAATCCAATGAGATTAATCAGTAGGCTATTTCTTTTGCAGCGTTTGGTATGCTTCAAGAAAGGCTGGAGTACAATCTTTCGGTCTAGGATTTGAGATAATAAACAAAATATATTTTCTGACAATTATGATCCCAGTTGCTAAAGAGATTGAAAGAAAATACTATAGCAATATGTCATTCTTGCATAGTCATTTTATGAAACAATTAACACTTTATCTTAAAGCACTACATATGAGACACACATGCCTATTTACTTAGAAAAATTAAAGGTAGCTCATGCCAGATGTCTGAGCTGTCCATCTCCTAATCCATGTAGAACCCTGACTTAAAAGATGAAAGTGGAATCTTCCATTAATTATTATTCTAATATACTTACACTGAATTATATCCCTATAAATCCATCAAGTTATTTCCTTAATAATCCTCCTTATAGTATCATGTGGCCTCAATAGCAAGTAACATGGTTGTCAATTGAATCCTCTGATATGAATATAGGCCAATGATTTAAAGTGTGAGACTAGAATGCAAACTGTAAAATCTGAGAAAACACAACCTTTCCTGATGAGCTCATATTGATACATGGAAACTCATTAAAAAAAACTTTACAATTGGCTGACACTTCTGTCCCTCAATTTAAAAAGTCCAATCGAATCCCAAAGGAGCCAAACCTCAGTAACTATTACATTTTAAGTAAAATTAATTGACAGTTTCAACAAAAAGCAATTAATTGCGGCATCTGTTTTAGAAAACCTTAAAAAGAAGCACTATACCTCTAGTAACCTTACACCTCTAGTATTTGACAACCCATGTTGAAACAAGACCTTAGCTGACCTTTGTAGCGGCTTTTGCTGATCTAGTCCCTGTCCAGAATTTCATTTATAACTGATTGCATTATGCAGTTCCAATCTAATTTGAATTTATTATTGTAGATCCTTTAAAAATGGAAAATGAAAGGGATAAGTGGGTAATAGCACTTTGATTCATTACATAATGATTTAAAGGAGTGCAGGCAGGGAACTCTAATAATATTAATGCGATAAGTTAATGCAATTTTCTCTATTTGATGTGTTCTGAATCGTCAGGCTAATCTTCAGACATTGTTTAATAAATGGAGAGAAAAAAACAATGGCTAATGCATAAGCCAAAGTCCTGTTGGAAGGGCAGGTGGGATGGATGAATCTAGAATTCACTTTCACTTTAAAAGAGGTAGAATTAGGACTATGTTTAGCTGGTGAAGTGGTAGAATTACAAAAAATGTAAAAAAAAAAAAAGGTAATTCTCCCAAAATATCCCTGTAATTTGGTAGTTCTCAAAAAAAAAAAAAAGAAGAAAAATCTGATTCAGTAGCAGATTTTGCTAAATGTGTCCAAAATTGTTAACATATTTCTTAAACCATGAAGACTGGTTTTATTTACCTTGCTCTCTTGTCATGGAGCTTGGATTGGGTTATTCAATATTTTTATATTATAATTATTCTACACAATATAGTATGCATATTTAAAGAAGGAAAATACTAGTAGGTTAGTATTTAGCATCTTGTCGTGCAATAGCATAAGTTATGGATCATGATAAACCAAACTGTCAAGAAAAATGACATTGAATTATATGATTTCCCACATTACAATATTTTATTGGTAGTGGAAAGACAGTATCTTGCAAATCTTCTATAGAACCTCTAGTTACTCTTTGTAAGCACTGTGCTCAACAATCCCTGCCAACGTACGATGAACTGAACAATTTCTTGGTTAAATTATCAGGTAGTGCTTCTAGTTCCAGTGGAGGTGTTGCACATCACTTCTTAAAGAGGTGCTAAGTTAAATGTTAATCTTCTTTAAGTTGGTTGCAGCTCAGCTTCTAGCTTTGGTGTGATGAAGTACTTTAGTTTTAACAGTGCAGATGTGTTTTATTTTTTTATGGACTACTTCAACAACTCACTGTGAAACTGAATTAGATACAATGTGATGCTCAGATTGTGTATCCATATTGCCATTTTCAACCACTATAAACAATTCATATTAAAATGGATTCTCTTGATTCTTACTGTAGGCTTCCAGTCACCTGTTACAGGTCTCATAAGCATTCCTTATATAGATCATCAAATTCACCCTCCTGCTGACCAGCTGAGGTGATTGATGGTTGACAATCAAACTGTGAAAATAATGCATTTCAATGGCACATGTAATCTGTGGTGTTCTTAATAAAATTTATCATGATCATGAATTATATCCAATCTGTTTGTTTTGCTTGGAGACATTTCACATTAGCAACCATCTGGCTCTCAAGGAACTCTACATAGAGACTGAAATTACTGTAACAGGTTTTGCCCTCTCAAAATACAAGGATATTTTCATGACATTGTATCAGATCGTTGGACACTGTTCTGTGCCGTTGATAAAATGTAAATAGATTGTTTTGTAACTGTATATTTAGCGAAAATAACAGTCATAAAACAAGACCTTTATGGTATCATACCTTTATGGTAACATATTTCATTTATTTCCATTTCAGTGAGTACCAAGATGTTTTTAAGCTGGGATATGCTAATGAATAAGTTTTTGACTTAGTTATATACACACTTACCCAGGCAAAATAATTTATAATAACCTTTAATTAAATGTATATAAAGCGTACATTTATTTTATGTTTTAATTTATTAAGAGTGTAAAGAAATCTGAGGGGTAAACAGGTCTATAGGAAAGAATGTTGAAAGTGTGTTTGTAAGGACTGACACCTGGTCTTCTCTTGTATATGAACTGTGCTGTGGACTGTTACCAATATGTGGCTCTAAACAACTTTTAGATAAAAATATGTTGTCACTTTTTATGCATTGAGCACCTTCCTTCAACTATTGGTATAACATTCCATACACGATTAAAGTGTAAGTGAAAGCAGTGAGTTAAGTTAATAGCATTTAGTCAAACATGCTAATAGGGCCCTCAGATTTTGTAAACCCAAATCTTTTTTTACATGTGCTGTCAGGCTTATAGGAAATTCAACAAATACTATTGGTAAAATGAGCAGCTGCAACAAAGCATCAATCAAAACTTCCCCAGTTTAATCATTTAGAAGAAGATATTTCACTAAAAACATTTATTCATATTGCATATACTACGTCGAAAAATTGCAAAAACTCCAGTAACAGCTTGACCTTTAATATCAGAAAAAATAATTGAAAATACTTTTCACTGGAAAAGCTGTTTCAATCTGCTTTGTGAGATGTAGTTGAAAAGCTGATTTGATAGAACTGTAAACCAAAGTTCTTCAGGAAAAGCACATCATAAATTGTGTTGCCTAAACTGCAAAGTTGCAGTACAAAAATATCAATTGTCAATCAGCATGGGACAATAAGGAAGTGCCTATACTCGACTTAAAGCCAGGCCCCTGGGCACAGAGAGCAAACTGACAACGGTTCCTGGCCATTCCTCCCCCAACACTGATGGTGTTGGTCCAGTTATCACGGCCCTCTGTGAGACATCCGGAATGAACCCTGCTTGGTTTACCGCCACATGACTCAGGAGGCCAAACAGACCTCTTCTCAATGTTTAGTTTTTAAACTACATTTGGTTGAGTCGACCTACGTGAATTCAACATGATATCAAGAAAAAAACATTACCATGTTACTGGATTTAGGTTAAATCTTGAGTGTAAAAGTGTTTGGTTGAATTGAATTTTCTTTAATAATTTTTTTAAGCAAATCTAATTTGTTTTACGTTGTTGAAATAAGTGGAATTGATTCAAATCACTTTTGTCCTGGTGGTTAGGTCCTTATCAAACAGGACTGCCTTCCCCTTAAATTGAAGTTGTTTAATTTTACTGATAACCTGTTAATTTTATAGTTTTTCACTTACATTACATGATTACACCAATGACCCAGGGAATCAAATCACTTAATGCATTACTGTCTACAGGATGATCTATTGAGGCCAGTCCAGGCACCCAGCCTCCTTTAGCCAAATGAGTGTTGATATTTGCTTTTAATTTAAGTAATTCCAATCCAGTACAAGACTCATTAACGTGCCAGTAGATTAACTCATTCAAAGCAGAGGTTATCCTCCCCTTAATGCCTTTTTCATGAAGGATAATCCGAGTTAACTTGGATTTGGGGCATACAATGAGATAAGCAGCAAAAATTAAGTGATGGCCAAATAAATAAGATGCCTCCTAATGCAACCTGTAGTGTGGGTCCTGGCTTTTGTTGTCTGATCTCACAAAGGATGATTGTTTTTGTCATTTACAGTAATTCCATTGGAGGTATTCAATGCACTTGATTCGTAATATGTGTTATTGTCAGTCGTAGCTCAGAGGTGAAACGTTGATTTAAAGAACTAAATGTGCTTTTTTGAATATAATTTCTGTGGCATGCTAATGTGTAGTGTGTTCTGTGACTTACGTTCATGCAACATGTAGACTTCAAATGGAAATGTATGAAAAAACATGAGCATTAAATAATGTGGACCCATTTAGCTTTCCCAGTGTAAAACAGTGTTGCTGTTTTATTTGTTTTGTTTTATTGCTGAAGTTCTCAGTATGCTCTTTTGCGTTGGTCTTTTCATTGTTGTATCTTCCTCTATAATGTATTCACTACTAAAGCACATTATAAGTCACTAGGGAATGACTCCAATAAAGAATAAATTATCCTATCAAGAATACAACCAATTCTGAACAGGCATCTGGTGGGACACCGGGTGAACTCAAGGAGCATATGCGTTACATTAACTGGGGAGCAACTGTTTCACCTCGGGGAGAGAAGGGGGTCGTATAACCAACCAGGCTACTTCTGTTCCCTTTCTGGGGACTGCACGCCCCAATGCACTGCCTCTGGAGCATGGATCTGGAGAAGATGGCCATACCCTCTGACATCTGTGTGAAAGTCCAGTCTAGCCACAAACAATGTAACATGTCCATGGGAAAAATTAGGGTAAAATGTTAGTTCTATTTTAATGGGCAATACAAAAGGAAGAGGCTTAAAGCCAACAGGCTGATAGTAAAATGTCTGTGCAACATTTGTGGAACAATATACAAAAAGAGCAGGTGCTCTCATACCCACACAGCAAGCACCTATTTAGGTCAAATATTGTTTTATTTCGAGATTTTAGTGACTCTAACAAGATACTGAGTTTCATTGTCGTTAATTGTGAATTAATGTTAGCATTTTAAACAGATTTTCTTCTCATTTTCCTTTTCCACTTCTTTTCCAATCCGTTCTTAGCCCCGTTTGCTCTAATCCCGCCTCACAGTTGGTGGGATGGAGTGGGCACACGCCTGTGAGGCAGACGTTAATGGGAGGCATTACTGCCCTGGACACTTTCCTTAACCCCTCTATCCCCCCTCCCTCCCCTTGGTGGCAGCAGCCAGGGCACGGGGAAGGGCTCATTAACTCCCCTCAGTACACGTCCCAGATTATCTTCAGCTTCTTTAAAGGTGGAAATAAGCTCTATTAAAGCCAAACAAGTTTTGAGCGTTTGCATACTTTTACTCAGATGTGAAATACTGTTAAGGAAATACTTTACTTAATTGGCCGCTGCAAAATAGCTAAATCAATTCAGGCCAGCTATTTTTCAGAACTCCCCTGGAGGTAACATTGGTTTCTGGAGACCAACCCTGGTCCATGTTATTATGGTTTTATGGACTTAGGGTTTGGATGTAGGGGGCCTGCTCTCCCCACATTGTCCCATACCCACCATGGGACGTGGTTGAAGAGTTGGGTGGACTTTTGTAATCATCAGATGATAACGACATCTGATACCCAGACAACAGCGCCACTGGCCTGACATCACGTCACCAGGCTCCCCTAATCGCACCAAGGAATTGCTTTATTCCTCGATATTCCAGTGTGTTCCTGGTTTAATCCCAATGCCAAACTCCCCACCCTAAACACTCTTTAATAATCTTCTGTAAATACAGCTGTAGATACAGGTATTATCAAAGGAAATGTTGACTTGTGCAATCTGTTGTGAGGGTAAATCCCTGAACCTTTCAGCATGAATTTGCTCAGTTTTTAAATAAAAGAGGTATGGAATATTTTTATCATGCAATAAGCATAAAGACACAATGGCTTAGTCTGATGGATGCAGAATGAAACACCGTTTTTTTTTTGTCATTGACAGAGAATGAAATAGTAGATACTAATAACTCAGTAATCCCTTTCCAAAAACTGCACTTTTCTGTTCTTCTTCATTCACAACATGAACCATATGCCAGGTACTGAACCATATGTGATCTTTGCTACCAGACAGAAAAGAGGCAATCATTTTTTAAAACATAATCCGTAGATTTTTCTATCAATGTTATTGTTTAAATCAAGGGCAGATTTAGTTTTCATTTTCTTTGTAATACTCTTATGTTTTCCTCCCTATCACTTTCACTCAGTCTTCACCCAGTTAAAGCTAGACTCTTTAACTTAGAAAGGATTTTCAAAGCAGGTGGACATACAGTACACATACCACCAGCCTTATAAAAAATGTATATGTTTTATCGTTTATAGAAAGAGATATTAATTTGAACCAATCTTTGTCTAAACTATTACTCTAAATGGTAAATGTTTGTCTCACCCAAAATTCCCTCTCAGAGGCCCATTAATAAATCTCTACTTAGCTAACTTGATTTTCATGTCTCAAATAAGCACACTTTGAGAAGGTGGGGAGAGGAGGACAAGGGAAAAGAGAGATAAATCCCCTTGGGATGAGCTGAGTCTAACAGACAGGCGTATGGCTGACAAAAGAAGGACAGCTTTGTGAGACCAGATAACAGAAACATACAGATTTGTTATACAAGTCAGGGGTGCAGGAGTGCAAACACTACATTCCCAGCAAACCACAATTGATTCTGTGAAGGTTTCCATAACATTTATAGGCTGCATTCTAACAGAACATTCCATTTGTTTGCATGTCTGTCAAAAGTTTGAACACAGCTACTCATTCAATGGTATTTCTTTATTCATGCTATTTTCCAAATTGTATAATAATATTGCAGACTTCAAACTATGAAATAAGACAAATGGAATCATGCTGAAACCAAAAATGTGTTGAACAAATCAAAATACATTTAAAATATATAATTTTTCAAGTCATCACCTGGAATTAATTTCAATTAACAGGTGTGCCTTGCTAAAAATACAGTTGGGGAATTACTGTCCTTCATAATAAGCTTGAACCAATCAGTTGTGTACAGAAGATCACCATTATGACAGCCCATCATTACTTTAACACATGAAAGTCAGTCAATGAAGAACATTTCAAGAATTTAGTGCAGTGCATTCGCAAAACCTATTAAGTGCTATGATGAAACTGGCTCTCATGAGGACGACCACAGGAAAGGAAGACCCAGAGTTCCCATTGATGCAGAGGATAAGTTCATTGACTAGCCTAAGAAATCGTCAATTAAATGCACCTCAGAATGCTGCCCAGATAAATGCTTCACAGGGTGCAAGTTGCATGCACATCTCAACATAAACTTTTTTTAGACCTTTTTTTCAACAAGGAACACAGACTGAGACCAAGGTCTCTTTTACATCTGGGCCCTGCAAATACGTGTTTACACACACAGTTTTGGTAAAATGGTTAAGAAATACATAAAACAGAAAAAACTAAACGATCACACAAAAAATACAGCAACAGATACATTTACACAGGGGATCTTCCCCTGATAGTACAAGAACGTACACTACCCGAAGCAGTTACAAGCAACACAAAAATACAAATCCTCCAATAAAATTGGCAAGGTGGAATCTAAACACCTGTCTGTGGTGGACTCTAAACACCTGTCTGTGTTGGAATCTAAACACCTATCTGTGGTGGAATCTAAACACCTGTCTGTGGTGGACTCTAAACACCTGTCTGTGGTGGAATCTAAACACCTGTCTGTGGTGTACTCTAAACACCTGTCTGTGGTGTACTCTAAACACCTGTCTGTGGTGGACTCTAAACACCTGTCTGTGGTGGACTCTAAACACCTGTCTGTGGTGGACTCTAAACACCTGTCTGTGGTGTACTCTAAACACCTGTCTGCGGTGGACTCTAAACACCTATCTGTGGTGGACTCTAAACACCTGTCTGTGGTGTACTCTAAACACCTGTCTGCGGTGGACTCTAAACACCTGTCTGCGGTGGACTCTAAACACCTGTCTGCGGTGGACTCTAAACACCTGTCTGCGGTGGACTCTAAACACCTGTCTGCGGTGGACTCTAACCACTTATTTTTTCAGTAAACACCACTAAAAAAGTCAACAGTCCTTTTGTGAGATATTGCTGCAAAGAAACAACTAGTGAAGGACACCAATAATAAGAAGAGACTTGCTTCGGCCAAGACACACAACAAACGCACATTAGATCTATAGAAATCTGTCCTAGGGTCTTTGTGAGACGCGGAGTGGGTTAATGGATGATCTCTGCATTTATGTTTCCCACCATGAAGCAAGGAGGAGGTGTGAGGGTTTTGGGGTGCTTTGCTGGCTGCATTGCCTGTGATTTATTTAGAATTCAAGGCACAGTCAAACAGCATGGCTACCAAAGCATTCTGCAGCAATCCACCATCTCGTCTTGTCTGTGCTATTAGTAGGACTAATATTTGTTTTTCAACAAGACTATGACCCAAGACACACCTCCAGGTTGTATTAAGGGCTATTTGACCAAGAAGGAGAGATATGGTGCTTCATCCGGTGACCTGGCCTCCACAATAACTTGACCTCAACCCAATTGAGATGGTTTGGGATGAGTTAGACTGCAGAGTGAAGTTCTCAGCATGTGTGGGATCTACTTAAAAGACTGTTGGAAAAGTATTCTGGGTGCTTACCTCATGAAGCTGGTTGAGAGAATGCCAAGAGTGTGCAAAGCTGTAGGTAAAGAGTGGCTACTTTGAATAAAAATTTGTTGAACCTTATTTTGGTTACTAGATGATTTTATATGTTTTTTCAGAGTTTTGATGTCTTCATTATTATTCTGCATTCTTATTCTGCAAGCCACTGTTGATAGGGCCCCCTGCTTATTCATTAAACCTCTGCAACTTATCCAGAATACCGCAACCCTCCAAATTTCTCTTATGTGACTCTGCTACACCACTCACTCTACTGGCTTCCAGTTGAGGGTTCCATCCACTACCAGTTCGGTTTCCTATGGAGCAGCAAGAGCTACTAGCCCTCCATTCCTCCGGGAAATCATCAAAACATATATCCCTACCTGAGCTCTTCATTCTATCACCTCTACTCTTTAATATCTATATTTATTATTATTATTACACCATTATTCACACAGAAATGTCAACTGAGACCCAGGTCTCTTATAGACCTGAACCCTGTTTTACCACCATAAAATATAAACAAAGTGGAAATATGAAAATACATAACAAAAAGAAAATCATCAGTTGACACTCAACAATAAAAAAAAAAATTGAAATCAAACATTAGGCTTAAGGTAATTCTGTAAGGCAATCCGTGTGTGGAGCATAATATTCAAAAGCACAATATTTACATGGTGATAGCATGGTGCAATATACACTCTCATTCAAAAGTTTGGGATCTCTTAGAAATGTCCTTGTTTTCAAAAGAAAAGCACATTTTCGTCCATTAAAAGAACATCAAATTGATCAGAAATAAAGTGTAGGCATTATATAAAATAAAGTAGACATGTTAATGTTGGAAATGCCTATTGTGGCTTGCTAAGAAAAAAGATTGCTAAGAAACAGAACAGACTGTGCTGTGTAGTACTTCCTTCCTAGAACACCGCAAACTGGCCCTAACCAGAATAGAAAGAGGAGTGGGAGGCCTCGGTGCACAACTGATGCAGTGCAAAACAACAGGGTGCTTCTAGGCAGTGTTGCAAATAAAAAGCCATATCTCAGATTGGCCAATAAAAAAAAATGAAGATGGGCAAAAGAAAACAGACACTGCACAGAGGAAGAACTCACCACTGTTGATGTTGAGACTGGTGTTTTGCAGGGTACTATTTAATAAAGCTGCCAGTTGAGGACTTTTGAGGCGTCTGTTTCTCAAACTAGGCACTCTAATGTATTTGTCCTCTTGCTCAGTTGTGCACCGAGGTCTTGCACTCTTCTATTCTGGTTAGAGGCAGTTTGCGCAGTTCTGTGAAGTACACATTGTTGTTTGAGATCTTCAGTTTCTTGGCAATTTTTCACATGGAATAGCCTTCATGTCTCAGAAGAAGAATAGACTGATGAGTTTCTGAACATTTTAAGACTATAATCGAACCCACAAACATTGATCCTGCAGATACTGAAGTAGTTCAAAGAAGGACAGTTTTATTGTTTCTTCAATCAACATATCAGTTTTCAGTGGTGTTAACACAATTGCAAAAGGGTTTACTAATAACCAATTAGCCTTTTAAAATGATTAACTTGGATTAGCCAACACAATGTACCATTGGAACACAGGACTGATGGTTGGTGATAATGGACCCCTGTATGTGTATGTAGATTACAACAATGTGTAAAGTACATTGGATTTCTGATCAATTTGATGTTATTTTAATATAAAAAAAAGACTGATCTCTTTTTTCACATTTAATCTTTAGGTTTCTTGGAGGAAATATTTAACACCAAGAAAATCACATTTGTAACTTTAAGGATAATTCAGAAAATATTTATTGAAGTTTGAATATTAGCCTGACCATGCCTCCTTATAAACTCTGTTATGTTTCATCTGTAGATGCCAATAATATTTAATATTAATATTTAATGTCATATGAAGCTCTTTCGCTTGCTCTGTAATAGAAGTAGTATTTGGACTTCAGTAAAAAAATATTTTATCTAACTTGATACGATTCTTGAAAAATATATACAGGAATATTGGAATGCTACACTTATTGATTGTGGTTGGACATAATATAATCTACAGTAAGATTCCAGAGTTAGGGATAATTGGAATTGACAAATTAGTATATATGTCTTGTTCAGCTCATTTTTCTTCAGACTGGCATGCGTATCAATTATGATTTGTGTTCCCACATGGCTGCCCAAAAATTGTGACTGGACTGTTGCACTACAGAGGTTAAGAAATGCCCCAGACATCATAAAAGCACTGTGTGAACCCTAATCATTAGCCATTACTACTAATGCCAGTAGACAATGTGTACGGTTGTGTTGTATTGTTTGTGGCAGACTTTCTGGATGTGTCATGTCTGGCTTGGCCTCACTTTAAGGGTGAGATTATGGAAGAGATAATGAGGTGGCACACCCACTAGAAGTCTCCAAACCAGACTTCCAGACTGCTAGAGGTCATAACAGACCCTGGTCTAATTGACAAAACTATAATCCCAGTTGAGGAGTTGTTTACATTATTGAATTAGGTTAATCTATCCCGGACTATTTGCATAAATGTGCATTTTTGAATAATTACTGGGCCAAAATCAGACTGTGGCTGGTTGATTTGCGGGTGGATGACGCGTGGCCAGACCGTTGTCTCATGCTTTGTTGTCTCAGGGAAAACAATGGACCAGCAAAACAATTAACAACACATTCAAGGAGGCCTGGTGTTTAGCATCCTTTGTGTTGGTGACCTTAGGCATTATCACCGTCTGGAAGGAGAATTAGAGGGCTTCAATTACTGGTATCACTTACAATGCCCCTTGGATTCAATTATTTCAATCATATACAGTTACACGTATATTATAGTAAAGTTGAAAAAATTAAATATTCACCCCTATGTTTAATTGGAAATAGTACAAAGACAACATGTGAAATGTTGAAAATGAGAAATGTTTTTGATTTTGGAAGAGTACATGCCCATTTTGAATTTGATGCCAGCAACACGTTTTAAAAAAGTTTTCCACTTTGCCTCAGTCCATCTTAAATAAACTCGGACCCAGAAAAGGCAGCCACATTTGTCTGGATCTTGTTTATACATTGTTTTTTTCTTTACATGGTAGAGTTATAACTTGCATTTGTGGATGCAGTGACGTACTGTGTTCACAGACAGTGGTTTTCAGAGGTGTTCCTGAGCCCATGCTGTAATGTCCACTACAGAATCATGTCTGTTTTAATACAGTGATGCCTGAGGGTGACACAGCCATCCAATATTGGTTTTCAGCCTTGTCCCTTGCGTACACAGATTTCTCTAGATGATGAGATCCCCAAACTCGCAATTTTGCAATTTTACAATGAGAAATGTTGTTCTTAAAAATGTTGCACTATTTGCCTGTGCAGTTTTTCTCAGAGTGGTGAACCCCTCTCCATCTTTACTTCTGAAAGACTCATCCTCTCTAGGATGCTCTTTTTATACCCAATGTTACTGACCTGATGCCAATTAACCTAATTTGTTGTGAGATGTTCCAACAGGGTTTCTTTGGCATTAAAACAACTTTTCCAGTATTTTGCCCCTGTACTAGCTTTTTTGAAATGTGTTGCTGGCATCAAATTCAAAATGGGCATGTTTCTTTCAAGAGAAAATCACATTTCGCCGTCTCAACATTTGCTATGTTGTTTTTGTACAGTTTTCTATTGAATATAGGGTTTAAATGATTTGCACATCATTGTTTTCTGTTTTTCTTTACTTTTGCACAGCTTTCCAACTTTATTTTTTCCAACTTTTTCAGAGTTGTATGTCAATGCACAATAAAGTGTTGTGAACATTGTTCTACTGTTGTTCTATTTTTAATTGTTTTCATTAACATTGACTAGGATTCTGTTTTTCAGTCATTCTCTCAACCATGCAGCCACTGAACTATGGTAATGTATAATTTACTACTCCATAGTTTTCTTCTGAACATACATTTTTGTCCTAGAATAGGCTTAATCCGTGTCTGCGAAACTGGCCCCCAAAGAACAATGTCTCCATTATCAGGTGAGGTGTCAGAATCCAACTTCCCAATGCTTTCCAGTGACAAAGTACTTTATGCTGTCCTTGTCAACGATGCTCTCCTCTTTCTCAGCATCAACATGTATTTAAAGCCTTTACAGTAGATCAAAGTTTGCTATTAAAAGATGGGAAATCTGTTGTTAAAATTAGTATTTCATAGGTTCTTCTACCTCACTTTGATAATGCCCCCAACCCTAAAAAATATAATAATGGAGAACAAAAAGCCACCACATCCAATCTTGTTTAAACTATCCAAATGTAATGTATATTAATTATAAAACGTCAGTTTGACAATAGAATAACTGTTATGTGACAATACTGAAAAGATCACCACCATTACAAACACTTGTGACCTATTGACAATGGCCTTTACTTGCTGGCTATGATTACAGACAGGAGCTTGTTTTAACAGATGTTAGCAATGCCCTCTTTTTAATCCATCAAGTCATCCAATAGAATTAAATATTGCTGTGTTCACAGAACACTGATAATTTGTTACAAAGTCAAAAACTAAGATACTGTAAAAAAAGAAGCTAAGATATGAAGAATGATAACAATAGAGAAACCAGCAGATATATGGATCAGGATAAGAGCGCTGAAGGATAAAAAAATCTGAAAACCTTAATCTGAACATATTATTAATCGGCCCAAATCAATAAACCCTCTTCTTCACATAATTATAATCCATGTTGAAAATGAAATATGACATTGATTGCTCAAGTGAGCAGCTTATACAACCTCACACCATGTCACATGAACGCGCTCGCACACACACATACACGCGCGCACACACAAAAAGACAGACTTTAGTGGGTTTTGGATGATCACTAAATCTAAACACTGTTAAGCACTTTTTAAATAATATAATCAAAACCATTGTTGTCGCTTTAACCTTTGCAAGAGCTGCAAAAGCTTATCAATGATTGTAGCAGCATCATTGTTTCATTATGATTTTATAGAAGATTACGCTGTACTTCAAAGATGAATAAATAATAAAAAATATAAATAAATTGTATTCAGTGCAGTGTTTTGTTGACAGCATGGTGGGTTGGTATAAGCAAGCTTGGCACAACGATGACATCTGCTTTGCTTTAAGATCCTGCTCTTACATTCAGGATCTTACTGGCTGAGTTTCCTGGAGATAAAGATTTGCTGAATGGGGAATATCAGCCCTGTCATTTTAGAAGGTGGGGTGTAAAAAGAGATGTCTCACAGAGTGGCTCTGCATGTCTGAGCAAAATAAGCTGTGGCATAGAAAACTGTCCTGATGCAGAATGAACAAGATCAGACCCAAACCAGCAGGGGGTTCCTCACACTGCCTGAGTGGAGAATAAGGAGCTCTCTCTGTTGTTGTTTTACAACGGCAACGCTTCATCTTCCTGGTGATTACGAATCTTAATAGAGAGTCTCAAACATCTGGACACAGCCCGGGTCCGTCTGCTTGTTTGTCAAGTGCACACCGACCACTCACACTCCGTCCATCCGTGGTCCCACACCAAAGAGGATTTGTCCATCCGACAGATGTGTCTTGTGTTGAGTACCAAGGATCTGTGAGGGAGCACACTGCCCATGGTCAAGAGTTGTGACCGTGTGTGGTAATCTCTAAATATCAATGACTAACCGGCCTCAAAGCTGTTAAGAGAGTTTTTCTCTTTTTATATACATACACAGAACAATGTATACATTTGGGAATTTGAACAAATGTTTAAAAAATCACCTTGATTGTACTTTTTAAGACAAAATTAAACATTAAATTGAGCCATTAAAAACGTAAAACCTTCTAAGGAGCACATTTTTTTCTTTAGTGAGCAGTTGGTTGGGTAATGGGTGGAGCATGTTAATGCCCCTCATCAACATCTCAGAGTGCTCTGATTCTGTAGTAGCTGGATCCTATTCAAATGTAGGGAACGTGGCCCCATCTATTAGTAGAAAAATCTCCGTGTGTGGGGATCGTCTGAGAAAATTTGTGCAAAAAACTATTTTTACGCACTTTAAGAGATTAATAATCTTGGCTGGAGAATAGCCTGTATATCTTCTCGGGAAAATAATGAGCAGAGAAACATTTACTGATTAGTTTAATCCCAGATAATCCCATCTGATGACACCATGAAACCAAGCCTTGTAATCTTGCCCTTAAAAATAATGTTTTTTTTATTCTACACTCAATTCACTGCAAGCACTCTTTTAAGTAATTTTTTTCCCTATATATCGTTTTAGGTGTTAATTTCCATTAAATTACAAAAAGGTTATGTTTATCTAATTCCCATTGATTAACCCCAATGTTATCCCTTCTAGGTTTCTATTACGGGTTAATAAACTGTAGAAATTGTAATTCAATACTACACCTGGTAGCTAGCAAATTAGGGTGCTAGTGCGTACACCCTAAAAACAGCTGGGTTATTTCATCTACAAAACCGCTAGGTTATGAACTGTTTACCCATTATGGGTTATTTATATGGAATTTGGGTTATTTTGTGCAACTGATGCGTTGAGTCAAAATCCATCAACCCAACATACATCGGTTGACCCAGCACGTGGGTTGTTTGTGCTTCGAACGTCCACACACAGAGCGCTCATCACAGCAGAGAACCTGACTGGTCATCCAGCGAGGCAAATAAATAATAAAAGATTTGTTTACACTACATGTCTAATTCACAGTCTGTGTTGCGTTACCCATTAAAGTAGTATCTTAATATTGTCAAGGCTAGTTGGTTGGTTTGGCTAACAACGTAGCTAACGTTAGCCATTTAGCCGTTATCATGGAAGCACGGATAGCCTACAGCTTATCCGTTTGGTCTGAATTATATTAATGAATTAATGAAACAAGTTCATAATGCCCATGGGCATATGATCATGTTTATTGGGTTCGCCAGGCTAATTTGCCAGCTAGTTTCAAGCTAGCCAGGTGATTTTCCAGTTATCTAGTTTACTAGTCAGTTATAGTTATAGTTGCTTTGGTAGCTATATTATTTTAACTGGCTATACATTTCCGCGCTTGTTTTTCCTGAAGCTTTTAATGTGAAATGTGAAGGCATAACACAGTGTTTCACTGATTAAAGTAAAAACAGTGAGATAACCTGATATGTCTGACTAAATGCATTTGTGCATTTATTTAAGTAATGTGGTGACCCACAATAGATAAGAACAAATTCTTATTTAAAATGGCGGCCTGGCAAACGACAAGGGCCACTTGAGTGAAGGGTTAAGAAATATATAATAAAAAGTTTGGGAACCACTGCTGTAGACTGTTATACTGACAGTGGTGCCCTGAAGGCTATGTTGTGAGCAGCCACAAATATTCTTGTGAAGTAAAAACATAGACAATTTACATAAAATGGCTGTTATCTTCACATTGGATTACATTCTGCTGCTAGTCTGCATTGCTTTTGAATTGTGACATCTGAATAGTTAATACAATAGCAATTGTATTTTTGCTTAAGCTCTTTTTGTGTTTGTTTCTGATCAGTGGACAGCTTTGTCATTAACACTTTGAGAGAATGAACTATATGCCATAACCATCAAGACTTAATAAAAATAAATAATGTGCAATGAAATGTAGACTATTACAGTTCAACTTTTTGAATTAGAGATGCACTGAATATTTTCCAACTTGTAAAGCTAACTAGACTTTATCATAAAACAATAATTTCTCTAGTGAGGACCAGGAAAATGGTCCTCACAATGTATATATTTTAATTCTACTATAGTAATTGTTAGACATTTGGTCCTTAATCACTCGCACTCTCTCACTTGCTCTCATGTATTCTTTCTTTTTTAGCCTGGAATAAACACGGTGGAGTACCTCCATGAGGCCAAAGATTCCATTATGTTGTTTGGTTTTTGTATTGTTTAAGTGTTTATTGCATAATATATGCATACATCTACCATGTATTCTGTTCTAGGTTTGTAGTTTAAAGGTTTTATAGCTATGGGTAGTCTATTGCAATTTTTTTTTTAAATTGTACTGTAATGTGTTAGAATTAATCTGGCATATGGGTTAATTTGACCCAGCATTTGGGTAGAATATTTAGCTCATCTGTTGGGTTAAAAATGACCAAACCATCTTGATGGGTCAAATTAACTACTGCTGGTCTGGTGCAATATTGATCCAGCGGTTGGGTTATAAAACAACCCAATTTGGATTATTTTGAACCCATAATTTTTTCCATTATTCCATAAGGGGTTGTTCTTAGGTACGACAAAGCAGATCAACATGTTGCCTCGAACGACGCAGCGCTGACATTCTGAACATAGTTTGCAATGCCCTCGTGTACAACTGCTTCACACTATTAACTGAATACCAAAGCAATCAGTCTTTGTTAATTCTTACTGCAGTAACCCAAATACTTGTTACTGCAAGCCCACTCTCATGCGTTGACTCGTTGAGAAGATAAATGATTTATTAAATTCATATTTAATCTTATGGGATGAGGATAAACCATTTTATGTTACTTACCTCTAATAATTGACATTGAAAAACACTTATCTGGTGTTAACTGTGGATAATCCTAAATTATCTTTTACAATTTTATTTCATTTTAAAATCAGATAATTCGATGTTAAGATAGCCCACTTATGGCTTTGCGTTCTAAAATGATAAGCTACAACTATCTTCATTAACTGAATTGGTGAACTATCATGTTTGAACCTACGTATTTCGCAACAACCAATTTCCCCTATATACATACAGCTTGCTAAAGTTTTTATCTTAGGCCTACATTCCATTCCCTGATGTCGACGTCATGTGCGGAATAATGTTCGGGAGTGGAATGAGGAGACCGATACACAGACTACTCCATACTACAGCAAATAACAACAATTTCCATCTAAGGCTATACGACAAACACATGTTTGATGGATACTTGCCCTAAAAGCAGATTTCAAACAGATTTTAAGTGATAGATTAAACGAATTAAATGAATTTAGTTTAATTATCTTGATTAAGACGAGTCCTCTAAATGCGTTTTAATCAGAGACTGACTCAATACCATTTCACCTCCCCAAAATGAAACGTCTTTGGTGGGGTGCTTTTTTCTATTTAAAAAGTCCTTAGGTATAAAGACCTGCCTGCAGCGACATACACCTTTCGGTTCAATTCCTCATAATTGCTCTAATTCTGTTCAAATTTCATGAATTACTTGGACACTTTCTGCCAAAACCTCAATATTAACTTAAAATGTATGACAAAAGCTGACTGTCATTTATGCCAAAGCAACTCTTAATTTGTGTCTGCGAAACCAGCCTATTGGATCTAGGCATATATCCTCCATCATTTGAACACCCCGTAAAGAATGTACCCTTTTCAACATCATTCATTGTTTGACTCACTTTTACTTTCCAACGGGAGTACTTCCTGATTTTCTCTAGTTATAGATTGGGATCATCAAGGAATGCCTACAAATATGACTGAATGCATGTGTGTGTTTGCATTTGTGAATAATTAGCCAAAAATGCTTTGCTTCACTATTTGTTTCAGCCGGAAGCTATGGCCGTGGCAAATTTGGTTGTGTGTAGGCTACTTTACTGATGGTCCACATCGAACCAGCCCTAGAGGAATATCCAAAGTGAAACAAAATCTACCATTCGCCAACATGCTTAGTTCATTGTTCCTGTTCCCATAAGAGCTACCAGTCGGATGCTGCCAGCTGAATGTGGGCATGTAGTCAAGCGAAGTCAAACTTTGATGTACCATATAGTATAATATTGCAATGAAAGTGAATAAATGAAAATGAGAGTGTAAGTAAATTTAAAGAAAATGTATTGTCAGGGAGACTGACTTTTTTTAAATGAAAGTGATCGCGCGCTTTTTTATATTAGAGGACTAGGCGACGTGGTTGGTAGGCTGTATCGGGAGTTTAATTCAATTAATATCGAATTAAAAAGGTCTGGTGAATTCAAAATGGAATGTTAGGGTGACCAGACGTCCCGTTTTCCCGGGACAGTCGCGTGTTTCAGTCAGTTTTCAGTTGTCCCGACTTATTTAGGATAAATCATGTTTTGTCCCGTATTTTCACTGGGCCCTGTTTTTAATTGGTCCAACCTATTGCCCATTCGAATGTGACAGTTTGTAATGATTTGCCACCACTGTCGGTCTTAAAGTTCCTTATTTTCTACAGACCGTGATCCATTTTAGTTCTCACGAGCTGCCAAGCCCAAGCACCTGTGCGCGCGAAATCCCACTTCGCTGTAACAACAATCCATGAATGTTATTTGTTCCAGTAAATTTGCAAAAGTGCACAGCTTTCTATGACAAATTCATTAAAGACAAGCGGACACAGAGAAAGATACAACAGGCCACTGGACACCACACCCCCCGAATCAAATTAGCAAAAGTGAGTTGGCATAATTCTGTTAAGTTATTACAGTTGTTGTTGTTGTGTACACCTGAAACGTAGGCTGTGTTTATTTTTCAGAGCATAATGTGTTCATGTTTCCGGAGTGCAAACGCTATTTTGTTGTTGTTTCAATCCAATTCAATAATTTGTTATAGTATTGCTTTTACAGATGAAACTGTTCATCTGTATTTGTGTATTTGATAATACAATTAGTAAAGTGTACTACTATAGTAAAATAGTAGCCCCTGCTTTGTTGTGTATTGTGTTTAGGTGAGGTGGGTGTGTGTGTGTGCGCGGGGGACATATCCTGACTGTCCTGTATTTCACTCCATTAAATCTGGTCACCCTATGGAATGTGCATTCAAGTTATGTTTAACATAACTGTAACATTTCCAAATCCCGTGAAACGTAGGTTTATTGACATGATACATCGATGGAAACAACTTTCTTTCTCACAAAATGTGTTTGTTGACTGACCTGTCAGGCCACCTTGCGTTCTATAAATAGGCCTACTATTTATTTTGCAGGTTGCATCATGTTTTGACTTTAGCCATTATATGAAAATGTTTGCCAAAATGAATTTAACATGCAATTCATTAAATCCCAGAAAGCGATTAAAATAAACCAATGACTTACATTTATTTTTTTAAATGTTAATCTGTTTGTGTTTTAAACCAATGTTTTTGTTTGGCAAGATTTTATGTCACGCTAAAGGCCAGTCCAATTCAAAAGATTAGGCCTATTATGCTTTAATTTTCACTACATGCGGTCGGGGAAACAGATATATTCGTTTGGATAATATATTTTCGCTAATTTACACAACCAAGAAAATGACATTCACAGCGCAAATGTCATCACCCACAGCAGAGTGAGATCAAACCAATAAAATCAGCAAGTACTCAATATCAGTAAGGTTATTGTACATTAACTGTATTTCTTCAAAACATATTTTGAAGGATGTAAAGCATTCACTATTGTTTAGCCTGCAGCCCTAAACAACTGACTTTTGCAATCAGAGAAAAACACTTAGGACCAATTCAGATAGAGGGGGCAGAGGAGAAAATCCTTATCGGATTTAAAGGAAAATTGGTGGCAATTAATCCTTTGGGATTGAAAAGGGGAAACGCCTCCTTTCGGTTTGGCGGGTGCCGTTGGCTCTGATTGGTCACAGGAGGTTATCCCCGGTATATGACACAGGGATAAATTGTACTCCGTATGTCGTCTCCGGCCTCATCACTCAAGAGAAAGAGAAAGTAGCGCATTAAAATGACAACAGTGTCAGACAGAGAAGGTGGTGTTGAGGAAAAGCCCAAAGTCAAGATGCTGGCTCCAGCATTTGGGATTGATAAATCACGACTTCATGGATCAGGGTATAGGTCCAAAGGATTTGCCATCACCGACCTACTGGGTCTAGAAACGGATCTCCAGTCCCGCCCATCCGGACCTCATGGAGTAGGAGGAAACGGGGATGTTCAGAGCGCTGGGATGGGATTCCCTTTTACTGGAGGTTCCTTGCCGCTTGGTCTGGGATTCCTGTGCAGTTTGGCAGCTCAGCAACCGCCCGGGGCCCCCTGTTTCTTACCTAGTCACCTACCCCTCCTTCAGTCAAGGACGGAAAGCCATTTCATGCAGAACTTGGAGCAACAAAGAGACGTCTACTCCGGTACATTTTATTTGAAATCGTTGATTTTAGGGGAGCTGTCCAATTTCCTAGTAGTCATAGGTAGTGCTGAAATAGCCACTTAATCATGTTGGCTACCGCAATCTAGCATATAGGCCTACTTAAAGTTTGATTCAATTCAAATTTGATTAAGCGGGAGACTGACCTATAGGGTCAGATATTTGTTTTTGTTTTATGACCCTATCTGAATTTTCATTGGTAAAATAATTAGTAAATTCGTAATTTATAAAATGTGGAATGTTGTCCATCGTTAGGCTATTATTTGAAATGTAGGCTATTCGTTTGATTTTGGCGTGCAAATTTAGTTTTTTCCCCATTCTTTTCAGATGACGAATGTCTCTCTGGTGATCGAAACGATTCAAAAAACTCTGGGAACTCACAGAAGAGAAAGAAAAGGAGACACAGGTCGGTAATATAATAAGTTGTGTTGTTTATTTTGTTGGGAATTACACAAGTAAATAAAATAGACGGTTGTTGGAACTACATTTTAATAAATTATTCCTATTTCAACTATTTTCCTACAGAACCGTGTTCACATCTCATCAACTGGAGGAGCTCGAAAAAGCATTCCATGAAGCACATTACCCGGACGTGTATGCCAGGGAAATGTTAGCAATGAAGACAGAATTGCCGGAGGATAGAATACAGGTACGGACATGTAGCATATAACGACGAATGGCCTATGAAGCCATAACGGACGTGTAGAACTACAATGTTGTTTGGGTGTATTTTCAGGTATGGTTTCAGAATCGTCGGGCCAAATGGAGGAAACGTGAGAAGTGTTGGGGGCGCAGTAGCGTGATGGCTGAGTACGGACTCTATGGTGCCATGGTCCGCCATTCTATCCCTCTTCCGGAATCAATCATCAACTCCGCGAAAAGTGGGATGATGGGCTCCTGTGCTCCCTGGCTTCTAGGTGAGCCAGCAGGTTGTTTAATTTATTAATAATATACAACTCAAATATGTATTTAATCACTTAAATACATAGCTGAGATATGATTTGCATTTGTATAAACTTTTATATATTCCAGATAAATTATCTATATCATGAACTGGGTGTATATTTACAATCCACTAGGACAAAATTTTTCTTTACCTAAACATTGCCACTTAATTCACTACTGCTAAAGCTGAAACTAATAATTTTTCTTGTCACTATTCACAGGAATGCACAAGAAGTCAATGGAGATAGTAAAGAAATCCCCCGGAACGCCAGGGTCTACCCACTCGGATACTTACTCCGACGAAACTAAAGTGAAAAACAGCGACATATCCTGGCCAAACCGCGGCAATGATATTAACGACAGTGAGGACATGGCAATAGACCTATCCAGCACCTCCAAGCAGGATAGCATGAAAAGCACATTGAAATCATCACCGCCGCAGAGGGATCCCATTCACAACAGTGATTCAGATGATGAAAGCTAAATATGTATTAATTCCATTTATGGAGTGTGAGCGCGGACATTTGCGTGGAAATGATGCTTACCTCAGAGACAATTATTTTCCAAAGAAAATAAGAACGGTCCCGTCAATTTAGGGGTGTACAGTATTTCTTATTTCGTGAAATTGTGTTTTAACATGTTTTATAACCTTGGTTTGTTTAAAATATAAGAGGCTATTTAATGTTTTATTCATTGCTATTCTGTTATTCGTGTGGTCGAAATAATATGTCAAGAAAGAAGATAAATGCTCATTTAAACTTTAAAGCAAAATGACAATTTATTTTGAAACAAATTTGTAAAAAAACATCTTAAAACTACTTTTCATCCCATATTTATAATGGTCTTTGATAGGGTTTATCCTCCACTGCCTGCATTTTGTAGGCTATAAAACATGAACTATGTTGTGAAGCACTTTAGTAGTCTCAATCTTACTGTGAGGACAGCAATAATAAAACATTGTAAAAACAACAATATCAGTATTAATACATTGACTGTAATAACAGCAATATTAATACCTTGCTAGATAAATAAAACTATTTTTTTGTTCTGTTCTTTATATACTTTTTTTTGTTGTTATGTTCTTTATATTAATTGTTTATATTCACATTCAGTTGCTGTAACCTAAAGAGCTTTTTTGTAATAGACAAATTGATCTGATTGTATGAAATGGGTTAGAAAGAATTTAATGTTTGCTTTTAGCTTCCAAAGCACCACAAACCAAGGTAACTGAAGCACCAAAAAGATGCCTAGCACACATAGTTGCTGTGTTGGTCAATTACACTAACAACCCACTGCAAACACAGTCACACACTGTTGATATTTCATGATTATGACCTTGTATAGTAGCAGAAAAACACATTTTCCGAAGCATATCCTGCCAGGCAGTACCGCTTGCTGATCCAAGAAGTCAGCTGGAATGTATACACTTGTAGTAGGAGAAGGCTGGAAGTGTCAATACGTTATTAAGGAAAGCTGAACAAACGGTCTGCAATTTTGCTTCAATACTGACCAATTGAAGCTCAATATTGCTTCAAGCCCAAAGTGAATAGATTGTTACTACCTAGCAATAAAGCAAGAAATGCAACCGGAGGGGTTCTGTTTGCTGAGCCAATTAGCACCCCCTTTGCGGCACACCGAGACAGGAGTTGCTTTATTTCTATTCATTATTAATAGAGTAGATAATTAAAAAGATATGTTGATAAAATTGTGTGACTGAAGATAACATCTGATCGCATCATTGTAATATAAATCACAGTAATAAAGATACATCCAATCCGGAACATTTTTAAAACAAACAGATTTGATTACAGTTTTAGACTACATTGAAAATGTTACATGAATTCCAAGCCAATTCAGGTTACATTACAAATTATTTGAGACAGGTGTAATCCGAATACACCATTTTGTTAAAACAACATTGTCGCTAATCTAGGTTTTCAAAAAAGTTGAGATAGAAGTAGGTTATAGCAAGGATTGCAAAAAAAACTGCACCCAAACCCAAAACCTCTAATGCACACCTACATTTCATTTCAGGCACGCGCGTGTGCGTCTACAGACAGACGGCAGTGGGCCTTGACCCACTTTCCCCCTCAGACTTGCTGTCATGGTTCATGAAAAAAAACGAGTGCCATGTGGTTAGTTGGCTTAATTGCTCGTGAGTTGAGAGATCGCCTTGTGCAGTACCGGGCGCGGTGAATTCGGGGTGTAGAACTTCAGCTATAATTGGACCCGAGACAATAAGGAGCTCAACAAGACTTGACTTCATTTTAAGACAAACAACCACCATCTCAATGAGTTCACGAGACAATGAGGTCACTTTATAGACACAGATCCGGCAATACTCAGCCAGTGATGAACATCCAATTCGTTCTGTTACATTATCAATACAATTATATGTATAATTAACTGTAATGTTTGTCACCTCTATGCTGTAAGTTTGTTTATACTAGCCAACTCCCAAGCAAGCTAGTCTAGCAAATTATCGTACCTCCTTGTAATGCAGGCCATAAACAAATAGTCATGTGACAACACCCCTTGGAAAGTTGTCTTTTTAAAAATATATTTGGACATTTAGAGATGTAATTTCAATTTATCACTAATAAAGAATATTTAAAGAATTTAACCAATGTCACTAAAATATTATATTTTGCAATCATGTATTCATTCAAAATCCATGCATTTTCATACTGTGGGAAAAATAAGGGTTGTTATGATATTCTTCTGTTCAAAGGGAGTGTTTAATTTTCACGAAACATTTAGTCTCTCTTTGTGACCAAACAACTCCACTTCACCCCTCTGTCCATCTGAGCACATTGTTCCAGAATTTGTGATATTTATGGGTGTTGTGTGGCAAACCTCAGTTGTGTCTTGAATAAAGACTCTTTACATACTTTTTTTGAGAGTAGAGGCTTCTTCCCTGATCTCCCATGTAAGCAAAGTTTGTGAGGTCTCTGACGGTTGACTCAAGCACTTCAACATTGATTGTGGCAAGAGGCCTGAAGATCCCTTGATGTTAAACTGTTTTTTGAGAGTTCCATGAACATCTATCAGTCAGCTTGTAGTTTGAATTTGTTGGGACAACCTGTCCTATGTAGACTTCCAGTGGTCTGGAATTCTTCTCCATTTGTAGACAATCCAACTGTCAGTGCAATGATGTACTTCAAATTGCTTGGAAATTGCTTTTTTACCCCTCCCAGATTCATAAGCATCAATAATCTTTCTTCTGAAGGCCTCAGTTCGGTCTTCTGGCATGTTGTATTGCCACCAGGGGTGTAGAATTACAGGGGGACGGGGAGGTCATGACCCCTCCAATATTACAGACAGGTCAATGTGACCCCCCTGGAAAACAGTGAAAATCTTAGGATCCATTGACCCTGACCCCCCCAATAAACAATACAAACCTACGCCACTGATTGCCACACATCCATTAAAACCAAACCTGACCAAGTTTATAATCTTTTTGGGAGGTATATTTATAATGAACCAAAAAGGCAAAGCTTGTCCCAGGTCAGCACTATGAATCTCAGACAACAATGTATACAGTGTGCTGCATACAGCAAATATATAGAAGGATCTTGATGGATTTAGTTGGGATACCCAGACACAGATTACTATGATTGGATCAAGTCTATGCTGGCATTTTGGTCCATTTTGCTAGCCATATTTAAATGGGCATTTCCTTGCAATACAAGTTAAGATCTCTATATTGTTAATAACCTCTAATGGCACATGTTGGGAGGTCAAAGGTCATAAATGTTTTAGTGTATCATGCTAGAATGGACAGTGTTGGGATGTACTCTAGTATCACATGGTAACCGACATGATATAAAAGTTTACACAGAACAAAGATACTTGTACTTTTTCAGCTTTGTTATGTATAATTATCAAAGATTGTGTCAATAATCTGTCCCATCATCCAATTTTCAAGATGGCTGCCATTCGTTTCAGTAGGAAGGAACTGCAGTGAATTGCAATAACTGAATCAGTAATTGCCATGAAGTCACAGCCTCACAATTAGCTGCATTATTGCTACAATCTGCATAAGGCTACATTTGGAAACAAGCCCATTTCAAAGTAAATTAAGGCCAAAGTATCTCAGGACTGCCACCAGATCGACCTTTTTAACATGGCAAATGGAGAGTTGAGCATGGCCTAGCCACATGCAGGTATATCCAGACTACAACATACACTGATCAGCTGCAACATTATGACCATCTGCCTAATCTTGTGTAGGTGCCCCTTTTGCAGCACCTTGAAGTCATTGTTTTATTCCTCAAACCAATCCTGAACCATTTTTGCTTTGTGGCAAAACTGAATGAGGCCAATGCCATCAGGGAATACCTTTGCCATGAAAGGGTGCACATGATCTGCAACAATGCTCAGGTAGGTGTTACGTGTCAAAATAACATCCACTTGAACGGCAGGACCCAAGGTTTCCCTGCAGAACACTGCCTCTGCTGGCTTGCCTTCTTCCCATAGTGCATCCTGGTGCCATGTGTTCTCCAGATAAGTGACGCTCACGCACTCAGCCATCCACGTGATGTAAAAGGAAATGTGATTCATCAGACCAGGCCACCTTCTTCACTATGAGTTCTGACACCTTTCTATCAGTACCAGCATTAACTTTTTCAGCAATCTGAACTACAGTAGCTCGTTTGTTGGATCGGACCACACAGGCCAGCCTTCCCACGTGCATTAATGTGCCTTGGGTGCCCATGACCTTGTTGCCGTTTCACAGCTTTTCCTTCCTTGGACCACTTTTGATAGGTACAGACCACTGAAGACCGGGAACACCCCACACAGGCTGCATTTTTGGAGATGCTCTGACCCAGTCTTCTAGCCATCACAATTTGGCCATTACCCATTTTTCTTGCTTCTAAAACATCAACTTTGAGGACAGAATGTTCACTTGCTGCTTAAAATATCCCACCCACTGACATGTGCCATGATAATGAGATTATCAGTGTTATTCACTTCACGTGTCAGTGGTCATAATGTTATGGCTGATCGGTGTAGGACTGAGACCACTGAAGAGTAAGCAAAGAGATAGCCAAACATCTTGGATGACATTTGCTCTAAGCATGGCACACCAAATTTTATACAGCCAAGGAAAGGAATGTAAAGGTATTGTATGGAAACTCCCTTCAGGAGAAAATAATTCTGTGTATGGAAGAAAAAGTAATAGTCTATTTTCCCACTTCCTAAACATGATCAAGGGTGGTGTTTGCGACATATCTCTGGTTCCTGCAGAGGGCAGTGCATCCGGAGCAGGGCAGAACCTTCAGTCCTTCAGGAATCCTACAGTACACATAAAAGCAGGAACAATCAGATCCACGCACACAAGCTTACAGTCGAGTGAGACTTGTGTGTAGTATGAAATTCTCCAGTGTACTGTAAGATTTGAAATAACAGACTACATTATCAAGGAATACTACAGTATAGAGTACAGTATTATAATAAAATACTGTAGAATTTAATGTGGGAGGTTGTGGCTATGCTGCTTATCTGTAAAATCTGTAAAATTACCCCATTCCCAAAGAAGTTGGGACGCTGCATAAATGTAAATAAAAACAGAATGCAATGATGTGCAAATCATTTAAATCCTATATTCAATGGAAAATAGTACAAAGACAACATGAAAATTTGAATTTTATTGTTTTTTGAAAAATATATCCCCACTTTAAATTCGATGCCAGCAACACATTCCAAAACAAATTTGACAGATGTAACAGAAGACTTGAAAAGTAGTGTAATGCTAAAAAAACGAAACCTGGTGGAATATCACACAACTAATTAGGTCCGCTGCCAACAGGTCCAGTAACATGATGATGTCAGAACTGAGGATGGGGAGGGGTTCACCACTCTGTGAAAGACAAATAGTGCAACAATTTAAGATAACGTTTTTCAATGTAAAATTGCTAAATTGCGACGTTTGGAGATCTCATCATCTTCGGTACATAATATCTATTAAAAGATTCAGAGAATCCAAAGAAATGTATGTATGCAAGGGACAAGGCCGAAAACCAATATGGATGTCCATGAGGCCCTCAGGTGGCACTTTCATTAAAAACAGACACAACTATGTAGTGGAAATCACTGCAGGGGCTCAGGAACTCTTCTGAAAACCATTCTGTGAACACAGTACGTTGCTGCATCCACAAATGTTAGTTAAAACTCTACCATGTAAAGAAGATACCATATATAAAAAACATTTCAGAACCTCTGCCGCCATGTCTGGCGGCAGTGGAAAATTGCCTGTGGTCTGTCAAATAAAAATTATTTTTGGGAATCACTGTGTCCTCCGAATGAACATGAACACCGTGTCCTCCGCACTAAAAGCGCAGATGCACCATCCGGCTTGTTATCAAGGGACAGTTCAAAAGCCAGCATCCATGATGCATTAGTACACATGACATGGGTGACTCGCACATCTGTGAAGGCACCATTAATGCTGAACAATATATACAGGTTTAGGAGCAATATACAGTGGGGAGAACAACAAACAATTTTGCAGGTTTTCCCACTTATAAAGCATGTAGAGGTCTGTCATTTTTATCATAGGTACTCTTCAACTGTGAGTGACGGAATCCAAAACAAAAATCCAGAAAATCACATTGTATGATTTTTAAGTAATTAATTTTTTACAATATTTTTGCATTTTATTGCATACATAAGTATTTGATACATCAGAAAAAGCAGAACTTAATATTTTGGTACAGAAACCAAATGTTTGCAATTACAGAGATCTTATGTTTCCTGTAGTTCTTGACCAGGTTTGCACACACATACAGACCTTCTCCAGATCCTTCAGGTTTCGGGGCTGTTGCTGGGCAATACGGACTTTCAGCTCCCTCCAAAGATTTTCTATTGTGTTCAGGTCTGGAGACTGGCTAGGCCACTCCAGGACCTTGAGATGCTTCTTACGGAGCCACTCCTTAGTTGCCCTGGCTGTGTGTTTCGGGTCGGAAGACCCAGCCACGACCCATCTTCAATGCTCTTACTGAGGGAAGGTTGTGGGCCAATCAATACGGTGTAGTCATCCTGTCCCCTTTGCAGAAAAGCATCCCCAAAGAATGATGTTTCCACCTCCATGCTTCATGGTTGGGATGGTGTTCTTGGGGTTGTACTCATCCTTCTTCTTCCTCCAAACACGGCGAGTGTAGTTTATATTTTTGTCTCATTAGACCACATGACCTTCTCCCATTCTTCCTCTGGATCATCCAGATGGTCATTGGCAAACTTCAGACTGGCCTGGACATGCGCTGGCTTGAGGAGGAGGACCTTGCGTGCGCTGCAGGATTTTAATCCATGATGGCGTAGTGTGTTACTAATGCTTTTCTTTGAGACTGTGGCCCCAGCTCTCTTCAGGTCATTGACCAGGTCTTGCCATGTAGTTCTGGGCTGATCCCTCACCTTCCTCATAATCATTGATGCCCCACGAGGTGAGATCTTTCATGGAGCCCCAGACCGAGGGAGATTGACCGTCATCTTGAACTTCTTCCATTTTCTAAGAATTGCACCAACAGTTGTTGCCTTCTCACCAAGCTGCTTGCCTATTGTCCTGTAGCCCATCCCAGCCTTGTGCAGGTCTACAATTCTATCCCTGATGTCCTTACACAGCTCTCTGGTCTTAGCCATTGTGGAGAGGTTGGAGTCTGTTTGATTGAGTGTGTGGACAGGTGTCTTTTATACAGGTAACGAGTTCAAACAGGTGTAGTTAATACAAGTAATGAGTGGAGAACAGGAGGGCTTCTTAAAGAAAAACTAACAGGTCTGTGAGAGATGGAATTCTTACTGGTTGGTAGGTGATCAAATACTTATGTCATGGAATAAAATGCAAATTAATTATTTAAAAATCATACAATGTAATTTTCTGGATTTTTGTTTTAGGTTCCGTCTCTCACAGATGAAGTGTACCTATGATGAAAATTACAGACCTCTACATGCTTTGTAAGTAGGAAAACATGTAAAATCTGCAGTGTATCAAATGTATGCTGCCATCCAGTCTTTTTCAGGGAAGGCCTTGCTTATTTCAGCAAGACAATACCAAACCACATTCTGCACGTGTTACAACAGCCTGGCTCTGTAGTAAAAGAGTCTGGGTGCTAAATTGGCCTGCCTGCGGTCCTGACCTGTCACCCAGTGAAAACATTTGCCGCATTATGAAACCATAAATACCACCAAGGAAACCCTGAACTGTTGAGCAGCTGAAATCCTATCAAGCAGGAATGGGAATACATTTCACTTTCCAAACTACAGTAATTGGTCTTCACATTTCCCGAATGCTTTTTAAAACAAGACGTAATGCAACACAGTGGTGAACATGCACCTGTCCCAAGTTTTTTGAAACATGTTCCAGGCATCATATTCAAAATGGGCATGTTTTTTTCAAAAACAAGAAAAAAATTATTAAATATAAGGTTAAATGATTTGCACTGCATTCTGTTTTTATTTGCTTTTACACAGCGTCCCAACCTTTATGGAAACAGGATTGTAAAATAAAGTATCAGATTGATTTGTATAAAGCAGGAGGAAGCTTTCTGACAGCAGCATTCAACCGTGTTTGGAAAGTGATTCCATCTCTCTCAGTTCTTGAAGTACCAACAAGACAGTCAAAACATAAGATAAGGATTATTCAAACTGATTCGGGGGCTTAAACCAACAAGCAGTTTAAACATGCCTGATGTAAATGGGTTGTATTGAATAAGATATTTGGCCTCTCAAGTGGCTCGCCGGCAGTTGTGCCACTGAAACCCATGTTAATAACTAATATTTTACATGATTTAGCCTAAAGAATGTTTCTGGGAGACCAGCAAATGATGGTTCTACACAATCTGGTTTGGGGAAGCACTCTTCTCTAAATGCATTGATCCCAAATGACTTGCTAGTTGAAGGAACAGTGTGAGAAGATGCGGAACAACTGGGGGCGATGTATTTCTGCATAAGATGCATGTAAGCATGTCCTAAACTTAATTTCTTCCCAGCCTAGAAATTACCATGATTAGACAATGCCATAAACATTTTATTGCACAAAGTTGGGAGAAAAGGCCTAAATGTGTCCTTCAAATGTAATTCAGCCTTAATATACTTACCTGGTCATAAGTACTGGGTAATAAACAATTTGCTCATTATTGTAATTTTTACACAAATACAATTCATGCATTTTCTAACCAAGTATTTTGTATTCATATTTCCTACTTAAAGATGCCTGTTATTTGACAAATGGCATTTCTCAAGCAGTTTGCCACACTGCTTTGCGCAGCCTATATGCTAAATTATGAAGGCTTGAGTGGGTATTGAAAACACAAATCAACCTCCCTGCAATCCTATTTGGTTTATGGTTCTTAAGTTTTACATTAAAATCTGTGTTTTTCCATGTCTAGGGTAAGCTGTAAAACCCTGCTTAATCACAAATAATTCCCACTTAATGATTCATAAATTATATAATTGCTTCTCTGCCCCATCCCTTTTATATATATTATAGTCTAATGGCTGACTGCCTTTAATCTGATATTGTTTTGCGATTACAATGATTTGAATAGCCAGTAGATTTCCAAATTAAATTGTCTTTTGATTTGGGTTTAATAATGGTTTATTTATTGTGTAATATTCATCCTGTGATTAACAAAATCAAGAACAACAACAGGTTTAACATGATGAATGTCACGGTGGTAGAGGCAGGACACAGAGGCAGAGGTGAGGGAAAACATCCTTATATTGCTTCCTTCTTTCAAAAGACAAACAGAAAACAACAAATGGAGGCATAACCAAGAACTGATGTGTAACAGAAAGCAAACACATCTAGCGCAAACAATGATCCACAACTGAACTCAAACGAAAGCAACTTAAATAGGGTCCCCAATTAGAGGCAATGCAGCGCAGCTGCCTCCAATTGGGGACAACCAAAACAGTAACGCCAAGAGGCACCTCTGCGGTCAGGTCCTGACTGTGGTCCCCAGGCATATAGAGATGTCTAGAGACTACCAGTCTGGTAGCTGAGCCTGTGCATGGGAACACCGATGTTGTCCCCGCTGGTGTCACCGCCACCCTGGATCCCTGACTGGATCCCGGGCTAGACCACGCAGGTACTCCTCAACGGTGACCAGCTTTTTACCATTGAGGAGCTCCTCCATGGTCCAGCTCTGCTTGGTCTTGGTCGGATAGATCATTCTGTCACGGTCATAGAGGCAGGAAACAGAGGTGAGGGAAAACAAAAAACTCAACAACAAAAGGAGAGACACAAGCAAGCGCTGCTGCGTAACTGAAAGGAAGCGCTGCTGCGTAACAGAAAGCAAGCGCTGCTGCGTAACAGAAAGCAAGCGCTGCTGCGTAACAGAAAGCAAGTGCTGCTGCGTAACAGAAAGCAAGCACTGCTGCGTAACAGAAAGCAAGCGCTGCTGCGTAACAGATAGCAAGCGCTGCTGCGTAACAGAAAGCAAGCGCTGCTGCGTAACAGAAAGCAAGCACTGCTGCGTAACAGAAAGCAAGCGCTGCTGCGTAACAGAAAGCAAGCACTGCTGCGTGAACACATTGGCTCTCATTTATCAAACGTGCGTACACCAAATTTCCAGCATACACCTGGCGTACACCCAAAACCACGGTGACTTTGAGATTTATCAATATTGACGTTGGCGTACGGCACTCTCAAATCCTACGCCAGCTCAGGAGGTGGTGTACGCACGTTTTGAGTTAGTGCGAAAATGCACAGAAAAAAAATCCTAACTCACTGACAAACGATAAAAAAAACAACAACATAATAATTACAAACTTCAGTGTTTATTTTTGTGCAACATGGACTTCAATGTTTAATTTGTGTGACTTTACCAAAGCATTTGATTTATATGTATTCCTTCAGATACGAGCCTGTGCGCTTTATATGACGTTTCAGGGTTAGGCCCGGCAGTTGCGCACGGACTGGGTTCAGTAATAAAAGGCTTTTAATGACCAAAATATAATTCAGACTGACAAAGTAATAAAAATCACATTCTTCTTCTTTTAAATAATAATAATAATAATAGAAATAATAATAATAACGACATTCTTCTTCTAAATAACAATAAACGTCATTAATAATAAATATCATAAAATAATAAGACGAATATTACAAATTGTCATGCAATTATTAATGTTAATGAATGGTACTCCACATCATATCATCATCTATTATTCCTCTTTTTAAACTGCCAAATAAAACAATTTTATTTCTTTCTACCTCCCTGGTGATCGTCTCAATCTCCACGTGAGAGAAGTTTCTCTTTTTTGCCGTCTTCCGTGTGTCCATGGCATAAAATGAGGGCGTGGGGGAAGCGGAGACTTGAATATATAGGGGCGTGTTATTCTAATGACGATCGTTTTCAGCCGCGGCATTTATCAACGGCAGGTATTGCATACACCTGGATTTTACAGGTACGCACAGCTTCATAAATCAGGCGGTGAGAGGAGTGTAAGCAAAATCTTACGCCAACATATACGCCCGTTTCTACGCAAGAATGATAAATGAGGGCCATTTAGTGCAAACAATGATCCACAACTGAACTCAAACAAAGGCCACTTAAATAGGGTCCCCAATTAGAGTCAATGCAGCGCAGGTGCCTCTAATTGGGGACAACCAAAACAGTAATGAAAAGATGCCTAGAGGCACCTCTGTGGTCAGGTCCTGACTGTGGCCCCCAGGCACATAGAGATGCCTAGAGGCCCCCAGCCAGGACATGACAATGAATAACTAATTTACCTACAATAGTCAAAACATAATACTCAGATTGACCACGTAAAAGGTCAGTGTCAAAACATCCTGCAAGAGACAACTGGGTGAGTATTAATCATGTAAAATGGCTACATTTTAAACGATGAATTGTGAACAAGATTTCTTTGGTGTAAGTATTGCTCTGTCTACAATTGAATAAGAAAAATAACATAATTCACAGAATTCAGCATATTATGTTTATCTTTACTTCCTTATTTAAATAAAACAAAGCAACAGTAACAATGTCACAACCCACGAATAATACAATGTTTTTCTCATGGGTGGAACAAACAGATAACAGCAGAGGAAAAACAAAACAAAAAGAGATTAGAGACACCTCATTCAATGACATTTCAAGAATGAGTGATATTAAATCCATTAAAATGTCATAAATCTGAATTAATCCCACAAATCCATTTTCATGCCTTTCTATCCCCTCATCCAAACTAAATAACAATGAAATGATGGTATCCTGCTACTTTAGAACATTATACTGTACATACAGAGAAAATCATAATTTTGTAGAAATTGTCTGTTGTAATTCTTATGCTATTGTATAAGCACATTATAATAATTTCTTGTTCTGTCCTTCAAGAACAGCTGGACAAATGTTTGTTTGATTTGGTTCACAGGCATTCATATTTCACAGGTATATTCTCATAAACAATATTTATATAGAGGTTATGGGGTGACCCTTTATTTAGGGTCACGACTGTGCATCTGTATATGCTCCACAGAGCCTATGGACTCATATATGCTCAGTTACATTTCAAATACCAACCCTAACCTAAACCCTTACCCTAACTCTTATTCTAAACCTAACCCTAAACTTTGTATGCTGTTACTTATCAATAATCAATCTTTAGAGCATATAAAATGGACATTGGATTCTCAAAATAAAGTATAACCCCTACATTTAATTAAGTATATATTGGTGTTTAATTTTTCCCTGTCCAAAATATTGATTTACATTTTTTCTAAATATTTAACATTCACATGAATTCCAATTCATAGTCTGCTAATTATGCCAGACCTAGTAATTGTCCAAGCATAATATATTTTAGACAGTGTAGTCATTGAGACAAATAAAAAATAAACCTTTTGGGGATTTCAGTAAAGAGTATCACCCACTGAAGGCAGAAGTGAACCAATTGATGAGTATGACCCACTGAAGGCACTGAAGGCAGAAGTGAACCAATTGATGGAGTGGGTTTGCAGGTTTTTAAACCATTGCATTTTTGTTCACCAATCTAGATGATAGGATTGAGATTTTATTTAGGATTATATTAGAATCTACCCTTTCACGTCCTCTAGGAGGCAGCACCATTCCTGAATTTGAGAATACAGCCAAGAAGCAGCCAATATGAAAATATGGAAAACATAGACGAAGCTGATTAAAAATTCCAAGGAAAATGTATTCCCTCTTACTAATCTATATGGAGGAAAACCATTATAATTTATTTATATATGATGAGTGTTGACATGCCTTCTAAATACCGGAACCAGTATAAGACATAAGGTTATTAGATTAAGTGTAATTGTATCAATGTCCTTAACAGAGACGTTGAGACGTTTGCAGTAGATCCATTTAGCACCAATAATGTGGTTTCACTTTCGATATTATGACAAAAAGGAGCAAAAATCTGTGGTGTTTCTAAGACAACCAAATGAAAATACTGTAGGCCAGGCGGAGCAGTTGACTGCTTATCATAGCAATTTTATTTGTGAGTGCTGAAACTGTGTCAACACTGAACTTTACATAATCAACCGACTTGTACCCACCCTTTTTGTACGTAGGAAACTTGAAAAGGAAGAATCCGTTTCTCCTCAAGAGCTTTCATCCGGGGAGCAGAATATGGCTTCACATACAACCAGAAGTTTGATAGATGTAATAAGTAAAACTAATGTATTCTTCAAGTACGGTAGCTATAAAAAGATTATCTTATTAAACTCTATAAAACATGTTCATTGTCACAGGCGAACAGTATCTAGCATCGGCGATAGAAAAACGAATTTGACTCCGAACTTATGCGCACATCTCGCTGGGCGCTCATACAAGGAGTTATACCAAATGTCAGTAAAAGACCCTGACACTTTTTGGGGATTAATCGCTAAAGAGAGGCTAACATGGAGTAAACCATTCGATCAAGTGAGTGACTGTGATATTACAAGTGGAAAAATCAGTTGGTTCCTTGGAGGACAGTTGAACGTTTCTGGTAAGACTGTCATCACAAAATGATTACAGGCTGCACAAAAAAATGCTTAGCTCATTGTCTAACAGTAAAATTGTTCTCGAACCTAATTGTTTTCAAGGATTCTGTTTCTGTGTTTGTTTGGGTATTGGTCATGTTGTCTAACCATATTCCGTGTATATTATATTTACGGGGGGAAAAAAACGTAAACTACATTTAAATATTTAATCTGTTTGATTGGCAGTGAACTGTTTGGATGTGCATGTTGCCAAGCATCCCGACAGAGTCGCCCTAATCTGGGAGAGGGATGAACCTGCAACGGAGATTAAAGTCACCTATAGGTAAATTGCAAGGACATGTTGACAGGATGGGGAGTTCGCGGGGGTGGAATTATTTCTCGTAATGTAATGCTTATCTTGATAAGCCTGTGATATGATCATTTTACGTAATGACCTTATCCATAGCAATGAGCAGAAGAGCTACAACAAACTTAATACTGATATGTGCAATAAAATAGTATGTATCAAATAATATACACTACCGTTCAAAAGTTTGGGGAGAGAATTGTCCTTGTTTTCTATAAAAACTTACATGAAATGAGTTTCAATGGGAAATACAGCAAAATGAATAGAAAATAATAATTGACGAGGTTAATTGAAATAATAATTACTTTCTTTGCTTTCGTCAAATAATCCTCAATATGCAGCAATTACAGCCCTGCAGACCTTTGGCATTCTAGTTGGCAATTTGTTGAGGTAATCTGAAGAGATTTCACCCCATAAATAGTTCTTACATAGTTTGGAGCTGTGCTTTGGTTCATTGTCCTGTTGTAGGAGGTCACTTATCAAGCACCATACGGGGTATGGCATGGCATTGCAAAATAGATTGATAGCCTACCTTCAAGATCCCTTTTACCCTGTACAAATCAACCAGTTAACCACCACCACCAAAGCACACCAAACCACCCCTATCACCTTGCTTCCACCATGCTTTACAGATTGGTTCAAGCACTCCTTCAGCATCTTTTTATTTGGTCTGCATTTCACAAATGTTCTTCTTTGTGATCCTCAAACCTCAAACTTAGATTTGTCTGTCTCCCTCTGTCCAGTGTTAATGCTCTTTTGCCCATCTTAATCTTTTCTTTTTATTGGTCATTCTGGGATATGACTTTTTCCTAGAAACTTGAGAACCTGTGGGGTGTCTGTTTCTCAAACTGGACACTCTAATATATTTGTCCTCTTGTTCAGTTGTGCACCGGGGCCTCCCACTCTTCTTTCTATTCTGGTTAGTGACAGTTTGCACTGTTCTGTGAAGGGAGTATGCAATCTTGGCAATTTCTCACATGGAATAACCTTCATTTCACAGAACAAGAATAGACTGATGAGTTTTAGAAATTCCTGTTTCTGACCATTTTGAGCCTGTAATCAAACCCACAATTTCTGATGCTCCGGATACTCAGCTAGTCTAAAGAAACCAGTTTTATTGCTTCTTTAATCAGCACAACAGTTTTCAGCTATGCTAACATAATTGCAAAATGGTTTTCTAATGATGACATAGCCTTTTAAAATGATAAACCTGGATTAGCAAACACAACATGCCATCGAACACAAGACCGGTGGTTAATTTGGGACAATCAAAATGGCAGCACAGAGATGCTTAGAGGCACCTCTGCAGTCAGGCCCTGACTGTGACCCCCAGGCACATAGAGAGGCCTAGAGGCCCCCAGCCAGGATCTGACATTTCTAATGATCAATTATCCTTTTAAAATGATAAACTTCGATTAGCAAACACAACGTGCCATTGGAACACAGGAGTGACGGTTGCTGATAATGGGTCTCTGTACACCTATGTGGATATTTTATTAAAAAATTGCTACAATAGTCTTTACAACATTAACAATGTCTACATTGTGTTTCTGATCATTTTGACGTCATTTTAATGCGCAGAAAATTTGAAAACAAGATAATCTCTAAGTGACCCCAAACATCTGAACGGTAGTGTATGCAATAAAATAGGATATATCAAATAGAAATACTTCACATCATACTGAAGTCAACCAGATAAGTATTCTTATCTTGTAATGACATATGGCATCCAAGTATACATCTATACAGGTTCTACTTTAACGTGTTGGAGGAAACAAAGGCAGAGAGATTTAGTCAAATAAAGATCACTATACAGTATAACAGCCTTTATACTTCCATTGCACACACTTAGCATTAAGAGGGGAATGTACTCTGTATGAAATTATATGAAATCATAAGGAAACATGGGTGGTCTGGGCCAACATTTCACCCCTGGCATTGTATCCACACATACCCAGATCCCTGCTTTCCCATCCCCCCTTCCAACCAAACACCCCATTCCAACATGTACATCCTACGGGGTCAACAACAAGTCCACTCACGAGTAGCTTGCCGAAAACATCCTGGAGGTGCAAGTTTCACATGTTCCATAGCAAACCGTCAATCTCACAGGTCTCAGACACCACGGTCTCCAAGCTACTGTCTAACATATGTCTCATTGACATTACTCCGCCCATGTTAAGTATTTATTGGTATAAAACGGTCAAACCTAACCCAATGTCTGAGAGTTAACCTCCAGCGATGTTTCCCCTGCAGACTAAATAGAATGTTCATGGAGGGCTGTTCAGAGGGCTTTTTCACATTAAACTGTTGGGGAACTGCTATAAGTTCTGCGAAGGGCAGTTAAATGTTTAGAAACAAGGGTGATCTATGGTTGTCCCTTTGTTTTCTGAACAGTAAAAAAAAAGATTCAAACCAATGGAACATGAAAAAATATTTCTACAGTAATTACTGACATACACGTTATTTATAACACAATTCTCTAATCTCTATGGACAGACTCCAGTAAGGCTACTTTGAACCAAGGTGGATATTCCTCATGAAATGTGGTAAAATGCACAGGTTTTAAACAATTACTTTTATGGTTACGTAGTTTAGAAATGCTGACTTGGCACAGATTATGAAGTGGATGATTAACAAACACTGGTCTTTTCTCTTCAAACTATTTGACCTGAAAGAACTATGCATCTTGTATCTGGACAACCTGTTCAGCGTTTATGTTAATAGTCCTCATTTATATTACTAAACTACGTCTGGTATTTTGACTGACATTTCACAAGTATTATCATTTGGGATGTCTCCTTTTCTGTTTGATGATTGAAATTGCACTGTGGGATGATTCTGGGATGTAAAAGCAAAACACTAGTCTCAATCCCTCTATGTATTTTCTGTTTGTCGATATTTATATACACTCCCGTAATTATGGTGCTGAAAACGAAATCCACAATGTTACAGGGCCAAATGTTTGCCGTGCAGTTATGCATTTCTTACTTATTTAGTTAACTGGTTAACTTGTGTATCCCCCCACCCCCCAAAAAAAGAAATAAAGAATATTAAATATATTCAATATATATATACACACATTTAAATAAATGCACTTTGATTTCTCTGGCACTAACCATTGGCTTTGGTGAAGGAAAATTTACTTTTTATGATTGTCAGATGATTTATTTACAAGACACCTTAAGAAGAATGCACTTCTTGTAAGTTGCTCTGGATAACAGAGTCTGCTAAATAACTAAAATGTAAATGTTTTGTGATGCATTGGCAAAGAAACCTGAAAATAGCAGATTGTTGAGAGGTTAGAGCATTTGAACAGTAATTGAAAGGTTGCTTGATCAAATCCCTAAGCTGGAAAAGTGAAAGATTCTGCTATTAAGCAACCCAACCATTTCTGTGAAAGTGACCAGTAAGACATGATATTCAGTTTTTTTAAATAACAATATTGACTACAAAAGCAGCCATTGACAGATTATTATAAACTGGGTGCTTCGAAACATGATTGCTGATTGGCCGATAGCCATGGTATATGAGTCTGTATACTGTATCTGGTGTATGACATCACATCAGTTTTTACTGATCTAATTGCATTTGTAATTGATTTATAACAGTAATAAGGAATCTCAGGGGTTTATGCTCCCTGTCACCACATCATGTCTAAGAACAACTCTTAGCCATGGTATATTGACAATATACTGGTATATTGACTGGTGTATATTGGTATATTGACCATATACCACACCTGCCCTCTTGTGCTATTGTTTAAGACGCAACAATAACACACGAGGGCAGGTGTTGTATGTGTTCAATGGGTCTCTGACCCTGCTCCTGGAGAGTTACTGTCCTGGTGGTTTTAACTCCAACCCTAATTTAGCACACTTGACTCTAATAATTAGACAATTAATGACTGAATGAGGTTGCATATTCATCAGGCTGGAGTGAAAACAGGACAGTAGGTCTCCAGGAGAAGGGTTGGAGATCCCTGTTAAGTGTACCAAAAATATTTAAATAATATTATCTTAACTGGCCCATGGGTTGCCAACGATGTCCCAAAAATATTTTTGTGTCAAATTGTTGTGTGTTCGACAAAAATATTATCCAGACATCTTGAATTTGCCAGAATCCGCTCAAGTGCTGTTGAAATTGGGACAATATTATTGGCAGGGTCTCACTCTCATTGTGTAATGCATTTGTGTGAGATTTCTCAATAACCACAAAGATTGCACAACGATCACGCTTGTCTGTTATAACGACTAAAGCTGCTTCCTGTACTAGAATGTAAATCGGAAGCTTTGACCCGCTACACTGAAAGGTACCAAAATCTGAAACAAAAATTATACTTAAAGTACATTTTAATGTAACTCAAGATGATTCAAGACGATCTTATTCCCAATGTAGTTCAAACATTCAAGTGAATGGTAGTGCTTCAAAGTGCCATAGTAAGTAAAACATCTTCCATAGGGCTTACTGGTCCTGGAAATACAAAATAGTTCTCGAAGACCCCCAGACACTGTTAGATGGAATCAATGGGTTATATCCTATACATACCCCTGCAACCACCGTTGAGGTAATTGCTGTGTCAAGAACAGCTTGCGTTTGAACACCATACATCTGCTCCACAGGGAGCTGCTCGAGATTACCTGCCGCCTAGCAAACACCCTGAAGAGGCATGGCATCAACAAGGGCGACAGGGTAGCCATCTACATGTCAGTGTCGCCCATTGCCGTGGCTGCCATGCTCGCGTGTGCTCGTATCGGTGCCGTGCACACAGTCGTGTTCGCCGGATTCAGCTCAGAGGCCTTAGCCGGGAGGATTCTGGATGGTGAGTAATAACAGCGTAGCTCATTAATCTTGTTTTGCTGTGATTAACTGTTGAGCCTTAGAAATGTGTTGTCAAATTAAACGAACCAACGCTCTAGCATGGTTGCTTCTACATGGCGACTGTGGGCTGGTCACAAGATCTCGCAGTCTAGTTGGTAACCCTGGAATTAATGTCAAGGACGTTGGTGTTTTGTATACAGCCGCTGCCCAGACATTCCGCATTTCAGTAGAACCTGTCTGAAAATGTTAGATGCTGTTATGTGTAATCACGCAAAGCTTAAATAAAGCTTAATCATGGACAGGAGTTTATAGTAATTTCAGCTTTTCTATTCCAAATGTGCAGGATAATTGAATGTGTGATCTGTTAAACAGGCTATAGCTCAAATGACCCGGACCTGTAAAATAGCTTAGACTAAGTGGTTGCCAAGTTTTCAGCAGTGAGTTATTGTGCATAGAGCAATGTTGGGGTTTTACAAAATGTAACTTGATCTTGGTCATCATCATAAATGTTAATGGAAAACTCTTATTTTACTTACATGATTCCAACGTCCTGTACTTCTGTGTAATTTCAAGCTGATGGTTTCAGTCAGACACAAACCCGCCCAGTTAAGACAGATCAAACAATGTTTGTAGCTTACTGCTTCCTGAAGGTTGAGATAAACTAGGTGCTTCGTCTCACATCAAAACATTTTAACTTTGGTATACCGCGACCAGATCAGATAACAGCAAGTTATTGACATCCTGACATTTTGAAAAGTGTCTTGCATTTGGCAGTTGGCGAAGTCAGCTTGGTCTTCAATGTCTCTCAGACTGTGTCCTTCATAACCCTGCAGCGCAGTGTAAAGCCGTGATCACATGTAACCAAGGCGTGAGGGGAGGTCGGCTCATAGATCTGAAACCAACTGTGGACACTGCTGTGAAGAACTGCCCCTCTGTCCAACATGTTTTTGTGGCCCAGAGGACCACTAACCCTACTCCCATGGGCAAAGTAGACATCCTACTGGAGGAGGTAATACTGTTTCTCCTAACTTCCCCTGTGTCACGCGAGATGTAATATTTGAGTAACAGGACATTTCAGTTGCAGTCCTTTATCATGTTCCAGTGTAGCTCAGCTCCAATCAAAGATGAGCTGGTGAAATGACCTGTAATCTCTTCGTTTGCCATTTAATCTATCATTGTCTCTGACAAGATTGAACACTGTACAATGTTTCGTTTTTGGAGTACAGCAATAATACACAGGCCAAGCAGAGAAGCTTGATGGCATAACCCAAGTTTGACTTGAATGTCATTGTCCAGGATGACACTGTGTTGTTCGGTGCATTTGACAAATGAACCTTGAAACCTGAAACAGTCACCGGGTCAAAACTCTAAGCCAAGCCTCCAGTCAAATGTTCACTTACTTAGCAAAACCTCCAGTCTCCCAACCTTTCCTCTGGGCCTCAGGCCATGGGCAGAGAGTCAGCAGAGTGTCCTCCGGAGCCTATGGAGAGTGAGGATATGCTCTTCATGCTCTACACATCAGGCAGTACAGGCCAACCCAAGGGAATCGTCCACACGCAGGCTGGCTATCTGCTGTACTCTGCACTGACTCACCAGGTATGTTCTGGGTTAACCCCCCACACAACACTGTTCACTACAGACAAGCAAACGCAGGTGCGACGCCTCACTTTAAAATGCTCATGTTCGTCCCTTCTACAACTGACTTTGCTAATAGCTACCGGATTGAGTAAAGTGTACCAACTGTTATTGTGTTGAGTGGATGTCCTACCTACAGTAGCTACTGTGTCTTTAGCATGCACTCTGGATGAGATTAGTGACTAACATGTAAAATGTAGTAGGAAATATGTGTAATACTGTAGCCAGGGGACGACAGACAGAGGGTGTCAGGCAGGGCAATCAGAACAATAAAGATATTGTGCCACAGGATTTGGGATAGCTCAGATTAGAACAATTACCTCAGTGTTTCCTTCATGAGAGAGAAGCCCTGTGATATATTCTGGGTCAGAATTAGTGCCCTTTGACTTACAAATAAAGACATCTGTTTTTTCCCATATTTCTGAATTGGATGAGCATGTCGTGCGTGGTGGGATTGTCGTGCACAAAGCTCACATGACTTAGGTGACAATGAGCTATGAATCCGCATGCTGCTAATTTCTAAGTAGCTTATCAGCTCAGGACCAAACAGATGTTAGCAATTGTTTGCACTCTTTTTGACATGTTGGTTGTTTGGATTGAAAAAATCTGTTCAAAGGAAACTTCAACATAGGATATTACAATCAACATCATGTATGGTCAATGTTATTCATCTGGATTAAGAAATACTGATCCTTTGTGGTTTCTGAATAAAAAGTACAGGATTGATCAATGGACGTTATCTGTTGGGTATTCTGTTAGTCAGAATTTCACAATCTTAACTCAAATGATTTCATTGCCAGGAAATGTACAGCATTGATCTGTGGACCTCGTTTCTAGCCAAATACGTTAGTCAGAATTTTGCCAACTTTGAACAGTTTCATTGTCTGGAAAAGTACAGCATTTGTCAATGAAGCTTGTCTCTTACCTAATACATGTTCTTGGTTTTGCAGTATGTCTTTGACTACCAGCCCGGTGATGTGTTTGGCTGCGTGGCAGACATCGGCTGGGTGACTGGTCATAGCTATGTGGTGTATGGGCCTCTGTGTAACGGGGCTACCACGGTCCTGTTTGAGAGCACTCCAGTGTACCCAGACCCTGGTGAGGTACCAAATACAAGTTCAAGGGCTGTGAGGGGAGGTATAAAGGTTACGGGATCAGCTTAGCTACAATATCTGATTGATATACACAGTTCCTATTAACACAAGGTTAGAGTTATACAAGCCTTATCCACTCGTGATGGATACAGCTTTAAACATGTCTGTGCAATAGCAATTGCACTGGGCCTGAGAAATGATTGTTACATTTGGGAACCTTTTAAGCTAATTGTGTGACACCACAATCTATATCGTTTGTGTTTTAATTTGTAAAGCTAAGTTATAAGTGCTATATTTTGGGTGTGTATTATGATGTTGAATAAATCGGCTATAAAATAGCTGTAACGGTAAATGAAGAAAGTTACTTAAATATAAAACAGTGTTATTTTTACATGTAAAATGTGTGACAAGAATGTGTCAAAAATTGCACTTGGCTTAACTTGCATTTCTTCTGGTGGTGAGTTATTCATTAACTATCTTAATGTTTAGTCTCAGTTTAGTACCATGGGTTGTCAACTTGAGGAATGCTTTTGAGTCTTATAACATAATTAGCTTTGTAGTGATAGGACATTGGCCAATGTTCTCAGTAACCTTGGCATCATAGGAAATGTCCTATTTTTACTGTTTGTGGTAGGTTATGGAAACAGGAAGAATATATGTAGCTGATTTGTCTATTGTGTGTTGTAAATACCCTGACACCACTCCTGTCTGGAAGAGAAGACAGCTAAGGAACTCAATCTAATCTTGTATCAATTACTAGATTGTGTGTCTGTTGCTGCTGTGTCAAAACATGGTTATTAACTAACATAAACACACCCTTTCTAACTGCTGTTGTTAATGAAGTAAAAGTCAAATAGTTTTAGACAATTATGGTACAAATAAAATGAGATTTTAGACAATTTTAGTAGCGGTAAAATCAGCTTTCAAACAGCTTTTGCTGACAAACAGCTTCAGTAAGAGCCCGTATAATATCCCTGAACAGCCTCGGTTATCAGAGCAAACATCTGGTACTGATATTCAGGAGCCTGTGCCATGTTTACATCTTGACATTGTGGCCTTCAAATGGCACGCCTACATAAATCAAGGGCACATCAGCTTGCAGGGTTCTGCTCTGTGTCATGGGCAGCCATGTGGAGTGGAAGAGAAGGTGTTAACTGTACACTTGCGTAAGGAGGACAGTTGTACGTTGGATGTGTGTGCTTAAAAAATGTGTTTTAATGAGAATTGACATTATAAGCTTAGTGGTTTGGTTTAAGGTAAATGTTACAATTGAGGTACAGTAATGGTTAGAATTAGTGTACGCTAGGGTTTTTGGGGGTTACGGTTAGGGTTAAGGGAATAAAGTTTGTGTCACAAGGTCTGTGAAATGTCACGTGTGTGCGTGTTGCTTTGCCATGCTGACAGTGTCTCTGACACCTCAGGGCGATACTGGGAGACAGTGCAGCGACTGGGCATTAACCAGTTCTATGGCGCGCCCACGGCCATCAGGTTACTGCTGAAATATGACAAAAGCTGGGTGAAAAAGTACGACAGGTCCTCGCTGAAGACCCTCGGCTCTGGTAAGTGAAACTATCCAGCACAACATATTCTATTATCAAATGGAAAACTTTAGGACCAGGGAAACTAAATATGTAATGCACTGTTCTGTTTGTATATTTTGTTGCATAGTTGCAAATCCAAAGTTTCTGGCTTGCGTATTAAAGAAACGTTAAAAAAAATGCTGGAGGATTATCCCGATCAATCTGTTTCCAATCACTGTGACATAGTAAACTTATTCAGCATGTGATCTTATCCAGAGCAATTGTCAGTTTTTTTCCCCACCTTGTCTGTGGGAGTTGAAGCCACGAACATGTCACTGTGAGCGCCGTGCTTCTAGTGATTTCTGTCAGATATACACTTATCAACAGTTAGTCCCAGATTTGTTGCATATTGCTGTGAGAAGCACATTTGTTGTGATGCATTGCATTGTTCTTTTTTAGTGTATTATTATAAAAGATCATATGACTGAAAAGGTATATAAGTAATACAGCATTTGTATGCTTAGAGGACATTTTACTAATTCCTGAGCCAACACTGAGTGGAGCCAGAGATGTGAATATGTGTACTGTCTGTCTCTTCTGGCAGTAGGGGAGCCTATCAATCATGAGGCATGGGAGTGGTTCTACAACGTGGTGGGAGATGGACAATGCCCCCTGGTGGACACATGGTGGCAGACAGGTAAACCTCAGGTCTGCTGACTCTCGGGCAAGGTTGTCTGACAGGCTAACAGCTTAATCTTGGATAGTTTATAAAATAACAATATACCTTTGAAGGTTTATTATATTACAGTCCTGGACTAGGCTTCATAATACTGTCCTTCACATGACATGGCTAAAGGGTTTATCAAATGCCTATTTAAATGTTGGATTTGTGAGGAGGAGGATCCTATGGTGACTAGACCAGTTAGTTTCTGCATCAAACTAGAGCTAACACCAGCACTGTAATGCTGCATGCTGCTGAAGGGGAAAGCTCAACATGTAAGGAGAGTCTTGATTTGTTGTGGTAGTGTCCGTGTTGATCTAGCCAGTAAGTCTGTCTGACACTCGGTTTATCGGTGGCTTAACTCTAATTTGCGATTAGCGCAAGGAACATCTGCATGCTCCTCTGAAAATGAATGATAATCCCAGTTTACTAGCCCCCCCTCCCAGAGAGATGAGGCCATCCAGTGAGGGCCGAGGTCCTGGGAGGAGGAAGTGGGTAGGGTCATGACCTCATTCCTAAAGAATCACTTTCTGGGGTTTCCTCCATGAGCATTTGCGTTAAATCATGTGAGGCTGAAGAGTGGATCTTTTTCAAAGGCTTAACAAGAAAATAAACTTACATGTTCTTTCACAGTGCTGTAATACATTTTTTTAGTGTGGGAACCATCATATATTAAGCATTTACCATACCATTCAAACCAGTTTTTGAGGGACGGTTTAATCTTTGCAAGCCTTCCACTTCCTAATGATCTTAAATGTGCTTCAAGTGATATACATAGCCTGTGAAATCTTTTATGTACATCCCCTAACTTATGCCTATCCATAACCTTATCACATAGATCTTTTGAAAGTACCTTTTCGCCCATAGTGGATTCTTTGCTTTGAATCGCACTACTAAGTAGTGGAGTCCTCTATGACCAACTGCTTTAATTCTGAACTAATCAAAGTCTCTACACTTGATCACAGATGGAAGCCAATGATCTTGCTTTGTGGTCTGGAAGGTGGTTGGTTATACCTCAGCATGTTTGCAATTTAAATTTCAGTGGGGGGGATGTTCACTTATCCAAACAGGGTATTTTACGGTTTTCATTTTAATACATTTTCAGAGAATTTATAGTTTTTTACTTGGATATTCTGGGTTACCGTGTGCAAATAAACCTGGAAGAAGTCTGATTTTTATGTGTTCTCATTTGAGTTTGTAAGGCAACAAACGGTGAACATTTTGAAAGGGGGTGGTGACTTTCTTTACCCACTGTACATCTCAGCTGCTCTCCAATAGCTGCGTGTCCCTTTAACCCCTGATCTCCTGTTTCTCTCTGTTTCCAGAGACAGGAGGCGTGTGCATCGCTCCGCGGCCAGCTGAGGAGGGGGCTGAGATTGTCCCGGCCATGGCTATGAGGCCTTTCTTTGGCATCAAGCCTGTACTCATGGAGGAAAAGGTAATCCATCTGTGCTGTGATAATGCCTAATTCTTCTCAGACAGCATTCTGGGAATTTGGACCTATAAATTTGACAGTTTAATTTAGATACTTGCTGTAAGGAAATCCCCTGCTTCTGCGATCTAACTGGTCTTTCACAGCATTAAGTACCCAGTCTTTAGATTAGAGACATTACAATAGATGTATAGCTTTTCATCCACCAGTCCCTTTGCTTCACCTGATGTGACCCTGTTGTAGTTAGGTCATGTTAGTTGTACATCTTTTCGCGTTGCAATTAAAGCTAGCTGGCATATGCTTCCTTATCCTTGATGAACAGATTCATACGGCTTTGTCGGAGTGATAACGTGACCTTTCAACCCAATTTCTCCTCTTGGCTTTTTTTACTAGTAATTTATCTCAAGTAAATCAAAAAAACACCCTGTTTTATTGTAGGGGATGATCATTGTAAAAAGACAGTCATGTGAAAAAATTAAGAAACCCCATGAAACATTTAGTAATTTTTGAAGAAATATGGAAATATCAATCTTCGATCTTCCTTCAAACATTACCTACAGATAAAGGGGATGTAATTGAACCAAAAACAATGAAAATGTAACTGTTCTAATTGATTTAACTACAAAGTGAACAAAGATGCCAATTCCTGCTGATGAGGAAGTTAGGACACCCTGTGCCATAATAGCTGGTATTGCCCCCTTTGGCTAAAATAACCTCAGTTAGACGTTAGGCTATCTGTCTACATGTCTCCAACATCGACTGGGAGAAGGTTTTTTCCAGTCATCAATGCAGACTTTTTTCACCTGTGTGATGTTTGATGGGTTTCTTGCCTGCACAGCCCGTTTCAAATAGGATTAAGATCCAGGCTTTGACTTGGCCTTTCCAGAACTCTCCATTTCTTTCTTTTGAGACATTCTTTGGTGAATTTACTGGAATGTTTTGGGTCATTGTCATGTTCTATGGTCCACATCCACTTCAGCTTCAATTTTCAGACAGAGGGTCTCACATTTTCCTCAAGCACACTCTTATACAATAAAGAGTTCACAGTAGATTCTATAATGGTGAGCTGACCAGGCCCTGCTGCAGCAAAGCAGCCCCAAACCATGACATTTCCACCACCATGCTTCACAGATGGCACAGTGTGTGACAACTGCGACCTCTGCTGGTTCACCTCCCCCTGCAGTGGGCGGGCCCCAGCGGTCGACGTCACCGGCCTTCTGACACCACCGTCTCATCATTCATTTCACCTGTGTCCCGTTTAGTGCACCTGTTCCTCATCATCGCTGTTTCCCCCCGGTATATATGTTCCCTCTGCTCCCCCTGTCTTTGTGTGTGATTGTCTCCGACTGTGACAAAGAGCTGTGCGACGCTTCGTACTATATATATTGTATATTTCTCCTGGATACCATTAAATATCCTTCTACCACGCCTTCTCCTGCTCCTCCTTGTTCCCAAACCCCGAAGCCGTGACAGAATCACACACCTAAACTACAACAAGGATATGGAGCCTGAAGGAGCCACAGGCGAGGTCGGTGTTGCGGAGGCAGTCCAAGTACACTCAACAATGCTGGCCAGCCTAGGCGCTGCAATGGACAGCGTACTGAAAGCGGTGCAGCGCCTAGAGCTGAGCCAGCGGAACCCCGCAGCACCGGCCGTCTCTACGCCTTCCCAAGCCACGCCGCCCAGCACGGGAGCGATGGCCATTCCGCTACCCAGGGCCTACGACGGGGCGGCGGACCGCTGCCAGGGTTTCCTGCTGCAACTGGACATCGCGCTCCAGGCAATGTATCCTGCGCCGACCGAAGCCCAGAAGATCTCTTCACTCGTCTCCTGCCTGTCCGGGAAAGCCCTGGAGTGGGCCACCGCCGTTTGGAACTTCGAGCAGCCCACCCAGGGCAGCTACGCTGAGTTCACCCGCCGCTTCCGAGTCGTGTTTGACCATCCGCACGAAGGGAGAGAGGCGGGTGAACGACTGTTCCACCTACGGCAGGAGACGAGATCGGCGCAGGAGTTCGCTCTGGAGTTCCGGACCCTGGCAGCGGGATCGGGGTGGAACGAGCGGGCTCTGATCGACCACTACCGGTGTAGCCTACGCGAGGACGTCCGGAGGGAGCTGGCTTGTCGAGACGTGTCCCTCTCCTTTGACCAACTGGCGGACATCTCCATCCGTCTCGACAACCTGCTAGCTGCCCGAGGACGTCCCGGTAGAGGCCCGCCCGTTCCACCCTGCCAACCCGTCACCGCCGTCCCCGTGGAATTGGGGGCGGCTGCACTGCCGGGCAGACGTCGGGGAGGGCAGGTGCGGAGTGCCTCCAGGGGGCAACGAGGCCGTAATACTGCACCACACCGCACCTCCTTCCCTGAGTCAAGAGGCGACAGGCAGGGCACTTCCGCATCACCCCAGGTAGCACATGCACATTCGCCACTAACCTCTTCCCTCTCTATGTGCACTGTCCCTGTTAGGTTCCCCGGATTTCCGCTGCTTGCCCGGTGTAAGGCGCTGGTAGACTCAGGCGCAGCCGGGAATTTCATGGATAGGTCTTTTGCCCTACGGTCGCACATACCCCTCCAGGACCTTGACACCCCCCTGCCCGTGAGAGCTTTAGACAGCCGGCCACTAGGGTCAGGTCTGGTCACGAGTTGCACTGTTCCCCTCCTCCTGATTACCGACAGCCGACACAGCGAAACCATTACATTCCACATCATCGACTCTCCCACGTTCCCGGTCGTTTTAGGTTTCCCCTGGTTGTCCCTACACGACCCCTTCATCTCCTGGTCTAGTCGACGTCTGTCGGGGTGGTCGCGGAAGTGCCAGGGTAGGTGTTTGGGTGTTTCCGTTGGCTCGACCTCGGTGGAAAGTCCAGACAGTGCGCCCGCCGTGCCCATTCCCCCCGAATACAGGGACTTGGCTACGGTTTTCTCCAAAGCCAAGGCTGCTGTGTTGCCACCACACCGGCTGGGGGATTGTGCGATAGACCTCGTTGACGGAGCCGCACTCCCGAAGGGTCACGTGTATCCACTGTCCCGCACCGAAACGGAGACTATGAACGCCTACGTTACGGAAGCGTTGGAACAGGGCTACATCAGGCCCTCCAAGTCACAGGTCTCCTCGAGTTTCTTTTTTGTGAAAAAGAAGGACGGTGGTTTGCGCCCGTGCATCGATTACCGGGCGCTGAACAAGATCACCATTCCGTTCCGCTACCCTCTCCCTTTGATCTCTGCGGAGGTGGAGAGGATGCACGGGGCCCGCTTTTTCACTAAATTAGACCTCAGGAGTGCCTATAACCTGGTGCGTATCCGGGAAGGAGACGAGTGGAAAACCGCTTTTAGTACCACGTCTGGCCATTACGAGTATTTAGTGATGCCGTACGGGTTGATGAATGCTCCTTCAGTCTTCCAGTCCTTCGTCAACGACGTATTCCGGGACTTGTTGTGCGAAGGAGTGGTAGTGTATATTGATGACATCTTGATATTCACTGCCACCCGCGCCAAACATGTCTCGTTAGTGCGCAGAGTGCTGGCTCGACTGCTGGAGCATGACCTGTACGTGAAAGCCGAGAAGTGTCTGTTTTTCCAGTCGTCTGTGTCCTTCCTGGGTTATCGCTTTTCCAGCACAGGTGTGGCTATGGAGGAGCCTCACATTGACGCCGTGCGTAATTGGCCGACCCCAACCACGGTTAAGGACGTGCAACGTTTCTTAGGCTTCTCTAATTACTATAGGAGGTTTATCCGGGGTTTTAGCCAGGTAGCGGCTCCGATCACCTCCCTTCTGAAGGGGGGGGCGACCCGGTTGCGGTGGACCGTGGACGCGGAGCGGGCGTTTGTGGAACTGAAACACCGTTTCACCACCGCTCCGGTCCTGGCCCATCCCGACCCGTCGCTCCAGTTCATCGTGGAGGTGGACGCGTCCGATTGTGGGCTCGGTGCCATCCTCTCCCAACGGACGGGGTGTCGTAACACGCTCCGTCCCTGTGCCTTCTTCTCCCAGAAGCTCAGTGCGGCGGAGCGGAACTACGACATTGGTGATCGTGAGCTGCTGGCCGTGGTTCGAGCTCTGTCGGCGTGGAGGCACTGGTTAGAGGGGGCTAAACACCCTTTCCTCGTCTGGACTGACCACCGGAACCTGGAGTACATGCGGGCAGCGAGGAGGCTGACCCCTCGCCAGGCAAGGTGGGCTATGTTCTTCACCCGGTTTGTGTTTACTCTCACCTACAGGCCGGGGAGTAAGAACGTCGGGGCTGACGCGCTGTCCCGCCAGCATGACACGGAGGAGAGGCCAGTGGATGATGCTCCCGTGCTCCCGGAGTCATGCATCGTGGCACCGGTGGTATGGGAACTGGACGCGGACATCGCCGGAGCGCAGCGCGACGAGCCCTCTCCGCCCACATGCCCTGAGGGCCGTACGTATGTGCCGGCGTCTGTCCGCGACCGCCTCATCTACTGGGCGCATACATCTCCCTCCTCCGGTCATCCTGGCATCGGGCCAACAGTGCGTGCCCTGGCCGGTAAGTACTGGTGGCCCACTTTAGCCAAGGACGTGAGGGTATACGTCTCTTCCTGCTCGGTGTGTGCCCAGAGTAAGGCACCCCGGCACCTACCTGTGGGCAAGTTGCACCCCTTGCCCATTCCACAACGACCATGGTCCCACATTTCTGTTGATTTCTTGACAGATCTCCCCCCTTCCCAGGGCCATACCACCATCCTGGTCGTTGTGGATCGGTTCTCGAAGTCCTGCCGCCTCTTGCCTCTGCCCGGCCTTCCTACTGCCCTGCAGACCGCGGAGGCCCTGTTCACACACGTCTTCCGGCACTATGGGGTGCCCGAGGACATTGTGTCTGACCGGGGTCCCCAATTCACGTCTAGGGTGTGGAAGGCATTTATGCAGCACCTGGGGATCTCGGTCAGCCTGACCTCGGGCTACCATCCCCAGTCCAACGGGCAGGTGGAACGGGTCAATCAAGAAGTGGGTAGGTTCCTCCGGTCCTACTGCCAGGACCGGCCGGGGGAGTGGGCAGAGTTTCTGCCGTGGGCAGAATACGCACTGAATTCTCTGCACCACTCCTCCACGGGCGTGACGCCTTTCCAGTGCGTCCTGGGCTACCAGCCGGTCCTGGCGCCGTGGACGCCGAGCCAGACCGGTACCCCTGCGGTGGACGACTGGTTCCGGCGGGCAGCGGGCACATGGGAGGCAGTACAATCCCGCCTCCGGCTCGCTGTCCGCCGTCAAAAGACCAATGCAGACCGCCACCGCGGGGAGGCCCCGGTGTATCGGCCGGGCGACCGGGTCTGGCTCTCGTCCAGGGACCTGCCCCTCCGCCTGCCCTGCCGGAAGCTGGCCCCGCGGTTTGTGGGGCCTTTTAAAGTCCTGAGGAGAGTCAACGAGGTAACATATCGGTTACGCCTTCCCCCCGACTACCGTATTAACCCCTCGTTTCATGTGTCTCTCCTCAGGCCGGTGGTGGATGGTCCCCTCCAGGGGTGTGAGGTGCGGGAGGTGCCCCCTCCCCCTCTGGACATCGAGGGGGCCCCGGCGTACTCTGTCCGCTCCATCATTGACTCGAGGCGCCGGGCGGGGGGCCTCCAGTACCTCGTGGAGTGGGAGGGGTACGGCCCGGAGGAGCGGAGCTGGGTTCCGGTGAAGGACGTCCTGGCTCCCGTCCTTGTCCGCGACTTCCATCGGCGTCGGCCGGACCGCCCTGCTCCGCGCCCCCCGGGTCGGCCCCGAGGCCGGCGTCGTCGCGCGGCTGGGGCCGCGCGTCAGGGGGGGGGTACTGTGACAACTGCGACCTCTGCTGGTTCACCTCCCCCTGCAGTGGGCGGGCCCCAGCGGTCGACGTCACCGGCCTTCTGACACCACCGTCTCATCATTCATTTCACCTGTGTCCCGTTTAGTGCACCTGTTCCTCATCATCGCTGTTTCCCCCCGGTATATATGTTCCCTCTGCTCCCCCTGTCTTTGTGTGTGATTGTCTCCGACTGTGACAAAGAGCTGTGCGACGCTTCGTACTATATATATTGTATATTTCTCCTGGATACCATTAAATATCCTTCTACCACGCCTTCTCCTGCTCCTCCTTGTTCCCAAACCCCGAAGCCGTGACACAGTGGTTCTTGTGCTCAAATGCTGTTTTTGCGGCAAACACGTTTCCTGTTATTGTGCCCAAATAATTCAACTTTGGATTAATCTGTCCAAAGCACACTGTTCCAGAATCCTGGTCTTTGTCTAGGTGTTCTCTGGCAAACTTTAGTCTTGCCCTGATGTTTTTTTTGACAGCAAGGATTTCCATCTGGCACGCCTCCCTGAAAATCAAACCTGTACAGTCTCATTCTGATGGCAGATGCATGTACTTTGACAGCAACTGTGGCAAGAGCTACCTGTAGTTACCATGATGACATTTTAGGATTGTTCAAGAGTTCTCTAAGCATCTTGCGGTCTGCCCTTGGGCTGAACTTGCTAGGACGGCCTAATCCGGCCATGTTGGCCATTGTTTTAAATGTTCTCCACTTTTCCGGACTGTGGAAAGGCTGATTTCTAAATGTTTGGAGATCTTTTTAAATCCCCTTCCCAGACTCTTGCATCTACAACCTTCCTTCTGAAGGCCTTAGAGAAATATTTTTATCTTGCCATGATGACACCACTCACTTCAACAATCAAGAGCAAACCAAGCTAAATATCTGAGGTTTAAATAAGACAATCCTCTCTAAATATGTTCTAATAATGTGCTCCTGAAGTGGTTCACCTGATTCAAATTTTAGGCTTTTTTAGTAGTAATAAACTTTAGGTTGTCCTAACTTTGTCCTCACAAGAAAATTGCATTTCTATTAATTACATTTTACAAATCATTTGTACAAGTCATTACTTCAGTTTTATTGTTGTTGTTACACTACCTCCATCCATCAAAATTGTTAAAATGAAGATCAAATGTACATATGTTTTAATATTTTGGAAAAGACAACGGATGTGATCAGGTGTCCTACCCTTTTCACATGACTGTACATTATTATTTACTGTGACATTCTTACTGCCTTCTTAATGCATCTTTTGATTTGCAATGTCCTTTAATGGTTTTATACTCAAGTGGTTGATTCTATTAATTCCTGTTTATTCATCCGTAACAGGGGATGCCTCTATCAGGGAATGATGTCAGCGGAGCCCTCTGTATAGCGCAACCATGGCCTGGAATGGCCCGGACTATCTTTGGGGACCACAAAAGATTTGTGGATGCCTATTTTAAACCATACCCTGGTGAGTTGGCATAATTTAATTTCCTCTTACTTCCTCTCTATAAAAAAGAGCTTTGCTGTCATTATGAGTGACGTGATGTTTGCCAAAGATAATAGGTTTAAACAGACAATTGTTATATTTGTTTACTGACAGTGTTCCCAGTATGCAGATAAGGATTATTGGGTCAGTATTTATTACCCAAGGATAAGCTTCTGGAGTTGACTCTTCCAGGTCACTACTTCACTGGGGACGGAGCGTATCGATCTAAAGAAGGCTACTATCAAATAACTGGCCGCATGGATGATGTCATCAACATCAGTGGCCACCGACTGGGTACGGCTGAAATTGAGGATGCGTTGGTAAGAACTAACACAATCTGGCCTGTATGTTACATGAATGGGTCAGCTTTATGGTCAGTTGACTCACAAATGAAATACCATCATTATGGAGCAGAGTCACTGTGCTCTTGCTTTGCTGAAATTGCTTCAAGGGATTCCCTGTGTGGTGTTCTTCTGTGTTTCAGGATGAACACCCAGCAGTTCCTGAAACTGCTGTGATAGGTGTCTCCCATGATGTCAAAGGAGAGGGTGAGATCCATAAGTTATGTCTAAGTTGGTTGGTAAACATTGATGTTATTCAAATCTTGTTATTGACTGTTTTAAGCAAATTAAGAATTGATAGTCCTCTCAATTTAGCACAGGGGCCAGCGTAAGATGGCTTGAATGTATCCATCAAGGGATTTTTTTTGTTGAAGATTTATGATCTAATATGCCGATACGGCCTTAGTGACATAGGAAAAGCAAGGCAAAGCAAGTTTATTTGTATAGCGCATTACACACACAAAGGCATTTCAAAGCTTACAAACGAATGAACAATGCAGAATAAAGTGAAATAAATCATACAATAGTCTACGGTAGTGATTCAATATTTAATATTGTGGTATGTACGTATGTGTTATGTTCCTCATCATCTTATTTTATATGACCTATTATTATAATTATGGTTGTTGTTACTGAGGCTGTTACAATTGTTGTTTTTATTGGTCTTATTGTGAATCAAGCATGATCTTATTTTTTGACGTTGGTTTACGCGGTCTCCGAACACACGTGAGATTGATCGTAAGGATACGACAAAGATAATATTGATGAATGCCAGCTGTCGGTGAAATTATCGTAGGATCATTTCATGAATGAGGGCCAATATGTGCAGTGTGGCAGAGCTCATTATCTTTCTGAAAGAGGACACTTCCACCAGAGAATTCCATAACCATGAAGGGGTGTACCTGGTCTGCAACAATGTTTAGGTAGGAGGCACATGTCATCATGGGCACTCTGACCAGTTTGTGGCTACACAGCCCCGTCCGCAGCAGGGTGCGATGTACTGTGTCTTGCGACTTATTCCTCCCATAACCATCATTAACATTTTCTGTGACTTGTGCCACAGTACAATAGACCTTCTGTCAGTTCGGACCAGGCAGAATAGCCTTCGTTGCCCTCGTGCATCGATGAGCCTTGGGCGCCCAACACCTTGTCACCAGTTTGTGGTTTGTCCCTCTTCTGACCACTGTCGGTAGGTACTCACCACCGCTGACCGGGAGCACCCCACAAGCCTTGCTGTTTCAGAAATGCCTTCAGCAAGTAGGGTCGGAAATTTGGAAGAGACCTATAGGGGAGCTGGACTCTGAGGGGTGGCCAGTGCTCAGGTTCAGGCAGAATCCTGATCAGCAGCACAACCAGGTGGACAAGGACAGGGACGACCAGGTTGCCTGTGGGCAATGGCAGGAGGAATCATTAGGCAGCAACTAAAACCTCAATACAACCAAGAGGAATTTGGTCAGGGACAACTAGGAGTCATCAGGCCAGGAAGTCCAGAGGCTTATGTCCACCTAACAGGATACTAGAAAATGTTGAGAGAGAATTCCTTAGATCCAAAAGGATACCTCAGCATATTATTCAGACTGATCCTTGTCCCCAGTCACATAAACAAATGCAACGTAAACATTTGGGCCTGAGACAGGACAGACAGAACTAGACTGACCATGGTCTGCTCTATTTAAAAATAACCCTCGGAGGTATTTTGAAGTACTCCCAAGAATAAAAAAAGATACTATGTAATTTTCTCAGCATAGTCAATCTATGATGTTATTTCTAACCTTATAATTAGGTTGCGGCACCCAGTGATTGGATCAAGTTGCCTACCCCCACTCTACAGACTCCCCTGGCATATCTGTTTCACTGCAGTCTTTTTTTATCAAGCCACATTTCTCCCTTAATGGAACAATAGGCACTAGCCCTTAGCGGTGATAATCCTGGGGAAATATACTTGTTAAGGGCATAAATCAACAGTGTGTGTGGTTTGACATTGAAGCCAATAATGGTTCCCAGTCTGTAAACTCTTGTCAGTTAGCACCACCTTGTGGATATTGAAAGTAATAAAAAGGGAGGTGTTAATCAAGGGGTAGATTCTTGTACCACTTCCAAATGTGTTTCGTGTCATACCTAATGACAATAGGCTTTGCTTGCCCATTGTCCCCAATCTGCCACTCAATCCCATGGCGGTTAAATGGTCTGGTTAATGAGCATTCCTTTGTACTTTCCTTTTTCCATCACTCTGGTATAGGTTCATCTTCCTTTCATCTGTCCGTCAGACTTTATTCCAGAACTGTACAAGTGTTATATGTAGTTTTCAGCTAACTGTAACCTTTTCCTTCTCTTGTGCAACAGTTCCCTTTGCCTTTGTGGTGTTGAAAGAAGACCCTTCCTTGAACCAGGCTTCAGTGGTTAAAGAGCTGAGAGACATGGTGGCCACTAAGATAGCAAAGTACGCTGTACCTGACCACTTTCTGGTGAGGACATCCGTGCTGTTTGTGCTGAGTGTGATACTATTTATTAAGGCAGTCTGCTATAAGGCTGTTGTTGAAGATTCTACTGGTGGTATCTCTCACCTTCTCTTCCGATCTCTTTCAGATAGTGAAGAGACTTCCCAAGACACGCTCTGGGAAGATCATGAGGAGAATCCTACGGAAGGTGGCTATGGAGCAAACAGAAGACCTGGGCGATGTGTCCACTCTGGATGACCCATCTGTGGTCACAGAGGTCATTGAGGCTTATGCTCAGTCCAAGAGTGTGACATCTAAGAAGAAATAAGGAAGCAGGCTACATAACACCTACATACCTTAGAACTGGGAGGCATGTTGTGTTGGCCACTTGAGTTATAGCTCACTTCATTCCATGTTGAGGTATATTATACTGATGCAGGGTTGGAGTTATGACCACATTCCCTTCAATGTATACATGTGGTTGAGACAGAATACAATACTGTAGACCAGGGATTTTCTAACACAGTCTGTTGTTTTGCCGTGGTGCTACACAGCTGTTTCAGATGAGTTACTCAGCATCAGGCTATGAAGATATGAATCAGGGGCCGTATTCACAAAACATTTTAAGGCTAAAAGTAGCTCCTAACTTGTTGATTTACGAGTAACTCTTAATAATAAATGGGCGTGTCAGTCCTAGGATTATGACTCCTGAATGTTTGGTCCAAGAGTATTTCACAAAGCGTTTTAGTGCTAAAACCAGCTCCTAAATAAGCAAAAAGTTTGGAGTAGTCAAGAGGACTCATAAGTAACTGAGACCAAGTCACAAACAATCTTAAAAGGGCTGCTGCTGGCAATCCGCCTCAAAATCAGGTCAACCTTTTAGAAACATCTAATGATATGAGCTTTTAACTAGGTATCACCTTAATCGCGAAGATATAATGATCATAATGCATCATTGATGCAGTAATTTCACCAACAAACTGAAATAACCCAAATAACACCAGAGATCAAGGCTGTGACAACACTAGGCTACTTGGCCACAGGGAAAATGCACCATTAAATTATGAATTTCTTTACGCACTGCCAGACATGTAAGAGGCTGACAATTAGCTGAACATATCTTGACTATTAAGTGTATCATCCTTTTAATATTTTTATTTCAATATGGCAACATGAAACATTGTTCTACAGTATTACTTTGATTAATAGGAACTTTTAGTACAGTTTAGGAGAAAATATTTTGTGAAAACGGCCCCATTGTAACATTATGCAATTTTCAAACAGTTGTTACACAAAAATAACATATTGATCATTTTCAGCATAAAGCATACATTGTTTGATATGTTAGCCATTTTTCTAGTCTTTATGATATTAAAGTCATTGAAATTACATCAGAATGAATTGACTTGATTACTTAAAAAAAGTAACAAACAAAAATCACCTATAATCTTTGCTCATATACACCGATCAGCCATAACATTATGACCACTGAAAGGTGATGTGAATAACACTGATAATCTCATTATCATGGCACCTGCCAGTGGGTGGGACATATTAGCTAGCAAGTGAACATTCTGTCCTCAAAGTTGATGTTTTAGAAGCAAGAAAAATGGGTAAGGGCCAAATTGTGATGGCTAGAAGACATCTCCAAAACTGCAGCCCTTGTGGGGTGTTCCCGGTCTGCAGTTGTCAGTACCTATCAAAAGTGGTCCAAGGAAGGAAAAGCGGTGAACCAGCAACAGGGTCATGGGCGTCCAAGGCTCAATGATGCACAGCGAAGGCTGGCCCATGTGGTCCGATTCAACAGATGAGCTATTGTAGCTCAAATTGCTAAAAAAAAGTTAATGCTGGTACTGATAGAAAGGTGTCAAAACACAATGCATCGCAGTTTTTTGTGTATGGGGCTGTGTAGCCGCAGACCAGTCAGGGTGCCCATGCTGACACAGTCCACTACTGAAAGCGGACAATAGACATGTGAGCATCAGAACTCGACCACGGAGCAATGGAAGAAGGTGGCCTGGTCTAATGAATCACGCTTACCTGGAGGACACATGGCACCAGGATGCACTATGGGAAGAAGGCAGGCAGACGGAGGCAGTGTTCTGCAGGGAAACCTTGGGTCCTGCCATTCTTGCGGATGTTACTTTGACACATACCTACCTGAGCATTGTTGCAGAACATTGGCACCCTTTCATGGCAACGGTATTCCCTGCCACAAAGAAAAATGGCTCAGGAATGGTTTGAGGAACACAACAAGTTCAAGGTGTTGACTTGGCCTCCAAATTCCCCAGATCTCAATCCAATCAAAAATCTGTGGGATGTGCTGGACAAACAGGTCTGATCCATGGAGGCCCCACCTCGCAACTTACAGGACTTAAAGGATCTGCTGCTAACATCTTGGTGCCAGATACAACAACACACCTTCAGAGATCTAGTGGAGTCCATACCTTGACGGGTCAGGGTTGTTTTGGCAGCCAAAGGGGTACATACACAATATGAGGCAGGTGTTCATAATGTCATGGCTGATTGGTGTATGTATAATAGTAATTGACAGTCTCTTACTTTGGACTGAAAAATTCCATAATATTTAATGCACTGGCGTAGCTATTGGGGGTGCCGCTGCACCACTGCCCGCGGTGGGTGGGAGGCCCGTGATTGGCCTCTATGATTAATATTTTGTAGCATTTTTATTTTATGTTGTGCTGTTCAATGTTTCTGTCTTAGCCAGATGTCAGCTGTGAAGAGAGTACACACAAGTCTCATTCCAGCCCTGTGGGGGCAGCAGTCACCTTTTCAGCGAGGAACAGGCTAAGCACTGTCCACAATCTGTCATCACCGTTGTCACTAGCTTTTGTTGAGTTGGGGCAAAATGTGACAGTATCTACGCTACTGCTTAACTGGCTTATGTCTATTTGTAGGCTTTTATACTATGGGGAAATGTCACGTTTCAAAGATCAACTAGCCACCGTCATGGGTCTTTTAGTGAATTCAGCCGTGATGGAAATAAGTAAATTGTTCGATGAATGCACCAGTCAAAAGATTGACTACGTTTCACGGAAGCAGTGCACTGTCGGTGGGACTGAGGTAAGTGGGTGACAACGGTCAGAAATTGTTTACATTTTAGTGTAGCCACTCAGACATTAGCCGCTACACTCCGCGAGACCTGGGTGTACACCCTGGGTGTATTCCCCAACAAAATTTTACTTGTGAGACGATTGTATAAACAGAACGAAACGCTATGTCTGAGTTTTTATTCATTTAGGCAAACAAAAAGTTTAGTACAAAACAAAAAATCAGGCAGAAGCAAGTATGCGTTACCAAACCGGTCAATATGCACGCCCCCTCGTTTCGTTTGCAGGAAGTTACGTGTAAATGATTTTGTAGCATAGCCATTTAAAAAAATATCTGTTTGGAAATTGTTCTTTGAATTTCTCAAACCCAAATCTCAAAACCTTTAGCGGGGTGTAAGAAATATCGGGCTCCAAATAAACAACTAAAGCAGTGATATAGGAGTAAGAAGTTTTAAATGTCATTGGTCAACCAACGCCGAATGATGTCACATTTAGTTTAATATCCGTCCGCCGACCGTGACAACCATAGACATAATAAAGAGTAGACGCCGCATCGACCGCTACTGCCTACTGGCGCTGACGAGCCGTGGGACCGCCATCTTGGACCGGTCCGCCACTCCACTCAATCTGTTTTTTGCTGCAAAGTTCATACATGTAGCTATGATACAGGACACATGGTTCGGTGTATTTTAATATTCATAGTTTTATATTCATCAAAACTGTGAACATAATCCCCAAAAAGGGAGAAAAACAGGAACATTTCCAGTTTGACTATCATTCTGATTGAAACACCTAATGTGTAAATAGTGGCAGTAAAGTCAGAAATATATATTTCTCTCTCATTTCACAGCCCCCATCCCAACATACACATATGGGTCCCAGTCTAAAATAGCAGGATGAAATGAAAAGTGACAGTTTTTATTTAAACTGCACATTTGCTTTGTTGAAACTCCCTTGAAAAGTCTGCAAACTTAATGTAGAAATTTTCAAAACACAGTTACAAGTGCTTTTCAGAACCCAGAGGGAAAGAGATCAGGGCTAAGACAATCACAAACACAAGGACATAATGTAAAGATAAACTTCATTATACACAAGCTCACAAACCCAGTGTAAGGCAAAGGAGACCAACATTTGGATTCCTGGAGAGACACACCATGAGGCTAGAGTTCATGAAACACAAACAAACAGAGGTATTTACAGACCCACCAACACTTACAGCAGTATTCACATAAAATGTGACAGACCACTGTTTTCAGGCTGTTTTAAGCCATTGCTTTCAGTTTCAGTGTTAATCTTGTCAGAATGATGACAGATATGACATAAAGATACTATGTGTGATGAGTAAGGTTAAAGTACAGATAAAAGCTTAGAATTCGTTTTGGGATGCTGGAATTTAGGGTTGAATTGTCATTGAACCACACACATGCACATGCTCTAAAACCCCTGAAAGAGGACAGTTCTTCCTCGTGCTCCCTTTCTGCAGTTCAAGAGAGGTGAGACACAACCAATGACAACAAGTCAGAATGATGGTTGTCGATGCCAAACTGAGTCTCCTCAATGTGTTCCCCAAGCAGAAAAACATCCTCCATTCCAATCTCCTCCCGGACGATGTCTGTGACTGTCGACACCTTAGGAGCTGGCATTGGTGAAGCTTGGCGGATCACCCTCTCTGCAGCACTCAGCACCTTATTAAAATTATAATTTAAAAAAATACATATTTATATAATGCTTTACACAGGTGAGACACCACACCAAACCATCAGGCGGCGGAAGATGGCCTGGAAGTACCGATGGATTGTTATTCCAGCCTCCTTATATGGAAAACAGGCACACAATACATACATTACTCACAAGACATAAAGATATTCATTAGGTATAGTTTCAAAATTGTAATTAAAAGAACACCAACCTTACCTAACACTCTGATTGAATTAAATAGGAGCTCCAAGTGATCTTGACTGAACTTGTAGGTGAGCACATACCGCTGAACTAAATAATAAGCTTGTTTGAAAACCATTCTACTATCAGATGTTCTGTTGCCTTTATTTTAAGTGGGGTGGGTATGAGACATGAGAGGTAACTTACTTTTGTTAGGGTGAATTACACGTGAATAATACACAGTGTTGGGCAAGTTACTTGGAAATTGCAGTGAGCTAAGCTATTAGTTACTCTGTCATGAATAAGCTTCACTACACAAAAGCTACCACCCAGTCAAATGTAGCAAGCTGAGTAACACAAACACAGCAGTAGGCTAGTTCATTACATAGGAAGCTAATTTAAGTTGTGCTAATTTCTAGCTAGGACTGCCCAACAATGATAATACCGTCTTCTATTTATATAAATATATAATTAGCTGGCCAATGTTATACCAGTAATATTTGCTTTATTTCTACAATAGCATTCTTGAGTCAGTTGTAATCTAAGTCAGTGTTATAGAATATGACTTATCAAGTCTCAGTTCGCTGGGTGAACACCGGCTGGTGCAGTAAACATAGCCTAGCTAGCTGGATACGATTTCAGTACAGTAATATCAAAGATCCTTGCTCCTTCTCAACTCTCTGGTAATATTCTAGTCACAAAATACAACCAATAATACGCTAATGTTAAATCTTACTTGTGAAAAGTAATCCCCCGAGCCCTGCTTTCGATGGTCCGCCGATATGAGCAGGAGTATGCTCCACAGTGCTCTGGCATCGTTGCTTCTGCTGCTACGCAAATAGGAGTATGACCGGTCAAAGATGGCGGCTGTATTTCTCGTGCCCCAGCAGCCAATGCGGCGTCTACTCTTTATTATGTCTATGGTGACAACATTCTTAATAAATTTATCTCTGACAGACGCAAACATACAAAAATTACGAGTGACCTTCCTGAGTGTATTTACTCTGTCAAACAAATCGTGTTAGTTTCAGACCTTTTGTAACACAGAGTTTCTATTGGTCAAATTCAGATTAGTCCCTCACCATTATGATTGGTTTAACCAAACCAAGGGACCTTGTCGAATTTGTTCTATATGAACAAAACGGCATGCATATATATTTAAAAAAAATGCATATAATATTTACATAATATAATATTTATATTTTTTTAACTGGCTGAGTCCTTGTGGCAGGTTGGGCACGGCAGGCTCAGTCATATCTGTTGGCCTGGGGATGTAGTTTCTGGTGAAAACTTCCTTGAGCAGTGTGATGAGAAGTAGAATGGCTTGGCAAGATTTTCATCAGATGCCCCCTAGACTAATTTGTACCATTTACATAGCTAGTTTGTCTGCAAGAGGTCAGATCAGGTCAATTGTCTTGAGTCAATAAATTGCCAGGTTACCTGGTACTGATAACTAGACACTGATTTCTTTATTCTGCTAAGATAGTTTTGGTGTCTTCTCCATACACAGCTGTGTGCAATCATGAAGAGATTGTCCAAAGAGGCCATGGAAAAAATAATTTGTCTCATAGATGAGGATACTGCTTCCCAGGGAGACCACAAAGTTGTAAAGGAGAAGCTCAAGTTGACAGACGGGGACCCGAGGACAACTGGAGGGCTTGGCAAGGAAGGTGCAAAGGACCGAAAAACCCAAGATACTGACGTGACTGAACTTAAGCGCATGTCTGAAGACCACAGTGGCATGGTAATTACACATCTACGTTTAACCGGTCACTTACCTGACTGTAAATAGTCTGCAATGCTTTGCCGTTCAAGAAATGTAGCTTATTTGGAGGTCAGTGTATGAGCCAGTGTGTGCTTGGAGAAAGACATTGATTATTCGGATTCTAGTGTGCAGAGACGGTACATCACCATGCTGAATGGATCCCATTGGCTGAGGGTCTAGCCCAACAGGACATCCCGTTAGGACACACGCAGCAAAACACAGGTGAGCACTCAGAAGGGTAGGATTATAGACAACTGTATTTGTGTTATATTCAGAACTTTGCAGAAAATTGAAATTAAATGCTATACCCGCTAACAACGGCGGGGATACTCCCGTTTATTGCTCTGCTGCCAAGGTGGAGAATCCGGGACAAACGTGGCGGAACGTGCTACAGTTGACCATGACTTGGAAGAGGAGATCACTACGCCCCGTTCACCCACAGAGGCGCAAGAGGGCCACGACTTACAGCCCGCGGCACCCACCGTCACATCCGGTGATCAGAAAACGGCGGTTCCCCTTGAACGACCGAGGCGGATGCGCGCAGCAAAATTCCGAAAGACTGAGGAGTCAGTCAGAGGAAACGAACATCTAAGCTGTGCGCAGTGCGGGAAGACTTTCAGTAAACGAAGCAACCTGAAAGCCCACCAGGTCGTCCACACGGGTGAAAGGCCGTTCAAGTGCACGCAGTGCGGGAAGGGCTTCACGGCCAAGTGCAGTCTCAAAGTGCACCATGTTATTATCCACAAGAGGGAGAAGCCATTCAAGTGCACGTACTGCCGAAAGATCTTTGGCACCCAGAGCCAGCTTAAAGAACACCAGGTGGTCTTCAAAGGGGGAAAAGAGAAGGCTTTGAACTGTACTCTGTGTGCCAGGGTTTTCCCAGCCAAGTGTAGCCTCAAAGCCCACAGGATTGCCGAACATAGAGGAGAGAAGAGATTCAAATGCTCTCAGTGTGTGAAGGTTTTTGCCAGGCGAAGAGATCTGATTATACACCAGGGTGTACACACAGGGGAAAAACCACTGAAGTGTACAACATGTGGGAAGTCTTTCACCGCCCGACGCAGTTTAAACGTGCACATGTTGACTGTACACGAAGGAGAGCGACCATTTGGCTGCGATGTTTGTGGCAATCGATTCAGTCAGAAGAGTGGCCTCAAGGCTCACCAAAGGACGCATACAGGAGATAAGCCCTACGTATGCGATCAGTGCGGGAAGGTATTCCGTCTGAAGAGTGCCCTCAATACCCACCGCACGGTTCACACCGGTGTGAAAGCATTTCGCTGTGAGATTTGCGGCAAGTGTTTCAGTTTAGCACCCAACCTCCGAAGACATGAACAGTCTCACTCTGGTGTCCGAGCGTTCACCTGCAACGTGTGCCAGAAGAGCTTCACCCAAGCCAGTCATCTCAAAGTCCACCAGCGCATTCACACGGGTGAGAAAATATTTGTGTGCGACTTGTGCGGGAAGAGTTTCAACCAGAAGAGTTCCCTGGTGACCCACCAGAAGATACACAGTGGGGACAAACCCTTCGAGTGCTCAGAGTGCGGGAAGAGTTACCGGTCGTTGAACTATCTGAAAAGGCACCGGGTGATCCACACCGACGAAAAGCCTCACTCCTGCGAAGAATGTGGGAAGCGTTTCCACACTGCTGGCAATCTCAAAACTCATCGTCGAACCCACACAGAAGGGAAGCCCTTTACCTGTGACATATGTGGTCAAGGGTACAGCTCCCTGAGTTACTTTAACACACATCGGCTCATTCACACTGAGGGGAAACCGTTTGGATGCACCACATGCGAGAAGCGCTTCAGCAAACAGCGTTTCCTGAACCTTCACCTACGCACTCACACCGGAGAGAGGCCACACACCTGCGACCTGTGTGGGAAGAGTTTCAGTTTTGCACAGAACCTTGTTCGCCATAAACGTGTTCACACTGGTGAAAAACCATTTCTCTGCATTGTGTGTGGGAAGGCTTTTAGCCAAGCAAACAATCTGAAGGCTCACCAGCAAGTACACACAGGGGAAAAACCTTACAACTGTTCCAAATGCAGAAAGAGCTTCTCCTGTATGAGAAATTTGAAGGAACATAAGTGTATTGAAGTTCTAAAGCCAATTGTGGCACTGATTATTGGACAGTGCCATAATAGTACTGTGTTAACTTGTGAATAGAACGAGCATGAATAAACTTTGATCTGAAGCTGCCTATTAACAAACTTGGATAATTGGAAATGCTTAGCAAAAATTGCATGATTGTTGCAATTCCATTAACTTATTATAATTATAGAATATTTATCACAACAGATACATGAATCACAATGCAAGTGATACTTTTGGGTTAGGATGAGGTGAGATTTTCCTTGCTTAAGCTATACCATCATCCTGTGTAGCTCACATGCTAAGAGCTTGGTGCTTTTGGTGCAATTTCAGGGTTGAGGTTGGCCAGTGAATATGTATGCACTCATTACTTTAAATTGTTCTGGATAAGATATTGTTAAATTACTAGAATGTAAATATCTCTCAGGTAACCTGGGCCATAGTGTTTAATACTAAAGTGGTATTATTATGTATGCAAACTTGCTTCTCTTGTTCAGAACCACCAGGAAGGTTGCTGGAGTGTTTCACAATATGTTGCAATACATGTGCTCACTTTACAACTCAGGTAACCAGAGGGGCTATACTGGTTTTTCATAAATCTAAAATAAATAAATAGAAACAATAATATACCTGTATTTTGTAACTGTTTAATTATTTCACTAAATAGTATAATGTCTGTTTTAATATAAGCTTAACTCATTTTGGGTAATATCATCATTAAATGTTTTTTTGAATCAACGATGTTTGTGTTTAATTGTTGTCTTGGCCTGAAATACCATAGAACATTATTGAAGGCTACAATGAACACATCCAATTAGCCTGTGGAAATGTGTTATTCTGGCCTAATTGTAACACTGCTAAACAATTGTTAATACTGCCAAAGAGAAACCGCAAAAAGTTGTGACTCTTCAACACCACCTTTGGTTGCTCACATCATATTCTGCCCTGCCTAGAGCAGAAATCAATCTGATCCATTCGCCTGGTTGGAAAGCAGCATCTTGTTTGAGGTGACTGATCCCTTTGTAAAGGAGACTCATCTTGAAGTGGCTGAAGTGCAGACAATGACAGAGACTGCCTCAAAGGTCTTGTGCCTTGAGGTTTTCTCCTGGTCAAAGCTTAAGGTCACTGCCTGGACTATCCTCTGCCCCTCACAAGCTATTGAAACTGCACCCAGCAGGGACCTCTGTCAGAGTAGAGACTTCTACAATTTATAATCAACTAATGTGTGCCATGTTTTTGGAAGAAGCAATGGAATAATCACTGTTCACACACATTTATTGGCGTTATCCCATTAAAGCATGTGCAACCCAGATATAGACATCCACTAGGTGCTGTATGAGATGGTGAGTAGATTGTTTAAAACAACGGTTGCTCATCTTTGATTCACTTACTAATACTGAAGGAACCAGTAGTTCTCCCTACCTGTGAATTGTACAGGGGATTTCAGGCTTCTATCCATGAGCTGAAACTCGGTCATGCTATAACAGGGATTTTAAAAGCAAGAAAGTACATGTTTTGAACTTGCTAGACCTAAATCGTATGGCTATGTTGTGGCAAAACTTGAAAGTAGTGCATTCTCCAAAAGCCACACATCATTGGGAAAAATAGGTTTGGTATGGGTCACACCGATGTTTGATCAGTTACAGGAAGCATTTGGTGGACAGTCATTTCATGTTCAGTCATTTCATGTTCAGTCATGGCAGCTTAATGTGGCACAGTTAGTTATTGGGGCGAAATGGGAGCAATTGCTTTTTCAAACTAGGTCATTTGGCACTGCCTAACTTTGTTTATTAAATTAATAAGTCATTCTTTTTTTGTTCACTCAGGTTTCCTTTATCCTGGTATTAGGTATTGACTGAATATCTGATAAGATTCAATGTTAAATAATATGTTTGCAAAAACTGAAAATCTGAATGAAAATATATTTTCACAAAGATATTTTTCTTGAAAGTGTGCCCTCTTTCATTAGTGCACTTAATTCCAACCAATTTAAAAGCATTTGATTGGTGGATATGGTTTGAGCCACCTACAGGTGCTGGTCATATAATTAGAATAGCATCAAAAAGTTGATTTATTTCAGTAAATCTATTCAAAAAGTGAAACTTTTATATTATATTCATTCATTCCACACAGACTGATATATTTCAAGTGTTTTTTTCTTTTAATTTTGATAATTATAACTGACAACTAATGAAAACCCAAAATTCAGTATATCAGTAATGGTTTTTCAATAAGGGAAGTTAACAATTTCCAAATGTCACCTGTGTGTCCAGAAGTTGCCATTAGCCACTCTGGAAAAAGTTGGTTCTGACCTGCCTTCAGAACCCATTAGAAGAGGTCAGAGGGGAGAGGCCTCTTGCTCATTCAGTTGGGGTTTGAAACAGCATGGAAAGGAAGCAGCTCTGGAATTGGTATGCAGTGAACAAGATTGCATATCCACAATGTAAAAATATACCCCAAACATTAATGGAAACAAAAAATTGCTTGTGGTCTTCAGTGGTAGGGTAAAGCAAGGTTAACATGTTAAGATTAGGGTTAAGTTGAAGATACATATTCAGAACGGACTATAAGTTATATATGCTCTGTTATGTTCATCAGCAGAGTTGGGGAGTAACGGATTACAAGTAATCCAAAAAAACATTACAACCGTTATTTACCAACAAAAATATTGTCATCGGATTACAAATTACCGGGGATGGTTGTAACATGGGTTAGTTGTAACACTTCCAATTTCTCTAATCAGGAACAAGTTGCGAATAATCTGATTCACTCTGCACATGATCAGTTTAATCCTTATTTCATATGTGAAGAAGTAGCACCCTGTGGCAGACAACCATTTTTAAAAGGAAAAAACAAATTTCGAGCTAAGGACGTTTTATTTATTTTTTATAGTATAGCCAGCTATGTAATTAAATTCATCAAACATAAATCATGTTTATTGTGTGTCTATCCAGATATTTTTCATGCAAGTTGTTAGTGATAACATGTAAAAGATTTGCTTTACAGTAAGCTAGTTCATGACTATAGGAGTCTGGGTTAGTTGTAACAACAAGAGTCTGGGTTAGTTATAACAACAATTAAAATGTTACAACCATACGCAATTTTTTGGTTGTAGGCCTATATATGTTTTCTTTGAATTTCATTATGACTAGACTGACAGTAAAAAAACAAGCACAAACACACAAACTAAAATTCAGTAATTCTCTTTTTTTTTTTATTCTCAATAACTCATTTTGTTCAAATGTACTATGTTCAAATGTCTCACTACTATGACTGACAGTAACTAACGTACTTCAAACACATCAATTATGTTCAAGTAATTTAAGTTTTGAAATAAAAAGCTTTCAATATCATTTTTTGATAATTATTGTTACAACTCACCCCAGGGTATTTCATAATGTTACATTTCACCCCAGGGTATGTTACAACTGAACCACGCTATATAACTAGTTTGTATACAATTTTGAATAATTAAGAGCTTTAAGATACAGACAGAAATGTCCAAAATGTTACAACTATCCCTAGTCTCCCCTACTTCAATTGAAAATAATTATGACAAATTGTATGTTTGAGTTCATTATTTAATGTTATAAAAACATCGTTATTTGAACCAAAATATGAACTACGCGCCTCAGTTGTGTGTGTGATCTTCATGCGCGTAAAGGTGGACGACATCATAGACATCCTATTTAAAGGCTAGACGTCTCATGGCGCACTCACTTCCGGCATCACCGGTGGCCATCTTATCACAGGCAGGCTTCCTGTCGGGCTCTGTGGTACCTAATATTAGGTGAGTGATCAGCACTAACAAAAATACTCTTATCTCGCTGAAACCTTGACGGATTTACAAACAGTTTGGTTTCTTACAAACGTTATTAACGTGGCTATAATTCTGAATGCTTGAAAATGTTGAAATTGCAGCTTTTCTATTCTAAAAACGTCTAAATCGTGCAGCATAGTTGGATCACGGCTACTTGCGCAAGTTATCAAGGCAGTTATCACAAACGAGCTGTTCGATTATAGAGGTTTTACTGACACCAATAACGATTTTATGACAACTAATCTTTTGTCTAAATTACAATATTTGTGGATGTGGTTGTAGTTATTTGCTGGCTAATAACAATAAGCTTTGAGTGAGACCTATGGCAACTAGCGTTACAGTTTTGCTGCTAACCAGCAAAGTTGCACATGCTTGTCAATCCGGTTGGTTCTTTTGTTGCTTGAAGGACAGCAATATGTCCTGACCTACAGGTTCAGCCAGGACCACTTGGAGCTTCTCTTCAACTCCATCAGAGTATCTGGTAGGGTTCATAATTTATATTTACCAGCTGCAACACTAAGTGACTTGTATTGTTTTCAGTTTGTCGGTCCATGTTTTTTTTACTTTTGGTAACATGTGTTTTCTGCAGACATACACCCTAACCCTAAGACATACACAATACCTGGAAGTGTCGCAAACCATTTTGAATATTTAGAAAAATGCCTGTGTTTGTCTATTTGTTTGCAGAACTTATCATCACTGATACAGTCTGAATTGTATGATAATGTCATTCAACCTATTTTATGTGGAAAGATCATTCAGGGGTGGCTAGTTCTAATTAGTCTTTTTTTGTAAAAATGTTTTAAGCATAAAACATTTTAAAGCATGTATTGAATATCTGTGTACAATTCTTTTATCTTTTTTTTTTCCTTAAACGAATAACAACCCTAATGCCAGCCAGTTCAAGTACATCTTTAGGATGTAAAGCTGATGGCCCAGTGTGGGGTTGTTAAACCATGCAGAGGCAATGTGACGGCACAGGATGACACAGAGTCCCTACCAGTTGTCATCGACACCTCTACAAGCCTGTCAGCTGTAGATGTGTCCTCTGCAGCAGGAGGAGAAGATCTTCCATCCCCGTTTGCTGACATTCCTGCCCTAGTACATGATCACCGCTACCTTCCCGTCCACTTCGATGGTCTTGTGGACAACGCTCTCATGTACATTTCAGGTGAAGGCTAACTGAAAGTCGATTTTCCCTATAACCAAAAGTGCCAATAGTCACAATCTGGAGAAAAACAATCTCATGATTGTCCAAAAAGGGAAGTGTTCCCTTAATTTCCCCATGCTTATTAATGGTTATTGTTATTAGTTATGATATTACTAACTAACATTTCAGGATTTGTTGTGCAACAGGCTCTGAAGAAGCTGTCGTGTGATGTCTGCCGTGCAAGCCTGGTGACATGCTGCATCTGCCATCAAGGACCAGAGCTACCACATGCTGAATTTAAAAAACAATGGAGGTCTGGTGATTCCATCAGAGGGAACCATGAGTGTCATCAGGGCAGCAGAGTGGGTCATTCGGCAGTCATCAGGCAGTACCAGACGATCACAGCCCATCAAACTGCTTGAGGTTGTTTACATTGTCTGAAAAAGGATCGGTTCAGAGGATGTTTGTGTTGGGATAGACATCCACCACCATAGGTTGTTAAAAATAATTCTGTCCCTGTTTTTTAAGTTAAGGCTGCACCACATCGCCAGAATTACAATCCTCAGCTTACAGAGCAACAACATGTGACAGAAACTTATACTTAGAAACAATAAAACTGTCCTTTTCAAAGGGCATTAGCCCAAGGTATGTGTTTTTCAAGGTACTGTCCTCTTTTACTTCAACAGTAGTGTAGTGCTCTCTACAGCATTTATTTATTTGTGTATATATAAATGATTTATTTATATTTGTAAAGGGGAATCATGTACCTATTTTTCTGTGTGCAAATAAATGTCACTCTTATAATAGTTTAAAAATAGAGACTTGTGTAATTATTCCATATTTTTTGTAGTCATTCTATATCAGTACCCCTGACATACAATCCAAATAGTCTACAAGTAACATTAGTGTTACCTTTCATTTGATTTGATTTCATTATGCTTCTACACGAAGAGGTTGCCCCACAGTAAGCATTTTATTGTCAGCATTTTGTCTGACAAAGTCCTATGGGGAGTTTCCATAGGGCATTTTACAATACGCATGACCATACCTTGGCAAATAATGGTCTAAAGTACTCAATTTCATTCTATATTGATCTGCTTTTGCACACAGCTTCACAAGACCTGGTGCTAGGGCTCAGTTGTTTCTAAAGTCATATCAAGTGACCTAGAGGGCTGAAATGTGGTCAGTTCAGAGATGCTTGTTATCCGGCATAAAGAAAAAACATGTAGTAATTAAAATTATTTTATAATAGTAATTTTATTATAATAGTACAAAAGTGTATATGTTTTGTTGCCATTCTGTAGCCTATTTATTGATTTAACATACATACCTTGTTTGTATATTCATTACACCTATCTGGTTCTGTTCAAGGATATTTTCATATGGAAGTCCATGGTTTTAATGGTTCATTTTAATGGTGTATGCAGTGTCATAACTTTATCTCTGACGTTTATAACAAACCAAACCGTTTGAAAATCGGTAGAAAAATGTGCAAGTTATGGTTATTTAAAAGTACATGCACCATAAAACACAATGTTACAAGTGAGCGAGCGGCCTGTGGCAAGATGGCCGCCATGTGCGGACGTCGACCTCCATTAGCCTTTAGCGCGGACAAGGTATCTAGCCTTTATATATGATGTCTATGGACGACATAACCAGTTTAGTGACGGAGGAAGCGCTAGTTTAAATTTCTTCGGTTTTGGTTGGTTGGATGGCTGGTAAAAACAGAGTTATATCTTCGATAATATTAGCCGAGACAAATAAAATGTTATTTAGTTATCTATTCCACGCAAGATTCTCAGAACAATGATAGGCAAATAGGCCTACCCGGTGTTATATATTTTTCAATTTTCAAGGTATATTTGTCAAATGCACCGAACAACCCAGCCAGGACGAATTGCACCGAATAACTTTTACAGGAATTGTTTAATATATAACTATTTATTAGATAGCTGTAAAATGGCGCTGCCTTCAAGTTAAACATTATATGGAATTTACCACGACATTTGGGGAGAAAAGGTGTGTTAGGAAGCACTCTGCCAAAAGATGATTATTTGACGCGGCCACATCAATTCCGTATCAACGTCATCAGCGACTTGTGAGCAACATTAAAGAAACACTTCTGGGTCACGAAAATCTGGAATTTTTCAAAATAAAAGAGACCAACGAATTACTTAAAAACGGAGATAAATTGAGTTTATTAATTGTTTGAAAACATGTACCTCTCAAAACATTGACAACAATTCAAATATGATCATATTTAAGAGAAATTTCGATAAAAAGTGGGTGTTAAAACACGTAGCAACAATAAGACTTCCGGTTTTTGGATTTTGCCTTCAAAATAGAGGTCCGCGGTAAAACGCGATTTTAATAATATTAAATGTATCGATTTTGACACTTTGCTTAGTGTATATTGTAAAAATGTACTGTAGGAAATGTTCAGGAGAGTGGGTAGGATAATTAAATGCAAAGATATCAAGGGGCACTGTATATTTGCAATTGTTGCTGGCATTTTACTCCACCCATCCTAGATCCTATTTGCCACAATGAAACTCAAAGGAAATGAAATAAATATTACCCTGTGCAGAAACAACTATTCTATACGCCGCAGTGAATGTATTGTAGGAAATGTTTAGGAGACTCTATACAGTGATTATGTGCAAAGAAATCAAGGGGCACCATGTATTTGCAATTGTTGCTGGCATTTTACTCCACCCATACCATTGGCCACATTCCAAATTGCTGAATAACCTTTAGATCCATTATTCATTTTGTTAATGGAGGTGATTATCACCATTTGGTGATTACTTAACAATTCAGCCAATGATCTAATGTAGTTGTCAATTACTTATATTAACTGGCCATTAGCCTGCTGTATCACCTTTAGAGATGTAGATGTAGGATTTTATGGGTAAAAATATAAAATTTAATGTGTGAATGTGATACTGAAAAGAAAGGGTATGTTTGCATACTTTCTCTGTAAGAAATGTTGTTTTTGTTCCAGTTTTTAGCTCAGAACAGTACCAAATGTCTTTACTACTGAAAACACCAACATGTAATTACAGTGGGGCAAACAAGTATTTAGTCAGCCACCAATTGTGCACGTTTTCCCGCTTAAAAATGATGAGAGAGGCCTGTAATTTTCATCATAGGTACACTTCAACTATGAGAGACAGAATGAGAAAAATAAATCCAGAAAATCACATTGTAGGATTTTTGATGAATTTATTGGTAAATTCCTCTGTAAAATAAGTAATTGGTCACCTACAAACAAGCAACATTTCTGGCTCTCACAGACCTGTAACTTCTTCTTTAAGAGGCTCCTCTGTCCTCCACTACATCAGTATAAAAGACACCTGTCCACAACCTCAAACAGTCCCACTCCAAACTCCACTTTGACCAAGACCAAAGAGCTGTCAAAGGACACCAGAAACAAAATTGTAGACCTGCATCAGGCTGGGAAGACTGAATCTGCAATAGGTAAGCAACTTGGTTTGAAGAAATCAACCGTGGGAGCAATTATAAGAAAATGGAAGACATACAAGACCACTGATAATCTCCTTAGATCCGGGGCTCCACGCAAGATCCCGTGGGGTCAAATTGATCACAAGAACAGTGAGCAAAAATCCCAGAACCACATGGGAGGACCTAGTGAATGACCTGCAGAGAGCTGGGACCAAAGTAAGGCTACCATCAGCAACACACTACGGGGACTTCCAGGGACTCAAATCCTGCATTGCCAGACGTGTCCCCCTGCTTAAGCCAGTACATGTCTAGGCCCATCTGAGGTTTGTTAGAGAGCATTTGGATGGTCCAGAAGAGGATTGGGAGAATGTCATATGGTCAGATGAAACCAAAATATAACTTTTTGGTAAAAACTGGAGGAGAAAGAATGCTGAGTTGCATCCAAAGAACACCATACCTACTGTGAAGCATGGGGCTGGAAACATCATGCTTTGGGGCTGTTTTTCTGCAAAGGGACCAGGACGACTGATCCATGTAAAGGAAAGAATGAATGGGGCCACATATCGTGAGATTTTGAGTGAAAACCTCCTTCCATCAGCAAGGGCATTGAAGATGAAACATGGCTGGGTCTTTCAGAATGACAATGATCCCAAACACACAGCCCGGGCAACGAAGGAGTGGTTTCGTAAGAAGCATTTCAAGGTCTGGAGTGGCCTAGCCAGTCACCAGATCTCAACCACATAGAAAATCTTTGGAGGGAGTTGAAAGTCTGTGTTGCCCAGCGACTATAAAATGAACTTGTGCTATAGTTATCCCAATCGTCCTTTCAGTTGTCAGGTAGCATCTCGTTCACAAATCTCTCATTTGATAGGCCTGTAATATATAACCAGGTTAGTAGGACCAACCCCATTTGCAGACAGTCCTTGTTTGGAATCTGCTTGGATCAGCTTACATTTGTACTGAATCACTGTTACAAGAGGCTTCGTTTCTTCATCAGGTTGGCAATTTCTTCTCAATTTATTGGTTTTGCTGTTTGATTCATGTTGGTATGCATATGTTGTTAATTTCATTTGCCTGAGCAAAATTCTGATTGATTGAATGATTTTTATAGTCAAATGTAGAGACATTTATTGGCTTATTTAGATTATTTACAATAAAACTCTTAAAAAGTATTCATAGCAATATTCCCAGAGAGGTATTTAAAGCACCATGGACATCTCTATGTTAACAAATTTATAGCATATGTCTGCCCTGAATGTTGGTCGCGTAGGGCCAACACCCAGGTCTTCATTCTCACATTACTGACTTATTTTGACCGGGGATAACATCTGAGTACAGTTGAGTTGGTCTGAGTGCAACTTCCTCTAAGAAACAAAACAGAAAAGTTTTTTGCCCTTCCAGGACCAACATTGTGCAGTCCTGTAATGTATCTGTCTTGTCCTGTAAATGTTCTTGTTTCAGACAGCCAGATATAATATTGACTTTTCAGTCATGACAGGAATGTCATGACTGCAAAGAATTGGCCACATTTTTAATACAATGCCCATCCTAAGCATCATAAACTCTAAGACAGCCAAGACGGAAGAAGATCAACTTGGGTAGAAAGTTGAGTAATTGGTTTGATTAACTGTATGTACTGTGTACCCTATCCTGTTATCATTTAGTACATCATCTTTTATATTGCATGTTGTTTAATGTAAGTTTGGAGTTGTAATGCCCCATATTAGTTGTATTTAGATAAAACCTAACAGCCCACATTCAGAATTTACTATGAAGGTTTTAGGATGTGCACATTCTTTCAAAAAAATAAATATATTTTTTTTAAAACGTCATTATTGGGATAAATCTCTAACTTTCTTTCCTTTTAATTTGTCCTGGTCATTGGTAATTCTCATCTCCGTGCCTTAGTGGATAACATTGTCCCCATGCCAAATCAGGCTGATTCCACTGGTCAATCTACCATGGCTTTTGGCTTCATGTCCACTCCTGGAGCAAGAGTTTCACATCTGATGGAAGATGTTCGTGGGGAGGTGTTACCCAGAGGCGTCGTCACAGTCATAGTATGTCTGATCATTCCTGGTAACAACCTTGAAGCCAGCCCATCCATCTCCCAGGCAATTACCAAGAACTGCTGGCCCTGGAGTATGAAACCCAAGCATGGGATCTGGATGTGACTTAAGGATTGGAGACATCCAGTGGCAGGCAGTGGCCGAAAAGATTCATTTGAGCAATGATTTTGAGACGCCAATTATGACTACCCTGATCAAGGACACTTTGTTTAAGGAAATACAGGTAATCGATACAACTAGACCTCGTTTTGCTTGGGTTCAAACTCCTCTTTGCAGATCTTCTCCAAGTTATTAAGGTTTCGAGGCTGACATTTGGCAACTCAAACCTTCAGCTCCTTTCACAGACTGGCTAGGCCACTCCAGGACCTTAATGTGCTTCTTCTTGAGCCACTCCTTTGTTGCCTAGGCCGTGTGTTTTGGGTCATTGGCATGCTGGAATACCCAGCCAAGACCCATTTTCAATGCCCTGGCTGAGAAAAGGAGGTTCTCACCCAAGATTTGACGGTACATGGCCCCATCCATCGTCCCTTTGATGCGGTGAAGTTGTCCTGCCCCCTTAGCAGAAAAACACCCCCAAAACATAAGGTTTCCACCTCCATGTTTGACGATGGGGATGGTGTTCTTGGGGTCATAGGCAACATTCCGCCTCCTCCAAACAGGGCAAGTTGAGTTGATGCCAAAGAGCTCGATTTTGGTCTCATCTGACCACAACACTTTCACCCAGTTCTCCTCTGAATCATTCAGATGTTCATTGGCAAACTTCATACGGCCTGTACATGTGCTTTCTTGAGCAGGGGGACCTTGCGGGCGCTGCAGGATTTCATTCCTTCACGGCGTAGTGTGTTACCAATTGTTTCCTTGGTGACTATGGTCCCAGCTGCCTTGAGATCATTGACAAGATCCTCTCATGTAGTTCTGGGCTGATTCCTCACCGTTCTCATGATCATTGTAACTCCACGAGGTGAGCTCTTGCATGGAGCCCCAGAGCGAGGGAGATTGACAGTTCTTTTGTGTTTCTTCCATTTGCAAATAATCGCAACAACTGTTGTCACCTTCCCCACCAAGCTGCTTGGTGATGGTCTTGTAGCCCATTCCAGCCTTGTGTAGGTCTACAATCTTGTCCCTGACATCCTTGGACAGCTCTTTGATCTAGGCCATGGTGGAGAGTTTGGAATCTGATTGATTGCTTCTGTGGACAGGTGTCTTTTGTACAAAATCAGCAGGGGATCAAATATTTTTTTTCCTCACTGTACAATACAAGCCTTCATACATCTCAATTAAAACATGTATCTTTCAATATCAGGACCTATAGATATTTTTTTCTCAAATTAAGCTAAGGCTGGAATGTAGTTGCAATAAAATATATCCTTCTAATAGAGTTGAAGTTGAACTTATTCTAGTATGTAATAGTTGGAAAATGGTTATGATTTGACTTTGTTGTAAACATTATTTTGCTAATCTAAAAGGAATAAAACTGTAAATGGTCTTTTGGACTCACATACATCTCTAGAGGTGGTACAACAGGCTAATGACCAGTTAATATATGTCGTTGACAACAACATTAGATCATTGGCTGAATTGTTAGGTAATCACCAAGTGGTGATAATCACCTCCATTAACAAAAGGAATAATGGATCTAAAGGCTATTCAGCAATTTGGAATGTGGTCAGTGGTATGGGTGGAATAAAATGCCAGCAACAAATGCAAATACACAGTGCCACTTGATTTCTTTGCATATAATCAATCTATAGAGTCTCCTGAAAATGTCCTACTATACATTCACTGCAGCATATAGAACAGGTTTTTTTTATAGAGCAATATATATTTAATATCCATTGAGTTACATTGTGGCCAATGGGATGGGAGGAGTAAAACACCAGCAACAATTGCAAATACACAGTGCCCCTTGATTCCTTTGCATATAATCACTGTATAGACTCTCCTGAACATTTCCTACTATACATTCACTGCGGCATATAGAATAGTCATTTTTTTATATAGCAATAAATATTTAATATCCATTGAGTTACATTGTGGCCAATGGGATGGGCGGAGTAAAACACCAGCAACAATTGCAAATACACAGTGCCCCTTGATTATTTTGCACATAAACAATCTATATAGTCTCCTAAACATTTCCTACAATACATTCACTGCGGCGTATAGAATATTTTTTTCTGTATGAGTCAATATGTATTTCATATCCATTAAGTTACATTGTGGAAAAAGAGGGTGTGGAAATATTGTGTTGCTAGATGTAGCACACCGTTCCCCATGATTAGACAGGTTTGTCTTACTGTACACATTCTCCTGGACATTTCCTACACTGCTTTCTCTGTGGAATATTCAATAGTTTATGAGCTATGAGGCTATATGTATTCCATATTCTGTCATTGGCATTGTCTGAATTTTACCCTTGGAACGTGTTTTAACACCCACTTTTTATCGATATTACTCTTAAATATGATCATTTTTGAATTGTTGTCAATGTTTTGAGAGGTACATGTTCTCAAAAAATTCAGTTTTAAAGTAATTCGTTGGTCTCTTTTATTTTGAAAAATTCCAGATTTTCGTGACCCGGAAGTGTTTCTTTAATGTTGCTCACAAGACGCAGATGTGAAATGTGTGTTCACTAGCAAGTGGGAAAGCTCGTCGTTAAGTACTGTAGAAATTACTACGAACGATGCCCTGCATTTTTCTGTCTTTAAAAGAAACTAGCATATCAATCCACTCATGTAGCGAGCTGCTTACCTAAAGAATATTTCCTGGATAATACAGTCATAGACGTCTAATTTCAATATGAATGAGCCAGAGGGACTGCGTTTCAGGAGGCTGAACAGACCACAAATAATCACAGACGAATTACAGGAACCTCAATACAAGGGCACCAGGTAAGCTAGCTCGCTAGCCAGCCAGCCTCCTTTAAGTGATATATTATTGATATTAACATAAGATACTGCTTTCCATTATATTGCCTTATTGATTAATGTAAACATGCGCATTGATCGTATTTGTATCTAGGTTTGCTTTTTTATTTGCACTTCCTAGATCTTGACAGATTCTGAGGTAAACTCCCATATCTAGGTCATTCACATAGGTGGATGTACTGACAATGCAATTATTTTTTGCCATATGCATACCTGGCATTAATTAAACAGTTGTAAGTGAAGAGAGCATCAGCATTGACCAGTATTCATTGAGAAGTTGATTGTTAATTAATTGGGCCTATTCAGGTTTTGCCATAGATACATTTTTTCTGTAAATAAGGGCATGTTTGTTTGCACGCTATATCACCTACCATTGACCTGAGCTCATTGGTCTCTCTTCATGTACATTTGAAAGCATTCTGGGGTCTTTGGCTCTGTTAAATATGGGCCTGCCCATTGATTCTTGAAGAATATAACGTATAGGCCTAAGGACATTAACACAATTATTGTACTCTTGTAAACCAAAATAAGAAGTTAAATTGTTCACAAACCAAGGGAACATAAACACTCTACATTAATCTTACAGACTGTCATTATTTCTTGACCGCTGCTTGTTCCATTTGCTCAGCCTGATGCCTCTGCTGTATTAAACCCTTTTCCCCCCCAGTACCTACAGTGGAAAGGTGTTCCGTGTGACCCTGGTGACACTGGGAGGATGCCTGATCCTTCCATTGCTTGTAGTAATCTTTCTGCTTGAGTCTCCCATTCAGCCTGAGGTGCTCAGGTGAGCTCTTCAAAAACTGCCAACATTTCTGTTAACTATTCACTACTCTGAGAAAGAAATAGGTTTTCTGGAGTTTACAACCCAGTGAATGACTTGGCTGGTACTATAACACTTTAGGACTATGCAGCATGTCTTGTCAACATGTAGAGTGGTCCCAGTCAGTACAATTAATCATGTTTCCTTAGATTCAGAGGCAAAATTAGTAAACATAAACTTTATTAAACATTACTTTATTATAATAGATGACTGATTTAAAGAAAGTTTTGACAAGGGGCTCAGTCTGAATGAACATTGACAATTCTCTTTCTATGAGTTTCCATTAAGTGAGGCCAGAATCCCCACTGGCCACAATCCCATCTCTCCACAAGTCTGTAGCCGTATTTCTCCATCCTGCATTGTGTCTTAATGTTATTAGACTGGGTGATGTGCTGCCTCTACTTGCACAATGGCCTTGGGTCATAGACAAGGCAGATCTCATTTATCACCAGTGTCTGTTCCTTAGACCAAATGGCATGTCTCTCCCTCTCCTCTTTACAATTCATTGCTCAATTCTTTGTCCACTTAATAGTCCATTCTGAGGGCAGAATGATTCCCTCTGTCCTCATTCTCCCTAGCACTCAGCTTAGCGGTAAAGGCTTGTCTGGGACAAGAGTGTTGATCAGTGGTGGTTCATGTTTATGACTCTGTACATTTTTTTTTATTCAGCCTCAATGAGCCACCACTTTTGTCTGGCTGTTACGAGCCCAACTTTAAGCTGAGGGAGGCACAGCGGCTATTTGAGGACCAGCTCGTTGGCCCGGAGTCTATCGCCAACTTCGGGGGTTAGTATGGGGGCTTGAGTGTTCCAGCTGGAGCCTCTCCACATGCCAGTGTTCTACACCGGTTGGTTTCAGTGTCGGCCATTTAATGGCGATGCCCCCGGTAACAGCCAAATGGATCAAAGGTGATGGGGCACTTTGAGCGGCTCACCAATAATAGCAGTTTTATGTTTTTAGTAAACAAGCTATTGTGTGGTCTTGGTCACCGACTGGCATGTGGGAGGGCGCCTATTTTCGTACAGGAACTGACAAAACGTCAGGTGGTTGTTCTAATGGTCACCGTAGGGAATCATGTCTAAAATATTGCCATGGCAGGTTTTTTTTTTTCGGTTTGTAAATGCTGATTTTTATTGTCTGTCTTCTTCTGTTAGATGTGCTTTACACTGGTACGGCGGACGGGAAGATAGTAAAGATTGTAGGCAAAACCATCAGTGTTGTAGCCAGACTTGGGAAGCCACCCTGCGGTAAGTGTGCATCGAGTGGAGACCTGACTGGCTGTCTCATTGTGCCACTAGACTTGGTTCAGTTTCAGAAGCATGGAAGTCATTCATTTCACAATGTTGTCTCAACCCCTTGGCATAACCTGATCCAGACAGAAATTGCCCAACAGTACCTATTGCCCAATACTGGAGTTTTGATTGTAACTGATTTGTATTTGCACTTCAGGTATTTCAAGGTAGTCAAACTACCAAAGGTGCTCTTAGAAGAGAGAGAATCAAGAAGAAACAAGGACAATTATACTGGATAGTGTAAAAATTTAATCCGAGCACTTGTAGTGAATTTGAATGTAAGAGGCCTTTGTGTTGGCTTGATCATAATGAAAACACGCAGCGCGTTTTGACTTGCGTGTTTTAATTCTGATCCAGCCAACACTTAATGTTGAAAATTCCATGTCCGTTCTGGATATTACAGCAGCAGTGAAGTTGCTGCAATCAACTAACAGTTCTGTCTTTCTGTCACCTTTCCCCTCTGACACAATTGCTTGTGCAACAGAACAGCTCAATAAACAGTTTTTTTTTAACCACACCGCCCAAACCTGTTCACCCCAAAACGATGGCAATACTCCTGGGTGGAACTGTTTCCAATAAAACATATTCCCCAGTTAATACACAACAGGTAAACAACACAAAATTCAACCTGTTAGGAACAGACTGACTTGTTACTGAAACATTTGCTTACATGAATCCATGTACCTTGTTCTAAACAATTTCAATTATAGCAGCAAAGACATTTATTCGTGAGAATGACTTTGCAGATCCCCTTTGACCACTGGGTAATGTGTTCTGCTGTAGATGGAGCCCGTGAGCACGAGCCCAGTTGTGGACGGCCCCTGGGAATCAGAGTTGGTCCAAACGGCACCCTGTTTGTAGCTGATGCTTACCTTGGACTGTTTGAGGTCAACCCAGTCACAGGTCAGCAGTACAGCAGAGGGCACGCTTTTTACAAAACATTGCCATCACAGCGCTCTGTTTTTCAGATTTTGTAACCTGTAACCTGAAATTCTTCAAAACAATGCCTTTTTCCTCAACATAATCGAGAGGTTTTCTATTTCTTCAAAATAACTGTTGTATGATGCGATTCATTTGAATGATTTAACTGTTCTTGACTCGTTGTGTAGGGAAGGTGACCAACCTGGTAGCAGCCGGTCAGATGGTTGGCGGCCGGCGGCTCTCCTTCGTCAATGACCTGGACGTAACGCAGGATGGCAGGAAAGTGTACTTCACGGACTCCAGCAGCAGGTGGCAGCGGAGAGACTACCTTCACCTCATCATGGAGGCCACAGCAGATGGACGGTAACCATTTGCCCAGACCTTATGGATAGCACCTCCTGATAACAGTTTTGTCTCCCCAGACCTTATGGATAGCACCTCCTAATAACAGTTTTGTCTCCTTGTCATGTCAGTGCTAAAAATGTGTGTCAAATACAGGCTAACCTGTCCCTTAATTTGAAAAATGTGTTTAGACTTGTGGCGTGAGTACAGTTATTTTTGTTGATGTTGAGAAAGTAGCAATTTCCCAACAAAGTACCATACGTCTGACAGAAGTCCATGTCTAACCCAGTGTCTGTCTTGTAGCGTGTTGGAATATGACACAGAGACTAAGGAGGTGACTGTGTTGATGGAGAACCTTCGTTTTGCCAACGGGATCCAGCTTTTCCCTGATGAGGAGTCCGTGCTGGTGGCCGAGACAACTATGGCCAGAATACGCCGGTATGGTGGAGGCATGCCACACACTTCCTCCCTCTTTCCAACTCTTCTCTAGTCATGTTTTATCTGAGCATCTTAATTCTCAAGTTCTAATGATTCTGTATTCCCCTAGATTTCCCAAAAAATATGTTTTAGTGTCAGAGAATTGTAAAATTAAAATTGTAATCCTGTACTAAATCTCTGAACACTTGCTTGGATAAATGATGCAAGGGCAGTATTACCTCTAACAGACCCCCACTCAGCACCACGCCACCACCCTGGAAACCCCCACCACCTAGCTGTCTGTGTAGAAAGACAAATGGGGCTGTCTTACTTTCTGCTGCGTCTGTTTTGGGGGTAAGGGAAGTGAGTTAGCGAGAGGAAGCTTTCTATTATTTGTTCATTTCAGCCTGTATGGTAATTCGGACGGTTTGGAGAGGTTTTTTATTCGCCAACTGCGCATAATGGAAATCAGTAAATTGATTCCCTAAAAAATGGGCCATTATTTTAGATTTGTTTTGAAGAGTATTTTGAATTGAATCAAGTAGATTGATTCCTCTCTTCCATAACTGGTTTATAATAGTAATAAGTCAAGCATTTGACTTTATTCATGCAGATGGTTTGCTCTGAAAATAATTCCCTGCTTCTGCTGAGAGCTTTTGAAACTGGATTCCCCTTCGAACTATTGCTTGCTCAAGGCTTTTGTCACACATTTCAAGCCCCCCCTCGCCCCATAAAAACTACTGTATGTCACATGCCATAAGCATCAGGAAAGCCATTGTAACTTTAATCTGCCTGAATTCTTCCTATATCTCCTGAATTTCCCGTCAGTTGACTGTGTTTTTGTCCATCCAGGGTTCACGTGTCAGGTCTAAATAAGGGAGGGATGGACACGTTTGTTGAAAACCTGCCTGGTTTCCCGGACAACATCCGTCGTAGCTCTTCCGGGGGGTACTGGGTGGCGATGTCTGCGGTGCGGCCCAACCCTGGGTTCTCCCTGTTAGACTTTCTCTCCCAGAAGCCCTGGATCAAGAAGCTCATCTTTAAGGTAGGCCCCTGATTTGAATGTAAGTGGCACGAAGCCTTTATGGTCCATTCACAGCATGGATGTTTATTTTCATTACCCAAAAACAGGAGACATTGACATGCCCTATTAAAAGTCACTGTCATTCCTGTTGGTCAGGTTTTTTGGTGTTATGCATAATAGGGGTTGAGGAAACCTGCCAAATATGCAGGAAAAATAAATTGAAGGGAGACACGGCTCATCCCAAGCGACAGTGAGATGGGGGGGGGGGGGGTAAAATGTGTTGCCGTGTGTTGTCGATGCGGTCTGATCGTAGTGCAATGACTTACCCCTCCCCCCCGGCCTCCTGACCCCTCCCCCCCGGCCTCCTGACCCCTCCCCCCCGGCCTCCTGACCCCTCCCACCGACAGCTCTTCAGCCAGGACACGCTGATGAAGTTCGTGCCGCGCTACAGCCTGGTGCTTGAGCTTCAGGAGAGTGGCGCGTGCGCACGAAGCTTCCACGACCCCCACGGCATGGTCGCCGCCTACATCAGCGAGGCCCATGAGCACGACGGCCACCTCTACCTGGGCTCCTTCCGCTCCCCGTACCTCTGCAAGCTGGATCTCAGCAAGGTGTGAGGCTGGAGGCCGGGCGCTTTCAGCCGTGACACTAACCCTTCCGCGGTGTTGGAGTGCACCTCAACCCTGACCCCAGTGATCCGGCCCCCAAAGGATTGTTTTCCACTGAATAATGAATAATAATTGACCCGAATGGCTTAGTGCTCGATGTGCTGCATTCACACTGCTTTTTATTTTTTTGGCCAGCTTCAGGAAAACATAGTCTAGACATCAAGTACCACTGTATGAACTACTGAGGCCCATTAGGTTGAGACGTGTGTCCAATCCTTTCCTGTCTTGTCAGCCTACAATTGATCCATTAACCCTTTACGTTCTGTCGACTGGCGTGATGGTGTGTTTCAGTTGAAACACAAGGGGCTCATTTGAAAAAGTCCTCGGGATTAGACCGAAACATTTGCGCAGAAATTCCCATGTTCTAAGTTACTTTTTTTTTTTGAGGTCTGTGTTTCCTGTTCTTGAATTGAGGTGCCAATTATTTTTATTTCTGCTTTGTGTAAAGCCTTTAGTACTTAAATAACTTAGATGACTACGTTCTCCTCACACACTTAATATAATTGACAATGTTATTCTTGTACTTAATATTTTAAAGACCATTGTATCTGTTAAAACAGATGACAAGAACACTGAATCAGTATCATTTTAGGTGTGCCACTTGATTTCTGTTGTGTATTGAGATATTCTAGGGCTAGTCAAACAAACAAAATCAGATAAAGAATCATATGCATTAATTGTTTCTGCATTATGTGTATTGCATTGTCAACTGCCTCACTTAACGTAATTTTTTTGGGCTCAATGTTGAATGCTGCCGCCCTTCAGCTGGACGTATGCTGAACTTTGAATTAAAACTTGAGTAATACGAGAAATGTCTATGTTTTGTTAAGCTACTCACTGGTTTTCACATTCTGCTGGCAAAATGTATAGGCTGCTGCAGATGCGCTACGTGGTGGTTGGACAGGACAGGTGTCATGTCAAGGTACAGAAGACCTCTTCCTTCAATGGCTTAATTTGTTCTAGTGCTCTAAACTCCGGCCCCTGGCATCAACATTCCTGGCTTTGAATCTGGCCCACTTTCAGCAAAAACCCGTCTCACATTGTCCTGTCAAATAAAGCATGAAAATGCCTCAAAATCTCTTCAGAAAGAGAAAAATGCCTAAAAATATCTAGAGAAAGGCATCTACGTTAGGGCAGGTGGAAGTCTTCCATTTACTAGCGGGGCTCGTCAGATCAAGGGGCCCATTTGGATGGTGTATGGAGAACTGCTTCAAAGAGGATTTGAGCTCTGGGGAGAGTGCCGACCCCAGCAAGAGAGCTTCCTCCCTGGCCATCCGCTGCAGGAGTCCCCCCTCCTCCCATGCTGCAGTGTCAGCCTCTCTGGCTCTACAGGCTCCTCGAGAACACACTCCGCTGCCGTTGCTGCACTGGTTTCATAAGAGCCTTTGAATAATTTAGAGGCTCTATCACAGACGATTGGACAGAAGCCCATGCTTCAGGTCACCAAGTGCTGAGGAAGTATGATAACCCAGAGATTGTTAAAAAGGCCCCGTGGAGCCAGTTTTTAGGAGTAGCTAGATGGTTTGTTTACGCCAACTTACTGTACGTGGAGGTAGTCGCTTAAGTCCTTGTTCAGGAGGTTCAAATTTATGCTCTGAAGAGCTGCATAGATTTAGTTTCCTTCATAATGCTCTTTGATGTAGTTTGGGATTTAAGATTTGATGGATCAGTCTGCAGACCCCCACGTACATCAAATCTATTTGGTGTATAATTTTAGAGGGACAAAGCATCATTTGATTTAAAATACAAGGTTAGTTGCATTTCAGTTGTAGTATAATGTAGACATCAAAGCTCAAAAACACTTGGTACTTGATATTTTATTCAAATGAATGAAGCTGATACTCCGTTACATGATCATAGTTCGAGGGCAGTGGCTGAGTAACTTTCACGGAGAAGTGATATTTTTCTCAGATGGACTGCAAGCCAAATCAATAGTCTTCATGAAGTTAAGCCAAGGTATTGTCCAAACCTCAAAATGACAGTGGAAGGTCTGAAAAAGAAACAATTGCACTCTGATTAGATTTTCAGCCAAAAGGAGTGCAGATTGTCCCTGAATGTCCATATGCTGTATCATTTAAATTCATTCCACACTATTAGGGGGGATAAATGTAACAGTACCTGCTTTAACAATCCATCTGGCTGGAAAACGCATCTGGCCAGGTCTGTGTTGTTTTGGCCATTTTTGTGGCACACAGTTCGTGAAATGTCAACTTCCATAATGTAATTGAATCCCTTTACAATCTGTTGATCAACCAACAAAAACCTATAGTGAACTGATATAGTTTATGACTAGCCAGTGCAATTCAGTTACATAATGGTCGAAACCATGGCAAATGTTATATTATGACCACAAGAAAATGTTAGCCAAAGAAGTTTAGCGTAAAAGTCAAAGTTCTCCGTCCTCCAAACCTGTCTTTCGGCTTTCTCGATTGCAGATGGCTTGAACAGGAAAGCGTCATTGGTCTTGTTGTTAAATGAATAGGTACCATGAAGTGCTGCCTTCAGGACTCCACTGTCATTTCTGCTGATTTCATGTGGAGCCCCTGGTATGAAGGTATACCTCTGGCAATTCACTAGAAACATTAGTGCTTACTCAGTATCAGATTAAACATGTCAGCTCTATTTTAGGGCAAAAGTCTATGGTGTGGAAGTCAAACTACAAACATTAAATGAAGTCGGGTTACGTAGGTCTGTGAAGTGACACAAAAATGTTTCACATATTAATAATTTGTCAGCCACAGATCACGTCTCCAGACCTACAAACCATAACCAAGCCATGATGGTATGATAAGCACGTAGGTTATAAAAAAATGACTTAACTGTCATGCAATGCTACTTTTTGTTGCATTGTACTTATTGGAGATACATTTTGAATATAGAATTATTTGGTTGTAATTACAGACATTGCTGTAGGTAAGTCACAGTAATCAGAATGTTGACAATATCTTGAGAAAACCTAGACCAAAAAATGGTTAACAAACAGGGCATACTAACATCCATCTTCAATTAAACAGACATTCTAATCATTAAAATAAGCTCTTACCAATTGAACACAGGCCTGATGAGAAGAGAAGCAGAAAACCCAGCTCCATGCCTGTTGGGACTTTCTCAACACTGTTCTGTTGATATTACTTCCTGTAAGGCAACACTTTCACCACACATGCAGCCTAGCAAACATACCCTGGCCCCCCTTCCACAGGACATTAGCACAACCAATTAACAAGCAGGTGCAGCCAATAGATTAAAGATCAAGTTGATTCTTTATTTGTTTGTATTTTCCATTCTTGCTTTTTTCAAATATTTTTCCTTAATTGGGCTTAGTGCTAAAGAAATGTGGCCCAACTGATTTTGAATTCTCTTTAAAGCTGTTTAAAGTTCCCTTTGAGTCCTAGGACCTGTGATACTTTGGCTGTTTTCATACATATGCCTGAATTCAGACTTTTTTTCACTGATTGGTCTTTTGACCAGTTATATCTAATCTCACATCAGAGTTTTTAACGCTAACCTGATGTGTCTAATGACGAATTTATGAAAAGAACAAACTAAAATAGCCTGCCTGTGTAAATGCAGCCTGAAGGAAGGCAGTGGGCGGCCGTAGTAATTGACGCCACATCCTGTGTCGGAACTAAAGCCACAAAAGTACTCCAAACAGTCTAGTTAATACCCCATGGTCTTTTTAAGTATGCCTGTCTACTGTATTCAATTATAGATAGTATATACAATACTTGTAATTTGAACTACTGTAAAAATCCCTCTGCCAGTTTTTCAAAACTGTGTGAAAAGTGAAGTGAAAAGTGGAAGGACAACCAGTCGGTCTTGAGGAAGCATTAAATGTTGCTACCTTTATGATATTGAGGTTGTTTACACTGGTTACACTGGGTTTACACAGGCAACATAATTCCCAACAGATATTTTAGCTTTAGCTGCTTTTATTCAGAGTTGATCTTATTGGTCAAAATATCAATTAATTACAAGCATGCAGCAATCTAGGTATAAAACATTACAACATTGGGCTAGGTATAGACATCTTGTCCATAATTTGTATGACCAATTCCCACCAGCAGGTGGTAGACATAGCTTGCATTTAGAGGAGATTTGTCTGCATTATATTGACCAAACAGACACAGGGAGCCCAATTGTGATTAATTTTTTCACCTAATTTGGTCTTTAGACCAATCTTATCAGTTCTGGAAATCTGATGTGATTTGTTAAAAGACCAGTTAATGGGGTAAAGTTCAGAACTGGGATGCCTGTGTAAACACAGCCCATGATTTCTTTTTACAAGGAAGCAGAATCCAGATGTTGTGAATTATTAATTAATGCATGATGGGAAATAGCATGGAGGGAACCTCAAACCCTTTGATGATTTCACTGACAAGGGGAATCAGGGTTGGCCATGTCAGTGTGACCCAAACTGATACATTTTGAAAACGATACCATCTTAACCATATTTGCATGGAAACAGATAATTTACTGCACTGTTTTGAGAAATCAAATTGCATTACTCAAAACATGATTTATATTCGTAATTCGTTTTTATTAGACATTCATTAGGGAATTTCCACAGGCTTGTTCATAACATTTTCAATTTTCAGTACACATAAGTGGTATTATATTTATTGTAATCCTCAAATCACTGTAATTTCAGTCAATTGGTTTAGTGGCTCCACATAACATAATTGGGATAATAGCAAGAAGTGGAACACTTTACACATTTTTGTTATGGCTGTCATGTGTGGTCTTTGCTGTGTCATCATTGTCTTGACCATGAATTTCATCCTGGATTTGACAGCATCCTGGCAAAACAAATCAGCTTTCTGAAAAAGGTCTGTAGACATTCTTTAGCAGAGGAAAGATGGTAGTTCAGTGATGTGCTTACACTGAAACTCTATAGTAAAAGTCCTTTCATGATCTTGGTTGTACACTGACAGAGGGCTTTCTCATTGTTTTCTACAACTGCATTCGCAAGGGAAGGTCCTGTTTTTCCTTCTTGTTGCCAAAAACTATAGTCTCAATTCACTGTGTTCAATGCTTTATGCTTCAGTGGCTTTGGATTTCACCAATGTTATTTAGTATTTTACCGTGATAAGTCAATCACCCTCACATACTATTCTCACATTAAACACATTTTTTTCAGCTAGGGGATTTTTATGTACTGTTTTTAAATTATTTCTGAGAATCGTATAAACTCAGATCTGTTTAGCCCTCACAGAGCTCACAGGTGCACAAGCCCCCACAAGGATTGCTAGAACATGAAAAAGCAAGGCAGCCATATTCAATTGCTAACCACCTAAACCCTGATGGTGCTGGCAAAGCTGTTCTGCTTCTCAGTGGGCCGCATTCTGCAACCAGCAATTTTCTGCGTTCCAGCGATTAAACCGCTAAGGAGACATCAGAGCATGACATGGCAGCCCTATCCGACATCCAACCTGGACCTTCAACGGACCTCGGGGCACTGTTTGAATAACAATGTATGACATTGGTTTGAGGTTTCTTGAAGAGGAACTTTCTGTTATTCTGGTTTATAAAAATAAATATTTCTACAATTAAATTAATGATAGATTAACAGTATTTACTTTAAGGAGTTATAGATTATACAAACACCTCTAAGGTTATTGGTGCCCTTGATCAAGATGAGCTAAAAACACTGTTTAGACAAAACCATTAAAATACTGGGATATAAATTATTTTATTATTTTATACAATCACAAGAGAAACACATTTTGTTGTAACTGTAAGTAAGAATTTTCCCTAAATGTATTGGCACACCTGTTTCTTCAAATCTAGCACCATTCTCTGGGCCTTCTCTTTGTGGACATTTGTGACTAAAGCTTAAATTTGGGGGGAAAAAACAAGGTTGATATCATGCCCAGCGGAGCTGCTTCTTGTTTTTCATTGATAGTACTGCCAATGACCCAGTGTGGTCATCTCATCCAGTTGACCCAGTGTGGTCATCTCATCCAGTTGACCCAGTGTGGTCATCTCATCCAGTTGCCTATCCATGACAAGGACTGACTGGTTCTGCGTTCCCCAGATGTGTTGGATGTACACACAGCAGCATGCATTATTTTTCCTTTTGCTCATCTTTTTCAAGGGTGCCAGTCATTTTGAAGGTGTCTCTGTATTTACGCTTAAATGAGACTTGTGAATAACAGAGGCCCAATCTTTCTCAATTAACAACAAAACAGCAGGTCAAAATCAGCATTTATAGATACTGCATAGCTAAAACAAACTGCTACTGTAACGTGATGTAAATGGGTTTGTCAAGTAAGCTGTATTGATTATTGGATTTTGTACAGGCCAGTCTTGTTGAAAGAGGTAAACAATCAAATAGACTGAGTGGTTCCTGTCATTTTGATGGAGAGCTTTACATTTATCTCAGCCCAACTATGTGACAGCTTTTTCTGAGCTCATTTTGCTCTTACAGGAGGATTCAGTTTGAAAGGTTGTTTCAATATCCTTGACATAATACTTGAGAGCCATGTAGAGCGGTCTTTGTCTGCTCTTTAAAAACCACTGGCCATTCTCTCCGTGGGAACAAGCAGAAATCAGTGGATTTTAGTTTTGAATGTAACCCTGCCAGTTGCTGTCAGATGATGGCCTGGAAGCTCACTTATCTGTGCTAGATAGAACGTGCCTGCTGGACCGTGTGACAGGGAACAGGAGGGGGGAGTAGTCTGATGCCCAGTAAGGAAATGTGTGTTCAGTCCCAAGGTCATAGGCTTGAAGACCTTTTTAACTTTCGACTGCACTCTACAGAAAATATCTGACTCAAATTCAGAGAGATGAACACGGTGTGTTAAAAATGCCCTATTTCATAACAGGCCTAATAATTACATTTTGATGTTCTGTGTTATGTTTAGTAATGATGTGTTAATGGCCTGTTTAACTGCAGGTGTTGAATGTTATGGTTCAGGTTGCACTGCTGATAACATGACAATAGTCTGCATGGTTTTAGTATCCAGGACCACAGGAAAATGACATTGTTCATATACACGAAGTTCCTAAGGCTCAAATCTCGCTGGCTTGCAGTAAAGCTACGTCATTGTGGCGAGGGGTTCTAATCCAGGCATACGACAAGGCGGTGCAAATGGTGTAAGCACACTTTGGAGTTGGTGTCGGACAAAGTTTGCCTGGCCTCGCTCTTTCGACACTTTATGGTCTGTCTGGTGCCTGCAAGCTCAATTGTGCTTGTTGGCTGGTATCATTCTCATCTGAGCTGAGTAGCCTAGTTGCTGTTTGAGCGAGCATGAGAGCAAGAGCATGATGACACGGCGCATATGAAGGCTTGATGGAAAAGTGCAATATGAGCGAATTGGACCTACACAAATTAGGGATGTGAGAAAACGGTAGAAAATGACCTTTGTCTTGTCATTATTTAACCTCTTTCACTTATTTTGCATGTAATTCTTTGTTTCACTCTTCCTCCAAAAACTACTATTTCACCTATGTTGATTTCAAAATCGTCTTATTTTGACAACCTATAAGGATATCTTGTACACTTGTAAAATAATATTTTTCATTTGGCGTACGACTAGAATATTTTTCGCTAATCTAAAAATGCATTTTTTATCAGTGTCTCTGAGTTTCTTATTGATTATCCATTTATTGCTGGGTGAAAAGATATAGACAATGCGTCTGTTTTGGTTTCCCTGGTTACCCTCAATTAGTTACAACAAAATGCCTCACTCCTTATTTTATGCATCATCTAAACACAATTCTAAAAACACATCAACATAAGCATTCTGGATGCATGGTTTAGTGCAGAGGCCTATTCAGATGGTATTTGCAATTAATGTTGCGATTTGTTTGACTAGCCACTGGTCATAGAGACACAATTACCAACCACAAACATTGGACAGCATTCATATTATTTAATTTTATCTTTTATGCATCCCTGATCTGTGTCCTAACTTGTTTTCTTATCAATGCAGCTGGCATTTTGATTGCTGGTAACAAGTCCTTTTAAAAAGCCTGCGATATTAAACCATGTAATCCCAACTCCCTTGACTACAATTATGGACGCCTTTCATAGAAAGCTTTTTTTTTGCATACCCCTGTACTTGTGGAGAATCAAACTACTCCGAAAAGTAAGGCTTTAGCCTTTTCTAAACACTGTCTGCAGGGGTTTGCAAACCTCAATACCTCTCTATAAAAGTCATTATCATTTCTTTTAGAGGAAGTGATAAAGTGTTCTATCATGTTCTCTAGCCTGCAGCTCTTCAATCTCCTACAGTCTTTTAGACTTTCTTTTGCTTCTACCGTTTTTTCCTCCTAGATTCCATTTTTGAATAGAATGAATGCACTACATATTCATTGTTATAGTTGGATACACGATCGACCGATTAGGAGTTTGATATCTTGAGTCTATTCATTGTCAAGCCGGTAAAACCGTATGACTCATTCAGGATACGTGCTGTCTTATACTGACAGCCCAGCCACTGTCCCCTCCCCCAACTCAGTGCCAATGTCACAGCAAGGTCCCTCCCCTGTCCTGAAGTGGTTTGTCCTTCACATCCCAACTGACACTGAGTAGGCTATAGAGCAGTAGCATCAGAGCCTCTCAGGGCTCAGCCAGCTCTCTCTCTCCCCGGCGCTGAACCTTTCAGGGGCATAATGTTTGTCAATTACAGCAGAATGGAAATACCTGGCACTTTGTCTGGGATTTATTCAAACCTACAGAACCACTGTCTTTATTCATCATCCTGTGCCCACACATGCATCTTATTCTAAAAGTGACATCCCTGCGATGAGGGGGGTCTCACTGGTAATAGTTACCAATAGTAGGTTTTATACAGCACCCAGGACCAGCCTGTGAATTCATTTTACTATAGGAAAAAGAGCTGCTTTGTAAATACTTCCAGGCAGATTTGGTTCTCTGTTTATAGTGAGGGAGAGTGTGGCTTGACTCTTTGCCTTTAATTGAGGTCTATTTAGTCTGGACAGTAGCATAACAGGGTGGACCAAACATTTCAAATTTCACTCCTCATTTCTAAAACAACCATGTCAGAACGCTTTTCCCGTGGTGAAACAATGTTATTGTGTTTAGGAAGGGTGAAAATATTGGCCAGCATGAAGCAAAGAAAACAACTAAGGAGAGTGCTGATATTACTGGAATTGGGTAAAGAACTGTCCCACACATCATTAAAACATGGAAGGATAATGGTGAACCATCAACCTCTCTGGATAAATGTGGTCGGAGAATAATGTGGAATGACTGTGATCAAAGATTACTTACACTTGTTGAAGTCGCTTCGTGAAGATTTGTGAAAAGAATCTACATAAGAACTCACGGCCATGTTTATTGGTGAAAGTAAGTCCATTTCCATTCCCACAATGCAACGAGAACTCTCAAAATTGTGAGTAAACAGCTGTGTGACCACAAGAAACCACTTATTAATGAGACTAATTGGAAAAATAGGCTTCAATAGGCTGCAAGAGAACATAAAAATTGTACTCTGGAGAGATGGAAAAGGTAATGTGGTCTGATGAGTCCAGATTTACCCTATCCCAGATCGATGGGCGCATCAGGGTAAGAAGGGAAGCGCATAAAGCAGTGCATCCATCATGCATAGTGGCCACTGTAGAAGCCTCTGGAGGCAGTGTTATGATTTGGGGTTGCTTCAATCAGTCAGGTCTAGGCTCAGAAACGTTATGTTGCAATAAATTGAAGTCAGCTAAGTACCTGAATGTACCCATGACCCTGATGGTACGCATATTCCAGGACGACAATGCTAGGATTCATCAGGCTCAAATTGTGCAAGAGTGGTTCAGAGAGCATGAGGAACCATTTTCACACATTAATTGGCCAAAACAGAGTCCTTACTTTTGCCACATTGAATGTTTTTGGGATGTGCTGGAGAAGACTTCATGGAGTGGTTAGATTCTCCGGTCCTCAAAAATGTATGCAATAAATGCTGTGATGTTGCATAAGGTTGTCAAAACAATGCCACAGTGAATGCGCACTGTAATCAAATCTTAAGGCAGTCCAACAAAATATTGCTATTTTTTGGGGCCAGGCAGTGTAACTAGACTGCTCCAAACAATTAAGGTAACATGTAATCATCACAGTATAACACCAAGTCAATTAAACTTCAGGGATATCAATCTGTCCAGTTAGGAATTATAAGAGAGTGTGAATCAATGTCACCTGTTTTGGTGCAAATGAGAGTGACAACAGGTGCACTGGGGAGGCAACAGCAAGACAACCCCCAGAAAGGGAACTGTTTTGTAGGTGGTGGCCACAGACAATTGCTCTCTCCTTATCCTTACTGACTGATTCTTCTCTAGTTTTGCGTTTTGCTAGTGTCCTTGTTACTACTGGTAGCATGAGGCGGTACCTGCAGCCCATTCAGGTTGCACAGGTAGTCCAGCTTCTCGTGGATGGCACATCCATACATGCATACATTGCAAGAAGGTTTGCTGTGTCTCCCAGTACAGTCTTAAAAGCATGGAGGAGATATCAGGAGATGGGCCATTACAAAAGGAGAGCTGAAGAAGGCCGTAGAAGGCCATCAACCCAGCAGCACGACAAGTATCTGCTCCTTTGTGTGAGGAGGAACAGGAGGAGCACTGCCAAAGCCCTACAAAATGAGCTCCAGCGGGATACTTGTGAAACAGACTCCACGAGGGTGGCATGAGGGCCCAACGTCCTTTAGTGGGACCATCACCAAGCAGCTCGATTGGCATTCCAGAGAACACCAGAATTGGCAGGTCTGCCATTGGCGCCCCATTCTCTTCACAGATGAGACCAGGTTCACACTGAGCACATGCGACACATATGAAAGAGTCTGGAGATGTCGTGGTTAACGTTATGCTGCCTGCAACATTATCCAGCATGACCAGTTTGGTGGTGGGTCAGTAATAGTCTGGGGAGGCATATCCTTGGAGGGTCACACAGACCTCCATGTGCTAGCCAATTGTACCCTGACTGCTGTTAGGTACTGGGATGAAATCCTCATCGTCAGACCTTACGCTGGTGCAGTAGGCCCTCGGTGGGCCCTGGATTATAAAATAATATATACAAATATTTCGCTGTTGAATGCATATAGGGGAAACACTAAATATGGCTACAAATCTTGTCAACATTATTATATATACAGTTGGACACTAACAGGATGGACATTTTGAGCTAACGTTAGCTTTTAGCCTTCCTGTGTTAATATATTGGCTAGCATGACCTTGAATGCTTCATGACAATTTAAAATATTATGTTTTGAAATAATTACATTTGATTGATCTCTTCTATATTTAGGCCCAACAGGGTGAACACATTATGTTCAAACACATCAAAATCCCTTAATAAAAACATCAAAATCTGATAGTAAATAGAAAATCACTCAGCATACCATATTTGAATTTCCCTCCACTGATGTGATGTCACCTCATGAGAGTGATGTCATTGGGAAATATGATTTTTTTTCTTAAAGGGATCAACAGGGTGGACAGTGGTCACCGGGGACAATCATAAAACCTTATTTCTTTAGTACAAAATGTTAACATATATTTTGACCTGAATTGTAATGAAATATTTGGAAATATACAGTGGATATAAAAACTCTACACACCCCTGTTAAAAAGCCAGGTTTTTGTGATGTAAAAGAATGAATCATGTCAGAACTTTTTCCACTTTTAATATGACCTATAATGTGAACACTTCTTCGAAGGGGAAACATTTAAAATAAAAGCCTTACAATGGACCCGTGTACAATAATATACTCATATACTTCACAGTGCATCTGTTTATTCACTCACAACGGTGTGGCTGACACCACAGTAATCTGATCGCCGGTGACGACGAGAGAACCTATAGTGAGTAGGTCTCAGGTCTCACAGCGTGGTGCCAAAACAACAATCTATCTAGTTTTGGCACCAGAACATGGGAGCGGGGGGGGACTCCCCCAACCATATTGACAGGGCTGGAGTGGAGTGGGTAGAGAGATTTACATTTCTGTGTCCACATCACCAGTGAACAAACACAGCCCACACACAGTAAGGCATTTGTGAAGAAAGCCGTCTCTCTTGCCTTAGGAAGCTGAAAGAATTTGGCGTGGGTTCTTGGATCCTCGAGAAGTTCTGCAGCTGCACTGTTGAGAGCATCTTGACAGGCAGCTTCACCCCCTGGTGTGCGTGGCAACTGCAACGCCCTCAACTGCGAGGCACCTCTGAGGGTGTTGTGAATAGCTGAGATCGTCATCTGGGCCAAGCTCCCTGTCATCCAAGACCTCCACACGACAGTGTCACGAGAAATCCCTAAACATAGTCAATTAGCCCAGCCACCCACAGAATATTCTTAAAACTACTGCATGTCATGTGGTATCAGTGCCTCCAGTTTGTAACCGAAAGAACCCTGTACAGCATCTACCCAATAAACATAAGACTAACAAACAAGACTCTTATATGATTATCAAATGGTTACCTTGCTATGTGCTTTCGTCTACCTTTTTGGTGTCTTTAGGACTATGTATATACCCAGGACTCTAACCGCCCACAAACACATACCTAGACGTCAACACACTTACAAACATACATGACAAAAACATCTGTATTTTTGGAATAAGGCCCATAAGTATCTCACCATTTGACTAAACCTGTTATTAATAAAGCAATATGACAAATACAACCTTGATTTGATTTGGATTTGGAAACAGCAGAATGGAGGATTTTACGCAATAGAAAGTTTGCAATGCCCTGTCCACCTTTGACATTTAAAGAGGTCATCATCTTAATGCATGCTGGACATATTTCCATTTAGACTGCTTTATTTGTACTTCAGTCTGGTATATCATCATTTCGATTTCAAGTCATGGCTGTAATCATGTGCACACAGCGCAGAATTCGAGAAGCTAAAATTCTCATCCGGCAAGATGAGAACTTAGTTGTTTAGATCAAAGCCTGACTCCCTAGAGATGGGATTATGTAATATTGGAATAGCTTAAGAGTCGCATATTCATCATACATCTGAGAAGTCCCAACTTGAAAACAAATCATTGGTTTAAAATAAGAGTGACAACTGATTCCATTCAATTAAAACTGAGCAGATCATCTCGCTCCTCAAACGAGCTCCTACCCACCTGAAGCTTCTTTTAATTGTAGGTAATATTGCAGTGAGGCCACTTAAACAAATTGAACATTTCTTTTTTCCAAGGGCCTTGGTCATTTGAATGCAGTGATCATAATAACCTGTCCTTGTTTAAAATGATAAATGTGCTTCTAACGTTATTACTTTCACATTCTAGTGAACTTGTGGCACAAACTCATGATATAATAAAATACACAGCCAAAGACAGTGATGTTTCTAGAACATTTTACATAGGGTGGCAGATAGAGTATTTTACTTGGACACATTGTTTATATTATTCTGCCAAGTGCAGAAGCAGAAATCAATGCATCCTGAAAATGAATGCCTTATATTGCTTGAAATAATACACAAAAACTAAATATAGTCTACTGAGGTTATAGAGTAGCAATTTAATATACTAACACATTTTGTATTACAACTGTTAATTACATATGACAACACATTCCATTTTGTTGATGCTATATAGATGTCCAGTGTTGTCTAATTTAGAATTATTCTAGATAAACATTAACTTTCTCCACAGATGAAATTAGCCATTCAATTACCCATAGCAAGCTACATCAACATTGGTCAATGCCCCTTTGCTAGCTATCAGGACAAGTATTACATGACAATGATGGCAAGCTACTTCATCTGCAATTTTGCTAACTCACAAACTTTACCAATAATATTGACGCCTGCATTACATTAGCTAGTAGACAATATCAGACATCTAAACTATAATGGGACTGAACCATTTTATGGGTAAGGGGGGGACTCAAAGGTATTGGAACGGGTTACCATTGAGATTAACAACAAAAGTAGAAAAAATATAATACAAAAATGTAATATGAATATATTATAGCAGACACTCCTGACACCTGGGGTGGTGAGTGGGGGGGTAAGGCCTTTTTGTAGGATGGCAGCTGCCACCCCTTTCCACCGAGTGGTTTTGCCAGTGGCCAAAGACTAAACAAAAGACCACCATTTGTATGTTCTCCAATGTTATCCAAAGTAAATACAGCCCACAGACAGGACAAAGAGTGCCAGGTGCTAGCTTTTTTAATGAGTATAAACCAGTGGGTATAAGCATATAACATCAGTATGGCTGAGCCAAGTTATGAGTTGTGGCTGGATGGGTTGTTACGTTACTAAAAAGACCACCCGCTTATCTCTGAGCATGGCATTATACCTGCAGACAGACGACTGGAAACGCACAATAGGATGCCTAGCTATGTCATTTAATACACTAGAGAACCACTTTCAGGTCTCATGGCCATAAGGTGAACAAATGTTGAATGCTGACACTTCAGATATGGAACAAAAGTCATGTTTTAAGACTGAAAGCAATTTAGAAGAAAACAACAATCTGGTGGTCCACACACCATACTTTTACGAATACATTACAAATTCATACAGGTTAATTATTTGGGTCTTATACACTGATCAGCCATAACATTATCACCACTGAGAGGTGAAGTGAATAACACTGATTATCTTGTTATCGTGGCACCTGTCAGTGGGTGTGATATATTAGGCAGCAAGTGAACATTCTGTCCTCGAAGTTGATGTGTTAGAAGCAGGAAAAATGGGCAAGCATAAGCATCTGAGCAACTTTGACAATGACCAAATTGTGATGGCTAGACGACTGGGTCAGAACATCTCCAAAACTGCAGCCCTTGTGGGGTGGTCCCAGTCTGCAGTGGTCAGTACCTATCAAAAGTGGTCCAAGGAAGGAAAAGCGGTGAACCGGCACAAGGCTCATTGATGCACGTGGGGAGCGAAGGCTGGCCTGTGTGGTCTGATCCAACAGACGAGCTACTATAGCTGAATAAGTTAATGTTGGTACTGATAGAAAGATGTCAGAACACACAGTGCAGTTTGTTGCATATGGGGCTGCGTCGCTGCAGACCAGTCACGGTGACCATTGTTAACGCCTCATGGCAGCGGTATTCCCTGATGTCATTGGCCTCTTTCAGCAGGATAATGCGCCCTGCCATAAAGCAAAAATGGTTCAGGAATGGTTTGAGGAACACAACAACGAGTTCAAGGTGTTAACTTGGCCTCCAAATTCTCCAGATCACATTCCAATCGAGCATCTGTGGGATGTGCTGGACAATCCATGGAGGCCCCAACTCGCAGCTTACAGGTCTTAAAGGATCTGCTGATAATGTCTTGGTCCAGATACCGCAGCACACCTTCAGAGGTCTAGTGGAATCCATGTCTCAACGGGTCAGGACTGTTTTGGTGGCATAAGGGGGACCTACACAATATTAGGCCGGTGGTCATAATGTTATGGCTGTTCGGTGTATGATAGGTAAAAATACACATTATCTCAACACAGATCAGTAATTTCATGCTCTCGACAAATATGACAGAATGTTGTCCTACATTTTACCCAGTCTATTGACAAAGGTATTAATCCCCACTAAACGGAATGTATTGTAATTTAACGTCTCCTGAAGTTGACATATTTCTATAACTTATTAATCAGCAAATCTCAAATAATAGCAGGGCTTTTCAATTTATATGACTATGTAGCCTCATTTTATTGTACTTAGGATTTATAGCATAATTTCAAAAAGATTTTGTTAAACACAAGACAATATGGTTGGCTTGGCTGGTCCATCGATTTAGGCCGCTGCGTGATTCAGATCTGACTCAGTGCTCTTTCAACAAAAACGTTCTCCTCTGTCTAAACCTACTGTCATTATCAATAAATCATAAATGTTGATTATATATATATATATATATATATATATATATATATATATATATATATATATGTATATGTATATGTACATATATACTGCATTTTAAAAAAGAGATATACAGTGGGGAGAACAAGTATTTTATATGTGTTCAATGCAGAGGGGCTTCTAATCTAATCTATTCTATTCTATTGCATGACATAACTATTTGATCACCTACCAACCAGTAAGAATTCCGGCTCTCACAGACCTGTTAGTTTTTTTTTAAGAAGCCCTCCTGTTCTCCACTCATTACCTGTATTAACTGCACCTGTTTGAACTAGTTACCTGTATAAAAGACACCTGTCCACACACTCAATCAAACAGACTCCAACCTCTCCACAATGGCTAAGACCAGAGAGCTGTGTAAGGACATCAGGGATAAAATTGTAGACCTGCACAAGGCTGGGATGGGCTACAGGACAATAGGCAAGCAGCTTGGTGAGAAGGCAACAACTGTTGGCGCAATTCTTAGAAAAATGGAAGAAGTTCAAGATGACGGTCTACACCAGGGGTGTCAAACCGGTTCCACGGAGGGCCGAGTGTCTGCAGGTCTTTGGGTTTTCCTTTAAATTGGTTCCCAGGTCAGACCTGAACATCCAGGTGGGGGTAGAAATTAACCAATTAGTGAACTAATTAATCAATCAGGTACAAGGTGAGAGTGAAAACCTGCAGACACTCGGCCCTCCGTGGAACCGGTTTGACACCTGTGGTCTACACACTGCATACACAGTAGATATTAGCTGCATACTCGTACTGTATGCAGATGGGGAAGGCTGGAAAGTAGGTGCATTTTTAACTGAATAGAACTCATCCATAAAGATAGACCAAATGAAAACAGGTGAAGTAGAGATGGATGGGGGAGACCGTGTTGCTCATTCAGTTTACTGGGGCTTGTGATTGATGAGTCCCAAGCCTGGAGCAGTGCGCTCAATCCTCCCTGCCCCTGCCTTCCCAGTTAGAGAACACAGACAGGCCACGCTAAACATATAAATGATCACCTTGCCACACACACCACTACTTCTTGACTTGCTACATGCTGCTTTTGATGGAGAAAGAAAACATTAATAATTGTAGTAATCACACTATGTTTTCAGTGAATGGCAGGAAGGAAAGGGCAAACCAAGCATCTGTTGTTATGTCTTTGTTTTAGAAAGCTCTAAAGGCCTCAGACTAAAGAGGGCCGCTACAGAGCCCAACCCGCCCCCCCCCCAGCCTGCCTCCCATCGCGGTACAGCAACAGACATGCTCGGCTGAAATGACAGAGTGGGAGCCTTGTGGCTTGTCAAGATGGTAATAATGTCAGCAAATGTCGGTCGGTGGCTGTTAGCTCTCGGATCAGTCTCCATTTCATGTATGTGATTGGAATGCATGTTCTGTTCACACAGCGACTGCATAAACAGGACTGAATCTACAGCCGTCTGAAAAACAAATGGGCTGCACATTGTTCATCAACTCAAGGGCAGGGTCTGGTCATGTGACCTGAATGGTAACAATGTACACAGCATCAAAACCCAGCCTTCTCTTGATTCAAGAATGAGTTGAAGCAGACATTTGTATTTTGTTCAGGTTGACGTTTGATTACTTAACAATGCAGAATATGAAAAGAAGAATAGGGACATAATAGTGCATTACTTTGGATTCTGTACTCTGCTTCTGTCTATGGAAATTTATCCTGAAGAGATATGTATTCCGAATCCTGATGGTTGGGGTACTTTGTCCAGTTGCCTCCCCCAAGCGAACAAGTAGTATGCTGCATCACATGTTAATATAATGCTGTGGATGAATTTTTAGACAAGTTAGCGTTGAATAATGCATGTCACCCATTGAATACAGTCAATTTGATAAGCCACTGTGTGGGTTGCACCACTGTCTTATTAAGCAGAACTCCATAACCCGCGGCTTTGCTCTTCCCACATGAAAAATGTATATGTAATACATTTTGCAGTATTCCTATAGTTTTAATAGAGCAGGCGTACCTATTATACAGTACTACAGTATCCTATAATTTATTACATAGATGGACATTAAGTACTGGGGTTTTTGGTTGTAAACTGTAATAATATATAATGTTTTGCTTATCAATCAATTCATCAATCAATCACATTTATTTTATAAAGCTTTACATCAACAATTGTCACAAAGTGCTTTTACAAACATCCAACCAGAAACCACAAAGAGCAAGCAACAACAGAAATTGATTCACAGTGGCCAGAAGAAACTCCTCTAAAGAGTAGAGAGGGACCAGGCTCTGAGGGGAGGCCAGTCCTCATCTGGCTGTGCCAGGTGAACATTTTAAGAGTATCAATTGTAATAATTAATAAATGCATCTGGGCTGTGGCAAGTGTCCAGAGCTGTCAATAATGTAGCATAAAACCTCCGGCTGAGGAAGGCTATATTACAGTGGGGAGAACAAGTATTTGATACACTGCCGATTTTGCAGGTTTTCCTACTTACAAAGTATGTAGAAGTCTGTAATTTTTATCATAGGTACACTTCAACTGTGAGTGACGGAATCTAAAACAAAATCCAGAAAATCACATTGTGTGATTTTTAAGTAATTAAATTCCATTTTATTGCGTGACATACGTATTTGATACATCAGAAAAGCAGAACTTAATATTTGGTACAGAAACCTTTGTTTGCAATTACAGAGATCATACGTTTCCTGTAGTTCTTGACCAGGTTTGCACACACTGCAGCAGGGATTTTGGCACACTCCTCCATACAGACCTTCTCCAGATCCTTCAGGTTTCAGGGCTGTTGCTGGGCAATACGGACTTTCAGCTCCCTCCAAAGTTTTTCTATTGGGTTCAGGTCTGGAGACTGGCTAGGCCACTGCTGGACCTTGAGATGCTTCTTACGGAGCCACTCCTTAATTGCCCTGGCTGTGTGTTTCGGGTCGTTGTCATGCTGGAAGACCCAGCCACGACCCATCTTCAATGTTCTTAATGAGGGAAGGAGGTTGTTGGCCAAGATCTTGCGATACATGGCCCCATCCATCCTCCCCTCAATACGGTGCAGTCGTCCTGTCCCCTTTGCAGAAAAGCATCCCCAAAGAATGATGTTTCCACCTCCATGCTTCATGGTTGGGATGGTGTTCTTGGGGTTGTACTCATCCTTCATCTTCCTCCAAACACGGTGATTGGAGTTTAGACCAAAAAGCTACATTTTTGTCTCATCAGACCACATGGCCTTCTCCCATTCCTCCTCTGGATCATCCAGATGGTCATTGGCAAACTTCAGACAAGCCTGGACATGCAATGGCTTGAGCAGGGGGACCTTGCGTGTGCTGCAGGACTTTAATCCACGACAGCGTAGTGTGTTATTAATGGTTTTCTGTGAGACTGTGGTCCCAGCTCCCTTCAGGTCATTGACCAGGTCCTGCCGTGTAGTTCTGGGCTGATCCCTCACCTTCCTCATGATCATTGATGCCCCACGAGATGAGATCTTGCATGGAGCCCCAGATCGAGGAAGATTGACCGTCATCTTGAACTTCTTCCATTTTCTAATAATTGCGCCAACAGTTGTTGCCTTCTCACCAAGCTGCTTGCCTATTGTCCTGTAGCCCATCCCAGCCTTGTGCAGGTCTACAATTCTATCCCTGATGTCCTTACACAGCTCTCTGGTCTTGGCCATTGTGGAGAGGTTGGAGTCTGTTTGATTGAATGTGTGGACAGGTGCAGTTAATACAGGTAATGAGTGGAGAATAGGAGGGCTTCTTAAAAAAAAACTAACAGGTCTGTGAGAGACGGAATTCTTACTGGTTGGTAGGTGATCAAATACTAATGTCATGCAATAAAATGAAAACTAATTATTTAAAAATCATACAATGTGATTTTCTGGATTATTGTTTTAGATTCCGTTTCTCACAGTTGACGTGTACCTATGATCAAAATTACAGACCTCTACATGCTTTGTAAATAGGAAAACCTGCAAAATCGGCAGTGTATGAAATACTTGTTCTCCCCACTGTACTTGGTTGAATAGATTAGAACCCCCTCTGCATTGAACACATTCTGTACTGCATTTACACTGATAAGCCAAGACATTATGACATACTGATTAACTCCTAACAAGGGCACATGGCAAGTTCTGGGTAGATAAGATAGTAAGCAAACAATCAATTATTGTAGTCAACATGTTGGATGCAGGAGAAATGGGCAGGAGTAAAGACCTGAGTGACTTTGACGAGGGCCAAATTGCTATGGCCAAATGACTGGGTTAGAGCATCTCTGGAACGGCAAGGTTGTGGGTGACAGTGGTCCAAGGAGGGACAAACCACAAACTGGCAACAGGGTGTTGAGCGTACAAGACTCCTTGATGTGAGAGGGCAACGAAGGCTATCCTAACTGGTCCCAACTGACAGATGGTCTACTGTGGCACAGTCACAGAATATGTTAATGATGGTTACAGGAGGAATGTGTCACAACACACAGTACATCACACCCTGTTTGTATGGAGCTGCATAGCGGCAGACTGGTCAGAGTGCCCAGGATGATCCCTGTCCACTATCCAAAGCGCCTATTATGGGCATGCAAGTGTTGGAACTGGACCTTGGGGCAGTGGAAGAAGCTTGGTCATCTGGTCCGTTGCTTGCCGTTTTCTTTAACTTCACGTGAACAGCCATATACATGTGCAGCGCTTACCTGGGGAAGTGATGGCACCAGAATGCACTGTGGGAAGACCATGGCCGATGGAGGGGGTGTGTTGCACTGGGCAATAAGAGCTCTGGGCTCTTATGTCTGGAAATGGCCCTGCATGGTTTGATGGTGTTCCTGTGTATATCCATGTATCACTGATTATCAACAACAAAGGTAGTGTTAAATCAGTAGACACTAATAACTACATATGCAGCTAAGATTGGTCATAATTCCCTATGAGGCACCAGACCCAGAAGCAGACTCACTTTAACTGAAGGGTCAATCTGTAATTACAGAATATGTAGCAACAGTGTTGTGGTGTTCTCCGTGACTCATGCATGATCTCCGCTTCACGGATACACTTGATTCCAGCTCCCATTTTTTTATTGGAGCCTCATCTCACAGTCAAAAGCATTTTGGTCTGCTGCTCTGATCCTCTGCAGGCCACGGTGTGACAGAACAGCCCAAAACAGTTAGGAGTCAGTGTGATCTGACGGGAAACTCTGCATGGCGTGATTAGGGCGAACAGTGTGTAGACAGTAACACTGTGTGTATGTGATGCGACCCAACTCTGATTGTTCATTACAGCCTGATTAGGCACAGTGCCAGTATTGTTCATAAAATAGCATTGCCCTATCCATGATGTCCCAGTTGGAACATGTATGTCTGGCCCATCAAGAGAGAAGGCTGGATGAATAAATAATTCAGAGAGGAGAGCAAGTGGGTTGAGTCATCACTGTTCAATGCCTCTTTAGTGGGCTCTTGTACATTGATACATCACTTGCACATTAATTAACATTTGTGGCTTTCATGGAAACCCGAGAGCAAACCCTTTAAACATAATTTAACATGGTAAGGCAGAGGCCTTTTAAATTCCTACTTATGGTGTATTATGACTGGCTTAATCTCGGCCATCTTCAATTTGCCCCTTAAGATGATCATATTGAATTTTCGGTGAAACATCCGAGTGGAGCTTTCAGTGACAAACCTGTATCGTCATCTTGTTTGGAAAAAATTATGTTTTGTTTTGTCCTCTGAGTGTATGTGTTTGCGTGTGTGTGTTGGTGTGTGCATATGCACACTAACGTTCAAAGTTTAGGAATCACTTAGAAATTAGGGACGCAACTGTACACGGTATGTTATCAAGGGGGCTCCTGAGGGCTGACAAACTTTACTTCACATCAATGTTTCAAAATGTGGCAATTGCAGGGACCCCAAGCCCCTCCCCCTTAAACAACCAATGGACAATTTGCAATGACATCACAGCAGAAGACCTCCCTAAAGGCACCCCACAGGATATCTGCAGGTTTCAGGAAGATAACTTTGAGATGGTTTAAGACTTTTTAATGCAACTACGAATTCAGTTGAAGACCAAATTCACAAAAACACCTCATGCAAAAGAATACATAAGGACACCAATTCGACTGAAGTATCCACTGTTGTAAGATCAATAGGCCTAGTGATAACAATAACGTGGCTGTAGTGTTGCCAGGTGCGTAAGTTTCCTGCCCGATTGGGCTATTTTTAATGACAGTGTGCAGGCAAAAATGGCCTTGGGCAGGTCGATTTATAGTATTGAAAATAAAAAATAGCCTTCAGGGTGGTTATTTGTGTCGTTCGTGTGTGATTGTGTGGTTTACAGTCAATAAAATCTGAAAACCCTACTTCGCAGGACTGTCGTCAGTGATATGACCGAAATAAATAAAGAAATGCTAAAGCTTTTCACAGCGTTTTTGTTGTTTTTGTGTTTCTCACACTTTACATGGAATTCCACAGATTTATTTCCCATGTGTGCCAAGTTTGAAAGACATTTTGCAAAAAACAATGAGTTTCGTTTTCTTTCCTTTCAGCAGATTTCAAGCACAAAGCAAAGTTGTTGTCCAACAGCTTCAAATTTAATTTGTACTTTCCTATGGTATCTGAGGGAACAGCCAATGTCTGCTATGTAGCAAGCTAAATTACCTAGCTTGGTACTAGCTAGCCGTCTACCTCATGAACAACTGTTTTGGGAGAAAAGCAGTCAACCATCACGAGTGTCTAACATTCTGACTGAAATTGTGTTTTCTCACTGTGTGCGATCAGAGCTAAAATGCGTTCAGAGTTGCAAATTTGAAGAGGCACCACTGTCTTTCAAATCTGCTGTGTGGGAACATTTTGAATTCAGCGTTTAACGCGATGATGAAGGTAAGAAGACCGTAAACAAAGTACAGACTGCAGACATTGCTTTGCCACTGTCAGCTACTCATGTGGAAACACTTCTAACATGATGATATCCTTCATACCGAAACTATGACGTTACCGTGACCCACAAACCATGATATGTACCAAACCGTGGGCCCACTTGTACTGTTTAGAAGCATCCATATTAGAAAATGTAAATGTTTTCCATGAAAACATACATTAAGTTTGTTTGAATAGGAAATAAAGCAAAATGACTAGGAAATATAGTCATTAACAAGATTAGAAATAATAATTTTGATGACACAGCTCGCCCAACACGGAGTAGGTATTCTCCAGCTTTCCAATCACAACTAAGTTCAAAGACACCCAACCTAACACAAGGAGTCGCCGGAGCACAAAATGATAAGGCTAGGTTGTCTTTCAATCTACCTGTCTGGCCCGGACAGTTAATCTACGGCACTCTATGCTGGACCCCCAGTCATTGTCCGTATGCAGTGACCAGGATTCAAACAACTGGCTGTAATAACGCAGTTGTACTATAAGAAAGTTACTTTTACAACTTCGGCACTCGGGAGGCCCCAGATTGTGCTGTATTTCTGTACAGCTGACAGTATTGTCAGTAATGTAAATGTTGAATGCTTTATACAGGTAACAAGACTATCAATATCACATTTTTACATACCAGAGACATTCTATAATCTCACATGCCATCTGCCATCATAGATGTGCCATGGCTTCTTTTGAGGGGTCAATGTTCATTTGGACGACTCTCCACAACCTTGGTTGCCATCTGTTACCACAAAAATGACATAATTGAAGGTGTGTCTGAAATAAATGTAGACATTAAGACTAAACATGTTAAATGGTGAGATTAAAACAGTATTTACTATTGAAATAGAGCAGGTGTGCGCAGTGGCTTTTCAAGAAAATATTACATAGAGTGGCAGAAGGGAGGCATATCATTGTATTGTTTTCCACTTATACAAATCCAGCTTCTGAAAATGGACAGTGTAATGTCTTGCTAATAAATATCATATATGTTCTACACTTTGATGTTTATGTGTTCATTGTTTGAGAGTCTTCCGAGTGTGCAAAATCTCTATGAGTGTTGGGATTCCCCTAAGTACAGGTGCTGGTCATAAAATTAGAATATCATCAAAAAGTTGATTTATTTCAGTAATTCCATTCAAAAAGTGAAACTTGTATAATGTACACATTCATTCCACACAGACTGATATATTTTGAGTGTTTATTTCTTTTAATTGTGATGATTATAACTGACAACTAAAATCCCAAATTCAGTATCTCAGAAAATTAGAATATTACTTAAGACCAATACAAAAAAGGATTTTTAGAAATGTTGGCCAATTGAAAAGTATGAGCATGTACAGCACTCAAAACTTAGTTGGGGCTCCTTTTGCCTAAATTACTGCAGCAATGCGGCGTGGCATGGAGTCGATCAGTCTGTGGTACTGCTCAGGTATTATGAGAGCCCAGGTTGCTCTGATAGTGGCCTTCAGCTCTTCTGCATTGTTGGGTCTGGCGTATCGCATCTTCCTCTTCACAATACCCCATAGATTTTCTATAGGGTTAAGGTCAGGCGAGTTTGCTGGCCAATTAAGAACAGGGATACCATGGTCCTTAAACCAGGTACTGATAGCTTTGGCACTGTGTGCAGGTGCCAAATCCTGTTGGAAAATTAAATTCTGTGCCTCTCCTCTCTTCCTCCCGACTCTGGGACCTTGATTTCCAAAGGAAATACAAAATGTACTTTCATCAGAGAACATAACATAACATAACTTTGGACCACACAGCAGCAGTCCAGTCCTTTTTGTCTTTAGCCCAGGCGAAACGCTTCTGACGCTGTATCTTGTTCAAGAGTGGCTTGACACAAGGAATGTGACAGCTGAAACTCATGTCTTGCATATGTCTGTGCGTGGTGGTTCTTGAAGCACTGACTCCAGCTGCAGTCCACTCTTTGTGAATCTCCCCCATATTTTTGAATGGGTTTTGTTTCACAATCCTCTCCAGGGTGCGGTTATCCCTATTGCTTGTACACTTTTTTCTACTGCATCTTTTCCTTCCCTTCGCCTCTCTATTAATGTGCTTGGACACAGAGCTCTGTGAACAGCCAGCCTCTTTAGCAATGACCTTTTGTGTCTTGGCCTCCTTGTGCAAGGTGTCAATGGTCGTCTTTTGGACAGCTGTCACGTTAGCTGTCTTCCCCATGATTGTGTCGCCTACAGAACTAGACTGAGAGACCATTTAAAGGCCTTGCCAGGTGTTTTTAGTTAGTTAGCTGATTAGAGTGAGGCACCAGGTGTCCTCAATATTGAACCTTTTCACAATATTCAAATTTTCTGAGATACTGAATTTGGGGTTTTCATTAGTTGTCAGTTATAATCATCAAAATTAAAAGAAATAAACACTCGAAAAATATCAGTCTGTGTGGAATGAATGTATACATTACACAAGTTTCACTTTTTGAATGGAATTACTGAAATAAATTGACTTTTTGATGAATCACCTGTATTATATATGTAACTTAAAAATGTAGGGAAAAGATGCTGTATAATTTTTCATATTATTCTGCAGAAGCATGAATCAATGCATCCTGAAAATGAATGCCTTATATTGCTTAAAATACAACATATACACTAAATATAACACTAAATAATCTGTACATTTTTGTAGATAAACCTTAACTTTCTCCACAGATGAAATTAGCCATTGAATTATCCATAGCAAGCTACATCAACATTGTTCAATTCCCCTTTGCTAGCTATCAGGACAAGCTTTTGATGGCAAGCCTCTGCAAATTTGCTAGCTCGCAAACTTTACCAATAAAATTGACGATTGCATAACATTAGCTAGTAGACGATATCAGACATATCTTAACTATAATAAATGTCTGCTGCTAATGCAAGATCAAACAATTACATTTTGTATCGTATATTTAGTAAACATGTGCAGCAGTACCTTCTTTCATGACTTTAGGTTAGTCTAGTGAAATCCTGACTGCTCAGGACATAGAGAACCATGGACAGTGTTTTCACTGGAAGGGAGGGGGAGCAGCACGGTGACAGGAGCAGGGAGACTCTGGGACTGAACCATTTTACGGGTAAGGAGGGACTCAAAGATATTGGAACAGGTTACCGTAGAGATTAACAATGAAATTAGAAATAATATAATACTACTCAATAAAATGAAATACTTATATTTTACAGAAGACACTCCTGACAACTGGGGTGGCAAGAATTTTAGCTGCCATCCCTTGCCACTGGACTCGAAATTGCGGTCCTTTGCCTCTTAACACATGTTGCATGATAATGACAATCTTCCAAATGTTTACGCTAATACAAAAGCGTTTCCTTAGATGACACAATTGCCATCTAAGTGTTGGGTACCTTTTGTATAGCTTGTTGTCAACGTGGTGCCGCTTAACAGTTATGCTTCCTCCGCAGTCGGTCCGCACCCATGGTGGGGCGCGCACTGGGTGCGAACCCGCAGCCTTCTGCTTCGCAACACACGTTATCGCCTATGACACTGTTCCAACCTTTTGAGCTATACAAAAGGTACAGTTGTTTGACAATCGGCAAAATGTTAAGCTAACATTCTGTTCATTCAGTCTTCCATATAAGGAAAACAGATTCCAAGTGACGTCACACATCGTTGTTGAGGCTAGGACCACTTTGTCCATTGCTTAGCACAGGCTGAAACTACATACAGTTGTGCTCATAAGTTTGCATACCCTGGCAGAAACAGTGACATTTTGGCATTGATTTTGAAAATATGTCTGATCATGCAAAAAAACTGTCTTTTATTTTAAGGATAGTGATCAAATAAAGCCATTTATTATCACATAGTTATTTGGCTCCTTTTTAAATAATAATAACAGAAATCACCTAAATTTCCCAGAGCTTTTTAAATTGCAATTAGTGTCTGTGTATCCACAAGTTTCCTGAGGAGGTTACTGAAGAAACAATAGCTATAAACATTATCTATGGGAGAAACGATTATGGTTGGCACTTCCGGCTGAAGTAGCGAAATACTGAGTTGACTAGCTGTATTTTTGGATTTAGAAACCAGCTAAGTGGGACGCACTATTATTATATTCACTCGCTCAATTTTGCAATGTTACAGAGCTTGGGGACAATATGTGTTTTGTTTGTGGTTGTACAGACAACCAGACAAAACTTAATAACTGGCTTGAATTGGAGTGCTTCAACCATAAAACTAAAATGAAATCGGAATGTTCCTGTCAGAGATGGTACAGTTTTCATCGCCTCCTTAATGATGACGAAGCGAAAAGATATTGGCTCAAAAACGTAAAACTTAAAAGATCCCCCCAAAATGTTTTCTGTTTGCTCGTTTCACTTTGTTGATAAGACCCCAATGCAGGATAACCCATACCCAACCCTTTTTCTGGGTTATGAGAGGCCACCAGAGAAGAGAGCCCGCCTCAGCAGAAGGGTGACAGACATGTACATGTACTTGTTTTGATATCGCACATTTGTCTTCAGTTTATTGCTAGAATCTACTATAGCTTCTCGTATGAAAATGTCTTTAATGTCAAAAATAACGTATGAAATCTGTTAAACGCTTTATAATTGTAAACAGTCAGAGGTAGGCTACCTGACATTGGAAATATGGTACATGTGTAACATTAATCCATGATTATTCTTAGGTTATTCTATTAATACTATTATAAATTATCTGCCATGGTGGCAGGTAACCTGAAATGTTTACCTGCTACAGACAACATGTACCCTTTTTTTGGCAGGTGATCATTTATTTTCCTGTTTTAGCTAATAAATACAGAATATTTATTTTTAAATTATTTAACCTAGTCTGTGTATCCACAGAAAGTGTTTAAAATATTTTGAAAAGTATCATTAATTAGTGTATTTGTTTTCCCAGATCCTTAACAAATAATCCCAGGATCTAATCATCTACACTCACCTAAAGCATTATTATAGATGCTCTATTGGGTTGAGATCTGGTGACTGTGGGGGCCATTTCAGTACAGTGAAATGATTCGAGCTTTGTGACATGGTGCATTATCCTGCTGGAAGTAGCCATCAGAGGATGGGTATATGGTGGTCATAAACGGATGGACATGGTCAGAAACAATGCTCAGGTAGGCTGTGGCGTTTAAACGATGCCCAATTGGCACTAAGAGGCCTAAAGTGTGCCAAGAAAACATCCCCCATACCATTACACCACCACCAGCCTGCACAGTGGTATCAAGGCATGATGGATCCATGTTCTCATTCTGTTTACGCCAAATTCTGACTCTACCATCTGAATGTCTCAACAGAAATCGAGACTCATCAGACCAGGCAACATTCTTCCAGTCTTCAACTGTCCAATTTTGGTGAGCTCGTGCAAAGTGTAGCCTCTTTTTCCTATTTGTAGTGGAGATGAGTGGTACCCGGTGGGGTCTTCTGCTGTTGTAGCCCATCCGCCTCAAGGTTGTGCGTGTTGTGGCTTCACAAATGCTTTGCTGCATACCTCGGTTGTAACGAGTGGTTATTTCAGTCAAAGTTGCTCTTCTATCAGCTTGAATCAGTCGGCCCATTCTCCTCTGACCTCTAGCATCAACAAGGCATTTTCGCCCACAGGACTGCCGCATACTTGATGTTTTTCCCTTTTCACACCATTCTTTGTAAACCCTAGAAATGGTTGTGCGTGAAAATCCCAGTAACTGAGCAGATTGTGAAATACTCAGACCGGCCCGTCTGGCACCAACAACCATGCCACGCTCAAAATTGCTTAAATCACCTTTCTTTCCCATTCTGACATTCAGTTTGGAGTTCAGGAGAATATCTTGACCAGGACCACACCCCTAAAAGCATTGAAGCAACTGCCATGTGATTGGTTGATTAGATAATTGCATTCATGAGAAATTGAACAGGTGTTCCTAATAATCCTTTAGGTGAGTGTATATTCATGTTCAACTAATAATCACCAGCAGATGAGCCTGTTTTGGTGTAGGATTCAGAGGAGCCAGGGCCTATTTCAAAGACTTTCCATGAAGCCCAAACACAGTGGTCAGACCCATCAATGGAGGACCACACCTACTCCCAAGGACCTATCATCACATGTGGCATTGTGACTGCACTGTTGAAAGATCATACAGACTGTCTGCTGTACACAGGGATTCCACTACTAGAATTCAACACTCTTGTGTATTGCTTACAGTGTTTTGCCCCCACTTTGTCAACAATGCCAGTTGTAGACCAAATTCTGTTGACACTAATGAAACTTAGACAGAACTTTGTTATTGCTGATTTAGCAAGACGCTTCAAAAGATCACCTGGTCAGGTCAGTAAAACATTGAAATTCTGGATAGATGTCATTGCTGAGCACTCCAAGGATCTCATTCCATGGCTGCCTCGTTAGATGATAAAGGTTACTATACCACAGGTTTTTCAGGAGAATTTGTCAAACACAATGTGTTATTGACTGCCCAGAGAGTGTTTTGCAGAAGGGAAAAAATTTGGACTCAAGAACTGAATCTTACAGTAACTACTATGCCAGTAATACTGTGAAATATTTAGGAAGGTTATGTTCATTTCAGAGGCTTATGGTGGGAAATGTAGCGACAGGTTCACACCACAGAACTTGGGTTTTCTCTACCATTTGTGTGCTGGAGATGAGGTAATGGAGAACCGTGGGTTCACAATTAGGGACCTGTTAGAGGAATGGGATGTACGCTTGGTCTTACCAGAATTTACACGCAAGCCAAGTCAGTTGACAAATGAGCAGGTCACTCGAACACGATGCATTGCTAATGTCTGTATTCATGTGGAACGAGCAATAAGCCGTCTTAAAGTATAAAAGATTCTCTCACACACTGTGCCTATTAATTTGTTCCCTAAAATTGACAGGATACTTAAAATGTGTGTAGCTCTTTGTAACTTTGTTACTGTGTAGGTATTGGTACGTTTCCAAACTTTTAAGTTGCTCATCGCCTTACCATCGCAAGCTACGGGTTTTACAAAGTACGAAAATGTGCTACTGTACGTGATACGAGGCCACTTCATCTTCCCAACCATCAATTACAGAGGGGATCTCTTGATACCAAGCCAAACGTCAGGTAGACCAAGAAAGATTTCAGCCAAAACAGCCAGAAGAATTGTTTGGGATACAAAGAAAAACCCATAGGTAACATAAGGAGAAATACAGGCTGTTCTGAAAAAAGATGGTGTGGTTGTTTCAAGGAGCACAATACAACGATACTTGGGCTGCATGGTCGAATTGCCAGAAAGAAGCCTTTATTGAGCCAATGCCACAAAAAAGCCTGGTTACAATATGCCAGACAACACCTTGAAACGCCTTACAGCTTCTGGCAACCTGTAATTTGGAGTGAGAAGACCAAAATAGAGATTTATGTTCACGACCACAAGCGCGATGTTTGGAGAGTGGTTAACAAGGCCTATAGTGAACAGAATACCATCCCCACTGCGAAGCATGATGGTGACTCACGGATGTTTTGGGGGTGTGTGAGCTCTAAAGGCACAGAGAATCTTGAAAATGTATGGCATAATGAATGCAGCATGTTATCAGAAAATACTGGCAGACAATTTGCATTCTTCTGCATGAAAGCTGCGCATGGGACCCTCTTGGACTTTCCAGCATGACAATGACCATAAGCACAGGGCCAAGTTGTCCCTCCAGTGGTTACAGCAGAAAAAGATGAAGGTTCTGGAGTGGCCATCACAGTCTCCTGACCTTAATATCATCGAGCCACTCTGGGGAGATCTCAAACGTGCGGTTCATGCAAGATGACCAAAGACTTTGCATGACCTGGAGGCATTTTGCCAAGATGAATGGGCAGCTATACCACCTGCAAGATGCAGGGATCAGTAAATGTTTTTCTTTGTTGCCATGTTCTGTTTTATGCTTGTGTCATTCTGTTATGACCTACAGTTGAATGTGAATCCCATATTAAATAAAATATTTATTTTGCCTGCTTATGTATTCCTTACAAATGGTACATATATTACCAATTATCCAAGGGTATGCAAACTTATGAGCACAACTGTACATCTTTAATGATACATTTGTAAACATTGTTAACATTCTTAGATTAGAAAATCATAATTCTGACATTTTACCACTACTTAGCAAACTTTACCAATAATATTGACGATTGCATTACATTAGCTAGTAGACGATATTAGACATATTTAAACTATAAAAAATGGCTGCTACTAATGCAAGATTGATTTAAAAGATTACATTTTGTATCATATATTTAGTAAAAATGTGCAGCAGTATCTTATTTCTTTACTGCTACGCTAGTCAAGTGAGATCCTGACTCATTTATTCTTTTAGACCAGTTTTGTTTCTAAGATAAGTAATTGCGATGTGGAATAGAAAAAAAACATGAGAAGCATGAAAGTTGAGTGTGACTTTCTTTTAAAGATTTGTATATGCGATAACAGTGCAGCTAGATTTTGTTAATAACATGATACTGAATAAATTCTAGATACATACTGTAAATGTTAAATTCCAAGGAACAACACCTCTGTTTTCAAGCTTTGAAATGTTCTGATTGAATGTCTCCCCATATACATTATTATGTCATCGTAACCAATCAGCTAACTGTGTTAGAGCTTAAAATGATTTTTACTATGATTTTTGTATGCTAGCTATGCTACCAGCTCATACAAACTAGGGTATGCATATAACAGTTTGTTCAAAACATGGAAAACACAATTTAGTGTTATTCTGTGAAAACAGCTAAGTACTTTTCAAATTGTAATAAAATAAAAACATTGTGTGTCTGTTACAATATCAAAATCAGATTTCACTGATTGGTTGAGAAGGTGGATCGAATTTTTGTTCAAAGTCTTACTTTTTTAAAGCCTTGTTTTTTTCCTTCCCAATTCCGTGAAGCACAAATCGACAAGCTATTCTGCTTCTTCTCACACCGCTCTTCTAACCAGGAACCACGCACAGCACCTACATATCTGGAGGAGAGCTGCATTTCCTCTTGAAGGCACTTAACCTTCTACAATGAGTCACTATTTTTCAATGTATTTTATATTGGGGGGGGCCCTATTGACCACAAAGTGTGTATATACTAGGAAGAGTTTCAGAGGTACATGGACCAAACATTTTTTTTGGCAAAACGAAAAATATTCATCCTCATTCATTGACAAATAAAAAGTACAGGTTTTACCCAGTCCAATAACAACTGACTCAACAAACAATACACAGTGATATTTATATAAAATAAAATAATAATAATTGAATGCAGTGATATGGGGATATTAATCATACTGTGATGTTGTGCTAATCGAATTTTGAATTTCTTTCTTCAGCCATTTAAATTTTAGTCATCTAACCCTGCCAACTATGATAAGGAAAAAATTTGAATGATGTGATATGACAGGGGAAGTTGAGGCTGCCCCTAAACAAACATAACCAATGCTTATAGTGGATACTCGTGAAAGCAAGGCATAATAACTGTCTTCATTTTCATCATCCCTGCTTTTCAGATCAGATGTCCTTCCAATTAACATATTCATGAGGGAAGCTACTGTGCATTATGCTAATTACCCATCCTTCACAACCCTCCACCATTTAACCCTTATTAAAAAGGCCTGTGGGTTCATTGGCTGACTCATTGCAGACAGCTGTTAGCAGCAGCTATGTTTGCGTCCTCCCCAGTGGCATATTTTTTCACTGATAGTTACTTGATAGACATTTTTGCTGATAAGGTGCCCTCAGCCTAACAATGAGAGATTTAATTAATTGTTCCAGTGTTGTCAATACATCTTAAAGGTCGACTCTACACTGATTACAAAGTAGGGAACTATGAGTACTTCTGTGATGGCCAAATTCAAAATTATAATTATAAATAAAAGATGTACATTTTTTAGCTATCTTTATCTTTGTATACATATATCCATTCCATTCTTATAAAATTATAATTATAAATAAAATATGTAAATTTTTTAGCTATCTTTATCTTTGTATACATATATCCATTCCATTCTTTGGAAAAGATCATTAGGTTCAGGAGAAAATAACCCATTTAATGAAAAAAGCATCTAAGCAGCAGTTACATCACTAGCAATTTGTCCAATATTGCAACTCTTCAAACTACAACACTTTATTACAACTATCACCAGTGTGGCACAAATCATGTTCAACAAAACCACATTAACAGAGTAAAATAAAATGTGTGAAAATAGAAAGCATTTCATGCTAAATCTCTCTTCTTACATACAATATATGTAAATAACTGGACTCATTGTTAGTCAGCACCTGTATGGCACATTGCATCAGCTTAAACTCATGTTAAACACCATCCGCATTTATTAAGGTAATGATTTAAACTTAGGGAGAAGTTTCAGTCCTACAGCTATGTCCTTCTATTTTGTATATTAAAATCTGCTTTTAATATATTATATTATGTATTTTACGTGCTATGAGCAGTCCACAAAATCTTTGAAAATGTTAAACATTCTGGTAAAAGTTATCAGTACTCTCAAATTATAACCCTGGCACAGTACAGCCAGTCACAGTGTTTGTTGTTTTGGCTCTATACTCCAGCACAGTGGATTTGAACTGAAACAATGACCAAAGCTGTCTACTTTAATTTCAGGGTATATACTTCCATAAAATGTCAACCTTGTAGGAATTACAACCCAAATGTAGGGGACCAAAAGTAAATGGATAAATGAACGTAATCTTAAATAAAGTAATTTATTTAGTATTTGGTTTCAAATCCTTTGCATTTGATGACTGCCCATAGACATTACCAGACGCTGGTTGTCTTCCGTGGTGATGTTCTGCCAGGCCTGAAGTGCAGCCGTATTTAGTTACTGTTTCTTTGGGGGCTCTTTTTTCCTCCAGTCTTGTCTTCCGCAGGTGAAACACATACTCAGTTGGATTCAGGTAGGGTAACTAACTCGACCAGTCCAACATTCCAATTTTTGCCTTGAAATTCTCCTGCTTTAGCAGTATGTTTGGGGTAATTGGCCTGTTTCTTTTCTTTCTCCACACCATTCCCTTGCCATAACTCCTCTGTCTATTTGTCTCCTCTGTCCAAAATACCATTTTCCCAAAATACTGTTGCCTCTTTAAGCTCTTTTGGCATATTTTAAGCCATCCTATTTTTCAGTGTTTTCTGCGCCTTGGAGTTCAGCTGGAGACATGGAAGTCTTAAAGCCACGTTAATTACCACTGCCTGACATCCGTGGACAGATAAATGACAGTCCCATTCATTACAGAGAATACCACCCTCCCTTTGATCCATAGGGTCTCTCTCTCATACTCACCATTCTCACAGTGGCAGAGGAGTGGCAGAAGAAGAAAGGTTAGAGCTATCACTGCGCCCGCAGTGTCATGTAAAATGGATTCATCATCTCGGTGCCTGGCAACTTAATATTTCTGACAGGCAGTGAGATGTTTCTGCTGCCATGACACAGTATGTGCAGGTAATTAGTCATTCCAGGGTACAGGTTTTTAATAGAGTGGAGATGTGTGGTTTGGTCAAGGAGACAGGGGACAGAGTAGGGAAACCTGATGCTTGAGAAGGGTCCATAATGTACACCAGGTGAATGCAGACTTCAGTAAACACCTATTTTATGAGAATTTATGTAGCAAATCTATTTTATTGTGATTGATACCTTACTTACCCAGCCTTTAAGATATAATTTGTGGTTATATATGTTATTATTATGTGGTGCAGTGCTCCCCATCAGAGACTGGGGATAAATCCCAGCATCCACCCTTCCCATTGTTCAGCTGCCTGTCTGTCTCCCCTTCTGTTTCCAACTATATGAAGTGAAAATTCCCTCCCAAAAAATATCCTAAACAATGTATCTATGCTGAATAATATTTCCCTATAATAGCATGCCGTAATAAATGATGCTAACGTGCATGAAAAAAGGACAGTCACGTTAGGAAAGTTGCACCTGAACCAACCCAAGTCAGATTTTGAAACTGCAGGCACATCAGACGTTATTTCATTGGAAATACTACATTTAATTTGCAAGCACTTTCATGTCAAACACGGACTCTCCAATGAGTCTCCAAAACATTGACAGTTTTGACATGGTAGCAGTGTACAGCAAAAAAATCAATAATATTGCAAAGAATGTTTTGCAGATAGGCATGAATCGCTTCTATCCCAGTTTGTGTATAAACAAAATGTATACAGAAGTATTTACAGCATGGCTTCTGCCTCCAAGGGCGCGGGCACTTCCTCTTCCCTATTGATTTATGCCTATCAACATGGAGAGGCATTTCTGGGTAATAAGCAGGTTTTGTCAGAGAACTGCTGCCGGTGCACTTCTTCCATACGAAACACCAAAGCATGTCGTCGTACGTTAACAGCGAGAACGTGACGTTTCTGGTGAATGCTCAGAAAATATTGTGCTATGAGGACACATCCGTTCTTCCTTGAGATAACAGAATCAAGATTATCTTGCCTTTGGGAGTTGTATTATTCACAGAGAAATGGGCCCTTATGTCTGTGAGCTGCAGTAAGTCTTATATGTGGTATCTGCTGATCAGTTGACTGAGATGTAGAATAAATGTATACAGGTTGAATATATGGATGACTGACAGCTTTATTAACAGCCCTTTTATCCAGCCTCTTTACACGTAACAGGAGCTGCCAGACGTGACTGATTTTGTAGTAAATGTAGCTGGATATAAAGCAGCCCAGTGCACCACTCACCGTTAACCGAGCAGAGAACATGCCCCCATAAATGGAAAGTATGCCCTTAGTACAATATTTAGTGCATGTTATTCTGATCTGTCAAAGGCCGTGTGTTTGCTTGGTAAAAAAACGCACACACAATTGTTTAACATCGTAAAGATGCGCTCCTTTTGTATATTTTCCACCAGTAGATGTGAAAGTGGGGCTTTTTTACTGTACTACATTTGTATGACGTTACGACCTGCATGTAACATGTCTCACAAATATGGTGTGTTTAACATCAAAGAATGCATCTTGGAGACAATAATCCATGTATGGAAAAAAATAACAGTCTCCAGTATCTGTTTCTCAAGTCAAATAACAACTTGACCGTTACCATATTATGTTCCATATCATGTCCCTCTGAAGTTATGTCCCACCATCTGAGTCATGCACGTAGCCAGGTTCTGCCTCTCGTGATAGTCCCGCAATCCGCAGGCCCATATTCCAAGTTCCACTGCAGCCAAGTGGACCACACCCTCCACCTCAGTCATTGCTCTGGTACGGCGAGGCGGGGCATGGGGTGTAGGACTACAAGTGGTGGTTCTTGGAAAGGTATGCGATGAGCGCTACAGCCACGCCCACATATATGCCTGTTCCAATTGTGATTGACAGCACAGCCAGGAAGAGGGCACGTCTGGAGCTGGAGCTGGCTGAGTGGAAGTCCCCCTTAGACACAGCCTTGTTTGTCTGAGAGGGACAGAATGTGAGATAGACCAGGGGAAGATAAAAAGAGAGAAACAGGCAGACAGAATTTGTTAATTAATTGGAGGAAATGGTTCATTCCCAGTAAGATGTCTGGGGATGGTGAGTGTGGGGGCGCACAACAAAACATGACAACACACAATGGATTAACAGTGATACTGACTGTGACTCAACCTTCCAAAAGCGTCTGAAGCCTTCAGAAATCCTAAATCCTAAAGACGGATCCTCTAATGAATACCAAGTAGTCAGGTCGAAAGTCTCTACAGGAATTTCTCATCGTGCTATCTACACTGCCCTCCATTATTATGGCACATGTGGTAGAAATGAACCAAAAATCAAATTGTTGTTTAGCAGCATGATGTTACACTCATATGAGAGAAATTAAACCTTTAATTGATGTAAAATAGTCAAGTTTGTTTTCTTCATGTTACAGTTATTAGAATTCCCTAGGAATTCATATTTAACCAAATCAAATAGAAGTATCTTCTTATATATAAACCTTCTTCAAGTTAATTGGGATCATTAACAACTCATAAGTGGTCGTCCTTGGCTTCCTGTTTCATTGGGGATACAATAGGAGGTGACATAAATGCCAAGCTCCCTCAGTCATCTGTCAACACAGAGAAGGTCAGAGAACACACAAATGAAATGAGAAAAAAGATTGGTGACCTTCATAAATTAAGCAACGACTATATAAAGAAATGGCTACATGCCAGAAAAAACCCATCTCAAGTAGCAAAAAAAAGTCTCCCAGAATTAAGCCTCGACGGCTGCATGGTCGTATCCCAAAAAACTGTAAAAAACCTTGGCGTTACCCTTGACCCTGACCTCTCTTTTGAAGAACATATAAAATATGTCTCAAGAGTTGCTTATTTTCATCTTCGAAACATCGCAAAAATTAGAAACTTTCTATCAAAAACTGATGCAGAAAAATGTATTCATGCTTTCGTTACTTCTAGATTAGATTACTGCAATGCTCTTCTCTCTGGTTATCCAGACAAATTAATAAATAAACTTCAATTAGTCCTGCACACAGCTGCTAGAATCCTAACTAGAACAAAAAAATTTGAACACATTACTCCTGTCCTGGCATCCTTACATTGGCTGCCTGTTAGGGTTAGGGCTGATTTTAAGGTTTTACTCTTAACCTATAAATCAATACATGGACTTGCTCCTACTTACCTTGCTGAAATGATCCAGCCATACATACCTACACGTAACCTTAGATCGCAAGATGCAGGCCTTTTAATTGTACCTAGAATTTCTAAACAAACAGTTGGCGGCAGGGCCTTTTCTCATAGAGCTCCACTCCTGTGGAATGATCTGCCAATTAAGGTTAGAAATGCAAACTCAGTGCAAACTTTCAAGTGTCTACTAAAAACTCATCTCTACAGCACGGTTTATAATTAGGTGTAGCCTGGCCCGGGGGCGTGAAGGTGACCAGTAGGCTTGATACTGTCCACCCTTGCTGTCTTGCCAGGTGGGCTCTCGTCGCCACTGGGATGCCCTCCCTCCAATGCCCTTCGGGGGAAGAGTCACTGGCTTGTTGTTGACTCTCTATTGTGCACTTGTGCAGTTGGGCTGTACGCTGCTAGCAATACTCGGCCCTCATTCAGGGGGGTTGCGGTTGGTGGGTGTCCCTTTGGTTGATGCCTGGCAATGTGGTTGGATTGATTTCCTGCCTGTTGGGCCCTGTCCGGGGCCTCCCCCGGGTAGGGCCACAGTGTCACCGGACCCCCCCGTCTCAGTTTCCAAGGTGTTACGCTGCTATATTATTGTGCTGGGGGACATGAGGGATGTACTACTAACTTTTCAAAGTTTCCTTCAATTTTAAATTTTAGAAGGAGATGAGGTCCTGGTCCACACCTGCGGATTACCTGGTTTGGGGGGACCGTTGCTGTTCCTGTCCTTGTCCACCTGGTCATACTTCTGACCTAGTCTAAAATCGAATATACTCTGGATTTAGCCAAGAGAAAATTATTTATTATTCCAATTGGACTCTTAATATCTCAACCGGCACAGCCAGAAGAGGACTGGTCACCCCTCTGAGCCTGGGTCCTCTCTAGGTTTCTCCCTAAAATTCGACCTTCTTAGGGAGTTTTTCCTAGCCACTGAAATTCAACACTGCTGTTGTTTGCTCCTTGGGGTTTAAGGCCGGGTGTCTCTGTAAAGCACTTTGTGACAACTGCTGTTGTAAAAAGCGCTTTATAAATAAATGTTGATTTGATTGATTGATTAATGCTGAGAATTGCAGAAGTTTTTTCATTCTTGGGGTCAACAAGTTGCATACACTACAATTAGATGTTACCTTGACAACAGGTTTTTTAACATCTTGCCAGATGAGAACCTCTACAGTCATTAATATCACTGAATCTTTGATTTGACATATTGAACTCACTTAAATATTGACATTCACCAAAGGTGGGTTTGGCGCAAAAACCTAATCCCCACTGTGACGTATAGTGGCAGATGTGATGTTGTGGAGCTGTTTTGTTTCCAAAGGCTCCAGGGACTTGGTTAGGATACATGGATCAGCATCTGCAAGGAGGCTAACAAGGTTATCGTCGGATCTTTGTTGGATAATTCTTGATTCAAAATTAGTTTTTTCCTTTGAACATTTTAATCTAAATTAAAGGTTAGATTTATTTCATATTGTGAGTTTAAGATCAAGCAGATAAACAAGTGACATGTTTTCATAGCCTTTTTTGCTAATCTATATTAAGGGGTCCAATCATTTTGGAGGGCGCTCTGTATTATTCATGATACACTTTTCAGTAAACAGTTAGTCCCTAATACCTTACAGAGGACACTTCTAATGTTTTATCTAAGGGAAAAGGCAGTGGTGTTGCTAGCCAGCAGTTCTTTTATCTTCAGCCCTGTTGGTGGCCATCAAATGCCCGCCTCCAGACAGCCCCCCCACTAACAATGTTAATTGTGCACCTTTGAACTCCAAGCCATTCATTTATGAACCAGTCCCCATAAAAGGATTCCCGACCAAGTTCATCACAAGGTGGGTAAGAGCTAAATGCTGATTATCTTGCTTGTCCTTGACCCAAGGTTTCAAGAACTGTTGTGGGTCAATGGAGGGGGAAGTCAGGAGGAGACTGTCTGTCGGGACTGACAGGGTTTTTTACCTTGTTGGCTTTGGGATTAATTAGTGGCCCAACACTCCTGACCACTAGGCTACCCTTTCACCCTAGTAGTTATGTTTCTATTTCCTATGCCAAATGCTGATGTTAGGAAATATTTGGAAATGTCATATTTCATAATGTTCCACTTTTGAAATCTGCAAGCCTCATGAAGCCTTTATTCCCGCACATCTAAGTATAGAACTCACTGACAATCTCTTACCTATTACATGTCACTGAAGATACAACCTTCCACGGCAGCAGCTAATACCATTTCACTTCCTATGACTCACTCTTGTTCTCCATGCATTTTGAATGTGAGCTGGAGAGGTAGGGTAAGAGAGAGGTACAGTAGGGAGAGATCTACGTAGAGGGTGACCTGTGGGCTATTGAAAGCTCCACAGGATGTTTCTTCCTGTGTGTGTGGCTAGTAACAAGGCAGCCGAAATATTCACGCGTGTAGCCAACCTCAGAGTAACCCAGGAGATCCACTGACACGTCACCACCACTCAAAAACAGTATGTCAGCAACAGAAGACAAAGAAAGAGAGAGTGAGGACAGTGGATTTAAGGGTTGACTAAAGAGGCTCAGTAGTAGAAAGAATATTCATAGCATCCAATAATTACTCTTGGATTTGTGCCGTTCAGTGAAGATACAGAATGTATCTTTGAATGCAAAATGCTATTGTGAGAGGGATACATCGGTGCCACATGCCACACCATATTCCTGCTGTCCACACACACTGTCATATTGAGCTGTGAACTGCTGAATAGCGCCACTCATTGATAACAGGAAATGCCAGGCTTGCAGCTAAGATGTCATTTGCTGCAACCGGTCCATCTTTATCATGCCAATTTAATTGTCACACCAAACATTGCAAAACAACAGATGTGTTGGAATCACTGACATGGTTCAATCCAGGCGTTTTACCAATTTGTCTGTGTGTGAAGAAACCATAACCAATTATGTTTAATCACAGGGAGGGATATCACACCTAAACTGTAACTCTTATGGTTAACTTGTAACTTAACATAAATGTTTTGGATCTTTAATAACAAGGTTATTTAGGTTTTTTAGATTGAACAAAACCAGATTTGAGTCCTCACTCCATTATATAACATAGCTCATGCTAATAATAGGCTTCAGCTAAGTGAACATGCCTTTTCTCTCACAGAGTTGTCATGATTCTTAGAAGGACTAAATACAGAAATGGCAAAACTCGGATAAGACAATACGTTTTCCATTACAATGATAAGGTTTTAATGTAGAGAGAAACATCTGTACATCTGTAAACATCTACTCCACTGCATTCTGTAACCCAGAATTCAGAATGGAATTCAGTCAATGTGATCAAATATTATTCAACTGAAATAATAGTGGAGTGCCATTGTTAAAAAGAAAACACCTCTTTGGTATACATACATAAGGCACACATTTCCTTATGGCTCTGCAATCCAAACTAGAATCAAATAGATGTACTGTATCTCATTCTTTCTCTCAGGATGTACAGCACATTTCAGTCCTTGGGCCTGAAATGTGCGGCAAGTTGTTCTCATTCATTCTGTGATCAATTTATATTACTGGCATAAAACTACCTCAGCCATGTCCAGGCCTGTGGAACAGAGAACTTCATTTAGCTACATTCATTATCTGTATTCAGCACTGTCTCCAACATCAGTTAGATGCTCTCCTGGTAGCTTTCATCTTATTGAGTCACCCTGGATAAAATGTACTTAAATGATTGCGGAAATGTCCTAATTACTTACTACATGGATATCAACAAGGTTAACTCTAGCTGTTGTGAACCTCTTGGTCCTCAAACTGTGGTATATTTTATTGAGCATGGGAATTAATTCTCTTTTCCACATCACTCAATGAAAAATATACTACAGAGGAACTTACTAAAGAGACTATAAAGTGTAATTCGACCCAATAATCCTTAAATTTTCAGATGAAATAGAAAGCCTTATCCTTTGTGAATGGTGAAATTAACATTGGTAATCCAAGTTTAAACCTAGCACTTATTAGAGATAAGGAGATATACACAGCAAGGAAATCTTACAAAAAAAAGAACACATGATGATTTCTCTAATTTAGCAAAAAGCTTGTTTCTTATAAGCAAGGGATCAAGGCAATGTAATATTTTTCTGTTGTTGCTGCAGCAATGGTCAAAGCAATGCTCTCTAATACCAAAAAACAGTTTTTTTTAATTGGTTTCATGGAATTGGTGTGTTTTCATTTTGGAGGTACCCAGAGTTCATTTCAGTCTTAGTTTTTATCTCTCTGCTCTTGAATGTCTACAGGTTTGTATAATTCAGGTTTGCTATATCTGGTTTAAATACTTGAACCCACTGCCAATTGCATCTTTATCTCAGAATTAGGCATACACAAAGAAACGCAGTAAGGCAAAGTTAAAGTAGCTGGAAGGACACATTTACAAATTCACATCCAACTCAAGAGAAATACAGAATATTTGATAGGATTAGAATCAGATTTCCATAGGTAACATTGATAAAATAATTTCTGTATACCAAACAAAACATCTTAAGCATGACAATCTAAATAATATATCTATATTAAGATGACATTGCCCTCAATATAACTGAAATCTAGTAGTCTAGTCTGTCATAATTGAATTGGTAAATGTATTTGTAAACCTATTTGGTCAATCATTTGGAAAAGGTGTGACCTAATGCCCGTATGGATCCATATGGACCCATCTTGATCAGATCATCAAGATCTCCAAACACAAATTAACTTACTTCGCAATAAAAATGTATAGCAAACTTCCACTGTCTGATGGATAAAATGAAAATCCATCTTTTGCAGAACCCTCACAGCATTTCCGCTGGGAAAAATGTATGCCACTAAAATGGTCTTTTACTCCTGCAATTACTTGAACTTTCCCAGAATGTCTCATAATATTTATACTTACATTTTATATGCGGATTAGATTAACTAAATTATAAAAATGTAAACTTATTTCAGTTGCATAGTTTAACAACACCTCTGTAAATCCAAGTTGGATGGAGGACTGGCTTTCCAAATAGTATACTTATTATTGGGCTGCTATCATCCATGCCGTCACATTTTGGCTTGATGGTTCTGCATCATTGAGCTGGATGGAGCAAAGGATTGCCACCTCTTTTCTATTGTGTCTATGATCATGTCCCATGTCATCTATGGACAAATAACTTTATAATTATAACCACCTTACACATAGCACAGTCTGTATCTGAAAGCAAATTAAAGGATCTTAGACCTATGATATTTCTGCTGCCAAGAAACTCAGTCTTCGCCCCTTCTAAGCATAATAATACCTTTAAGCAAAAGACAGACCTGGTGAAACATACCATAAGGTTTCTATAAATAGAGGATGCCTTTGTCTGTTTTGATTTACTGAGGGAAACTTAAGAGCTTCCCAAAAATAACTTACTCAGATATCTACAGATGTTTCTCTTTTCATCTTCCTGCATTAGAAAACACTACACCTTTTCTGTCAGATGGGTGCTTCAAAATGTGCTCCACCTCAAACAAATATACTTTGTTGATATGATACATTTCAGTATGTCAACTCACTGTCAACAACTAACATCAGGGCAAGATCAGAGGAGGAGCTAGACACTTAGTGACAACAACCACATTAGTAACAGAGAGTAACAGATCATATCTGGTTGGGAGGAGAGGGTATTGTGGGACTTTATCTGTCCAGTTTTCAGATATTTTTTTAATAATTGTTCATTCCTTGTGTGTTTTATATTTCAATAAATGGATGGATGGATTTACTGTGTGTGGGTGTAGCCTACCAAAACTCCCACAAGAAATACATACATTCTCCATATATCCAGCTCCAAACAATGCTATCATGGACACCAAAGGTTGGTTATCATACCCAGTGCAGAGATCCCTGATACATGGATTATCTGGGTTTGATAGTATTAGTTCATATAAAGAGATCAAACTCCCACCCAACATCCACTAAAATATAACCCTCCACAGAGACCTTGTAGATCAAAACCAGATCTGAGCAGGGTGACTGCAGCCCAGGTTACAGATTTACTAAAAGGCACCACTAATCATTTAGTGTTGCGTCAAGCTGACAGATGTGGGCCTTGGCCCGGGTATCAGGTAGCATTCTGACCCGCTGCCCCAGTGACATCTCAAATCTGTCTGAGGCTTTTTTCATTACTCTCTGTGTTTTATGTGACATTCATTTACCCAGAGGGAGGGGGCACCAGGCATGGACATAAACAATGACCTTCACTGTGTTCATCATGTTGAGACGACTCATGCACCTTATATCACGTCACTGAGCTATCCAAAGGTGTTATAGGCCTTTTTGAACATGAGAGTGAACCATCATTAATCTGTGTTGTAATGAATTTCATGATACAATATATGGCAGAAAAGATGTTACATATTTGCATGTTTGGAAAGGTCTGCAGGACATGGTTGTTTTGGCTGCCAGCCAACTGGACAATTGAACATGCAGGGCCAAATGAAAATGATTGTTTATGAATATATGACAGACTTATTTCATAGAATGGCAACTGTGTTGTTGTCTAAAGGATTGGATGATGCAGTACAGTGCTCAAGATTCCTCAGTAACTCTCAAGAGCCCTTCAGAAATACACCTGTTTCAGATTCACGGCAAACACTGCAAAATGAGCTCCAGTGCTCCCAATCCACAGTACATCATTATATCTAACGATCATCTGTTTTGACTACAGGATGTCACAAGAAGTCTTGTGGAAATCTTACAGACAGTCCCATTTTCCTGCCAGCCCTCCCTGCAACTAATGAGCATACTAAGTGTGCAAATATGGTTAACGACCCTAATGTTCTGCACAGGCGAGAAACAGTTCTTTGTAATTACTGGTTCAATTCAAGTCAGCATAATTAATTACAATCAAAGCAAAAACAAATTAACCATGGAGCAACTGCAGTTCCTTAGACCCAACAAGGACAAACCGGAAAAAAACACAACATCATGTTGAGGTTGATGGAAAACGTGTTTTACAAACACATTACACAATTTCCTTCAACCCTTGAGATCTGAGGGGATTGACTGAAAAAAAAGTATTTTCCATTTTAACAACAGACTTAAATACAGTCCTCCTACACTATAATCCACAGTGACATTAATGTACTGTATCCACTCCATGAAAGTGTACAGAAGTAGGTCATTGTGGATATTTCTGCAAGGCAAATAGGAGGAAAGAACATGAAAGCCCACCCATGATACAGAGTGAAAAAATATGTGCTTTGTGGAATATGTCCATCATTGCCCAAGGAGGGTATTTGTTCACAGCTTATTCCATACAAGGCCCACTCTCACATTCTATCGAGCCAAAATATTACGTAAAAAGCTTACCCCATTTGTGTGGAGCATGCTCTAAGCAGTGAATCAGATTATGCACACTGGCTTAGCAAAAACAGATTGTTGCAGTTTGGTATCAGAACAGTAAGAGACCTCTCTACGGAGCCGGGACCTATTCAACTTTGTCCATGTCATTTTATGGAGCTTGATTAAAATAAGATCAACAATAATAAGATAACTCTTCATGAAAACACGATATAGAAGACACGATATAGCATGAAAATCTTGTGTTTATCCATCGTGCCATTTTTATGAATCAACACTAGACAGTTAAATAACAATTCCAAGACAATCCCCGCAAAGAGAGAACTAAAGTTTCCCAGGGATCAGAAAATAACGTCCAGTGTATGTATTCTGTTTAGTGTGGGGAGACATTGGGACAAATCAGGAACTAGACAACACTTTAGGTGACTGTTTAATGATGTTCTGGCAATTCATCTTTGTTTGCATGGATCATTCTAGACAAAATGAATGAGTCCACAAAATCTGCCAATAACAGAATACATTTCATTCTATTCTTGTTTGTTTTTGTGTCTCTTTGATAATGATAATACCCAATGGAAAAGCACAATACTTGTCTCAACCAAACTAAATTAGCTGTTAGTTGTTCTTACAGAGCAGCTAAATGGCCAGTCGGGGTGATTCATCTCTAGTCTAATCTGTGGGCTGGCAAATGGGCTCATTGATTAATTCAATTTTATTTGGGCAAACGACATAGACAACAATATGTACTATGTCACAGCAGCTGGTGGACCTAATCAGGTTTAATATTGGTAGTTCTGTGTTTTAGGACACAGCCCTTTTGACTGTAATGAGAGCCATTTCCATCTCTATAAGTGTGTGTAGCATTTCTTTCTAAATTCCTTTTTGAACAGAATCTATAACTGTGTTAGTAATCTTTAATAAGTGTACTAATCATTTTTGAGGGGACACAGCAGTATTTCACTATGGAATAATGAGACATAGAAGATTCAATTCACATGTAAGGTCAGTTTAAAAGCCTTTTATAATTGCCTCGTTGCCAGGTACTGGCAGCATTATTGCTTTAGCCAACTTACCTGTCGTTTTTCATGGTCATGTCAGCACATGGTCATGTCGTGGTGACCTTTACACACTGTTTAACTGGCCCTCTCTACATACACAACATATGACTCCCTGATACCAATTTCCTTTTGATAAATGTCCCCTCTATTTCAGCTCACTTCTTAACATCTGTTATTCCAATAGTAGCCTCCTCTCTTGTAGATATCTCATTCTGATCATTCCTAAAAGCTACACTTTCTTTAGTTATCATTAATTGCATTTGGCTGCAGTGAATGACTGGAACAAATTGCAAAAGACCTTTAAGCTTGATACTTTCATCACACTCATTTAAAAACAAACTTTCCAAGCTTCTATCCAATAAGTTTTCCTTCTGAATGGATCAAATATATGTGTTGTATTTGGTGTAATTTATTATTTTTTATTTCCGTGTATATCCAGTTTTCTGTTTGTTCATTTGTATTTGTTGCATAATTTGTGTGATTCCTTGCGTTGTTTTGTCATCTTGCAATTAAATCCCTTTGGCCAGGTCATTGACAGTGATCCTTCTTTCTGACTTACTTGGCTAAATATTGGTAAAATAAAATTTAAAAAAAGATAAAAAAATGCTAAACATCAACTGTCATACACTGCTGTCAATGTGATCAACTGTCATACACTGCTGTCAATGTGATCAACTGTCATACACTGCTGTCAATATGATCAACTGTCATGCACTGCTGTCAATGTGATCAACTGTCATACACTGCTGTCAATGTGATCAACTGTCATACACTGCTGTCAATGTGATCAACTGTCATACACTGCTGTCAATATGATCAACTGTCATTCATTGCTGTAAATATGATCAACTGTCATACACTGCTGTCAATATGATCAACTGTCATACACTGCTGTCAATGTGATCAACTGTCATACACTGCTGTCAATATGATCAACTGTCATACACTGCTGTCAATGTGATCAACTGTCATACACTGCTGTCAATGTGATCAACTGTCATACACTGCTGTCAATATGATCAACTGTCATACACTGCTGTCAATATGATCAACTGTCATACACTGCTGTCAATATGATCAACTGTCATTCATTGCTGTAAATATGATCAACTGTCATACACTGCTGTCAATATGATCAACTGTCATACACTGCTGTCAATGTGATCAACTGTCATACACTGCTGTCAATGTGATCAACTGTCATTCACTGCTGTCAATATGATCAACTGTCATTCATTGCTGTAAATGTGTATGATCAATAGTCATTACTAACTGTCAAAGGCTGCCAGGTAAGGCAGAGAGACACTGCTGGTGGCCTTGTAATGGAAGTAGAAAGAAGACAAAACACAAACAGTATCCAAGGAAAATTTCTGAACAAGCCTACTGAACAAGCATTGATCTGAACAAGCTTACATTTCAACGTAATCGTTTTTAATTCAGTCTGACTCAGTAGGGGAGTTTCCAGCTGGATAAAAGCCGTCCATGCACCCACTGTGAGACAGTAACACAGGAAACGTGGGAGCAAGAACACTGGAAGATGGTGATCGATGTCACATCGCACAGTAGCAACAATTAAAGGTGCTACACATGGCATTTCTTTTTGTTTTTGCACTATAAATGTCCATATTATATGATGGTGTCATCATCCCACTATTACCTTGGATATACTATGGACATTTTTCTTCTGATTGGCTTTGATATTCGCCTACTCACTGTTTGAATGAACCATAGTGCTTATATAATTCGCTTATCCTCCAAATGGGGGGACAAATCCCATGTGTAGCACCTTTAATGATGATGACAAGGGTGATAATGACAATGATGTTCTGTATCTTACTTGGTAAACACACAATTGGACCAAAGACTTGATGTAATACTGTGCAGAAAAATTCAACAGGCAGCTGTAAAGCTACTGTGTTGTCATTGTGATGGAGTGGACTGGGGGGGGGGGGGCGCTTTTTAATCTTACCCATTAAATCTGGATTGGCTCAGTTTAAAGCTCTGCTCCTACACCCTGTTGCTCCGATGAGCTGTGTATTGATTTGTCCACACTTCCTCAAAGCACAAAGTTTATTAAAGTCTTGAGCAGTGCAGATGATAAAGGTAACCAATTAAAATGGCTACAGCCTTTACAGTTGCTATCGATAGGCAGATACAAAGTGTAACATTTCTGATAGCTCTTTCTGACATCCTTCCATTGACAAAGATGTTCCCTTCTAATGTGAACAGCTGTAAAAATGAGAACAAGGCACATCTTAGAGCGACCCCATAAGCAATAATCTGGTCTTTGATTAAAGTGCATTCAAGGTGACTGACAACAGGAAGTAATTCGCTGTGGGAGGTGCATAAAGGGAACCTGTGCCATGACTCAAACTATCAATGTGTGGGTTGAAAGGAACATGGTTCATCTGTAGAGGACACATAAATAAAATTGCTGATTGTCACTGTAGCAATTCCTTGCTTTTACTGCTGATCCTAACAAACATCAATATGTCAGTGTCTTTCTTAAGGCTGGCACTTCCCTTAATTCTTTAGGCAGACCACCTAAAATGGTCCTCAAAACACAATGTGTACGTTTTGAGGATCACTCGTGGAAGGGGGATGATCAGAACAGATTTATGTAACATGAGCTTGTCCATGTATTTTCAGATCACTGAGACTAAAAACCTTTTCAAACATGTTCCTTTCAGGATCTTTCAATGGCAGCTTTGAATATCTAATCTTTGATGATACCCAACATGGGTTTCTGTTGTTTTAACTTCATCTTGAGGCTGCAAGGCTTTGTAGCTGGATTTTAGAGAATTGATTTTAGCGTGGGTTGTGTTGCCCATGCCAACTGAGCAGGGTTTTTTTTAACCTGGAGAATAAGAGAGATGTAGGTGTGTGAGTCGTGACGTGCAGTCAGACAGGGGTGGTGCTGCGGGGGTAGTTGGCTGCTGCCAGAGGCTTTGAGCAGCTCACAGAGATATTAGATCATTACATAGGGAAGACCACTGTCAAACATATTCATCTAGCAACCGAATCAATGTCCTTCTAATATCCTGGCTGGAAAAGCAACTATTGTATAGGCCAATTACATTTCCATATGAGATCTATGTTGTAGACGGTCTAAATGGTCTACATTTCTGAGAATATCATGAATTAATGATATTAAATGTGTTATAGACAAGTGTTTTACTTAAGTTATTACAGATTTCCTTTTCCTGCAAATAGCATGATAGCATGACTGAATTTCATGGTGGCTTAAGTGGATAAAACCTTGTGATTTTCTTGTGGTGTTATCACAAAATCACTGTGTACAGAACACTACAGACAAAGCAACATTCTCCTGTCATGCAATGATCCAATTTCTTTTACATACACTGAACATAATTATAAATGCAACACTTTTGTTTTTGCCCCCATTTATCATGAGCTGAACTCAAATATCTAAGACTTTCTCTATGTACACAAAAGGCCTATTTCTCTCATAAATTGTTCACAAATCTGTCGAAATCTGTATTAGTGAGCACTTGCCGAGATAATCCATACACCTGACAGGTGTGGCATATCAAGATGCTGATTAGACAGCATGATTATTGCACAGGTGTTCCTTAGGCTGGCCACAATAAAAGGCCACTCTAAATTGGGCAGTTTCACTGTATTGGGAGTGTCCGGGGGGGCCCAAAAACCAGTCAGTATCTGGTGTGACCACCATTTGCCTCACGCAGTGCAACACATCTCCTTCGCATAGAGTTGATCAGGTTGTTCATTGTGGCCTGTGGAATGTTGGTCCACTCCTCTTCAATGGTTGTGCGAAGTTGCTGGATATTGGCAGGACCTGGAACACACTGTCGTATATGCTGATCCAGAGCATCCCAAACATGCTCAATGGGTGACATGTCCGGTGAGTATGCTGGCCATGCAAGAATATGGATGTTTTCAGCTTCCAGGAATTGTGTACAGATCCTTGCAACATGGGACCATGCATTATCATGTTGTAACATGAGGTGATGGTCGTGGATGAATGGCACATGTTAATTTCAATATAATGTTGATGTATTTTTAGCTTTTCAAGCCACACTCAACTTTTTCTTATATAAAACCAATTATACTCAACTGTAATAAAACTAACAAAAATATTGGTATATGAACACAACCAACACTTAGGCAATTCCCTGGCACACTGGAAGTACTGAATGCTTTATTTATAATTATACAGCCATGTTTTAACATTTATTATTCATGATTACTTTGTTATTCGTTCCAGGACGATAATAATTATTGCTGAATTATTACAAAGAGTGTACTTGCTATTGAGTTGTGGGTCTAGCTCCTTTAAATGTATGCCTAGCACCTTAACTGTAAGCCATGACTACAGACTCGGTCCAGACCACTGTCAACCTGAACAATACGCTCATAGAAGTCATAGAAGAACCGCAGGGTAACATAAAGGGATCTACAGGCATGTCTTGCCACAATCAAAGTCCTTTAGTACATTTTCAGCCACCTTTACTTTTTTGTGCTTTTAAATCCTTTCTCTTCGATGCTCATTGCACTTATCAACTTTTTCTGCCCCCCTCAGTGTGTGTTTGTGGTGGGGAAGAGGCAGGCTAGTAATGAAACCCTGGCATGGACAGGATGGACAAATGAGCCGGGAAGGTGAAGAAGGTGCCACTGGCCGACCCAAGCAGTCCCCAAACCTTGCCCCAGCTGTACGACACAGGCCAGGACCAAAAAAAAAACTGTTTTACATCAGCCCTGCAGCCCAACAGCCTACAATGTGATAGGCCCCCTGGAAATTCTCACATGGCCCCAGACGGCCAGTCCACTAAAGGCTACATTGGAGGTCAAGAAGGAAGAACCTCTGCTCTCAAAAAGGAATAGACATGACTAACATTTGCCATTAAACACCTGGGTAAAGACCAAAACTGCTAGAACAATATGCCTTGGACAGATGAGTGAAAGGTGTAGTTGTTTGGCCGCAATACCAGTGCAGTATTTGCTGAAAATGAAAAACTGCCCTTTACAACCCCATAACAACCGTAAAGTAAGGAGGCAGTGGCATTATGGTTTGGGGCTGTTTTGCTGCCTTCAGGATCAGACCAACTTGCCATCATTGTGTCAGCCATAAATGTCATATTGTACCAGAGAATTCTTGAGGAGCATATGAGGCCATCTGTCAAAAAACTGAAGCTGAACCAAATATGTACCTTGAAACAGGACTATGATCCTGTTGTAACAAAGCTACAACAGAAAGCCTCAAAAAGAAGTGGAGGGTTATGGAATGGCAAAGTCAATGCACAGATCTCAGTCATATCAAAATTCTGTAGGGGTACTGTATGCAAGAAAGCTCTCAAACATGACATCTAAAGTATGTAAGAGACAGATGAACAGTTACAAGAAATGGCTACATGAACTTATTTCAGACAAAGGTGGCAACGCCAATTATGGAAGCAAGGGTTGTAATAAATTCTCGGCACTATGGAAATTCTTTTTTGTTGATATTTGATGTATAAATTATTGAAAAGTATAAACTTTCATTGTCATTTGTTATATTGTTTACTTATTTCTGTCAATTAAAGTAAACAATCACCTATCCCTATGTCCAAATATGTAAAAAAAAAAAAAGAAATTAAAAAAGACAAAAAAGACTTTCCAGGGAATGTACTTTTTCACATGACTGTACATATCTTCTTGACAAGCATGTTTGAAGCACCCAATACTATGATGACCCAAAAATAAATAATTTGTCTTATATAGGCTATTAATTAAAGGAAGGTGTACACATTCTGTATGCCTTGATATTCACTACTGGTGGCGGACCAGCCGCGGTCGTGTGTAGCCAGTCCTTACCTCATGAGACAGGTAGAAGGCAGCGATCCCCAGGGGCCAGAAGCAGCACAGCATGGAGAACACGCTCAGGCCCAAGTGATCCCTCGGTGGCATCATGAGGAAGTTGTCTTCACTCTCCGAGTCGCTCGTGTATTCACTCTGTGAAAGCACAGTTACTACTTTAGATTTTTTAAATTATTTCTATTTACTAACACATTCTTTACGATAGGTTGTTTTTGGGTTGTGTTATGGTTAACTGTCTTTACTGCTAGGGGATTCGAACCAGAAACCTTTTGACTGACTGGCCTGATGCTCCAGACCCTTAGGTAGAGAAGATTTCTCTAGGGCAGCATATGTCCTTGCGGATGTTTAGTTGAAATCAATTTCTGTCTTTTTAGACTACAGATGATGTCATTGGTATTATAAAGGCACCAGCTGGCACAGGTGGGCTCTCTTATCGATTTGAACTAGGGGGCCCCTATACAAATGTTCACTTACAGGGGCAAAACCAGCCATGCCAGCTGGACAATGACGGTAACAAACAACCATTTAAACCCACCGCATCTCTTTCTCTCTGTCTCTCTCTCTCTCTAAAATTGGGTATTGTGAGGACATTGTCAGGACATTCGTGTTCTGGAGGCAGGATTAGCAGGACTACACTCTAGCTAATTAACTTCAGATGGAATCTGAGCTAGACCCAAAAATGCGTAATTCACTAATCTAATTCAACACACGCTGCCTGAATCCGACAGTAATAAGGACACAGAGTCAGAAATGTGGCTCCATAATAGAATAGTCAAGTGCTCCATTAACTGGATTCTGAGAAAGACTTCAATGTTTGATCAAGTCAGAAGGCACTGTACATTTTAAGATATGTTGCTATATCTTAGTATTTTTTTTTTAACACTTACAGTAATGTTAACAGATCTTCACCCAAAAGCTAATACTAGCACAAGCTTATCTAATTAAACAAATGACACAACATTTTTAAACTTATTAGTACAATGAACAAAGATATTCAACATCCAATTCTCCTGTGGGGAAATGAATTGACCCCCAACACTCAATAACTGGTTGTGCTACCTTTAGCTGTAATGACTAAAGCCAAATGCTTCCTGTAGTTCTTGATTGGTGGCTTTAGAGCAATTTTGTCCAACTCTTTCTTAAATAACTGCTTTAATTCAGTGATGCTTTTGGGTTTATGTGTTGTAGATAATTGTTTTGCTGCATGAGATCTGTGTCATCCTCTGGTCCTCACCCCTCTCCTCAGCACGACACACCCACACAGGCACCTGGCCACGCCCACTCTGGCAGATCTCACTTACCGGAATACTGATTATGATCACCTGTTTCTTATTCTCTCATTCCCACCACAGTACTTAAGCCAGCAGTCCCCGCCAGACCTGAGAGATTGATTGTTCGCGCCATATATTATCGTTACTGCTGCTTTTGGATTATTGACCACAACCCTTGCCTCAGAGATCTCACTGGACTACATCTTTTGCCTTCGCCCCTCCTGTACCTTCGCCTGGTTATACAGTCTTCACCTGTGTTTGAACCTGCCTGTCCTCCACCAAGAAACTGCCTCGCCCTTTTGGATATATTGCCTGCTGTGTTTGAACCTGCCTGTCCTCCACCAAGAAACGGCCTAGCCCTTTTGGATATATTGCCAGCTGTGTTTGACCATACGTGAGGATGCTGTTTGTAGACTACAGCTCGGCATTCAGCACTATTGTGCCCGCTTTTGTGCTGGGTCTTAACACCTCCATTTGCAATTGGATCCTGGACTTCCTGACGAGTAGACTCCAGGTGGTGAGAATGGGCAACCTCACCTCCTGTACACTGATCCTGAGCACCGGAGCCCCCCAGGGCTGCGTACTCAGTCCCCTCATGTACTCCCTGTTCATGCATGAATGCATGGCCACACACAGCTTTAAAGTCATCCTTAAGTTTGCGGACAATACCACTATCCTGGATCTCATCTCAAACAATGATGAGACCGCTTACATGATGACCTGGCTACATGGTGCCAGGACAACAACATCTCTCTCAACGTCTGCAAGACTAAGGAGAGGATTGTGGATTTCAGGAAGCGACAGAGGGGGGGTCATACACATCAATGGAGCTAAGGTGGAGAGAGTCTCCAACTTTAAGTTCCTCTGTGTGTTCATCAAAGACGACCCCACCTGGTCCAGGCAAGCAGACACAACAGTGAAAACTGCACTTCCTGAGGAGACTCAAGAAGTTTGGCATGTTTGCAAAAATTCTCACCAACTTCTACAGGTGCCCCATTAAGAGCATCCTCTCAGACTGCATTACTGCCTGATACGGCAGCTGTTCTGCTGCTGATCGCAAGGACCTCCAGAGGGTGGTGAAGTCTGCGGATTGTGTCATCGGCTGCCATCTACCCTCTGTGCAAGGCATCTACCATACACGATGCCTTAGGAAAGCACGGAACATCATCAAAGAGAACAGCCGCCCAGGCTATGGTCTGTTCACAGTGCTGCCGTCTGATAGACACTACCGGAGCATCAGGGCACGCACTTCCAGACTCACAAACAGTTTTTTCCTTCAGGCCATAAAGCTTCTCAACCAACAACAGTGATCTATGATTATATTGATCACATGAACATTCCAAATACTCTGAAGTCTTTCTATGTACATTCAATGAACATTAGAATATTTGGATGTACAATTCATAGGCATATTAAACTGATATTTATAAAATGCAATACTTCTACCCATATGGTTCATATTCCCCATTCTACATTCTTTAAAATTGCTGCTAGTTTACATTGTTGTGTACATTTTTGCTATATTTTTGCTATATATATTGTTCAATTATTACTGCATAGATGTTATGTGCCATGTCACAAGAATTTCTTTTTTCAGAATGACGCTGTGTTATTCGGTGAATTTGATAAATAAAAAAGACTTTGACAATGTCCAAACATAAAATTCATCAAGATATTGGGTCTGAACTTGAAACAAGCAGTTCATGCACAAAAAACTAAATTATTCTGTATTCAAAAGCAATTGGACCAAAATTCCACAACCAGATACTGAATGTAATTGAGTAATTTATTTTTCATACATGGGAACTGGGAACTGCAAAATGTGTTAATTAAATACAAAGGAAAAATATCAAGTCCTTCCCACCGCTGAAAACGAAATACATATTTGAAAAATTAAAAGCCAATGTTTCAGCCTACAACATTTCTTCATATAAATGTCAAAACATTTCAAAATGTTGAGATCAAAATGTTGAAGTTTTTGTTCACGCAGGTTCACATATCTTATTTTAGGTTTTGGTTGAAGATCAGAATGTTTTTTGTTAATTAGTATTATAAATACATGTTTTCTATCTCCACAAATACAGTAAGAAGGTCCATTGTGAAGGCCAGTCCTATAATGTTGAACCACTGTCTAATATTGTCATAGTCATCTGCAGTAATGATTCTGTATGCACCCCATTTTGTACAACATTATTACATTTCTGTGAACTTCAAAGGACCCATGTTCACACTCAGAAGAAATACTTATGCAGTGAGGCAGAGGAGATTTTCTGTTGCTTTGTCTACAGCATTACAACACACAGTAACCTTGACTGGCATACATTAAGTTTCTTTGAAAGTTAGACACAGGTATAATATATATCAAGACAGCCATGCAGCCTACACAAATCAATTCTCCTGACTGGTCTGTCCTATAGCCTCCTCAGCGGGGAAATGCCTGGGCTATACTGAATCAGAACAGGTGGTGGAAAAAGCCGGAATCAGCAGGCACCCAGTGGTCCAGACGGCCCTTCACTTTTCCTCCCAATTCTCCTCTATCATGTCTCCTCACAGTCTGGTCTCACCATATTATCTTCATATGCTCTTTTCATTCTCCTCTCACCGCATCATATCCATTCCCTCCTCCCCTCTCTCCACTCACCGCATCATATCCATTCCCTCCTACCCTTTTTCTCCTAAGTTCTAGCCTCAGCAGAGCCCCTTTTATGCTGAGGTAGCTTTGCAATAGCCTGATATTTATCAGATATGAAGCCACATGTAGTATTGATCTCTCTTACTGTATAGAAGGGTAGCCTTAGTGAACAGCTTAAAGGGTAAAAGAGATACATTTATTTCAGAAAAAATTCTGAAATCGATCTGATCCATTTGTATTTGTCTCAGACAGTAATGCAAACATACAGTATATGCAAGTACATAACCTTCGAATGTTTACAGTGTTATGTGTTATTACCTACAGTACCAGTCAAAAGATTACTATTCAGTTCTATTTGTTTCTTCTTTTTACTATTTTCCATATTGTAGAATTATAGTGAATACATCAAAACTACTGAAATAACATATATAGAATCACGTAGAAGCCAAAAAAAGGGTTAAACAGATCAAAATCCATATAATATTGTAGACTCTTCAAAGTAGCCGCCCTTTGCCTTGATGAAACCTTTGAACACTCTTTGCATTCTCTCAACGATCTTCATGAGGTAGGTCATGGCTATCACAGTATTCTGCAGCAAGAAGCCATCGCATCTGGTTTGCACTTAGTGGAAGTATCATTTGTTTTTCATCAGGACAATGGTGACTATCAGGCGACTACCTAGTGAAGCTGGTAAAGAGAATGCAAAAAGTGTACAAAGCTGTCATCAAGGTGAAGGGAAGCAAATAATCTATTTTGAGTATTTTGAGTTGTTTAACACTTTTTTGGTTACTACATGATTCCATGTGTTATTTCATACTTTTGGTCTTCACTATTATTCTGCAATGTAGATCCCTGTTTCCAAAATGTAATGTCTTAACAAAAGTGTTGGTGACCCACAATAACAGTCAAAGGTTTGGACCCATCTACTCATTCAAGGGTTTTTCTTTATTTCTACTATTTTCTAAAACCCCCTTTCTAAGAAAGTTGGGACACGGCATAAAATGCTAATAAAAACAGAATGCAATGATGTGCAAATCATTTATCCCTGTATTTAATAGAAAATAGTACAAAGATAACATGTCAAATGTTGAAATTGAGAAATTATATTGTTTCTGGAAAGGACAGGGGCATGTTTACCACTGTGTTGCTTCAACTGTTCTTTTAACAATACTCTGTAAATGTTTGGGAACTGAGGAGACCAGTTGCTGTAGGTTTGAAAGTGAAATGTTTTCCCATGCTGGCCTGATAGGATTACTTTTCATTTCATAATGCGCCAAATGTTTTCAATGGGTGACAGGTCTGGACTGCAGGCAGGCCAGTTTAGCACCCAGACTCATTTACTACAGAGCCATGCTTTTGTAATACGTGCACAATGTGGTTTGGCATCGTCTTGTTGAAATAAGCAAGGCCTTCCTTGAAAAATATATGGTCTCGATGCCAGCAAATGTTGCTCCAAAACCTGTATATATTGTTCCGCACTAATGGTGCCTTCACAGATGTGCAAGTCACCCATGTCATGTGCACTAATGCACCCCCATACCATCAAAGATGCTGGCTTTTGAACTGTGCGCTGATAACAAACTGGATGGTCCCTCTCCTCTTTAGTCCAGAGGACATTGCATCTATGATTCTGTGAGGTGCGAGGATAGTGAGTGCGTAATGGAGAGGCAAAAACAAAAGTAATAAAACAATACTGACACGAGGACTGACATTTCTTGTCTTTATCAAAGAAAAATAGCAGTACCACACGGTCTCAACAAACATAGACACAATAACCTGTGAGGTGTGGGGGAAAATAAGGAACCTAAATAGACATGGAAATGGCGAACTGAAAACAGGTGTGTGGGTGTGATGGGTACACTGCTGCCATCTGCTCCAGCCGGCGATTAGTAGACTGGCGAGGTGGAGCACCGGAGAGGGAGAGAGCACACAGCGCCATGCGGAGTAGCCATTACAGGTTCCCAAAAATAATTTCTAATTTTGATTTGTCAGACTACAGGACGGTTTTCCACTTCGGATCAGTTCATCTCAAATATCCTTGGACCCAGAGAAGACGACGACGGTTCAGGTCCTTGTTTATATATGGTTACTTCTTTGCATGGTAGAGTTTTAACGTGGATGCAGCGACATACTGTGTTCACAGACAATGGTATTCGGAAGTGTTCCTGAGTCCATGCAGTGATTTCTACTGCAGAATCGTGTCTGTTTTTAAAGCAGTGCTGTCTGAGGGCCCGAAGATCACGGCCATCCAATATAGATTTTTGGCCTTGTCCCTTGTGTACAGAGATTACTTCAGATTCTCTGAATCTTTAATGATACATGATGACATCCCCAAACTCTTTGCAATTTTACTTTGACAAATGCACTATTTGTCTGCACAGTCTGTCACAGAGTGGTGAACCCCTCACTATCCTCACTTCTGACAAACCCGTTCTCCCTGGAATGATATTTTAATATCCAGTCATGCTAGTGACCTATTGTCAATTGACCTAATTAGTTTTGTGATATTTCACCAGGTTTGGTTTTTTAGGATTACACAACTTTCCACTCTTTTGTTGCCTCTGTCCCAACTTTTCTGAAACGTATTGCTGGCATAAAATTAAAAGTGGGCATACATTTTTCAAGACACAATAAAATGTTTAAAAATGTCATATGTTGTCTTTGTAATATGTTCTATTGAATATAGGGTTTAAATTATTTGCACAACATTGCATTCTCTTTGTATTTACATTTCACGCAGCCTCCCAACTTTTTTAGAAAGGGGGTTGTAGAAAATATTAGAAATAAAGAAATAACCTGGAATGAGTAGATGGCTCCAAACTTCTGTCTGTTACTGTTGGTCATCTACTCTTTTGTTCAGACATTAAAACTCTCTCCCTCTAACCTTTTATAAATTTGTTGTAGCCCTGAACAATACATGCATCCCTGATTAACTGACATGTATGAAAGCATACCTGATTCATAAATCATGGCCTTGCAAATTAGCTGACAAATCTAATCAGGTTTGCTAGCTCTGGGATATATTATATATGTGGGGGTCCCTGAGGAGAGGGTTGAAGACCACTGTAAAATGTTATGATATATATTATGATATAATCAAGCAGAGCCTTACCTCCAGCTCCTGGAATTCATCATCGTCATCAATGTCGTAGGAAAGGGTCTGGATCTTTGCATCCTCCCCAGATAGGTCCAGGAACTTGCTGTCGGCGTACATCAATGCATCCTTGGAGGCGGCTGAAGAGCCAGGCGCCAAGTCCTCTATGAAAGTAGTCTCACAGCAGTCCCCAACCCCTCCATCCCCCCAGGCCCGCAGCATGTTCTCCGAGTACAGGATCAGGTTAGGCCTGAAGCAGGGGTCAATGCCCTGGGGTAGAGTGCTGGGGTTTAGCAGCTGTGGGGTTGCCCCTCCACTGCCCATGCCCCTCCCATTCTGCTCCTGTTGGGGCGATAGGTTGACTACCATGTGACCCTGGTACTGGGGGGGTGAGTACACCGACACAAGGCCTTCCTTAGTCTCAACCATCAGGCTGTGTGTGTTGATCAGACCGTTGTGCTTGCAGGGGCCCAGCCCTGCATCTCCTCCTGCCTTGGCTGGCGACATCGTCCTCTGGGTAGTGGGCTCAGCCTCCACAGGCTGGCTGGAGCCCAACCCTGCACCCTGTCCCAGTTCACCTTCCATCTTGGCTTACTGAGCTGGATTGTTGGATCAAATCCCCTCCTCTTCAGAGGCCTCCCTCACATGGTCCTTGGGTTGGGGAAGGCATGGGATGGCAGGCTGCACTCTCCTGTGGGAGGTCAGATTAAAATGGTTGACCATATCTAAACTGCTTGATATACAATTTGCATTGTTTTCTCTCCATCGATGCAGCATAAAGTCAGCCAGATTTTTACCACTAGCTGTTTTGTTTATTCAGGTTATTGAATTGGTATTCCAGGGGAAAATAAGACACTTTTTTTCATTAGTGTTAGATTTTCTGCCTAGTTTCTTATAACCTTGCTTTCAGTAGTTAATGTTTTTAATTGCGCCAATTGATTTAGGTAAATCCAGCTCAGTCATGTTCACGTTAAGGAGGTTATGAAAAAGTGAGGAAGTGTTTTGTCAATTATCTGCCACAATCTCTGCAAAGGTTTAATGGCACAGCTGCCAGTTACAAAACATCAAACCCGCCAAGCATTAATCCTGTGGGCTTCTGTGCCACCTAACTCCCAGCATTTATCACTTTGCATTTCATGTGGTGAGGTGTGTACCAACAGATGCATTTGGATGGCAAACACACATATGCCCATAAATGCACGTGCTCACACACACACACACACACATGGATGGACACAAATACACGCACAGCACATTCACCTTACATTTCCCTCTGTCTGCTGTGCAAGCTTTTTGTTCTGAACCATGCAAATGCAACATACCCTCGTAAACAGCAATGTTGCATCTCAGAGCCATTGATTCCACTGTTGCATTATCTATCTGCATGCTCTTCCTTGCCAAGGGCTGTAACGGAAAAGCTTTTTTGCTAGCTTCAGCAATAAACTGTGTGTAGGGTGACAAATGATCCTGTGCAGGGAAGAATTTAATAGACATGACATTCTGAGTGGTCTTACTACCCAGCTGGTCTATTCAAACCTAGCCAGCTTCAGTCAGCTTCACATTCCAGCTCTGGGTTCACCCATGACATTGGATACCAATCATTCATGTATATTTTATTATGCCCTTTTTCACGTCAGTGGTTTTCACAGATACCCTAACTAAAATCCCAAAGAGAGAGCGAAAACAAGAAATTGAGGCACGGTGTCTATGAAAACCCACCAGTAGGTTCAGAATCTAGTAAGAAACCTGGAGCGGAGCTAGACCCTGAGGGTGGGCCAGTCGTCTACTGGTTGTTCCAGGTGAAGATTATAAGAGGACGTAACCTTTTTAAGCCACCCCAATATTTTTACGTTTTTACACGTTCAGCCAAACAGCGGATTAATAAATCAAGATCAGCTGCACAACCAGGTGGACAATTGCAGGGATGACCATGTGGGCAGTGATGGGATTTGTCAAGCAGATGCTAGATCTGCAACACAATCAGCTGGACTTTGCACAGAGACTGCCAGGAGTCATCAGGCTAGGTGGTCATAAGGCATGGTCCAAGAACTCAGATCCTCCAAAGACTCAAATTGGACACCAGAGAAAATAGAGGGAATGTTCCTGAGATCCAAAAGGATACCTCAGCATGGAATTCAGAATGACCATAGTCCTTAGGCACATGTATAACATTGCGGTGTAAAAACTTGGGACTGAGATGGGGGATCCAGATACACTGTGGCTCCAACCAATGACAACCCCAGACAGAGCCAAATAGCAGGAAATAGCTCCACCCATTTTGACAAGCACAACATCACCAAAAAGACACAACCAACTGCAAACCACCCTGAGACAAGGCCGTGTATAGCCAGTAGAGTTCACTCCCATTGCATGAGCGTAAGGTATGGTACAGGGTAACACAAGTAAGCCAGAGACTTTGCTCCTGTATTATAATAGCAGTGGAGAGAGTATATCCCAGTGGAGAGTGGTGAGCCTTCCAGGCACACGACAGCAAAGCAAGGATGGTTGGTCAATCTAGTGCCTGTTAGGTCCTGTCAGGTCTATGTGCCTGGAGGACACAGTCAGGGCATCTCTGTGCTTATGTTTATTTATCCCCAATCAGAGGCAATATGGAGCAGCTGCCTCTGATTGGGGATCCTGTCTAAGTTGATTTAGTTCTGCTTTCATTTGTTGGTCATTGTTTGTAGTTTGCGTTGTGTTTTGCTGCTCCTCAGTTCATGGTTGTACTCTCCTTTTGTTATTTCTGTTCAGTGGAAAAAGTTAATAAAAGGATGTTCAACAGCTCTGCGCCTCGTGTCCTTCCTAAACTGAACCTTGACAGTGCCTTGGCGTTCACTTTCACACCCTTAAGACAGACTACACTTAATCATAGACCATACTGAAGAGATGAGACTTCAGTAAAAACTTAAAAGTTGAGATAACGCTGTAAAAATGCAAAGAAACAAAAAACAATGAAAAGTAAGTCATCCAATTTGAGATCTGGTGTTTGGGGGATATTTTTATATAATTTAAGTATGATGAGAAACCAAAAGTGTTAGAGAGAATAGAGAGTGGCTGAGGTTAGTCAAGTGGTGTAAGCCACTGATTCCAGTGCACTGCTGCCGCAAATGTTCCAATCTTTCGAAATGCTCTACTACTTAATGTAATAATTACTAATATTAACAAAAATCTTCTCAACACAATAGAACATTTTTGAATTTTGCAGTACAATTGTCTTCCTTTGTATTGATCTGTTCATAAAAGTTTGGGAATTCATAGCAAACGTAGTAGATACAGCCTCACTAACAATATGGCAATCAGAGAAAATGATAATAGTTTTTAAAAGATTAAATGGACAATCTTTAAAATAATAGTTATTTTTGAAACACTACCGTTGATCATGCCCATGTGGTGTTCTGTGCCTGGCTGTAGTAAATGCAACCAAACACAGAAAGGTGCTCCTACATTTTTCATTTGCTTGGAGCCAGTAATGCACCCATAAATAACTTCAACAGATGTCACTGGTAAACAGCATGTTCACAATTATCTTGCTTATATACCATACCAACAAACAATAATATTAACATTAACATTCATTAACACAAATCTGAATATGCATTTACCAACACAAATAGTTTAGAATGCTGGCCACAAATGTGAATAGATAATTTCCACAGGCAGGGTTTTCAATAAGCAAGGCTCATTACAACTGCCCCTTTAATATATCTGGCTTAAAAGTGTGTGACTTGATAGTGGTTATCCCGACCTGAACTCAAAGTTGACAAAGGTTACCTTGCTTACTTCTGCAACCTTTGTTTTGGTATACCTTTCTGGTCAGCTGTTTGTAGTATACCCTTCTGGTCAGCTGTTAGTATTATACACTTCTGGTCAGCTGTTAGTATTATACACTTCTGGTCAGCTGTTCATAGTATACCCTTCTGGTCAGCTTTTCATAGTATACCCTTCTGGTCAGCTGTTCCTAATATACCCTTCCAGTCAGCTGTTCACACTATCCCTTCTGGTCATCTGTTGAGTGCATTGCCACAGCCTGTGAAAGCAGATTTCTGTGCAGCACCCTGTGACCAATTTAGAGTATAAGAGGTATTCAAACTTCAATTCTTTATTTGTTGTTTTTTGTCTTTTAAAAAATAGTTCTTTGTTGCTGCTGCTTTGTATTTATACTCGCAGGGAAAGTAAACCAACAGATTTTGGGCATGTTTTATCAAACATGTTTCCTTTAATTAAATAGAAGAAAATAGCATGCCACAATTCCCTTTCCATACCGTTCAAAGGTCAATGCTAAGGTCAAGGCTAAAACCTACAGGCAGGATAGTCATTCAACTGTTCATCATTTCAAAATCTGTATTTACATTAGTAGAATATCTAGCTGTCAACTTTTGGCTCCATGGACATAATGACAGTGCTATCTCTAAGCATATTTGGCCATTGCAAGACCAAGCTTTCAAAGGCTTAACTCAGCACTGAGCCTCCACAAGCATGTGAGTAAATAACTAGCCTTGCTTTCAATAAGAACAATAATGGAACTCTCATCTTCCTGAAAAGATGCTGGATGGGCCACTTCAAAAATTAACTATAGCTCCCTGTTGACAAGAACTATGTGAAGATAGAATGTAAAGTGAAAATTATTCTCCACTCACCAATAAAATACTGTGGAAACAATTAAGATTATTTTTCATTAAAGTCCAATTACCTTTACTGACAATTTTGTTTGTGATTGGATTTTTCATAGGCCATGTAACATGAATTTCAGTAGGTTTCATAAATGTCCTTATGTCATTTAGGTAATAGGCCTAGCAATGCCATGTTATTAGAACAATATTTTTAATAGCCTGAAAAAATTGGGAAAATTATGTTACTGAGCTCTTTTGCCACTGACCAACCTTAACCTCAACAATGCATAAGAGAGACCCGGAACAAATAAAGACATTTGCTTATACTGAAAACATTACTCGAGTCTTATTTTGAATATTTTTATGTGAATTGTATCTTCTAGGCTTGTCATACAAATATAAAATGTATAAGCCAAAAGGAGACACGCCTCTTCAACATTGCGTGGGAGTCGGAGACAGTGCCAAAGGAGTGGTGGTGGTTCCCCTGTTCGAAAAAGGGGGACCAGAGGGTGTGTGCCAATTACAGGGGTATCACACTTCTCAGCCTCCCTGGGAAAGTCTACTCAAAGGTACTGGAAAGGAGGGTTCGGCAGGTAGTCGAACCTCAGATTGAAGAGGAACAATGCGGATTCCATCCTGGTCGCGGAGCAACCGACCAGCTCTTTACTCTTGCAAGGATCCTGGAGGGGGCCTGGGAATATGCCCATCCTGTCTACATGTGTTTTGTGGATCTGGAGAAGGCGTATGACCGGGTCCCCCGAGAGATACTGTGGGAGATGCTGCGGGAGTATGGGTTGAGGAGGTCCCTTCTGAGGGCTATCCACTCCCTGTACGTCCAAAGTGAGAGCTGTGTTCGGGTTCTCGCCAGGGCTGCGCTTTGTCACCAGTCCTGTTTGTAACGTTGATGGACAGGATATCGAGGCGTAGTCAGGGTGGGGAGGGTGGGCTGGGGATCTCATCGCTGCTTTTTGTGGATGATGTGGTCCTGACGGCATCATTGGTCTGTGACCTTCAGCACTCACTGGACCGGTTCGCAGCCGAGAGCGAAGTGGTTGGGATGAGGATTAGCATCTCTAAATCTGAGGGCATGGGTCTCAGCAGGAAACCGATGGAGTGCCTCCTCCGGGTAGGGAATGAGGCATTACCCCAAGTAAAGGAGTTCAAGTATCTCAGGGTCTTGTTCGCGAGTGAGGGGACAATGGAGCGGGAGATTGGCCGGAGAATCGGTATCACTTCCATTGTGACGAAAAGATAGCTGAGTCGGAAGGCAAAGCTCTCGATATACCAGTCAATTTTCGTTCCTACCCTCACCTATAGTCATGATCCTCCAGATCCTTCAGGTTTCGGGGCTGTCACTAGGCAATACAGACTTCCTGCAAAGATTTTCTATTGGGTTCAGGTCTGGAGACTGGCTTTTCTTTGAGGCTGTGGTCCCAGGTCTCTTCAGGTCATTGACCAGGTCCTGCTGTGTAGTTCTGGGCTGATCCCTCACCTTCCTCATGATCATTGATGCCCCACGAGGTGAGATCTTGCATGGAGCCCCAGACCGAGGGAGATTGACCGTCATCTTGAACTTCTTCCATTTTCTAAGAATTGCACCAACAGTTGTTGCCTTCTCACCAAGCTGCTTGCCTATTGTCCTGTAGTCCATCCCAGCCTTGTGCAGGTCTAAAATGTTATCCCTGATGTCCTTACACAGCTCTCTGGTCTTAGCCATTGTGGAGAGGTTGGAGTCTGTTTGATTGAGTGTGTGGACATGTGTCTTTTATACAGGTAACCAGTTCAAACAGGTGCAGTTAATACTGGTAATGAGTGGAGAACAGGAGGGCTTAAAGAAAAACTAACAGGATTCTTACTGGTTGGTAGGTGATCAAATACTTATGTCATGCAATAAAATGCAAATTAATTATTTAAAAATCATACACTGTGATTTTCTGGATTTTTGTTTTAGATTCCATCTCTCACAGTTGTAGTGTACCTATAAAATAATTACAGACTTCTACATGCTTTGTAAGTAGGAAAACCTGCAAAATCGGCAGTGTATCAAATACTTGTTCTCCCCACTGTATTTTATATAACATACGTTTAGCATTCAAAAGTATATAGTCTCTGTTTAGTCTCGGTTTCCATATTGCAGGTGTTGTGATTTATAATGCTTGCAGCGTCTCTTTTATAACAAAATACCCTGAGATGCTTATTGTTACTTGGAGGCTACGTAATTCAGAAAGGTTACAATGTAACATATCTAGCACAACGCTTCAAGATGACAATCAAAAGCAATCAGTCCGGCCAGATAAGGCTTACGTTTCCTGATAATTGGGGTAGGTGGGGATTTCTTACTGGTTCCATTAACGCATGCTATCATGGCTAAGTGCAGCGGGGAATTTAACCCCAAAACAGATTGGCCAATTTCACCAGTCTCCAATTTCCTTGAATTTCCATTACATAAATCGAGCATAGGATGCTCGTGCGGTTATATGAACATGTCCTGTTGAACTGATTACAATATAGGCTAATCGAAGTCTATGTAATGATTGGGAAATTAGTCTAAAACGTAGTCTTATGCGTAATAAATTGGCGGCACGAAGTCTCATCCCTGAGAACAGAGGAGCTGTCCATGGTGGTTTCGTTCAAGGATATCTTGTTTGTTGAGCACGGGACGGTCCCCACTCCCCAGACATTTAACACCGCTCCTAGATAGGCTAGCGCGAGTGCAGAGTTGGCATGATGGATATTGCATGGCTGTCTGCTATTGTGAAACATAATTAAAAACAATATGTATTAAAAGAGATCTAGCTACTGTTCTGTTGACCTAATGCAACCCATTTATTTTGTGTTTTTTATCATTCACAATCAACATCACCTAACAAAACAATGGAAATAGCAATCATAGGCATGCTTATGATGACTGCAGTATTCTCAGTTTAATACTATAATGAAATATATATATACAACGTTGGCCAAATGTGTCCCTCTATTAGAACTGCATATCATTTAGAATATTATGCACCGATGTAATCTTGGTGCAATCATTCGTTGCTTTAACCTACAAGTCCGTGATCTGATTGGCAAGGTATTCACAAACACTTACCTCCCAAGGTGAAAAGAGCGTTCTGCGACGAATATGCTCGATCTCGTGGGAAACATAAGTGAACCGAGGGTTTAACAATCCGCTAGTGCTCCTTTCCTTTGTCTGGGAATCCTTAACAGGGTATCCCATATAGATCTGGTCAGAACTCAGTCTCCGCCTTATCTGCCAAAAGGTGTTATGCTAAACTCAAGCATCTGATTAGAGCCTCCACTTTTCTGAAGAGCAGACAGAATTTTTTTTAAATCTGACTTTTCTTTCTTGTACCTGAAATGAGTGTGTTGCATTTTGGCTTCTGCTGCTGGAATGCATACACCATAACCTACAGACCAATCTCCCACAAGAGCATCTTGTGAAGCGAAGTCCAGATGCACTGTAGTTAGACTAGGCGAAAGTGTCGATTAGCATCAGCCTTTCTTAGCATACCTAAGCTAGTCCAATCAGTCTAACGCAGAAGGTACCAAGCAAATTAAATACTTTACCCCACGGTCTTACAAATGGCGTTTATTTGAACTAGTTTTCAGACTTTTTCGTGTTGAAATAGTGTTTTAGAACATATGTTTGAAAAGGTTCGTATCAATGGCTTATAAAGGCTAATATACCATGGTTTGGTAATCCATCTGGTAGCCCATTACTACCGATAGACCAAATACTATCTTTACCTTCATTTCATATTGACACACAAATATGAAGATTTAATGTTATGAATGTTTTAGAACGGGGCACGACTGACCCACGTTCCTAACAGCTTGTTATTACTCGCCTTATCAACTAATCCAATGCTGCCCCCAGGTGTAGGCTACACTTCAAACAAATAATAACGTTTGATGTACTGCAGTAACCAGGCTTGAAATTCATTATTTTAAGGAGTCCTTGCTGTGAGAGCTTAGGTCTGTGCTTGAACAACAAGCGAAGAGAAGATAATTTAAATATTACAGAATTTCTTGGAGAACGAACATTCAGGTCATGAAGTGGATCATTTTTGCATTCATTTTATTGAACTTCTAAAACAATGCATTTTTTGGATTGGGAGATAATTTGTGGAGATAATTTTCAGGGTCATACTAATATGTATATATATTAGTATGATGTGTGTGTGTGTGTATGTATACACACATATACACTTACCTAAAGGATTATTAGGAACACCTGTTCAATTTCTCATTAATGCAATTATCTAATCAACCAATCACATGGCAGTTGCTTCAATGCTTTTAGGGGTGTGGTCCTGGTCAAGACAATCTCCTGAACTCCAAACTGAATGTCAGAATGGGAAAGAAAGGTGATTTAAGCAATTTTGAGCACAACACGCACAACCTTGAGGCGGATGGGCTACAACAGCAGAAGACCCCACCGGGTACCACTTATCTCCACTACAAATAGGAAAAAGAGTGAATGTTGCATGGCCTAATGATTCTCGATTTCTGTTGAGACATTCAGATGGTAGAGTCAGAATTTGGCGTAAACAGAATGAGAACATGGATCCATCATGCCTTGTTACCACTGTGCAGGCTGCTGGTGGTGGTGTAATGGTGTGGGGGATGTTTTCTTGGCACACTTTAGGCCCCTTAGTGCCAATTGGGCATCGTTTAAATGCCACGGCCTACCTGAGCATTGTTTCTGACCATGTCCATCCCTTTATGACCACCATGTACCCATCCTCTGATGGCTACTTCCAGCAGGATAATGCACCATGTCACAGAGCTCGAATAATTTCAAATTGGTTTCTTGAACATGACAATGAGTTCACTGTACTGAAATGGCCCCCACAGTCACCAGATCTCAACCCAATAGAGCATCTTTGGGATGTGGTGGAACGGGAGCTTCGTGCCCTGGATGTGCATCCCACAAATCTCCATCAACTGCAAGATGCTATCCTATCAATATGGGCCAACATTTCTAAAGAGAGCTTTCAGCACCTTGTTGAATCAATGCCACGTAGAATTAAGGCAGTTCTGAAGGCGAAAGGGGGTCAAACACAGTATTAGTATGGTGTTCCTAATAATCCTTTAGGTGAGTGTGTATATATATATATATATATATATATGTATATATATATGTATATATATACACTGCGTGCACAATTATTAGGCAAATCGTATTTCTCAAGATTTATTTTATTGTTGAACAATCACAATGTTTTATGTCAATCCAAAATATAATTGAACCTGAAACCGGAATGTTTGACAAAGGAAAGGTTAGTTTTAATCATTCTCAGGGGGATATATAAATGTGCACAATTATTAGGCAACAATTATTCTACATTATTTGAGTAAGTGCAACAAATAAGTATCACAAAATGAAATTCAATTACATTTCTGGCCTTTCAAAAATATTCTGTGGCTGATATAGCCACCCTTCTTTTCCATAACTGCCATGAGCCTTCCATCCATGCAGTCTGTCAGTTTCTTGATCTATTCACAAACAACTTTCACTGAAGCAGCAACCACAGCCTCCCAAATGCTGTTCAAAGAGGTTTATTGTCTTCCCTGACTGTAAATCTCACATTTGAGAAGGGTCCACAAGTTCTCAACAGGATTTAAGTCAAGTAAGGAAAGGGGCCAGGTCATTATTTGAGCATCTTTGAGGCCCTTGCTTGCTAGCCAAGCAGTGGAGTACTTGGATGCATGTGATGGAGCATTTTCCTGCATAAAGAACATGGCCTTCTTAAATGCTAAGGATCTCTTCCTGTACCACTGCTTGAAGAATGTATCTTCCAGAACCTGGCAGTAGATATGGGAGTTGAGTTTCAGTCCATCTTCAACCTGAAAAGGTCCAACTACCTCATCCTTAGTGATAGCAGCCCATACCAGTACCCTTCTTCCACCTTGCTGGCACCTGACTCAAAGTGGTGCTCTGTGTCCATTACTGATGGCCACAGGCCCATCCATCTGGTCCATCAAGAGTCACTCTCATTTAATCTGTCCATGAAACCTTCGAAAAATCTGTCTTCAGGTATTTTTTTGCGCAATTTATACCCTTCAACGTGTCTTCTTTCAGCCATCTTGACCATGGCCATGTCTCTGAGCACTATACACCTTGTACCTCAGGAAACTCCAGGTAGGTTACAGTTCTGGAATAAGGTGGCACTGGAGGACAATGGGTTCCTGGTAGCTTCACTTTTAATTATTCTCAGGTCTTTTGCAGTTAATTTGCATCTTTTGTTCTCCATGCATTTTTTGCACCCCAGTTGATTATTCGCAACAAAACCTTTGGTCACGCCTCAACTTTTTCAAGAGTGTTGCATCCGTCTGAAAGGTATTTTACAATTTGTGACTTTTCAGTGTCAGTTAAATCTCTTTTTATTAACCCATTTTACCTGAGGTCATGGAACTGCCTAATAATTATGCACACCTTAATATAAGGTGTTATTCACTGTTGCCACACCCTCCCTCATTACACAAATACATATCACCTGAAAATGATTCAATGAAAGGAGCATTGAAGTTTATGTGGCTTGGAGTTGGAAAATGTGCATGGAAATAATAATAAAATCAGAATACCCACTTGCCTAATAATTGTGCACACAGTGTATATACACACTACTGTTCAAGGGTTTGGCGTCACTTAGAACTGTTCTTGTTTTTGAAAGAAAAGCTCATATTTACCAACGGTGTCAATATTAGTGGAGGGCACTATGGGCAATGTTGAATTTATGTATGTGGAATCTTTCCCTAATTCTATTTAAATAATATGGCTGATGTTCTTATTCAGAGTGACACAGTAGTGAGTGTATGGATTGTATTAGGCACTGCTAAAAAAAATTAAGGGAACACTTAAATCACACATCAGGTCTCAATGAACAAAATACAGGTGCTGGTCATAAAATTTGAATTTCCATCAAAAAGTTTATTTATTTCAGTCATTCCATTCAAAAAGTTAAACTTATAATGTTTAATGTTTCAGACTGATATATTTCAAGTGTTTATTTCTTTTAATTTTGATGATTATAACTGACAACTAATGAAAACCCCAAATTCAGTATCTCAGAAAATTTGAATATTACTTAAGATCAATACAAAAAATATAATTTTAGAAATGTTGGCCAACTGAAAAGTATGAACATGAAAAGTATGAGCATGTACAGCACTCAATACTTAGTTGGGGCTCCTTTTGCCTGAATGACTGCAGCAATGTGGCGTGGCATGGAATCGATCAGTCTGTGGCACTGCTCAGGTGTTATGAGAGCCCAGGTTGCTCTGACAGTGGCCTTCAGCTCTTCTGCATTGTTGGGTCTGGCGTATCGCATCTTCCTCTTCACAATACCCCATAGATATTCTATAGGGTTAAGGTCAGGCGAGTTTGCTGGCCAATTAAGAACAGGGATACCATGGTCCTTAAATCAGGTACTGGTATCTTTGGCACTGTGTGCAGGTGCCAAGTCCTGTTGGAAAATGAAATCTGCATCTCCATAAAGTTGGTCAGCAGCAGGAAGCATGAAGTACTCTAAAACTTCCTGGTAGACGGCTGCGTTGACCTTGGACCTCAGAAAACACAGTGGACCAACACCAGCAGATGACATGGCACCCCAAACCATCACTGACTGTGGAAACCTTACACTGGACTTCAAGCAACGTGGATTATGTGCCTCTCCTCTCTTCCTCCAGACTCTGGGACCTTTATTTCCAAAAGAAATGCAAAATGTATTTTCATCAGAGAACATAACTCAGCAGTAGTCCTTTTTGGCTTTAGCCCAGGCGAGACGCTTCTGACGCTGTGTCTTGTTCAAGAGTGGCTTGACACAAGGAATGCGACAGCTGAAACCCATGTCTTGCATATGTCTGTGCGTGGTGGTTCTTGAAGCACTGACTCCAGCTGCAGTCCACTCTTTGTGAATCTCCCCCACATTTTGAATGGGTTTTGTTTCACAATCCTCTCCAGGGTGCGGTTATCTCTATTGCTTGTACACTTTTTTTCTACCACATCTTTTCCTTCCCTTTGCCTCTCTATTAATGTGCTTGGACACAGAGCTCTGTGAACAGCCAGCCTCTTTAGCAATGACCTTTTGTGTCTTGCCCTCCTTGTGCAAGGTGTCAATGGTTGTCTTTTGGACAGCTGTCAAGTCAGCAGTCTTCCCCATGATTGTGTTGCCTACAGAACTAGACTGAGAGACCATTTAAAGGCCTTTGCAGGTGTTTTAATAAGCGGATTAGAGTGTGTGGCACCAGGTGTCCTCAATATTGAACCTTTTCACAATATTCTAATTTTCTGAGATACTGAATTTGGGGTTTTCATTAGTTGTCAGTTATAATCATCAAAATTAAAATAAATAAGCACTTAATATATCAGTCTGTGTGGAATGAATGTATAAATTATACAAGTTTCACTTTTTGAATGGAATTACTGAAATAAATGTTATAACCAGCACCTGTAGATCACGCTTTGCTTTAAGCCACACCCTAGCATACACATCGAACTGTTGTTAAGCAAAACACCTCAGAAAGTCTGTTGAAGAACGTTCTGGGGAAACGTGTTGCTTCTTACCAGCCGCCACGCAACGTAGCAAACGTTGAAGCCAACTGAACACACCCCTTGTAAATTCCTACCCGTCACTGCTCGCACCCCGTATCAAACGATAACGTTACCTTCAAACTATTTCCAGGCTGGGCAACGATACATTACAACGGAGAAGAAAACTCCATCGACAGAGGAGGGGTGAAACAGTGAAGAAGGGGCAACCCTGTACCACTGGAGGTAGGAGAGTTATTTCTGGTTAGATTTTTGTTATTAGGCCGCACTATATTTTCTGCTAACCGCAACTAGCTAGCCAAGGAAGGCGTTAGCTTGCTAGCTAAGGCAGGATTTGTGTCATGTCAAAACGGGCCCTTACTGTCTCTGATGAGGCACGAGGCTATGTGTAAAGTTGTTGGAGATGATCAAATATATTGTCAGTCACACTTGATCATGGTACATGAATTGGATAATAGTATTTAAAGGTGTAACCTGCCAAATTCTGTATGATGTAATCAGATGTTTTAAGTTCAAAGCTAGCTAGTTTGCTACAACTAGCCACACCACATAAGACAGTATTCACCATGTATGCAGCGCGCTAACGTTGTTAGCACCGAACTGCTGGATACTAGCCAGCTAGTTAGTTCAGTAACTGTTACTCAATCTGTTATGCAAATTACATTAACAATATTGGCAACATATGTTATGTAACCAGATAGTTAAATAACAGTTAGCTAGCTAAATACTTTGCCGCACATCTATGTTTTGATAGTCGATATTATTGTAAAACACGTGACATGCTGAGCTGGCTAGCTACACAGTAGCTAACTATACTGTTAGCTCATTTTTAGCGTGTCGTCATTTCGCTAGTTAGCTTGCTTCTTAAGTATATGAAATGAAACTAACGAATCTGGAACTATAGCTACACTAGCAAATAAACTATGGGTTTCCATTCACCAATGGCTAGTTAAATATATATTCTTACAAACAACAGGGTTAAATGTATGTACCTCAAAAACCAAGTCAAGCAAACCTGTGTTGACTGATGTACAGTATTTGCATCCAGTATCTCATTTTGATTTGCATAACGTTCAAAAGTACTGGCCATACAGGTGCACAGCTAAAAAGATACTGCCAACAGGTTACTACAACATCTTAACTGGATCTCCAAATAGTTATCACCACCCTCATATTGATAGTCCATCATTCTTTTCCCTACAGTGATCATGGTAGGCGAACGTCGGAATGGAAACCTGGTTGTCCAGCTGGGCCCCAAGTTGCAGGCCTACCCAGAGGAGTTGATACGGCAGCGACGGACTCATGATGGCCAGACAGAGTACCTGATCCGTTGGTGCCTGCTGGCCATAGATGACGCTAGTGGTTCTAGTGGAGGGAGCAATGAGGCTGGAGGAGGAGGAAGCAGTTCAGGAGTGGGTGGCTCCAGCGGCTCAACCTCGGGAGAGAGCAAGACTGAGAACATCCTGATGTGGATGTCAATGGAGGATGTGTACGCCAACTGCCCAACGCTCCTGGGCAAGCGCAAGGCAGACGCCCAGCGTCCTCTCCAAGAGGAGGAGGAGCGGCCCAGCGGAGAGTTCCCCGCTGATGTCACCTTCGACGAGGTGGAGCTCTCTGACATGAAGGACGATGTCAAGAATTTGGTCAAGAGGGCCCGCAAGCAGATGGCCAAAAAGAGCGACTTTGCCATCAGCATCACACACACCATTCATGTGCTGAGTGCCTACGCCAGCATCGGCTCACTGGTGGGCGTCTTCAAGGAGACAGGAGCCCTGGACCTACTCATGGAGCTTCTCTGCAACAAGGAGCGACAAACCCGCCGAAGTGCTGGGAAGATGCTCCGGGCTCTGGCCTCACACGATGCAGGTATGTTTCGGTTTTATACTTCGACTGTCCCAGGGTACGCCCTTTGGGAACAAAGCAGACTAGGGGTGCCAATCATGCCCCCCCCCCCCCCCCCCCCCCCATTCATACTTCAGGCTGGTTTCGGCAAGTCGCAGCATAATTAGCAAAATGTCCTCTATCAATCATTTCTTCAACTGGATGCTATCTGACTGTTTAATTTTGGTGATTTTATTAGTGAACTGGTCATTATCCTAATTGCTTTATTGCCTATTGTGACAGTTCAGCCAATGCCACAAGTGTCCTAAACCTCATTAATATGCTTATAGCTTTATGTCACACAACTGTCAAAGAACATGTAGCCACAGATATTACCAAAAGCGGTACATCCATGTGCAGTTCAAAACGTGGCATACAATTCTGTAGGCTTTTCTCCCCATCAGAGCTGTTAGTCAACTTACTTTCATCCAGCCAATGTTGTTTAACTTGCTAGTGCTTACTGTATGCCAGACATCATTTTAACAGTAAGATGGATGCCAATTGAATTTGCTGCATGATGGGCAGAACCAATGCACGTAAATGGGTAGAGTTCTTGATCCCTGAAATTGAAACAAGGGGGAAATGCTTTTAGCGCCATATCCTGAAATAGCATTGCATGTTTGTTTATGATAGGTACAATGATCACCACCAGTGCTATCAAAGCACTGAAGTTACAGATTTTTAAGAGGATTGCAGAATTAAGTTTACTGCCCCTTTAAAGATCTTTGACCTGAATTGACTGCACAGTAAATGCAGGCTTACTTCTATTCTAGTCAAGCATTCTGCCCAGTTGCTACACTATTTTTACCAATAGTAAGATGTCTTGGTAGGTGAGGCGAAAAATACATTGTTTAGGTTGGCAAGATTTTTGATTACTGAAAGTGAGCAGCTTTATATAATGACCAGTGAGATCTAACACATCTTTTATATTGATTGTTGTAGTTCACCATTAATAGGAGTTTATACAGTTGCCTTAACACATTGTATATATACTGCGTTCTTGCATGTATAGCCCACTTCAAGTCCAGCACAGCATTTCACTAGGAATGAAACCTGGGGTTTGACTCAGCCATAATCCTTCATTTCTTATTTTTGAGTCATTCTGTTGTAGATTTGCATGAATGTTTGGATCATTGTACTGTTGCAACATCCAGGTTTGGTTCAGCTTTTTGAGACATGGCCTCTTTTCTCTTCATGAATGATCTGGTACAATACGGAATCATGTTTTACTCAAGGATAGCAAGTTAGCCAAAGTTGTTATATATTATTTTTGGCCTGATATAACTCCCATAGAAAATGAGAATGGAAACCTTGTTCCTGAGAGAAGTCAGCTCAGACGGCTCATTCTGAGGCCTAGCTCACGTGCTGCAGCAGATTTGAATTTTGAATGGAAAATGCAACTAATGTTAAAGCATCAAACTGCATTGCACTAATTGATTGTGAATGCTGAACTCAATGATTTCACCTTTCATATTTTTGCCAAATAAATGCTATAAGCTTTGACTGAAGAAAGCGTGTTGTCTTGGGTTTGTGGTTTGATGTGGGTTTTCTTTAAACTTAAGGAAAACCGTAATGTGTTTTCTTCGTAGCTGAAATATCTCAAACAGCTGCTGTTCTTTGGTTGAAGGAATGCAGTTGCTTGTAATATTCACACTGTTGAAAAAAACAAAAACAACAACAGATCTTTTAGTTAGCCTGACATTCGCTATGGTGTATTGTCAGCTAGCTAGTTCAATTCCTAGGACTTGAAGGCTCCTGTGTGTTTGTCTGCACCAGTCTACTTCCTCTAGTTTTTATGAATGATATTTTAATGTGTTGACGCAGTGTGTTGGTGTGAAACATGACCCATTTGCCTGCAATTCCCCAGCCCTGCAAAACGTGTTATACACTATCACTGAATCTGAGACGGTTGATTTTAAAATGGTGTTAATAGAATGGGCAGTTTGGTTTCGATTACACTGTTTGTATTTTGCACTTGATTGATGTATGATTGAGCTGGTAGTGCAGTGGAGCACGACTGTAATTCATGGGCTTTTTTAGAGAAAACACGTTGTGGCCGTGATGAGAGAAGAGTCATCAGCATGCAAAGTTAATATAATACATATTGTTATTAATTAATTTAATTGAGAAATGGGTAATCTTGCATGCATGGCTGAGTTAATGTTAACGTCAAGTTAGTTAACCAACAAACCGGTTATCTACTTTAGCCCATTGAGTTTGTTTACAGTTGAGCAGCTCTGGCTTGCTAACCATTCACCATGTTGCTGATGAATTAACCCATTACTGTCACATTTGTTCAGTTCTATATTTTTCCACATGAGAAACGTTGAGGCTTTTAAATGCAGTAGTTTCCATTAACATTTACAGTATCAGTCAAAAGTCTCTCAGCCAGCTTCATAATACTCTGAAAATGATGCTTGCTTTGAAAATGATATTATGATAACCATTGAGTTTTTGTGCATGTTTTTATTTGCTAGATAACTTACTGTTGTTTTAATTAAGGCATTTTGATAGGATAAGAAAGACACAGCCAACTAAGCAAAATGAGGAATTTGTGGTTAGTTAATATGTGACGCTATGCACTATGAGTTTCCCAACTAGAGCAGCAGTTGTTCTAGTGTGTGTCTTTAATGAATGGGGCGAAACAGGAAGAGCCTACTCATCTCTCCCTATACAGAGGCCACGTCAGCCAGTTGATTGGACTGTTTGTTTTTTTAAGGTTTCCCAGCAACTATGTTTGTTTTAGAGGAAATACATTTTTATGTTTGTTTAACATCTTTTTTACAGTCTTTTGGTAAAATTTCTAAGCGGTAATTGAATCAAGTATTTGGTTGATAGTGGGGCTTTTTCTTCTAAGCCACTCCTAGCCTTCCTTGTTTTAAGATGGAAATTGTTAATGTGTGTGCTTTCTTCTGGTATAGAGTGCTGTTCTAGTCTTGTACACTTTCGGCTTCTGTACTTTTAAAATTCCCTCTTCTTGGTCTGTGAGGCTTACAAACCTTGTGGACTCTTATGCGACTGTGCTGTGCTGTCAGGAAGCGCTGAGTCTGTTGGCCTTTTGCTTAGGGCCACTTTGCATTCCTGTGAGTATCTGTCACTTTGGCTGGCTGATGTTTGCTTTCTTAACTGAGCCCTGTTGAGGAAATACTGAGTGCACATGACTTTGGTTACGCTCGCTGTGTTTACAACCTTTTTGTGATTGAAAAGGCAATTCCAATTTTGCTGCCCATGTACAAAAGACTACACACATTTGCCTACAATAGGCGATCAACCATTTGCTGATCTCTTTTTCCGATGGCTGTTAGGTGAGCTGATCTCTGACGTAAAGCACCAAGCCAAAAGCCTGTGATCTTGTTTTGCCTCCAGTTCATATAAGTTGTCTGATCACATAATGTTGGAGAAAACCGTTCACAGATACATTGTCTTTCCAAAAGGGTTGCTATCCTTTGCCAGTGTCATTACACTATTGTGTTTTGGTTCATATTCCACAGTCATACACTTTAAAATAGTTGAGTGTTCACTATTTACTTATTTCTATAACAATCATGACGGGTAAAAGACTCCCTAGACACTTTATCTGCTACTGGTGGTTGTGACAACCCTGGACCAACTTAAGTGCAAAACAGTTTTCGTTTGTTATGGAAACATAGAGCTATCAAACCATAGACATTTTCAAAAATACCAAACTTTCAAAGCTAAAAGAATAAACCTAGTTTGTCAAAGCACCAACTCTCCATCTCCCCAGAAAAAAAAAAGAAACACAGGCAACAAATAAATAAATTGCTATCTGCCTCAAGTAAGCATATCATGCATCTGCACATAAATACAGTAACTGTGTGATTTTAAAAGTATGTAGTGAAAGTGCGAACGGAGTACAACTGAACTGTTGTTAATCAGGTAGCTCTGGTTTTTCTGGAACTTTTCTGTTAACGCTATTCATTAGATATTTGTTGTCAAGACAAACCCACCACTTCAGTAGTAGTTATCTGTCGGCTAGCCCTCCTTACCATTGGTCAATAACCGTGGCATTGTCTTCTTCCCACAGGGAGCCGTGCCTACGTTCTACTGTCCCTCAGCCAGCAGGATGGTATCGAGCAGCACATGGACTTCGACAATCGCTTCACCCTCCTGGAGCTGTTTGCCGAGACCACCTCTTCTGAGGAGCATGGCATCTCATTCGAAGGGATCCACCTCCCTCAGGTACCCAGCAAATCACATCCCTGGTCTCTACAGTGCCGGATGCTTTAGTCTTTCAGCAGATGTTCTGTCTCTGCATGTAACCCTGCTCTAAACCACTGGACCCCTTAGATGTAATATGAGGTTTTCCCTGTGTGCCCCCAGATCCCAGGAAAGCTGCTGTTTTCACTGGTGAAGCGCTACCTATGTGTCACGTCCCTGATGGACAAGCTGAACACAGCGGGGGTGGAGTCGAGCTCGGAGCGGCAAGACGCGGCAGGCTCCTCCTCTGGGCCGGGCCACTATGTGGAGAACCTGCGGGTCCAGCGAGAATTCGAGTTCACCATGGCCATGGCCAACCTCATCTCTGAGCTGGTGCGGGTCATGGGCTGGGACCGGAATCGCCCACTGCCCCCGCAGCCCTGTGACCCGTCCCTGGGCGGCTCCAGCGGGGAAGACCAGGAGGACGAGCCCCCACGCAGCAAGCTGCGCTCCATCTTCCAGCCTCGCTTTGCTTCTTCCGCCTCCCCCGTTGCTGTCGCCTCCACCACCATGGCGGCAGCCGCTTCCGCCTCACCGCCCAAGAAGAAGGCCAGCAACGGCTTCAAGACACGCACAGACTTTGCTACCCGCTCGGCTTACGTGGAGTACGTGCAGGACAACCTGAAGAGCGGCATGCTGGTCCGCATGCTGGAAGACTACGAGGAGGTCAACGCCGGTGACGAGGGCGACTTCCGCTACAGTAACGACGGCTCACCGCCGGTGCAGGTAAGAGGCGTTCGAATTCCAGACCGGGTCAGCCAGTGCACGGAAGGCTCCTGAGGGCCCAAATTAGCCTAAACGTTATGTCAGAGGAACTGCAATGTCATTGACTTATTGATTATTTCTTCTTGGATCTGCTTGTGTTGTTTGGCAAAGGTGTACTGGAACTCGCTGTCACGGACCTACTGGGTCCACTGGCACATGGTGGAAATCCTGGGTACCGGTACCAGTGGACAGGGGGAGAAAGACACACAGGAGAAGGCTTCCTCCCTGACGGAGACCATCAAGCTCACGGCTGGTAAGGCAGGCTCACCCAGTGACTCGCTTTCATGTAACTGACTTAGAACTGCGATGTGCCTCCGGAGCAACGAGGCGCATAAAAGCTGATCCTTAATGCAGGGTAGGGTTCTTTACTTTCGGCAGATTTTGTCGAATTGGAAACTGTTGTCTAATGACAGCGTCGTTGTTTCCGCTGCATAGTGAGTCAGACGTTCTTCTCCAAGCCTCCTGGTGGACTGTACTCATTGCCTTACCTGGCTGAAGGGCTGCAGGCTGATGGAGCCACCCTGAGCCGGGCTGAATGGTGGGAAGTGCTCTTCTTCATCAAAAAACTGGAACCTAAGCAACAGCAGGAGGTCAACAATATCCTCCGCCAGAGCCTCGACGAACAGGCAAGTGCCCGTCACGCCGACATCCTCGCCTGGCTTCCATTCCCTCTCTCTGTCAGCCTCTCACACTTCTTGCTCTTTTCATTACTCAAACCTCTCTGCTCTGCCAGATGTCGGATGTAGACGAGGCCACCCTTATCCAGCTGTCGGTGCCAGGGGAGGTGGCCCGGAAGCTGCTCCACTATTTGAAGCAGACCCTGCAGAACTCCTGTCTGTGGGACCTGCTCTGCTCCCATGCCTTCTCTAAACACTACCTGCGGCGAGGCGGGGGAGGCCTGGAGGAAGACGAGCTACTGCCCGTCGGCTCCCCGGCCTCCATCGGCCTCAGAGGAGGTCAGAACGGCTCTTTGTCCGGTGCCTCTTCGTCATCCTCCTTTGCCATGGGCTCATTGTCCAAAAAGCCCAAGAAGGAGAGTCCTATGGACTTTGGCTCTGACAGTGAGTCCGAACTGCCCATGGAAGATGAGTCGAACTACCCGGATGACCTGGAGGAGAAGATGAAAGGTGCGGCTGTGTGTTTGAGCTATGTTTGATTTGAATTTGCCAAACTGCCACTAGTTGTAGCCGACCAATTCATCCAGAGAAAGACTGGTTTAACCTGGTGTAGGCAAAACTAGTCCTGCAGTGATAACTAGCGTTTTGAGACTAACAAAAATGGTTTAGGAATAGCAAAGGGGTCCTGTAGATATTGTTAGAAATCAGTGTTTTCGTATAGTGGTCAAATATCGTAAAACCTGTATCAAATCGAGGGAGAAGTTCGCTCAAGTTTATTGGAAAATTGCAGCTCAGATATTCTCACTGTAATGTTGGTTACAAGCTGATCCATACATTGAAGGGTGTGTCTACCTAGCAAAGATCAGGTTTCCAAGACCCCCATGCCAAATGGTCAATGTACACATTCGTGGGGTTAGTAGAGCGCAACCTACAGAGAGATAATCTAAACCGAGAGGTTTCTGTTGTTCTCATTATCTAGGCACATTCACCTACAATGAAATGTACATTCATATTGTAATTGTTAATGCTCAGATTCCACAATATCCAGTCATAATATTTCTTATTATCACTGCTTGTGAGACCTTGAGTCCTTCAAACTGGGCCAAGATGTGTACGAATGCTTTTGGCAAATTCTTCTGACTCTTGGGAAGTAGGTAAAAAACATCAAAAAGATCTGAACTATCCCTTTAAATACGAACATGAAGTGTCCGCATCACTCCAGTACTTGAGTTTACTACTGAGTTAAACAAAAGACATCACTTCTGACCGTATTTGTCATGCTTCTACTGTAACCCAGGATACACTTTGTATCTTGACAGCGCTTTGACCTGTTCTCTCCCCCCCCCAGTGTTCAACAACCCCAAGGTGCAGGGCAAAAAGACAGCTCTGGAGAAACTGGGGGAGGTAGTGGACATCATGAAGAAGAGTGGCTCTGATCCAGGACACCAGCTGGCTGGGATAAAGTTCATCCTCAAGGTCCTGAATGACGAAGGGCCTCAGGAGAGGACCACACTCAGGGCGGAGATCGTCCAGACTATCCGGTGAGGCGGCTGCCTGCACACTTGTAGTGTGACCGTTTGCCTCATTTGTGTTCTCCGGCTTTGAACTTTGTCTCTGTCAACTCCAACCCCACCCCCAGGGAGAAAGTCGTGAAGCTTCTGGTCGAAATGCTAAGCGGGCAGCCAAAGGAGAATATTGTCAACGTTCTTCTCCTCACCCGCGCCCTCATGCTTAAGTACGAATGGAGGGTCTCCTTTGCTACGGAGGGGGGCGTCAAAGCGATACTGTCTTGCATGCAGGAGTACCCCACTGTACCACAGGTTCAGCAGGTCGCCTTGGCGGTGAGTTCCCAGGGATTTCTCAGCAATCTGTAGAATAATGAATGTGCATGCTGCTGCTTAGTGAGGTCATTTTAAAGTCTTAACTTAGATTTTAATGGAGATGACGCACCTATATAAGGACTAACGTGGATGCTGTCAGTAAACTGGACACATGCTAACGACTCAATTAACTATTTATGTAGCAAAACCAGCCTTTTTCTTATTTGGTTCAGGAATCTCATTGAGAATCTTTTTCCTTTCCCTGGATAATGGTACTCAGTCTCCCCCTCCATCTGAAAACTGTGTGTGTTTTTGGTTTTAATACATTTTAACCTTAAAACCCACAAATCCAACATCAAGAAAGTATTTTTTCTATAAATGGAACATCTCTAGATTGAGTTCATTGTTGTCCACTTGGGATTCTTAAAAGCCTGTGAGTGCCATGGTAAAATACTACTGAAATGAATTAATTAAAAGGAATCTCAGTGAGGTTCCTGTTTCAAATTGATTTTGTTTGATTGCTTAATGTTGCTTGGGTTTGAATGTGCTTAAAGTTAGTTTTTTAAGTAGTTAATGTTTGGATGTATTGTGGCCTTTTTACTAGAATTAAAATGTTTTTTTAAATGTATAAACCTCATTTGCATTGTGCATAGAACTTAAATGAAACAAATGTTCTCATGTAATTTAGCCACTTTTACACTTTTAAACCTGTTTTCCCACATAGTTTCAGGGGATGACAAACGGCAAAGCCATGGAGCGGTTCCCTTAAATTATTCTATCCACCCTAAAATTATTTGTTGGGTCTCCCCTTCAGGCTCTGATGGTCATCACCGGCGCCAGCAAGCATGACCTCGGCCACATGAGCAGCTGCTATCTCCCCCTCTCAGAGTCCGGCACACCCATGATGCTGGGTGTCTTTGCCAGCATCGGCTCCGCCACCCCCGAGGGCTCCAAGGGACTGTTGGCCGCCATCCCCGCTGCCATTGAGCTGATGCTCAACACCCCCAGGTACATGTCTTTTGACACCTTGAACGGCTGTTGAAGGGAGTTTCCGAGGCTGCTCCGTGCCGGTCTGTGCGCTAACACCCGCTGTCTCTGTTACCAGCTGTATGTTGTCGGTGAGGAACGGCCTGCTGGTCGTCATCATGCTGATCTCTAGCAGTAAGAGCCTGGCGGAGCAGCTCGTGGCCTGTGGCATCAGCGCCGTGCTCAAGAAATGCCTCGCAGCTTCGCGGCCGGAGAACATGTTGGCCATCATCGCTCTCAACCACATCTCCATGGTTCACAAGTTGGAGAAAAAAGGTGTGTTTTCACCTCTGCCCTACAGCCAAGGTCAAGTAATGTGTAGGTGTTCCTTGCCAGCCATTAGCTTTTTGTGCCAATTTCTTATGTAGGTCTCTCTTGGCACAATAAACAGAGGGAGCATGACAGTTGCTGTTCTTGTTCTGCTTGTGTTTCCCTTCGCTGTAATCCAGCATGCCTGTCAGGGATGGAAATTAGCACCCGCCACCAGCCAAATGTGGGTGATTTTGTGTTGTGGCGGGTAAACTCGCTTCACCTACCGGCCATAGTGGCAGGTAAATAAAAATAGCATACTGTTTAAACCGGAAACTTTAGAAGCGGCGCACATTTAAAAAATTGTGGCGTTACATCGCAGGCGTTAAGAGGTCCGCTGAGAAAACATCTCAGGATGTACCCGTGGACAAAGAGGCGAAAGTCAAAAAACTTTTTTTTTAAAGAACGATGGAGAAAAGCAGACAAGTCCCGCGATTGGTTAGTTAACGACGAGACAAATCTGATAATGTACTGCTCTGTATGTCGTCAACACGCTTCAGAAGATGCCAAAACTAATAGTTTCATTGTTGGGACTAAAAACCTAAAACTGGAAGCCATAAAAGACCACGAATCGTCCAAATGCCACATCCAGATAAAAAAGATAGAACAGGGAAAAGCCGTGTATGTATAAGAGCGAGAGAGAAAGTGTCAGTGTTTCAATGAGACTTGAGATTAAATAAACTGCTTAAGTATTGTAGATCTTGTAGTATTAATTTTCACATGCAGTTACACATTGTTGGTTAAAAACAAGAAAGTGGCTGGTAAAAACATTGAGTGGCTGGTAGATTTTGAAATCCACCAGCCACAGTGGCCGGTGGACAAAAAATTTAATTTCCATCCCTGATGCCTGGTACAAACGACCTTACCACACTGTGTAGATTAGGTGCCTTTTTTAGCCTATTGTAATGTTGACCAGTAACTGAATGCCTCTCTGCTTGTTTTACATAGCAAGCCGTGTGACTCCGTGTCTGTAGGAGCGATCCCTGTTTGTGACTAGAGTAGTGTACCTAAATAGAAACTGTATACTCATCCAGAAAGGGCCTGTGCTTAGAACACGGGCCCAAGAGGAACAGACATGGTCAGCCCTAAAAGGCAATATGCATCTCGATCTTATTTTTCATAAAAGTAGCCTAACTACTTTTAAATGTAATTTCAGATCAGAAAGCATTAACAAGCTACATTTCTCCCAGGAAAATCCTTTTAAGCATAGCCTATTTAGCCTGGTTCTAGACACAGGGAAATGGATAATAATGCATCATTGTAAAATGTCAGTTTATTAGGCATATGATGTGTTTATGGTTTCACAGCATGTTGCACTATGCTGTTATTTGCTGTGTGAAACTCAAATTAAATTGGTCATTATGTGATCTTTCAGTTCTTATACTATTGGTTCAACTTTCACTGAACCTAGAATGGATAGAGGAGTTTATTCAAATGAGCTTGTCAGTAAAAAAAATGTTGTCAATGTTTTGCCCTCAGAATCGAAGGAGGAGTTGGACTTTAAGGACACGGAGCTGAAGATGCTGGTGGTGAGCCTGAAGGAGATGACAGCCACCAAGGAGGTGATCCTGACCCTGGAACAGCTGCTGTGTGACGACACCTCCCAGCTAGAGGAGGAGCGGAACCAGGTGACTCGCAGCCGAGAGACCTACCAGGACCTGGTGAGCCTCATGGACCAGCACCGAGCTGACCGGGCCGCACAGCTCTCAATCCTCAGGTGAGACGTTTCATTATTTCTTATAATCATTATCTTGCTATTTATTATTATTATTATTATTGCCTGTATTTTAATGCAATGTACTTGTTCAAGTAGTTCGACTATTTCTTTCATTCTCTCATTTAGAATATTAAACAAGTTCTTGGACAATTACCAGGAGGATCTCCTTCCATGGCACGAGAGCATAGAACCATGCTTGTCCTCTATGACCGCATTCATCAACGATCGTGAGGTAGGGGAGATCCTACGCGGCTGGGAACGCTTTGAACCCCGTACTACTTTCAGTATGTGTTGAATTACCAGCCTTCTAATGGACGCAAGGTTGTTTCTTCTAGGTTGTCCAGCTGCTCATCCGCTTCCTGTATCGCTTGGCATCCCTAAACAAAGACTACGCCGTGGTGATGTGTCGACTGGGCACTAAGGACGCCTTGGTCAAGGCCCTTGACAAGCACAGTATCAACCTGCTAATGGTCACTGAATTGAGGGACCTGATTACAGACTGTGAGAAGTACGCCAGTCTCTACAAGAAGATGACCACCAGCGTTCTGGCTGGATGCATACAGGTGTAGTACAAATGCTACTAACAAACTATTCAGTCAGCTATAGTGCTTTAAGATTTCTGTTATGCCTTGCCTCAACATTTCAGTAGTGTATTTTTCTGGTGGTTTTTAAAAAGTTGTTTTACATAGATGCCAGGTTTTTAATTTGTTCCATACTCAGTCTGTTTCTAATTTGTATTCCGGGCGGTCCTTACTAACTAAATACAGATGGTTTTGGGACAAATCGAGGAGCATCGGCGAAGCCACCAACCAATTAACATCCCCTTCTTTGACGTCTTTCTGCGCAATCTGTGCCAAGGTGTGTTTGCTTTGAGCTGACTTGCAGCACCGCTTAATACAAGTCTCATCAAGATATGGTGCCAAGAAAGATCAGGATGTCATTCCTTTTGTATGTTCTCATAAAATAAGTAAATGATTTGTTATTCTGGTTATTTACCAAAACTTTGGATGTTTTCATGGAGCTTCTGCAGTCAAAAGGCAACTTAAACCTTTCTGCATGTGTTTAACAGGCTCTAGTGTGGAACTCAAGGAGGACAAGTGTTGGGAAAAAGTTGAGGTTTCGTCAAATCACCATCGAGCCAGCAAGCTCACTGACAAGAACCCTAAAACCTACTGGGAGTCCAATGGCTGCACAGGTTCCCATTTTATCAACATCTACATGCACAAAGGGGTGGTGATTAGGTACGTCCTCATGTTATGACCGAGGGTTTACAATGTTGTTTTGACACACGTTGATTTTGGAGAACATACAGAGACCAATATCAGTATACCCTGGCCTTTCTGTTTTGGAAAACCAAATGTTTCATATTGCCCCGTTCACTTTCATTTTAGCTAAACTGTAATATTTCCAAAAAATGATGGCTCCACAGTCCAGGATTAGGCTAGATAATCTGAAAAAAGGCCCCAGGATAAAAAATGAGTGAACCTTTTCTCTAATGTTTATCTGCTGTGGTTTCCTGTATGGCTTGCATATGCATTAAGTATTTGACTGGTACTGCAAGCTCATTTCCTCCTGTTCTTGGTGAACCCAGGCAGTTGGCAGTGCTTGTGGCCAGTGAAGACTCCAGCTATATGCCCGCCCGAATGGTAGTGCTGGGCGGAGACGACCCCACTAACATCAACACAGAGCTGAGCACAGTAAGTAGCTGTAGCTGGGGTCGGCCAGTCTTGGGGTTGGGTCATTTTAGTTCCCCTGACCAATACAACTCTTGGTGTTCCCAGGTCAACGTGCCTCCGTCAGCCAGTCGCATTGTGTTGCTGGAGAACGTGACCCGCTTCTGGTCTATCATACAGATCCGGATTAAGAGGTGTCAACAAGTGAGCTGAATCTGAGTTTTATTTTAAAGGATTTCAAGTGTTTTTGAACCCAGCCCCGGTCAGCTGGCAGTGATCTTCTAATCCCTTTGAACCTGCGTTTAACTGCCACCTTCTCCTAACAAGGGTGGCATCGACACGAGGGTCCATGGCTTTGAGGTACTGGGACCCAAGCCCACCTTCTGGCCGGTGTTTAAGGAGCAGCTCTGCTGTCGTACCTACCTCTTCTACACCACCAAGGCTCACACCTGGTGCCAGGAGATCCTGGAGGAAAAGACCCAGCTGCTGCAGCTCTTCAACAAGTAAGGCTGTCTGCTGCTTATGTGGCTGCTTCCAGCACTGACCCCACACTGCCCTAACCTGGTGTGTCTTTCTCTACAGACTGAACAGCGCCCTGCGACATGAGCAGATGTTCGCTGACCGCTTCCTGCCCGACGCTGAGGCGGCGGAGGCTCTGGGACGCACCTGCTGGGAGGCCCTCATCACTCCCATTGTCCAGAGCATCACCATCTCAGGTGCCTGTCGAGGGCACGCCTCTGCCCCCATCTGTAACCCATTCCATCTAACCTGCTAAGACGATTGTCTCATTGAGTGGTCGCGTGACTGACTGCCTTCCATACCCTTCACTCCCCACAGAAACCCAGGTCCTCAGTCCGCTCGCCTGGCTGCTTAGTGAGTACCTAGACAACGCTGAGTCAGCCCGGCGCTGCAAGAGCCGGGCCGCCATTTTCAACTCGCGCGTTCGCCGTCTCACCCATCTACTGGTTCACGTGGACACCAGCCGAGTGGACACGGAGGAGCTCAAAGCACCAATCAAGTGCAGTGAGTCATCCTTTAACCATGTACCTCACTGGCACCTCTTCTCTCTGTCCTGGTGACACAGTAGGCTTAGGCAGTAGGCTTCTCAAATTTCAGAATAGTTAATTTGACACTCACTGCCCTAGAATATGATGCGGACATGCTACTGGAATTGCCAATCAAAATGAGCTGCGAATAAATCTTAGATACAATTTTTGCATGGTAGTGTAATATTTGGAAATGCAAACGTATTGATACTTTATTGATAATATTTGGTGGGCACCACCCATTTCAAGGTATTTCTTTTGTTTTCAGAAGGTATCAACCGAAGCAAAGATTTAAAGAGTAAGTAAAGCTTAGAGGCTTATGTACTGCATTTCGTTTTTAAGTTACTCCTCCAGCTCAATGGCATCCCCATTTTTATATTACTAATGACAGAGACATTCCGCTTTTTCCCCACACGCAACCCTATAGTTTAATTCGAAAATTAGAAAAGTTTTTTTATATATATTTTTTTTATTACTTTCTACCATGAGTTTTCTTAAACCTTTTGGTTAGAAGATAACTGAATCGTCATTTTCTTTCAGATGGCAAAGAGGGCAAGAACAAAGATGCAGCTGGTATCTCCTCGTCGCCCTCGACCAGCTCTGTCAAGCCAAAAGTGAAGAACACCAGCAGTATTGCAGGGATAGCACTGTGCTGGCAGGGCGTTGTACAGAGACAGGTAAGCCACTGACTTAAGTCTCCAAAAAATAAGGCCCTCGAAGACCAATTCCATACAAAATAAGGGGGAGGGGTTAAGATTACAACACTAAATAACAGAGGTGAATTTTCTGATGATGAATCGAGAGATGATTCTGATGATGAGAGAGGAACATGTCCAAGAATGTATATGGTGCGAGAAACCGACTGAACCAAGTAGGCGAAAAATATATACATTCAGCAATGTTGTATCTTTCCGTATACTTTTTTTTTACAGTTATTTATTTTTTCCTGTGTAATAGTACAAGCCTACACAAACATTTTGGGTTTGCTGCCTTCAGTGTGTGTAGGAACTTAGTAATCAGGAACTACATTTCAAGGGACACAGGTGCTTCACATCTCATCCACCAATCAGTTTACTCCACCAGGTGTTTTCTCAATAGGCACTGTGCACAAGCGTATGGACGAACTTCCGCTTTAGCCAGATGTCGGCATATCGTTTTCCGGTTTACTTAAGGTGATCACCCGCGTTGCCCAAAATTTCAGTTTTTAGTAGATGTCTCCAAGACCTGCCTAAAATAAGCTATCGGCTAAGCTAGTTAGCGACTTGTTCCTTTTTAGTGTAGTATTAGGCAGGACAATAGAATGCATAAAAATTCACCCTAGCCTCAAAAACTGCAAAAGAACGCTGGCTGAGCTGGAACGCTAGAGCGTCCCCATAGCAAGTGAATTGAAATGAACCTTTTTTCAGACTATTTCTAGTCTAGCGTTTGAAGTCATTGAATGGCGCAAGCCATATTTTATTAAAAAGAGGACATTCTCATGATTAAAATGATGCCCCACTTGTACCTTGAAACTTAAATGAGTCACGTACATTATATTTCTTTTTTTTCTCCGTACAACAGCATCACTCATCTTGTTGTGAGTTTAGGTGTTTACTAATGCGGATAAGTATTAGTAAGTAAACTGGAAAATACAATACCAAAAAAGAAATACTGCAAAAAAAGCGGAAATTCGGAGTCTATTGACTTACAAATCTACAAAATAAAAGTTAAATGGTGTTTTATTTATAAACCACTTTGAAACGTGCCAGATTTTGAAAAGCTGGTCCAAAAGGGGTGTGGCTGTCGGTTAGAGGATGACTCATTTCAGTACTTTACTAATTAATTCGTTTTCCAGGTCACTAAGGAGAAAGCATTAAGGATGAACTTTTACAGAATGAGAATCTCCCAGACCCACATTTTGTCTACACTGCCTTCCCATGTACATTGTGGAATCTGGTGCTGAACACTGGTTTCCATTTCTCTTGTTTATTTTTGCACAGGGTATGTTTTACTGATTTACACAGATTAACATTTGTAATTTGACCTTTTGGGGACCTTTTTTTGCGTTGTAACTTCAAGCTATTTGCATTGATTAGCAATGATACGTAAGCATTTTGCTACACCCACAACAGCATCTGCTATGAGGGGTGTTGTGCGAACAAGAAAACATAGACATTTTAGTCTGGGATGGTTTCATAGATGTTACAAACACAAAGATGTAATACTGAGTGATGTGGCATGGGGATGGGCACGGAAGGCAGCTGAGAATATCAGAAGTTCATGAATCGGTTTCCTTTAAATAGATGTCCATTGATATACACTGTAATATGAATTCAGAGCTTTTCACATAGGACATAAGGCTTACTCATAATAAAAAAATTTTTTAGTGACCATCCATATTAGTGTAAATTTGGCCTAAAGGAAGGATGTGAGATTGAATAGCTTATCAAAGCAACATCATTTATATGTCCTCTCATGGCTTATCCTTTTCGCCTAACTTGTTTTGGACTCATTTGTTTTTGTAGTTACCACCTCTAATGCAGTCCTACAGTTGAAACTTAACCCTATAACAGTTTGGTTATTTATTTATACATATAGAAACATATATATTTTTGTGATTTTACATGAGGGAAAACTGTTTTTGTTTGAATGGCTCCTCTTCTGACCAAATCTGATTCACATAAGACTTGAACTTAAGCAATGTTTTGGTGGACCATATTTTTATTCACAGTAGTTGTAAAATACATTAATGCAATTTTTGTTACTGTTGCTTATGGAAATGTTTGAGGTCTACTTCTGTTCCTGGTTTGATGAAAACGGTAGGACGCTGAATCTAAATATGTGGGCTTGACATGCACATTAATGTCAGATATATAAAAAGCTAATTTTACCTGCGGTTTAAGGACCAATATGATTAACAAAGATTGCATGAAAACTGTACAACATACCTGCACTGGCTGGGTCAGGGCGTGACCACATTGGACCCAGTTGTTCAGGCTGCCATTTTGCCAAATGACAATTGCTAGCTTCTCATTATGCTTGATTTATTAGATGTATTAAATGGAGGGGGCACAAAAAGGCACTATTTGAAATGCAGGCCTTTGTTTTAGAATAAATGAGTGGCTGCAGGGAAGAAATTAAATTTGACCTTCGCTTCTGTTTGAGAGTAATGCCTCAAATGTTTCAATAGGTCAAGAAGTTCCTAAACTCGACTTGCAGCCTCGCAGACTTTGTGGAACGTTACAAGAACATGTACCTGCATCTGAAAAACGCAATGGAGGAACTCTTTGGCCAGCAGACAGCGTTTGTCCTGGCACTTCGCCACGGCTTCTCTGCAGCACTCCTACAGCTCTCCATCCTCACCGCCATGCATGTGAGTGGAATACCCCTACCCTGTCATCTCCGGTGATGTTCGTTAGTGCACACGGCAAGAACACCAACTGTTTTACAGTTTCAGTATGTTTTCTTTGGTGCCTAATGAAACCGGTCCATACTATGGAAGCTGTACATTTCTCTGTCCGGGTTGAATGCTCCATCTCTGTGTTGTTGGCAGGTGAGCGAGCGGTTCGCCCAATACATCGACCTAATGATCCAGGAGAGTGGGGTTGACTCTGGCAACGTGGACACACTCAACCAGCTGCAGCAGTTCCTAGAACCCATGCTCTTCCTCTCCGGCCTGGAATTTGCCAACAGCTTTGAGCACTTCTACAGGTGAGGTGACATTTCTGTCCCTGTACTTGGGGCACCATTTATCTGTTATTGTTTAGCCTTGTCTCAGTCCATCTCTTGACTATCCTCCTCCTGCAGGTACTACCTAGGAGACAGACTTCTGGGCCAGGGCAAGTTGTGGTTGGAGAACGCGGTCATCATGCAGATCGGTACATGCTTCCCCAACCGCTTCCCCCAGCAGATGCTGAAGAACATTAGTGAGTCTGAGGAGCTTCAGCAGGAGTTCCACCTGTACCGCCTCCAGCAGCTGGACAAGACCTTGCAGGATGTTGATGAGGAGGTGAGCGCAGGAGGAGTCCTTGCAGTGTTTTCATTCGTGCTTTCAAAGCAGCATACACAGTCAACAATGTAGCCCGCAAATCCAACCCTTGGCCGTCAACTGTTTGTCCTTTTACTGTTCTGCAGATGATGGACGATCAGTCGTCAGAACCCGACCTGGACAGTGAGGTGAAGGTGCTGGTCCTTTCTCCTCGCTGCTGGGCCGTCTCCTCGCCCTGCTACATGGACAACCCCAGCAGATACTTCCCCCAGGAGCTTTGCACCTACCTTACAGAGTTCACAGACTTCTACTCTAACAGTCAGTACTCCTACAGTCACTCCCCTTTCTGTCCTTCCCATGAAAGCTCGTCTCCTCATCACTGCATTGTACCTGCAGCAATCAGAACCAGTCAGTAACGATGGCACCTAAACTGTGTTTGTCTGCAGGCCAGGTCATGTACAGCCTGTCTCACAGCAAGCCCCGGCGTCTACAGTGGACCTGGCTGGGCCACGCAGAGCTGCTCTATGGCTCCTGCACACTCTACGTCTCCACCCTGCAGATGTACGTCCTCCTGCAGTTCAACCACCAAGAGGTAACTGCACGTCATCACATTCATTCCATTGACGTCGGGTGAATGTAGGGCTGCAACTAAGAACTGTTTTGATAATTAATCTGTTGATTACTACTTCAGTTAATCAGATAAAAAAATTCCAGAATTAAGTGGTTTCTCTTATACTTTTACAGTGCCTTCATTAAAACAACTGTAGGCAGTTAATTCATCAGTGCTTTGCTAGCCGGAGCTGCTCAACAGGGTTGCCATGTCCGCTTATTGTAAACAACTTTGGGCTTCTTTTTCAGAATGTCGCTTGGAAATATTGTCTGTCGCGGGTTGCGTGTTTTTGGGCTTGTATATTGTTTTGAACATCAGGCACACTAAAACTGAGAGCAGGTGTAAACGTCTAACGTCCCAATCTACTCCTGTCTAGTCCTGCTCCCTGCTGCACATTTATGGCCTGCTGCTGGCTACTAGCCTACTAGCTGTGATTGTTTTCCCTCACCAAATTAGTTCAGTGGCTAGAGGTTTGTTCGATCGATTCGCTTTTGTTTGCAAACAACGGTGAATAAAGTTCTGTTAGCTTTGAATTCTCCATCACAAACATGAAACTGTAGTACCTATGTAGTAACCTGATGAAAGAAAGGTTGGGTTGAAATGTTATTCCCCATTTAAGATAAATGTTTTTTTTAAATGTTTGCTGAATTTGACAATTTTGAACGTAACTTCAGCGTCAGGTACTCTGCCCATTAGAGCAGCCGGCTCTCTCTCACACTTCAATAGTACATCTGTCTTAGTGTGTGTGGAAAAAAATAAAAAGGCATTGCTTGTTTTCTTCGCCTGTAGAATCAAGTACCTTGTTTTGGGCTACTTTTGACAGTCCGGGTTGCTTGTTTCTCTTGAAATATCTTGCAACACTTCTACTCAGCTATACACAAACTCAATGTGCTCAAGGTAGCCTATATCACCAGTATGGTGTTGAAATACTTGACGTTAATGTTAAAGGGATAGTTTGTCCAGAAATCATATTTCGGTGACAGTCTCCTTACCCTGAGTAGGTCCTTCAGGCACATGGTCATATTTTATAACTATCCATTATTCAGCTCTGTCTCAGTCAGTAATTAGCGTTATTAGCATCGTACAAATTCATGAATGGAAACCATATGTACCCCTATTGCAAAGCTGCATTGCAAGTGGAAAACTACTCTAAAACACTCAAAACTAAGACAAGTGATGTTTACCTCAAAGAACATGACGATGTTTTATTCCTTGATATACATTTTACATTTTCGTGATATAATTCTCATTTCGAATAAACAAGTTCTTCCTGTGTTTACCGGTCAGTGTTGAATCAATCCACACGTTCGTTCGAGAAGTGTATACACCGTAAACAAAAGTTGGTATTCGCTAGCTAGATAGCAAGTTACCTATTTCGTCTTTGATATTCACCTCGGACAGTCAAAACTTAATTAGCTTGAGAGAGAAAGGAAGATACGCATTTTATGTCTGACTCTGAATGCGAGCAGTCAGAGAATTTGTCGGGGGATAAAGCCTTAATTGATCTAACAATAACACAGATGATGAATTGACCGAATTGAAGCTTGGATGGCAGCTACAGGAGGGCGATGGTGAACATATTAATCCCCATCCCTTGCCCAGAATATCCAGAGGCAATTTGTACTTTGTGTATTATAACATAGCAAGTATTACTTTCAATTTGTCTTGTCTCGACGGGTTCAACTGGGTAACTTGATGGCATTGCATTCGCCTTTAGACCTCTTCTAAGTGAACGTGGGGCGTGATCCTCTTTATAAAAAGGTTCCTCAAAAGTATGAATTTAGGATGAACTGTCCCTTTAATTCTGCCATGCATTCAATATGAATTATTTCCCAATTAAAACCTATCTCCGTGAATACAAACTAAAATGGATGACAAATTTCTATTATATTAACGTACTGTGCTGAGCCCTCTTTTAATTTTTGTCATCAAGGATACAACTTGTTTTCTCTTTAAATGCTCATGCGTTACATTCTTGCTCCTGTGCCAGTTGTGCAAAAGCACGTTTTTAATTGAATTCCTCAAAAAACGTAAAGTGGTCCCATACTTCTGATGTATTTGGTCATATGTGACTTCCCTTCGCTGTAGCCTTCGCCATCTAAGCCTCCTATTTCTTTCTAGATCTTTAAATTTTTTGCTGCATCCAACTAATTGATAATGGCATTTGTTGCCAACAATTTTTCTTATCGATGTTATAGATTTGTATCGATTAGTTCAGTGGTTCCCAACTACGGTCCTCAAGTACCCCCAACAGTACACATATTCATTGTAGCCCCAGCCAAGCACAGCTGATTCAACTTGTCAACTAATTATCAGGCTCACACTGAGTTGAATTGGGTGTGCTTGTCCAGGGCTACAACAAAAATGTGTGCTGTTGGGGGTACTCGAGGACCGGAGTTGGGAACCACTGGATTAGTTGTTCCAGCCCTCGGTGAAAGTCTCTTAAACCGTCTCATGTTGTCTTGAATTCAGGATGTTTCCGTGGAGGCTCTTCAGCAGGCCACCGGCCTGTCCTCAACAATGCTGACCCATGCTCTCTCCCCCCTCACTGGGGAGAAGGGCGTTCTCTCCCAAACCAGTCCTGACAACAATCTCGCTAAAGGTAAGCTCACGCTGTCTTTCTCTCCCTGGCTAGCTCTTTCACAATCAGTCTATGGAGCTGCTGTCTGTTAATTCTTCAGATGTTGTGACATTCCATTTACAGAATTTTTGTCCCCCAATGTTTATTTCGTCCAAATGTCTGTTTGAATTCACTCTTGGCATTTTTATGTGTGGAGTTAAACTGAATGCAATGTTTTGTCCATCACTGCCCACAGGAGTCCTGAGGTTGAACAAGAAATATCTGTCCCAGAGTTTGGAAAACCACAACTACTGCTACCTGTTGCCCAAGCAGACCTACCTGAATGTGGACGAGGACGCTGCCCACTCGCTGGAGAGGAAGAGGATGTTCATCTACTGCCTGATCGTGCAGATAATGAAGGCTGAGAAGGAGATGCACATCGACAACCTGGTGTTCAGAGTAAGGCTTTGTTCCCACATTTGTCGTCACTCGTTTGACCAATGGGATGTCTTGACTGATCCTTTGTAATGGTCCCAGGGACGTATCAACTTCTGCTTCAGGATTAACCGGGGGTGTTTCAGGATTAACCGGGGGTGTTTCACGATTAACCGGGGGTGTTTCACGATTAACCGGGGGTGTTTCACGATTAACCGGGGGTGTTTCACGATTAACCGGGGGTGTTTCACGATTAACCGGGGGTGTTTCACGATTAACCGGGGGTGTTTCACGATTAACCGGGGGTGTCAGTCATTCCATGAAGGGCATAGTATCTTTTTGTTTGGTTGGTTGTTCCTTTCAATTAAAACTGACACCCAGATGAGGGGACTATTAATTAATAAAATAATTAACCACTTACAAGGGAGGACCAAAAACCTGCAGGCGCCTGACACAGCAATGGGTTGGAATGAGTTTGACACCTGTGGAATTTGTGTTAATTGGATGTTCGGGAAGCAGACATCGTCTTGTGACTCTCTCTTCCCCCATGTCCTCTAGGTGTTGGTCACATGCCAGAAGCGGGAGGCAAGTCGTTCCCCAGCTTCGGTGCGTTTCAGCTGCAGCACCCTGGATGTGCTGTCCTGTGTCGTGCACGTCATCAGCAAGGGCTACATCCGACGCAACGAGGACAGCCCACACATCGTGGAGTACCTGCCCGAGGACCCCTCCACACCCCAGAAGGGCCAGGCACATTTCTCCTTCAGCAAGTCGGAGTTGAAGTCTAACCCCAGCAGCGACGGTGACATCAGGTGTGCGGACGACCCTTGACACGGGGAGGGGGGGGTGCACTTTTTCTTTTGTTTGCTTGTCAAAGCCTTTGCATAACTGCTTTTTTGGATGAACAATGATGTTTAGGTCTTTAGACCAGATGTGCCAGCACTTATTTGTGCCATATTTTCTCATTGTGTTCAAGTTGAGCTTTTAAATGCACTTTGCCCTAAACCATTTCTGCATGGCAATACCTGACAATGTCAGGATGACCACTGATGCTGTTACGATAAATGAAAGCCATAAGAAACCCTCTGGTATAATAGTCAGTATAATACTCAAAACAATTAATTACACAAAATGATCTATGCTCTTATGCCGTATGAGCAGAAAAAAGATGCTAGTGAATGTTTTATTATAAATAATAAAGAAAATTGATTAACTTTGACCCATGTTTGTTGCTTTCTTATTGTGTGCTTATAATAAAATAGTCCTAAGAAATTTTGTTTTGTAAGGTCTTTGATTCTTAAATAAATCTAATGCTTTCTCATTAAAATCACACTCATCTGGTACCTACATGTTTGGCTTTTCCTAAAATGTATTGACTCACTGTTTTAAACAACACGTTTGTTCTCCAAAATTAGAGTATTGCCTTTGTAATCATACTAAACCGTCGCCTTCGTTTTAAGAAGTTCAGACCTACATTGCTGTAAGTTACCTTTTTATGACTCACTGTGTCTCCTCCTGTAGCTTGGGCAACATTGCAGCAACTCACAGTGCAGAGGATGGGGTCCTGGAGGCTGTCCTTCTGTCCATGGGCCGGACCATGAACCAGGAAGAGGTCCGGCAGCTGATGCAGCGCACTGTCCAGCAGGTCTCCAGCGCCCTAAGCCTGGACCTGGACCGGTCCGAGCACCTACTTGTTCACTGCAAGTGGAACGTGGATGTGCTCATCCAGCGCTACACCGACGAATCTGAGTCCCTGGTCGTGGCTGCTGGGCTTGAGGGCCGAAACCCTCAGCCACCCCCCAGCCCGGTGTCCAACTGCCCCGTGTGTTTCATCTCCCAAATGTCCGAGACCGAACCCGCTCCCACGCTCTGCTGCATGCACTACTGCTGCCGGGTCAGTCACAGCACCGGTGTAAATGTCTGACTCTAGAAGGGAATTATGGCTAAAGTCCCTCTTAATTTTTGGACTGTCAGGGTGCAGTTCAAAGTTTATTTCAAATTCCTTGAATCCGGTGTAGCGATGTAGAGCTACAGCAATGCTTTACGTCACAAGGCCACGCAGCTCCCCCATCACTGATGTGCCAGATGGAATGTTGGAGTGACTGAAATACATATGGGAAAAAGGTTTTCCCAGTTTCACCATTTAGAAAAATGTCACGGTAGAGGGATATGAAAACCTAGGCGCATTTTCTATATTTCCCGTTATTTCCCTTTAAATCTTGTATGTATCATCTAAGGGTCCGACACACTTGTCTTGTTGAGGTGCAAAATCTTCTAATGAATGTGTGCCGAGTTCTAAAGGACTCACTGGATGATTGTTTTCTCCATATTACAGTCTTGCTGGCAGGAGTACCTCACGGCCAGGATCGAGCAAAACCTGGTGATGAACTGCAACTGTCCAATCACAGACTGCCAAGCACAGCCTACCTCACAGTTTTTCTACAACATCCTAACCGACAAGGACACCATCGCGAAGGTCACTCTCCCCCACAGAGCTCTGTGGGAGCCACATTCCTGCCCCAGTTTGACACATTTATCGTGATTATGAAACACCTGTACCTATCCTTCCTTCCCCCAGTATGAGAATGCGCTCCTCCGGGGCTATGTGGAGTGCTGCTCTAACCTGACCTGGTGTACCAACCCCCTGGGCTGTGACCAGATCCTCTGCAAGGAGAACATCGGCAGCATGGGTACCTGCTCAAAATGCTGCTGGTCCTCCTGCTTCAGCTGCAACTTTCCAGAGGTTACCCCCAGCTGTCATTTACCAGTTACCTTGTTATTAGGGATGTGTCCTGAGGCTTTAAGACTATATATTTTAGTTTGTAGCAATGCCTTTCATTTTGATATTCCAAGCTTGAAGGAAGGCCAATAATGTGAAAAGTTCAGGTTGGCTACCAGGGTATGGGTTGTTTCATGGACAAAACAGAGCCAGATGTAACAGCAAGACGAAGCGGAGTGGAGAACTTTGGTTCATTTGGTAAATGAGCATGGTGACTTTGCACTCTGTATCAAAGAAAGCCACTGTCCTTTTGAGATTACCACGAAACAGCATATAGTTCGTCAACATGAAAACATTGGACTATAACATATGAATTATCTATAAAAATAGTGTTTTGGAAATCACTATCACCCTGCCTCTGAGTCAGCCCTTATTTCAAATGGCTTAAACTAAAGATGAACTCTGTGGCCTGACACCCAGCAGTATTGAATCAGAACACCGTCTTTGTATATTTACTGAATTGGCGTGGGGCAAATGTACTCTTGTGCATATCTGTAAATCCAGTAGCATGCACAGCAATATAACTTATGGAGTCCTTAACCCTGGCGATCTCCCTCAGGCTCATTACCCAGCCAGCTGCAGTCACATGTCCCAGTGGATGGATGACGGCGGTTACTACGAGGGTATGACAATGGAGGCCCAGAGTAAGCATCTTGCCAAGCTTATCTCCAAACGTTGTCCCAGCTGCCAGGCCCAGATAGAGAAGAACGAAGGTTGTCTACAGTAAGTGAAACCCACTGCGCTCATTCCATCAGTGTTTACCAGGAGGAGGTTGTTAGGGAGTCATTGGTGTCACTGTTAATTTCTGTTCCTTGCCTCCCAATTCTTCAGTATGACCTGTGCCAAATGTAACCATGGATTTTGCTGGAGGTGTCTGAAGCCATGGAAACCCACCCACAAAGATTATTACAACTGCTCAGCTATGGTAGGTTTGTATTACTTGATTAAATTAAAGGAGGCACTGAATTCTGTCTAACGTTGATTTGATTAATTTTTAAACAATGATATGACTAGTCTCCTCCTCTCCTTCTCATACTGAAGGAGACCAGAATAATATTAATTAATACACATAACTATAAGTCAATGCGAACTGATAGATGGGCCGGCCAGAACGTTTCATTAATGAATATCTCGGGTGCATGGAACAATTTTGTAGATACACATATTTGGAACATTAAAAAATGTCCTTCCTTGTTTGAGATCGCAGTTGACCTAATAAACCAACTGCTGAGTTTTATTCCACCAGCTATGCGATATCCATCCATCAACCAGTCTAAACCTATTACATACCTTAATACAACTCAAACAGTCCTGTTTTTCTTGCAGGTGAGTAAAGCAGCAAGACAGGAGAAGAAGTTCCAAGACTACAACGAAAGGTGCACTTTTCACAACCAGGCCAAGGACTTTGCAATCAATCTGGAGAGCAGAGTCTCCTCCATCAATGAAGCCCTGCAGATGAAATCCTTGACGTTTGTTATTGATGCCTGCAAAATTCTTGCTCAGGCTCGCAAGGTAAGAGATTAACAGACATGAAAGCAGTGTCTCTTGATTACTTTTAAACAGAGTTTACGGAAATATCAGTCAGCATTTGATCTTGCACTCATTGTACCATGGTGTGATATACCTCTTTAGCATTTACATGCATATGACTTCTTCAGTTGTTGATATCACTAATATGAAACACCCCGACTGGTCCATGTAGGTGCTGGCCTACTCATGCGTGTACAGCTACTACAACCAGGACACTGAGAAAATGGATGTGATGGAGCAGCAAATGGAAGCCTTGGAGCTTCACACCAACGCACTACAAATCCTGCTGGGTAAGACCTGCTGGAAGGGAACACCATGGTGTTGTTGAGACGGATGGCTGTATGTTTCTAAAAACAAAAGAAAATACTATTGAAGATATTGTTTGTTGCATTATGGATAAGTTCTCATGGTTAGTTTGTCCTCCGCCTCCAGAGGAGACACTGTTGCAGTGTACCGATTTGGCGTCCTGCGTCCGTCTCCTGAAGCCTGAGCACCTCAACACTGGCTTGGAACTGATCCGCCGCATTCAGGAGCGTCTGGTGGCCATTCTGCAGCATTCGACTCAGGTAGGGAAAGAGGGAGCGGTTTAGGGATGCGCTCTCTGAAGAGCAGAGCAGAAAGCGTGGTGGTCATACTTACCGGATGCTTTCTGGTCCAATCAACAGCAAGTCATGAGGGTTTCCTCCTGTCTGGTCTCTCCAAACACAGGACTTTCGAGTGGGGTACAACTCCAAAACGGGACAGGAACAGGAATCTGCTCAAGCTTCAAATCTCTCTAAAACCACAGACGCCAATGAAGTGTGAGTACGAGTGATATGGGAAATGGATCTACTCATTGTCTCTTGAATGTAGTAGAATATTTTTTGTGGAAATGTGATTTCCTGGGTTCATGATGAAACCGTGTTCTCCATTTGCAGGGCTGGGGGCTCTGAGTCTGGTGACTCTGACAACAACAACCATGAGGAGGACGCTGGCGATGAAGTAGAGGCGGACGACGAGTATGACGACGAATACGTCCCCGAATGGCACGAAGACTACGATGAAGACGACTTAGATGAGGATGACTTCTTCTCTGAAGACGACGAGTCAGAAAACCTTGAGAGGGATTTCAGTCCTTTTGACTAAATTTCTGAACATATGAAGTCAGTCACAGAAGTCTGTACAGGCACTGCAAGCACCATATACCGTAGAAAACAGACAGTACTTATTAAACACACCAATCTGTCAAAGACCCCAGATAATAGAGAGAGGTCATTGTCTGCTATAAAGTGGAGGGTGGGTTTGATTCTTAGTTTTCCTGTTCAGCATCTTTGTGCTGAGCCTTCACAATTTCAGTTCCATGCCTCAACTGCAATTGATGTATGTTGTTCACTTAAAGTTTTTCACTTATTTTATATCAAAATGTTTATCAAATGCATTTGAATTCCTAGAGACTTTCCCTCTCTTTCACATGATACTGTTTTGAAGTTGATGAGGGGTTCCGTGAATAAACTAAATGTAATTGAAGCGACAATATTCTTGGGAACAAAGCCCTATATCTTTGTTTAATACAGATGCTGCTTTTTCATTTGCCCGTGCAAATAAACGGATTTATAAAATCCAGCGCTAGGAAGGCTTTTGTCTTAGATTTAAGTTAATGTTTTTATATCTTATGTACATTGACATGTTGAGTTAGCGGTTCTAAATGTCATTCATTACCCGAAGGTTTGCCTTTTTTGGTTGTTGATTAAATACATGGATATGTATGCCTTCATTCAAAACAGTAAAAAACAGAATTTATTTAGAGAAATTTCAAATACAGTGCAATTTTTTGTGTTTATTTGGTAGTCTACTAAAGATCAATGTCAGTTAATACAGAATGTTTTAAGAGTGACATGTTCATGCGTCTGGTTTAAAGGGCTGCAGGTTGAAAAGATTGGTTAAATGTTACTAAAAGAGGAAACATATGTTGACATTGTGTGTTTATGGTGACCGTCACTGAGGCGGATAGAGGATATTGCGTAGATGCCATATTGAGACATGCTGAGATGTGGTCTATCCAAGTCTGTCGCCATTCTCTAAGATCTCACTGCAATAACGGATTAAAAGTATCATAGCTCATTATTGCATTATTTGTTAAGCAAACCCTTACATTTACTGTTGTGTTTTTTCTGGAAAAGAACATTTGAAATGTACAGGTGGTATCTGATATCGACATCCCACTTCCCTACAATCTGAGAGATCCTTATATTCATACTGTGCATCTTTAAAAATGTTCTATCTTTCTGATCTCCTTGTTGAAGTTGAGCAACTTCAGCTGACTAAATAAATCATTTTTCTGCTATCATGCTGGAGTGAGGCATTGGATTATTTTGTCTTTAACACAACCACATTTAAATGTATTTTAATGTGTTAAAGAGCACAGGAAAGGGTTAACACATTGAAGTAGACAGACAAAGTGCTTTTACAAAACACCCAGTCTGAAACCCCAAGGAGCAAGTAACAACAGTGTTGAAACAGTGGTTAGGAAAAACTCAGCAAAGGGGCCAAAATTTTGGAAGAAACCTAGAGAGGAACCAGGCTCGGAGGGGTGACCAGTATGTAGGTATAATATACATACTAAATACTTTAAAAATGTACATAACAAACCAGTTCATTATAAATATTTTGTTTTGGTCCAAATGCTGATAAATTCTGTTAAATAAAAGCAAAACATATTTAGAATTATCAAGTTGTTCACACCACCCACACCAGAAATACCTAAAATGTAAATACCTAAATCAGTTCTATAAGTAAAAACCATCTTTATCTTACCAAAAACCTAATTTCACGGATGTCATTCTGATGTCAACATGTAATTTAAATAAGCATTAACATATTCATACTTAACTGCATATCACCAACGTAGACATTGCACATTTTAATATATAACGCATGAACAAAGGTTAATTAGAACGGCAGAACCGAAACCATATATTTTCATTAATTTAATATTATACCTCTGAATAGGAAGATGGGGTAAGGGAGGTGGCGCGATCTACACCGGAAATACGTAGTTTTTCCAGACACAATATCCGCAACAAGTTCACTGGTGTCTGGTGTGAGAGGTTAAAGTAGCTTCTGTAGCCTGCTATATAACGTCAGTTGTTTATGTTGCGATATAACGCAACTGAAGGGTTTCCTGGTAAACCACAAAATACTTGCGCTATGATATATATATATATCGCAGAGACGTAAATAGTATGGTAATCTGACTTGGATTTCAATTTACGTTTCCCCATTGAAACGTTTTTGCTGCTAACGCGTTAGCCAGCTAACTTTAAGTAGCCAGCTACGTTTTGTACATTTTCTAGAAATGGGACGAGGAGGTGGTCGAAAGCGTGGAAAAGGCCATGGACCTCCTCCGTTTGACATGGGTCCAAGGGGGCCTCATCCATTTGACATGGGTCCAGGACCTCCACCGCCCGGTTGGTGTGGGCCGCCTGGACCTTATGGTCCTTTTCATGGTGGCCCAGGCGGGCCCCATCCAGACTTCATGGGAGATCATATGATGCACGGACCCATGCCACATGATTATCCCGGATATGGACCACCAGGACCAGGCTACGGGCCAATGGGTCCCTGTGGCCCAATGGATGGATATGGACCGCCAATGGGCCCAGGTGGCCCCATGGGTGGATGTTTCAATGGACCGCCTATGGATGGACCAGGATTTGGGTATGGTCCAAGTATGCCTGGACCATATGATCCAATGATTGGCCCTGGACCCATGCCACCCCCTGTTATGCCGCCCCCTGTTATGCCACCTCCAGGTGTAGCACTGCCACCCCCATGTATTCCCCCTCCTGGCATGGTGCCTCCAGTGGACAACACCGGCTTTCCTCCACCATGGCAAAGTGAGGTAATACAAATTAGATCATTTGTGTATCAATTTTACATATATTTCTTAATTTATCTGAACATTTTCCATAACTTCAAGTCTCATTTTATTTAGGCCAACCCTTATTCTGTTCCTCCACCGTCGTGGGTAAGTGCTGCTGTCTCTGCTGTTTTGTCTCTGATACAATTTCAATTAGATTTATGTTATTGTTACCATCAACTTCTCACTGGCTAAATTTCTTTCCTCACAACAGCCCGTACCCGTGACAGCCCCACCTCCAACCGAGACAACTGCTGTGCCTGATGTGTGGGGACTCTGCCGGGGCTCTGAGATCCCTAAGCCTGAAGTACCCCCGACGGAAGAAAAGAAGACCAAAGACTCGAAAAAGGAGAAAAAAACAACAGGGAAGAAGACGTACAATGACAAGTAACGATTATGTCAACATTGGGTGTTATCGCTGTGAAGTTACTGTTTGATTGTATTATATTAAGGCCGGTCTAGCAGAGTCTGAAGACATCAGCTTCTGAATATCTGTAAATGAAAATGTCAGACTCTGTCGGAAGAATGAAATTCAGCCTGAGCATCTGATTGTCTTCATCCAACCTCCTATATAAGTCTATCAAATATGTTTAAAGAATCAAGCATTAATCAATTAGTATGTTTTGTCTTCTGTTATGCTTGTTGGCCAGGTATAAATATTTTTCCCCTCTCAATGCCTGTTACTCATAGGCCTCCTCCACCTGGAAGATCCAAGGGGGTCATCTCCTTTATTGGGGTAAGTCCAAAAGCTGCAAATCCTGCTCGAAGGAATGGTTCATCATCTCTGTGGCACATTGCATTCTCTAACTGCCTTCCCCATTTCTCCACAGCCAACATATGGCTTCATCGAAAGAGATGATCTCCAAAAATTTTCCTTTACTTTCGATGCATTTCTTGGAGTACCCAAGAACATGATACCTGGGGTCAGGGTGCATTTTACAGCTTACAAAGAGAAGGTTGGTTACTGAGTTAAATTTGAACACAATCTATGAACCAGTGAGTTTTCACTGCATTTGGGTATGTGCTATTTTTCTTAATGCCTTTTTGTAAACCTAGGCTGGAGAGTGTGCCACAGATGTGTCTGTACCTCCAGGGGGAACTGAAGAGATCGACTCGACTGTAATTGAAGGAGTGGTCATCGCTCCCATCCCAGAGCAGCAGGTGAGGGAACTCTAGCTCGCTGAACAGGCAGTTGTTCTGTGAGAATTTGAGTCATTGTCAACTTGGATTCAATGCATGGGCTTGTAAGGGCTATTCATCTTATCTCATTGAAACATGTTGGTTTGCATCCACATAGCCTGGTGAAAAGCAGAAACCTGGCCAAATTGAAGCAAACATCGATGGCAAGGTGAAAACCCTGCTTTACTCAGACAAGGACTGCACCATTACTCTGTTGAAGGGTGACCATGTGACGCTGAACTTGTTAACGGACATAGTTTCCCAAAATACGAGAGCAACCAATATTCGGCCAAAGATACCAAATACTTTCCAAGTCACAGGGGAAAAGAGGGAGGTGGTGAGTATTGGTGCTATACTTATATTAATACACATTTTATTTTAATTAAAAAAGTCCTACACAACTTTCATCCAGCCTAGATGCAAGAAAATGTGTCTCTGAGGCAAAATGTGGTCATCTTTACTGTAGTTAGTTGTCAGTCTTCCTTGTGCTGTCCACCAGGGTGTGATAATGAGCATCAAGGGCAGCTCCGGCACCATCGTGGCCGCTAACCAGAACAACCTGGCCTTTGAGACCAGTGAGAACATGGGTCGAACCGAGTTTGCCGATATGGATGAGGTGGACTTCACCATTGTCACAGTGAGTGTCAATCTGATTCACTGTATTCAGTGGCCAACAGTTTGTTGACACAGTGATGATCAGGGTTGTACCTGGGGGTTGTCAGGACCCTCTTCTAAAAGATAACAATGTTGTTTAAATGGTTCATCTGACTTAATATCATTGTTATTATAAGATCAAAGGGAAGGAGAAGGCCATCAGAGTTAGAAAGCTGAATGAGGTTATAGAAGAAGAACCCAAGGAGAAGGTTGAAGACTCTGCAGGAAAAGACAAGGTGGGCCGCTGTTCAGTCCATCGCCTGGCACCCGGCTGCGGTTTACAGAGTTGAGAACCTTCATCTGTGCCGTACCCCACCCGACAGGACTGTCGTACTCTGTCATAACCGTATTACTCTGTCCCCAGTGGAAGCCAGTGGCCTCTGTGGAGGATGACCCTCCCCCGAAGACTGAGGCGCTGGAGGAGATTAGCACTGTGCAGCATGACGGAAAGGTCATCAAGGCTGTCCTCAAGGTCTCCAGCAAGAAGCAGGTACAGGCTGGTCCCCAATGATTGGAAGTACTGGTCCGGCGTTGTTAATATTTTAGTGTTTATAATTGTGTTATTGTCGGTGGACATTTATTGTGATGAAATAACTATAACATTGTCTCCTTTCACTTTCAGGAGAAGGGCCTTTTGGAGGCCTCAGTGGGTGGGACACAGAAGCAGCTATCGTTCGGAGCTGTTGACATTCTTACTGAAGCCACAATGTTTGATGGAGACAAGGTTCGTTTTAACATCTCCACCAACAGCGAAACCAAGGAAGAGCGTGCTGTCAACGTGGAGATTCTCACTGAGACGTTTGAGGAGTCCACAGAGCAACGCAGAACAGTACGTTCACTTTTAGTCTGAGGTCACTCGCATTTGATGTGATTTTAAACAAATAACAAGAATGGATTTTCCCTGTAGGGCGTGGTGGTGCAAGCCGGAGAACTGTCTGGGACCATCAAGAGTCATCAGAGCCCCCAGCTGCTGTTTTTCCGTCTTACTGAGGTCATGGAGAAGAACAAATTGGAAATCTCAGAGAAGGTGGAGTTCAGTGTCATACCGGTGAGTCCCCCTGAATTAGTGGTAGTGGGAAAGTAATATAAGCTGGTATACTTGCACCTAGTTGTTTAGCGAAAATCGTTTCTTTTGGTCAGTCCTTCTACGCTCGAAGAGCATGTAGGTCCCTGATAATGGTTTACTACGACGTACTTCGGCGCAATAGGGCACCATAGTGTTCCAGAAAGTAGATGAAAGGCTGCTGTTTCTAATCGTGGACCCGGCAAGGTGAAGCTGTCGTTCTGTCCCTGAGCAAAGCAGATAACCCTTACATCTCCCATGTCTTTGTTGAAAATGATGATCTTTTTAGTTATAATTACCTGGTAAACAGTAAAATGATAGGGAAAAAAACATTGTAGATATATGTTCATCAGGTTATGCAAATAACTGTTAACATTGTTTTTGATTAACACAAATTGCAATAGTTGCTCGTAAAAAATTGTCACCATAGGACTATTAGCAGATTTTCCAAGGATTTACCCAATAGACCAGTAATAAAAAAGTTGTAAACATTTCTGCAAATAACATTTTTAATACTGTATACTTTCCATTAAATATATGGTTGATTTATTTACACAGCTGGTTTGACTGAGTGCCATTAGAATTTCTCTTGTATTGTACAATCCCCCTCCAGTCTTTTTTTTTATTGATATATAGATTTTATTGATCTCAGTTTGTCAGTCTGAGTATCTGGTCGTTTGTGTGTTTGTTTGTCATATATCAAATATACATTTTTCACACTTGGAAAATGACTTAATGATGGGGTGTGGTTATCTTGATGTTCTCTGAAGGGAGGCCCGCTGTCTCAGACTCTAAAAACCCCTGAAGGAATTCCCAGAAAGACTTAAAGCTATCCCAGCCAAAGCTGCCATTACAAAGTACTAAGAATTACTTAAGAATGTGAATACTGATGTTTGTGAAATGACTATTGTGTGTTGGTTGATGGCGAAAAAGACCATTAATAGGTAAAAGTAATGTAATGGTGAAATTGTTTCACAAAATGTTCTCACCAAAAATTATTTTGGCTGAATACAAAAGCATATACATGCAGAATATCTTGATTGCTAGTGTAGTAAGATCACGTTAGGTATTTCAGAATTTTAAAACAATGGCAGGTGCACTAGGAGTGGGACGTAATGGACGAAAAGCAAAGATGTGTACTCAGTTGTATAAGAAATTCAATTCCAGGCACTCATGTGGATTTAAAGTTAAGAGAACACCGCTACGCTATACGCACAGGGAACCTGAATTATCCTATGGCTGAACACTACCTGGAAGTTAAGCATGGAAGTGAATTGAAGTTGTGTAGCGATGCCAGGGGTGGTGATACACTTAAATGCCTTAAACAACGAGAGACTTAGTGGATCTATATGCCTAAGGCTACAACCTTTTCAGGTCTCAATGAGGAGTTAGATTTTTCCACTTTAAAGGTTTTCCATTCCATTTCCATTTAAACATGTTCTCTCCATTCCCACTTTAGATGTGGGTTCTTCTTCCTTTCAAATTTTTTTGGGGATTTAATTTCTGACAGAATAGATTAACTAATTGCATGTAGGTCATCTTTGATTCTTTGTTGTCTCTAGCAGCAGTAGTGGAGTAGTGCATCTCCAAACTAGCAGCAGTAGTGGAGTTTGGAGATGCAATCCACTTCTTAAATTTATCTTTGCGCTCCTCTAATTTTTCCAGAAGTAATGCAATCGCACTTTTTCTCTCACTCCCAACTGGGTACTTGGCTGCAAATGTAGCATGCTTTCCTTGGAAATGTCTTTCCACATTACTCTTTTTGTTATTTGACAACTTCTCATTACAAAGCAAACATGCAGGCAATCCTTCCGCATTGGCAATGAAAGCAAATTATTCGGTCCAAGAACTGTTGAATCCTCTGTTCTCTTCAGCTATCTTTCTCTTTTTCCCCATGGGATCCATGGGCCATGACACACCCGCCGGTTTGTTTGTTTGTTTTTCAGCGTCACGCCGATCTGACAGAAACGTCTGTCGCAGTCTATGACGTAAATCTTCGTTGACAGAAATGTTGAAATTAAATATTTACAACGTTGAAAAACTTTAAGAATGTTTATTATTTTATATCATTCAGAAATTATATAAAAAAACTTTTTTCTTCATATTTTTGAAAATGCTCCAGGGAGCCACTAGGGCGGCGCTTAAGAGCCGCATGCGGCTTTAGAGCCGCGGGTTGCCGACCCCCGATCTAGCCAGTACATTAAAGCCTTTTTAACTTGAAATCCACATGAGTGCCTGGAATTGAATTTGAATTTATACATCCCAGTATACATTTTCCTTGCTTTTAAAGCAGAATATCTGTTGGGCAACAGAAGGCGCACATTCTTCTGTTGTCAACTGAAAAACCAGACTCCCTTTCTTCCATTGGGGTCACTAAAGTGCGCAATCAACTCCTCAGATGAGCATTGGTAGCCGGGCAAACATTTCCTGGTTGCTACAATTTTATACAATTCACTCAATTTCTGTTAGTGAGAAAACAATACTGAATAGTGGGATCAACTAAATCTTTTTTTAAATATCCAAAAATATAGATTTTTACAGCTTTTTGAATGTGGTCAACCGAAGTTAAACTTTGAGGGGAGAGTTGGTTTGTAATTATTGTATCTGTAATTTGGGCTAACTTCCACAAGGTGGGAGCAAACAGTCCTAAATGCAGTGAATTCAATGCTTGTGAACCTTTTCCCACTCTCGTCTGACCAAACACTTCTTGGAAAATTCTTGCTTGAGAAATTGCTTCTTTCTGAGATATCTTTCTTATTATCCATTTGGATAGAAAATTAAGTTAGTTAGTTAATTGTTATCCAGGATCGATGTTGATATAAAAATGCCTGCAATGGGGCTTTCCATTTTCTCTTAGCTTGAAACCGCTGAGGATGGCAACCAAGCGATTAGGATCAAGCGCCTCATTGAAAGTGTCTTCACTCCTGTGCCCAAGCTAGGGGGTGTGGTGGCAAAAGAAAAGGTTGGTCTATGGGGAAAAGCTAATGACTTAGATCAAGTTATAGTTTGGGGGTGTAATTTTAATTTAATGAACAGACATTCCTGTCTACATGTCCTATTAAGCTATTCATATTCTGTTGTTGTCTCACAGAAAAAGATGACCATCAAACTGATGAGAGACCCAAAAGACATTATCAAGGCTGTCAAAGTAGAAAACACGGATGAGCCTATGTGAGTTTGATTGTGATTTGTGGTAGTATTGGTTCCAAATGGAAGTCAAGGTAAAGTATTCTTGTGTGATGGTTTTAGATGTAGTTATATTGCAGCACATTTGATTTTAAATGAAATAATGAAGTTGGAATGCAGATTTTCAGCTTTCATTTTAAAGTATTTGCGTCCATTATCTGTAAACTCTGTGTAGGAATTACAGGTGTTGTTATACATAGTACTACAATTGGAAAAAATTAACAATGTTTCATAAAAGATTAATACTTAGAAGATTGCTACAGTGCAGGCCTGGTAGAGCATCACCATCATGTCTGTTGGTTGTAGACTTCTTTCAGTCCTTGAATGCAAAGGATTTGTAGCCAAGTACCTAATGTCACCACTTTCTTTTAATTTTCCAATTTTGTTCCCCTAAAATATAGAGACAATGTATAAAACAGGCTGTAATTCATACACTTCACAGTTTATGGGTATAAATGCCCTCAAATGAAAGCTGACAGTCAGCACTTTAACTTCTTAAGGCCAGTTTCATGGACACAGATTAGGCTTCATTTTTGTCTGAGAAACTGACCCTTAGTCATTGTTCAATGTGAAATCCGATGTGCTGGAGTACAGATCCAAAGAACGACATTTGTGTATGAAGAGTGTCACATACACTAGTTAGCATAGCCACACAACTACACTAAAAGCAAAACATTCAACAGTTGTGCTCAGACTTATTACCCAAATTATTTTGTGACGCAGCAATGACAAACCTGCTTCGGAGGAGTCAGATAAAATGAAAGCAGTCGTAAAAACTCTGCGGTCAAAACCCGGTGGCCCTGGATCTGGTGGCAAGAACTCAGACACTAGCCGGCAGAGATACGGGCGCAGTGGCAGAAGCCCCAGCCTGGACCAGTTTGGTCGGTTAAAGAAAAAGCGGAGCACGAGCAGAGAGCGCAGAGAGCGGGGTAGTAGCAGCAGGTACAAGCGCAGTCATAGCCGGAGCCGAAGTCGGAGTAGAGACAGAAGCAGAAGACGAAGGAGCAGGAGTGGGAGCAGGAGACGGAGCCACAGTCTGGAGAGAAAAGATTTCAAATACAGGAGCACCAGCAGCTTAGAAAGGACATCATCGAGAAGAAGTCGTAGCAGGGAGCGAGGCGGAAGCAGCCAGAGGAGCTCGAAGAACAGTTCTGGGAAACCTCCAGATAGAATGAACGATGAGCTAGAAAGAAAGAAAAGGGAACTAGAGGCTCTCAATGAGTTGATATACCGTAAGAGAGCCATGGTCGCCATGGAGAAACATGTTCCCAATTTCCTGCCAGAGGTGCGGCCAATGGAAAAGGCCTGCTTTGACTACAATCATGGAATGCCAGAGCTTCCTTCACAACTTAAACCAGGCTCTGAAATCAAACCCAAGTCCATTTTGAAGAAGCGTGCTGAACATGTCACAGGGCCACTTTTCCCAATTCAGGTAAGTTGCTATTTCTAAACAATTTATAGTTAGATTAGTTTGTTGTAATTTATATATATATATTTGATCGTGCTGATCAATATATACCCTCACCGGCCACTTCATTAGGTACACTTCGCTAGTAATGGGTTGGACCCCCTTGTGCCTTGAGGACTACCTTTATTCTTTGTGTCATAAATTCAACAAGGTGCTGGAAACATTACTCAGAGATTTTGGTCCATATTGACATTATAGCATCACCAGTTGCTGCAGATTTGTCGGTTACACATCCATGATGCCAATCTCCCATTCCACCACTTCCCAAAGGTGCTCTATTGGATTGAGATCTGATGACTTTGGAGGCCATTTGAGTACAGTGAACTCATTGTAATTTTCAAGAAACCAGTTTTAGATGATGTGAGCTTCGTGACATGGCGCATTATTCTGCTGGAAGTAGCCATTAGAAGATGGGTATACTGTGGTTATAAAGGGAAGGACATTGTCAGCTACAATACTCAGGTAGGCTGTGGCATTGCTCAATTGGTACTAAGGGGCCCAAAGTGTGCCAAGAAAATATCCCCCACACCATTACACCACCACCACCTGCCTGAGCCGTTGATACAAGCAGATACACAGCAGAAATTGAGACTGATCAGACCACGCAAAGTTTTTCCAATCTTCTATTGTCCAATTGTGGTGGGCCAGTGCAAATTGTAGCCTCAGTTTCCTGTTCTAAGCTGACAGGAGTGGTACCCAGTGTGGTTTACTGCTACTGTAGCCCATCTGCTTCAAGGTTCGAAGTGTTGTGCTTTCAGAGGTGCTCTTTTGCATACCTTTGTGGTAATGAGTGGTTATCTGAGTTACTGTTGCCTTTCTATCAGCTGGAACCAGTCTGGCCATTCTCCGGTGGCCGGTGAATATATATATATTGATTAGCATGTTAAGCAGTTTAGCATTTTCATAAAAATACTGGGGAAATAGTCCTATTGTTTTTTGTTTTCTTCTGCAGACTGACCTCTCTAAAGCTCAACCTCTTGATCAAAGGCTTGTGGAACAATACGGTTACGATGTAGATGCACCCTATAAACAACACTCTGTTGAACCACCATACGCCCAAAATTCGAGTCAGAAGTCCTATTATGAATGTTCGCCCGATAGACATCCTAATCCTGACTTTTCTGCCAAGTATGATCCGTATGAGCAAACCTCTCCAGTTTGCCAAACATCTCTTGACCCCCATTCTTCAAATCAACCTACTATTAGCCGAGAGTCTCAGGAAAAGAGCCCCAACATGAACGCCCAGCTCACCCGTTTCCTCAACATCCTAAACAAAGGTGTGGATGCTGGTGTGATATCCACCATGGTTAAGGGGACTCGAGAGGAGAGTTCTGGTAGAGAAGATGATGGTTCCATACCTCAAAAGCGTTATCGTGAGTCGCGTGGAGAGAAAGATCAGTACAGGGATGCATTCGGGGGAAGAGAGGAGGAGCCAGAGTCCTCGCACAGGACCTTCATTAGAGAACAAGCGAAGACCTCGGATGATTATGGAGACCCCAGAAACGAAGACTTACTGCCTCACGAGAGGGCAATCCAGGAGAGTGGTGGCTTTTCGGGAATTCTCGGAATGACAACCCACAGCCAGTTCCTGAGACAACCGGATCGTATCGAAGAAGAGGAGGACTTCCTGTATGGGGGTAAAGCCGCAGAAGCTAAGAAGGAGCACTATGAAAAACCTGGGCGGTCAGACACACACCGGGATGATTGGAGAGCCAGCCCAGCCAGAGCCCCATTGGAGGTGACCAGGGAGCAGGAGAGTCATGACAAGACACAGCATTTTGACAAAATAAAGAGTCTGCTCCAGGCCATCGGCCTGAACTTGGAAACCTCAGAGGTAACCAAGTTAGCGGACAGGACCCAGGAGCGCCTCTATGGGACAAAGTCATCCAAACACTCATCCAATTCCTCTGAGAGAGAGACAAAGCACTCCTCTAGGCGAGGAGATCGTCATCGGAGCCACACCACCGACTCCTCTGATTCTGAGCGCCTCAGGTCAGTCTCGCCCTCTGGTTCATCCCAGCGGGAGGTGTACCTTAGCCCCCAAGACACCTCGGATTATGGAGGTTTCCTTGACCCGGAAGAGGAGGCAGCCTTGGAGAAGGCTAGGCAGATGCAAACCCTCACCAAGACCGTCAGTTCTTCGCCCCCATGTCCCAGTCCCTCAACGCCTGGATCCTCCCTCCCCATTACACCTTGGGTACGTCCTCTGAAGACAAAGCCCATCAACCCAAAGGGTTGGCCTTCCAGGGACAACAGGACCAATTATCTTTCGTCATTGCAACCCTATTTGCCCAGGCTCCCCACAGAGCTGTCTCCGTCCTTGACAAACCCGCCTCAGGTTCCAAATAATCAACAAGGAGCCGGGGTGTATGACTACACCTCTCCTGTAGGGCAGTCTCCTGCTGTCACAGATATTCCGGTTGCAATGACTCAGCTCACACAACAAGTGAATATATTGAATCAAGTCACTGTATCGAATCCCACAAGGGATGTCTTAAATCAAATCCTCCAAGCCACGAGCCAGTCCAGATGCCTAAAGGTAATTGAAACAGTCCAAAGTGTGTCCGGTGCACAGCAGGCTTCGCCAAAACCTCTACAGATCAAGACACAAAGCCCTGAAGCTTCTGCTGCTTTGCCTTCTCCACCACTTCAATCACCAGAGATTAAAGGACCACCAGGGTCAGAAGATGACATTAAGGCCAAGCAGAAGAAAAGGGTATGTTATTTTTTTGTTGAATTTGTAAAGAATACGAAGTGCAATAGTTTTGCATAGAAGTCTCTGTAGAAAATAACGTTATCATTGACTTTAACCCTTAGAGCCACATTTGTGGGAAAAACACAAACTCTTGTGTAAATCTAGTTATATTTACAGTATGAATTTATAATTTTTTTCCATTTCAGTTGCAACCCCATTTTCAAATCAGTTGACCCCTTATGGACAACTTAATTTGTGAAATGCTGGATATAATAACCTACTGTATATCTTCAGTTTTTTATGTTTTACATTTGAATTACATGGGTAATTACTTAGTTATCTACACAATCTTGTGCACTTGTGTTAAAGGAATACGTTATTCCTTTTAGTTGCCAGTTGCATGCAAGGTCCATTTAATCTGGTAATATTAATGTTCAGGTTTTGGAGCATACAGGCAGGTCAGTCCCAAGCTGCTGCATTTAAGTGGACTTTATTTACAATGGACAGAGTGTGTGTGTGTGTTTGCGTGTTTGCGCGTGTGTTTATGTGGGGTATGTTTTTGTGTATGGTGTGTGTGTGTATGTCCTTTTGTCACTATTCTGTAGCTGGAGCAGTTTAACCTGCGGATGAGACAGAAGAATCAACAAAAGATGAACGATAATCGCGAGAGGAAATTGAGGAGGAACTCAACAGGTACAAGATAATTCTGAGTAAGGGTTTAGTGTAGTGAATGTGGCCAGTCACCGTTTGTAGCCTAGTTTAAGATTAGGTGATGCTAGGACAAGTCAAGAGCTATAGCCAATGTCATTGATACTGGGCATTAAACACCAAGTACAGGATGAGGCAATCCCAAAAGTGTTAGGAGGCAGTTAAGGAGGTATCAAAATTCTGAAGCTTTACCTACAAGGTGAATGTAGGTTTTACTTGATAGGGGGTAGACAGCCATGTTCCTGTCTTTGATGTAACAAAACCTATTTAATGTAGTCTATCACTGATTTGAACAGTTCGCACCGTTGGTGTGTGTAGTGCCCAGGAGGGACAAAATCCTGCAGTATCTACAGGATGCCAGGAGCAAGGATACCTATATTAAATAGACCACAACCATAGTTAATCAGGTTTCATTTGATAGCTTAGATAACTAGCTCTTATATTTCTTTATTGCTTTAGCTATTATATCAAGCGAGTTGGCCAGCCACAAATTGCAGCGTAGGTTAAGTTTAGGTGATGCCATAACAAGCGCTGTAGCGGACGTCATTAATACTGGGAATTAAATTCAACAAGTACAGGATGAGGCGATCCCACCGGTGTCAACAGCCAGTTATGGAGGGAACACAGAGGTTTGGAGCTTTACTTAGAAAGGTTTGATTAGATAGATTAGAAAGCTATTGTTAATCAGGTTTCAGTGAGATCTTAGTAACCTGTAGTTATTATATTTCCTACATGTACCTAGTTTGTATTTCTTTGATTATGTTGGAAGTAGGTCTCATTTAGAAAGTTTAGATTACATTTTATTTAATGGTTGTCACATTGCTTCATAAAGCATGGCAGCCTGTATATAAAAATGTAATCCAAGGAGACCTTGTGTCTTAAAAGACCACTGCAATGCTTTCCTATTTTAGTGTTCCTATATACTTGCTTTGAAAAGCCTTGTCCCTATAACAGTTTACCAGCTTGGTGCTTGTCTTGAAAATGTGTAAAACAAGAATGTCTATAGTCATTCTAGGGAATGGAAAAGTGCAGTAAAGAATTTTTAAGCATGTGTATTTGCTTGGACAGACTAATTGTTAACTAAACACTAGGCAGACTATACACTCCCATGTTCCATTACTCTGGACAGGAGGAGCTCTAAAAACGGATAGTAACATTAGCTAGCTTTAACATGCAATCTTTTCTCCAACAGCTAACGGTAAGTATTGCATCAGTGGGTCTTCCGCTGCTGAATTACACTATTGTTTTTGTAGTACAGAAACTGATCATATGAGATGTAGGAAGGCCACCCCAGGATTAGGATTTAACAATATCAGATTAATTGTAAGTTTCTTGATTAGCTTTTTATTGGGAGTTCCAGTCTCTACTAACAGAGAGAACTTTACCTGAATGGAGGACTTGTTAGTGTTGTTTCCTCCAAATAAGTAATAAACATTGACTACTAGCTAGGGTTTATATAGTAAGGAAATTGTGTGGTAGTACAATATCTCCTGAATTAAAAGTCAGACTTCAGGTAGTTTCACTTAATTTTATCTTAAGTGTCAAATATGTTATACTTATGTGGAGATTTTTGTTTTACTCTTCTAGCCTAGATGAACTTACTGCAGCGGGCCACTGGAATAATTTAGATTTACTAACTGCAAGAGAACATAGGCTTGAGTGTGTAGTCCCATCAGTATTGAGCCACATGTGAAGGATAAACAGCAGACCTGGAGCCTGTAGATTCCAAACAACTGGAGCACAGGTCAATCATCACACACTAACAGCAATCTAACTGGGGTCCCTGTAACCCTAATCCGTAAATACCCTCTCTCATTGTACAGGAAAAGTTCCCAAAGTTACCTTTGCCAGCACCGAGCCTAGGAATGTGTGGATCTGTGGCCACTCGCTTATATATTGGGCAGAGATGAGGGCCAGGTCACCTGAAATTGGCATGCAGCTAGGCATGGACCCCAGCAGTGTTAGGGTGTGGTGGAAGGGCACACAGGGCATGACGTGGGCCCAGCTGCTGCCCCAGCTAGACCAACTGAAGATGAAGTGGCCCAACCCGGACGTGGTCATCCTGCACCTGGGTGGGAATGACCTGGGTGCCCATAGTCCTGAGGCCTTTCTGGCGTCTGTGAAGAAGGACCTGACCTCCATAAAGAGCATTTTCCCACAATGCCTGTTGGTCTGGTCAAACATCTTGCCCCGGACTTCATGGAGGCACACAGAGAACAGCGAAGAAGTGGACAAAGTTAGAGCTGCCATCAACAGAAGGATTCAAAACATTATTGCTGAGCTTGGTGGCACCGCTTTGACTCATGAAAACATCACTTGTGGCTCTGATGCAGGCCTCTACAGGCCTGATGGGGTTCACCTGTCTGGTAAAGGTATTGATACTTTTAACTTAAACTTGCAGGACTTTTTGGAAAAGTGGGAGGCCGAAACAGTCGGTTGTCCTGAGATGAGTTAAGAAACAGACAGTTCATCTGTGTTTTATGGGGGGGTGGGATTTCTTTTCATTTTTCTGTAATTGTTTCCTCACTGAGCTAGATTTACACCCACAGGTTGATTGAGATCTGATGCTTCTTCCATCCAAACAATATGTTGTGTATCTACTTTGATTTAATGCTGTTGGTAATTTTCTTTGTTTTAGTATAGTTAGCATTATCCGATATTCCTTTACAAAAATACCAGTCTTTTACTTACTGTAAACATTTTGTTGGACAGGAAAATAATTATAATAAACTAAACAATTGGGAAATATCATGTGCCTGGGATTTTCATTCTGCTTCAAATCTTAGAATTAGAATAAACTAGGTTTGCCTGTCTATCATGGCAGTAAATGTGTGTTAAAAGGATATCAGAGAACGGCGCAACAGTCTTCATTTCAGTGGAAATTAGTCTGTCTTGTCAAAGCACAACCTTTTTTTAAGTTTTTCACTGAAGAAGATGAAGATTATATTACACAAACAGCAAGCGGAAAATCTAAGGTATGAGAGGTAACCTTTGTTACTTCACTAGATAAAGTGCTTCTAATGTAGCGTTTAGCTAGCAGAAGATATGTTCCTGCCAGGGTTCAGTGGATATAAAAAGTCTACACACCCCTGTTAAAATGCCAGGTTTTTGTGATGTAAAAGAAAGAGACAAATCATGTCAGAACTTTTTTCCACTTCTAATGTGACCTATACTATGAACAATGAAATTGAAAAACAAAATGAAATTCTTTGAGGGGGAAAAATGTAAAATAATAAATCAAGTGGAGAAAATGGAAGCCATTTACTTACAAAGAAAAACATCCAAGCCCGGCTGAAGTTTGCAAAAACAAACATCAAGTCTCCCAAAAGCATGTGGGAAAACGTGTTATGGTCTGATGAAACCAAGGTTGAACTTTTTGGCCATAATTCCAAAAGGTATGTTTGATGCAAAAACAACACTGCACATCACACAAAAAACACCATACCCACAGTGAAGCATGGTGGTGGCAGCATCATGCTTTGGGGCTGTTTTTCTTCAGCTGGAACTGGGGCCTTAGTCAGGGTGGAGGGAAATATGAACAGTTCCAAATACCAGGCAATTTTGGCAAAAAATCTTCAGGCGTTTGTTAGAAAAATGAAGAGGAAGTTCACCTTTCAGCACGACAACGACCCAAAGCACACATCCAAATCCACAAAACATGGCTTCACCAGAAGCAGATTAACGTTTTGGAATGGCCCAGACATGAATCCAAAATGAACATCTGTAGGGTGATTTGAAGAGGGCTGTGCACAGGTGATGTCCTTGCAATCTGACAGATTTGGAGCGCTTTTGCAAAGAAGAGTGGGCAAATATTGTCACGTCAAGATGTGCCATGCTAATAGACTCCTACCCAAAAGACTGAGTGCTGTAATAAAATCAAAAGGTGCTTCAACAAAGTATTAGTTTAAGGGTGTGCACAATTATGCAACCAGGTGATTGTGAGTTTTTTGTTTTTTTTTCCTCAAAGATTTCAGTTTGATTTTCAATTGAATTGTTCATGTTATAGGTCACATTAAAGGTGGAAAAGGTACTGACATGATTTATCTTTGTCTCATTCCTTTACATCACAAGAACATGGCATTTTAACAGGGGTGTGTAGACTTTTTATATCCACTGTATGTATTATTTTGCTTGTATGAAAATACCTTAATCTTGACCATCTTATAACTTAACAAGTTCTGTTTAAGTAGATTTTTAAAAGCACATTGTTTTTGCCTTCTGTTGGAAATTATCATCATTCTACGACTCAGTTGTGCAATCAGGTGTGTTATATTACAGGTGTAATTTAGGTATAATGTCACAGTCAGTTTTTGTGGTGCCTTTTTAAGTAACTTGATCAAAATATCAAGCAATACATCTGATGTGCATGTTGTGACTTATGATGAATTGAATAACTCTTGACAGGAAAGATAAATATATGAGCCACGAATGAATACAAAATATTATTTTGCAGAACTAAGAACAAAATAAGCTGCCTCTAGGTATTTATTTTGTCGTTAGTCTCTGAATGTCTCTCAAATGATACCTCTGTGAAGGTTTATTACTATATTTGTTCCTATTACAATCTTTTCACTCCTGAAATATCTTTACATGGCATGACAATAAATATAATTAATTACAAAGATATGACTTGTGTATGCTTTCACATTTGGTGGTCATCTATAGGTATAAGCTATGGTCAATAGGGTGTTTGTATGTTCGGTGCAGCCAGGCTAATACATTTGAAACATTAACTGAAAGGGATAGTTCCTAAATGTAATAATGGTTATTACATGTAGTCTATTAATATAAACCAGAAGAGTTCACCAAATTACATACTGGTTACCATATAAACAGTCCAGGGTGCTTTGACAGGAATCCATGCATGTTTAATAACCCTGGCACAAATTTTAAGGTTTTAACATTGAAACATGAATCATATTCAAGTCCTGGTACTGATCTGTATTTCGTGGATTAGGTCTAAATCATTTAAATGTATTGTGAAACTCACAATTCAGGCAGGTAAACGGCAACACTTATTGTCCTTGGAAAGGTTAGTTGGCTGCCACCTTCTCCGGATTTAGGTTCTACAGGACATCAGGGAGAAGAAGCATGCAGGGAAGAGCATTGTGGACCACTCATACCCTCATCACCTGCTTTTTCCTAAATGTTCCTCCTACAGACAACCAGTACAGGTTGATCATGAATCAAAAAAATATGCTGCCTAAACTTCTTGCTTTGGCCCCACACAAGCCATCTGCCCCACATGGGCTTATTACACTATGCAGATCACATAAAGCCACATCTAAACTATTAACTATGATTAAATGTATGGTTAATGACAATGCATACAATGGCTCTGAATTATTCACGCCCTTGGAAATTTTAACATTCTATTTTGATGTAACATGAAATCCAAATGGATTTAGCAACTGATTAACTTCTAATTGTTCTAAATTAATTACAAATACAAAACAGAAAATGTATTGCGTAGGTATTTACTCGTTTGCGCAATATTTAGTAGAAGCACTCTTGGCAGAAATGACAGCCACAGGTCTGCTCCGGTAAGTCTTGTCTTCCAGTGTTGCATTATCTGAACTCTGTAATGTTTGCCCATTTTTCTTTGCGTAATTGGTCATGCTTTGTCAAGTTCAATGCGGGGCCTTTGGTGTACAGCAATTTTCAAATCTTTCTGCATATTCTGTAATGGATTGAGGTCTGGCTTTTCTTACAATCTTCATCCGGCACAGCCAGAAGAGGACTGGCCACCCCTCAGAGTATGATTTCTCTCTAGGTTTCTTCCTTAGCTTGGACCGTACTAGGGACTTTTTCGTAGCCACTGTGCATTAACTCATGTTACTTGCTCTTTGGGTTTTCAGGCTTGGTATTTGTAAAATCACTTTGACAACTTCTGATAGAAAAAGGGTTTATGAAGTAAATTTGATTAATTGATTGATTGGGCTACTTCAAGTCAATGACCACTTCAGCAGCTTTAATACTAAGATATTGAAGCCTCACAAATAAAAATTTAAACAATCACAAAATAGTACTTTTTGGTTCAGATAAAGGTGTGCCATTTCATGAGAGCTGCATTTGTATTTCTTCTTTTACCCAACTTCGCAGCAACTTTATTTAACCTTAACCAATTTTATTTAACCCTAACATTGGGACAGTCAATGTCGATATGTCTTTTGAAACATCTGATACTGTTCTTGTTTTTATGTCAATGCTTTTTCAACCAGAAAGTCGTCACTGGAATCCTTGTCTATAGCGTGACGAGGCAAGTAACTATTATCACAGCATGGGCAGTATTCTTTTTCCCTAAAATTCATTTACGAAAGATGACCAATGCAAGAAGAATGTCACTTCAGAGCATGAATATCCAGTAACAAAAGGCTTTGTTTGACCTTTATCCATTTTGTTCTTTATAAATTTGGTGAAGCTGTGTAAACAGAACATACAAAAAAATACACCACTATAACAAATTACTGCAAAAACAAAGCAATGTCAAATATGAATTTTAGATATATTGTATTGTGTACTATCAAACTGAAAATGTGTGTGGTAGTGTATTGTAACTTACCTATTGTCATTCTTAAATAATAATCTATTGAATTTGGGCTGGACAGGCTGCTTAGCCTGTCATGGAAATGCCATCATTGAAAACATGATCAATAACTGTGGCACATATTTAATCTAAAACTATATTTATTATTATTCACCTTTGCTCTATGCCCTCACCACTCATCTGAACCCTCTTGTCCCTTACCATTGTGTTGTTCATTCGTGTAAACATCAATTTAAAGGTGACCTATGTGTGTGAAGAAGGTCTGGTTGCTGACTGAGCAACTGTGCAAAACCCATATTTCAGTTTTATTGACATGATTTACTCAACTGAGTTTTGTGTCTTGTAGAGAGTTTTTATGGTTTACAGAAATGTGCTTAACATTTGCATTGTGTGTAAAAGCAATAAGAATGTTGTTTTTCCAACTCCACAGCATTTGCAGGATTGCCATCTGATGCACATTTTGCTATGCATCTCTGCTGCTTATCACAATGCTGTTTTCAGCACACATGCTGGATTTGAGCACATTCCAACAACCAGGATTGAGCTCTCAGGTGCTGGGCAAACACAAGGAGTTGTTACAGCCAATGAGACAAGGGACTGTGCTGTCTGATGTCCACCCATCAAGGATGGGCTGAACTTTGCTAGTCCCCTGGGTACTGTTGGTATGCCACAACAAGGATTTGATCAGGCTGCAATTACACAGTTGTTTTGTATGGCTGAGACTTACAGACTTACATCAAGCAAGTTTGGAGTGTAAACTTACATAGCAAAGTGATTTTGACTATAAAGATGTAATTTTTTTAATGCTAGTATAGGGACCATGACGTGAATGGGATTTGTTTTTGTAAAGGCCACAAAATCATAGTATTGATGTTATTTTGCTTTTTCCTTAGAATGTAAAGGATTTATTAAATCATTTTTATGTATTTTGGACACCTGTATAAACCACTGACATTTACCCACTATTTTACCTCAGAAACAATATAATGACGCAGTTTGATGTAAATGGTTGTCACTAGCTTCTGTAACCATAACATTTGCAGAATCTACAAGTTTACTAACCTAATGCCTTAAGCAACCTTATGAGAGGTTTCCATGTGGTAAAGGAAAAAAAACTGCTTTAATTGATCAATTCGCCTCCATTTAATGTCTTACAAATATATTTGTTAAACAACATATTTGGCTACAGTAGTGCCAATTCTTAATGAGCTCTACAGCTTCTGCCACAAAAATGATTACCACTGTAAAACTTACATAAATGTGTGACTGTCAGCAGTTATCATACCCTTATCTGGACAATATGACAGTGTTGGGCTAGTGGGAGTAATTTATCAATGTTATCATTGAAACACCAAAGCACACCTGAGCTACAGATATGCCCACCAGATAAATAAATGCTGTAATCCAGAGCGATACATATTGCTTAATAGAATATTTGTTTATAGGGATCTGCGTGAGCTTTGCACTGTTGCTTTGCTATTTGGGAATATTCACATATCATTTTTGAATGTTGGACAAACATATATGCATATATAGCTAGTTAATAAGTAATAATCACTTATGCAACGTTCAAGGAGGTTTCACAATCTGCTGGCTATTATCGAATTGAGAAAGCAGATACTTAGTGATCGATCACACGCAACCACAGTAGGTGGCAGCATACAGCAATACCAGAGATTAGGGCTATCGAGAAAGGACACCATAGGCAGACCTGTCTCCCTCGAGAAGACAGTTTACTGTCTTTAATTTGAGATGAAACTAAACGCTGACAAAGTATCATATCTGTTAGGCGAAGTGGAACAATGTGGAATCACAGCAGCTCGAATTGTGGCCCCCTACCATGAGGAAAGAACAGTCAGTGCCACAAAAACACAATTTTTAGTTAAGTCTTAAATGACTTAACCCCACCATTCTCGCCAGTGACTATAGGCACATCTTTACATTATGGATATATTGTATAACACAATATATTATATTTATTCCTTTAAAAAATATATTTTTCAGTGGTGTTGCTGTATTTAATTTCCGTTTGCTTTGGCGATGTGAACATATTTTTATAAAGACCACTGAATTGAATGGATTAGTGATAAGCATTCCCAGTCTTTGGAGAAATTGATATTTTGGCTCTGTTCAACTGAAAGAGACGGCTCCTTAAGCTCTCGAACGGTTCTTCGTTTAAATGCTTAAAAATAACCCCCCCTAAACCTCCAACGTATAGCCGGAGAACATATGCTAAAACTCTGAGTGTGAAATGCACGTTCAGGTTATAGCTATCATAGGTGTTATTATTTGATCGCCTGTTGTTTTATTACTGACGTTACCCTACAGAAAAACATTTGCATGGAGCTTAAAAATAATGGCCAAATGAGCGTCTCCTTTCACATTTGCTATTCGGTTCCAAACGTTCGCCAAAACAGCCGTTTAATCGCCAACGTCCAATTCCTACCAGAGATGCTTTCGGAGAGATGGTAAACGAAGGTATTATACTTTTATTATGTTGTCAGTGTGCCGTGCAAAATCTGCTAAAATCTCCAAATTTGCACGAATTACATGAAAATGTAATATTCAGTGTACATAAAATACCATCATCTCTGAGATATTTAATGTTATCATTTGAATTGCAACATTACGTACTTTTGAAGAACGTGTAGTTTCCCAAGTCATACAAAACATTTTGGAAGGAATTTCTTAGTAATAGCATCTGGAAATTCTGTGACGCAGCATGACAACCTGAACTCGATTGGTCGACCGTCTTGTTTCACCATTCTTTGACCAGTCTCTGGAAATACAAGCAGCTCAAAAACCGGAAATAACGCAGTGTGTTGTTCGTCAAACTGAAATCCAAATTGCTAAATGGTAGCCACATTTTATTTCCAATTATATACTGTAAGTAATTAAAAACCCGATGTGCATAACCTTAATGCGTTAATAAGTAATGTAATTGAAACGGAAAGGAAACATTTAGCAGTAAAAAGATGTATCGTGGTCGGCCTCCACCTCGAGGAGGGTATCCCCTGCCGTATGAGGGCCGTAGTCCTCGGCCTGCGTTCAGAGAAGATAGAGGCAGACCCAGACCGCCATTTCAGGCTTACCATGACGGTGTTTCTCCAGATCCTTACAGGCGTTCTCCGCCGCGTAGGAGGTATCCTTCACCCGGTTCAGGAAGTCACAGAGGTCCAGGTGGTGAATACTGGGGCAGTGGCCCTACAAGAGCAGTAAGTGCGATTCATTTTTATGTTTAGGTAGTTAGTCTGATTAATCCGTCAATCGCTTATGTCAATTTATTTATATAATGCATTTGCTTGTTAGCATATTTTATTATAATTAAACCTTATTTAACAGGGAATGCTAATTGAGATTAAAAATCTATTTTCCAATAGCGTCCTGGCCAAGCAGCAGCACGTCGTTATTTATAAATTATAAAAGACAGTCTAAATAAATAAAGGTACTCTAATAAGAACAAAAAGCAAATCACAGTCATCATTTACAATCATAAAAACAGCGAATTAAAAACATTGACAAGTCAAGAAATTAGCCTCAAAGTCATTCATTAATAATTTAAAAATACCAAGCGGGACAATTTCTTCCAATTAAAAATTATTTTGTAAGGCGTTTCAAGCTGCTTGGGCAGAGTACATGAAAGTCCCTTTTCTAAAATCCATACTTGCATTAAAGTCACTTAGCAAAATAAAGTCCTGTGAACGGAGACAGTACTCGCCATATGTTTTAAGAACGATAATGCATATTTGAGAAGGTAGAAAACCCAAAATGCTTTGTAAATGTATAACATTGACTGAGTCTGTGGGTGACTAGCGATGGCCAGCCAAACCTAGCATATGAAGTGCAATGATGAGTAAGTGTTTTGCATTTTAAAATAAATCTCAGTGCTCCATGATAAAGAGTGTCAGTTGTTCTCAGACACTGAGCAGAAGCATTCATATATAAAATATCACTATATTCCAGTATAGGCATAAAGGTAGCTAAAACAAATATCCTTTTAGCTTCAAAAGGATAAACAAGTCTCACTATTAAAATCAAATCCCTACTTCAGCTTTAGTTTTTTTTGCAAGTTGCTGAATATGCAATTTAAAAGAAAGGTTGCCATCAATTAATATTCCTAGATATATTGATGAGATTTCGGCCACAATCTCATTCCCATGATCAGTAGTTATTTCTTGTTTTGGAGAACACCATTAGTTAGGTTTTGTCCACATTGAGAATAAGCTTCAGTTGACACAAGGTATGGTCAACAGTATTAAAAGCAGTTTGCATGTTCTGATTAGCTTTTGCGAAAATGTCAAGGCACAACAATAAATAAGTGTCATAAGCAAAAAAGTGAGGTTGGGCATTTTGCACATTGTTGCCTAGATTATTTATGTAAGTAGTGAATAAGAGAGGGCCAAGTACTGAGCCCTGGGCCACACCATTCAAAACTAACTATCAGATGCTAGCCCATTAAATTGAGTGAACCGAGTTCTATAATGCCTGATTTCCACTGGTGCCAAACACTGGTGTTTTATCCTAAAATGTATAAATGTTTCCATAGACACAGGCCAGTGCCAGTCGGCCACTAGGCTGTAGCCAATTAGCCCGGGCTCTCACTTTGTGCCAAGCCCTGGAATTTAGGACTGGGGGGGGCGGTTTGAGGCATTATGTGCTGTGAAAACGCTGCATGTTGTGCTTTTCAAATAGCAATGTGTATCATCTGCTTAGGCTTATCGTAATCATTTTCATCCAATCTAAAAAAATTAAGAAAATAAATCAACAGTACAGGGAAGCAAAAATTCACAAAGGAAAGAGTTGGAACGACCAAAGGTGGTACGATGCCATTGACTCAAATGAAGAACGGACTGCTGAAACCGAGACGTTGCCTGCAGAACCTATAACAATACAATTACCTCAGACTTCTCACACATGCTTCTATTAAAGCTAGATAGTTTTTGACAAATTACTAAAAGTATAGTCAAAACAGGAAAGTTTAGAGCTAACATTAGTATAAATCACCAGTGTAGGCCTGGTACCGGGGTAAAGCACCAGTGGAAATGCGGTATTAGACAGATAGTTAACAAACCATGAAACAGCATGCTGTGAAAGACCTATGCTTGACCATGTTTGCTTCAGTATAACACAGTCTATTGTATTGAAAGCCTTATAAAGATCAATGAAAAGGTGACCGCTTTGAGAACTGTTTAAAAGAGATGGATCTCCCCCCTTAAACAGTGGTAGCGCAATGTCCAACTTCCATATCCTTGGCATTTTATTACATTCCAGGGGAAGACTGAATGTATATGTAAGAGGTTCAGCTATGAAATCATCTGCCTATTTCAAAAAGCAGGTATCAAGAAGGTCAGGGCTTGCAGTATTTTGACCAGCTTTGACCAGCTCTCACCTGTTCATCAACACAGGGTTGAACAGAAACAGAGGAAATTGAATCAAACAGCTTACCAGATGATAGGAAGTATTATTAAATATTATTAGTATTATTAGTATCATTAAAACCATTCAGCATTTCATTTTAGTCATACACATGAACCGAGTCCTTCAATATACAAGATGGTAATTCATTTGTATGACTATTACTGGAAATAGACTTAATCGTTTTCCAAAACTTTCTAGGGGCATTCAGGTTTTCAGTGGTAACTGATAAAAATATTGGCCTTCCTGGCCAAGAACAATATTTTTGCAGCTGACTAAATATAAGCCTGTCAGCATCAGAACTTGATTTCATTGCCCATTCTAGATTACGTTTGTGAACATGAAAACCATGGATTAACTCTGATCCATTGGAATGGGGCATGTTTGTTTCTAATTTGTATGAAACCATCGTGAAAGAAGTCTTAAAAAAGCCTGCCCAATAAAAAATCTTTTGATTTCTCTTGCAAATGAAGCATGGGTTTGTCTTAGGGGGCTTAGTATTTCTTACCGATACAATGGTCACTTATATCATTACAGAATACACCAAATGCAGAGTATTTATGTGGAACATTTATCAATATCAAATCAATTAGATTTTTCTTCACATTTAAGAATTTGATGGGTGGGTGAATTAAACAACTGGGTAAGATTAATAGAATTACAATACATTTTAAAATCATCAGACTCCGGCTTTAACCAACACCTGTAAAGATCACCAACAATGATAATTTCGCTGTAGTGATGTTGTGAAATAATGTGCATCAGAGAAGAAAATGCATCACCAAGAGCAGAGGGGGTCTGTAACAGCATAACCATTTAAAATGAAATAAAAATCTTGACTAGAAGTGCAATGTCTTTTATTGCCTTGCCTTTAAAAATATGACGATTTCATCTTTCTGTCTACAGAGATCTCCGTGTAGTGGCATCCCTACTGACCACAGTCTGGTAATCACTGTGGGCAATGAGTTTACTGGGCTACCCTCAAGAGACTATCATTCCTACCCCAAAAGGCCCAGTTATGACAGCCTTGATGACCGAGGTCCCAGGAGGCGAAGTCCTAGCAGAGGGAGAAGCCGTCCTCGTAGTCGTAGCCCAGAATTCAGTGGACGGAGCAAGAGCCGTCCACGTAGTCGCAGCCCTGCAATGAGGGGACGGAGCAAAAGCCGAGCCAGAAGTCGGAGTCCTGCTATGGGGGGACGGAGCAAAAGCCGAGCCAGAAGTCGGAGTCCTGCTATGGGGGGACGGAGCAAAAGCCGGGCTCGAAGTCGTAGCCCTGAAATGGGGGGACGGAGTAAAAGCCGGATCCGAAGCCGCAGCCCTGAAATGGGGGGACGGAGCAAAAGCCGGATCCGAAGCCGCAGCCCTGAAATGGGGGGACGGAGCAAAAGCAGGATCCGAAGCCGCAGCCCTGAAATGGGGGGACGGAGCAAAAGCCGGATCCGAAGTCGCAGCCCTGAAACGGGGGGGCGGAGCAAAAGCAGGATTCGAAGCCGCAGCCCTGAAACGGGGGGGCGGAGCAAAAGCCGAGTTCGAAGTCGTAGCCCTGAAATGAGCGGGCGGAGCAAAAATCGGGCTCGAAGCCGCAGCCCTGAAATTGGGGGACGGAGCAAGAGTCGCGGAAGGAGCAAGAGCCGTCTTTCAAGCAGGTCCCGAAGCAGGAGCGAGAGTCGTTGCCGGAGCTATACACACAAGAGCAGGAGCCGTAGTGTCAGTACTAGCAGCACCAGCAGTAGCAGGAGCAGCGGCGGCAGTGTGGGAGGCAGTAATGAGTTAAAGAAGTCGAGCGGATTGAAGGAGCTGGAGTTGGCGCGACGTCGCAAAGAGCTGGAAGACATGCTGAATATGCCCACAAAATCCATCCTGAAGAGGCGCATCGACTCAGAGACTGACTCTCCCTCATATGTGCAGGTTGGGGACAGAATGTGTTTTACTGTGTTAAATGGTATGTCTAGCCTTTAGCTGTGTAGTGTATAAGTTGCTTATCAGAAATTATTCTTTGTTTTTCAGAACAGTGATTCTCCAAGAGTTGTACCTGCTTGCGAGGCTGAGGCAGAGCGTCTTCTCTCAGCTATGAAGGGCATGGACCCTAACATGTTGGCCACCATGCTGGGAGAGCTACGGGATGACTCAAACATTTCCCAGGGCAGGCTGGACCCCAGTGGAATTGCAGGAATCCTTGGCCTGTTGGGAGGTGTGTCTGCACCGCAGGAGGAAAAAAGGAAGAAGTTAACAGACATTGAAGATGAGGAAAAGTTCCTTTATGGTGACGAAGACGACCTAGAGAGTGGCCGGACTCCAGCCAAAGCTCCTCATCAGCACAGTCTGTCAGACCTCTATGGTGATATCATGAGTGAGCCGGCACACTATGGTGCCTCATCGCAACTAGAGAGTCATCCTGTTACTGTTGAACCGAGAAGCTCTCGTCAACAACAGATGGACATGAGGTATCAGCATCAAAGCAGGTCCTCCATCACGCCTGACCAGAAGGCTGAGGAGCAAAACGACTACCCGCCTGGGACAGGGCCACTGGAAGGGAAGGAAAAACAAGATGTGGAGGAGTATGAGAAGATCCAGGACCTGCTGAAAACCATCGGGCTAGACCTGGGGGTGACTGAAATCAGCAAGATGGCTGCCAGAACTCAGGAGCGTCTACACGGAAAGAGGCCCCCTCCGAAGACCCCCACTCATCGTCCAGGAAAGAGGCGTGCTCACCGTGACTCTTCAGGGAGCTCTGACGAGGGCCGGCGCAGAAGCCACAGCGGGACCAGCTCCAGCAGTCGCAGCTGGAGCGGCAGCCGGAGCAGCAGCAGGGATAAGAGCATGAGCCAGAAGAAATCACCTGAGAGACACAGTGCCCATGCCAAGGCTCGAGGTGGCAGAGAGCTAAAAACCCAAGACAACAGTTGGGGGAAGACTGTATCACAAACTCCTGAACCTTCACCTGTGCCACCCACTCACCCATCTCTATCAATGCCTGCCTACTCCCAAGCCCAATCACATCCTCTGGTACCTCCCAACTACCCACCCCCTGGCTACGGGCAGTATGGGAACTGGCCCTACATGCCCCATCAGTGGCCCATGTACCCACCTCCATCTATGGGCATGCCTCCTCAACCTCCTGTTGAAGATTTTCCAAACGCCACACAATTTGACCGACCGTTCCTTAAGGTCATCCAGACAGATTTGCACCAGAGTGGTGATACAAAGGGTGAGAACACGCTGATGCCATTGTCGTAGTAGATGTAGGATTTATTTGCTTCTAAATATATATATATTTTTTTATTGATCAGTAAAAGTGCAACCATATGCAATTCTTTCAAGTGATTTAACTCGTCTGATTTTTTACATTCTCCCTCATAGCATCATCAAAGGTGGCCTCTCAAGATAATGGGAAGGACAGAAGGGTTTTAGAAGAGAGAAATAATGAAAGCCAAAAACAAAAGGTGGGGTATTTGGCAGTTCACAAACATAAAGCAGGTGTCTGTTTGTATTGTTTTGTTTTCAGTCCATAATGATTGCCTTGATCTGTAGGTTCTTGAAGAAAGGGAAAAACTGAGACAAGACCGAGAGATTCGTATGAAGAAGAAAGATTATCTCATGAAGGAACTAGAGAGATTGCGAAAACAACAAGGTTTATCTTACTGTCTTTTCTATGTTAGCATTATCATTTATACTTTTTCAAAATGTTTTTGCACAGTTGGATGAAAAAAACTATATTGCGGTTTCTGTAGGGGAGCTTCTGCGCAAAAAGCGTAGGGAAAAAGATGGCCATAAGGATCCGTTGCTGTCAGAGATCAGTCGGCTCCAGGAAGAGGTCATGTCTCAGATTGGTGAGCTGCGCAAAGAGCACGAGGTAGCAGAGAAGAAACGGTCTGAGCTGGATAAGGTGGCTCTCATTCTCGGTCTCCAGCCTACTGACAAGCCCAGGCGAGATGGTAGGGCTTCTGTGGACCATGAGCAGCCAACACGCCAACCACCCCCAGAGAAAGAGAAGAAACCGAAGCATCTAGAGAAATCCCCTGTGGTCCAGGCCTCTGCTAAGGTAGAATTCCATAAGCTGCTCCTGGCACAAGCCGGGATCTAAAGTACTGGTAATACCATTTTGGAGATAATTTTCTTCAAACTTGGTTTTTCCACCGAAAATTACAGGCAGATCTTAGGATGTGATGTCTAGACAAATTAACTAGCAGGACACTTGTTTGAGCATGGACATCACCTTTGAAAGCATCTGCCATTTTAAAGTAGTTTTTCTGGGCAGGGTTTATGACTTTATTGCTTCATCCCTCCTGCTGACCTAGTTCTTCATGTGATCATGACTCCACCAGGTCATCTAGGGGGATCAACCAACCTATGAATTCAACTGAAAATTACTACTTCACCATGGAGATGGCATCAGTAGTAATGCCCATGCAGGAACAGACATTAGGGGGAGTGGTTTATAGACAATAAACCACAGCTTAGGGATGTTCTTATGCGCAATGCAAGGTGCCTAGATGTAGCCCTTAGCTGTACTACATTGACCATATGCCACAAAATCCCAGAGGTGCCTTATTGCTGTTATCAACTGGTTACCAATTGAATTAGAACAGTACGTTATTTTGTCTCACTCCGTTGTATACTGCCTCATAGAACGGTTTTCAGCCCATCAGCATTCAGGGCACAAACCACATTTATAATGAGTGTGCAGAGGTAAGACTTCAAGGTTCAAAGTTTTATTTATCAAATGTATCGAGTAAAACAGCGTCATTATGGACAATGAGATTCTTGTGACTTGGCACACGATATCTACATTGAACGAATTAAGAAATATATAAATCAAGAATATAGCAACAATATACATCACATAATGTAAACTAGCAGCAATTTTAAAGAGTGTAAAATGGGGAATATGAACATCTATCCAGGTTTATGGATATGAGGAATTACCAAAGTATATCTGTTTTTTCTTGCACTTGTCTGATCTGACAGTTCATGGTGTTCACTTTGACTACCTAGCATTCAGCCTTTAGCACAATATAACGTCATATATGGGGTGCATCAGTGTTGGTGCATGAACTACTTAGTCGAAAATTGATGTAATTACTTGTTTGTGGTGAGTTAGACTGGAGTTCGATTTAAAACAGGGGGGCCCAACCCTGTTCCTGGAGAGCAAACGTCCTGTAGGTTATCTGATTGTAATGATTACCTGGAGCAAAGGTAGATTGCAGGGAGAGGGAGAACTGAGGTTGACGAGTGAACATTCAGAATGGTAGATCTCAAGAAACCGTGTTTGGCAGCCCTGATTTAAAAGTTCCCTCATTTTATGTCCAGGTCTGAGCCCACTGATCATGGTCAAATGCATTCTCTCTGTTGAATGTATTCAGCTTAGTGGTTCATCTTATCTCTCATCCTACATGCGGGAGTATTATTTGGAGCTCACAGTATGTGTTGCTTATTAACAGACCTCCACATCTATTAGTGTTAAAGATGCCAAATTTGGGTCAATGTTGGTTTAAAAGTTGGAATTATTATTATTTGGAAAATTTTACCCCAGTTGCTGAAATTTGTAATTTCTTCAAATCATTTTCACATGTAGCTAAGAAATGATAGATTAGTTGGGATTATTCTATGCATATGGAGAAGGATTCCAATTGTTTTATTTATTTGATCCTTTCCACAGGTTCTCATTCTTTCTCTTTAAAAAATATATATCTTAGGGTGATTACAGATTTCTAACAAAACATTTGAAAACATATTTTTCTAAAGCCTCTTTTTCATCAGCTGTTATCAGTTACAACCCCATAGACCAAGCAAGCAAAGTATCAAGGAAATACTACCTAGTGAGCCAGAACCTGGCACAGAGAGGTGGCTAGTTTTCATCTGGCTGTTTCTGGAATAGGTTTTCACAGTATGTGACCATTAAGTCAAAGTTGTTCATCAAAACGTAGAAAATGCTCTGATTATTAACTGGTTAAATTCTTTTGCATACATTTCTGTTGGCTAAACCTTTCCTCAGGCCCCTGAGACGTTTCAGTTTCAACCCTGCAATGACACCCGATTCAATGAATCAATGGATTGATGATTAGTATACTAATTGAATCAGTTGTGCTAGTTTAGGGTAAAACAAAATGTGAAACGTCTTGCGGACCCAAGGAAAGGTTTGATAAACCCTGATTTAGAGTTGTCAGTGAGAAACCAGATCTGCAACGCAACCAGGTAGGCTGGACAGGGACAACTAGGGGTCATCAGGCAAGGTAGTATTGAGGCATGGTGTTAGGGCTCAGGTATTCCTGGAGGGAGTGAGAATTTCCGTTAATACAGCAGACCAGAGTTGTATCTTAAAAGTCAAATGGCTCTCATTGGAAACTGCGATTTGGTCGAGGAGTAATTTTTGCGTTTTGGTCGAGGAATAAATCACCCGAAATATCTCTCGCATTTTCTTTGGACACCATTGATCTGCTCGCTTCATTAAGCTTAAATTATTTAAAATGTAATTGAAATAATTAATTGAAAGAGATTACCGTACAAGGATAGTTTTAAAATACTGGCCTTAAAACAGAATTCTTTGACATAACCCATGAGTAACTCCCTCAAGGCTGGAACACAGATCGCCTATGTCACCAAGGTAAGAGTTTTTGAAAACTAAAAAGTTTGGGGATCATCGTAAATATTCTGTTTTTTGTTGAACATCAGATTTAAAAAAAATCACACCCTCTTGCCTGATTTACCTAGGCCTATTTTGCTCTTTTGCTTACATGTGCAACTTTTGTTCTTCATTAGGTAACATCATCCTCAAGAACCTCTCCGGAAAAACTTAAGAAAATCCCTGCCAGTACCCGGCCTCCCGAAACTCCTGCAGACCTGTTTGAGTACTATGATGCGGGTAACCACTGGTGCAAAAGCTGCAATGTCACCTGTGGTTCCATGTTCGATTTTTTCACACACTTGCACAGCAAATCCCATCGAAAGGTTTGTGGATCATTTATAGAATGTTCCAATAAGATTCCAGCTGCAGCAATTCCGTGCTCAGGAGTTATGTTGTAGAGCCAGTTACTTATCGGACTATATATCGCTAGGCTTCATAGACAATGGCTTTAAGCTTGCTGCAGTGTTGCTGCTGAATGTAGAAATAATACCTATTTTGTCTGCCTCGTCATTATCAGGTAGCCATGCTCTTGCAGTAGGTAGTGCAAGATGAATAGATTACATGGCCTAAACTAATGTTTTATAATACATGATTAGCTAGCATTGTGTCCTTGGTCTGGAAAAGGTACGATTAAATTATTCAACACCTGATCATGTCTTATCTAGACAGTTAGTCGAGTTTACATTTAACTTCAAAAATAGATTTTTGATGAATGGACACTGCCACATCTCTTTACTGTTAGCTATGAAATTAGCTAGCTAGTTAGATGGCTACATTAAAGGTCAGTAGAATGTGATGCTAAAAGAAAAGGCTCTGTTGTTCGTTGCAATGACCTTTTGAGCACAGAGCTGAGGACTTACTGGCTGCAGCTGGACCCTTTTTGGATATTCATACTCCATGAATTGAAATGCTTGAGTCTGTCCTGATGAAACATCATGTATCCTATTCTCCTTCTTTGACCCTTGCTGGCCTTTTTTCCCAGCACATTCCCCACTTCTACTGCAGATTGGTTATGTTTGTTTTTCTGTTGATGCTGCAGACTCTGGATCCTTACAGTCGACCGTGGGCTTCAAGTTCACCCAACAATGAGAAGAGTAAGATTCTCTCTTCAGGAGAGAGAATGACTAAGCCGGCTAAAGGTACACATTTGTATTTTTCTTATTTTATTATTCCGAAATATATGTTATGTACTTTTAAATGTTGTTAGCAATCTTTTACTTTTAGGCTCTTTGTGCTGGATCACTGCTACAGTTTGCTGCCACTGAATACAAAACTATGCGTAAGAAGTAAGAAATAAAAATGGATTTCTACGTGCAATGTTATGGGGGTTAGTCATATTTAGTTTAACCTTTAGTTAGTCACTATGTATATATCCAGATTTATATCTGTTTACTGAATATACTTCTTATACACTCTCTCTAAGGAACGGGAACCGCCATTCTATAACCATCTACTTTTACAACAGGTTTTCTTCCATGGAGAGCACGGTAAAGGTAAACATCAATGATTCTTCCCTATGGCCATCAGGTGTTTTAAAAAAGAATGATCTATTTTTCTCTCATAGGATCAGAGTTTTTGGTGCCTGTGAGGGGATATTATTGCCAGCTGTGTGAGCAGTTTTACGGGGATGCGATTTGTGCTGAGGATCATGCCATTAGTCATACTCACAATGAGAACTACAAGGTAGGCGACTTCTAGTTGGGATAGGGTCTTCATGTAACTAGGGTTATGTTCATTTTGTTTGTCCACGTTGTACATTTGGTATCCTGGTTTCAAATGTACAATGTGACTGTTTTGCTTTCAAATGACTGTTTTGCTTTAAAATAATTGCAGATATTTTGGGTAATGCTTTTGTAGTGCAATGTAGTTTTATAGGAAAAAATAAATGAAAGTTTGGTGGTGCTTTCGTTTGTTACTTCTGTAATGTAATTAAATAGGCAGACATTAGATGTGAAAGTGATTGATCCCCTCTGGATAGTCTGTTTGAGTACATTTAACTACCAAGCCATTTCTAAGACACTGGACTCTACCAAACAAGTTAGACCCATATTTCTCAAATGGAGAAAGTTTGGTACAGTATTGAATCTCACCAGGAGTGGCCGTCCTGCCAAAACCTCCCAAGAGCAGGGAGTAAAATCCATGCTCGAAAACCCAAAAATGTCACTAAGCTGAAGCATTTCTGTGTTGTGGAGTCGGCTAAAATTCCTCTACAACACTGAGGGTATAAATATTTATTGTTTAACTACTACCAAGGTAAGGAAATGTATTTAATAGTTTAATTTTCAGGGACGGTTATTATTTTTCACTTTAATGACTTGCACTTTTGTGTTTGATCCTTTTGCCAGAAACGAATGTATGAATATCCACTCTACGAACAGAGAAGAAACCTGGATCGTCAGGCTGGACTCACTCTGGAAGTTAGTGACAAAAAGCAGTCTGAGCTCAAACGCAAACACGATGAGGAAGAGTCCAAAAAGAGCAAAGAAATTGATGAAGGAAAACACAAACGCAGCAAAAAGGACAAGGAGGAGGACCGAAAGGCTAAACACAGGAAGGAGGAAGAGGAGAAGGCTAAGCAGAAGGAGGAAGAAGAAAAGGCTAAGAAGAAGGAAGAGGAAGAAAAGGCTAAGCGCATCAAAGAGGAGGAGAAGTATAAATTCAACAAAAGGGAGGAGATGGAGAGGAGATATAAACATAGCAAGGAGGGGGGAGTGAGGCCCAAGTACAGTAAAAAGGAGGAGGAGGAGGAGTGGTACAAATACGACAGGGAGGAGGAAGAGAAACAGAAATATCGTAGAGAGGAAGAAGACCGGTCTAGATTTAGCAGGGTAGATGAAAGACCCAAGTTTAGTTTGAGGGATAATGACGAGGATGATGAAGACCGATCCAGATACGGTAAGTGGAAAGAGCTAAGCCCAAAATATAACAAGAAAGAAGAGCGATATAGATCAGAGAGGGAGGAAGGGAAATATAAAAATGAAAAGGACGAAAGACAATCCAGGCAAGATAAGGGTGGGCTTCAAAAGGAAGATAAGTCAGTATCTAGAAAGCTTTGTGAGCCTGAAAAACCCATTGAGCCTCCAAAAGTGTTTTGTGGGCCTAATCCAGCATTGAGAGCAAAGCTGCGCAAGAAAAGCGAGGAAACTGCCAAAGTGGAGACGAAGGCTCAACTTGCCTTTGGAAAGTTCAGTTGGAAGAAAAAACTAGAAAATGAGCTTGCAAAGGAGGCAGAGAGAGTGGCTGCTGAGTTCCTGAAGGAAGATGAGGAAGTGGCTGAAGAGGATGAAGACCCAGATGCATTTTCAAAGTCTGTGGCTGCAGCCAAGAGCATTGCTATCAAACTGTCAGGGAAGACTGTCATTCCCCCGACTAACACATGGGTACCTTTCAACTCTGGAAAAATACGCCCAAACCTCCCTGCTCCTTCGATAGTCCTTAGAAAGTCCTCAGGACTTGGGCCCTGGGTGTATGCTAAACCGGCTCCACTCAACACATTCCTCTCCATCAAACCACCAGGGGCCAGTGGAGTGACACCTCTGCCTGTTGTACCTAACCAACCTAAAAAGGACCCTATACTTGCACCAGACGTAATTTCCAAAGCATTCTGTGGAAAGGAGGTGGATTTGAAAATGACAGCAGATGACACCGGGAAGCCAGATTCCACTTCTAACCCAGATGAAAATACAGATGGCATTGGGAAACAATTTCCCACCTCAACACCAGATGAAAATAAAGCTTCCACAGTAGAATCTGTTAGTCAAGCCCATACCTCAAGTCCTTCAGCGGTAATGCCAGAGTTCAAGGCACCCCTTCCTCCCCCTCCTGCCCTGACCGTGCTAACCATGAAGTCTGATGTATCTGCACCAGGGGTCCCTGAGAGTGAGCAGAATGTACCTGTCATGGTGACACCTCCTCCCTTCATGCAAAGACCGACAAATGACGTGATGAACAAATCAGAGAAACCTAAGTCTAGCCTAGCGGCAGCAAATGCCCAGGACTTATTTGATATATTCTATAGCAGCAGTAACACAGCCAGTACCACATCCACCATCTCCACAACCACATCCACTAAAGCAATTGTAGATTCCAGATCTGAACCAAGTGTCTCCAAGAACAGCGAAGCATTGGTTTCTATTTCCCCACAAACCCGACCCAAACTCTCAGCTCATGACAACAGTCACACCATTGAATCTGACACTCCGGTGTCAATAGAGAGTGAGACTGGGTCTGACCTGCAGCAGGCAGTCCCAACTGAGGTGATGAACAAATCACAAAAACCGAAGTCTAGCCTAGCTGCCGGAAATGCCCAAGATTTATTTGATATATTCTACCGCAGCAGTAATACAACCACAACCAAATTCACTAAAGCAATTGTGGAGTCCAGATCTGAGCCAAGTGTCTCAGAGAACAGCGAAGCTTTAGATTCTATGTCCCCACAAACCCGACCCAAACTCTCAGCTCATGACAACAGTCACACCATTGAATCTGACACCCCAGTGTCAATGGAGAGTGAGACTGGGTCTGACCCGCAGCAGGCAGTCCCAACTGAGGTGATGAACAAATCACAAAAACCGAAGTCCAGCTTAGCTGCTGGAAATGCCCAAGATTTATTTGATATATTCTACAGCAGCAGTAACACAGCCAGTACCACATCCACCATCTCCATGACCACATCCACTAAAGAAATTGTACTGTCTAGATCTGAACAGAATGTCTCCAAAAAAAACAAAGAAACCCAACCCAAACTCTCAGCTCATGACAATAGTAACTCCATTGAATCTGACACTCAGGAGTCAAGAGACTCTGAGAGTGGGCCTGTCACACAGCCCAAGGAAGTGACCCCTGAAAATGCCCTTGCACAACTGAATAACAAGCTCTTAGCTCTTGACAACAATAACACAATCGAAACTGCCACCCAAGAGTCAATAGAAACCGAAAGTGGGTCTTACATGCAGCCCGAGGAGGAGACCCCTAAGGAAATCCTTGAAAATGTCCCTGTTCAACTGGATAACCAGCTCCCAACTTCAGACAACAGTAATGCTGTTGAAACCCACAGACCGGAGGCAGTAGAGACTGAGAGTGGGTCTGACCCAAAGCCCAATGAAGAGACCCTTGAAGTATCCTCTGAGGATGCCCCCTTACAACTGGATAACCCATCTGATACTTTAGGTATCTCAACAGAGACCCTAGATCTCCCGACAGAAGTGCTGGGCTTAGACCTTTTTGATTTTAATTTTGAATAACAACAGATCTCACTTGTCTTGACAGAAGGCTGTTGGAGAGGGTGTGTCTTTTAGATAGTGAAGGCTGTACAAGGGGAACAAGTCGTACCCCACAAATCTAACTGATTAGGAAACTAAGCCCTCTTGGTGGCCCTGGCTGGAAGCTAGAATTTAAATGGATGAGGGAGAAAATGTCCACTGGAATATCTGGCTTTGCGTGATGAGTCTTTAGAAGCTTGTGCATCTGTTCTGCAATACTTTTGTGTTAAGAATTATTTCTTTGTTCAGCAAAACAGTTCTTTACATCTTGAAAGGTAATGTACCGTAATCTGCTTATTGATTACAATAGAGTTTGGTATATCCACGTTCACTTTTAAGCAATTTGTTCTTTTCTCTTTAAATGATTGAAAGGTATTTCAATACAGGGACAAGAGAACTCAAGGTTAAGAAGAAACAGAATTTGGTAAGGTAGTGAAGCATGGACCAAAACACAGCCGGACAGTATTTTCTTTGACTATTTCATTATGTTATATTTATCACTCTTTACAGCACCGCCCAGAAAAGATGTGGATATAAATACTAATGGACATAACTTTGGAGTTGTTGCTCTTATTTTAATTTTTTTTTACCTAGGTGTGATGGACCTACGCTCAATGCTTTTCTTTTGTTTTAGTGAAAATGTAATCCATTTGGTTGTTCTTTAACTGTTGTTGCTGCTGAAGTAGAGTTGAAATAAATGTCAGTGACTACAGCATTTTCTCTTATTTCTCAGACCAGTAACCACAACACATCACAATGGTATACCCCACACCGCTGTATACTTGTCTCATATAAGTAGTTTTTTGTGAACTGTCTTAATTGATTTGACATATTCTTATTAGATTAACAAAGTATACTAATTACATGTTATTGGGCTGATGAGAAAGATTTGTATTTTGTTTTTTTCCCACAGGACCTAAATACATAGAGTAGCCAGGTCAGAGGCAGCGTAAGGCCTTTGGCTCATTAAAAATCTATTGCTGTGAACATTTGTTATAATATTCTGAGAGCAAGTGATTAGACTTAAAATCACTTGATTAAATGTCTATCAAACCATCTTCTGCATAATGTCATGTTCACCAAAGCCTGCTGAATAACCACTTCACTTCAGACCAGGTAAGATCATTCTTGCAGCTAAACATTGAAATTAAAATCTGTTGTAAATATGCCTTTAAATGTGGACAGAATAAGAATCAAACAACACCATATATGGACATTTGTACAGGTAGTACAAAAGTAATTATGGACTAGGTCATAGGAAATTACTGAACTGATACTAAGTAAATCTGTTCAACCGAAATGTTTTTTTCCATTTACACTGGTTAATACTGTGGTCTATCGCTAATGGTACCATATCTTAATCTTTGCCTATTGTTAGGTTTTCGTTTCATTCACTATGTAGCTTATGTATTGTTTAAACCTGTCACCAAAGTCATTTATTTTGACAAATAAATACATATGAAGGTAACCATTGTCTATATTCATTTAATGGATGAAGAAATAACATGCATGAATACCAATAACATGCTTTTTTTTGTTGTAATGAAGACATTTGTCCAGTCATATTATGCGATTCCTACTACAGTAATGTGAAATTTGTCCAGCAGAGAGAGTCAATGCATTAAAACTGCATGGACCACAAAGTCAGAGTAATTCTGTAGGTTGTGGCTATTGTCTTTAGTGTAGGTAGTTCAGCGTAGTGATGGCCATACGGGAATTTATTACCGTTCTATTAGCAGAAGGATTATATTAGCAGCGCTAACGGAGAATTTATTTTCAAATTAAAAGCCGTCGTTGAAATATATAAGGCAATATAGTTAGCAATTTAGTCTGTACGTTTTATGTGTAATGTCCGTCCAATATTGTTCGTGTCTGTTCTTTTTTACAGACTAGATTAACTATATTGCCTTATACATTTCAATTATGGATTTTATTGTGACAAATAAAATCTCAGTGCTGCTAGCATATCCTGCTGCTAAAATAACGCTATGAAGCCTCGTTTGGACATCACTAGTTCAGCGTCACAGGGTGATGAACTTTGACTTGGAAGCTTATCAGAGGTTTGCGTCACAGATGTTTTATAAAGGTTTTCTCATGTCGTTTTACTTTTGGTAAGTCCAAACTATATATACCTAATTCATTTTGGAAAAAAGCATTGGATAGTTTTCCTATTTCAGAAAAAAATATAATTGAGAATTAGAATTATAAACTGAAGCTCGTCATGAAAATGTTAGTACAAACCCTAGAAAGTTGTCTTTTTATTTATATTTGTATCTCTATATTTACTTATTCGGACACATGGAATCTTAAGCTAAATTCGAATCCCAGTTATTGATTAATGTACCCAAATTTTACAAATTAAACAGAAAAAAATAAACATGGAAACCTTGCTGTTAAAGTGAACAAAAATGTAATGTTCATATGTGGAAAGTTAGTACACCCTTACTTTTTCCTCACATGAACTGGTTGAAATTAGAGTCAGGTACACCAGACCACGTGCAAATGTTTATAAAAACATGAGAGTAACTTTGGAGTGTCTAGCCTGTCAACAACACAAGCTTGGCCTACATGGAAGGTCAGGAAGGAAGAAGCCTCTGCTCACAAAACAACATCAAGATTTGACTGACCTTTGCCAGACAACACCTGGGTAAAGAATAAAACTACTGATTACTAATCTGGAAAGATTAATCAATGGTGGCCTGCAATGTCAGATGGCATGTTTGGCAAAAACAACACTGCATTTGAACAGAAAAATCTCATCAACGTAAAGACCAGCTGTTTGACCTCTACACACCACATGGACTTAAAATGTAGTTTCCAAAAAAGTTGGGATGCTGTGTAAGTTGTAAAGAAAAACAGAATGCAGTGATGTGCAAATCATGTAAACCTTATATTTAATAGAAAATAGTACAAAGATAACATATCAAAGGTTGAAACTAAGAAATTTTATTGTTTCTTATATGTCCACTTTGGTGTCTGCAACACATTTCAAAAATGCTGGAAAGGTTGTGTAATGCTAATAAAAAACCTGGTGGAACATCACACAACAAATTAGGGTAATTGGCAACAGGTCAGTAACGTGATTGGGTATATAAAGAGCATCCCAGAGAGGATGAGTCTTTCAGACATAAAGATGGGGAGGTGTTCACCACTCTGTGAAAGACTGCACAGGCAAATAGTGCAACAATATAAGAATAATGTTTCTCAATGTAAAATTGCAAAGTGTTTGGGGATCTAATCATCTATGGTACATAACATAATTAAAGAGTCAAAAATCTCAGTTTGCAAGGGATAAGGCCATGATCTTCATGCCCTCAGACAGCACTGCAATAAAAACAGACTTGATTGTGTAGTGGAAATCACTGCATGGGCTCAGGAGCACTTCTGAAAACCATTGTGAACACAGTATGTCGCTGCAACCACAAAAGCAAGTTACATCTCTACCATGCAAACCATATATAAACAAGATCCAGAAACGCCGCTCCCTTCTCTGGGCAGGAGCTCATTTAAGATAAACTCAGTAATGGACAGTTTTTCAGGAAGTGGAAAACTGTCCTATGGTCTGACAAATTAAAAAATTTGACCGCCGCATCCTCTGGACCATAGATGGAAGGGACCATCAGGCTTGTTAAAGCCAGCATCCGTGATGGTATGGGGGTGCATTAGTGCACACGGCATGGGTGACTTGCACATTAATGCTGAACAATATACATTCTCTATAATACATTCTCTCTACAGCTTCCCTCTGATATATACACTCACCTAAAGGATTATTAGGAACACCTGTTAAATTTCTCATGAATGCAATTATCTAATCAACCAATCACATGGCAGTTGCTTCAATGCATTTAGGGGTGTGGTCCTGGTCAAGACAATCTCCTGAACTCCAAACTGAATGTCAGAATGGGAAAGAAAGGTGATTTAAGCAATTTTGAGCGTGGCATGGTTGTTGGTGCCAGACGGGCCGGTCTGAGTATTTCACAATCTGCTCAGTTACTGGGATTTTCACACACAACCATTTCTAGGGTTTACAAAGAATGGTAAACATCCAGTATGCGGCAGTCCTGTGGGCAAAAATGCCTTGTTGATACTAGAGGAGAAAGGGCCGACTGATTCAAGCTGATAGAAGAGCAACTTTGACTGAAATAACCACTTGTTACAACCGAGGTATGCAGCAAAGCATTTGTGAAGCCACAACACGCACAACCTTGAGGCGGATGGGCTACAACAGCAGAAGACCCCACTGGGTACCACTCATCTCCACTACAAATAGGCAAAAGAGGCTACAATTTGCACGAGCTCAACAAAATTGGACAGTTGAAGACTGGAAGAATGTTGCCTGGTCTGATGAGTCTCGATTTCTGTTGAGACATTCAGATGGTCAGAATTTGGCGTAAACAGAATGAGAACATGGATCCATCATGCCTTGTTACCACTGTGCAGGCTGGTGGTGGTGGTGTAATGGTCTGGGGGATGTTTTCTTGGCACACTTTAGGTCCCTTAGTGCCAGTTGGGCATCGTTTAAATGCCACGGCCTACCTGAGCATTGTTTCTGACCATGTCCATCCCTTTATGACCACCATGTACCCATCCTCTGATAGCTACATCAAGCAGGATAATGCACCATGTCACAAAGCTCGAATCATTTCAAATTGGTTTCTTGAACATGACAATGAGTTCATTGTACTGAAATGGCCCCCACAGTCACCAGATCTCAACCCAATAGAGCATCTTTGGGATGTGGTGGAACGGGAGCTTCGTGCCCTGGAAATGCATCCCACAAATCTCCATCAACTGCAAGATGCTATCCTATCAATATGGGCCAACATTTCTAAAGAATGCTTTCAGCACCTTGTTGAATCAATGCCATGTAGAATTAAGGCAGTTCTGAAGGTGAAAGGAGGTCAAACACAGTATTAGTATGGTGTTCCTAATAATCCTTTAGGTGAGTGTATATACAGGTTTTGGAGCAACATATCCTGCCATCCAGACAACATCTTTTTCAGGGAAGGCCTCCTTATTTCAGCAAGACTGCCAAACCACCTTCTGCATCTGTTACAACAGCATGACTCCATAGTAAGAGTCTGGGTGATAAAAACTGGCCTGTCTGCGGTCCAGACCTTTTACCTATTGATAACATTAGGCACATTATGAAATGAAAAATATGACACAGGAGAACAGTTGGTCTCCTCAGTTCTCAGATGCTTACAGAGTATTGTTTAAAGAAGAGGTGATGCAACACAGTGGTAAACATGCTTTTTTGGAATGCAAAGCTTAAGTCCACAACCAATTTTGGGTTGTTAGGCGTTGAAAGTTGTAGCGGTGGTCCATGTTAATAGGGATGTTTTTTTGATGGAACAGCACTAGGCACTCAAATGCTTTCATGATGACCTCATTAAATGTAACAGATCTGTCATTCCAGCAGAACAGCTTGTTTTTGGGGATTGGAAAAATCATGGAGATTTTGAAACAGACTGGAATAGTGAATTGTTCTATTGACATGGAATGTCTTAAATAAAGGCAATAGATAATTAGCACAGTGTGGCTGTTGAGACCAGCAGCCCAACTTCACTTCTGTTTTTTACAGATTGTCTTGACCTCAAGGTCTTTGATGACAAGTAGTGAGGGGTTTTTGGGAAAGCAAAAATTTTTACATTTTTTCTGGCTCTATAGCTTTGGGGAGAACCTTGCAGGCATCCTTCCAAAGCTCAATAATGAACCATAACGTGTTGCTTTGGGAAGCGTATGACAAATATTGCTGTATTCATTTATGTCAGAATCTGTGCTTTCAAAGCAGTGCTTGCAGTATAGTGCTTATGGATGATGAATTGGTAAATAAATTATCATTGGTAAAAGTATTCTATCATTTACTTAAATCTCTTTAAAGAAAAATTGCTATATGAATTAACTATTTTTCTTTTTATTGTTTTGTTTTATTCCTTCCATAACCTCCCCCAAAAAACACAATGCAGCAATTTCTAATCTTTCCAGTGCATAATTGTTTACCACAGAGATTTTTGTATGTATTCCACATTTGGAAGCACAAAAGCCAGCAATGCGGTTAAAATATTTATTGGAAAGTTGAGTGTCTGTTTTATTTCCTAAACCATTGAGGGGGTGAAACCTGTGGCCCTTTGACTGTTTATTGCCACTCAAAATAATTTGCCTGTCGGATGTTTCAGTCTGAAGATGGGACATTACGTCAGCAGTGTCGGAACATAACTGTGTTTAGTTCATTTGAAAACATTTAATTTAAGAACTTTTTGTCAAACACGACAAGGTGTGTGAACTTGCAAATCAGAAGCTTGTTTCAATACCACCCTCAGGCCAGTCATTTTGTAAGTGCTAGAGCTCAATTGCAAGACACATCATTCTTTGAAATATCTTTAAAAATCGGGGTGAGGTGTACATACATACACAATGTACTTCACAGCATGCCTTATCAGAAAACTTTAAATCTGCTCCAGTTTCCATGTCTGTGGGTCCCTTGGCCATTCTACCATTATTTTCTGTATTATGTTTTACTTCAGAATTATATTATCTGACCTTTGGACCTCAGTTCTGCAGCCATGGAAAGCTAGGTGTGGTGATGACTATTCACTTATGAGTAGAATGTGCCGTCCGCCCATATAACAATAGCATTATAGGTGGTCTAAGGACACGCAAGAGAATGACCATGCAAGAGTGGGTAAGTAAGTGGCTATGGCTCAAAATACTATTTCAGCTGCAGCAGATTTTGTTTTTAAATGCTTCATTAATTTAAAGTTGTACATTGAGGATTTATATTCTAATACATTGATAGATTATTAAAGAGTAATTTTTTTAAATGAAGAACATTGTCCTTATCATGTTCTTATGCCTAGGCACTCATTCATGAATTGTTGCTAGGTAAAAAGCAGACTACATAATATTCAGCACCTCCACCCTAGACGGGAGAGCATTCCTCCCAGCCAAAACCACCCAATGGAAAAAATCCTCTGACCCGTCACTAGGCAGTATTACGTGTGACTGGCCAATTATCATTTTTTTGGCCTAGAAGGGCGCAGGGAGCTGAAGGTAATCGAGTGGCTGCGATCGAGTCCTGGGGAAGTCTGTCACGGAGTCACCGTGAAAAGCACTAACAGCCACAAAATGCCGAATAAAACTAAAAAGGAAAAGGTAATGTAATATTTGCAAAATGATGATGATTATAAAAATATTGTTTTCAAATACTCACAGCAAGCTGAACGTTTGCCGTGATTGTATTCTAATTCGACAAGATTGTGTATTATCGTAAGGCCTAGCAGAGCAGATACATTTTTAGACGCAAAAGCCAGCCGCAGACAACAACATACACGTAATCGTATTATATTGTTTACATTACTCTGCATATGACATTTTTAGAAAATGTATGTAATGTATTTGAAGCCAATAGTCTATAGCTAGAGCAACAATGCGTGTTAACTTTTAAATAATTAATATTCTCATTGTATTTGTACTAAAATAATGTTTAATTTTAGTAATCGAATGTCAGGTTTATGTGAATATGTTGTCACATGAATTGCAAACATGCGCGAGTCTCGGTTGTGAGTTGGAAAAGCTTCCATGTTTTTGGTTTGGCTGTATCCGTTAGGCTATATAAAAGCATGATTATCATCAAGTTGGTAGCTACAAGTTCAGTGACGTCTCTGTGTTTATTAGTGAATGCACGCTTGTTATAATATATCTGAGTTTTTCTTCTACAATATTTTATTATCGTCTTGTGCTTGCTAAATTGTTTCAATAACGGCCCGCGCATCTGCTTAATCATTGCCTGAGCAAACCGTAATTGCTGGATTTTTCCACTAAAGCGATATTTGAAGTGTAGTTCCGTACAGTCTGTCTTACAAAATGCGACAGGCATAGCCACAATAATGCATTTTAACTGTTTTTTTAAGGTAACTAAATTAAGGCCGTTGTGGCTTTCCTATCAGATGCGTTTAACCAAATAAATTAAATCCTTGTGCTGTGTACAATTTACTCCATTGAACAACATGTAAGTAGTGTTCTTTATGAATACAGTAAGAAAACTCTGGCTTGTTGTCGTTTACAGGAACCAACCAAATCTGCGAAAAGCAGTACAAAGAATAATAATGCCACCAGTGGGAAAGACACAGGAACTGATAATGCAGATGAGGTAAGATATTGATATTCTATCTATGATTAACATGACATACAAATGGTTGTTTTACAATATTTCATTATTAACATGGAGTTTCTTTTAAGGTATAATAAAGTATACTGCATCAGGACCCTATGCACTCGGTTTTGTTTCTTGCTCATTTTAAAATGCTATATAGTATTGCATCAATGTCAACTATTGTTCCTGGTTACTGAGAGGAGCTAAACAGAATGCCAGGCTTTGTATAAGAGCACTTATTGCTGATTTTTGTTCAACCATAAAGGTCTGCTGGTTTAGTTCACAGCAGTTCCTTGGGAACATTGTTAAGGGGCCATTATGGTGCTTGAGTTGGGTCCAGACTCCAGATATTTTTTTTTTTCAGGAAGGGAGCGGCTGTCCACTTTTCAGAGCTCCATACACAAATCAGCTCTCTGCAGACCACTATAGAAGCTCTCTTGTTTGCTGCCCTATAAAGTGTCCAGTAAAGTATCAGTGAGACCTGTGTTGTTTTGTTGTTATTGACAAATCTAAACATTCTTATTGGAAATGTTTCCATTTATGTGTTAAGCCCACAAGTTATTAGACAGACGAAAACAGTGTAGAAAAGGCCATGCAGGTTCATGTTCCTTAGAATATAATGGATCTGCCTGTTTGTGTCTGATTCGGTGAAGCCACATAAATTAGGTCACAGATCATTCTAGATGACAAGCTCTGTGACCCGTTTGCCTCTAAGTGTTTCAAATGACCTTCCTCTATGGATGCAACAGATTGGTCGAGTCAGCCATGAAGGTTTTTAGGATGTTATTGTCCATGACCACCTGGATGTTCACACCAAAAAATGCAAATACTGTTCAAAAAAATATATTACTTAGTTTACCAAATCATTCTTTCTTGGTGTTCCTCTACTGCACATGATTTAACCAAACAACTAAACCAGGGTCTAGTGATTTGTTAGTTAATTGAATCATAAGTGTTAGGAGAAGGATGTGCACAAGTGAGTTGAAAAACAGTGGTGTACTGTTTCACTACAATGACTGCCTACGTTGCATCACCATGTCCTGCACTGTCTAATTAACATTGGCTAGACACTGGATACCCTCCATTAGTCACTGGTGCGTTAACCTCTTGTGTAACCATTACCGTGCGTACCTTTCCAAACGATAACGTTTGCACCGTCAAAACATCCCACAGCCCAGAGAGCCATATTGATGACAGGAAACACAGGGTGCTTAGGGTTTGACGTTGCGCAGGGTGAACGGCTATCGATCGGGTCTATTTTGAGACTGGGTTCAGTCATGCAAACTCGCCTATTCAGGCCATCTCTGCCATGCCTTGGGCAAGCCCCAGCATGTCTGTTTGGCTATGGTCCATAGCAGACATCATAACCTCCCAGATTAAAAACAATACATATTCAGATGTGTGACCGCTCTTCATGTGTACTCGACACTCCGAAACAATTTGTCTTTGCAATGATAAAGATTGCCGCTATAGTTTAGAAAGGGACCTTTGTTCATCTCCTTTCCATTTGGATAACTGATTCTGATGGGTGAACGCTAAAGAGAAAATGTTCCAAGGTTACCCTATGGGCTACTACTTACAGCCACTGGCCCTGGAACATGGCAGTCAACACAGGTTTGAATCTGAACTGCTGCCCTTCGACCTCCCCCTGTGCCCCCTGTTGGTTGTTAATGAAATAAATTACGTAAGAACTGTGGCTGCTTCGCTCCTTAAAATGGCTTCATGTTATTTCACTCTTTAAAACCTATCGAAAAGGATACCATATTGGTAAAATAGGGCACAGACCCAGTGCTTATACTGTTATAATGTTGTCTCTTTAAAATTACTCTACATGTCACTGGAAATGAAACGGTTGTATTAAAATGATTGTATTCCCCTAATGTTAAGTGGTATGTTTTGGGATTGGAATAGCTTAAATATCCATGTGTCCAAATATTTAAAATCCAATTTTCCAGTGGGATTACTTTTTCCCCATGCCTACAGTATCTCACTGGAGACATGCTTGGCCATTCCATCACCTTTACCCTCAGCTTCTTTAGCAAGGCAGTGGTCGTCTTGGAGGTGTGTTTGGGGTCGTTATCATGTTGGAATACTGCCCTGCGGCCCAGTCTCAGAAGGGAAGGGATCATGCTCTGCTTCAGTATGTCACAGTACATGTTCCCTCAAATGAACTGTAGCTGCCCAGTGCCGGCAGCACTCATGCAGCCCCAGACCATGACACTCCCACCACCATGCTTGACTGTAGGCAAGACACGCTTGTCTTTGTACTCCTCACCTGGTTACTGCCACACATGCTTGACACCATCTGAACCAAATACGTTTATCTTGGTCTCATCAGACCACAGGACATGGTTCCAGTAATCCATGTCCTTTGTCTGCTTGTCTTCAGCAAACTGGTTGCAGGCTTTCTTGTGCAACATCTTTAGAAGAGGCTTCCTTCTAGGACGACAGCCATGCAGACCAATTTGATGCAGTGTGCGTCGTATGGTCTGAGCACTGACAGGCTGACCCCCCAACCCTTCAACCACTGCAGCAATGCTGGCAGCAGTTGTACGTCTATTTCCCAAAGACAACCTCTGCATATGACGCTGAGTGACCATGGCGTGGCCTGTTCTGAGTGGAACCTGTCCTGTTAAACCGCTGTATGGTCTTGGCTGCCATGCAGCAGCTTTATGTAGAGCAACAATTCTATTTTTCAGATCCTCAGAGAGTTCTTTGCCATGAGGTGCCATGTTGAACTTCCAGTGACCAGTATGAGGGAATGTGAGAGTGATAACACCAAATTAAACACACCTGCTCCCCATTCACACCTGAGACCTTGTAACACTAACAAGTCACATGACACCGGGGATGGAAAATGGCTAATTGGGCCCAATTTGGACATTTCCTCTTAGGGGTGTACTCACTTTTGTTGCCAGTGGTTTAGACATTACTGGGTGTGTGTTGAGTTATTTTGAGGGGACAGCAAATGTACATTCATACTTTTATACAAGCTGTACACTCACTACTTTACATTGTAGCAAAGTGTCATTTGTTCAGTGTTATCACATGAAAATATATACTCAAATATTTACAAAAATGTGAGGGGTGTACTCACTTTTGTGAGATACTGTATATAAAGGACTCCCCTTAACGGGTAGTGGTGATTACACACTTCTGGATTGATCCTATTCCCATAGTATTGTAGAAAAAGGGAAATAATTTCAGCATCTGATCAATTGTACAGATCCCCTTACGGTACTTCATTGAGAGTGCTGACGTTACTCAAGTATCTGCGTGTTATTACAGTAGTTGATTTATTTTGTTCCCCTTTCACCTAGCCCTATCAGTGTTTTATTTGCTGTCAAAATGGAACCTTGCAATCCAGTGTATCTTTTATTTAACTTAATCTCAACAGGATATTCCAGACAATGTTTTTCATGGAATTAAATATTTGACATAAAGGGATTTTCCTCAGAGAATCCCTTTTGTACTCAAATATACCGGAAATGCCACTGTAAACAGAGAGCAATTAGTGTCCAAATGGCTTATGACATAGCCTCTGGGCAACTTTGACAAGGACGTAAGGAAAAGATAAACAAAAAAAACAAAATGATTCCTGTCTTTAATAATCATGAGCAAATGTATGACAAATACATGTATCTTATTGCAAGCTTAAAAACATATACATATAAAATAAACATTAACTGACAGTTTAGATGGAGTTTTTTTAATCAGTTAAAACAATTTTTTCAAAACATTGAATTCTTCCCTTGCAACAAAAACAGCATGAGCCTTTTCTAAAAATAATTTGTAGATAGGAGAATGCATCCCTTGCTTATACTGGCAACGGGCTGTCCTTCCCAATTCACACCGCAGATTCTGGAGAGGCAAAACATGCAAAATTGTTTGTGAAATATCTATCTTTCTGTCGATTTTGCTGTGTGGTTTCTATCCCTGCCTTCCTGGAAGGCCCACTTGAGGCCAAGTTTAAGCATCCTGGCAGAGGCAACCAGGTTTTTGCCAATAAATATCTTGTTAGTATAAATGGCATCAGGAACTCTACCAGAGTCCCCAGGACCAGTGGAAGCAAAACAACACCATCATTGGGAATACCACCACTATATTATTCAGTAGGTATGACCTTCCTTTCTGTACCCAAATCCTTGACAAGCACTTGTATGTGTAGCGATCGTTGTATTGTCCCATCTGGCCATAGACCCTGGTTCCATATCAAGTGCCTTTGTTGTTTTTTCAACGCCAGGTTTTTGTTCTTGTTGGTTGTTTTTCTTTTTCTGGCAACTCGTACATAGAGCCTGTTGTTACACAGGGTGGCTGCAGCTAACTTATATTATTATCCAGCTGGTCTTAGGCTTTTCCTCCAAAAACACCTTCCCCAGTATGTTTAATGGGAAATTTGCTCTTGCATCCTCTAGCATCCCTGTCCAGTGGTTTTAAGCTTCTTAAGTACTGCCCTAGTATTTTTAAGTGGTATGTTTATTTTGCACCCATTTCCTGATTCATGGTCAACAAACATTTGTTTCGTTTTGTTTGCAGGTTCTTTGCCTTTCACGGTAATGATGAATGATATGGATTTTTCATGCGTAATTTCACTACCCTAATGTAACAGGAAACCCTTAAAGGCCACAGTCACAGTTGCCTAAGTTGAATTTTAATGCAGATTTATATTACAACTTCAATTTCATTCTCTAGGTAATTGTATTAGTGAAGTGACATTCTACTGTTTTTGTATATACAATATTGCTCAGCATTTCATTTCTTTAGCTTAACTTGGACTGGACTGGACTGGATTTGTAATATGCTGTTTAAATGTTCATGATCTATAAGTAAAATCACTATCATACCAATGAAGTTCCAAGTTAAAGTGAATTCATTGATGACGTGAGGCAGAAATTGGCAAATACATGATGTAGTTCTCAACTTTTGGGGAACGTTTTTGTCTTGACAGTGCAGCTTCTGCAACCCGTGGCCAAAAAGCACCCTTAGATTTGTGATCTGTCCAGGGAAGGACAGGGAATATGGGTAATTGTTAAATTATAGGTAACGTATGAGTGCATCTCTTTATTTGCATTTAAAATTATCAGTTGCATCAGAGGTATTAAAAGAGTCGAAAACAAAGCCACACATTTCAGTTTTGACTGCAAAGTATTGACAATGGAATTTCCAATCTATGAATTTTCATTAACTGTAATGATCCTGGCGTAAACCTTTTTAAAATACTTTTTATTTATTTTATTTTTTTTTACAGAAAGGGGCATAGAGTAAAATTTGGCCATGTTGTATAGAGAAGTACAAAAGGAGCTTTCCACTGTAGGATTATCTCCTGAGACCTATGTAATTTACCCTTGCATTCTCAAAAGAATTGCAAGTACACAATTGTTGTCCACTTGCTTCTGGACAGAATGGACCACATGTGAGAAGTGCATTACTTAGAAAACTTCTTGTGGAAAGGTTTTCTTGGAATAAGATTATGTAAAGTCTATAACTAATAGCCAAAAGGCTTTCTAAAGGGAAACAAATAGAGACATAAAAGAGAATTCCTCTTCCTTTCTTCTGGTCTGTGGTTCCATACAAAAAGTAAATTAGAGTCCTCAGGAGGAGTGCTGTTCTGTCAGTTGTTTTTTGCTGTATATTTTAGGATTGCTATGTACAAGAAAGCATTATGTATTCCAGTTGACCTCAGTATTAATTTCCTTCAGTAATCATTCATTAAACTAGGAGATCCCTTTACTGTGCCACTACATTCCCTCTAGTAGTTAATATCTCAGAGGAAAGAAAAAAAAATATATATTTATACATACACTCACCTAAAGATTATTAGGAACACCGTACTAATACTGTGTTTGACCCCCTTTCGCCTTCAGAACTGCCTTAATTCTACGTGGCATTGATTCAACAAGGTGCTGAAAGCATTCTTTAGAAATGTTGGCCCATATTGATAGGATAGCATCTTGCAGTTGATGGAGATTTGTGGGATGCACATCCAGGGCACGAAGCTCCCGTTCCACCACATCCCAAAGATGCTCTATTGGGTTGAGATCTGGTGACTGTGGGGGCCATTTCAGTACAGTGAACTCATTGTCATGTTCAAGAAACCAATTTGAAATGATTCAAGCTTTGTGACATGGTGCATTATCCTGCTGGAAGTAGCCATCAGAGGATGGGTACATGGTGGTCATAAAGGGATGGACATGGTCAGAAACAATGCTCAGGTAGGCCGTGACATTTAAACGATGCCCAATTGGCACTAAGGGGCCTAAAGTGTGCCAAGAAAACATCCCCCACACCATTACACCACCACCAGCAGCCTGCACAGTGGTAACAAGGCATGATGGATCCATGTTCTCATTCTGTTTACGCCAAATTCTGACTCTACCATCTGAATGTCTCAACAGAAATCGAGACTCATCAGACCAGGCAAAATTTTGGTGAGCTCGTGCAAATTGTAGCCTCTTTTTCCTTTTTGTAGTGGAGATGAGTGGTACCCGGTGGGGTCTTCTGCTGTTGTAGCCCATCTGCCTCAAGGTTGTGCGTGTTGTGGCTTCACAAATGCTTTGCTGCATACCTCGGTTGTAACGAATGGTTATTTCAGTCAAAGTTGCTCTTCTATCAGCTTGAATCAGTCAGCCCATTCTCCTCTGACCTCTAGCATCAACAAGGCATTTTCGCCCACAGGACTGCTGCATACTGGATGTTTTTCCCTTTTCACACCATTCTTTGTAAACCCTATAAATGGCTGTTCATGAAAATCCCAGTAACTGAGCAGATTGTGAAATACTCAGACCGGCCCGTCTGGCACCAACAACCATGCCACACTCAAAATTGCTTAAATCACCTTTCTTTCCCATTCTGAAATTCAGTTTGGAGTTCAGGAGATTGTCTTGACCAGGACCACATCCCTAAATGCATTGAAGCAACTGCCATGTGATTGGTTGATTAGGTAATTGCATTAATGAGAAATTGAACAGGTGTTCCTAATAATCCTTTAGGTGAGTGTATATATCAGAGGGAAGCTGTAGAGAGAATGTATTTTTTTGGTCATTAAAATCATGCCCTCGCATGATTTTAATTTGACCCTGGTTCATTGCGGATACATTTTTGGATGCATTGCCAGTGATGTTCAGGAGTCCTTTTTGTGTGGTCGTTTTGGAACTCCAGAATAATGGCTCTGATAAACAAGGCCAATCAGTTTCTCTGTGGAGTCATTTACAGTGCTCGTGTGATGACTGTGCCTTTGGTTTGCAACTAGTGAGGATCTATGTACACCAAATAAAATAGATTTTTATTTACTGTGATGTCATATAGGGCAATCGTGTCTACTTAAGGAATGCAAAGGGTGGGAATCTTAAATAGACATATTTCCAGAATCAGTACTGCATTGTGGTGCTCTTGTGAATTTCTTCAGCTCCGGACCGATCTATTCTTAGCACTTAACCATGGTTATTTGTTGGTCATTTTACTTTAATTAGCAAAACATGTTATGTTATATTTTCAGTGGTTCTAGATTCTCCAAGCTTTGCCGCACTTTATTCAAGGTGTGTGTGTGTGTGTGTGTGTGTCATCCACAGGCGCAGCAGCAAACTGCCAGCAAACGTCCCAGCAACAGCACCCCGCCACCTACTCAGCTTAACAAAATCAAGTACTCCGGCGGTCCCCAGATCGTCAAGAAAGAGCGCCGCCAGAGTTCGTCGAGATTCAATCTCGCCAAGAACCGTGAGCTGCAGAAGCTTCCTGCGCTCAAAGGTATCACCGGCTAGCTTCTCTGACTGAATCCCTTTGACACTGCCAAAGACCTTTGTCCCAGTGCCGTGAAAGCATCTGTGATTAACTGTCCAGTGCTGCTCAAAGAAATCCGATATTTTTGCGTTATTATGGCCATCAAGGCTTAGAAATCCCTTTTGCTCATGACTCATCAGGTTTCATCTTCATGAGATGTCTACGAATTAAAATGGATGCCTCATCGCCTTGTATGTTGAGCACGGCCAGTTATTACTGACAGTGTCCCAGCATCTGACACAAGGGTTCTTAATGACTACATCCCTGTCTTTTCTCCTTATTCTTGCTGTGTATTTAACTTGGTGTCTGTGCCTCTCCTTGCTGTTGTGGTTCTGGGCTCTTCTCATTGAGAGTCTCCCCTTGTCTGGCCAGACAGGCAGAGCAAAGGGAGCACATGACAGATCGTAGAAAGTAATTGGATCAGCAGTGCAAGTGTCTGCATTAAGAAGGACGATGAAACCTCTCCATGACACATCATGGAGACATATTTGACTGGTCCTCTTCCTTGTGCTCACTTGTACTCTCACTCTACAACTCAGGCTTTTTGACAGTTACCTGAGAATTTACGTTGTCTGGTGAAATATGATTTTCGCAGCAGCTGAATTTGTCGTAATATTTGGGGCACTGGCTTTTAGTGTAGACTGAGCACACATGCTTTCAACTGAACTTCTCGCCACACCAAAATGCACTTACTGGTGTTGTTTGTGATAGATGGAAAAAAATAAAAATCCTCACGCATTGTTCTTCTAAGATGTTATTCAACGTGGTTGAAGCCCGTTCCCAGTATATGCACTTTGGCCTGAATGTTCATCACATTTCTGCCTCAAGCCTGTAATGAATTCACCAGCCAAAGAACTGGATGTAATGAAATACAGTTGAGGCAGTGTATATTAGTTAGAATGATCTTTAGGCCTTTATAAGCTGTATTGATTTTCTTCATCGATCACAAACATCTGCTATACAGTGCAGTGTTGTGGCAGTGATTCAGTGTTGTGGCAGTGATTCGGCAGAGAAAGGCCAAGATTTGCCGGCTGAAACTGGCAAGGTTGATCCAGCCGTGGAGTTTACACCCAAGGACTGTGGTGTTGTCTATCGGTTCTGTTCTGCTGCAGGGGTCTGTCTGGTAGTGACTAAGGCCGTTACAAATGGCCCTCTCTCTGTCCCTATTTGTTCGTGATCAGCACGTTCAGCCAAGCGCCTTGGGAAGTTGACCCGCCGACTTCCGCCGCAGCTCCCGTTTTCCAGGGCTGCTTCGAGCACAATATCCTGCGAAATGGGATTAAACATACTGAGTTGAAGTGGAATAGAAAAAGGTGTATCTCCGCTGCAGATTGTATGTTTAGAGGAATAGTAGTGGATGCTAGTTAGTCTTCCTCATTGACGTGGACTCGCTGCCATTGGATTTCAGAGATGGCCAATGAATCAACCTCTCTGATGCAAATGAATGCTGAGAATAAATGATACGGTGCTATTGGTTGTTTTGACCTGCAACCTGAAATGTGCTTTTTTGGATGCAGACTGCCAGGGAATAGCAAGTGAATTATGTTGACTTTTATACAGTAACGTAACCATTCTGTTTGCTAAACAATGTACCTGAGATCAAAGCCTGTATAGGTCCTGCGTTTCGTTAGTGTCTAATGCTGTTTTTCACACACAGAGCGCGTGCGCGTGTGCGTGCGTGTGTGTGTGTGTGTCAGTCGGCCCCAGCCAGCCCCACCCTCTGTGGGTTGCTAGCGGTTTTGGCACAGCCTGGGGAAGTCCACATGGCAACCAAAAGGAAGCCTTGAAGGACTCCCTTTCCTGCTTTTGTGTTGGTTAACCTTCATCCCTCCATACTGCTTTCCGCGCGTCTGTATGTGTGCAACATGCATTGGACCTGAATGTCTCTTCAGTCCCACACACACAAAGCTGTTTCCAAATCGATGCCTTTTATTCTGTCATGATGCCACTCAGGCTTGGCTCCCTAATATGTACCAGTACTCCTCCCCTGAAACAGGCCTCATCCTACCATTGCTCTTATGGTGAGCGCTCTGCAGTCATCCACTGTAGAGGTCTTCCAAGTCCTAATGGGTTGTTTTTGATTGCTGACCTCATCAGTGATTTCCTGCTTTTAAATAATAATCTAAACTGTTGTTTTTGGTAAGCCAAATATTTTGGCTTGTATCTGAAATATTTTCTTCTTAAAGGAGAGTGAACAGTGGACATTTTTTAAAAATGTTTGCAAGGCTTTTATTGACAGTGGGAATCAGAAGGAGACAGGTGAAGTGGAGAGACAGGGGATGTAGACTTATTGAACCTGGGTCTCAATCGGGCACCCACATGTGCATGGAGCATTCTAAGGATTTTCTTAATTTTAATAGAAACCTTTTTGGTGCTCATGTTGACAGATGCCAAAAGTAGACTTCAAAAGCAAACACAAAGCCCTGAATCAAAACTAAACATTAGAGCCAATTGTCATAATGCTTTTCATGCCCTGAAATATGGGGACAATGTATAAAGTGTATTTACAAATAACCTCAAATAAAAGCTGTGAATTTGTACATTAATTTCACTGTAATTTTAACATTTCAAATCTAAGCTTTTGGGACCGGTTTCGTGGACACATTTTAAGCGTAGATTTTTTTTTGGTCCAGGTCTAACTAAACACAGATTTTCCTTTGAGGCTGCATTTTTATTCAGTGACTAGGACTGATCTGTGTCTGCGAAACTGTCCCCTTTAAGAGCCAAAACAAGTCAAAAGCTTCACTGTCCTGATAACTATGAAATACACTGCATGTCACAGTCAATCACACTGTCCTGAACTCAAGTACTCTTCGCTTGTTCTGCTCCAAGTTGTAGAGACAATCAGTCTTTTTTTACATTTTATTTATATCCTGTAATTTATTTGGTTATTTGATATCTGTTTTCAGAATCTGTCTGAGATAATAGAAGTCTGTATGTAGCATGTCTTTCCCCAGGGAAGGGAGGGATTGGTTGGTCCTCAGGGTGAAGGTTTGGTCTCATGACAGTCCTAATGGAAGACCTTGTCCACATGTTATTGCAGGGTTGTTTTTGACTAGCATCACGGATAGTACAGAATGTTACTTCAGCTGCGCTGTAACAGGCGTGTGGAGCCACGGAGGAAGGATGTTAACCTTCTGCTCTACATGCTCACATGATTATTGATTTGGTCTCTTCAGTATGTCCACTGTTCAAGTTCGAAGTCAAGTCCAATAGGTTTCAGGTTGCGTGAGGCACCGGTCATGTTTTTCCATGTAGGCTTGCATTGCACTCAGCTGATGTTTCTTAGGTAAGAGAAGGGAATCTTCAGAATATTGTTACTGAATAGGAAGGTTATTATTGTAAATAAAAGTAAAAATGTGCTAAAAAGTAAAGTCAGCAAAGGGTATTTAAATTTACTGAATAGGTTTTCCCATTTTATTTCACAAAATTAATAATAATAATGCTTTGGCGTAACTACTGTCTACTACTTGTAGATGGAGATAGCCCTCTGTTCATGAGTCGCTGTCTTCCCTCTGCTCCCAGGTTTTCCATGTCTTGCTAGGTCAAGATTACTGATGTTTCTGTTCGAGTCTGTTGGGAAATGTCTTTTATACCTTTCGGTTGTTATGGATGCCTTCTGCCCTTAAGTATTAAACATCTATAGTGTATGAGGGGAGAGGATATATGTAGCCAGAACCTGAGTTTTTTTGCAAACCTGACCTTTTTTATTGTATTCAACTCGCCCATAAATGGTGTCACTTGTTGGCTATGTCAAACAGATTGTTTCTCTGTTCCTCGTAAACTATGCTACTGATGTGTGAGGCCTGATGAAAGTGGTGCTGTTTTGGAACTGGCCTCACATCACTTCACTGCACACAAGTCATATGCAAGCCCTCTGAATCTCCCCCCAGCCAATAGGGAGGGAGGGGGAGAGGATGGATATCAAACGGAGCGAAGGTTGATACAAGACAGTCTAGCTTTGTGTCTGGGATTCTCTGGCCCTGGCCTGGTATGAAATGCTTGAAAACAGAGCCAGAGGTTGTGACGAACAGGAGGGGCCGGGGTCAGCTCTATAGGATAGTGATGCTGCCTTTATGTCACAAAGCATCTTACGTTTTTGGTAAAGTAGCGGCACACTCAAGTACAGAGCAACAACAGGAGTTTCTCCTCCCTACCTTCCGGCTATGCTCAAACCGTACATCCCTCTCCAGGTTCTTTGTTCAGCCACCTCAGGGCTCTTGGCCATCATACCACTTTGGGACAGTTCCCGATCCATGCATTCAAAACTCTTCTCTGTCCTGGCACCTGTGGAATCAGCTTCAGAGGCTAAGATTTCTATCTTTTGTATTCTGAAGATTTCTCTATCTTCAGAAAACATTTGAAAACCTAACTTTTCACAAGGTACCGAAAATAGTTTCCCTACCACCACGTCTGTTGTTTCTGCCCAACCGTGTGAACAGAGCTGGCCAAGAAGAGGGAATGACAACAATATATATCCAGTCTGTAATACCATGAATCTTTTATATTTAAGAGAATAATTGTATTACGTGATCCTTTTATACTGTTATTGTTTTCTAAAGAAACAAACCAGCCATGGAGTGATTATAGGTAGGCTCGATTACAATTGGCTAGCCATCTACAGTCATCTTTGTACAATAGTACACTTTAGTTCCATTAATAAATGTTCTGTTGTCCATGTTATTTCAGCAAATATTTAATGGCTGAGGTAAAAGTTGCATTCCCACTGTTTAAATAGTGTAATGGTTAAAGACACTGTCTGCCACATAGAAAACCGCAGATCAAATCCAGCCAGGGACAACAACATTCATCCCTTCTGATTGTGGGCTGGCTGAACCAGGCTTTACAAACTTTGTGTATTAAGTTTATTTGTATGGTCTTCTTCTTTCCACCACTGACTTTTGCTGATAACTAATTAATTGATTAGAATGCTGTCACTACTAAGCTGTGTGGTTGTTTCACCTAGCTCTTCTGAAATGTATGCACTTTAAGTAGCTCTGGATAAGAGCATCTGCTAACTGACTAAAATATGTGTCCCGGTCCAAACCCATAGAGCCCAGTATACTCCTATTCACCTTGGAATTACCCCTATGTGGTCTTGAATCTCTACACTGACCTGGACTTTCTGTTTGGCTTTTAAATCTCTTAAGTGTTTTTTTTACACTACGATCACTTCATTTCTATTATGAAAATGTTTTGAGGTTTTTATAGTATTGTGGGACACTTTCCTGACAGTCCCTGTGGCTTCTGTGGTCTGAAGACAGCGTCTCATTCCATGTGTATCGGAGTGGAACAAGCAGTGATGAAGGAAGTCTGTTTCTGTAGATCCCTCAAGCTCCATTAACAGAATAAGGATAAAAGCATTTCTTGGGATGCAACTAAAACATCTTACATTGGCACGAACCAATGTTCTTCTAATTCTACTATCACCAGCAGCAGCACTTCTTAGTTGTTAGTTACAGGCAAATAACATTCATTGTCAATGAGTTCAAATACCTTTTGGGTGGAGTCTGGCCATTGAGCTAAGCTCACTTGTCGCTTCTTCACAGGTATACCTCTGGCAAAGCTAGAGTTTCTCGTTGATAGTGTGAATAGAAAATTGTATTTACATATTATGTCGATGTTATTTAATGGAATTCTTGTCACAAGGGCTATGTTGGCACATAGGCTCTTAGCTACTCAGTTTAAAGACTGTTCATTTGCCTCACAGTATGTTCTCATATAATATCATCTTACCGTATGTAGGAGGATGTGCTTCTGCTGCAAGTCCTCCTTGATGTTCTAATTGTCTGAGTGTGCAGGAGGGGAAAAGGGCTCCCATGTGGCCAGGGCTTCCCCAGATTATCAAAAATGCCCCTTGTGAGAAATGTGACTCAGTGGTGTTCTGTGTCTGTTGGGTCAGACGTTTCACTAACAAAGGTTTGGTCAGTTAACAAGATGGTACAATGGCGCATTTTCTACCATGCACCACGTTTTAGTCGCTCCCATGGAGAAATAAATGCTGTTACCAAAGACGCTAGTTGTAATGACACCGAGAGATGTTGTAATGACACAGAGAGATGTTGTAATGACACCGAGAGATGTTGTAATGACACCGAGAGATGTTGTAATGACACCGAGAGATGTTGTAATGACACCGAGAGATGTTGTAATGACACCGAGAGATGTTGTAATGACACAGAGAGATGTTGTATGAATTAGTATTGTTTTAATTTAGTGTATTATATTTTGTTACTGCGTCTTGGAAACTGAAGAAGTACTTAAAACAATGGAGTCTCTGCTCCACTCTGAAGCTCTTCTAAATGTTAGATTTATTGGGTCTGTTGTCAGTGTCCCAGATTCCAGCCTTTCTCTGTGTCCCAGATTCCAGCCTCTCTCTGTGTCAATCAGTCTGTTGTGTTCTCGAAAAGCGTCTCAATTCTCGCATCTCCGTCCTTGATCGTGATCCTCCTCGGATTATGGTCGCACCGTCCTCCTACCACGATCGTGTTTTATTCATTGCAGAATCCAAGTTTGTTGACGACGCGCACCACAACACGTCTCGCATCCAAACACATCCTGGCCCTTTAAAAGGGTTCACCCGCGTGCATCCGCCTCGTTCGTACCAAAGGGCGCGTCCGTTGCGAGCACTCGTTCGGTGTGCCTGAACCTTGGCACAACACGCCGGTCAGCCCCTCTGTCAACAGGTAGATTGTATCTGCCCCGTGGCGAGGGTGTGGCTGAATGCCTCCGTGGCTCAGTGCCTTGCCCTCTGCATTAGTAGAGCCATGCCGTTTTCCTCTTGTCCTTGAGGGGGCTGACAACGAAAGGAAAACTTGATGTTTGTTGTCAAGTAGGGGAGAGGGGGTTGGAGTGGGGGCTGTGGTTAAATGAAAGTCTAGTTGCATGAGGGAGTCTCTGAGTACTAAAGTGGTGGCTTGCTGTGTGGGATAGCGGGTTTCACAAGAGCAGCATGAGGGTACGGCTAAACCCACATGCTGTTTGTCGGATGACATGGAGGTCTGTGACTGAATGTAGAGTGATCTGGATGAGTCCTCACTTCATCCCCAATGTTTGCCTTGCTAACAAGATGATCGGAGGACAAAAAGCAGAACAAGTTTGCAAATGGCTTTCTGAAGTTATACGTCACATTCAACCCCCTTCCTGAAAATCTACCCTCCTGTAGGTTTTTGCTCCAATCCAAACAGCAATTTGCTCTACTCTGCAGCTTATCAACCAAGTTATGACTAGAATCAGGTGGGCTAGGAATAGGATTGGAGCACTAGATCTAGCCGAGCCCCCAGACACACGCCATTATTGATCTCACGCCTAGACTTCTTTCTCAATGACAGGCCTGGGAAAAGAAGCCGTGCCTGGAATTATTTCCAGCCCAGCCCAGATCACTGCAATAATGGCCAACTTAAATTAAAAACACTTCCTGAATTGATGAGCTTCAACAGAAATCGACCTTCAGCTTGCTGCACCCTCCCCTCATACAAGGGGATTAGTGTTGACACGTATGGCAGGACATTATTGAATCATTGATTGGAGAGACATGATCCTGTCTATTTTTTACCAGCTATATATTTTTTTAAACAAGGAAATAGCTTAGAACACCACTGGAGATGAAACAACTACAACCGTTCCTCTGCTATAGCCATGTTGCTTGCCTCCCTGTTTTGCTGTTTTAGCATCTCTCTGCTGTCCCTGTGCTTCTTTAGTTCTCCTCCGGTCTGCCCATGCATACATGCTAACAATTTAGACTATATTGCAAATTATAAATTGGGTGGTTCAAGCCCTGAATGCTGATTGGCTAAAAGCAGACCATATACCAAGGATGTGTAACCAGTTTATAATGGCATTAGGGAACCTCTGAGTTTTGTGAATGGCCTTGTTCATTGTTTTATTTTGAAGTAACTGCCCAGTGTTTTTATGAAATATGTCTTGAACTCACTCCCAATATGAATTTGCTTTCCTTCCAAACAAGGGTATGTCCGTGTAAGAATGGACTTGGTGCACCCCAACCATGCTGTGAGCATAAATAGAAAAAGTAAAAAGATAAAAAGTATATATATTTTTTTATTTAACCAGGTTTGCCACATACACTCACCTAAAGGATTATTAGGAACACCTGTTCAATATTTCATTAATGCAATTATCTAATCAACCAATCACATGGCAGTTGCTTCAATGCATTTAGGGGTGTGGTCCTGGTCAAGACAATCTCCTGAACTCCAAACTGAATGTCAGAATGGGAAAGAAAGGTGATTTAAGCAATTTTGAGCGTGGCATGGTTGTTGGTGCCAGACGGGCCGGTCTGAGTATTTCACAATCTGCTCAGTTACTGGGATTTTCACGCACAACCATTTCTAGGGTTTACAAAGAATGGTGTGAAAAGGGAAAAACATCCAGTATGCGGCAGTCCTGTGGGCGAAAATGCCTTGTTGATGCTAGAGGTCAGAGGATAATGGGCCGACTGATTCAAGCTGATAGAAGAGCAACTGTGACTGAAATAACCACTCGTTACAACCGAGGTATGCAGCAAAGCATTTGTGAAGCCACAACACGCACAACCTTGAGGTGAATGGGCTACAACAGCAGAAGACCCCACTGGGTACCACTCATCTCCACTACAAATGGAGGCTACAATTTGCACAAGCTCACCAAAATTGGACAGTTGAAGACTGGAAGAATGTTGCCTGGTCTGATGAGTCTCGATTTCTGTTGAGACATTCAGATGGTCAGAATTTGGCGTAAACAGAATGAGAACATGGATCCATCATGCCTTGTTACCACTGTGCAGGCTGGTGGTGGTGGTGTAATGGTGTGGGGGATGTTTTCTTGGCACACTTTAGGCCCCTTAGTGCCAATTGGGCATCGTTTAAATGCCACGGCCTACCTGAACATTGTTTCTGACCATGTCCATCCCTTTATGACCACCATGTACCCATCCTCTGATGGCTACTTCCAGCAGGATAATGCACCATGTCACAAAGCTCGAATCATTTCAAATTGGTTTCTAGAACATGACAATGAGTTCACTGTACTGTAATGGCCCCCACATTCACCAGATCTCAACCCAATAGAGCATCTTTGGGATGTGGTGGAACGGGAGCTTCGTGCCCTGGATGTGCATCCCACAAATCTCCATCAACTGCAAGATGCTATGCTATCAATATGGGCCAACATTTCTAAAGAATGCTTTCAGCACCTTGTAGAATTAAGGCAGTTCTGAAAGCGAAAGGGGGTCAAACACAGTATTAGTATGATGTTCCTAATTATCCTTTAGGTGAGTGTATATTCCAAATATATTCACGACTGAAGACCACTGAGTGCCCAGCTCATCATTTCCTGAGTGCTAATTGGTTTGCCCCAAGTCATCAGGAAAATTATGTTTTGCAAAAAAAAAAATCAAAACTTGACATTTGCAAAGTTTTGTTGTTATTTCCCTCCAATTGAATCTTTAGCCACATCCACAACCTTATTGGGATGTGAATTAACATAATGTTAACATTTAAAGTAAGACTTTTACAGGGCAGCTGCATTTTAACCGGCCCATGGTCATTTTATTTGTGCGTATAACCATTTTTAAGTGTCAAATTTCACAAACAGAAAAATGGCCCAGTTCATCTGATATCTTTCAGATGGCACATCCACCAATGAGTTCTTCTTTTCTCCTCAGATGCGCCCCTTGTTGACCGGGAGGAGCTGTTCGTCCAAAAGCTGCGTCAGTGCTGTGTGCTGTTTGACTTTGTCACCGACCCCCTGAGTGACCTGAAGTACAAGGAAGTGAAGCGCGCTGGTCTCAATGAGATGGTGGAGTACATCACGCATAACCGCGACGTAGTCACCGAGTCCATCTACCCCGAGGGTGTTATGATGGTAAGAAAAGGAGCACACACACTGGGAAACATGCATACAATCACACCACAGTCACAAGTACATACTGTATATACACCCTGACACAAAGTTTGGAAGACTTTGGGCCTGTTTCTAATCACACTCTGAGTGGAAGGCGGTGGGCGTAAACATGCCATCTCCTCAGTGTGTTACATTCTGACTCTGGTCGATAATGACTTCAGCCTGGCTTCGCTCTCAGAATTCCACCCAGCACACCAATGGGGAAAGAGTCAGCCCTTGGAGCTCCTGGAGTTCATTTTTTCATGACAATTCAGATTGAGCCGAATCCCACTGGAAGAATTGCCGCTGCCTGCCTCTGACATCCTTCCTGGTCTATAACCTCCTCCCCACCCTCCACCATAACTGATGAGTAATAAACCGAAAACAATGACTGAACCATTATTAATTATCCAGTGGAAATCTTCGCCCAGTCAGCTGCTCTCTTCACACAACCTCCATAATTTCCCTTCTCGCTCTCCGTCCTACACGTTTCCATCGTTCTGCCTCTCACCTGTTCTACCGTATCGCTCCCGGCTTTCCACCTCCAGCTCCCCCTCATCTTGCGGCTGTCACCTCTCCCTCCCTTCATGTGAGTGTGTTCTGTAATGACGCTGCCAAGGAGGTTATTTCCAGCCTGTCTCCCCAGTGCCTGGAGGAGGCTCTGTGCTGCAGCAGCCTCAGGCCCAGACAGGAAGCATGTGCTCTGGAAAGCGTCACGTCAGCGGTGGGGAAACGGACACATGGATGCTGCTCTACTGCTGCCTTCCCGGTGGCATTGATAGGAGGGGCTAGCATCAACAGGGTTTCCCAACCGCCAAACCTGGTCAAACGAATACGCTCCCTGCGCCCCCTTTTCGAGTGTGTTTTGCTTTGTCCGAATGGCAGAGAAGCTGCGGTTTCTTAATGTGGTCCAGTGGAGCGGTAGGTTTAGTGGTCCAGTGGAGCGGTAGGTTTAGTGGTCCAGTGGAGCGGTAGGTTTAGTGGTCCAGTGGAGCGGTAGGTTTAGTGGTCCAGTGGAGCGGTAGATTTAGTGGGCCAGTGGAGCGGTAGATTTAGTGGGCCAGTGGAGCGGTAGATTTAGTGGGCCAGTGGAGCGGTAGGTTTAGTGGGCCAGTGGAGCGGTAGGTTTAGTGGTCCAGTGGAGCGGTAGGTTTAGTGGTCCAGTGGAGCGGTAGGTTTAGTGTGGTTTGTCATTGCTGTGCTGACCACCTCCTCTGCTCCGTTTTAGTTTTCGATCAACCTGTTCAGAACACTACCACCTTCCTCCAACCCCACCGGGGCTGAGTTTGACCCGGAGGAAGACGAGCCCACATTGGAGGCCGCGTGGCCGCACCTACAGGTACCGTGAGCCTGTTAACGTGTCTGTATGTCTGTCTGTGTGCCCTCGGGACTGTCAAGACGCAAATCGTGGTCCGACCTTTTTAATCTCACTGGCCTCTCTTCCTCCCTCCAGCTGGTATACGAATTCTTTTTACGATTTCTGGAGTCCCCTGATTTCCAGCCTAATATCGCAAAGAAATACATCGACCAAAAGTTTGTACTGTCTGTGAGTATCCCTCTCATCCTCCAGGCGAACGCTGCAAGTGCTGAGCTGTGGAAACATTTAAGTGGTAATGTGTGTAATATCCTGGCACCCAGGCGTGCGTGCGTGGGTGGGTGGGTGGGTGGGTTAGGACTTACTGAACGAATGGAGACCAAATGTCCCAATGAGTATAGTAAAACCAGAAAAAATTGACCTAATTGGGACCTTTTGCCGGTCCCTGTGAGGCAAAAGTCCATTTCTGCCTCAGGGTTTAGGTTTAGGGTAATACTTACAATTGATTTTATAGTTAGAATTGGGGTTTCTTTAAGGTCCAGGCGTTGTTGGTTAAGTTTAGGGTTAAGGTTAGGCATTACATCTAGGTAAAGTTTAGGCATAAATGTTACTTTATTGAAGTTAGGGTTAGGTTAGGGTAAGGGTTAGGGTTAAGTTTAGGGCAAGGGAGCATGCAATTTCTATTTTCTGGTCCCCATGAGGGAAGCTGTACAAACATGTGTGTCTGTGTGTGACTGTCTGTCTGTGTCTGTCTGTCTGTGTGTGTCTGTCTGTGTGTGTCTGTCTGTGTGTGTCTGTCTGTGTGTGTCTGTCTGTGTGTGTCTGTCTGTCTGTGTGTGTGTGTCTGTCTGTGTGTGTGTGTCTGTCTGTGTGTGTGTGACTGTCTGTGTGTGTGTCTGTCTGTGTGTCTGTCTGTGTGTCTGTCTGTCTGTGTCTGTCTGTCTGTGTCTGTCTGTCTGTGTCTGTCTGTCTGTGTCTGTCTGTGTGTGTGTGTTCCATAAAGCGGTGAGAGGGAATTTAGCAGGGATCCTTCTGGTCCACCTGAGCACATGATGCTTACCATTCCTGCTGCAAAACCATGAATATTGAAACACCACAGCCCTGTGGCAAAACCCTGCCTCTATCAAAACTCGAAGCAATCTAATATTGTTTCATTTTCCATTGATGCGATGTTTTAGACATGTCTGTGCATCAATTATTTGTCCGATTAGTATTTTCTTATCTTATTTGAAGGGGTTTTGTTTCTAGAGTAGCGAGTGTCTCACTGTGTCCGTGGTATTTAATGGGGATTGTTTCCTCCTGATGTTTGACACACCCATCATATGACCGGTCACTCTCCTCCTTCCAGCTCCTAGAGTTGTTTGACAGTGAAGACCCCAGGGAACGGGACTTCCTGAAGACCATCCTGCACAGGATTTATGGCAAGTTCCTGGGCCTCCGGGCCTACATCCGCAGACAGATCAACAACATATTCTTCAGGTGAGGTCGGCCCCCCACGTCTCCTTTCATACCGGCGCACTGTGTGTCCATAGAAATTAAACGACAGATACACTTGCAATAGCAGGCGGTCCTGCTAACGTGGGATGCCCATTTGATTGAGGTGGCTGGTTCTAGTTATTCTATGTCTTGGGGTGCTGCATCCCTTACCATTTAAAATAGGCAATCAGCTCAGGGTGGAAAAGATAAGTAACTGCTGCCAAAAAGAACGGCAATGTTGGGAAATGTCCAGGATGCCATTGATGTGTGTTAGAAGAGTCTGTGTGTTGTTGTTTCCTGTGCCAGGGATTGAGTGTTGACCTTGGTCTGCTCTTTCTTTCAGGTTTATATATGAAACAGAGCATCACAATGGAATTGCCGAGCTCTTAGAAATCTTAGGAAGGTGAGCGCAGCCTGCCATAATCTCTTTAACAATTTTTTTTTATTTAATTTTTACTGTAATCTAAAAACAAAATGTTCTCTTCTTTATCCCCAGCATAATCAACGGCTTTGCCTTGCCACTAAAAGAAGAGCACAAAATGTTCCTGATCCGAGTACTGCTGCCGCTCCACAAAGTGAAGTCACTCAGTGTCTACCACCCCCAGGTACCTGAGTGCTCTGAAGTCACCCCACACACCTGCTGAGTTCCCCTTACAACACTGCTCTCAGTCTCTTTGTCTTTCTCTACAGTTGGCGTATTGTGTCGTGCAGTTCTTGGAAAAGGACAGCAGTCTAACTGAACCGGTGAGTTTAGGTGGTCTTTTCATTGGGAGTGTCCAGGCCAAGGTTTTAAGCCGGCCAATATGCTTATTATAGGGCGAATGTTCACGTTGTGTTTAATGATCTGACGGTCAGGTGATAATGGGACTGTTGAAGTTCTGGCCTAAGACCCACAGCCCCAAGGAGGTGATGTTCCTCAACGAGCTGGAGGAGATCCTTGACGTCATCGAGCCATCTGAGTTCGTCAAGGTCATGGAGCCTCTGTTCAGACAGCTGGCCAAGTGTGTGTCCAGCCCACATTTCCAGGTACACAATGTCTGCCTGAAGCCTGCTCCTGAACTCTACGCTGTTTACTCTTTACACTTTAATGGCCAGAACATAAGTGTGTATTTGTTTTTGTCACTTACTGTTGTCTGAATGTGGAAGGGACCATTGAGTGAACAACAGCTTTCACTTTCTGTAAACTTGCTTGTGTATTTTGTACAGGGGTGTAGAATGGGGGGGGGGGGGGGGGGGGGTCAGTGTGACCCCCTTGAAAATTATGGGATCAATTGACTCTGACTCCCCCCCAATATACAATACAAACCTACGCTGGTGATTTTGTATTAGTGTCTTGCTTGCTCTGGGACCCAGGTGCATATCCAGTGAACTCCAACAGTATTTGAACAGTCAGTTATTTATGGCTCTGCGATACAATGAAAACTTTCAGCTTTAATTTCAGGATGAAAATATGCATTTTCATCCATATCAAATTAACCATTTAGAAATGAAATCACATTTTCTACATAGTCCTCAAAGTATTTGAACAGATGAACAACAAAATAGACATGTTTAGTAGGTTGTTGCATATCCTTTGCATGCAGTGATTGTTTGAAATATGTTATTCAGACATGACCAGCTGCTGGGAATCCCTGGTGATGTTTTGCCAGGCCTGTACTTCTGCCATCTTAAGTTCCTGCTTCTTTCGCTGCCTTTCTGCCTTCAATCTTGCCTTCAGGATCTAAAAGTCATGCTCATTTGGATACAGTAGAATTCTGTCTTCTGCCGCCGTCTGCAGCTACGCATAATTGTACAGATATGGTGGTATGCCAATTCTTTATCCCACCATGCTTGAGGCTAACTCCTCCTTCCACATTACAGTCAAGCCTCTGTGGTTTGGGTGGTTTGGTCATTGTGTCATTTAAATTCCAAATTACTGGAATATAAAACCCTCCCCAAAAAAGAAAAACAGTAAATTGAGTCACTGTCCAAATACTTTTGGAGGTAATTTTCTACAGCAACCAAACAAATGGCCTTTTCAGAACAGTGAGATGTACCAGGTATTGTACAATATCCACCATGAATGAAGACCGCCTGTGGAGATGACGAGGATGGGTAGACTGTCTTTAATGGCTTCCTATGTTTTGTGTTCTAGGTGGCCGAGAGGGCGTTGTACTACTGGAACAATGAGTACATTATGAGCCTGATCAGTGACAATGCAGTCAAGATCCTCCCCATCATGTTCCCTGCCCTCTACAAGAACTCCAAAAGCCACTGGAACAAGTATGACACCTTCAGCCAAAGATCAGTGGTCCTACTGACCTGATGAGCCTCCAGCACGAGCCTGGAAATGATTCCCCTGGTTGTTCTCATTCGAGGGAAGGAATCAATTAATTGTTGTATAAGAAGAACACTGCTCTGTGCTAAAATATTGCTCGCTCCCTAAAAAAAAAAAAACTTTTTAATATAATCCATAAAAAAACATGTACAGCACTCTCTCCCTGAAAGAAAAATTCCAGTGATTCATTTTATGTTAACCTTTCTCTGTCCAGGACAATCCATGGGCTGATCTACAACGCCCTGAAGCTGTTCATGGAGATGAACCAGAAGTTGTTTGATGACTGTACACAGCAGTATAAGGCAGAGAAGCAGAAGTGAGTGTACTGGGCATGCTCAGAGGATGTCTGCAAAGTCCTCTATTAATTCAGAACCTTCCCTTGATTCCCTTCTGAAACTATTGATTCTCTTCCTCAGCGTACAGTAAAATGCCAAGCTAGCAGATTACCTGGTGGTCTCCTGCTTTGTTGTTTTTGTTGGTAATGGGTGTTTTGTTTTCAGGGAGAAGTATAAGCTGAAGGAACGCGAGGAGGTCTGGCACAAAATCGAGGAGCTGGCCAAGCATAACCCTCAGGTGATCCCTGCTGAACGACGCCAAAGGGACCACAACCCCACGGCATGCTTTAAGGAACACTCGCACCACGCGGTTCCAGGACGTCTGCTCAGGAAATTTGTTTTGCGGTTAATTTCCATGTATATATTTGCACATGACTGGACATGTTTATAGATTATATTTATCAATTAACAAGTGAACAGAAGAAAAATCTAAATCAAATCAATACTTTGCCTTCAAAACAGCACAAATTCTTCTAGGGACATTTGTGCAAAGTCATGGATTTTGTAAGCACATAGTCAGGTGTATGATTAAACCATTATACCAAACAGGTGCATTATACTAAACTATGAACATTTTTGAAAGTATTTTTACTTTTACAGCATTTTTTTCACGCCTGCCTATAACTTTTGCACAGTATTGTACTTCTTAGTGTTTGTATCACCAAGAACAACTAAAAGGCAGGACATCCCTTGTAATTATGTTGCTGTGATTGTGTGTAAAATTGTCTGTGTTCTGAGAGGTGGAGGCGGGAATCTCTTATCTTTTAAACAGGGTCATGGTTTAATTAATTAGACTTTATGAAGCCCTTTTGTTCCAGACACATCTAATTATCATCGTTTATCATCTCTCTTGACTGATTCTCAGCTCCAAATGCTTTTAATTAAGAGTAATGGTGCTTCATGAATGTAGCTAAGATTCTGGTGCATGTTTTTGAAGGAGACTATTTGTCTATTAAGCTATACTTTCTTTGCAGATTACAAACCTCCGACCGGGTCTCCACCCACAAGAAGAGGTGTGCTTTTTCTCTAAATGAGTTCAGAGGGCCGTCTGATGGGCTTCTTACATGTGTGTGTATATTTCAGTCAGTGTTCAGAACAGATCCCACTCATTTGTGTCAACCTTGTCTGCCAGTACATGATGTACAATGAGAGTCCAGGAGGGGTGCCCTTGTATTCCATGGAGACGGAGACGCCCACAGCCGAGGACATTCAGCTGCTAAAGAAGACTGTCGAAGCGGAGGCTACACAGGTACCAGTACACAGCTGCGTTTTTGGTTTTTGTACATTTAATTGATTGATATTAATTATTTTCCCACATGTCATTTTCCCACTGATTGGTTAAAATGTCAAATAGAAATTAGGAGTGGTCTGTGTTAATGGTGAAACCTGTTTAAACAGCTGTTAAGTAAAGTGACATCAGCCAACCTGCAGACTTTGTAAAACCCAGTAACTTACCTACACAGCTACTAAATCAATGAACTGGCAATCCCTTTGTTTGTTCCACTCATACCACATGCAGTACACCCACACACAGACTCTCCCCTTCTTCCTCTTCAAACCCATTCACGTCCATTTCTCCATTCATTAGACCATGTGGGTTCATTTGAGGGATTTTATTGCTGTATTGAATCTTGAACTAGCAGTCTCATCTCATTGGGTTCCACAGGGGATGAAGGACATCAAGAAAGACAAGGTGTTGATGCGGCGGAAGTCGGAGCTGCCACAGGATGTGTACACTATAAAAGCCCTGGAGCAGCACAAGAGAGCGGAAGAGTACCTGACGGCCAACGAGGAGGCCCTCTGACCAGGGAGCGGCGGCACGCTCGGCTCCCGACCCCTCCCCACTTCTCATCCAAACAATCGCCTGCCGTAACCTTGATCATCCCCTCTTCTACATGTCCCCCTTGACCCCTCCATCTCTGCCGGAGAGCCCTGTCTACCGAAAACCAGGACCATCACGCATACTCTCCTATACGCACACAGGAACGTAGAAATATAGAAACACACTCACACACCTGTTGTCTTTCCATTTTGCACAAAACTACTCACACAGACTTGACCACAGTGGGCCGCCGGTCATTAGGCAGCACAAGGACAATAACGACATGACAGTATTAAGTGTAAGCGTCAACCGTCGGTGAAGCATGTTTCTTTGTTTTGTTTCAGTGTCCTTTTGGACCGGTTCTGGTTGTCCTCATGTCCCTTCATCCCACTGAGATCTGCTGCGCCAAAAGGCCAGATAGCACGCTGACTCGGCCGGGTAAAGCCCAAGTAAAACAAGACTATTTTGGTTTACCGACAGAGAGCGCTAGTGTGACCGGTCCTCCTGCTAGCTTGGAGGGGTCGTGGGTACGGCGGATAGACGTGCTTTTGTCTTGCTGGAAGTCCAGTTGAAGTAGTAGTTCTGCTCTTCAAAAACAGCCATCTGTCAGGTCAGGCCCATAGAACGTAGAAACGGCTAGCTGCTTAGAAACAGCATGCCCATAGAGCGTAGTGCATTTCGGAAATACCAAGTCTTGGACAAAACTCTGGCAGGGCAATGACAACAAGAACACTACAAATCGAGATTGCTGCCTTTATCTGAATTTAATGATTTGCTGGATGTCAGTCTCCTCCATTAAATGTTTTTTTTTTTTTGCTGGTTTCATGCTGTAGTTTTATCTACATAATGCCACCTCTTTGCGTCCTTTAAGTCATCGCCTTACAGCATCTTTTGAACAACATCCTCCCTGTTGGTTAGTAATGTGCTAATAGCAGGATTGTGACCTTAGATTATTGGCGGACGTCAGAATCAATGAAAACAATCACTTAGTTTTAGACTTAGCTGCTCACACTGTGTACAAGTTGGTTTTACTCCATTTTTAAGATCTGTGTTTTGTAGTTTACAAAACTGATACAACTTAGTTTTTCCCCCCTTGATGGCCGGTCCATTAAAGTACTTAAGATACAAAACAAGGATATATTAGCTATTGTCCAAATGTCCTTACAAGAGAATGAATTGTGAACAAATGTCTGAACATGTAATAGAGCATCTGTTAGGAAAATAATTCATTCTGTCAAAAAGGCTGCATGTACACAGGCTAATTTTGATATTTTTCCACTTGTCTTCTGACCAATCATATCAGCTCTTGCCAATTATATCTGATGTGATTGGTTAAAAGACCAATGTGTGGAAGATCTCAGGCTTGAATTGTCTATACTCTTTTTTGGAGTATTAAGGTTTTTTTCCCTAATTGCTTATACCTCAAAAGTATATAGAATTACTATTATTCCCCACAAACTTTGCTTTTGTGACCAGGACAGTGATATTTGGAAATGTACCTATTTTCCAGCATATTCAAGATAGACAGGGCTTCCTGGGCAATCACAAGGCCAAAAACTAAGTGGGCTGTAGGATGTCCCTCAAAGTCCATATCCTTGATGCTCATCTTCATAAATTCAAGAAGAACATGGTAGCGTACTCAGAGGAGCAAGGCGAGCACCTCCACAAGGATATACTGGATTTTGAATGCCGCTGCCAAGGACAGTATAACGAGAACATGATGGGAGACTACATTTGGGGGCTGATTCGTAAAAGTGATTTACAGTATAATCGTAAATCTCGAAAAACTATTCCTAAATCTTTTGTAGTAATTTTTGTATGACTTTAGTTTAAATACATGTTAATTTGAATTCATATGTTATTATTTTCTGACTATGTGAACAAAAAGACCCCAATTTGCCTATTTTCTCATTGGAAATATGTGATTTTCAAAAAATCACTGTCCTGGTCACAAAAGCACGTTTGTGGGGAATAATAGCCATTTTCTATACTTTTTAGGCATAAGCAATTACAAAATAACACTTACTACCCAGGAACAAAAATGGTGTTACATAATGTTATCCTAAAGATGTTGGTTATTAGGAAAGACAGACATAACCTGATTCACTATCCGTCCATTCTTTTTTGCTTGTTAAAGATTGTATTCTCACTCTCCTGTCTACACTCTGGAAGTCATGTTGGTTGGACAAGTTATCCATTCCTTCCTTACTCATGGTTGTGTTCATTAGTGTTTCTGCCCCTGTGGCTAACATCAACTTTGCGTCTACAGTTATAACTCTGTAGCATCTTCTGGCCTTTCTTTCTTACCTGTTAGACTTGCTGATGAAATTGCTCCTCTGCAAAGGTGGCAACATTGCAGAAAGGAAAGGGTTATTTCACTGTAAGTGTAGGGAATCTCTACAAAATATCGTATTCCCTTTTCTTGTCTGGCTTTAAGTAGGTCTCTGTACTAGATTGTGCTCTACAGTTTCTTTCAACCGCCTAAGCAATATTTTTAACAATTAAGAAACAAATGCACTTAAAGTGTATGGAAGTGCGCAAAACAATCCTCCGTTTAGGACTATCTACAGATGAAAAAAGAGACTTGCTTCATTCAGGCCCATTATATAAGATAAAGGAAAGCCTGTGGTTACTGTTGCAAATATTTGTGTACTGTATGATATTGTACTGTATATTGCTTAGGGTTTCACCCCCTTGTCTTGTAGGTTTATCAGACTAATCACTTCAAACATCTCTGAGAACGCCTCCTTTGGTTTTATTTCCCCACTTGCTTCACAAAGTCATAATTTCTTTGTCGTATGGTCTCGTCTACTGAGCTTTCAATCACTCGAACAGCAGGGATTAACTCACTTCTCCTAGGCTGCTGGGCAAAATGACTGGTCATCTCATCCATGCTGGTTAAATGGGTGTCAGCCATAGGGTCTTTCTATGAACACCATGTTACAGTTAAGCTGTTTGGAGCTGCTTACAGGTGTGTTCTAGAGTATTGGCACCCTTGCACTTTCTTCAGATGACTCATACTGTTGCTAAAAAAAGTTGAAATTGATCAAAGTTGTTGATCAACATTGTTATAGTTGTTGACCACAATATTTCATGTCACTGTTAATATATAACTGTAGGTTTTGATTCAAACCCTAATTCCCCTTTAAATATGAAAACAGATGGCATTCACAAAATTGACACCCTAGACTCAATATTTTATAGGACAGCCTTTGGCCAAAATAAGTGGTTCCTATAACTATGGATGTGTTTCCTGCACCTCTGTACTGGCAGTGTGTACCCCTTGTCTTGTGCATATTTGAAGGGTGCCTCCCAACTGCTGTTTTCAGATCTTTCCACAGGTTTTCAATAGACTTTAGATTGAGACTCATTGCTGGCCATTTCGGAAAAGTCCAGCATTTTCTCTCAAACCATTCCTGGCTGCTTTTGAAAGTTTGACATGGTGTTGCTGAAACACCCTTGACATTTGACGGAGACCCAGCTTTCTGACACTGGGTTTGACAGTGCGTTCAGAAGTTCCTTGGTATTCTCCTGATGCCAGGCACATGTTCCAGGCACCTAGAGCAAGAGGCAGCAAAGAAACTCCAAAACATAATTGAACCTCCATGTCTGACTGTAGGGAAGGTGTTTTTTAAAAGCTTAATTTCGTTTTCTGTAAACATAAAGAGAGGGTGTGCTTTACCAAAAAGCTTGAATTTGGTCTCATCTGTCCACAGATGGTCCCAGAAGGGTCATGTTCAGGTGGGTTTTGTTAAACTACATTCAAGCTTTTTCATGTTTTTCTCTCATTAGCGGGTCTGCTATCATACAACTGTGTTTTACCAAGTCAATGAAGGAAAGTGAGAGTTGAAAATATTCTTTCTTGTGTCGTAAGGTCAGCGTGGCTCTGTGAGGCAGTTGATCAAGGTGTTTTCTTAACATCCTTTGCTGTGATCGCGTCCAGGGATGTTAGCTACAGTGGCTTGGGCCTTATACTTCTTGGTAACAGGAACATCAAGTTCTCTGCAGATTGTCTGTGCTTGGCTACAATCTAGTGCTGACCTCCTCAGACAATTCTCTGTTTTTTTTACTCCATGCTCATTGTGATACAAGGTGACATAAAGCATGAGAATAAGTTATTTTCTCTATTCAAATTAGTTGAAGTGATTTTCCTATTTCAGGCACTTGCAACTCACCACAGGTGCGTTTAATTCCAAATTCCCCAAGAGGAGAATCATCTGTTTGAAATCAAATGGTTTCCAAGTACTTCTAGCGGTGCCAATAATATTGTCTGGGCCGTTATAGGATTTATTTCTGGAATAAGAAAAGGTTGAATAAATTATCAATTTCTGGGGGTTGGGTTCCACTGTAAACCAAAGCAATACAAATGTGGATACTAAAAGAGTCAAGAATTTCAACAGTTTTCTAGAAGAAATGGTATATTATTGGAGTAAAGTGCAAGGGGGTCAATACTTTTGACCACAATTGTATATAATCAGAGTTGGAACCCTAACTGTAAATCTGTTTATCCCGTAAACATAGAAATACTTATCTTATGCAAGTACTGTGCTCAGTAATCATAGTAGCGATTATCTCTACATTGGCCCTCAATGGAATCAAAATCTCATCCGCTGAGATTGGATTGGGCATGTCTCATCCTCTTGGGGTATTCACATGTTGCCCTATGAGGTCTAAAACCTTAGTTTTATTTTCAACCTGAGTTTGCACACACCTCGTGTCCCAGGTCTAAGTCAGTCCCTGATTAGAGGGTAACAACAAACAAAGCATTGAAACTGGCGATGCGATTCAGTGAAGTCTGAATACGTTACAATGAATAAGTCATAAGAATGAATGTAATACTATTCTCTCACTTGACTAAAACAAATGCATTCCAAAAGGTAACGGTTAAGACGTTCCAGACTCCGCCAGAGGGAGTGTCATACCGGGTCACTACACACCATGTTTGTGGAGTGATGACATGGTTCTGTCCTGAGGTTTGTCCAGCAGCCACACACACACCAACTGAAGAGGACATTTTGAAACAAAGGCTCTCCAGTCCCCCCCACCCACCCCTCCCTCCCTCCTCTGCCCCTGCCCAGTTCTGACAATAATCTTAAGCTGCTTTCCAGGTCATAATGTACATATGTTGTACTTTAATTAGGTAGAGCATTACATAGTATTAAAGTCATATTTTGTACAGATGTTCATGTATGTACAGAACAAAATAAAGTCAAAAATAAAGTGGACATGTTTGACATCCATTGAGTTTGGGAATCTTCATGATCAAAGCACTGTATCCATCATTGATTGACCAAGCTGAGGACACTATGCAGAATTTGTTACAAAACACTAATTCTAATTTCTTATGGATAATCATATGCACATTAAATTAAACAAAGACAATGATTAAACTTATTGCAATATGAATATGGTAATCATGGCAAAGAAAACAAAAAAACAACCAAGGCGATCTGGTGTTGAAAAGGGTGGAATGACTGTACAACGGAATATTTCAGAAAACCTGGGCAGGGGATATTCTTGGTTCATGTAGATCAGTGTTCCTGTCGTTGGAGCCAACTAACACTGAGCATCACAAGTACAGTATAAATACAACTACATAGATTTCTGAGCAGAAGCAGTCAATTAGCTTGATCTGAAAAACAAATAGTAACCAGACTAATTTGACCACAAATCTATCAAGGGCCGTAAGCACCATGTTAGAAGTAGTGAATACCCAAAGGCTTCTTTCAAACATCATCATGAGAGATCTGCTAATCTAATAGGAAAAGGACATAGAGGGGATTTCATCATCTCTTGAGAACTGACATGCCTTGGACCTATGACCTGCTCAGGACGTACGTTCAAACTCCAATGAAGTGTGACGGTGAAAAGCACAGTTAAAATAGGTAAGTCTTATGCGGTAATTCAGTCTTATTTCCGTTCAAGCCTCAGGCCTTCTGAGCTTTGGCGGGTTTGGAGCGTCTGCTGAACCATGTCCTTCCACTGGTCATCTGAGATTTGCTGAGCCCAGGCTGGGATAGCCAGAGTGGGCAGGGCAACTGCTGCCATTGTCCTCTTGACCAGCTCCACGTGATCTGAAGCACACAAGAGGTCACGTCAGCACAAAACATTACATTGAGACTTCATGGTCCAAGAAGTCTGTGAGCTACACTGTAATGGAGCAGTAAGAACTACGATCACTTCTTACATGCAGACTATAGTGGCCACACTGTGCGAGCATCGCAAAATAAATGTAAACTGCTCATGTGCATCTGCGTTGCCATGCGTTCAAATAGAACCTAGTCCTTTATCTGGCCATCATCGGTTGACTCCAAAAAATTACCCCACTAATGTCAAGAGAAAGGGAAGGATAAGGATTTATTTAAATATATTTACAGAAAAACGACATTGGTTTCCCCTTTTTTCAATGGATTACTCCTCGGAGTAGAGAAACACATGATAAGGTACGACGCCATGTCAACATTTTACAAATATCCACCTGTGTTTCAGGGAAAACAAAAGGCAGCAAAGTCACCAAGTCAACTCAATGTCTGTGAACGTTTCACATAACTATCTCAGAGTTGTTTTCACATCTTTATATACTGGATTCATTTCAACTCAGCCATTTGGCCTGCCTGTCATCATCTCGTCTGGTGAGGATAGACTAAATTTGCGGATCAGTGTGTACGCCGTGCCTAGCCTACGTTAGGCACTCTGAGTACGTTGTGTGACTTTAGATGAACCGAGTCAGGCTGGGGTCCTCACCTTCATCCATCGGGATGGATGCTGCGCTGCGTTGGGCAGCGGCTGCTTCCGGATCCTCCTCCGCATCACTGTCCTCAGGTGGGGGCTGGGGGAGGTGCAAGCCCATCGACTGGGGGGTGGGGGTCGAGACAGTTTGATCAGGGTCTTGTCAAGTAATGCGAAAACAGACATTTCATTGACCCTTCTCTATGTATGCGATGAACATACGATGACAAGAACTACTGCACAGGGTCGTATTTTGTTTACAGTGGCAGGTCGTAATTTGTATACAGCGGCAGGTCGTAATTTGTTTACAGCGGCAGGTCGTAATTTGTATACAGCGGCAGGTCGTAATTTGTATACAGCGGCAGGTCGTAATTTGTATACAGCGGCAGGTCGTAATTTGTATACAGCGGCAGGTCATTATTTGTATACAGCGGCAGGTCATTATTTGTATACAGCGGCAGGTCATTATTTGTATACAGCGGCAGGTCGTATTTTCTTTACAGCAGCAGGTCGTAATTTGTATACAGTGGCAGGTCGTAATTTGTATACAGTGGCAGGTCGTATTTTGTTTACAGCGGCAGGTCATATTTTGTTTACAGCGGCAGGTCATATTTTGTTTACAGCAGCAGGTACCTCTATTCGCTCTTGGACCGCTTGCAGTTGCTCTGCTACTGGGGGCATGTCCTCAGGTTGATCTCCAGGTGCGCCATTTAGTCCATCAGGGTCCTGGTTTAGCGGCTGGTAATAGTACCCTCCATTTTCCTCCTCTTCACCTCCCACACCGCCTTCATCTTCATCCCCGCTCCACTCGCCCCCTACCTCGGCCACGCCGCCGTCCGAGGGCCGCTCCTGTCCCAGCTCCTCCTCAGAGTTCGGTAAGATTCTCTCAGGACCCATCTCGAACGCTATCTCCACTTCCATCCACGGACGCCTCACTCAGACACAAGCCCTCCTTGGGAGTGTATTGAGGGGAAGAAAATCAACGTCAACACTGTATGCAATCCTTACTGTTTGGCTGTGGCTTGTACATTTGTGACGTATGTTCATTGTTCACCTGAAAGGAAGCATTGCTCGTATTTGTTTGTGACTACTAAACTTTGCTGCATTATGAAATTCCCCCAAAGATAAATAAATCTTCAACAAACTGCAGCTGCTGAAGATGCTTGAACCAGCCGCAGTGTTAAAGGGGAAGTGCCTCATTTGTGCCATTGATATTCAGAACTAAAGCTCACATGAACCCTTCCTCATACCATGTACACTTAGATATAATAATACACCAGGCTGCAGGCAGCCTTAGAAAGGAAAAATATGCATATAAATGATGAATGGTGTAAGAATTAAAGGAACTGAACTGAATGTAACTGATTATTGATAGAAGCAAAACATACACAGAGATTCAGCTCAGTAAATCCAAAAATGATTGAGTGACTCATTCAATTTAATTGCATGTCAACGGCTGGCAACAATGAACAAGAAAATGACTTGATTAGATGCACAGAGCAAGAATTATTTCAATTTGTTGATTACTGATTGTTATTATAAGCAGCTTTGAAGAAAAATAATATGTAACTGGAGTCTGTGCTCAACAAACCTAAAAACTAATTAGTTTGCAAACAATATCTGCTTATTTATAATCTAATCTGACAGCAGCTGCAACTAAACAATTTGAAATGTAACAAGAAATACAATTAATTTATCTGCCTAGCAATCCCATATTGTTTAAAACACACATTTACAAATCTGTCACAGTTAGAAGCCGTCTGGGACTTACGTTTTCAGTTCATTGTCCGCCAGGAGGGGGTCCTACATGCTCTGGGCTATAACAAGTTTGTAAAAAGGCACTGGCTTACCATCAGTTCTCCCCAGAATAGCAATCTTACACACAGCTGATTAAACTCCAGAAATGAGTGACAATTGGTTTTGGCAGGATGAAGCTCCAACATGACATTATTATTTATTTAATAAAAACGTCAAAGCTTCAGTTCAAAAACACTAAACCCCCCTGGCACTGTGTTGCCAGTGCAATCAGTCTTGAGAAACATGCCCTGTTTTCACAAGACCGATTGAGAAAACAGGATATACTCAACTATTTTAAAATGCTTTATCACTGATATGAAATATACATTCTTTGGATTATGCATATGCTTGTTATGACAGGTTTTCTGAGCTCAGGAATCTCCAACAGGATTTACTATTAAAGGAACATCAGATGAAATACTTTTAATACTATTCAAAATATGGACTGACAGAGCAATTCTGTTAATCAAGATCTATAAATCCCCAAATTCAATAAAGCTTATACATTCAATTATCTCTTGGGATCCTATTCTGTTGCTGGATCAGCCAAACTGTGGGTGGCAGTGACAAAGATGAAGGACACAATTCATGCATGAAGTGAGAGCTCTATAAACCCTTAACATATTATGGTGTGTAATAATATCGTGTCATTTCACTAACCTTGAAAAAAACATTTATTTAGCCGTACTACGGATCTTCGTACAATGCTCAGTGGCTGTAATCGTGATAGTTATGTGAAAATCCATATTTTAACTTACAAATGGGTTTTGATACAGGACTGGCTAATTGTGATTGTGAGTATCCCCTCAGTAAAATGACGCAGGCTAACGTTATTAACTGTCGGTGTTTAACTAGTTTAGAGGTCTTCGACCCTCTCCTAAGGAACCCCAGCAATTCCATGTTTTTGATCTAATCCAAAGCAAACACAACTGATTACATTAGACATGTCATGTAACGTTAACTAGCTAATAATAACGAATTATTTTCTCGAAGCAAATGGTGGACGAGCATGGCAACACAGAGAGGCGAATCTTAATAGTTAGCTCCCATCTACTTCTAGTTCTGGACTCCTTAACACGATTGAATTGACCAATCTGCAAGCTAACTTCTCAACGACGTCGTCAGCTAGCTAGCTAGCTGTTTTAGCCGGTTTTAGCTACCAGTTCATAAGGTGTCAGACTGCCAGATGAAGGACACAATTCATGCATGAAGTGAGAGCTCTATAAACCCTTAACATATTATGGTGTGTAATAATATCGTGTCATTTCACTAACCTTGAAAGTTTGTTTTATTTCAACGTTTTGGTGGTCCACTACCAGAAAATGTTAATATTGTTGTAGTTCCTGTTCCTGTTACGTCGAGGAAACGGAAATCGACGAAAATGACGTCATCGTGTTTTTCGCGCCAGTATGTGTACCAGGAGGTGGCACCATATACGCGTAAGCGGTTTATAGATGCATTCACATAAATGCAACAAATCACACGCTTGTAATATATTTTTAGGCATATTTTTCTCTGTCGGTGTTCTGAACAGTTAAGATATGCATATATATTTCTGTGGCAGTATTCGGGGAGGTAGACAGGATGTGATTATTTATCAAAGAATTGTGCAGACATTACAGAAATATGGAGAAGTTCTGACAGAGCACGTGAGTCACAGTGATCTGTCAGAAAGAGGTGAGCGGTGTCCTTGGTTCTTTTTTCCTGTAAGAATTTGTGATTGTAAATTGTGAATTAATACAACGTGCTTCAAAAAATATTATTTCATTATGATTGTGTAACTGTCAATGATTGCTGGAATCCGGCACCTCTATTGTCTTAGGTGAGGATGCTGTGCAGGACGGGGATAAGTTTATCCACGATCGAGATATGGAATGGCTTGTGATGTCTGATGGTAAGGTTGCCTAAGTTAGGATGTCTTTGCCCTGGTGGACGTATGTACATTAGGAATTTATATTTTGTCAGTATTAGTTTAAATAATTAAAACTGTTTAGTATAACGACTAATGGAATGCCAGTCCTCATAGATCAGACTGTTTGTGGTTTAAAAAGTGACTCCTTTGTTAATGTTTTAGTTTTGGATTCTAGCTTTAAATACATTTTTTATGGAATAGCAAAGTTTTTATCTCTGTATTTGCATTCGTTTTCATGTTTAAAGCTAAAAGAGTGTTTGTTGCTACAGTACACAATGATTTTAGCTAAATGTTACTCTTGTTTGATACGAAGTAATAATAGCTGAAGTGACACAGCCCTCTCTTGGAGTTGGGTATGAACTGGGAAGCGCTCGCGGCATGCGCAAGAAGATCCTCTGTCTTTTCCAGCCCTCCTCTGGAAAATGTAAGATTAAAGATTGATTTTGAGGAATAATTACCCTTTATTTTGTGCATCATTGATTGTGATCTACAGTTATGCTCAAGTTTGCATACCCTTTTAGAATTGGTAATATATGTACCATTTGTAAAGAAAACAAGAGTATTTTATTTCTTATTGGATTCACATTCAACGGTAGGTCATAACAGAATGGCACAATCATAAAACAAAACATGGCAACAAAGAAAAACATGAACTGACCCCTGTTCAAAAGTCTGGATACCCTTAGTTCTTAATACTGTGTATTGCCCCCTTTATCATCAATGACAGCGTGCAGTCTTTTGTCATAGTTGTCTATGAGGTCCCCAATTCTTGCAGGTGGTATAGCTGCCCATTCGTCTTGGCAAAATGCCTCCAGGTCATGCAAAGTGTTTGGTCTTCTTGCATGAACCGCATGTTTGAGATCTCCCCAGAGTGGCTTGATGATATTAAGGTCAGGAGACTGTGATGGCCACTCCAGAACATTCACCTTTTTCTGCTGTAACCACTGGAGATTCAACTTGGTCTTGTGCTTAGGGTCATTGTCGTGCTGGAAAGTGCAAGTGCGTCCCATGTGTAGCTTTAGTGGTGAAGAATGCAAATTGTCTGCCAGTATTTTCTGATAACATGCTACATTCATCTTGCCATACATTTTCACAAGATTCCTTATTCCCCAGAGTTCACACCCCCCCAAAACATCAGTGAGCCACCACCATGCTTCACAGTGGGGATAGTATTATGTTCACTATAGGCCTTGTTGACCCCTCTCCAAACATAGTGTTGATGGTTGTGACCATAAAGCTCTATTTTGGTCTCGTCACTCCAAATTACATTGTTCCAGAAGCTGTGTGGCATGTCAAGGTGTTGTTGGGCATATTGTAACTGGGCATTTTTGTGGCATTGGCGCAGTAAAGGCATCTTTCTGGCAACTGGACCATGCAGGTCATTCTTATTCAAGGATCGTCGTATTGTGCTGCTTGAAACAACCACACCATCTTTTTCCAGAGCAGACAGTATTTTTCCTGAGGTTACCTGTGAGTTTTTCTTTGTATCCCGAACAATTCTTCTGGCCGTTTTGGCTGAAATCTTTCTTTGTCTACCTGACCTTGGCTTGGTATCAAAAGATCCCCACATTTTCCACTTCTTAGTAAGTGATTGAACAGTACTGACTGGACATTTGCAAGGCTTTGGATATCTTTTTATATACTTTTTCATCTTTATAAAGTTCCATTACCTTGTTACGCAGGTCTTTTGACAGTTCTCCGCTCCCCATGGCTCAGTATCTAGCCTGCTCAGTGCATGTTCACTATCCTTAAATAAAATACAGTTGTTTTGCATGATCAGTCATATTTTCAGAATCAGTGCCATAATTTCACAATTTCTTGAGCACAACTGTACGTGTAACAGAGCTGAGAAAAAAATTGTTAGACATCATGCTATACGTTTTTTTTTTTTAGAATGCTTGTTGAGTTGTGCATTAATGTTATGTAATAAATTATAATAAATAAAACACTTGCATTTAATCGTGGAATATTTATTTTATCTGATTAATTGATTAATCACAATAAAAATGAATGGATCAATGAATTATCTAAATAGCCCTGAATTGACACCTCATTGATCCTTGGATTTCTGGACACCTGCAATCAACTGCAAATTCTAAAATCAAGACTAGACAACTGATAGCTCTTTTCTCTGAGCACTAATTGTAAAAACCTACACACTTGCCTAATAAGAAACAGCTGTCCCACTGTAGTTATTGATCTTATATGTCACTTCTTCCCATCCAGCATTGTCTGCCATGGTCAGAGGGGCAGTTGATGGGTCCCTGTTCCAGGTGCGAGACTACAAAGAGGAGGAGGTAGAGGGAATCCTGGAAGAATACTTCAAAGGACTCTCAAAAGACTGAGACAGTCGAACTGAATATCAAAGGTGCATTCAAATGTTCAGCATTAGATATGTTTGCTGCCTTTGTTCTATGACTTTCTCAATGGACACATTCATACAAAAATAGATTACTTTACATTAAAAAAAGAAATATTGGGTTTAATGTGTTTTGAATACATTTTCTACATAAGCAAGTGTCTTGTCTTTTTTCTGAAGTCCTTATAAAGCAAAAATCATAGCTACCATGCACAGTGAATTGTCTGCCTTCTAGCTTTCTGCATCGGAAGATGCAGGTTTCTCTTTGTCCACAGGGTGTCACTCTCACCCCTTTAAAACCAATGCAGGATTATTTTCACATAAAACTGAATGATGTCCTAATATTGACAGATGATTGACACAGTGAGATATTTCTTACAGAGGCAGTAGAAACATGCCAGAGCTGGTGAATGAGTTATATTTCTACTGAGGCAATCAAAGTCTGAGTCTGTCACAGTATTTCAGTCTTGGGGTCTATACTGTACATCTGCCACTCTAAAGGCTCTTGGGCTTGTGAATTTATCTGTCTCACACCAGTTTGCTTGCTGTCACTTCAGGAGTGTCTCCAGAGTTTCTGAACATCTAGTGTTCAGTCCTGAAATGCAGAGGCTGATGGGGGTTTAGAACAATTATACTTTCAAATGAAGCATTGTGGGATATTTGCTAGTTGGAAATTTAAATTTCCACAATCATAAAAATTGACTTTAATATGTATATTTATTTAGCCTACCACAGAAGTGACCAAAATGACAGGATATACTGTCATTTTGGTCACTTCTGTGGCCAATGTTTCTCGTATTCTTAGAACCATAAAATCAACATCTTGTCTTGTAAGTGCAACCTGCTATAGAACAGGGCAATGACTTAGGTGGAGACATAATATAAAGGAATGTGCGCATCTCTGGTATGCTCCAATGTTGAATTTAATTTACAGCACAAATAAGATCTTGGGCTGGACTTGATTGGGGACAGCCCACAAACCTTTGACATTGACTCATCCAACCAATTTTCCCTATTTTGAAACTTTGCAGAAAATCACTATGTGCTATGGAATTATAAACATTCCATAGCATAAAAAAAATGAAGACTTTGATTCTGTCTTTCTAAATTATGATAGTCCACTAGTCTATTGTGGCATTTCTCTCTTATTAGGTCCTGGCTATTAACTGCCAGTTTGTGTGCATTCTCTGGCCTTTTCTTAATTTATCTTAAATCCATTAGAGTAGAAGGTCAGAGGGGAGGGATCTCTGGCTTTCTTGTCCAATGTGTTTAGAGAATGAGGCAAGGTTAGAACCTGAGTACAGTATTCCCACTGGTCTTGGAATTTCTGTAATATCATGTGATTTGAAAAAGTATATTCCAGCCATGGAAAGTCAGGGGATTCAAATTTTTTTTAGTCCAAGTCATGGAATATCAGGGAATTTTGTAGCATGTATACATTTTAGTTGCCATTTATCAAAATGTATTTTCCATGCAGTATTCTTCTTTATTGGGTTATTTCACCCATTTCCCGTATTGTTATGGTTAGGCTACTTCCCAAAGCCTCATACTACCTCCCCCAGCTTGCCTTTTTCCCATAGTGCATCCTGATGTTATGGCTGATTAGTGTATCAATGTTATACACTTCACCTGTCAGTGGTCATAATGCTATGGTTGATTAGTGTATCAATGTTATACACTTCACCTGTCAGTGGTCATAATGTTATGGCTGATTAGTGTATCAATGTTATACACTTCACCTGTCAGTGGTCATCATGTTATGGCTGATTAGTGTATCAATGTTATACACTTCACCTGTCAGTGGTCATAATGTTATGGTTGATTAGTGTATCAATGTTATACACTTCACCTGTCAGTGGTCATAATGTTATGGCTGATTAGTGTATCAATGTTATACACTTCACCTGTCAGTGGTCATCATGTTATGGCTGATCTGTGTATATTTAAGTAGTGAAAACTTAGTTTTGTACTGAAAATGTCTGTGAACTAGTAAATCAATCTCACAAATTGATGGGTTTAAAATACTATGGGCTGTTTTTTGTCTACTCAGTGCTCTGCACAAAGGCTGCTTGTTTTTCCATTCGTTATATGTCATAGAAATTTAGCTTTAGTCAGTGAAAGTCAGCGAAAAGTCATGGAATTTGACAATGGACTTGGAGTGGCGACCCTGTGAGTAGTACTTGTGTCAATATTTACCCTTTGTTAACTGTTTAATATTTCTGTTAATTCCCATAATTGTGACATTGATATTGTTTGGTTATCATCCCTTCTATTCAGTAACCTTAAATATTACAGTATGTTATTATTAGTCTACAATCACATTTTCTTTGTACTGGACATTGTTTGAAAAATTCACAAATTGTGAAAATCTTGTTAAAAAGAAGCAGTGGTTTAATTCTATGCTCACACGTTTTCTGTACTTTTTTGTCTGCCATTTTCTATGCTTGTTTGGGTAGGTTCACATCAGTTGGATTTTCAGTTTGTCATGATTAGGAATAAGGTAACCAGATGGTCTCTTTCCCGGGGAACAGTCACACATTTTGATATGTCCCCATAAAATATCACCTCAAAATGTAACTGAAGTAAATTTGCAGCTGATGTTTGCATAATCAGATGCATAATTAGATGCTGTAGTCTAATCAGAATTGCATGTACCAATGTCTATCACCAAACTTGCTTGTCAGTCAAACAATCACATTTATTTTATAAAGCCCTCAGCAGTCACAAACTGCTTTTACAAAACACCCAACCTGAACACCCCAAAGAGCAAATAAACTCCCTAAAATGGCTGAAACCTAGAAAGTAGCGAATAGCAGCGTAAAACTTGGGGCAGACACAGGGGGGTCCAGTGACACTGTGGCCCTATCTGAGTGTAACCCCGGACATCACTGTGTGCAGCAATATTATCACTTCCAGAAAGGACTTGATATAGGCTAATTGATAAATGCTTTTTCTGTGTAAGAACGAGTATTACAATTTGATTGGGTTAGCGTGAGTATTACATGTTAAATTGCTTTTTGGATTTTCATGCAATTATGTCACCGGTTTTCACATTAAACCATCTGGTCACCTAACTTAAACACATTTCTTTTGTAGATCTATTCTGAAAATACAGAAAGTTGGAGGTCTACAGAACTTTAATTAGAATTCTTCCGGTCATCACCAGCACTCAGAATATAAATTAATAAATTAATTCTCTATTCACACCTTAGCACTGTTAGAAGGTTGCTTTTTTACATACATTGATCAGTGAAAACATTATGACCACTGACAGGTGAAGTGAATAAAACTGATGAACTCTTTATCATGGCACATGTCAGTGGGTGGGACATATTAGCCAGCAAGTGAACATTCTGTCCTCAGTTGATGTGTTAGAAGCAGAAAAAATGGGCAAGCGTAAGGATCTGAGCCACTTTGACAAGGGCCAAATTGTGATGGTAAGACGACTGGGTCAGAGCATCTCCATAACTGCAGCCCTTGTGGGGTGTTCTCGGTCTGCAGTGATCAGTACCAATCAAAAGTGGTCCAAGCAAGGAAAAATGACAGGGTCATGGGCGGCCAAGGCTCATTGATGCCCGTGGGAGTGAATGCTGGCCCATGTGGTCCAGTCCAATAGACGAGCTACTGTAGCTCAAATTGCTGAAAAAGTGAATGCTGGTACTGATAGAAAGGTGTCAGAACACACAGTGCATCGCAGTTTGTTATATACGGGCTGCGTCGCTGCGGACCAGTCAGGGTGCCCGTGCTGACCCCTGTGATCACGTCCGAAAGCGCCTACAATGGTCATGTGAGCACTTAAAGGATCTGCTGCTAACGTCTTGGTGCCAGATACCACAGCACACCTTCAGAGGTCTAGTGGAGTCCATGCCTCGACGGTTCAGGGCTGTTTTAGTGACAAAAGGGAGACCTACACACTATTAGGCTGGTGGTCATAATGTTATGGCTGATCGGTGTCGATAACAAAATACTTCAGATACATTTTATGATCAGCCAGGCTAATGTGCAATCTAGAATAATGATCGAGAGCTAATGTTCCCACCCATATTGTAATCAAATACCCAAACAAAGATTTTGTGGTCTAAGGGGCTCTGTAATAGTGCCAAGCTGTTCACTGTAGTCTAGGTTCAAGTCTTTATTATGTTGCAGGCTGATGTGTGTTTACGAGCTCCATGGAGTGATGCATACTGGCTAAGTTGGAATTTCCTCATTGCTCAAGCAACTCAAGCAGGGTGATGCCTGCAAAAGGTAAACGGTTGTAAGTCGAGTGTGCTTGTCCCAAAACACACTAATTTGACTGACTTTGTGGTTGCATTTGCAGTGTGGTAAAGAGTAGAATGACTGCCTAAGAGGAAAACATGCCTCAATCTTCAGCTCTCCTCTAGCCATTGGGATTTCCTGCAACGTGACAAGGGCATAGGTACACTTATAGGATGACATTGAGGAGAAAACCAAACAACCATTTTCATTTTACTGTTATAAATAAGTATGCAGAGTCTCCCCTCCTCCCAATGAAGGTGTTTTTTAAACCCTTCCCAAAGCAATCACCTAGCAGCCTGAATTCAAGTCTGATAAAAAATGGTCCATCTGGTAATAAACCTTAATTGCAAAATTTTGATTAAAAGATCACATTTTTGAGGAGCAGAATTTTGAGCAGACATTTTCTTTGTATGTTTTTGTTAGCTGGCCTGAAACCAACCGTGTACATTTTGTTAACCATGAAGTTTTCTTTATGAACACATGCCATGAGAGATGAGAATGTCTGTGAATACATAATGATTTAAAGTTGTTTTCCTTTGGAAACAGGACCAATGGGATTGGTCTCCATTATACGTCCTTTGGATATTTAACCAACTATACCTGACTGCAATTGTACAATTGTCCAGTATACAAAAAACTAAAATTGTCTAACCATTGAGCATGTTTTGATTTGCTAAATAATCCATGACACTTAGAAACTGCAGTATTTGATCATCAAAATAACTTTATCAGCCTCTACTTCTATCAGCCTTAGAGGAAGTATGAATTGGCTAGCAATTTCCCTCAAACTAGACAGTGTCGAGTGTCATAGCTTTCTGTGTTCTGTTCAAAGTTAGGAATTATTTATATTTTATTATAGGCCAAATAGGAGTCATTTCAGCTAAATATGAATTTTCCACTTTCTCCCAAAACAACCCTTTGGCTCTCCTCTGGATCACTAGCTCATTCTTTATGGGATGAGATTGCATGGTTGTTTATGAGACACCAGTAAAGCCTTCCCATTTGTTTCAGATCAGCACCAGTTGACAGAGCACAGTGATGACGACGCAGTCCCCACTTGGAGAAACACTATTAGACGCCCATAGCAAACCATCTGCTTCAGGGACAAATCCTCATCTGAGGTAATTAGATGCTGAATAACTGGCCAGAGGTCAGTGAAAACCTTAATTAGAGGAAGGACAACCACCCTTTTTTACTGGCTGCTAGTTTAGGTTTTCTCATGGTGAATATTTTGTCATACTGTTGTTCAGTGACTTCAGTTTGTCATGACAGTAAGTTGAGTGTGTTGAAAACCATGTTGTGATAACGTTACTGGGCAGCTCTATCTGTCTTGTGGTAAACCTGACAAGGCAAGCTTGGTGCAGTTCTTACAGGATGGGGTCTCAGTAACTTCCTCTTCTGTTTTTCTAGAGCGGGATCACGTCACATTTCATGGCCCAGCCTGATTTGTATAGAGTTGATGTGCTTAGATGGAGGGAAACCTAACTGGTAAGTCTTACATTATGTAGAAACTGCCGGTCTATTAGAATAAAGTCATAAAGAGCTGAGTCTGAACCATTGGTGGTTATGTTCTGGAAAATGTACTGTCAGAACGCTATTTTCTTCCATGTAGCATCAATGTGTTTTTTTCAATTGCTATATTGAACTGTCAAGCTGTTATGTAATTGCGCAATAGAGAAAGGTACAGTATGTGTTGTTATATTCTGTGGCTGAATTAGAAGCATTTTGGTAGCAGTTTAGCAAACCAGCACTTTGTACACGAAACAGTTCACAACTTTATTGCACACAATTCAGTATAAAAAAAATAAGACTCATTGCAAAATAGACCACAAATAAATTACAGAAAATAAATTACATTTACAGCTTTAAAATACAGTGATTGTTATTCTATTTTCAGTGTTGACATAAATGACAGAATATCACTTTACAAAATAACACAATTGTAATTTAACAAAGTACATGTTGCAGGTCTTTTTATCAGTCATATTTAAAGTACATTGTTAAAATATAACCTCAGGCATTCATTTGTCTGTCTGGATTTCAGAATTATGTTCACTGGAAGCTGGGAATTTATTTAGGCAGAGCTTTCAGAGCTCATTTGGAAATATATGAGCAGATTGGGCAACATCTGTATTCATGTCTAACGTTTTGGCATAATATCATGACAAGAACAGCATTGACATACTGTTACATCAATTTGGATGACAGGACAAGGACATTGTCTCTACTTACATTCCAAAACTGTCTCTCAGTCATTGTCTGTCATGCCAAGTAACTGCATCAGCTGATTTTGAGGATGAGGGAATTACGCATTGATTGTCTGTGATGAGTAGCTGAGAACACGTCACAGCATATTTCTCAGTATCCACCTCTGCTTTAATCCTGTGGTCTGGCAATAATCATGTAATGACCATGCTTCTTTTGTTAGCAGTGTGAAATACATTCTCCTCCCATTTCCCCATGAAGTCGGTCTTCTTGGTCCGGTGTCTGTCTAGGTTTCGATTCCTAGATGGGCATGTTGTTGGTATTTTAATGTCAGTGCTGGAAACAGTCAGTAATGGAGGCAGGGCTGGGATGGAAGCGTGGCTTTCCCTCTGCTGAGAGCAATCTGTTCTCGAGTCCTGTCCTGCGTTCAGGATGGTGGACGTGGTGAGCCTGTAGCTTAAATCACCTCCGTGTTCAGTTTCTTCTTCTCTAGTTCTGGGGTCGTAGGCGTGTGTAGGTAGCTGATCTTACACTCCTGCTCCCCCACGACTAGGCGGCTCTGAGTGGGCGGCTGGCTGTCTCGGTTTCCTCGCGGGGGCGGTCGAGGGGCCGGGCCCCACCGACAGCTGCCGCAGCCCCCCCGCCGGTGTCCCCTGATTACCAAGCCAGCTGTAAGGGCCACCACCGCCAGAGTCATGCCCCCAAGAGCCAGCACCACGATGAGCTGCACCTCTGACAGGCCCGACGACCCCCGCTGGGTCACCACCTCCTTCACTGAGATCTTCAACAGCCTGTCCCCGTTGCTACGTTCACCGCTGCCCTGAGTGTGGTCAGCCCCTGGGGAGATCTGGTCCGGCCTGGCCTGAGTCACCCCGACCCGGTCCCCTCCTCCCCCGGCCCAACCTTGCGAGCTCCTAATGGTGGCGTGGTTCTCCGGGCTCTGGAGGGGCACGTCACACGTCCTCCCGGTGAAGCCGGGCTTGCAGAGGCACTGGAAGGTGCTGGCCCGGTCCAGACAGCGTCCTCCGTTCAGGCAGGGCTGGCTGGCGCAGTCATCCAGGTTGACGGTGCAGAACCGACCCACGAAGCCGCCGGGGCAGAGGCAAGAGAAGCGGTTGATGCCGTCCAGGCAGGTGGCTCCGTTGGCACAGGGGCGCATCAGGCAGTCGTCCATATTGGTCTCGCAGCGAGGCCCTGTGAAGCCGGCCAGGCAGCGGCAGGAGAGCTCCAGGGCGTGGCCACCGCTGTCCTCACACTGCCCGCCATTCTTACACGGAGACCTGAAAGACGAAAACAACGTGACGACTGAAAAACCCAGAAGGGAAATGTTCTGAATGGCCGAATAGATTTTCAATGCTGAATAGATTGCTGAAATTGAGCCTGATCCTATGGTTCCAAGTGATCCGTAAAAAATGTGTGCTGGTTGTTCGGTCATTTCTGACCCTCACAGGGGTACATCCCAAACAGGAAACCGCATGCACTAGTAGTGTGTGTAAATTACAATAATCAGTTGTTCATTGATTAAGACAAATCTAATCCCGAACCTGTTGACCTGGCCTGTGTGGTTTCCCTGGTAACTGCATCACCAAGGATTCTGGGAGAGGGGGGGAGGTTGCAATGTAGATGTCTGCCTACAGTGCGTCTGTTAGTGCAATCGGCCACTCGGCCAATAATGAGCCCATTAAATCATGATTCCTCTCTAGTGGATACAAATTGCCAGGACTGCTGCGCGCCATTCTGTGTGTTTGAATGCCATCAGGGGACCAGCTGGGACGCAGTCAAAACGCACAACTCACTCTCATTATGCAGCCTATGAGAGAACAACCGCTTGTTGTCATTCACACACACTAGTAGTGAATGCAGTTTCCTGTTTGGGATGTGTCCCTATGAGAGTCTGAAATTACCATTCAATACGAGACATGTTTCTCCTGAATACTGCCGTCTTCCTTGTTCTGTTCCATAGCGAGGCATCCTTCCCCCAAACGCTGTAAAATATACCCCTGTAAAACATGACCATGCTGCCATCCTTGACTGTGGTGACATATTCTATAGGCGTGCTACGTTAAAAACTCATCAATAAATTGTATATAATTTACCACTCTGCCATCTGCTTTGTCAGCAGCTCCCCCTTCAGCACGTATTACTGTGACCTTTACACTGCTGTTAACTGCCGCTCTACTTATACCATGCATGACTCACTGGTAGCAACTTATTTGCAACTCTCTTTTAGGTAAATGCCCCCTCTATTTCAGCTCTCTTAACATCTGCTGTTTCAATTGTAATCTCTGTTAGGTATTATTTCAATTCACCATTGCCAAAAACTGTAACAAACTGCATATGTGTCTCGATATATTCCCTAATTTGATGTTTATTCCCTTATATGTTGTGTTTGAATGCCATGGTCATTGAAAATTAGAATTGGTTCTCAACTGAGTTACCTGGTGGAAAAAGTCACATTATTAAATACATATGTTCAGTCTCCAGGTTGACAGTTGGAGTTATAGCATAGTAATTTGTTTTTGGCAGAAGCATTAGGCCTGTGGCAAACTTTTTATGCCTTGTTTTCAAGTGCATTGCTTCGTTAAGCTCACCTGCTGCTCCTGTGACAAGGTCCCGTCTTGTGTTCGCAGTTCCTGCCGTGAAAGCTCTCGGGACAGAGGCAAGTGTATTCCCCTGAAACGTTTGTGTAACACGTGGCGCCATTCTGACAAGGTGCCTCATTTGTGCACACGTGGATATCTGAAGCAAAGGAAAGAAATGTCAAGTTCCGCATTGCCGCTCGCGCAGCAAATGTGAGCATGACCGTTTTGATACATACAAATATGTTTCTGTCACCTTTGTCGCAAAAGCGTCCTGCCCATCCGGGTTGGCAGTTGCACTGCCAGGGTTGGTGGCACGATCCATGGATGCAGCCCGGCATTCTCACACACACGTCACACTCCTGCCCCTCCCAGCCCGGGTCGCACCTGGAATACACACAAGAATGAAATTGAAATCCTCTCTCAGTTCAGCGGGCCCGACACAGCCTAATAACAGGGAAGACAGATACTGTGTAGAGGCATGGTGAAACGTTTTAAGGCCAGTCTCAGTCCAATGGAAACAGGAGGGCGCCCACTCTCAAACAAATAATTTGTGTTAGCCTGCTGTGTATCCTATTTGAGGCACATAACTATAAAGATTTCTATATTTTCTGTGACATGCTCAAATCGACAGGAACAGAGTTGACACCAGAAACATTGTTCTTGAATGATAGTTTATATTTTATCCCTTTCTCTGATTTTCTCTATTTTAGCCCAACTTGTAACTGAATGTTTTTAAGTCTTCTACCAAAATCTAATATTATATTAAGTGAACCTGAGCTAACAAATAAAAGAAGATCTGTATTCCTATTTCTTTTATTTGATCAACAGTTAAGTAACAAATGTGATGACCCCCTTACAGTCAACTACTGGTACTGTGTACAATGCTGTATGTAGATGTTGATCAGTCTGTTCCATCACTGTTGAATAATATTTGCTAACTCCATACAGAACGGGTTTGGCCCTAATATGTCTTTTTCCTAATTTAAAAAAGGTATGTATAAATATTTTTCACATTTTGATAACTTGGATCATTTGGCAGTTAGATTTCAAATCAAAATCTTTAATGCTGTTTCCAATACAAACAGGTTTTATGAAGCATTTGTACATGGCTAAACCGAAATTGAAATATATGTGTAAAAGATGTTTAATATATGTGTAAAAGATGTCTAAGAGGTATTCAAATACTTTTCTTAAATGGATACTTCTCCAGAGATTTTGGACCATATTGTATACTTTTATCAGAAATTCAACCCCTGTTTTGAGAAATGACATATTTTCTAAATACTTCTGGAACTTCTCAGTCCCCTTTCAGTGCAAGTCCCCTTTCATGTGCACATGCTTTATACTAGAACAATGCTAACTGTTCTACCTAACTGTTCTACCTATCAGCACATGATGACCTATTATGTCTAAGTGGTATGCAGTTGGTTAATAACAACATCACCAAACAACCTTATGTTGTATCAAACATTTCAAACAACATTCCTGACTAATAAGTAAACTCTTGTTGGATTCAACCACTTTGAGGGATTCTTAGAGGGAAGATCTTTAGTAGTTATTCATACAAGGAGCGGGAGATTAAATAAATGAGCCAGTTGAAAGATGCAGATAATTAGGTGGCCGTGATGATAAGAGGTCTTTGGGATTTGCTATTAAGACTATAGGAAATAGTGCCCCCTGGTTGCCCACCAACCCCATTAACATTACCATTTGATCTCTTATCCAAGCAGCAATAACTTGCATAGCTTGAAATACAAGCATGGTGTAATCCTTGACCTTTTAAAATGTGTGTCAGTACTGTGGAATGCAGTGTAATGGTTTTTGCCAGATATAACATAAGTTTGCCAAAACGCACCTATTATGACTCCAGGATTAATGTTTTTTTGAGATATATTATATAACTATTTATATGAGCTCTATATCAGAAGTACAGCTTTCTGTGTGTTTTATTACCCCCTTGTTTTGTTACCAATTTGTGGTTTTCAATTTGCAGTTATGGCCTTTCGTGTACAAAGTGCGATACAGGAAAGTAGAAGATTGCAATGTGTCCTCTTGTGCACATGCTACCTACCTTTTATCACAATGCTTGATGTTTATTTTAGGATGGTTTCACAGACACAGATTAAGCCGAGTCTAGGACAGTTGAGTTTATTTTTTTCAGTCATAGAATAGTCTTAATCTTTGCCTGCTATAAACTGGCCTAAAATCTGTGAAATGGGTATACCATTTTTTTTTCATTCCAGTCATTTAATGAACGGTTCTGGTTGAAGATTTGAGTACAGTGCATTCACAAAATACAGTGCTCAAAAGAAATTAAGGGAACACCTAAATCACACATCGGGTCTCAATGAACGAAATATATCAATGATCAAAATCTTTATATTGTGTTGTTCTTTGAGAACAAAATGACATTACAATGGTCAATGGATACCAAAATGGCTGGATTCAAACTCACACCGAAAATCAAAGTAAACAATTGAAATCACAGCCTGTTCCAATTTGTGTAAATTTCATCATGGCAACTCATAATGTGACACAGTAGTGTGTATGGCCCTCACATGCCTGTACTCACTCCTGACAATGTCTGGGCATGCTCCTGATGAGACGGCGGATGGTGCTCTGGGGGATCTCCTCCCAGACCAGGATCAGGGCATCAGTGAGCTCCTGGACAGTCTGTGGCGCTACTTGGCGGTGTCGGATGCATCGATACATAACATCCCAAAGGTTCTGAATTTGATTCATGTCTGGGGAACATGAGGGCCAGTCAATGGCATCAATGCCTGCGTCATCCAGGAACTGCCTACACACACTGGACACATGAGGCTGGGCATTGTCCTGCACCAGGAGGAACCCAAGGCCCACTACACCAGTGTAAGGATTTCATTCTGGTACCTAACAGCAATCAGAGTACAATTGGCTAGCAAGTGGAGGTCTCTGCGACCCTCCAAAGATATACCTTCCCAGACCATCACTGACCCACAGCCAAACCAGGCAGGGTGGATGTTTCAGGCAGCATAACGTTAACTACGGTGTCACGTCGTTCACATGCTCAGTGTGAACCTGCTCTCATCTGTAAAGAGAACAGGGCGCCAATGGCGGACCTGCCAATTCTGGTGTTCTCTGGCGATTGCCAGTCTAGCTGCATGGTGCTGGGCTGTGAGCACAGGTCCCTCTATAGGATGTTGGCCCTCACTCCACCCTCATGAAGTCTGTTTCTGACAGTTTGTCAGAAACATGCACACCAGTAGCCCACTGGAGGTCATTTTGTAAAGCTCTGGCAGTGCTCCTCCTGTTCCTCTTTGCACAAAGGAGCAGATACCGGTCCTGCCCCTGGGTTGATGCCCTTCTACAGCCCTGTCCAGCTCTCCTCATGTAAAGGCCTGTCTCTTGGTATCTCCTACATGGTCTTGAGACTGTACTGGGAGACACAGAGAACCTTTTTGCTACGGCACATATGGATGTTCCCTCCTGGAGGGGCTGGACTTCCTGGACAATCTGAATGGGCTGCAGGTACCGCCTCATGCTACCAGTAGTGACAAGGACAGTAGCGAAACACAAAATTAGAGAAGAATCAGTCAGGAAGGATAAGGAGAGAGCAGTTGTCTTTGGCCACCTCCTGAAAATAGCATTCCCTTTTTGGGGGTTGTCTTGCTGTTGCGTCTCCTCTTGCTGTTGCGTTGTCACTTTCATTTGCACAGGTGACATTGATTCACAATTCGCTTATGCTTCCTAACTGGACAGATGACATCCCTGAAGTTTAATTGACTTGGTGTTATACTGTAATGATTGCGTGTTCCCTTAATTTTTTTGAGCAGTGTATTTAGTCCCCTTAATTTTTTTCACATTATATTATGTTACAGCTTTATTCTGAAATTGATTAAATATATTTTTTCTAGTTCAAAATACAAATGACAAAGCAAAACAATTATTTGAGAAATGCCTGCAAATGTATATAAAAAAATAATTTTTACATTAGTATACAGACCCTTTGGTATGCCATTCGAAATTGAGCTCAGGTTGATCCTGTTTTCATTAAGCATCCTTGAGATGTTTCTAAAACTTGGAGTCCACCTGTGGTAACTTCAGTTGATTGGATTTGATTTGGAATATAATACCTGGCTTTAAGATCCCAAGGTTGAATGTGCATGTCAGTGCAAAAATCAAGCCATGAAGTCAAAGGAATTTTCTGTAGAACTCAAATAAAATTTGAAATCTGAAAATTTGGGGGAGAAGTGCCTTGGTTAAGGAGGTGACCAAGAAACAAATTCTCACTCTGAATGAGCACCAGTGTCCCTATGTGGAGAAGGGGGAACCATACAGAAGGGCAACCATCTCTTCAGGACTTCAAACTGTATGGTGCAGTGACAACATGGAAGCCATGCCTGATGTCAGCATACAGTGAAACCCTGTGGTGGCAGCATAATGCTGTGGGGATGTTTTTCAGCTGCAGCGTCTGGGAGACTAATGATGATCAAGGGAAAGATGAACGGGCCAAAGTACCCTTAGCGCACAGCCAAGAAAACGCAGCAGTGGCCTCGGGACAAGCATATCAACAATATCCTTGAATGGCCAGAGCCTGGACGTGAAGCCCATCTCTGGAGAGACATTAAAATGGCTGTGCAATGAGGTTCCCATCCAATCTGATGGAGTTTGAGAGGATCCGCAGAGAAGAATGGGAGAAACTCCCTAAATACAGGTGTGCTGAGCTTGTTGCGTCATTTCCTAGAAGACCCGAGGCTGTAATCGTTGTCAGAGGTGCATTGACAAAGTTTTGAGTGAAAGGGTCTGTGTACATATGTAAAGGTGATATTTCTGGGGGGGTAAATACATTTGCAAATATTTCTTGAAAGATGTTTTTGCTTGTTAAATATTTAGGATTTGATGTAGATTGATGAGTAAATAAAAATAATGATTTTAGAATAAGGCTGTGGAATGAGTGAATTGGTCTGAAAACTTTCCAATAGCACAGTGTATGCTTTACAGATATTTAATGTAAGATATGTTATAGATAGCTGTTATTGAGTTTCTTCTTACCTGCACACTGAATTCTCATCACACCGACTGTTGGTCATATTACAGGTGCAGTTCAGAGCTGTAAGAAAAAGTAATACTTATTTTAGAAGATCCCAGATATCCCAGTAAGTCGATGTTCAGGTTTAATACTAATTAGGTACAGCTCTTGTCTGTTGAACACACATTTGTCTTGTCTGTGAAATTTCTTAGGTTTTGTGCCCAACCTACCACAAAGTCGCTAGCCCGCAATGAGGCAAAACCTTGTTGTCTGACACAAACCCAGAGCCAAGACAACTTGTGTGCCCCTGGCGTTGTTGGCGTGCCATAACCAGGATTCAAATGCCTGGCTGCAATGGTGTGGCTGTACAGCAGGGGAGGGCCTTCAACATTTAATGCAGCCATTTGTAACACAACAGTTGCTGATTAGTAGACTGCCGGTCCACTAATTGACATGTCAGAATAAGACAGCTGTTTCCGGGCTGCTTGGAGGATTTCAGGGCTCAATAGGACACTAATGGCACTGTGACCTCTGACCCTAGGCGGTCGGTTGTCCACGTGTGTGTGGTGTTCCTTTACAACCCTGCAACTGCTGCCGAGACAGACGGGCAGGCACGAAAGCATGAAAGTATCATAAGGTCTGCCTTATAAGGCTGCTTATTTGTTATGATAACACAGCCATGACTGTGGGGAGGATGAAGTTTTAGTTCAGTATGAGTCACGTGCACTGATGTCTCCATGCTTTCATATGATTGTATCTGACTGTGAATGATGTGCTATTGGTTTCAGAATGGTCGCTGCAGCTGCACCGCTGACTTACAGCAGGTTACCACCGTCGTTCCTGTTGTTATTGGCTGGCCTTGACATGCCTCTGTACCGTCTGATCTCGGCTGTGGTACGTAGCGGGGCCAAGCAGGGTGTGTGCCTTGTACATGTGATTGCAGCCAGCGGCGCAAGAGGAGCGCGTGCCGTGGGAGGAGAGGAATGCTGTACAGTCATGTCTTTGCCCGCACAAACTCTGCCCAAACACAGCTGGAATTTAAAATCACTCCTCTTGTCCCGATCTACGACTGTATAAAGAAGTGGACTGCAGAGCATTGATTTAAGTACAGTCTACAATACTATAACCACAAATTATTAGTTGTTACAGGATAGGTGTTCTAAACCTCTCCTTGAGACTTTGCTACTCTGTCACATATTTTTTCTTGTCTACTCTCTTTCTTATTCTCTTATTGTTTTTGATTCTCTATCATATCTCAAGATTCAAAACAGTTTGGTGGCTTTGCCAATTATAATCTTAACCATCGAACAATTGAGTTGTCCTGCTGTTGCATATGAACACAATGCAGAAACGTATTGGCTCGATGTAAAATGACAGGCATTTTCCATTAACAACACGACAGTGGGCTGCAGTAAGCCCTGTGGCCGTGGGAACATAGCAGACCTTGAACAATGAAATGCTTGGCTTTCCGATCGCCCGCACGCCAACAGCTGAGAAGTACTAACTGTTATAGTAGAATGGCGAAGCGGTCCAGAAAACAAACACACAAACCGTAATCTCTTAAATGCAGACAGCTGGGAAATCCCAGGATTAGCTCATCTATTCCAAAAAGGGACGTTACAAACAGAATCCTACAGACAATGGGAATCCTGTAGTAAGCTATTATATTTTTAGAGATCTTATTTTATATTTTTGAGATGCTAAAATTAAACAGTGGTTTTTTTTTTTTTTTTTAGTACTGTGACAACAAGCATTAAATATGTGTTGCCAGGGCATAATTGAATCTGACCTGTCATGGCATTTGCGTGTCTATCTAAGAACATTTCAGATGTGTCTAGGGCACTGGAATTGACGTGTACGTGTGCTACAGTTTAACCAGAGCAAAGCAAGCACAATTGAATTGAGCCCTGATCCATTCATTAGCCAGGCATGTACCGATGTTGCATCGAGGATGTCGCAGTGTACACCATTAACAGTCCTTCCAATGCCTTTACCACAGTGCCTCAGGCACAGGTGAGAGCACTTTTCAGCAATTTGCTGCAGACCAACAAATCTGATTTGTCATTCTTGTAGTAAAGCTGCATTAAAGCCTGTTTATTTCCAACTTTCCCCTGCATGGTTTGTTTGAGTAAACATCAAAGTCACTCCGAGTGCTGTGCGAAGGGTGTTTGGCAGGGAGAAAGACATATTGAACACGGGGTAGAAGGGAGTGCTGTGTTCGGTGCTGGACCACAGTGAGAATTCAGCTTGCGGTCCAGAGTGGAGGAGTATGCAGGATGGGCGACCGCCAAGGGCTCGTTCGGCCAAACCGCGCAGATCATGCACGCGTTTTCATAGGGAGGGAATGAGCTGACCGGGGTGTACAGACAGCCATCTTTAACTGAAGGGTGAGGACAGACTGACGGCCACAGGAAGCCAGAAAGACCCACGTCACAGGTCCGACTCTCTTTGCCAGGGCTTGCTGGCTTGCTGGCTTGCTCTGGTGTCTTTCCCTTCGCTGGGACGGGTTTGCCTGTTTCAGCTCCACTTTCAACCGTGAAGTGACACTGAAGACTTGGAACCAGATCAAGTAGTCTTAAAGAGTCCGTTTTGTACACAAGGAGGACCACAATGGAAAGCATTCTCAAATGTTAATGTAACATTTATTCTCAAATGTTTAATATAATTTATTTGTCTGGAGAAGTCGACTGTTTTCAAATAAGTTCAGTCAATCAGCTAGTCAGGACCACGTGTCCCCAGGTGCTTTGATTTTTCTTTTCTTTTTTAAGTACGGCAATGTACAGTATAAACACTGTCAGAATATGAACGATGACTGTTTAAACAGTTTACTGGAAGTTGTCAACTTGTCATTCCCAGAATGCTGGCGGGTGATATGGTATGTATTCAGGCCTTGGACCAGGGCCTTGTCACCAGCTTATGTATCACCAGATCATCAGTGAAATAATGAGCAGAGGAGCAACTGCTCAACACAATGTCCTTTGTTTGGAACACTGTTCTTTTAAGAGCTTCTGATTTTGTGCCGTCTAATCTCGTGTGGACAGGTGCTGTGTTCCTCCCCAGGCTGGGGCCCTCGAGGGCTACAGGATCACTGGTGCTCCTCTGTGGGGGTAATTCACTCACCGGCCGCCCTGTGTCTTTTCGTGTTCAAACCGGGGGGAATCTAAATTTACCTCAGGCCATGAAACTTTAGCCTGTCCTGCCCCGCTTGCTGCTGCGGTGCCAGTTATACATACAGCACAGGTTTGGGTTTCCTTCATCCCCAGACAGGCTGTGTGCCTGCCGCCAACCCACACGCCAAGTAGTGCACGTCCATATGCACCTTAAGACCAGATCGAGGAGGAAGGGGATTTTTTGGGGGGGGCTCCACCGTCTCAAGGAGCTGAGAGAGTCGTAACCAGACCCCGCAGAAATTAAGGATCATTCAATCTCTGTATCCATTCAGCTGCTTGCAACGCTAGAAAAATATTTAGCCAGAACGGCTGAGCTGGGGTCATTCGCTGCCTTACTCCTCTGCTGCGAGGCTCCCGGCAGGGTTAGAAGACATAGGCGGGGTTGGCAAAGGCTGCATGTTCCTTTATCCTTAAAGCAAAGCCCCTGGATCGGAGCTAGCTCAGTGGCAGGGGCATTACTGCCACCCGCTCTGGGGTCGGATACCTGTCCCACCGACACACGCGTCGATCGCCTCTTCACACTGTGCCTCTTACTACATCACGGTTCCCCTTTTCACCCCAAGAGGCAAAGCACAAATTAATCACATTCTCTAAGCAGACAGGAATTTCACAGCTAGGTTCACAAGGGAGGGAGAAAGAGATCAAATAACGTCCCCAGTTGTGATATTGCACTCCGTACTATGGTTCGTGCTAAAGGATTTAAAAAAAGGTGATTCTCAGAGACAGCATGTATTCAATGTTAAAAGTCAAATGTAATCAATCTTCAGTTGTGTTATTGAGTCAAATCTACATGTTAATTCGTTTTTATAGAAAATGTGTTTGGTCGCTTTTATTCATTGCAAAAAATACAATCTGAAGACTTGATCTGGTTCCAATCCATTTCTGCTTTTTTTTACTTTTATCAACATGCAGAAATCCTGTCGCTCCTTTGGCTGCAATTGGATAGTTTCTCACCACTTGCGCTGTTGCCGTGGCTTTCTGTCTAGTTGTAGGGCGATGACCGTAGCGGGTCACTGCTGGCTGAGACAATGACAATTTGAGGGCGCTCATTGACATGCAACATGACTTACCTTGACCCTTGCCTTGGTGGGCGAGCAGTAGAACACAGCAACTGCAGAGCAGCAGAGGGAGCGAGTATCGCATTGGCATGGTGCAAAGGGGATCTGAAACGAAAGCACGGGAGATTCTTTTCTCAGACTTGCGCCGATACACAGCAACTGAAATGGACATCTATCTTTGGCATGACATAAATCTCTACCAATAGGTAAACATGCTTATGGCCACAAAGGGGTCTCCAAAGGTTACCGGGCAGGAGTGAGACATTCCGTTGCCGAGGTCTGAACGGTCGTTACATCGAGACCCATACGCCTTATTCTGCTGTCATCGTTTTGATAAAGGACACTTAACCAGGTGTCCCAGTTATAAATCAGCTCCCACATGATGGCATTCCAGGACAGGTGTCCCGAAGAGAGACACCTACTGCTGATGCCAGCAAAAAACGACTATTAGCTAATCAGATGGGTTCCCTCAGTCTGCTCCCTCCGTGTTTCAGGACAGTAGATCTAAAGGACGGAGGGGGGTTTTACTTATTCAATCTACAACAATGAAGTGTGCTGCCAGTCTGGAGCAGGTCAAGAGCGTAAGAACACTCCTGAATTCCCCAAAGATCAAACGAAGAGAAACCTGATTACCTCGGCAGGTAACAGAAACTGAATAATTTACAGCATTGTGTGTGAATGTTTGAGACATCTACAACAGGACTACAACACCCCAGTGTCACCGCTCTCTCAGAGCCATCATACACACTATGTCACCAAACTTGTATAGAGAGAACAGACCCTACAGTGTTTTTATCAGACAAGCTTACTGCATAAGCCTTCCCCTCCAACTGTGTTTATATCGTGTTGCTATTAGTTACCTATGTGACATGGGAGCTCTTGGCTTACAGTGGTCTGCTAAACCATTTATATGGCAGGAGTATGCAGTGACTCAGGTATATCACATTTGCATTGCCGCCACACAGTGCTTGAACTATATTTTTTGGTGTACAATTGGCAGTCAGCCGGCTCAGCTTTTACCAGGGCACTCTAAACGTCTTATCCAGATGAAGGTGCCGTCCTTACTTTTCTGTGCATTGGCCAGTCGATCTTTCCAGCTCTTCTCAGGAACTCGAGTGAATTAAGTTGGGGTTATAATAGGGCTACTGTGGTTCTAATACGTGTTCAAACCCCCTCTTATTTTTTTGTTGCATTACAAAGTGGGATTGAAATTGATTTAATTGGTTGGTCCATCGGTCTGAGACACTGCCTCAGGTACACTTGCTGGTAAAATCCAGTCCACTGTGTTTTCAGCAAAACATTTCTTTTACTCTGGAATAAAATCTCTTTCCCAATGTCAAGAGTATCCATAATAGGATGCATCAACCACCATCCTTGAAAATTAGTTGGCCGCTGCTCAGTAATGTGTTGTAGTGGATTTGTTCCCAACATAAGGCCACAAAGTATTCATATGTATGTTCTATCCAGTATTGTGTTTGTTCCTGTGTTGCATATAGGATGTGTGTTGTGGAATATGGTTATTCTGGCATTTTTACATCATTGTGGAGTCACTAGAATGATCTGTTCTTAGATAGTTCCCATCATAGCAATTAAACTCACAAAGCCATTAGTGATATCGCTGAGAAGTTTCCTTCCTCTCCTGCTACTCATTTTAGAAGGATGACTATCTTGGATGTGTCTTGGAGGTTTATTACTACATTCACAGCATAATTATTAACATCATTATTCACCATGCTTAAAGGGACATTGTAAAATCCTACCTAAAAATTCAGTTTACAAACAGTGTCTCTTCCTTCACTTTCTTTACCAAATGAGACTGGAATAGTTTTAGCTCGTCCACATGAAAAATGACCAGGTTTAGATTAGGGGAATACTACTGCAAATGTCTGAAGCAAGTTTGAAGAGACTACGAATCAATGCAATCTGATAAATGTAAAACAAACAGGCCAGACCATTTCAGGGGGGAATATCTCAGTCGCCTTTGAAGAAAATGTGTATTTGAAACATTAACTTAAAACATTTGTAAAAATCTTACAAATGGCCCCATCAAAGATATAATCAATGTCTGAATATCTACCAATCACAGCCAATGACATTTACATTTTTGTCATTTAAACTACACTTGATATTCCATAGATTGCTGTTAGACCTTACAAATGTATCAGTGAAAGAGTAATGGGTAGTGCCTCAAAGAAAAGTATATTATTCAACCTCACCATTGGCTGGAGTTTTCCCAGTTGTCGTTTTGGAATTCCATTGAACAGTCATGGTGAATTTGAATTCTAGGCAACAACTGGCCCCTTCCCTCCACCACTACTGCCTAATGGAGCTCTGTGAGCTGTTAATGAGAGCTACCATGGGCCCTGCTTTGATCAGAAACCCAGGAGGAGTTTTAATACCATAATTGGAGGGCTTTCTCCTGATGCCACATTAAAAGACTACAGTCCGTTGTCCTTGATGCTCTGGATTCCATGTCAATTATCATCTCCCCAGCCTGTTCCTGTTCAAGTGTCCTGACAAGAATGTTATACAGACCCAGCACATGAATTGTATGGATTAGTTGGCCATGCTCACAAAAACCTGATGACTATATCAAAATGCAACATGTATAGGGATTTAGATGACATTAAGATCCTTCTATTTCACACCTGTTTTACTGTCCATGTGCCCTAATGTTCGTGTTCTCCACGGGGGCGTGGGGGAGGGCCCGTCTCTCTCAGAACCTCGACAGCACGGCAGACAGATGTGAGGGGGTCCCCTGTGGGCTCACAGCTAAAGCAGGTGACACATTCTAACGGCTGGCAGCACAACTCAGCCTGGCCCTGGCTCTTCATCAATCAGATGTAGGTCTTACTTCAATCAACCTCCCACATGATGTTTCCTACTTTAAATAGATATGTGCGTGCATTAAGGCCTGCATGATGACCTGTTTCTTGTTTTACTCCTGCTGAAGCATATTTACGACCACAGGATTCCAAAACACTTTGACCTGTGCTTCACCCCACTTCTGTTCTCACTGTAATAGTCTTCTTAGCTCAATGGTGCGCTATCACACTAGCAACTGTAAATGACTCTGGGTGAATGTGTAGGAAGCAGCAGAAGTGTGAGTTTAGGGTCTCCTGTGATATTCTTTCTTTCAACATCAGCGTTTTGGTTTTTCTTCATAACCATTCTGGCAGTGACACGTTTTCCCCGTTGAGGCACAACAGTGCAATTTCCCCAAGAAACCATTTCAAACAAAATATTTCAGTAATTGTTCCTTTAGGGATTTTGTTTCGGAATTAACCCTTTAATGGAGGTGTGTTTTTGTGCAAAGCTCTCATGTCCCTGAACTGTGAATAGCATTCCACAGAAAAGAAAAACGCAGGAGCAACCTTCTTCACATCGCTTGTTCAGAACGCTGATTGGAAATCCAACCAAAACAATATGAAGCATGTTGTCCATGTGTGAATCTGAATGAGGACAGGACGTAGAGGGAGACTCAGTGCTGACATTGACTATTCGACCACTTTGTGTGGAATTCAATCAAACCTGCGCTAGATATTTTTGCCACTGAAAAGTGTTGAATCTAAATGAAGATGTGGTTTCATTCAGTTACTATGGTCTCACTTATTACATTACTTGAAATTGTGTCATATTGTCCCTGTATGTATGTGCTAACATCGGAATGAGTTCAGTTATAAATAGAACAAGAAAAGACAAAAAAATACAAAAGAGATGAAATAACTATTTGACCAAGGTGGTTAGATAACATTACAAGATAGCAACACACATTTTCATGTACTGCCAAAGTCCCAGTAGGAAAGCCTGATTCTGCTTCATTTGCAACAAACAATACAATAAATAAATTGCCGAAAAAGGTTTAATTTTCACAGTCGTAGACACACGCAGATATGTACAGTATGTTACACACCTGAGCTGAAGGTGTTCACCTCGCCGCTGAATAAGAGTCCTCCGGTAGAGGGAGCAGAAACACGTGCGGTCACAGACAATTAAAACTACACACTTGAGCAGCACAAACAGACATGTTCAGCAGCAGCGGTCAGGCACCAAAGAGTGGTTTGTTGATCAAAAAGCCCGTTAGAGAGACAGAGGTAAAATAAAGACAGAAGGGGATCCACCTCCCCACTTAAAAACACCGACCTGCTAAGGACCAGCTCTTAAAGAGACAGGCGTGGATTCTGTCCTCCACTAGATAGCCATCAGTTTAAGCGATCACCTTTCTTTCTATTGCCTCACACACAGAGATGGTTCGAGTCCTGTCTGTCACCGTTCCTCCGAATTGTCCTCCTAGACTGGAGATACACATTTGCAGTGACTACCGATCGAGCCTCCTGTGCTTCTTGATGTGTTGTACCGTCAAGAAATGTTATTCAGTGCAAGGCTGTTGCTGTAGCGACCGCTCAGGCTCCTGAGGTTGAAGGGTTGCTGTGCCCACACGTTCCACAGAGGGTGATAGTAAGAAAGCATTTTTTTCCTTCTGGGATTATCTCCACAATATCATGGATGTGTACCTTGGGAAACAGGAACCTACATGCCTTGACAACTGCCTGTTGTGTGTGTGTCCTGTGAATGGGGGTCTGACTGCTGACAAATGTGTCTTTATACATGTGTGTACATGTGTTTCACTGCTTTTCTGGACATAACACAGTCCTCTGTTTTTTTTGTGTGTTTTAATCTTCCATTACAATCGGAAATATGTTGTGGCCTCCCATGTTAACTTTACTGTCTGGTTTGAGTCCAGCAAACGGTGGCAAGCGATTCTTTTTAATGGAAAATGTTTTTTATGTGTGTATACTCTCCTATCACTTGGAGACTTGTAGAAGTCTGTAGACAACATAGCATCTGGTTTTGAAATTAACAACTTTATATAACAATCTATTTACCCGATTCACACACCTGCTGTCCACTTTAGTGAGGACTTCTGTTAACTTCAACCAACCTTAATGTGGTCCTATTGTGTGCCAGCCGTTCTCCCTGCATGTCTTCAAAAAAGATCCCTCTGAATTCAGATGAACGGGAGAAGCACACTCAACTGAGGAGCTCTCTGCTGCCAGCCTATGTTGTTTATATTGGGATAATGGCATGCCTATTATTCTACCCATCCGACCAGGCAATTTTATGTCTACATTTGTGTGACTCTCTTTTCAGACAGCATGATTATGATGCATCTGCTCCACATGAAATACCAGCAACAAAATAATTGCATTCACTCTGCTGCTCTCTTCAGAGACTGTATGGCTTCTGTTAGTCTTTCACTCTCAATAAGCCTGCCAAACCTCTTGATTCTAAATTGCTACATTTGATGACAATGAGTGCAATTTAGAAAATTGCTAAATTAGCTAACCAATTGTACGCATTACACACAAAGAGTGATTACAAAGGGTGGTTGTCATTTGTTAGTCTTAGTAGAATTTTTCCAAATGAAAATATGGTCAAATTGTCATTCCTTTTTGGCTGATTAGCCTAAGGAAAGCATATGGGTTATGTGACCAATATTTTGTACTGTTTCCTACTTTGATAGCAATCACATAGTTTTTTAAAACATATTTCAAAAATGCATTCTTAAAAGAAGTAACAATATTTACATCATCAAAGGGTAAACGTTTCCACTGCTTTGGCCTGAGTTTATCTTTTCAGCTTTTTCCATAGTTGTCATGGAGTTAAAGTCATCATTCAGACTAGGGTGATCACACACCAGTAATGAACTGGTCTAGACCTCCTTCAACGCCATCCAACAAACTTTAGTACTCTACATGTTCTTCCCATGAATACATGACCTCACTGAATACATTTCCCTAAATGCTCTTTCATACGTTATTAATGATACTTTTTATTTCCTCCGACTTTGAAAATTGTACCATCCGCCCAGATCTTCTCCACTCAAGGAGTGATCTGGTATGACGTCTAGTGCAGCTGAAGAACCGGGAAAGCAATTTGTCAGGTTTGTGTAGATGACATTCATTGTGACATGCCCCTGCAGCATTTTCATTTGCCCAATTTCCTCTTCAAACCAGAACTGGGCTTTGGCTCATAATAAATATGATGCTTCTGTTAGAAGAGTGGGCCTCTATCTTGTTGACCTATCAGCATAGAGACGCCCTGTTAGGCATAGGTTTGTTGTTAAAGGTGATGCTAGGGAGCTTTATAGTATTAGCCACTTCAGTCTGCCTCCTTTGTCTGCCTTTAAAGTAAATCACCTGCCCTCCCTTGCTAAAATGCAGCATCTAAAGGAAGGAAAAGGCTTACAATTTAAACTAAATATCTTTATTGTTTGTCCGGTGTGTCTTATCCTGCTTTTACCAGAAGATGAGTATCCTGAAAGGTCTGTTTCATGCTATGAGCACCGTGAGCGAATAATCCAGCAACTAGGAACTCCACCAGAACACTGGTTGATCTTCAAAGGGGTCAACGGCTGCTATGGCAACAGAGGACCAACGCCGGTAACATTTGGGAGGAGCAGTAAAATAAATTGGCTTTTTTTTTTCCTAGGCAATCTCAAAAATAACCTTTGCTTATTACCTCATTGCTGGGCATGTGGTGCATGATGAGTCATTTTGCTTGCAGCTATTTCATTGTCATAAAGCTTTTATAGTAATGTCCTACATTCTAATCTGCAGATAGTCAGTGACTAATCCCGAGAATCCTGTGGGCCAGTAACAATAAGTGTATTGGATACCTCAAACCCTAGATTTTGCCAGCTCCTACAAATCACTAGAAAGCATCTGTAGAAGACAGGAGGCAGGGGAATAACTGGGATTCTGTGACGCTGAGAGAAGACAGAGGATCTCCTGTCCTGCAGCGTTGCAGCCAAAACATAACACGATGAAGCCTTGGCAAATGAGTGTCCGTGATACTGGATTTCTGTCAATGTGCCCAGCTACATCAGTGTTTATTGAAGGACGTTAAATCAAATGGAAGCGGGCTAACACAAGAGCTGTGAGAACAGCAACTGTCGTTACCTCGCGTATGCTGTTTACTGCCACAAAGTATTTAGTCATGAATGCAAACTCTCGGCGGAAAAACTACATCCACCAAAACAGACTCCCTCCTGCAGAGTGTACACACACCAATCTACACTGAATTGGGTCGCTACACCTTCTACTCTTGTTCCAGACAATGCCTGGTGAGGTGAATACAGCTTATAAACTCTAGTTGATGTTTTGTTGGGAAGTGGTGGTTGTGATTAACTGATACAGTGGCAACTGAGGTGGCTTTTGGTCTTGATAATGAATCACGAGCCAAACACGTCAATGGGCTTAGAAATCTCAAACAAATACTGGTTTGAAAATACTCCAAATCTGAGCGTTATCACTAAATAAATACATTGAGTTGCACACTAAAAGTTTCAATACTTGAGGCAAATTCTTATGTAGCATTACAATGCTAATATATTATAGACACCATTTAATTGCATTAGGTGTTTGCCCCAAATGCTAAAAAGTTAGTATTTAAAACACTGCGATCCAACGTTGTCCATCGACTGCTTCCAGCTAAGTAATATGTCATTAATTTGGGTGATCAATCCCTTTGTAACACAAACAACTTCTACCAAGCAAACAAACATTAATTTGTTCTGCTAGCAAGCAAACAACGCATGTATTCTACATGCGGCAGTTCATTTTTACCTTGTTTGGAACTCCTCAGTCCTTCACGCTTTCAAAGCAGAGATGCCCGGTAACATGCTCCAACAATCTATCCGCCTGGTGGTGGGCTTTTCTTCCCTTGGAAGTGTGTCCAGTACTCTCACCTGCTGTGCAGCGGCCTCACTCAGTTGGTGTTGGGTTATGTTAGTGTGTGGTGAGCTGCAGACAGGCCGGAGAATCCACCGCTCCCCCCTCTAGATGTACTTCAAGGAGACTCACGCGTCCGCCCCACTTCACACCCTCTCTGACTGCTCTACACCTAGCTGTCTCATCTCGGTGCTGACCTGACACTCCAGACCTCCAGACCGACCCATTTTTTTTACCTCCTCATTGACAGAGAGTCGGACAGGGTCACAGGTTTTTTGTCGCCAAAGCACTTTGTCTCGAGCGTTGTTGGCGGCCGTGTTAAATTAGGCACTGATTAGATAGCAGCTCCACACTCGTGGCCATGTGAGTGCAGCAGAAGAGGTCGACAGCAGGCGGGGAGAGGGAAGACAACAGCCACCAGCTTTCAGCGTCTTGGAACCCGAAGTGGTTGGGTTTCACAGGTGGAAAGTTTCTGTCCCCGAGGAGGGACTCTGAGTGCTCTCACTGACTCTACTATTCACACCTCTGTAGTCTTCAAACTCTCTTGCCATCCACGTGCTCTCTGATTTATTCTTTGTGACACTGCTCTGGCTGTCTGGAATATCAGATAGCAAAGCTTGTGTGGATATTTTATCGTCTATAAGTCAGCACTCTGCAAGTGTTTTTCAGTCCGCGTCAAACCACAGAAGAACCTCAGTTTAAACCTCTAACATTACCTCAAGCCCAGGTCCGGTTTTCAGGAAAGGAGTGGTTCCTGTGTTATCACCTCAGCCGGGAGGATCAAGCTTGTCATAGTGGCCTAGACTTTGGGAATCACTTTTTATTATCACACAAAAGAAAAAAGCTGTGGTCCCGAAGCGATCTAAATGCACCGGACTTCTGTCTACCCACCTTATCCTGGCCCCTCCACAAGGCTTGAGAGGTACACCCACACCAGTCTGTCCAACAGCAGCTGAACTCCTACTAAGCTGCCCGACTGAACTCCTACTCAGCTGCCCAACAAAACTCAAGTAAGTTCCTCTTCAAAGACGCACAGCTTTAAGTAGTCCTCAACAAGTAATCCTCTGAAAGCCAGTGGCAAAACATTTGAATGCAAGAAGGCTAAGAGGCCAGTGTCTCTGTTGCTCTTTACAAATATTTGGTTTGTGTGGAGATATGACTCTAGTTAGAAACACTGTTCGTCTCCCCTGTGTGCTACAGGCAGCCGGGGTGAATTAATGTTCCGTTGCCAGAATACTCCGCTCCTTTCACTTTAAGGTGGGCGGAGACTTGCCGGTGTCCCCCTGCTATATTCGAGGAGATGCGTTGCCTGTCCTCACCCAGGGATGGTGTACCAGGGGACATCGCCTGATTGTTGTAACATAATCACCGGGCTCATTGTTACAATGGCTAAGGGGCTCTAAATTTGTCCAAGTGGTGACTTTGAAATAGCCGCCCTTTTAAAAAGAGGATGGGGGGTGGTTAAAGAAGTACCACGTTGAACCGGACAGCGCAGCTGTGAGATGCCTTCTCCCCCTAACTGATGGTAATCTGCAGACAATGCAGAGTGCGAGGGGGCTATCTGTCAGACCTTGATGGCGGAGGTATTGAATGACTCTCAAATATGAGGGGACGGATATGCCGGCAACCCCCCGCCCCCCAAAGGCACCTGGCCCGAAACGCTTTTCTGTTTATGTTAGGATGAGAATGGGTCTGAATGATGGGAGGGGCTAACAACTAACATTCCACACCGGCGAAGCTGCCTTGACCCGGGAGCAGCTGAAGGTCGTGAAGAAGACCCCAGACCAACAAGGCATCCAGGCACCGGATGGTTTTCTCCGAGGCACGCCCTGGCTGTGGATACCGGGCATCTCTTGGCCGTGTGGACTCAACACTGAGATCCTGTAAGACCTTAAGTCTCCGTAAGCTCGTCCAGAGTCCCTTATGCATTGGGTCCTTATAGTTTCACATGACCAATTGAAGGGGTTTTAAGAAGCGTGCGGGTCTTGGTGTGTCGCTGGGCGTGTCAGGGTACTTGTGTACTTGCCTGTTGGCGTAGTATGTGATGGGTTAACGACAAGGTTATGTGTTATGAGGTCCGGGGCCGTGGGATTGCTATTTGAACAATAGGCCGTGTGTGTGCAGGAATATAAGCTGTCTGCATGGTATTCTCAGGAACTACATGGAGTTAAACATAGTCATGCTCTTTTGCTGTTGAATAATTGCTGGTATAAAGATTAATGGATAAAAACGTCTGCTGCTTTTCAGTGTATGTGTGTGCATGTGTGCTTGTGTGCATGGACATAGTTGTGTATTAAGTGTATGCACATGAAGAAGGACGAGTCGAAACACTGAGTGACAGGGCCAGAGAGCAGTCGGCGTGGTAACTGGAGACCCTTCTACACAAACAGGGAGACAAACGTTCTGATTGATGAATATTTTGTGTTTGACCTCTTCAGCTTGACATGCGCCATTTCACTCCCAGGACAAACAGTGCTTTGTGTAATGGTCTCTTAAGGATGTGACTCTTAAGGATCAAACAGCAGTGTCATTCGCAACAAAGTAGTCTTGTCTGACATCATTATGATGCCATCATTTACTTTCAGCATTCAGTCTCAGCTTTACACAATGGTCTGCATGCTTAGCTAAGAAGTGGTCACACTTCAACCACAATAAACTTCTGTATGTCAGATTGTGCTCTGGGGCTGCGTAAAGACTGGATATCCATACTGGTGATTTGATCAGGGGGTGCTGATGATGGGGGATGCATGCAAACCTGTTCCGGTAGCGTGACTCGCGAAGGAAGCAAACCAGTAGCATTAATAGCGGACAATCCAAAGCTAAAATGTACTTTCAGTGTCTCATCAGGGGGTGCTCAGGCTACAATGGGGGGGGGGGCTGCAGCACCCCTACTTCCTATGTGGATATCATTGTTTTTCAATGTCGTCTTCTGCCTGGATCAAATTTAAATGACAGATAGGCATTAGAAAGTGTACTGTGCACCCCTTTTGGCCCTGACAATACAGGGCTCGAGTCGACACTCGATCTGCATCCAACGCCGCGAGCATGGCGGCCAGCTGCATTATTAATGCCTGCTGAGAGGTGATAAGAAAAGGCCTTCAAGGAACGGAACCAGTGAGCCGGTTGTATGGTGCTGACCACTCTAATTAGGCGCCCTGTTTTCAGGCTGTGGCTGTGTGGAAGTAAACTCTGTCTTAATTCTGAATTGGAATATGCCATGTAGTGTTGCTGCAGGGGGGTTGGCGGACCACCCAGCCACACACGTCTCTCAGCTACTACCTGTAATAAAGAGGAATCGACACAATATAAATTGTAATCAAAGAAAGATTATATTAGTAGTTTTACAGATTGAGTTCTAACGTTGTTCGTTCATATTGTACATCCAAAATCATTGGGGTCATTCAACTGTAAACGGTTTCAATGTTGGCCATTGTTTCAATTATACATGTAGTGTATATGGGCAGCGATGGGAGGAATGAGACAATTTGAAGCTGGAGATGATGGTCATGATGATATTATTGTTATGTCATTATATAATGTTATGTTGTTTATAACATTATAAATGTAGCCAGCAAACATTGGTTAACACCCACTACTCTTAATGACCAGTGAAATGGGATCTTTAGTGACTACAGAGAGAATAGGACAACCGTTTAAGGTCCAATCAGAAAGACGGAATGCTACACCGGGCAATGACGTTTTCATTAGCTAGTAGCTACCTTGTTTATATTTTCAGTGTCTATGATGTTATACCTTTAATCAGTGTAATTTAAAAATGTTTAATTCATTTTCATCACTCTTTCAGCCTGATGATCTCTCTCTGTTCAGACAGCCGAGCTTTACTGGAAATGGTCATAGGTTTTCACTAAAAGGTCAAAACAATGTAAAACAACCCCAGCACATGACATTACTAAGTATATTCATTCTATTTACTGGGAATTGTATAAATATTGTTTTCAATCAATTCTGATGAAATGCATTTATAATATTAATTCCGTTAACAGTACAAACATTCTTATTTAATTCTATTGCCATAACTTCAAGTGTTGATTCTAAGTCTATTCATAAATAAGTTCAAGAATTTAATTGGAATTTGAAATTACATTGGAATGTTCCCGAACCATGGTGCCTTGTGACAAATGTGGTTACTAGACTAGGTCCTTCAACCTATTTGCCTCACAAGATCAAGATGGTATAACCTTGGGATTACTTTTGGATGTGATGGTAGCGGCACCTTTTGGAAGATTTCCCCCAAACACACAGAATAATTCTAATAGTATTATAAAGGTTATTGGGGAAAGATGTTATTTGAAATGGAGTAATTTCACAAATAGTTTGTAATTGTCTGCGTATTCCCGCTCATAGATTCAGCGTCTTCCCGATGATTATCTCTTGTTTATTTCCAGTCATTCCCTTGCCATTTTTTATAGGAAGCAGGGGAAAACTCAGGAGACCACTCCAGATAATAAATATAGGCAAGCCATGGAGAAATACATGGGCTTATATGGACCTGAACATTTCTCCTTTATTTAACACTGTTCATGTTAATCCGCTTTACATCTTGATTGGTAGAAGTGATACATGTTCTAATTTTACATTTAAATATACTATGAATGTACACTCACCTAAAGGATTATTAGGAACACCATACTAATACTGTGTTTGACCCCCTTTCGCCTTCAGAACTGCCTTAATTCTACGTGGCATTGATTCAACAAGGTGCTGAAAGCATTCTTTAGAAATGTTGGCCCATATTGATAGGATAGCATCTTGCAGTTGATGGAGATTTGTGGGATGCACATCCAGGGCACAAAGCTCCTGTTCCACCACATCCCAAAGATGCTCTATTGGGTTGAGATCTGGTGACTGTGGGGGCCATTTCAGTACAGTGAACTCATTGTCATGTTCAAGAAACCAATTTGAAATGATTCGAGCTTTGTGACATGGTGCATTCTCCTGCTGGAAGTAGCCATCAGAGGATGGGTACATGGTGGTCATAAATGGATGGACATGGTCAGAAACAATTCTCAGGTAGGCTGTGGCATTTAAATGATGCCCAATTGGCACTAAGGGGCCTAAAGTGTGCCAAGAAACATCCCCCACACCATTACACCACCACCAGCCTGCACAGTGGTAACAAGGCATGATGGATCCATGTTCTCATTCTGTTTACGCCAAATTCTGACTCTACCATCTGAATGTCTCAACAGAAATCGAGACTCATCAGACCAGGCAACATTCTTCCAGTCTTCAACTGTCCAATTTTGGTGAGCTTGTGCAAATTGTAGCCTCTTTTTCCTATTTGTAGTGGAGATGAGTGGTACCCGGTGGGGTCTTCTGCTGTTGTAGCCCATCCGCCTCAAGGTTGTGCGTGTTGTGGCTTCACAAATGCTTTGCTGCATACCTCGGTTGTAATGATTGGTTATTTCATTCAAAGTTGCTCTTCTATCAGCTTGAATCAGTCGGCCCATTCTCCTCTGACCTCTAGCATCAACAAGGCATTTTCGCCCACATGACTGCCGCATACTTGATGTTTTTCCCTTTTCACACCATTCTTTGTAAACCCTAGAAATGGTTGTGCGTGAAAATCCCAGTAACTGAGCAGATTGTGAAATACTCAGACCGGCCCGTCTGGCACCAACAAACATGCCACGCTCAAAATTGCTTAAATCACCTTTCTTTCCCATTCTGACATTCAGTTTGGAGTTCAGGAGATTGTCTTGACCAGGACCACACCCCTTAATGTATTGAAGCAACTGCCATGTGATTGGTTGATTAGATAATTGCATTAATGAGAAATTGAACAGGTGTTCCTAATAATCCTTTAGGTGAGTGTATGTGTGTCTTATTTGTAACTAAAAAGTTGTGAACATAGCTGATTTATGTCAAAAGCCACAATGTTACCTATTTAATTAATAGCCTTGAGAGATCTGTCGGTTCTATACTTGATGATTCTAAACTCTGACAATGAGCATTAACCTATTGATTTCAGAGGATATTTCTGTTCTTATTTGTATAGGGCAAAGTTGCTCCGCCCATCAATGTATCTAGAAGTCAAATGGCAACATTTCCCCAATACACATTTCAGTAATATTGCTAGTTATTGTGTCTTCAAACTGTGAACAGAAACAAAAAATGTATTTAATCGATATATGGATCTAAAGTTTTAACTATAAAAATAAGTTTATACACTCCTATGTTTTCGTGGGTGGGAATTAATTCCAGACAATAAATGCAAAATGATCTCTATACCTTTAATCTCAGATTGTTCTGATGTAATGCCTGTATTTTAAACAAATAAGACTAGCATTCCTGAAACATTCTTTTGTTGCAAAGAAAACATCTTGTTCGATCAGTTGGTCATCATCATTAAGATTGTTCCAAGTAATAACATGTTTAAAAGGTTTACACTGGTCACATAATCACCCCCAGTGAAATCGCCATGCTTCTCCAAGCACAGACTTCCCATGCAAATAGAGGTTCACTGCCAATCCTGATCCCATTCAGATTGACGTGGACCAGTGAGCACCTTTAATACAACCATCCATATGTACTGAGCTTGTCCAACAATATAAAAGTTCACAAAAGATTATATAAATCTATAGATGATTAAACCGTTTTTCAGATGTATAATATGAAGGTAGGTTTATTCTTTTTCAGGCCAAACTGGGGATAATAAGTTATTTATGGTCACTATTCTGGATATGTTTTCCAGAGTTTGCTCACCAATGCTGATGAATGCTCAAGATGTGTAACTATTTGGTTGTATATAGTCCCCATTTAAGGGTACAAAGAGTATGTGGTCAATCAACAAGAGAACTGTCAAAGTATAGGTGTGAGGTATAGTATGAGGTGTGAGGTATAGTATGAGGTGCGAGGTATAGTATGAGGTGCGAGGTATAGTATGAGGTGTGAGGTATAGTATGATGTGCGAGGTATAGTATGAGGTTCGAGGTATAGTATGATGTGCGAGGTATAGTATGAGGTGCGAGGTATAGTATGATGTGCGAGGTATAGTATGAGGTGCGAGGTATAGTATGAGGTGCGAGGTATAGTATGAGGTGCGAGGTATAGTATGAGGTGCGAGGTATAGTATGATGTGCGAGGTATAGTATGAGGTGCGAGGTATAGTATGAGGTGCGAGGTATAGTATGAGGTGCGAGGTATAGTATGAGGTGCGAGGTATAGTATGATGTGCGAGGTATAGTATGAGGTGCGAGGGAAGCTAGTGTTTTAAAGGCAAAAGGGAATTAAACAAAACTGAGAAAAACATTTGGTTCTCTTTTAATGATGACGTATGAAAAAATGCTGCATCAAACGGTCCAACAGAACAGATATTATAACCTGTGAGGTGCAGGTGAAAAACAGGAATTAAAATTAACTCAAAAGAGTGTGTGCGTGATGGGTGCGCTGCTGGCATATGCTATTGCCGGTGGTAAGTACACCATGAAAATCCCACCCAATCTCCGCTGTAGCTGGGAGTCCAGAAACGCCTCAACCTTGTAGGCCAGACCCCCAGTTAAGGCGAAGGCACCACTGCAAGACTGGATCCCCCCAGCTGACCAGGAACCACCAGCCTGAGGAGCGAGACAAGGAAAGAGGGAGAGATGTTAGTGTAAGGTGGTGTAAACTGGAGTTCATATGTGAAGTCATTTTCCTTCTGGAGGACCTTGAATGGCCCCACATACCGGGGACCCAGCTTACAACAGGGCAGACTGAGCGGGGTCCCTGGTGAATAACCACGCCTTGTCCCCCAGACGGAACTCAGGAGAACTCAGGATACAGTGAGCGTCAGGTTGCTTCTATCCTGAAAATGTAAAAGACGGTGGTTCATAAGAAGAAGGTCGAACAACAGACATTGGAGACAACACAGCTACAGACTGGCAGAGGGCGAAAACGACTGTCAACTGACCAAGATGACTGTCAACTCATTCGAATGTCACTCAACAACCGTAGGATGACATCAAGTGACCTACAAAAAGAATGGCAAACAGCAGCTGGGGTGAAGTGTACAGCAAGTACAGTTCGAAACAGGCTCCTAGGGGCAGAGCTGAAGTCATGCAAAGCTAGAAAAAGGGCCTTCATCATTGAGGAACAAAAAAGAGCCGGCTGAAGTTTGCAAAAGACCATAAGGATTGTACCATAGAGGAATGGAGTAAGGTCATCTTCTCTGACGAGTCAAATTTTCCGCTTTGCCCAATACCTGGTCATCTAATGGTTAGACGAGACCTGGAGAGGCCTACAAGCCACAGTGTCTCGCACCCACTGTGAAATTTGGTGGAGGATCGGTGATGATCTGGGGATGATTCAGCAAGGCAGGAATCGGGCAGATTTGTCTTTGTGAAGGACGCATGAATCAAGCGAAGTACAAGGTTATCCTGGAAGAACACCTGCTTCCTTCTGCTCTGACAATGTTCCCCAACTCTGAGAATTGTTTTTTCCAGCAGGACAATGCTCCATGCCACACAGAAAGGTCAATCAAGGTGTGGATGGAGAACCACCAGATCAAGACCCTGTCATGGCCAGCCCAATCTCCAAACCTGAACCCCATTGAAAACCTCTGGAATTTGATCAAAAGGAAGATGGATGATCACATGCCATCAAACAAAGCCGAGCTACTTACATTTTTGTGCCAGGAGTGGCATAAAGTCACCCAACAGCAATGTGACAGACTGGTGGAGAGCATGCCAAGACGCATGAAAGCTGTGATTTTGTTGTTGAAAAATGAATATGAATTGGTTTTCTTTGCATTATTTGAGGTCTGAAAACAATGCATATTTTTTTGGTTATTTTGACCAGTTGTTATTTTCTACAAATAAATACTCCAAATGACAACATTTTTATTTGGAATTTGTGAGTAATGTTGTCAGTAGTTTATAGAATAAAACAAAACATTTTATGATTTTACTCAAACACATACCTATGAATAGTAAAACCAGAGGAACTGATATTTTTGCAGTGATCTCATAATTTTGAGCTGTATATGTTTTTGAAATATATGTCAATATACACTGAACAAAATTATAAACGCAACACTTTTGTTTTTCCCCCCATTTATCATGAGCTGAATTTAAAGATCTAAGACTTTCTCTAAGTACACAAAAGGCCTATTTCTCTCAAATATTGTTCACAAATCTGTTTAAATCTGTGTTAGTGAGCACTTCTCCTTTGCCAAGATAATCCATCCAACAGGTGTGATTACAGCATAATTATTGCACAGGTGTGCCTTAGGCTGGCCACAATAAAAGGCCACTCTAAAATGTGCAGTTCCATCACACAGCACAATGCCACAGATGTTGCAAGTTTTGAGGGAGCGTGCAATTGGCATGCTGACTGCAGTAATGTCCACCAGAGCTGTTGCCCGTGAATTTAATGTTCATGTCTCTACCATAAGCCTAAGGCATTTCAGAGAATTTGGCAGTACATCTAACCGGCCTCACAACCGCAGACCATGAGTAACCACACCAGCCCAGGACCTCCACATCCAGGCGTTTCAGAGAACTTGGCAGTACATCTAACCGGCCTCACAATCGCACACCACGTGTAACCACACCAACCCAGGACCTCCACATCCAGCAACTTCACCTCCAATATCGTCTGAGACCAGCCACCCGGACAGCTGCTGCAACAACCTACCTATTACCGGTTCACACTTTAAGCAGGGTCCCACCTTCAGAGAATGACTGGCAGGGTCATAGAACATGAAAATGCAATCGCATTGCAATGTCATTTTCATTAAGTTAGGAAAACAGTGTTGGAGTGTGGAAATTGAATTGCAAATGGTGGCACTGCTTCTCACTTTTCACATTCAAATTAACATTTGAATTTAATTTTCTTAACCTGAAAGCAGGCAGGACTTTGAAAATGAGATGGCAAAGGGCTTTTCGTTAACATTGTAATATTGTCAGCAAATGCACATACCAGTACATGAAAATGCATATCACGTGACTGCATTTTGTCTAAAAGGTCTAAAAGGTCTGCAGCAAGACGATTCTCAGTGCAGCTGTAAAACATGTAGCTACAGCAGTTTTAAAAGCTTAAATGGTACAGTCTCTAATGGTTTTCAAATCAAAAGGTTTCAAAAACACACTTCATTGTGTTTTGCGATAGTTTGGTGGGGAGTTCATTGTTTACATAAAGGTTCATTACATATGGGTAATGATTTCTAATGACATTTTTCAGAATGGTTCTATCAAAAGCTATTAGACTACTGAAAACTTGATGGTTTGTGAACAAGAGAGCGAGAGATGCGTGGTGCATAGATGAGATGCGTGGTGCATAGATGAGTTGCATGGTGCATAGATGAGATGCGTGGTGCATAGATGAGATGCGTGGTTCATAGATGAGATGCGTGGTGCATAGATGAGATGCGTGGTGCATAGATGAGATGCGTGGTGCATGGATGAGATGCGTGGTGCATGGATGAGATGCGTGGTGCATGGATGAGATGCGTGGTGCATGGATGAGATGCGTGGTGCATGGATGAGATGCGTGGTGCATGGATGAGATGCGTGGTGCATGGATGAGATGCGTGGTGCATGGATGAGATGCGTGGTGCATGGATGAGATGCGTGGTGCATAGATGAGATGCGTGGTGCATAGATGAGATGCGTGGTGCATAGATGAGATGCGTGGTGCATAGATGAGATGCGTGGTGCATAGAATGAAGTGCAAGCGTCTGGTTTTTGAGTTTGCTGTTATGAGGATAAGTGCTGGGTTGTAATTGTGGATGTGGATGATGAAAACTTTGACGTTATGGTGAAATTCTTGCCACCAAGTTATCCAACAAGGTCATTTTCTTGATCAAACAGACAATACATGTGTTATCTACCAAACACAAGCATCCTCTGTTTAATGCACCAACCATTGCATTACTGTTTGAATGTTAAGACATTATTGGAATAAAGATGGACTGAAAAAAGAAACAAAAGTGAAAAAGTTCTCAATTTCGTTTTTTGCCTCAATTGACATGGAGATGTATTTTGACTAATAATTCTATCTAAGTCATTACTCTACATTGAATTTCCACTGAAAGAGTGGATGTTTCAGACTTTTACTTTTAAATATCCAAACATGGAAAGCTAATCATGTATTCTGGCCACTGGAAATAACTGTGGAGGGTACGTGGCTAGCAATTGAACTATGTTGGATTTTATTTAGGTCTAATTGAATTGCAGGTAAGTTGTTCCAAATTGGATGTTTGATACAATTTCTATTCAATAGTATGTGAATACTATAAAATTAAATAACCAGTTTGGGTGCGATTAATTGCCTACATAACAAATTTCCACAAAATAGTTTTTTTGCAGGGAGGCCAATTGCGTTTGTTTCTAACCACAGAGGAGATTCCAGAACTATCTGTGGTACTGGCTTTAATTGCTATTCTGAAATGACTTGAAATGACCCAAAAGCGTCCAAACAAAAGTGGTCAAAGTAGCTGATTCGAGTCAATTACAGGGATGTATTATTATCTATGCTGCTGTTGTTACAATTGTATTTAGTGTTACCAGATACCCAGCACATGCAGATAATTCCTCTAACATGCTTATTAGGGTTGAAATGTCTATTCTGCTGTCACCAGGATGATCACCCAAGGCAATTGTTTTTTCAACTCTGCGCTGTAAGCTCATGTGGTTATTAAGGATAATTGCAGTGGTGTGCAATTACTGAGATTTGTTTTGCCAAAGATGCACACAGCTTTTTCCTGCCCATTCATGCATCACAGAGATAGGTTAGGGACCCTATTACAACCAGAGTGCTGCATTCCATTAATAGACCTCCTTAAAGAATAGCTTATTGTTTCCAGGAAGTAGAGAATTAATTGAAAATTGACTGGCCTTGAGCATGATGCTTTGTTGAGCCTCTTGGAAATGCAGCCATTTTGCTATTCTTTTTGTTGGTCTAAGCAAATATCCAGGGTTGATAAAGTCAAAATTAGATATTTTAATTGCAAAACATAGTCTTTGTGAACACTGGCAGTCTAATTCCTATCTCTTGTCAGATAAAGATTTCACTTGATTGTTCCAAAGATCATTCACTGGCATAATATCAAAATGTGTATGTTTACCGCCATAGGCTGTGATCAGATTAGTTCTGCCTCATCAGTGTTTTTCCAACCTTTTTATTACTTAACCTTGAAGGAAAATGTCTTGTCTTGTCCGACTATACGCTAAATGTAATCTGACGTGTCATGGGAACTTCAGTTAATGGTTTTATTTCAATTAAGGTTGAAGTCTAATCCCTGTGTTTGATGGTAGAATGACTTTCTTTCTTTATTCAAACTAGGACTAATCCTGGCATTTTGAAGTGATATCACAGTCACTTGAATTATTTTGTATAAACTTTATTTAATTACTGCAGTTAACAAGAGACAACTGTGCGGTAGAATAGATGCATGTGAAACAGCAGTGCCCATATAATGTATGCAAGTTGTAAGATTTACATATTAGAGATAACCATTACAGTGAAATATTTAGTTGTATGCAGTGTTCCATTAGGGAATGCATAAGGAGCATTAAAAACAGTTTATAAAACTATATATAACTTCACTGCTCATGTAATGATCACAGTATAACACCAAGTCAGTAAAACTTCAGGGATATCAATCTGTCCAGTTATGAACCATAAGCGATAAGCACTGTTACCTGGTTTGGTGCAAATGAAAGTGACAACAAAAAACATATACAGCTCCAAAAAGGGAATGGCTTTGCAGGTGTTGGCCACAGACAATTGCTCTTTCCTTATCCTCTGTGACTGATTCTTCCCTAGTTTTGTGTTTTGCTAATGTCCTTGTCATTACTGGTAGCATGAGTCTGTACCTGCAGCCCATTCGGGTTGCGCCGGTAGTCTAGCTCCTCCAGGATGGCACATCCATACGTGCCGTCTTAAGAAGGTTTTTTTTGTTTCCCAGTACAGTCTCAAGAGCATGTAGAAGATACCAGGAGACGGGCCATTACATGAGGAGAGCTGGACAGGGTCGTAGAAGGGCATCAATCAAGCAGCAGGACCAGTATCTTCTCCTTTGTGCGAGGAGGAACAGGAGGAGCACTACCAGAGCCCTACAAAATGACCTCCCGCGGGCTACTGGTGTGCATGTAGCCCGCTTGATCAGGTTGTTGATTGTGGCCTGTGGAATGTTGGTCCACACGGCCCCATGTTACAAGGATCTGTACACAATTCCTGGAAGCTGAAAACATCCTAGTTCTTGCATGGCCAGCATACTCACCGGACATGTCACCCATTGAGCATGTTTCTCTGGATCAGCATATACGACAGCGTGTTCCAGGTCCTGCCAATATCCAGCAACTTCACACAGCCATTGAAGAGGAGTGGACCAACATTCCACAGGTCACAATGAACAACCTGATCAACTCTATGCGAAGGAGATGTGCTGCACTGCTTGAGGCATATGGTGGTCACACCAGATAATTACTGGTTTTTGGAACCTCCAGACCCCCCCAATACAGCGAAACTGCACATTTTAGAGTGCACCTTTATTGTGGCCAGCCTAAGTCACACCTGTGCAATAATCATGCTGTCTAATCAGCATCCTGATATGCCACACCTTTTGAGGTGGATGGATTATCTTGGCAAAGGAGAAGTGCTCACTAACACAGATTTAGACAGATTTGTGAACAATATTTGCGAGAAATAGGCCTTTTGTGTACATAGAGAAAGTCTTAGATCTTTGAGTTCAGCTCATGATGAATGGGGGCAAAAACGTTTATAATTTTGTTCAGTGTAATTGCCAACCTCTGGGAGGTTATGTATCGATGCATCCAACCCCGCCAAGTAGCACCACAGACTGTTCAGGAGCTCACTGATGCTCTGATCCAGGTCTGGGAGGAGATCCCCCAGGACACCATCTGCCGTCTCATCAGGAGCATGCCCAGACGTGGTTGGGAGTGCATACAGGCACGTGGGGGCCATACACACTAATGAGTCACGTTGTAGGTTGCTGTGATGCAATTCATGCAAGTTGGAACAGCCTGTGATTTCAATTGTTTACTTTGATTTTCGGTGTGTGTTTGAATCCAGCCCTCAATCGGTATGTGATTTTGGTTTCCATAGACCATTGTTACATCATTTTGTTTTAAACGAATTACACAAGGTACAGTGAAGATTTTCATCTTTAATATATTTCATTCCTCAAGACCCGATGTGTGATTTCAGTGTTCCCTTAATTTCTTTGAGCATGTATTTCATGCAATGCTACGCTTCTAAGTGATAGCATGTTTTCCAGGACCTAATGACTAATCCTTCAACAGGTGGTAAGATGAGGAGAAATTTTCCCATATCTCATTTTATGTTGTTAATCATCTGTTCCACTAATAGCAAGGAACAATAGCCGACCACACTGATTGGACTGGAGAATATAGTTGGCCTCAAAGAGGCCAGGAACCAGGAGAGGGACAGGAGATACCTCGAGTGTCTGGTTTCACACACTTCTACTTCAAACGAGAGAGCGGGGAGCTCTAAATGTGAGTGGGAAGGGGACCCAGGACCAGTCTGTGAAGGAAAGGTGTGACATGAATAACATAGTATGACTTGACGGAATAACGCGTGACCCTTCTAAAACCTTCTAAACCTTGCCACGGGTCACATTTCAACTGAGTTTTTACAGCATATTACATGTACCTGTAATTCACCTCTTGGTTAATCCTTCAAAGGCTTCCTGGTATAAAACTGATTGCATCGTTTTCATTTTTCCATGAACATATTAAGTGATGGTCTACCACAATATAATAGTTATTGAGGCATTGATTTCCCGTGGCACCAAGAGTGATTCTAGAGTGATTATTACTTGATCAAGCATACTTGAAAAGTAACAGTTGGTATATTCACATATAATATACGCTACTATCACCAGCACCCCTCACCTCAGATATTAGGCCGTGACCATTTTTCACTGAGATGCACTTGTCAGCCAGTTCACATGTCAGACCTTTGATGTTCGTCTCTTTATAAATACCCTTACAGCTATTTAAAAGAAGTGCCAGATTTCAAGGTGGACAGAGCGTTGAGATGTGCTGCTGTGATTCTCATGTGGGCCCTCCCCCCACCCCTCTTGACACCCCAGCAAGGAGCCTGCGTCACCATCAGACGATGAGCTCCTTTCATACCAGACACCTGATACACAACTGAAGGAGGGGGCAAAGATACCTCGTAAGACTGGGTATCAATCATGCTGATGGTAATGGTTTGGAGCTAGGGCAAGGGGGCCGAAAAGAGGGTATTGGGATAACTAAAGACGACACTGTGGAAACATGGATCTGCCACCGTGTGAACTCGCCGAGTCCCTTTAAAACATATATGGTAGGCCACTAGATCATCCCTCAGGCTTTAAAAAAATATATGGTAGGCCACTAGATCATTGCTCACACATTAAAACGTATACGGCAGGCCACTAGATCATGGCTCACACTTTAAAAACATATACGGTAGGCCACTAGATCGTCCCTCATGCTTTAAAAACATATACAGTAGGCCACTAGATCATCGCTCACACTTTAAAACATATACGGCAGGTCACTAGATCATTGCTCACACTTTAAAACATATACGGCAGGTCACTAGATCATTGCTCACACTTTAAACCATATATGGCAGGTCACTAGATCATTGCTCACACTTTAAAAAATATACGGCAGGTCACTAGATCATTGCTCACACTTTAAAACATATACGGCAGGTCACTAGATCATTGCTCACACTTTAAAACATATACGGCAGGTCACTAGATCATTGCTCACACTTTAAAACATATACGGCAGGTCACTAGATCATTGCTCACACTTTAAAACATATACGGCAGGTCACTAGATCATTGCTCACACTTTAAAATATATACGGCAGGTCACTAGATCATTGCTCACACCGATAGACCCTTCTTGAATTGCTGTAGTTGGCATCAGTTGGAAAAAACAGGACTCTTCACACACCGCAGTCCTCAAAAAACAATTATAGATAATTAAATGTCAATTATATAATTGTCACTATTTTAAACATATGTGAAATGTTGGCATTACAGAGAAAGTTTCCAGGCGATTGCATGTAAGGTGCGTTCTGTACAAAAAATTGGGATGTAACATGACATGTTTTCATTACCCGTCTTTTGTTTTTTGGGAGGAGGCATACAACATTTTGCTTAGGGCCCCCAAAAGGCTAGTGCCAGCACTGGATGGCACAGATCTAGAAAAATAATATAGATTAAATTACTCAAAGAACCTCCCTGTCAATATTATTTGAGAATATTGAATCCTAATAAATAAATGCAGAAATACTTTTTTATGTCTTAGGTTCTTAACCGCACAAATACTAAATATCCCCTTTAATAGAGCCCTGTCAACTAAAGGCAGTTCTTGAATAATCTGATGATATCACCTGATATTAATGCCTCATATGATCATTTGTGTCATACTCTTCGTAATAAACAAGGACTCGGTCAGTATTCATCAAGCACTTAGCACCGTCACTTGATTCTCTGGTGAGACCCGTTTCCCTCTCCAATCATCTCCAATAAACCCCTGACCTGTGAAAAACATGCACCCCAAAGACTACAATGTACTCAGCGGTAGAAAAGGAATTATATATGAAGCATAGCCGGGTAATGGGTTATGTAGAGAATCATTTTTAAATAAAAGAAAGTTGATCTTAAAACAACTATTGCATAAAAATGTTCTTGATCTCCACATCTGTTGCCTGGATGTGGAACCGTTTCCGTGTTTTCCCAAAGGGAATTTACCATCCCATTCAGCGACGGTAGGAGGTGATGAAATGCATTGCTATTTCAAGTCAGACGTGGGACTACGTCTTTGAAGTCGGTACTTCCCTGAGATTACACTTCTATCCAGACTTCCACCATGATGCCTGTAGCCAGCAACACATGAACCGTACCGCAACCTGACATCTCATTAATAATGAATGGGATTTATATAATGCCTTTTCTAACTACTGATGTACTCAAAGAGGTCTAGAGGGGACACTCACCTCGTCCACCAAAAACGTGTGGCAACCCCCCACCCGCGGACACACCAGACATATCAGCTATGAAACGGAGAGGTGAGGAGTGATTGAAATGGTCTCTGATTAGGAATGAGAGAATAATTAGCCGGATGGGGTGGGAGCAGTGTCAAGCTGGAATGTATCCAGTGCACAGGGGTTAACAACCCTATCCTATGACAAGTGACATGACAACTTAATTTACCACAGAGTCAGAACAAACCTTTCAACGTCCTATCGGAAAGATGTCACTGTACGCCAGACAATGTCACTTTCACTGCCCTGGGCAGATTCTCTCTGAAGCCCAGAGGGGACAGTGCCCCCTACTGGCCCTCCAACACTGAACAGGAGCGATCTTGTTAGCTTCAGAGCCCAGCAGTGGGATGCAGGGTTCTATACTTCCACCCCTGGTTGGCTGTTCTATTGCCAGCGTTAGAAGGAAAACAGCCCTGCAGAGAATCTAAAACAACGGTGCCGCAGAAACTGTAATGACAAAAGCAGCTGCTGTAGTGGTTGGAGTCGTTCTCTGCACTGATGGACATACTTGCCATAGCTCCCATTGTTTCTGTGAGCGGAGATGGGCTTTGTTTGAGAAGCAGCTGGTTTGAGGCCCAGGGATGGGCATTGTTTTTCTGTCTAAACAAGGATAGTGGAGATGTGAAGAGGAGGGCCGGAGGGAGGACTCACTGTCCTTTATAAAAATAAAGCATCCCACCCAATCCAGGAGTATGCATGTATGCATGTCCATACTTGCTATTTTCAGGTTGACATTTACAGCCATGTACTGTGGTTCAGTGGTGAAGCAATTAAAGCAGAGAGGTGGTGTTGAAGAGCGCTGCTGATAACTTTTAATGTGTGGTTGCGGTGGACAGAAAGGCCTGTCTCGAAAGAGAGGCATGAAAGCACTTAATGGAAACCGTCTTGTCAATTGAACATTTCCTCTTTCTGTGTTTCAATTAATCTCTTACAACTGACATGGAGTGTGAGGCTCTTCCGTGTTGCCATAATGCTATGAAGACAGTCCTGTTCGTTTTGTGGAAATGTCAGCTGTTGTTTTCTCCCCCCATATCGAACTGAATACAGTAGGTAAATGTCACTAGAACTAAATACTGACAGTGATTTCTCCAATTTCATATATAGATCATTTGGTAACCATTGGTATGATCTTCAATTTAGTCAGTCTTCCGACTAAATGTCTGGCTTTCATATAATGAGCAAACTACTGATGAGTGTATGAATACTGCCTCTATCAGTAGACTGCCTCAGTTGGTTTGTCAGATGAGCAAATTCAAATGAGCAGTTAGATGTTTAGACGAGGAATCACCTCTAAACTGGTAATATCCTCATTTTTTTAAAGGCAGCATACTAATGTTATCTTAATTAATCTTATTAGACAGTTCTGGGAGATGCACAGGCCTACTTTCACTCTTCTGTTCAATGTGGGCTGGTGGGTAGCTTAGTGTTTAGAAAATCTGTACCAGTAACCAAGTGGTTGCTTGGTCGAATCCTGAGCCTGCTAAGTGAAACGTTTGTTGTTCTGTCCCTGAACAAGGCAGGTGATCCCAACTGCTACCAGGCCGTTACTGTAATGAGATTGTATTCTCTGTGAAATAACATGGTTAAATAGTCCTGAAATGTTGAGCTTGGCAAACAGGCGTTAGGTGGCCCTGCCACCACTTGAGCAGAACAGGCATGTTGGTTTCCTGAGCCATATGATGCTCCATCAGAAGCCAACAGGGGAGAGGATCTGGCAGGCATTGTCACTTTGACTCTACGGACATTAGAGACACGAATCTCTGCCATGCTACACTGTTCCCAGCGGTAGAGGAGCAGATTTACCCGCTGTGCCACGAATGGGTTTTCCAGCAGCCCAGAACGCTCTCCAACCAAGAAAAACAAACATAGCCGTTCATTGAACCTGCTGGTGTGAACCAGGGGAAAATGGCTCTCTTTTGGCTGCGTCCTGTAAATAATGTATGCATTTTTCGTCATGGGAATGTTGGAAATTTGTATTATTTTATGTGAGGTTCAGTGATATATCATTTCAGGTAACATGTTATATGAGAATAATTGCCTGTTGTGGCTTGGTCGTAAGTGTTATGCTCTTTGAAATGTGAAGAACAATATATCGAAAGTGGTTTTAAGTGCTGAGAATCTGATATCAACCCCTATTTTAGCAGCAGAGTGCGTTTACCCATAACACCCTGTCATCCTCAATGTATCCAAAAGGTTGTTGTAGTACAAACAAAGTCTTTGTGATGGTTGCAAGATAACAACATGCTGTCCTGCTCTGGTGATCCTAAACAACCAAGGACTGAAATAAACTGATAATGTCAGCAGTGTCACAAACACTGTGCCTTGGCTGTGTGCAAATATATGTTCTCATTGATATTCCAACAGAGCTTTGTGATTTCATCAGGTTATTGTATTTTAAAAGGATTTAACTTTTCATGGAATTCTTGGAATTATTCCTAAATAAACAATAAAGCAGCTACTGTAATTTTAAGGCCTAATCTGACTCTTTCTGCTGCTCCCTCCTGGATTGATAAAGCTACCACCTGTGCAGATTTGAAAGGATTTAGTTTGACAGCGCTCTGGTTGGCTGGTTTTCTCAGGTGTTGGGAGGGAAATTATTCACCCTGACTACGTTATTGTAATTCATTTAACTTCTTCGAGCTCCTCCACCTAAAATGTTAATTATGCTCCCCCAAGCCCGACTCCCCATCACAATGTGATACTTGCTGGAGTGCTGGGTCAGTAGACTGACCCTTCTGGCGTGACAGGTTTTCTCTACCTTCTGTTCTCAGGTCAGCTGTCTGCTCTTCTGACAAGCAGACAGGGCATTAGTATGCAACCTCCTGCTATGTTTGAAAGGAACAGGCCGACTCACCTGGTGAAAGCAACCGTGGCCAGCGCACTGGAGATATGTATCTGCTGGAGCATTATTTTGTGCTGTTGAGAGATGAATGCAGATTCATTTAGTTTTTCTTACTGGGGGATATTGCAGGGTGTTGTTGACAACATTAAAATGCTGTAGTTACTAGTGAGTGGAAGGCTGTATGTAATGTACATACTATAGTCCTATAGACCTGGTGTAAATAATTCTAAAACACTTATGTGTCCAAATACCTTTGGCTTAGAAGGCAAGGAGCCTTGAATGATCACTGATTAAGTTGACAGCATACCGCCTTTATCCCACGGCTGGTTTGCCTCTGAAGTAGTGTTGGTTCTGGTCAGTGCCTGGATGGGGTATCACACTGCTGGAAGTGGTGTTGGTTCTGGTCAGTGCCTGGATGGGGTATCACACTGCTGGAAGCGCTGTTGGTTCTGGTCAGTGCCTGGATGGGGTATCACACTGCTGGAAGTGGTGTTGGTTCTGGTCAGTGCCTGGATGGGGTATCACACTGCTGGAAGTGGTGTTGGTTCTGGTCAGTGCCTGGATGGGGTATCACACTGCTGGAAGTGGTGTTGGTTCTGGTCAGTGCCTGGATGGGGTATCACACTGCTGGAAGTGGTGTTGGTTCTGGTCAGTGCCTGGATGGGTTATCACACTGCTGGAAGTGGTGTTGGTTCTGGTCAGTGCCTGGATGGTGTATCACACTGCTGGAAGTGGTGTTGGACACCAGTAGGATGAAGTGTTTCCTATGGTCTAAGTAGAGCACAATGTCCCAGTACAATGGAGGCATTGTCTTGTCTTGTGAGGCATTTCAGAGTGGACTTTAAAGGGATGTCCTAACTGTCTCTGGTCACAAACAATTTCTGTGCATTTATCCTAAAGGGTTGGGTTTAAACACTGGGTCCTGACACAATGTCCAATCCGACCCTCACACCAGCACCTAATCATCCCCAGCTTCCAGTTGTGTCATTCGTCCCCCCTCCTCCCCGTGTAACCATTCCCCAGGCCATTCCTAGGGAAGAACTTGAATGTGTTCTCACTTAAATTACCTGGTAAAAGGAGTTTATTTTTATTGACAACTGAATTGGTTTTCCACTCTGAGGAGTGCTTGGCTTTGCTCATTGAACCACATACAGTCCTACAGTCAACTAGGATCTAAGGCTGCCACCTGCTGCTCAGCCTATATCTGTACCACAAAAGGGCCCACAAACTCAGCTTGGAAAACAACCTCTATTCAACTTTTCTGGTTACAATAAAACCTTTTATTTGCTGTATATCATTGAGCAACTATTGGAATTAGATTATGATATTTTCTAACAGAATGAAAGCAATGGAAAATTGGATGACATTCTGCGTTTTATTTGGCAAAGGATTTTATGAAAGTTTTTCATAGAAAATTAGAAAAAATTATTGCTATGACTTTTCACCAATTGCCATGCAAATGTAATTACAGTAAATACATGATTATTTTGAATCCACAACTGAAACTTGGTTGGCAGAATTGAACCATTAGGGGCAGAGAAGAGCTAGACTTGAAAAAAACCCAAAATATATTATTTCTGCAACAAACCATCAAAATGAAGAATTTGTGTTTCAAAGTAACTAAGCCAAAACCTTTTGGTTTGCTTAACTGATATTTACTCTCAGTCATGTATCTATATCATCTTTTGTCTAGCGGCCTGTAAAACGTTCCATGTCCATGGTCTCCAGTGCATTTCAGTAACATAGGTATTCAAACCATTTGCCATGACTAACACATAAAATCCAAGGGTTAACTGTCTGTAAACATCCACGATTTGATTTTGATGATAATTGTATTGAGAAATAGATCTGTGTAAGGTTAGAAAAATAACTATAGCTTTGAAATCTTTATGAAATGTGAAGTTTGGAACCACCTGGACTTCTCCTAGAGCTGGCATGTCCAACAAACTAAGTAGCAGGGCAAGAAGGGTCTTGCTCAAAGAGGTGACCAAGAACCCAATGGCCACTCTAACAGAGCTTCAGAGTTTCTCTGCAGAGATGGGAGAACATGCCAGAAGGAAAACCATCTCTGCAACACTCCATCAATTAGGTATTTATAGTAGAGTGGCTAGATGGAATAAACTCCTGAGTGAAAGGCATATGATATGCTGCCTAAAAGAGTCTGGGTGCATGAGGAAAAATATTATCTCTCTATTAGGCCTGATTACAGGGCTGATTACGGGGGAAGGTTGGTATGATTCACGGGGCCCTTGGCTTGGCAGAGCCTGTTGATTGTAATAGTGTCATTGTTGTCTATTAGTGAGGGGGCCCAGACATAAATGTTTTCAGGGGGCCCAGGATTCCTGATGACGGCCCTATGCCTGAATGTCTAGTTTTCTAAAGCTGGCAAAAACAAGTTACCACTTATCAGCTAACTAATTCCCTCCCTACGGTAAGGATTTAAGGGAAGGATGAACGTAACAATTTACAAAGAGGCCCTTGAAGAAAACCTGTTCCAAAGTGCACAAGACCTGAAACATGGGATTAATCATTCAGCACAACAACAACCCAAAGCACACAGCCAAGACAACACTTGAGACTGTGAATGTCCTTGAGTGGCCAGGATTTGAACCCCCTTTGGGGGATGATCTACCAAGAGAAATCTGAGAAACTGTCCAAATCTAGCTGCCCAAATGTGATAAAATATCAAGTGAAAAGTAAATACGCCCTGGGAAAGTTGTCTGATTTACTCATGTTTTTACATATTTGGACACATTGATGTTTGAGCTAAACTTCAACCACATTCACTGATAAAGGTAAGCCAGTTTTACAAATCATACCAAAAATTTTCTTTTCAACCATTTATACAATGAATTTAAGTGCATAAAAACAGCTGCAAGTGATTAGAAAATCTTTAAAGAGTAACTTGGGAAGGTCTAACCTTGCATAAATATTAGAAATGTGGTCTGATTTGGTCTTAATAATAGGAGTGTGTGGTAACACATTGTGCCAAGGTCAAATAACCTATCACAGGCCATCAGAAGAAAGAGAATTGTCTGTCAGTCTGGGAGTGTGAGGTGCGAGGGTAGCAGGTTTGTAAAGAGAGGCAAAAAGGAAACAAAAAAATGACCTGAACCAAGGTTGAAAAATAATATTTCACTTTATCAAAAATGTAAGGATGACGCAGCTGTGCAAACGTGAACAGACAATTAACCATGAGGTGTAGGTGTCAGACAAACGTACATAAAAGCAACTGATTAGTGATGGGAAACAGGTGTGTGGATGGGCTGCGCTGCTGCCATCACTCTTGTCAGTGGTTAGTACACCGGCGAGGTGGACCGCTGGAGAGAATCTGCCACACCACGTGTAGCCAACATTACAAGTACGGGCTACAAAGCCATTTCTAAGCAATTTGGAATACATCATTCCACTGACCAACAGAACGTCTACAAATGGATAAAATCCCTGACAATTGGCTATCTACATCGGACAGGCCAACCCACCAAATTCAACCCAAAAGCTGACCGAAAGATGCTCTCAGAACTCTTTAAGAACGTTGTGCCACAATCAGTGTCAAAGTCAATGAGACAACTGTCATAAAGAGGCTGCACAAAATTGGCCTATATGGGAGGTCAGGAAGGAAGAATCCTCTCCTCAGAAAAAAGAAAATCAAGATACAACTGACATTTGCCAGACAAAACCTGGGTGTTGACCAAAACTACTGGAACAATGTGCTTTGGAAAGATGAGTCAAAGTTGGAGTTGTATGGCTGCAACGCCAGAAGCCATGTTTAGGAAAAAGAAAAAACACTGCTTTGATCAGAAGAACCTCATACCAAACGTAAAGCATGGAGGCAGTGGCATTATGGTTTGGGCTGCTTAGCTCCATCATGGCCCTGCCAACTTGCCATCACCACGATTCCGTATTATACCAAACAATTCTTTAGGAGAACGTGAGGCCAACTATCAAAAAGCTTAACCTAACACGGATCTTGCAAAAGTTATAACAAAATGGCTCAAAAAGAAGAAGGGTTCCACACAAATTCCTTCCATTTGATGTAAGACACAGTTACAAGAAATGACAAAACCAAGTTATTTTAGCCAAAGGGGTCAGCACCAGCTAAGCTAGCGATGTACCATTTTATCTGCACGATGAAATTACATTCCTTGTTAAATGATGTTGCCTTGATTCGTCTGTACCATTGAAATTCAAATAAAATATCGAAATGTCCAAATATGTTAAAAATAACAATTTCCAGGGGTTTCAGGGGTAATTACTTTTTCATATGACTGTACATGAGATTTTTCTGTTCATTATTTTCAATAAATTGGCACATTATAAAAACATGTTTTCACCTTGTCATTATGGGGTATTGTGTGTAGATTATTTGCAAAAAAGTTCCGTAAATCATAAATGAATCATTAACACAACAAAATGTGGAGACTGTGAAGGTGTCTGAATACTTTCTGAAGGCACTATATATGTATTTTCAGCTGTTGCACACGTTTTACTGGACTAATTGTTTGGGATAAAAGAGCACTAGTAGATTGACAGTTTTGTTTGAAGTAATATAGCATCTATATAGCCAAAATTATCTTTTGGGTAGTATTCTAGACATCATTTAATTAAATATTTGTAAATATATTTCTGTAAACATTGCGTTAAACCTTTTAGCCTACAGTTAAATCAATGAATTCAAAGACAGAGTCTTCTCTGTTTAAACAGACAGCTCACTATCTTAACACTTTTAGCTTTCACGTCTTTTAGAGCTAAACTAATTGATCAAACAATCGAAGAAAACGAATCTGAATAGGTTTGCCTGACTAAGCGACTGCTGACTGACTGATCTATATATCACCTGGCATCACAAATAACAACTCATTGTTTATTGTAGATCAGCCAGTCAGTCACAATTTACCCATGATACATTGTGGTTTTCATTCTCACTGTGTAACTACTAGACTACACTGGAAGTAGTACAGACTACAGTTGGAGTTGGAGGAATCCACCTGCTGTTCCCTTTTCCGTGCGTCAGGACGCGCAGTACGTGGGGATTTCTAAGGATTACCCAGCGTACCCCGCGGGTAAAGATGGCGATTGATGAAGAGGGTGGGAGATGAACTTTATCCGGGAACAACCGTAGCTGAATTTTGGTTTGAGAGAGAGTAAATCGTTGTTTATCAGTCGTATTGTGGATTCACCGTTAGCCAACAATTTAACTGCCATTCATGAGTTTAGACTTCACAACGTGTTCGAATAATTGAGTTGTGCCTGTGCACGATCTGCCTTACTTGCGACCAAACTGCAGACGGAGTATGTCCTGAGAAGAGCGGATAAAGTTTATTACGGATCTGAATCGGCCCTCCGACTGTTGGCACAGATTTTTGCGATTATTTGGTGTACTGTCCAGTAACCATAACAATAAGACACTAAACAGGTAAGATTGAAGTTTCGCTAAGTGTTTATAATTCTTAGAATGTTAACAAGTTGTGATTTTGTAAATATGTTATTTGTGATTAGTATCGGATACAATACCGGCATGATTAAGTGGGCCACACAAAACCGAACTCGATGGGTATTGATATTCGCTTGAACAAGTCAGTCATGACAGCAAATCTAGCTAGCCATTCCATTCGATTCTGAACTGATTTGTTTAACATTGATATTAGAGAGCAGACTTTGTTTTGCTGTACTGTAACTGACGAAATCGTTTGCAGCGAGAGTAAATGTTTGATTCGGACATTGCCGCAGGCTGACGTTGTGTGTGTAAAGCCAGTATCAACAGAGTATATATTGTTTGCATTATATCAGTGGCTAATCGGCTTTGTTGTTGAACCTGATCGATATTAACACACCTTTTAATGATTTTGATGACATCGTAGGTGTCACGCCATCATGCTGTCAATTCATCGCTATCTTGTTTGCTAAATTAAACGGCCACAGATTTGCTGGCTCTGATTCGGCCATATCGTTTGATCTAGCTACACCTGGGATTTGTTTTCCCTTTGATTTAAACCTTATGAAATGCGTTTGATGTCGCGAGGGGAGATTTACTGTTAATCAAAAGTAGATTTACATGTAAACGCACATTGTGACCTTAAATAGAAATAATACATGCGAATATGTAATACATTTTGGGCAACAAAATATCAAGCTCTAGACTGCAGTCTCCCATTTTGATTGGCATGGTTCAACTATGTCTTCTCTAGATACATGTCAACAGCTTTGACGATTAAACATTGCCAATGATGTTTAGCATTACACACCTTTATTAGTAAATAATTAGACCACACTGTTGTCCCGATTTCCCACTTTTCGTGACTTGTTCCTAATTCCACATGCTGGAGAAAATGAACTATTTTAAGTTTGTATAGTTCCTTATGAAATATTTAGATGGTACACATATTCAGTCATGCGTGTCTGCAGAGAGCTGTATTCTAGGACATGGTTTCCCAACCCTCTCCTCAGCCCCTTAAGACATTTCACATTTTTATTTTAACCCTAAGCTAACACACCTGATTCAGTTCATCAAAACCTTGATGATTGTGCAACTGATTAAATCCAGTGCACCAGTTTACAAATGTATGGGGTCCAAGAGTTTTGTGAGAACCTGCTTTTAACTCAGATGGTCAAACCTTTTTCCATCTTTGTTGTCACAAATGTTCTCCTTGTTCTTTCCTTTTTATATAGATGTGGCTTTAGTGCAACACATTAATCATTTTTATCTATTCAGGATTCTATTGTCAGTATTACAATACATCTTGGTTCGTTTTAACATTTGAGTTATTTGGGAGGAATTTTACTGAGCCCTAGATTTCCCTGGAATTTATGCTTTGGTAAAGACAACATGTGTTGTCTGTCCCACCGGACTGATAACATTTGTTTGCTGAATAGAAATCAGGAAATAGGCTGTGAAAACCAAATGGGATACACACTTCATGGTGTGCAGACCGATGTAAGCCTTGTGTGGGCTTTTGGCTGACGAACTAGACTAAGGACATACACATTTTGATAAATGATTCATGTGACTTGTTACTAAACCTATGGCCTGACTGTGATAGGGCGGTGGGGACGGTGTGTCGGCGGCACCTCTTCCATAACCGTGTCTCCTCCAGGAGCTCACCTCTACTGCACCACTGAGACAGTGGCCTCTAAAGAGCTGTCAGGGAGAAACTGCTCGGTGGCTCTCCTCATCTCCCTCCCCTGATAGGGAGCTTCTGCCAGCACTCCGCGAGAGCCGCAGTGGGCTAAGTACTCCCCGCTCTGGGGCCCACATGGCAGGCACCAGCTCCTGAGGTCTGTGGGTGTAATGGTGGAAGGTAGAGCTGGCGAATTCAGCGAGGGACATATCCAGCTCTGAGGGAAAACCAGAGTGACTTTGCATTGCAGCCAATGGGGTAATGATAATATAGAGCTCTGGGTTTGATCAATTAGGGGAGGGACTGAGATTTTTGCATTGGGATTTGCGGCGAGATTATACTGTCAGGTATTGATTGCTGACGGAGCTTAGGCTGAGAATGCATTGAGATTGAACAGGGACGTTGGCCCAGCCTAGTCATACACAGGATTGTTATGTGGTGGATTATTGTGTTTTATAGACTAATACCATGCATGTTCTGCCTGTTCATTGTTAGACCTCAGTGATCCTTTGGATGAGCATCAGAGAATTCAACTAGCAGCTCATTGCCGACGATTCCGCTCCCTTCAAGCACAGCCCCCCCACCCCCACACGCGCACACGCCTACTCTCATTCTTTTTTTATATCCAGAGACTCATTTTAAAATGGATTTGGTGATCCTCGTAATTCGAGTTCACTGCTCTTGTGGTATTCGCCATGACACCTCCCCCCTCCTTTTTTTTGAAGAAGAGGAATATTTCTCTGCGGGGGCAGGCTTTGTAATAAATCAGGCATTCAATGGCAAAGTCATAGGTTGGGCCTGGCAATAGAACTTGAGACCGATTTTATATCTGTGGTGTTAGTCGTTCTCTGGAGACGGACGGAAAAGCAATGTCTTAGACGGTAGATATTGAGCAGAATCAGAACCAGCTTGGCCGTTCGCTGTTCACCATTGGGCCGTGTGCTGCCGCCAGCCGCAAGGAAGTGATGTGGACACTGGACAGGGCCTAGCGTTTACCAGCAGGGAGCTCCGCGGACACCTGATCTGTTTTGAGTGTGCGGAGGGTGGTAGAGCTGGTGGTGCCAGTAAAAAAGGAGGCTGCTTTCTGGGAAAATCTGAGGCGCATGGTGAAACACCTGGCCCCCCGCATCCCCGTTTTGGGGGAATGCTCTTGGGAAAGCAGCACCCGTGTGATTCTTTAGCAGATTTCCCCTTCAGCCACATACGGCCATTGTCAGTCTGTCAGGGCACCCCTTTCGGTTTGTTTGTTCCGGGAATCCAATTATCTGTGACCCGCCACCTGCTTTCTGGTTCGACTCAGAGGTTGCTATAAACACCCTGCTTTATAGTGTGTTGTTTGCCAACATTTCTAGACACATTGTCCCACTTAGTGAATCTGGAACCTAACTTCACTAAAACTTGTAGGCTTCAAAAGTACCGGTGATTGCTTTTTAGACGTGTCCTGGCTAGATATCTGTCAGACTTTTACCATTCTGCGACGATTTCCCCCGTAGTCTTTATTGCTTGGTCAGCTCACTCCCGCTCTGTCCTCGTTCACGGGTTAAAGGCTTCTCCGGGATTAGTTAATGAAGTGACATGTTTCCCTCATTATAACCTGCTGAAATGTGTGAGTGGAAGGTCATCACTTCAGGGTGGAGGGGCTGGGCTGTTGTCTTCATCTGTAGACTTCGTAACCTTATTGGTATCGTTCGACACAAGTTGGCCTCCATTCAGAGAGCCAAATGGAGCATAAGGAAAGGGGTTGAATGACTGAGCAACAGTGAATTGGTCAAGTTACATCTGAGGCGTTATTAAAACCAATCGTCATGATGATGTAAAGTTTGCTCTTTGTAGGTCACGTCAAACAATGGATACATTCAATGGTTCTTTGGGTTAGTGCTAAAATAATAAAATGGGAATTTATTTTGAAATGGTTTTGTAACTCTGTTAACTCAAATTATTTTGCAGTTGGTTTAGCCTACTTTCTACTCACTGCGGTTGCCAATGGCTACAATTACTGGTGAAAAGAACTGAACTGCACACCCATCCCCCGGAGGACATTGAATAGTTTAAAGAGTAACCTTGTGAGAAGTCACACTGTCCCTTTGTGTCCTCCAACGCAAACACAAACGTCTCTCTTCTTGACTCCTCTGTAAACCCAGTTTTATTTTAGTTTTTAGCCAGACGTTATTTTTGTTTGTTGAGAGTTTCAAACAAACCATCACCTGTGACAGGCTGCTGCGGTATTTATACTACAACGACCCTACCCAGTTCATAACGCCCCTCCCTAACAGCCCCTCCTCCATCCCCTCCCTCCATCCATCCTTCCTTCCGTCTGTAAGTCCCGCCGCGAGTCTTCCCTTTGTTAGCCGGGGCTGCTGGTGTCTCGGGGAATCACAGGCTCGGTCGTAATCTTGTCCAGGCAGCCCTTAACCTAACTTGCTAACAGGTTATCCTTTCTGTGCCTGCCTGCCTCCCCCATTACGCCTACCAGCTGCTAACTGGGGCTTAACTCCCAGTGTCCTGGGAACCTGTGTGTGTGACGGCCTGCGGCGGCGGCGACAGTACGGGGGGTGAGGAGCGTATCCTCATTACCGAAGCTCGGCCGGCTACACGGTAACCCTCGCACACCGGCTGATGTTACTGCTTTGCCTAGCCTGTCTTCCACATTCTCAACCACCCCCCAAAAATACAAATATCCTAGGTATCCTTTCTATTCCTCTTAAGATGAACTCCACGGCTGGTTTCAGGAAGTAGCCTATGGTTTCAGACAGATTCTTTATTTAACTGGCCTTCTGGCTTGTAAGGGAAAAGTTTGTCCTTTGGGTAATTTCCACTGTCAGTTGATAAAAGGTGGTGTTTTTTCAGTCGAGGATCTGGTGCAGTTTCTCTCGCCACGGCGGTGCCACCTTACAACATCGAGTCGGCTAGCACACATGCCGGGACATTCTTGACTCCTCTCCCAGGCGCTCCCTCTCTCCCCTGTCTCTTCCTCTCCTTTCTGTTTCTGCTCCTCCCTCTCTGTTGTTCTTGCTTCAGCGCTAGTGTCGCCTGTTATTTTCTAGCGAACCTTGGGGACATTCTGTTCAGTATCCAGTGAACAGGGCCTTAGCTTTGTGCTGAGCCGACATCCAGGCAAACAAGTGGTCATGGTATTTCTTGTTGAAAGATTCCTCTCTCTTTTTTTTTTTTTTCCCCTCCAAAGCTCTTTAAGTGTTGAATCTATTTCTGGGAGTCATTCATGCATTGTGCGTGCTCTCATGTCACAGGTAGGCCTTCCTTAGAGGTAAGTGGAGAATGTGTCCTGAAAATGAGTTTGAGTCTGATGGAAAATGTAAAGCCTGAAACCGGCTTTGCTACCTGTACTCAAGATAAAAGAAATGCTAATGCAAAAACGACACCAGTCGTGGTTCAGCTAAATGACATTACAGGACAATGGAAGGTGCTTGGTTGGGGAGGTGGTGTTCCAGCGTCCACTGCCTTGCGGTGCGTCTGGCGTTTTAATTTCACCGTTTTGTCTCAGCCATTATCAGAAGATTTCAAGAGTGCTTCCAAGGTTGCACCAGGCTTGAGTGATTGCAGGGACTGCGCCGATTGCACATTACCCCCCCCGCCCCCCACTTGCCCATTGAATCAGTAGGGCTAAACCAGCCACATCAGCATTGCACTGACCTCTCATGGATCATCGGCAGAGGTCAGTCATTCTATAGAATAAGTGATTACAGCTTGAGCTCAAGTGTATTGTGATGGTGTTCATACAGGTACACATTCTTTTACATCACAAAAAAACATTTTCAAAGTGGTATGTAGACTTTATATCCACTGTAAACGTGATACAGAAACAAAAGTGTAATGATGGTTAAGTTATTTAAAAAAATATTTCACCAAACGTTTTGATTCATCATACAGTAAAGACTGGGTAAACTATTGGAATTACAGAAATGGCTTGACTTTCATTATAATCGTAAATGTCAAGCAGCGTTGTTGCAGTTATATTTGGTTGACTGCATTTTGACAGAACAGCATGCCTACTGGTGAATCTAATGGTGAGAAGGAATAAGTGTGCAGCCTGAGTATAAGGAGGCGGAGCATGAACTAATCGGCTGATACACTGATGAACAGTCCTGAGTACCTAGCAACAGTGGTCCGAGGAGGGACAAACCACAAACCGGCGACAGGATGTTGGGCACCCAAGGCTCATTGATGTGTGAGGGCAACGAAGGCAATTCCACCGGGTCCATACCGACAGAAGGTCTACTGACACAAGTCACTGAATATGTTAATGATGGTTACGGGAGAAATGTGTCACAACACACAGTGCATCACACCCTGTTACATATGGAGCTGTGTAACCCATGATGAACCCTGTCCACCCTTGAAAGTGCCTACAATGGGCATGCAAGCACTGGAACTGGACCTTGGAGCAGTGGAAGAAAGTTGCCTGGGCTGGTGATTCCTGTTTGTTTTATATCATGTACACAGCCGTGTACGCGTGTGCCGTTTACCTGGGGAAGTGAAGTGATGGCACCAGGAAGCACTGTGGGAAGACGACAAGCCGGTGGAGGGAGTGTGATGCTCTGGGCGATGTTTTGCTGGGAAAGCCTGGGTCCGGGCGTTCACGTGGACATCAATTTGACACGTGCCACCTACCTAAAAAGTGTTGCACACCATGTACACCCCTTCATGGTAATGGCAGGGTTCAACATTAACAATGGCCCGCTGGCCCGGGGCCGGTAAGACCTTACGTCCGGCCATTAGACAAAGACAGTCACTGGCCCATAGTATCACATTAAAATGTTTTCTTGTCATCTTTGTCACTTAAAATTTTTGCTTTTTCTGAAAAATAAAATGTTCTCTCCCCTCCATGTGGTACAGTACCGATGTTGTCTTTTTGTCCACTAATATTCAATGGCTCATCTGTTTTGATCAATCATAGTTTATAGTGCATTCTAGAGCAGGACCCAAACATGGCGTCATATGAGGCTAGGCAAAAACAAACAGGATTTATGGGTTGAAAAGAATAATAGCAAGGGCCACGTACTGCCATACCTGTAGAAACCATACCATACCTGCCTATGCAGTTGCTAGCAGTGGCACCCAAGAAGCCACTCAACCAATTAGTACAGTACCAGCAAGTACTGTATGGTGCCATATTTATGTAACTAAATATATTAAGTCTTACTTTATTGTCATGTTTACATCAAATAAGCAAAGTATATTAATGAAATGTGATATTTATAGTAATATTTTGGTAACTATTTAGTTAAGTAATTATGTACGTTGCATCATATTTATGTAAACTTCAATTGCTTGTGTCAGTTCTTGTTTCCCATCACATGCAAAACTGGTACAAATCAATATACTTAATGATTTGATATTTACACATAATTCTTTACAATACAATTGTATTGTTTTAAAAAATATATATATTTAGTTGGGGCCAGTAAAAATTCTATCCGGACTAGTAGATTTTAATAGGGCCAGTAGATTTCATTAGGGCCAGTAAAGGAAAAAAGTTCACGTTGGTCCCTCAATGGTATTCTCCAAAAGCAGTGTCTTCTTTCTCGAACACCGCTCACAATGTTTGGGAATGGTTTGAGGAATATGCTGAAAAGTTCAAGTTGTTCCCCTGGCCTCCAGATGCCCTAGATCTCAATCTGATTCAACATCTGTGAGATGTGCTGTATACAACAGTATGGTTTCCTCTGCAGTCTGACACCCCGATTGTCAGACCCACAAAACACTCGGGAGTGACCAAAAAACATGGGTCTGGTGACGTTACGGAATCTGACGTGTTATTAGCCAGCAAAGACATGAGGGCTGTGGAGTTTACTGTGGGCCAGTTTGTGAGACATTGTTTTTAAGGGAATCCATCCCTATCAGTAGTGTCTCATGCGAGCCACTAACCCAGAACATAAAATGTTTGGTGTGAAAATGAGGTAAAACAGAAATCCCCTTTAATGATTTAGTTCTTGTCTGTGTGCACTTGGTGTGTTCAAACTGGTATTTCTTTACGTCCACAGCTAATTCTTTAGTGCATATCGAGGGAGAGGTGGCCAACATGAACTTTAATAAAATACTTTGGCTTTGGTTTTCTTAATACTGCGATGTAATTAAAAATATTCCTGCAGTTAGAGCATCCTCTATCAGTCCTCATAGGCCAGTTGGGAGCTATTACCCTGGTGATTTATCCAGAATGTTCCTCTGTTCAGCGTTCAGGCTTACTCTCCCGGCTCATGTGGTACATGTGGTGGGTGTTTGTGAGACTGACTCTTGTTAAATCAGTGCCTTGTGACCGTCCGAGCATAAGGTTTGACTCCAGAGTAAAATACATCAATAAATAAAAGGAAATCAACTGCAAAGCAATAAAGGGATCAGCCTTAGCACTCTGCTTTGGATTAGAAGTGTCCATATCCAATATTCCTGGTGGCCTCCTGGGAGTTTTGAGGCCCTTATTTTCTGTGTGACGTGGCGGTAAAGCCCTTTTGCCTGCTGGGGTTTTGCCTGTGATATTGGACTTCTGATGAAAGGAGCTCATTCTCGCCGTGCACAGTGAAAGCCTTGTATTGGCAGTGTGGACCGGCATGTCTGAACGGATCCCCAGTTAGATGGCACCACGGGAGGTTTTCAGCGTGAGGAGAGCGAAAGAGCTGGTTGCTCTGTGTGCTCCGTCAGCAGTTTAACCCCCTGCGGTGGGAATTTGTCCCCTCTCACACGGTCTGAGACAGAGGGTTGAAGTGTCTATGTTTGTGGAATTCTCAAGTGGTATTGGAGAAGCAGAGACTGTGTCATTTCAGTATGTCCCCCAACTTCCTGGCTTCGCGTCATCCAAAGACGCACCGGAGGTAGAGATGAATCACAGAAATCCCATGTTCTAAAAACCTGTTGAATGATTCAGGATGTTCTATTCTACCATACAGGTGGATTAAACCAGTCAGAGCAGAAACACATTTGCATATGTATTCCATGGTAATTTTAATAACCATCTTTTTGAAAGCATTATTTATATTCCTACGGAATCAAATAAACAAACCAGCGTGGTGTTATGCAGTTGTAGGTGTTTGGCAGGCACAGCAAGCGGTCCGACTGTTCTGTTGTGTTTCCAAGTAAATAATGATTGCTGTGGTCTCCACCCCTAGTATTCAGACCCCTGTAATTGTCCTCCATTCATCAACTATTTTCTGTTTCTCCACAATCCTAAACCACGCACTCTGCCTAATCCCGGTTTCACATGAAGTACAATTATTTGACGGAAATTAGTCATCTCTGGTTTCACTTTTGGGGAGAATGACTTTTAACTTTGAGATTTCCAAAAGGAGGGTCCTACCTTGCATGAAAGGAAACTTTTAGCCATTGGCTAATTTTATTATAGCCCAAAAGCACTTTTGTTCTTACATTTTCACAGTATTTAGTTCACACCTTGCGGCTGTGAATCGTTTGTTGTCCACAAAGCTGATGTTCCAGTTTAAGCACTGCCTTCAGCCTATCCAAAAAATAATAATAATAATCAACAACATGAATCCCAAACCTGGAATTATTTCTGCTGTTCACGCCATTCGCCATCATGCCCCACTCACCACCGGCCCTTGTGCCCCACTCACCACCGGCCCTTGTGCCCCACTCACCACCGGCCCTTGTGCCCCACTCACCACCGGCCCTTGTGCCCCACTCACCACCGGCCCTTGTGCCCCACTCACCACCGGCCCTTGTGCCCCACTCACCACCGGCCCTTGTGCCCCACTCACCACCGGCCCTTGTGCCCCACTCACCACCGGCCCTTGTGCCCCACTCACCACCGGCCCTTGTGCCCCACTCACCACCGGCCCATTTCAGACCAAACTGACCGTACTGTAGGCCTATTGCGGTTGGACTGAAGTGTGTGATTGTGGTTAAAAAGGCACCTTCAACGGTCCCTTGTTTGGCGCAGTGGTCTTGGTCACTGACTTAGAGTACAGCTGGGGTGTTAAACTGGCTCTGAGCGGCTGGGAATGGACAGTTGGATGTGCGACAGGGCCGCCTTGTCTCATGTTTAATCACTGGAAATTTCTAAAAATAATACAAAGAGACCTGTGGACTGTACATGTTTGGTTGAGGTGCCATTGCTTTTTGTCTCTAGATGTCAACATGCCTGACATTTGGTTTGTCCAACCTAACTGCTTTTTTTTTGGTGCATGTTAACTTCATACAATTAATTAAACATTTTTGTAACTGCATTTGCAATGATAAATTACATTACTAGTCCTAATAATTTTAGTAATGATCTGTTACTTCTAAGAGGACTGGGTAAGACGAGCACCAACTGGTTGAAAGGTCAACAATTTCCTCTGTGTGCCATGGCCTTAAAACGATAGCTGGACCTAGATTCATTGTAGGGTGAAATTTCACTTACCCTGAGTTTTCTAAGGCCCATGGAGTCATTTTTCACAAGGCCTTTTTCACCTCTTTCCCAGTCTGGAATCAGCATTATTAGCCTTGTCCACATTCACAAAAGCTGTATTGTATTCTTCGAAATATCGCTATATTAATAAAATGTTCAACTGAAAAGTGGGTTGTGGGATTTACCTGTTTACTGGTCAGTTTTGTTCACAAATTGAACACCTTTAAGAACATCTCAGGGTAAGTGAAATTTCACCCCATAATGAATCTTGGTCAAACTGTCCCTTTAAGTATCACTCTTATATGTCAAAGGCAATAGAAAATATTTCTCTGTAGTTATCGGTTGTTTTCACTTCTGGCTATAGGCCATAGATGTTTAACTATCTTTTTCTGAGTACATAGTTTTTTTGTCTTTGTCGTTTATGACGTGGGCTAAGCCAGTCCTTTCCTGGTTATCTCAGACATGTTTACAAAGCTATTAAGTTAATCTGACAAATATATTTGTGCATATCCTGTCATAGTCTACATGTCGGTTTAGAATAGTTTTGCTCTTCTAGAATGTAAGCCAATGGGGCAATGCACTTTTAAACTGTATGTTACAGTGCATTTTCTGCATTTGTGGTGTTTGGGTGTTGGCTTCAGAATTGTACTGTATCCTTATAGTCAGGATGGTTCCAAATGGCTTATTAGGAGTTGTACTTGGGTGGGGGTTAAAAAAAAGAAGCTGACCCACATTGCTAGTGGACGTGTGTTTTTGTCCTAGGAAACCTTTTGTTTGTGTGTAAAATGTAATCCCTGTTTCCATATCCTAGCATGTTAACAGATCTGTTTTCAGTGGTATGTTATAAGTCTATAATGTTTACTGAATAAGTCTTTTTTGCATTTGTTCTGTGGAGAGAGACCATTCATTCAATACCATTGCGGTAGGAGGGTCCTTGCTCAAATTGGAAGTGCAGAAATAATCAGAACTTGGCATCGTCAGAAAGGGAGTTTACTGTCACTACATAGGACATGATTTACATTTCTGACATTTCCCTTGCCAGAAGACAAATTAATTGGATTGGAATGTGAGTCATTCCCTTTCTAGACATTTTCATTTGTATCTAGATATATCTGCTCCAGTAGATCTAATTGTTTCGGGTAGATACTATATGATTTGATTCATGGGTGTTTGTCACATTTATTTCCCTTACTAATTTTAACTGTTGCTGATGGGGCTCATGACTTGCATGGACACCTATGTTTTTGCAGGGGAGCCTTTGAGCTTGAGCAAGATATTTGGGTAGCTGGGGAAGATGCAGTGTTTTAGGGCCAAGTATTGAGCCACAGAGCTAGTAACCAAAAGGTTGCTGAATCAAATCCCCGAGCTGACAAAGGTGAAAGAGCTCGGGTCCTCATCCTTGACCCCACTTCTCCAATGTGCCCAATTGGAGGGGCATAGTTGGAAGTGGAGGTCAAATGTCTCTTGAACCTTGTGTTCAGTTTATGACAAATTTTAATCCTTTAATCCTAAAATAGAAATTGATTAATTAAATGCTTTTCTCCATGGAAAACATACAAATCTTAATGGAACATGTGGCAAGTCGACTAAGCAAATCCCAGAAGTAGTTTTGCATTCATAAAAAGGTTTGTTAAAATGTATGCTAATCTTATTCAAAACTGTCTGTAGACACTTTGAACCATTGTAACCAAAAATAATTGCATTATTTTACAGCATTCTTGCCAAGGCAATATATTATTCTGAAATAGGAATGACAAAGAATGATGACAAGTAATTTACTCATGAAATTGTATTGATGTACAGAGGCTATTTTCTTAAGCAAAGTTGTCACCTTAAACTGGAGGACGAGTAAAATTCTGAGAAGTATAAAACGGTTCATAAAATTTGGTGTGAAATCATCATATGAGATATTTAAATCCAATATATTTTCATTGTTTGACGTAAACCACCCATGCATATCCCCACATTTTTCAAATAATTGTCCCGAGCCAGTGCAGGTAGTCCATGTATCTGTCAGTTTCATTAGTCTCTTTCATTTTCTGGTAATGACAGAGAAACAAGTTCACACCTGGATAGGAGACACCTTCGGTCCTCTGGATTTGGGTAACTTTGCTCATCTTAGCAGGCTTCTCTGCTTCCCTCCACTGCCTTTGTGAAGTGATCCTGCCACCTTGTCATCGTCCCAGCAGCAGGGTTCCTCTGGGATGCCTGCTGCTGTAATTGCCCTGTGTTGTAGTCTTCCATGCCGTAACAAGCTCTCTTTCCTCCCTGTTCAAAGACCACCATGTATGCCCGGCTCTCAGAGCCTGTGTTTATCGCTTGTGTTCATTACCAATTTGTGGATAGTGCTCTTTGTTTAAGTATGTCTTGACATCTGATTCCGAGGGCAGCTGTTTACGGTGCTCCCCCCACCTGTTCTCCTCAGGGTTTGTGTGAACTTTGTTGGGATGATTGCGCATTTTTCAAAAAAAGAAGCAGAAAGGAAATACTTGGTTGTAATAGTGATTCCTGAATAAAGTTTAATTAGTATTAGCTTAGTAGTACGTGTCTTTCCAAACTGAAAGACCAGTAGCAGATTCCGCCCTGACGTTTTTAATTCTCCTGTCGCCGGTGACAGGCAGGCCGAGCTAGCCTAGTAAAATGGCCGCTGCCACACTTCTTGGCAGTCTAGCTCCAACAGGTTATTTGGCTGACACAGCCATGTTAGTCCTCTAAGGTAATGACAAGGAGGGAGGTTTCGTTAATTACAGATTCTTTCGACTTTGACATTTATGTCATTCATATTATTTCTGCTGTAATGGAGTTCTTCAGGCGAGTGATGGATGGCACACTGGGCTGGCACTGGCATCTCTCAAAATGGCTGCAGTGTTTTCCTCCCTCGCATATGCAACAGCAGTGTTACTTGGTTAGCAGGTCACTGACACAGGACTTAACGGTAAGGCTGCCAGTCCCAGATAAATTAACATTCAAAGGTCAGTGATGGAGAATATCCTCCCGTGGTAGACAGTACTAGAAAAAACCTTCACTAAGCGACCTCAGAGTAACTGACGTGTGTGTGTGTGTGTGACGGCTTTCAACTGCTTATTTGTCCAAGTGCCCTCTAGATGCCATCAGCCCGTCTCGACACAAACGGCACGAGCCTACGATTTGAAGGCACATTGTTAAGAGAAATCCCCCTTTTAAGTCAGAGTACTGAAGCGAGACAGTTTTAGCTCGCTGGTCACTGCTGCAGAAATACATTTGGTCCATTTCACAGTGTTTCTGTGAAAAGCCCACCCCCATATGAAAAGCCATGACTCTTTGGTTTTTCCAGCCCAGCAGTTTCTGTTCGGCGTTTGAGCCTGTATCGCTTTGCCTTTGCCCCTTTCATTTCTGGATCTCCTTTGCTACTTGGCTGTGAATGAAGATCGACCTATGCTGCAATACAAAGCACACAGTACTCCTCCCAGACTAGGGCTGTCTTTTCTTCCTAGCTACTAGTTGATTATTTGCATGCAGTGGAATTCCCTTGTCTCAACTAAAATCACCCTGAGATTCCTATAAACCTGACTCATCTGCTTAATTTCACTTCATTCTCTTCAGCTTTACTTACTCTTCCAAATAATCTGCTCTCCTGCCATATCCCAGGTCTTCAGGCAGGGCTGGCCTTCTCTTCCTGAGAGTCTGAAAAGTAGGAGTAAACTGAATGCAAACTCAAAGTTAATAGCCTTTTTAAAGAGCTGTACGTGTTGTGAATGATACCGTTGCCACCTGTTTTTGGTTATTAAATTGAAACTGGACGTTTCCCTGCCGTGTTTTTAAAACTACAAACATATTTGCTGTTCTCAGCGATGAGGGCTCTGAGAATGTTCAGTCCTTGCCCAGAGGACACGGGGATGGCTGAGAAGAGGTGAACAGCAGGCGATTCTGATTTAATTAAGTGTTCTCTCTTAGTAGCTGTCATAAACCCAACCTGAATTTGTATGCTTGAGCTTCAGCTCTGCTTTTGGATATTGCCCTTTGTGACCGTGTGTCACTTTGCCAGAGGCGCTCCATGGTCGACGTCTTGGACTACATACTATGATGTTTTAAGTCTCTCAGTTCTGTGCGATGAGGCATTTTTGTCGTTTCTAGAGGTTCACACTGGTCGATTTTTATTTTCTCTAATTGTTCCTTTATACAGTCCGATCAGCTCTGGAAAAGAACTAATTAGTTAAATGACTGATTAGCGGAGAGCAGTTAATAGATTTGTACTGGCTGTGTGATACTTCAATGGTGATACTTCGTTGGCTGGATCCGATGGGCAATTCCAGCGTTATAGACGTGACATTTGCAGTCAAAACATAAAATATAAATTCTCAGAAAATGCATTTAATACCAATATATTTAAATGTCTGTTTATATGTCCATACTCCCTTAATAAAGGAGTACAGACATTAGAAAAATATCAATCTACACATGTTTTATGTTTAATATGAGGGAAATACACATGCGTTATGGACGTGACAAAAAAAAGAAGCGAGTTTGTGGGAGACAATATACTTTGTTGAAATTCTGTGAATTAAAATGCACAAGCCAAAATAAATAATATAGAACATACATTATTTATTTTATTTTAGTTTAAAAAAAATCAATTAATGAGGAAAAACGGACGTTACGGACACAGTGATGTTGCAATTTTTTTTTTATAACTATACATTTTTTTCGAGGGCTGCTAGGTAAAGCTTGGAGTGCTCGTTTTACAGCCTTGCCTAGTGACTGTCTTGTTTTAAAAGGTGAATTTTGTGGAGACTCCTGCAAAGCAGGAACCTGTGACTTCTTTAGAAGACGCCTTTTCCTCTGTCTTTGTCTAGCAAGCTCCCTGACTCTTTCTGCCTCTTGGTTTGATTGTGTTTCTTTCTTTGTGTTTCTGCTTTTTTCCTTATCCTTTCCTTTTCCTTGAAATTTTCATTGTACCTCTTTTTCTCTCTGAATGTACATTGTCTTTCAGTATTAGTTTTTGCCATTGCGCTGTAGGATGAGATGTATATAAATTGTATTTGTTATTGTATGTATATGTTATTATTGGTTGTTGTATTAATTACTGCTATTCACATTGAAATTTTGTAATAAAAAAAATGTTAAAGCTAACTAAGCTGATTTTTTTCATTAGCCATTCCATGGCCAGTGTGTTCGTATTTATATATGTAATTTATACAAAAAAATTATACTCTAAATTAAAATGTACATTTAGATATCAAATTACTTACTCAATTACTGCAAATAAATTAGAGATTTTGTCCAGAAATCGCAGATCTACAATCACCACAGAAATAACTGCCTTTGACCACAGAGGGCGTGCGCGGGAAAGAAAGTGAGTCATCACAGAAGGCGCGTCTCATATTTCTCTCTCTCTCTCTCTCACACACACGCACGCACACTCCATGGTACTAGTATTAATTGATTTCTAAAAAGTTCTGATGTACAGTAATAGAGATCAATTTAATATATGTGTGGGGTTTTTTTAACAGTGAAATGATGAAAGGTCAAGGTGAGTTTAAATAAGTTTGACTTCTTTCCACTCCATTTCAAGCAATGGATCGATTTATATTGTAAAGTTGATGAATTTATCTTTTCGTATTGATTTAATCAGAATGCTTCTTGATTGCCTTTATGTGTCATTATATTGCTTGAAATAAATAAATGAATGAATTAATTAAACAAATATATGCTGGTCAAATCATGCTTGATTTAATGTGAAGCGTCCGTAACGGTCACGTCCGTAACGCATAATTAGGTTGTTTAGAGCAATTAAGTGAGATGATTTGTCAATCATAACTAGAATGGACATATTTTGGCTTTGTACATAAAGTTTCAAACTAATTGTAATAATAATGATTATACAATCTAAACTTATTCTTTAAATCGTTACGGACGTGACACAGCACTTAAGCGTCGTGACTTCCTAAATATAGCCTTTATAAATTTAAAGGGAAATGCAGTTATAACAAAGTGAGTGTATTTATATCTCAGTCATGCCCCCGTCTTTCTGCGAAATCCTTACTATCAACATAAAGTATAATTAAAGGAGTCTTTGATCCCTCTTTTTAAAGCATGAAATAGGTTTGTATAAAAAAAGCAATTTTAGTATCTGTGCACACCTTATCTGAGGTGAATAAACAGAAATTTCCTTAAAATTTACATGACAGCACATCAATACAATAAAATACAGATCCAAATGGACAACTTAGAAAGGGTTTTGATTTTTTTATGATAACTTTAATTTTTCACAGCAAGGTTGACATTTGTGTGGAATTGCCCCGATCTAACTTTATGATGGTTTAACAGTGGTACTTCATAGTCTGCCCTGTCAGGCAGGTCTGTTGCATGTTTCGATTTTTCTACTGTGAAGGATCTCTGCTATGTACAGCACATTAGTAACATTTGTTTCGTTTTCAGGCTGAACAACAATGTAAACCAAGCTTAATGTTAGTCCAGTGGTTCATGGAAAAAAATAAGAAAATATCCCAAACAATTTTCAAACACACAGAAAACGTGTTTCTCTCAGGTGATGTACACAAATATCTTAACGTTGTTAGTGAGCATTTCATCTTCGCCATGATAATCCATTCAGCTAACAGATGTTGCATAGCAAGAAGCTGATTAAAAAGCATGATCATTACACATTTTTCATGCCATTTTTGGGGGACAAACTTTTATTTTTTCAGTTTTGAAGCGTTTCACTACACTATTCCCCAGATGTTTTGAACAAGCGAGCAGTTGGTTTGCTGACTGCAGCAATGATGCAGACTCTTAGCAGATCATTTACTGTTATCTAGCCTGAGCACTTTGTACTTCCAACCAGCCTAGCGACGGGGCTGTAGGTGTAACCATGCCAGCTCATGACCTCAGCATCCAGAAAAAGGATATCCTTTGTGTTTTGACAGGCGGTTCGAATGTTATCATTGGATTGAATGGGCGTTATCAGTGGTTATCAGCCTCATAGATATGGATCAGAAGGGGCCTGCTAGCCTACTGGTAGGCTCAGAAGGCTGTTATCATCCATTGGCATCCATTTGAGCAGTATTCCACACTGGCTATTATTTTAATGAAATCTTTTGGCTTACACTGTCAAATCTGGTTGGTCTTGAATGGACTAAATCTGTACCGTCACAGTAAATTTAAATACTGCACTGCTGAGTTCTGTACTCTAGAATTAAGCAGAATTCAGTACCTTTTTACTCTGTCTAGTACTGTGGTGTACATTGTTACAGTGGGGCGAACAAGTATTTGATACACTGCTGATTATGCAGGTTTTTCCGTACTTACAAAGCATGTAGAGGTCTAATTTTTATCATTGGTGCACTTAAAGAGAGACGGAATCAAAAAAATAAATCCAGAAAATGAAATTGAATGATTTTTTTTATAATTAATTTGCATTTTATTGCATGACATAAGTATTTGATCACCTACCCACCAGTAAGAACTTTGGCTCTCACAGACATGTTAGTTTTTCTTTAAGAAGCCCTCCTGTTCTCCACTCTACCTGTATTAAATGCACCTGTTTGAACTCGTTACCTGTATAAAAGACACCTGTCCACACACTCAATCAAACAGACTCCAACCTCTCCACAATGGCCAAGACCAGAGAGCTGTGTAAGGACATTAGGGATAAAATTGTAGACCTGCACAAGGCTGGGATGGGCTACAGGACAATAGGCAAGCAGCTGGGTGAGAAGGCAACAACTGTTGGTGCAATTTTTAGAAAATGGAGGAAGTTCAAGATGACTGTCTGTCTCCCTCGGTCTGGGGCACCATGCAAGATCTCACCTTGTGGGGCATCAATGATCATGAGGAAGGTGAGGGATCAGTCCAGAACTACACGGCAGGACCTGGTCAATGACCTGAAGAGAGCTGCGACCACAGTCTCAAAGAAAACCATTAGTAACACACTACGCCGTCATGGATTAAAATCCTGCAGCGCATGCAAGATCCCCCTGCTCAAGCCAGCACATGTCCAAGCCCATCTGGATGATCCAGAGGAGGAATGGGAGAAGGTCATGTGGTCTGATGAGACAAAAATAGAGCTTTTTGGTCTAAACTCCTCTCGTTGTGTTGGGAGGAAGAAGGATAAGTACAACCCCAAGAACACCATCCCAACCGTGAAGCTTGGAGGTGGAAACATCATTCTTTTGGGATGCTTTTCTGCAAAGGGGACAGGACGACTGCACCGTATTGAGGGGAGGATGGATGGGGCCATGTATCTCGAGATCTTGGCCAACAACCTCCATCCCTCAGTAAGAGCATTGAAGATGGGTTGTGGCTGGGTCTTCCAGCATGACAACGACCCGAATCACACAGCCAGGGCAACTAAGGAGTGGCTCCATAAGAAGCATCTCAAGGTCCTGGAGTGGTCTAGCCAGGATCTGGAGAAGGTCTGTATGGAGGAGTGGGCCAAAATCCCTGCTGCAGTGTGTGCAAACCTGGTCAAGAACTACAGGAAACACGTGATCTCTGTAATTGCAAACAAAGGTTTCTGTACCAAATATTAAGTTCTGCTTTTCTGATGGATCAAATGCTTATGTCATGCAATAAAATGCAAATTAATTACTTAAAAATCATACAATGTGTTTTTCTGGATTTTATTACATGCTTTGTTAGTGGGAAAACCTGCAAAATCGGCAGTGTATCAAATACTTTTTCTCCCCACTGTATGAACACATTTCAATGCTGTAAATGTTTGTTATAGCTTTATCAGAGCTGCTCAGAAACTAAACAATTCACCTTATCTATAGACCCTCAGTTGTGGAGAATTCCACCAATGCAGAGCAAAGATATAAGTTACATTCAGACAATATTGCGTCTACTTTGTTGCTTTTGAATTTTCCCGTGTTAAAACTTGGACCCATAATTTTAACAATAACAAAGCAGTCACCCTCCTCTTTCCATAGAAAGTGGAGGGATGGGTCTGGATAAATGTAACTACCCTCATTATTTAGACATGCTATGAAAACATAGCCTGGCCGTCAGTATATCAGGACGAGTAGTATAGTTTGAACCATGTTTTGAGGTGATAAAGTGTTTAGATTTACATTGTTTGCAAAGTTCTATTTTTGGTTTGTATGGGGTATAGCAGTTGGAATAAGGTCTTTATTTTCTAAGTTCTATTCTTAAAGAATGAATGGATGTATACATAAGTAATGTAGAAGTCCAAAAATGTATGTAGCTAGAACTAAGATTCCCTGCTTTGATCCATCTTAATATCCTTAATATCCAGACTAGCGCAGTTGAAAATATAAACATATTTTAACTTGTTCCTTTTTTCAGTGCTGACTTAATAAAACAATTTCACAATTTACTTTTCAAGTATCTTCTGAATTCTGTAGTCATCTAATACTTGTGATCTACTGTAATCTGATAAGACTGCTAATGTAACTGATTGCAGTACATTGTTTTTGTAATTACATTCAGACCCAATGAGACCACCCCCCCCAGGGGAAGTAAATTTTACTCTCACAAGTCACAACTCTAGTTGTGGTGGGGTGAAAAAAAATCTGTGTTGGTGTTGCCTTTCCTTGGGTTCGGTGTCAGACATTCATTGACCTTTAATAAGCGGATTGTGAATAATTCAGCGGTTTTTTTCTCCGATTCCGATGCTATATTTTGTGTGTGATAGATGCTAATCCCAGGGTCAATTGCTGGGTATCATTTGTGAGTGATTCCTGGGCTTTGCCGGTGTGAGGAATTCTACATTCTTATTAAAAATAATGAATGGAGGCATCCGTGGCAGCAGCCGGAACAGAGGGAGCTGGTCGCAGGGTTCAGAGGCAGCCAGAACAGAGGGAGCTGGTCGCAGGGTTCAGAGGGAGCTGGTCGCAGGGTTCAGAGGGAGCTGGTCGCAGGGTTCAGAGGGAGCTGGTCGCAGGGTTCAGAGGGAGCTGGTCGCAGGGTTCAGAGGGAGCTGGTCGCAGGGTTCAGAGGGAGCTGGTCGCAGGGTTCAGAGGGAGCTGGTCGCAGGGTTCAGAGGGAGCTGGTCGCAGGGTTCAGAGGGAGCTGGTCGCAGGGTTCAGAGGGAGCCGGTCGCAGGGTTCAGAGGGAGCCGGTCGCAGGGTTCAGAGGGAGCCGGTCGCAGGGTTCAGAGGGAGCCGGTCGCAGGGTTCAGAGGGAGCCGGTCGCAGGGTTCAGAGGGGGCCGGTCGCAGGGTTCAGAGGGGGCCGGTCGCAGGGTTCAGAGGGGGCCGGTCGCAGGGTTCAGAGGGGGCCGGTCGCAGGGTTCAGAGGGGGCCGGTCGCAGGGTTCAGAGGGGGCCGGTCGCAGGGTTCAGAGGGGGCCGGTCGCAGGGTTCAGAGGGGGCCGGTCGCAGGGTTCAGAGGGGGCCGGTCGCAGGGTTCAGAGGGGGCCGGTCGCAGGGTTCAGAGGGGGCCGGTCGCAGGGTTCAGAGGCAGCCAGAACAGAGGGGGCTGGTCGCAGGGTTCAGAGGCAGCCAGAACAGAGGGGGCTGGTCGCAGGGTTCAGAGGCAGCCAGAACAGAGGGGGCTGGTCGCAGGGTTCAGAGTCATTTCGACCCTAGATGGAAACACGGAATGCTGGTTTTATGATTAAACTGTGGTGTCCTTGATGTTGATGCAAGGCTTTAGAGCACAGGTTGGAGCAGAAGTCAATCCTTCAGTCAGAAAATGTTTATCAAATCAACTGAGCTGAGTGTGTTTAATTTGTTTGATTTTGAATATCTGTTCTGAAACGTTACCTCAAATAAAATGTGTGTAAATGCAACCAAGATATGACATTTTTTTTTTTTTTATTATGAAGGAAAAACTTTCTTTGTGGATAACTTGTCCTCCCCTGCTGATTGAAAATGAATGAAAATGAATGAAAATATAATTTTAGGAACATTTCTTTGCAGTCTTTGAAAAATAGACATGCACTGGGCCTAAGCATCAGGTTGTCAAAGAGAAGGATTCGTCTTTGTGGCCGACCCGCGTACAGTTCCTCATATAACCAGACCTTGAACCCCCTGCAGGAATCTGTGGAATGTCTCATTCACGCTGTGTGACTACAGCAATTAGAGTGTCTATCTCTGTGCTACTTTTTAAATGGCCATGCTTTTAATCATGATTAAAGGATGGTAGTTTTTTTTTTTGGATGAAAGGCTGCGTCTGTTGCACTTCTCAGACGGCAGCATTGAGTTGATAAAGGGTAGAAACGCTAACCTTCTCACTAATTAATGTGATCAGAGATCTAGATCTGTAGTGTGGGCCCCAGAGCAGAATATTGAAGTGACAAGTATTTGAGAACTCAATCCAGTTTTGTATCTTGCTTTATTTGAATGAAACCTCAAATGCGCCCTGAAAGTTATTTTTTCTTGGTGCTCTTCCTGCATTAAGGTTTTCAATCTTTAAGAAATGATAATTACATATTTTACTTTAAAACTGTTCCCTGTCAATGTTTGACTTGTCTGTTCATTGGATGTTGGCTGCAGGTTGTTTTTAAGCTTTGTTGTAAAACAAGGCGTGTGGTAATCACTGAGCTAGATTTGACCTGGGCGAATAAAATACAATTCTGTATCAAAGAATAGACTGCTCTATATCAATAGCAATGAATAATAATAAATGTTTTTCTACTGTCCACTACTTTTTTCTATTGCTATTAAAATAAGTAGCTTTGGTTCTTGGTAACAATCTCCACACAACAGCTTGCAAATTTTTTCTTCAGTTTAGATGTTTTGAATCATCTATATATAGCCAATGTGGGTGGATTGATTTCCTGCCTGTTGGGCCCTGTCCGGGGCCTCCCCCGGGTAGGGCCACAGTGTCGCCGGACCCACCCGTCTCCGTTCCAAGGTGTTACACTGCTATATTATTGTGCTGGGGGATATGAGGAATGCACTTCTAACTTTTTCTCAGTTTCCTCCAGTTTAAAATTTTAAGAGGAGATGAGGTCCTGGTCCACACCTGCGGATTACCTGGTTTGGGGGGCCCGTTGCTGTCCCTGTCCTTGTCCACCTAGTCATACTTCTGACCTAGTCTAATCAAATGGCCTCTGGATTTAGCCCAGAGAAATGTATTCATTATTCCAATTAGACTCTTAATATCTCACCCGGCACAGCCAGAAGAGGACTGGTCACCCCTCTGAGCCTGGGTCCTCTCTAGGTTTCTTCCTAAAATTCTGCCTTCTTAGGGAGTTTTTCCTAGCCACTGAAATTCAACACTACTTTTAAAGAGAGGCCACAAACCAACAGGTTAGATAGAATTCAAGGCGGTCTATAGAAGCAGATTGGAAAACTTAAAGCTGGACAAACATGCCTGACAGAGTAACCAACATCGTTGTAGTATTTTAAAAATGCACTCTGGTTACATTATCATCTATCTGAAATGCCTTTCCAGCTGAAAAGTCCCAGCATGCCAAAATTTCACACAGTATGATTTACCAATAACTGACTATTGAATGTTCAGAAATTGCTATTTTCTTAAAGTCAAGCTGGAGTTTTCACACTAAATGCTTAAGTCCTATCAACACCCGCAAGGCCTCGGTACAGAAAGACAACAATTATTTGGGGTAACTATCTACTTGCTACACCCTTTCCAGACATAATGAGTATTGCAAGTCAGTGTTGTTGAAACAATTATCGCCCCAAGTATTTTCAACCAGACTACCTCCAGTCGCACTGGTCCTATTCGCACTTCATTGATCATTAATGCCAACGCTTTTTTTAACCACAGCATCTTACGTAGTGATGGACAAAGAGAATCAAACTAGAAGTGGATTCTAGAAGTGGAAAAACACAGAACTACATATTAAATAGAAATTTTGGTGAATACATTAACATTTACCCTGTAGTCAAATGTGTCCCCCCAATATCACAGTCACTCCTATGACTTTGCTGTAGGCAAGTGAATTTCAAAGCAAACGCTCGACCATTAGCGCAGAGGGGCTTTCAGCAGAACTAAGGGACAAAGTTGTAGAAGGACACAGGTCAGGGAAGGATTAATAAGACTTCAAACACCTTGAATGTCCCATGGAACACGGAACGTGTATGGCACTGCCTCAACATTGCCCAGATCTTCCATCCTGTATGGCCGAGCAAGTAGAGACCGATGGCTACCAAGAGGCCGTCAGGGCTATGCTCTGGAGGAGTCTGGTCTTTACTGCCTGGTGCCGGTCAAGTTCAAGAAGGGTAAACCATCCCAATGTCACTATTGATGATGGTTGTCAATAATTGTTTAACTGATACTGTTGTAGTAATGGCCAACCCTGATTGAGATGTCAATCAACATTGTTTTCAAGAAAGATGATGTGAGCACTGCATGAAGGCACACGTTGCACAAAGTTACCTGGTGAAACGTGTTCCGGAATGGCACGTCTTTGTTTTCGTCTATACTTTAAATGTTGAATGTTTTAATTCTCTGGCCTTGTTCGTCAAGTCGAGCTTCAATGTAATTGGCAAAGAAAATCATTACCATAGTGAAGATTAAAAAATAGCTTTATGAGAGGAGTTCAAAGCGGCAAACTGCCTAAAAGTTTTTTTTTTTCTCAACCAGCATCAACCCGGCAGTAATTAAACACACCTGTCAGCCTCTTGGTAATAGTTTCCTGGGAAGCTGTATTTGATTCATTGTACTCATTTTGGGGTTTAAATATGTCAAATTACACATTATATTGAGGTTTTTTTTATGTGCACAATATAGATGGTTAGTTAGTTGTGGAAAAAGATTGAATTCCAACGTGATTGCAGACAATATATAATGGTAAAATACATTATTTTAATTTATTTTATTAACGCTTCTTGAATGATGTTGTGGGTGCATGTGTGTGGTAGAACGACTGAAGGAAAATACATTAACCTTCAGTTTAATTTGTATAGCTTAGGCATTTGTCATAACCGTCAAGCTATAGAGAGAAAAATTGCTAGTAGTTTTTTTTCTTCTGCTTTTGCGTTTGATCGGGCATAGCTACTAATGTGTCATTGTCAAATACAGTCTAAGTGCAGTTCATTCTCAACTTTCATAAAATAGACCATATGTGGCCGCACCTATTCCTTTACTATGGCGGTAAACCCACCTATGTCACCTGTCTCGGTGTTACCTTGTGTGTTGTGCTTTGTGTTGTGTCCAAGATCTCAGAGCAGTTTGATTGCTTTGTTTTTCAATGTTTGTAGTTCTCTTGCTGATGTTTTGTGTGGATCTGCTTTTTCTCATAATAGGCTACCTAACAGGGATCCTGATGAAGTCCTAATTTGTATCCAGTTCATAGTTACGATGTTGCCTTACTGCGTCAGGCTCGGGACAGGCAAAGCCCTGCATCCAATATAACATGCTCCGCTATGCTTTTTATCAAATGACTCACTTAACCCGGAAGTACGTTGAACATATGTGCTGCATGAATACCCAGTTCAGTTATCGTTCTTAGTCTGTTTGCAGGCCCAAGACCTGCCACGACCTCAACGAATTGAGACAAAGAATATCCAGTTGGCCGTCACACCCCCTAACCCTGACGTCATTTGACCTGTGTATTTTGCAACTAAGAGAAACCGGTCACAGAATTGAACCAGTGAAGTTCTTGGTCAGGTACTTAAGAACACTTGTGGGGTTTTACTTCTGTATAAACACCAATCAAATATTTTTGGGGTCAAAATCTGCATACTTCAGACATTTATGTCTATTATTTCCAGCGTTGTCCAATTTGTTTTTGTATTTTCAGGTCTCTTTTTATGGTGTTAATTTATTTTCTCCAATTCTCCACTGACTTATTTTCTTTGGCAAGTCTTTTTTTTTTTTTTTTTTAGGCCACAAAACTGCCTAAAAGGCCAGATTCATTGACAAAAAGGTGTGCACCTTCAGTTCCAGTGCTTCCTCACAGCAACTATTGTTTGCAAAAAATTAATTAACAATGAACTGTTCTATATTGGGGGTATGGGAGGTGACTGCCTCACATCAAGTGCAATCCCTTAGTTAATTTTATTTTGTATTTGGCAAACAAACATTGATATACAATGGCGTAAGGAAAAGCACAAACCCAAGCCTGTCTATATTCCATGTGGTATACAACTCAGCCCTAAATGTGCTGTATGACCAGCCAACCAGCGACTGTTCTCTGCCACTGTGGGGAGCCGGCTGCCTGGTGCCATATGCTCCTGCAGGAAGACAGGAAATGCTGTTCTGAGTGAGGAGGCTGCCACACATTGAGCTGACAGCTCCTGGACCCATTCAGACACTCCCTCGGCCGCACAACCCTCAGGCTCCCATGACCCGAATGTCCCAGGCCTTGTCCGGGGAACAGATGTCACTGTAGCGTGGAGAAGATTCTCAGTCGCCTCAGGGTTGGGCACATAGGCTGCGTTCAGGCCGCCTGGGACACTAACTCTGTGGGGTTCTACGACCCGCGTGGGCGCCGAGACAAGGTGACACGTCACGGTTTAGCATGGACCGGGCGGCTTTGTAAGAAGGGATTTGCCATAGGGCCTGTGTGAGCATTAAGGGGCATTGGGAAGAAACGGTCAGAGGGCTGCGGTCACTGATACGTGGTTGATGTCTTCTCTCTGCAGTCTCCCAAAGAGCACTAAGGAAATGCTATCTGTTTCTTTGCAGATAGTTTCAGGTGTCTGTCCTTGTTAAGGAAGTGCCAAACTTATCGTTATTGGGTGCCAGAACAGCTTCAGTGCGCCTTTGGATAGGTTTTGTGAGTGTGGAAATCTCTGAGGGATGAGAGACAATTCCTCAAACCAGAAATTCCATTGTTTGGTTTTTTGTTTATAGGACTGATAATCACTTTTCTCAGGCACTGTTCCAGAATGTTTCAAGTGTTCAGTTGGGTTGAGGTTACTAAGGATGCCATGATCATGAAACATCATTAAGGCATGTAGTATACATTGCCGCTCGTGCCAAAATAACCCCAACCATTAAACCTGTTTTATCCGTCAGATGTCTTCTTTCTGCTAGTCAATACCCAGTGTTTTTTCCAAGACCTTTACCTTGATGGAATGTTCATTCCAATCCTGCGTGGGTGCATCTGCTTTGAATATACTTTGTATTACTCAATTTCTCAAGTCCTGCCTGTATTTTGAAAGTTACGTTTATTGTGGCTTTGGGTATTTCCATTGAATTTTTGGCCTGTTAGATGAATGGGGTTTTGTATTGTCCCTCCAACCTATCTTAAAACATTAGGAAACAGAAGATAAGGTGAACTTAAACCTCCTGATGTTCCAAACCTACCCATTAATCTCAATGAAAGACTTGTTTTATTGTGTTATAATTCTTGCTGCAACTAAGGTGCACTGTGATCCTTCAGCGTGCAGTAGCACTTTAACCCTGAAAAGCCTCTTGATAGTTTTCTCTCTAGGAAGTTAGCCTGATTTGCTAGAGCAACTGTGTAAATTGACTGGCACTTGTCTTTAGGTAAGACTTTGTCCGACACATTCCGCTACTCCCCATTTTATTTATTTTATGCAAATTATGCATTCAAAATCCCAGTGTATACTAGGTAAGCCTTAGTTGAATTGGAGGTAAGAAATTGTCTGGTTTACTGTGTCTATTGGGCTGGGCATCAAGTATTAGTCATGCTCTTGCCTGGGCGCTTTGGCTTTTGTGACCTTACTTTAAACAAATGAGTTGCACGCATGACTGCCGAGCTCATTCATGAGAACAACCAAGTAAACTGAGCATACAGTATAAAACTGACCTTGCAAGCTGACATTAAACACAAACATAACCTATTAATTTCAACTCCGAGGAAAGGGCAGGAGAAATGTAATGACTTTTGGAAGTCTAGTTCTGTGCTGTATTATTGACTTTTCTAACAGATATGTCACTTAGTCATGCTGAAAACACTGGGTCTTTGTATGAAAAGGACTGAAGAATCTTGCGGAGTTGAGTTCAATTGAAGAGGACTGGGCATAGTCATTGCAGGTCTTGTGTAACTCTCTGGGGCTAAATTGTCGGCTCTTTCCCTAAGTCCGCTGAATATGAATTCTGGTTTGGGATCTGCTTTTGTGACTACCCTCATTAGTGGATCACAAAACGGTAAACTTGGTTTCTTCTACAAATGGCATCTTAAAAAAAATAAAAATGTAATCCTAGGAATTCTGCTCCAGATTTTCAACTGTTGAAGCTATTTCACCGTATGTATTACCACCCTACAAGGATAACAAAGAAACTGTGGCTGGGTGAGATGGTATTCTGTTAACATTGTGTGAGAAGACTAGATTTGCAGACCTTACCCTGTGACAGACTTTACTAAGTGACAAAGCTTCCAACAATTCTGAGTCGGCGTTCACCAACAAGCCCGGAATGCGCCAGTGTTGCCCAGTAGCATTGAATTAGCTTGTGGGTGGCTGTGCCCACCTCCTATACTAGGTTCTTCCCACTCTGCTTCACTAGGCTCCCATTGATGACAACTTGTGGCCTATTGTGGTTTGGTTGTTAAAATCTTTGGTACTACACTTCACAACGTGTGTGCTCTGTTTCAGTTTATTAAGAAAGCTGTGCAGGGTTTATTAGCAGATATTTAGTGTCCACTGAATAACTCAAGGAAATTGTATTGATTCTTCACAAACAATCATAGCCCATATATGGATTATTATTATTTTTCATTTTGTGTCCCCGAACTTTCTATGAATTTCTTTGTTGGGTCTGGTTCACTCTAGAGCACACTGCATTCAGACCTCCATTTGCCATATAGTCTATTGAATTTCTATCCCCCTCCCCCACTTGCATAATTTATTAACTCCTTTCTTTAAGCAAGCCTAAATGAAAAAATCCTGTGTTGAATTTTACTTTTTTCAACATTGCCAAATAATCATCAAGTTGTGGATAATGTATTCAACCACCCAGACATAAGGACACAGCAGTCCTTCTGAAATATGCTGCAGTCCTGTGGGGAAATTGCTCAGTGAAGTCACCAACACAGATTACTTTGACACAGCGACACAGTGGATCAACCCCACTGAAATGACTCCCCATTATAACCTAAATGACAGTGGGAAAGGACTACAGATGCACAGGAGAACATGTATCCTACAAGGCAAAAACAGATGCAAAGTCTTGAGTTTGTAACAAATCTACACAAACAGATTACTCAGTAACCGCTTCCTGATTGTCAAGCATGTCTGTGGCTGCATCATCGAATAGGTATGGTTGACATTGGTCAAAGACCAGGGAGACTTCAGATTAAAAGACATGCAGATAAACACAGGCAATCCGAGAGGAAAACCATCTTCATTCTATTTTACACCAGACAGTGGTGGAGGAATTCGCCATTCAGCAGGACAATAAGAAACAACACAAAGTGGAATCTATTCTACACCGTAGTTCCTTTCCCAAAATACTGTGAAGGTTTCAAAGCCACAGTTTTGACCTAAATCTTTAAAATCTATGGCAGGACTTAAAGTAAATTGCTGTCCATTTATGATTCTCATCGCTTTGACAGAGCCTGAATTTCTGAAAAGGATAATGGAACGAATATTACACAGTGAAGACAAGCAGGGGTTTGAGAAGACTCAAAATGGAAATGCATGAAAACCACTTGCCATGTGAAGCCATATCAGTGACCCTCAGATGTTAGTTACTATAGCTACAATAAACATTTATTAGCAAGTTATTCCTGTTAAATTCTCACAAAAGCAGTGGCAGTCAATAGCATGAGAATGCTCCCCACACGAATAGAGGAGCATGGGGCAGTGGCTGTTCCGTCGGTGGGCGAGGGGGTGTAAAGGACATTGGAATGAAAGCGACACCCGCGTGAGGTCTTTGGTCTCGTTATCGTATCCGAGGAGTCAGGAGATTGACAGCCCAGTGGTACTGACACGGCCTTGTTTTTTTCTCTCCATTCACCTACTTTTGTTTCAGGTTCTCGGCTGCCCAGGGGTTCACACACCAAGAGGGACGAGCAGGAGGAAGAGGAGCCTGGAAGGACGATGAGTTTGGATCGCACTCATAAAGGTGAGGGACTATTCAGGCTTTAATTCCTCTGTCATCCTGGTTTACCTCTTTCTCTTTCTCCCCGGTCTCTCATATGAGGTCTCTTGACCTCCTGACCGACATGCAACACAATCAGATTTTTATCTATTACCTTGTCCTTGGTTTGTCTTTTTGTAGTGTTTGGAATATGCCCAAAATCCCTTCACTGTGAGAATACACATTTGTTTCTCCTCTGCACTTTGTGATCTTACGGTTTTGTGAATTCCTTGTAATTTCGTTTTAGCGTGGCACACCACCTCCTGCTGTGTGATTATTCCCCCGCGGTTTCCTCGTGAAAACGTGCTTTTCACTCATACGCTTTGAACATTTTTATTACTTCATACTATTCATACGATTGTGGAATTGAATGCCCCCCTTCCTTTTAGTAAATATAAATGAGTCAAATGTGCCACTATGTTTGTTGTAAATCTGTAATGTTATGTTGTGGCAACATCAGCACAGTACCTCTAGTCTCATTGTCCACGTAATGGACAAGGGAGAGACGGCCAGGTTCCACCAAGTCTAGAGCCCTGAGTGGAACGTAATCGTCCTAGTTGTTATTCTCTCCCGCGTACTCCGTGTCCCTGGAAAATAATCACATTTTTTTCACATGCTCCGTTATATGAACCGAAGCCATCCTCTGTTAAATTATTCAGGCTCAGCCCAAACAAGGCGGTACACAGCCTGTAGAGCTCACCATTGCCCAGTCCGGGTGCTCGTTAATAATGGAGCGCTAGCCTTCCCTCACCTCAGTGGAGACCTTCATTCATTTGGGGTTTTTTTGCGAAAGGAGCCTCACTGGGTTTGCCTCATGCAGCTGCTTTTTCATTGGACCAAGAGACGTGACCTTATTTGAATACACCAGCTGTGGGCCCCCCCGCCCCCACCCCAAAGCCACTGAACTACCTGCATGCAAACCGCTTTATTGGGCCACTGTGTTGGTTTAATGAGGCCAAAATGGGAGTGCAATCAATCTATCAAACGTTCTTAGTCTAACTCACCTTACAGTCCGTTCTGACAGAAGGTTCAGTCCCGTTCAGTGAATCCCCAAGAGGGCTGAGGAAACCAATTCCACAAAAAGCAGAAAAAGAAAACCTAGCCGGGAAGCAGACGGAAGGGAAAATCCATCTGCCTCTGACCAACTGTCTGAAGTCAGCCATTTGTCCTCTTAGAAGCAGTCGATACAACGCTGACAATAGTCCTCTTAGAAGCTGTCGATACAAGGCCGACAAGTATTATTCTTCGGATAATTATAAACCACTGCTGGTTAACCATAGCACTGATTAAAACAAGGGCAACTGTCTATGAGGAGTCCGATTGCCTTGCTGTCTCCTAGGCTGCAGTAGTGGTGGTTGTGGGGGTTGGGACGGCCTTTAGATTGTGTAAGAATGTGTTAAGTACAGTACCATTCAAAAGTTTTGTTTAGCAATCTTTTGACTGGTGCTGTATGTTTTTGTGTTTGAGAGGCTGGGTAGCAGTTGCTGATTATCACATGGCTGGTGGCCAGGCCCCTTCCCGGCGTGCTGGCCCCTTCCCGGCGCGCTGGCCCCTTCCCGGCGTGCAGGCCCATCACTTCTTATTTTCTGCCACATCCCCTGCAAGTGTTGCTTATCCACGGCAGAAGGCTCTGTACGCCTGTAAAAAAATCCCTCTTTTATGCTGAATAAATATTGTATTTGATCAGCTCAAGGCAGATAAACACTGAACTGAGGCACCAGTGGAAACATTCAGCTGGAAACCTGAAAGCTGTACTTGCCAAAAAAATATTCTCTATAAAGACTAATTTAAAATATACGTATGAAAATGACAGTAGTTAACACAACTTAAACATTCATCCCTCTTCTCATCGTAACAAGTTATTTTCCTTCTGCCATATGTGAACTTTCATATGTCCCTTTTGTCCCATCCAATATTGTGTATACTGCTTTAAACGGAGGGCGAATGTGTGAACATTTCATATATATATATATATTTTTTTACTAACAACCTGTTATCCGAGTGATTCCTCTCACTGAAATCCCAGTGGACATCATTAGGTAACCGGGTGTAATAAAGCTCATCAGACTAGTACACACATTTGTAGGTCTGTCTCCTGTGAATGATTCCCCTTGTGTAGGGTGATGGGTAGGAGGGAAACGGGCGTAGCAGCGCGCAAATCCATTCTGACACACGTGTGAAGTCAAGGCACTACTCAGTAGCTGCTTAACTGGAAGCCTTTGATCTAAATTCAGCCTTCTCCTGTGTGTTTCAGAATGCCCGTGACTTAAGAACCTGTGGATGAGGACATCGCTGGAATACCTCATACTTTGGGTACAGTGTTTATTTTAATGGAAACGGATTACATTTGTGATGGTAATCACTGGTGATTTTCTCAGTTTATTTCAGTACACTGTTTGCATTTAAGGGTGCAGGTTTGTCTTGGGGGGACATGATGCTGGTTTAGCCCACAGAAACCGCCGGAATCGTGGCAACTGCGCAGCTCTACTATAATCTGAATGTAAAGCATGATTTTGTCTCTGTAATAAGTAAAGACCGCTTTAGACTTGATGCTTTTTATTCTATAGTTAGATATAGTTAGGTACTGGGGATAAATCTTCTCCCAGGTGGTCTTACTTGTTTTGCAGGGAGAGCTCTGTGTTTTCACCCTAGGGTTAGGAATGGGAAGGAGCGGGTTCTTGATCGAGACAATGGAACAATGCTGGTAAGGGCCGTTTCATTGGGCCTTCTTTCCGCGTTTCATTGTTTGGGTCAGTAACATGCATCTGCTCTAAAGACCTTTGATTTGTCGGTGGCTGTCTTATGCCATATCTCGCTGTAGGCGGTTTCTCTGTCCCAACAGCTGCTGTAGCCACCGGTCTCCGCCGTAACCAGATTGTCTAGTCGGGGATCCCTTCTTTTCGCGTGCCGCGGTATCCGAGGCCACCGTGCATCCGCTCTGTCTGGTCGTCTCTGTGCCAGAGCGTGCGTCCGACCGTTAGTTCCAGGGCTGATTAACTACTACTCTCATTTATGCAGACTCCCAGCGTGGCTCATTTAACTACACGCCTCTAGGTAAATGGCATTTCACCATTTCATGTTCCAAATGAGGGCTGTCACTTCAGATTCACTAAGTAATTATATCGCTCTCGTGTGCTGAAATCTGACTTCCTTTTTGTCTTTATAAGATATTGTAAACGGGGCAGTAGTCCGTTTTTACGGGCAAAGCTTTAACTCAGAAGTTCTGAAATTCTGAAAAAGTCCACGGATAAAACAGGGATAACCATTAAAGGTGTTCATTTAATGGGACTTGGCGTCATTTTCATTTTAAATGCCAAGATTCCAACAAACAGTTGTGGTTAACTGTGGGCAAATTTGAGAACCCCCCTATGCGTGACTGAGAACAGAGTGGGTCGGTGGGCAGTAGAAATCCGTCTTGACAGTTATTATTCCACTTTCTGCTGTACTCCTTTTAAAAGCTGCGTCAAAGCTATGCTGTGTTTCTTTAAAAGAGACAGATTGCCTTGAAGTGACAGAAATCCGTCCCTAATTCAGCGTCTCCCATTGCAGCTGACGTCACTCCTACTGAACGCTGGTCCTCAACCGACATACGAAGTCTGACAGAACTCATTAATATTGTGATTGTGTCATTCAAAGCTTCCCATCATCAGTCAACAATGAAAACGTAGTTTCTGCTTAATGGTGTCACCGCACTCTTTCATGACTCCCCATGAAATTATTTCAAACGTTGAGGCATGGATTTAACTGTTTGCATTTGGGAGAAAAGAAAAGCAAAGTGGTGGCTTTCTCCTGCAAAATTCTGATCAATTGCTTGAATACCGAACTTGTGTAGCTAGGTCTAATTTTATGGACATACCAGTTTTCAGCCTTTTCAAATCATCCTGAGGCCTTAGACGTGCACCCTGAGGCCTTAGGCGTGCACCCTGAGGCCTTAGGCGTGCACCCTGAGGCCTTAGGCGTGCACCCTGAGGCCTTAGGCGTGCACCCTGAGGCCTTAGGCGTGCACCCTGAGGCCTTAGGCGTGCTGTCCCAACATTGAGAGACTGTTATCAGAGGTTGGCCCGTAGTTTCATTGATAATTTGAATCAATTTCAAAATAAAGATTGATTGTGATTGTGACCTTTGGCAGAGTACGTAGACATCTGTGTGTTTTACTACGCAAGAACAAGCTCTGCGCACACCTTTTTTTATTGCAAAAATTAATTAATTAAAAGCGGTGTGTTGAGCTACGAGCATACTATGCTTTGATAGTAAATGATGGAAACACAAAATCTGAAGACAGTGAAATGATAGTATTTTCATCATAAACAACCCAAGTCTCTGTGAGCTATTAATGCTCCAAATTTGGGCTTATTCCCTCTTATTAATTATTTTCAACACAAATGTGTGAGAGTGGAGAGTGTTATTTTTGCCTTCAGTCAACACCCAAATCAGGGATTGAAAAAAACCCATTTAAGATGCCTGAAGCTTTAAGCGTGTGTTTGAGTTTTAGGTGTGGGCGTGTAATTCTGCGACTTCAACAACATTGGTAAGAGGGATTAGGCCTCCCTAAACATTGGGCAAATCCTGGTTGCAGCATGGGCGGAGCAAATTGGCTCACATCGCAGTTTTGAGAGGTCGATGTTGGACAAGTGACTTTAGTGTTGTTCATGGTGGGAATGTTATTTAAAAAACAATACTAATTGATCATTATACGCCTCTGTTTATAATCAGTCACAGCATACAGTATGCCTGTAATGTAATGCAGTGCTGTTTGAATAGAACAGAAGACGAAAACAACAGGTCGGCCAAGTCTCACAGCAGCTGCCGAGAATGTTGGAAAGGGAGTTGTTCACCTTAAAGACGTGCAGAAACCTGCTTAAAAACCGTAGTTTCTGTGCGCTGAATAAATGGGAACGTGATCCTGGGCCTTGTTCAGGATGCATGTCATGCGTTAACCCGTTATCAGTGTTTTAACTTTTCCAACCTTACATTTGTGACAGAAGAGTCAACAACATATGCGTCACCATAGTAGCAATTAAAACAATACTTTGAGAACTAATCAGATCAAGGTTGAGGACACAGGATAGTTCTGGTCTAATTCCAAACATCACTCTTTTGATTTGTTGAATATGCATTTTGCATGTGTGGAACTGGTCACTGATCATACACCCTGGTAATGTCATGTTCACTATGGGATGGAGAACGTGAGGTTTTCAGAGATGCTCACCTTTTTTGTTAATTTTAAGGAGGATTTATTATTTTGAATTGTAGATATTGAATTGTAGATAATACGTCCTCCACAATGTGTTGGATTGGTTTGATAAGTCAATGCTACATTGTTGGGAGGTATGGTCTGATTGAAAGGCGAACTTGTAGACTGTCCTGTGACATTCTTCATTAAAAAGAGATGTTTTCATGGTATTTCTCATGCCTGTTCATGCTTTACAAGATAACAAAGGACAGCTATTTTTAACATTACGCTACAATATCTCTGTAAAAAGGCTCGTTCCACCACTTGGTCTGGATATTATCATATTTAAGATGATCATAGAACATTGGTGCAGAGTATAACCTAATTATTTTGAATGGAAGCCCCTGAATGAGTCTCTCTCAGCCTAATGCTTAGAAATATCACACTTGAGTCATTCTGCATTCCCGAATCAACTGTTGTTTTAAATAGAGAGCCAAAGTAAAAAAGAAAAAAAGCTTACATAAACAAATAAATGAAATTATAAATAAATGCAGTGTAATAACTTGGCCTTTATTTAATCCAGAAGTGGGTTATAGGCTTTGCAGCTTTTAAAAGCAGTGTTTGTGGAGATTAGCCCACCATTCAAGTAAAACGCTGCAGATGTCTCCTCTAATGGAGATTGCCTTAAAACATTCCCGTGCCTCTAGCACTCTTTTGGATTGAATCCCTGCCTGGGTCATGAGGTGTGCATAGCATAAACAGCTACTCCCGGATCCCTTTTACACAGCAACTCTGTTTCCATAATACACAATCTGAATTATTTGCCTGTTATAATTTCTTCTTCGTATGCTACAGTCTTCTACAGTGTTCCATTTAGCAAAGAACATCTACATGTTTCAAAAACTCACTGCTGTGTCCGTCTCTTCCACAAGAGCTTATTTTTCTAGTCGGTTTGTTTGCAGTGTTGGTGGTGGTGACGCTGCTGTAGGCCAGTAGGCTAACTGTTCATGCTGCCAACTGTTTTTCCGACCAGCGTATCTCCAAGTATCCGAGACACCCTGCAGCCAGAACATTGGACAGCAACATTATCTTGTGGTCTTGTTGTCCAAGTCTGCTTTTTCAACCTGTGAGTTATATCTGAAGGCATTCTGTGTTACTTCAACATGGGTTTTTTCAAATCACTCCAATAAGACATTCCGTTGCTGGAACATATACATATATATCACACACACACACACACTTAAAATTTTTTAGGGGAAACGTAATCATGACAGTGTAACACCAAGGGATATCAATCTGTCCAGTTAGGAAGCATAAGCGTTTGTGAATCAGTGTTACCTGTTGTGGTGAAAATGAAAGTGACAACAGGTGCATTGGAGAGGCAACAGCAAGACAACCCCACAAAAGGGAATGGTTTTGCAGGTGGTGGCCACAGACAGTTGCTCTCTACTTAATCCTTTCTGACTGATTCTTTCTGGTTTTGCTAGTGTCCTTGTCACTACTGGTAGCATGAGGCGGTACCTGCAGCCCATTCAGGTTTCACAGACCGTATAGCTCCTTCAGAATGGCACATCCATATGTGCTGTCCCAAGAAGGTTTGCTTTGTCTCTCAGAGTCTGAAGAGCATGGAGGAGATACCAGGAGAAGGGCTGTTATATAAGGAGAGGTGGACAGGGCCGTAGAGGGGCATCAACCCAGCCGCACGACCGGTATCTGCTCCTTTGTGTGAGGAGGAACAGGAGGAGAACTGCCAGAGCCCAACAAAATGACCTTCAGCGGGCTACTGGTGTGCATGTTTCTGACCAAACTGTCAGAAACTGACTCCATGAGGGAGGTATGAGGGCCCAATGTCCTCTAGTGGGACTTGTGCCCTCAGCCCAGCACCATGCAACTCAATTGGCATTCGCCAGAGAACACCAGAATTGGCAGGTCCTTCATCGACGGCCTGTTCTATTCACAGATGAGAGCAGGTTCACATTGAGCACCTGTGATAGATGTAAAAGTGTCTGGAGACATCGTTGTAAACTTTATGCTTCCTGCAACATCATCCAGCATGACTGTTTTGGCGGTGGGTCTGTGATGGTCTGGGGAGGCACATCCTTGGAGGGACGCACAGACCACGTGCTAGCCAACAGTACCATGACTGCTGTTAGGTACCGATATGAAATCCTCAGACCGATCTTCAGACCTTATGCTGGTGCAGTGGGCTCTGTGCTGCAGGACAATGCACAGCCTCATGTGGCTGTGCGTGCGTGCGTGTGCGTCAATCAGCCATAACATTATGACCACCTCCCTAATATTGTGTATGTCCCCATTTTGCTAAATCAGCCCTGACCCGTCAAGGCATGGACTCCACTAGACCTCTGGAGGTGTGCTGCGGTATCTGGCACAAAGATGTTAGCAGCAGATCCTTTAAGTCCTGTAAGTTGCGAGGTGGGGCCTCCATGATTTGGACTTGTTTGTCCAGCACATCCCACTGATGCTCGATTGGATTGAGATCTGGGGGATGTTTGAGGCCAAGTCAACACCTTGAACTCTTTGTTGTGTTCCTCAAACCATTCAGGAACCATTTTTGTTTTGTGGCTGGGTGCATTATCCTGCTGAAAGAGGCCATTGCCATCAGGGAATACCATTGCCATATTTATGTGTGTGTGTGTGTATATACATGTATATGTATACTTACACATGTATATGTCTATTAATGCATGTTTTAGCTCCATTACACTGTACAGCGTATTTTAGTTTGATCCTCATATCTACCTTTTGGCTAATGTCAATAGCACAACAAACATTACCCACTACCAGGATATTTTTGCCAGAAACCTGATCCAATTTATGATTTAAAAAAAATCTGAGTCTGATGGCCCATAGGCGTGTCTCCATCGGAGTCTGATGGCCCATAGGCGTGTCTCCATCGGAGTCTGATGGCCCATAGGCGTGTCTCCATCGGAGTCTGATGGCCCATAGGCGTGTCTCCATCGGAGTCTGATGGCCCATAGGCGTGTCTCCATCGGAGTCTGATGGCCCATAGGCGTGTCTCCATCGGAGTCTGATGGCCCATAGGCGTGTCTCCATCGGAGTCTGATGGCCCATAGGCGTGTCTCCATCGGAGTCTGATGGCCCATAGGCGTGTCTCCATCGGAGTCTGATGGCCCATAGGCGTGTCTCCATCGGAGTCTGATGGCCCATAGGCGTGTCTCCATTGGAGTCTGATGGCCCATAGGCGTGTCTCCATTGGAGTCTGATGGCCCATAGGCGTGTCTCCATTGGAGTCTGATGGCCCATAGGCGTGTCTCCATTGGAGTCTGATGGCCCATAGGCGTGTCTCCATCGGAGTCTGGGGGCCCATAGGCGTGTCTAAGGGTCTGTCTAGTCTATAAATCTTTTTTTGGTAAGGCTCTGTCATCTTAGCAGCATGAGATATTGCAAGCTGTTGAAAAGAGGTTTACATAATTTTGGTCCCTACCTTTCTTGAAATTGTTTAGAAAGTAATAGAAACATTTATCTCTTTCTCTAAATAATAGAGCAATAGGATTGTCACTTTTTAGGATGTAGCACAACATGTAGCAGATAAAGCATTATTTCAATATTGTAGCCAAACTACATTTGCTTTAGCTTATAACTCTTTGCAAGACACGGGACGGATTAGTGTCGACGTAAAACCTGTGGTTACAGTTGCCAGGCTGATTCCACACAGCCAGATTCTGAGATTACGGACTACTGTACTTTCAGCTGAGGCCTGTGGACAGGGTCTTCTATTGGCGAAACACAGAGCACTTATACAGGCAGTGCATGTTTTGTTGCATTGATCTGGTTATTTTTATTGATCAAGGACAAATGGGACAACATGCTTTTTATGGGCTAGCCTTATTTGACCTCAACAGCTTACACAACTGCTTGGAAAACCAGAAATAATTGAGAGCCATTGTTTTTCTACTGAGGTTAAGTGGGTAAGGTGGTAGAATAGAGTACAGTCAGCCGTCCATTGCAGGGGTTGCGATTCCTCTCATGACGCAGGGTCTTGTATGGGAAGCATTCTAAGCTGTGTGACTCAGTGAAAGTGAAAGAAAATGTTGTTGTATTTCAGACTCAAACCCAGCTTTTCTCTCTTCCTCTATGACGCTTTAACTGAGGTTTCACTCACATGCCTCACAATTCTTGAGAAATTCCATGTGACAAGGAACTGGCGAGTTCTTTAAAATGCAACAACCCGTCGTAGAACAGGGATTCAACGTTTCATGTTATCCACATTCCTTCCTTATTGCCATGCTGTCGACTCCCTAGGAATCTGAATTACATGGCGTGTATGTTAAACACAGAAATTTGAAATGGTATGAAAAACATTAATCGGTTGTGGCAGTTGTCAAGGACAAAGTTAGAGGATTTGGAGATCTGTCTAATCCAGTATATCCCCATATGTGGGGTTTCAGGGTTAGTTCTGGATAAAGATGGTGTGAATGCTGGTTGTTACTCTGCTTTGAGACGTCACAAACTAGTCCTGAACGTGTGGCCCCGCCCACCCGCTGCACTGCACAAGCTACTGTCCTATCACAGCGAAGCTCATCGACCTGTCAACGAAATTCCGCTGTGACACATTGGGCCCTCTTTATTTCCCCCTTTGACCAGTCGGGGGGGGGGGGGGTCACACACTAAATGTAAAGCTCTGTGCTCCTCTATATCTGGGACATCAGAGGGAACAGGGCACAGGGGTTGAGTGGGGGCATCTCCGACCCAGGAAGCGGTGGTTTAATCAATGGCTGTTCATTGGTTCCTCCAGGGCATAATCCAGTCATGTGCGATTATGCCCTGTTCTGAATGATGGGAATCTATGAGCAAAGCCAGAGGTGGGGCTTAGACGGAATAGGGCAGTGGGACCTTTTATCCCTCACGTTTCCTAATCTTTCACCTTTTTTCTCCGAACATTCTCCTTAGGGATGCAGAGGGAAGTGCTGCCTCGTTTTTATCTGGACCTCTTAAAATAGGATTTATTTAAAGTGCAGCGAGTGCATGAGACTTTCGTATAAGCAACATGTATAATGGATAGAGAGAGCGACTACATTATCCTTATCATGCTGGCAGGAAGGATGGACAGCTCTCCGGTGTTTTTCCGCTCACTGTGGCAATTGGATCCACAGGCCTACAGAGTGACTCAGCGGAAGCCAAGTCATCCATCAGAACGGATACAGTGACAGGCCCTCCTGGTCCAGCTTGAGCTTTTCTGCTATTACGGCCACTGTGGGCGTGTTTTGTGTGGTCGGGGGGGGGTGGCTTTGTTACCCACAAACGTGCCTGGTGTTCATGTTCTAAACTTAGCTCACTTAAATCGATGCTGTAGTTGGTTCGACTGTAGTTTACGAGTTCCTCTATCGCAAACACACTTCTGCTTGTAATCAATCGTAGGCTTGAGGGCATGCTTAGATTTTTCCTCTGATTTTATTGCACGCTCGCAGATGCGCACACATTTAGACTCAGCAGGCGTAGTTCTGAGAGCTGATATTTAAAAAGCCCCCCGAAACATTGACATGTTTTATGTTCATTTGATCCCAAACCCCTCCCTTAACTCTCCAGTGCTCACTGTCTGCACCAGGAAGCTGTTTTTTTCCCTACCGCCTAATGCCACTGCTCTCATCAAAGCCTATTGATTCAAACCACTTTTTTGTTGCAGTAGCTTTATGAGAGCGAGCGAGTGAGTGAGAGAGACGGGGGGAGAGCTAAAGAGAGACAGAGTGCATGTGCATGAAGAGTGGTGAGAATGAAAGAGAGGGGGACTGGACGCAGACCTTTGCAGCTGGCTTGTGGAATAGGGCAGGGCTCAGGGCTGCTTCCAACAAAACTAATGCTTCTCTCCTGGCAGGAATAACAGCAAGGACGGACGGACGCTTAGCGCCTAGGATGACGAGTGCTGCCCCGGCCAGGAAGCCGTACCGTAAGGCACCGCCTCAGCACCGGGAGACCCGCCACGGCCTGCCCACCTTCCGAGAGGACCTTAGCGGGAGTGTGCTGCCTGCGCCCGCCAAGCCCGCAGGCCCCAATGCCTCTGACTCCTGCCAGGTAATTCGCGTTCCGAACCACATCCCAGGTTTTCAGCGAGCGCGGTTCGCGGACCCCCTCCAGAAATGCACGGTTAGTCCCGAGGGCCGCAATGTGTTCTCCCCCTCCTGGTCTCCGCTCTCGGACAGCGAGGTGGACGTCTCCAGCTTGTCCAGCCTGGACCTTACAGTTCTGCCCCCACCCCGCATCTTCAGTCGTGGAGGCGTTGCTGTAGGTGTCACAGCCAATCGGGCTTTTGGGTACCATCAGGGGATGAGCCGTTTCTTGAGCCGTAGCGAGGGCCTTATCGCTGTCTCTGGAGACGAGGACCTTACCTCCGAGGACTCCCAGCAAGGTGACCACTCGGTCTCACCGGCCCAGTCCAACCGCTCGCTGGCCTTTAAGGACAAGGCAGAGATCCTGGTGCCCAGGCTGGGGAAGCACCAAACTACTTCCTTCCAGAGGCCGGCCCCCCCTCCCAAGGGGATCCTCAAGCAACCCAACCATTTGGAGGTCCACATGTCCGAGAAGCTCAGAAAGTCAAAGTCAGCCGAGATGCTGGGGCGAAGCCGCGGTAGTGGGCGCGGCCGGAAACCCCAGAGCAAGTCTCTAGACAGGGAGACTGAGAGGACAGTTCCGGGCCAGACCACCTCAAACAGACAGGCTTCCCCATTCTCCGCCTCGCCCAGTGCCGCGCCATCTGAGAAGAAGATCCAGTTCCTAGAAGATAAGCTGAAGTTTTCGAACTTCCTGGATGATGTCACCACCAGGGTCATCAGCCCTTCCAGAATGCAGATGCTGTGTGGGAAACCCCCAGAAGACCCAAGGCCATCGAGTGGAAACCCATCCCAGCGCCTGGAAAGAAGTCACCCCCAGGCTCCCGACATGAAGAAGCAAGGAGCCGGGAGGATGGCTGAGAAGAGCAGGCCTTGGGACGAGTGGTCCCAGGCGCTGGCCCGAGACAGGCCTTCAAAGAAGGACAAAGAGGGCCTGCCCAAGACCAGGCAGATCCCTCTGAACAAGGACAGCTCAGACCAAGAACCGGAGAAGCGTAGGCCAGGCGTGCATCGGGAGGCGTCGAGGCCCCAAGCCGATGTGCCGATCTACAGCCACATGGGAAGTGGAGGGGACTCCAGCTCCAAACGCAGCAGCGACAGCGACTGGGAAGACGAGAGCCGGCGGGTGGCCCGTCACCAGTACCAACAGCGGCAGCTCCATCAGCTAGCGACGAGGGCTCGGGACGGGGAAGCTGTGGATAAACCCCGAGCGAAATACGTGCCCCAGCCTCCTCAACCTGAGAGGAAACATGAGCCAACCGTATCACAGCTCAGCTCTTTTTCTATTTTATCACAAATCAAGGTATGTGAGGACATGCCCTCTATTTTTTCTCCGGTTTTTTTGGTACGTTTTTTTTGGTTACAATGATAAAAAATTGGAAGGCTTCTGAACACATCTGTGTGTTGTAGAGAGCAGTTTCAACCCGGGAGTTGCTTAGCTACAACTCATCATATTGTAAATAGAAATGACATACGGCATTAACAAAGGTAAGTCGTCTCCCTGAATATGTTGAATGAGCGCAAACGTGTCAAGTAGCATAAACTGTACAGTCAAATTCAAACCTTGCCGGAAACTTCTCTGTTCTGCAGCTGTTTTCACGTGTGGTTCAGCCTTTTTAATTTCTGATTTCCTTAATAAAAGTTAAAATGTTTCTACTAGTTCCATATTTTTTGAGAACCACCATTATGCCTTTACGGTTATTCAACATGATAACTTAATTATCAATTAAGTTGAGACTACCATATTTAAAAAATAGAGCTAATAACTCCCAGCCTGCCTCTTAAGTGCTGTTGATCTATTGGCTGCCCGTCTATGCGAACCAAAGGCTTTTCAGTTAGCAGAATGACGGGGACTGTCAAATTGATTTCATAGCTCCATGTTACGTGTTGACCTGTGCAGCTGACAGACATGTTAAATTCTGCTTCTCACATATGTAATATTTTGGCTTCAACAGAAATGTAGCTAACACTGGAAAAACAAGTGAATAATCTGAATAATGTGCAGTCGCAAATTGGTAATTATGAACTTAGAACCTATGCTCAACTACTGCTTCAAAAGCAATCTATCTTGTCTGTCTGTCTGTCTGTGTCTGTCTGTCTGTGTCTGTCTGTCTGTGTCTGTCTGTCTGTGTCTGTCTGTCTGTGTCTGTCTGTCTGTGTCTGTCTGTGTCTGTCTGTCTGTCTGTGTCTGTCTGTCTGTCTGTCTGTCTGTCTGTCTGTCTGTGTCTGTGTCTGTCTGTGTCTGTCTGTCTGTCTGTCTGTCTGTCTGTCTGTCTGTCTCTCTGTCTCTGTCTGTCTCTCTGTCTCTGTCTGTCTCTCTGTCTGTCTGTGTCTCTGTCTGTCTCTCTGTCTGTCTGTGTCTCTGTCTGTGTCTCTGTCTGTCTGTGTCTCTGTCTGTCTGTGTCTCTGTCTGTCTCTGTCTGTGTCTCTGTCTGTCTCTGTCTGTGTCTCTGTCTGTCTCTGTCTGTGTCTCTGTCTCTGTCTGTGTCTCTGTCTGTCTCTGTCTGTGTCTCTGTCTCTGTCTGTGTCTCTGTCTGTCTCTGTCTGTGTCTCTGTCTGTCTCTGTCTGTGTCTCTGTCTGTCTGTGTCTGTGTCTCTGTCTGTCTCTGTCTGTGTCTCTGTCTGTCTGTCTGTCTCTGTCTGTCTCTGTCTGTCTCTGTCTGTCTCTGTCTGTCTCTGTCTGTCTGTGTCTCTGTCTGTGTCTCTGTCTGTGTCTCTGTCTGTGTCTCTGTCTGTCTGTGTCTCTGTCTGTCTGTGTCTCTGTCTCTGTCTGTGTCTCTGTCTCTGTCTGTGTCTCTGTCTCTGTCTCTGTCTCTGTCTCTGTCTCTGTCTGTGTCTCTGTCTGTCTGTGTCTCTGTCTGTCTGTGTCTCTGTGTCTCTCTGTGTCTCTGTGTCTCTCTGTGTCTCTCTGTCTGTCTGTGTCTCTGTCTGTCTGTGTCTCTGTCTGTCTGTGTGTCTGTCTGTCTGTGTGTCTGTCTGTGTGTCTGTCTGTCACAGAGCAAATCTCATCTGTTTCCAGGGTCTGCTCGCCATCTGCCTCAATGCTACAAGGTTGTAGATGGATAGCCTTTTGAAAAGCAGTTACCAATGGTGGTCCAGTGTAGCTGAGATTTCATGCGCATTTATTGTTCTTGACAAAGAAGGCAAACATCCACAGTGGCCAAACTAATGGGATGTTTCTGTTGTTGCAGGACACCTTATCAGATGCAGACAGGATCAAGTAAGTGGTTATTTTATCATCATCTTCTTATCTTAACTTAGTTATCAACACACAGATACAGAGAACGGTGACCTCGAATGTGACTTGGTGTGTGGCGTGGTCAATGGCTTTCTGTGTCTGTAGGTCTTCATAACCAGTCCCCTTTCCTCCGCTTAGTGTAGCTCAGCCTTTACAAGGATTGCTAAACAACTCCTCCTAAAATGCCCTGATTTTCAGAAAATGATGCACAGAAAATTAGCACAACATCCAGAATCATCCAATTAGGGTTTCTGGAAAACCTAGTCATGTAGGGAGACGTACACGATATTGTGACCTTAATATGAACTTTGTAGACCCAGCATTTGTCGCAAACCTTTCCCAGGTGCCCCGACGGCTCCAGTCTAGACGCTTCCTGGGGTGAGGGAGGCGGTGCAGGCCACCTTCTGCCGCCTGGCCCCTTCGTCAGGAGCTCCTAGATGGCGGGGAGGGAGGGTTCACGTGGCCATGAAGGATCCCAGCTGGTGCCTGATGGGTGCGGGGGGGGGGGCTTGTCACTGTTAACGCCATCACCCCACCCCGCCAATTGTGAACCCATGTGGTCGCCGGTGTCTCCCAATTGGACCCCCCCATCCCCCACGAGCCTCGGCAGTCCAGTCTGTCATCCCTCCACCCCTGCCGCTCCCACCCAGCCAATGACAACTCAGAGCAGCCCTGCGTGTGTGCGGAGGAGTGCCGCACTGGGGACTAGTACATGGACGGACCGCCATGGCTGCTTCTAATTACAGCTGCAATGCTTACCCCCCCACCTTCAGCTCTCCTGTCTCCGCTCTGGCCACTTGTCCTGAAGGAGTACCAATATGCGGCGCTGCGTGACGTGTTTTAAGTTTTGTTTTAGCTTATCGCAGTGAAGTCCAGCCCAGCGCTGCATATCTTCGTGGTAGGCCGCGTCGAAGTGAAGTCCAGCCCAGCGCTGCATATCTTCGTGGTAGGCCGCGTCGAAGTGAAGTCCAGCCCAGCGCTGCATATCTTCGTGGTAGGCCGCGTCAAAGTGAAGTCCAGCCCAGCGCTGCATATCTTCGTGGTAGGCCGCGTCAAAGTGAAGTCCAGCCCAGCGCTGCATATCTTCGTGGTAGGCCGCGTCAAAGTGAAGTCCAGCCCAGCGCTGCATATCTTCGTGGTAGGCCGCGTCAAAGTGAAGTCCAGCCCAGCGCTGCATATCTTCGTGGTAGGCCGCGTCAAAGTGAAGTCCAGCCCAGCGCTGCATATCTTCGTGGTAGGCCGCGTCGAAGTGACCTTTAGTGTCGGGTTACAAGTCGCGACCTGGCCAGCGGGTGGATATTCTGTCACACAACTATCCATGTGTGTGGGCAGTCAGTGGTTTATGAATTTGCACTAGTTTAAGAACAGCTGGATTCTCCCTCTTTGTGGCGGTTAATGGGAGCATAACCTGCTCTGTGGCTCAAAGGCAATAATTGATTGACCGAGTTGCCCCTGTTCTTGTGTGGGATGTTTGAATGATTCGGTGGGAAATGACCTTTGTTTGACTGACTGGATACAACTGGACCTGAGCTCTGTGCCACTCTCAATTACTACTGCCCAGTCGCCCACTATTTCCCCGGAATTCCTCAATGAACGAAGATCGAGGGCCAGGGATTCGTCCCTATCGGTCGTCGCCATGGAGTTTTGTCACGGTGTTGTCAAGAATCTCGGATTTGTCTAATAAGTATTCTGCCAAAGTTTCTCTGACCAGTGGGATGAAGGTAACATTTGAGACAGATCTTCCTTCTCTCTCGGGTTCCCTCATCCTTTGAGCACTCTAAATGGATAACATTTGGAAAGTTAGAAATGTGGTCCTTCAGGGAGTTTGTCAGAATTGTTTTGCCTTGCCACGCCTCAGCAACTTCTTAAACGGCCTCTGCCCTCTCTTCGCACCGTGCTCATCCGTGCTCATCCGTGCTCATTTTATCCTAGGTTTTTGTTTACCTCTCTCCCCATATGCCGTGTCTGTCTGTTCAGTTGCCTGGACACACTAAATGCACCCTTCCAGCCTTTATCTCCAGACGCGTACATGTTGTACTGTCAGTCAGTGTCAGCTGTTGACTACTGCAGGGTGGTCCCTGCGAAAGACAGATGAGGGGCGACAGTGATGGCTGAGCACGTCGTTAGAAATAGACTTCCGACGGCTGTCTTTGTTGCCCACGGCCTTTCCAGTCTTCTGTCGTTTTTGTCCGATGTGGACCAATGGCAAATACGTTCCTGGCTACGTCAGTGAGAATTTTTATGATTCAGGTTAGAATGGTGCATACCTTATCCTGAAAAATAAAGAGCATTTTAGAATGTGTTTGAAAGTCCATTTTCAGTCCCACTCTTTTCAAATGACTTGAATGCTTGAGTATCCTGGCTCTCATTGCAGTTATTTTCTCAATATGCTTTTGCCACTCTCCTCCACTTCTCTTTTGGTTCTTGTGGAGCATCTCAATGGGCCAGGCTGTTAGGGTCTTTGGTAATATAGCCCGGATGCAGCCAAACCACTCTGCACTCAGGTTTGTAATTCCGAGACCCCTTTATGCTGTAACATGCTCGTTCTGCCTTGCAATTGCTCTGCGGTGCTGTTGCTAATCACTGCATACTTTTAGCCGCCATATAGACACACACATAGACACACACTGCGTAGATTGTAGTAACTGAAGCTTCAAATATCAAATCAAATATACCAGGTGTATTGGTTGATTGCTCATTAACAAAACTAAATCTCACACCTTACATATATTTTTTTAGCTATTATTTTCTAATTTATTAATGCAGAGTCTTCTATTTTTATGCTCAGTCCATTTGTTTTCCCTTATTCCTTTTGTATAAATGTTTGCACCAACGGCCAGAACAAATTCCTTGTATGTTGTGAAACTTACTTGGTAATAATACTCTTTCTGATCTGACACATAAGCTGTTTAACGAATATGATTCATGAAATCTAGTGCATTCAAACAACTTTTGCGATATCTGAAAAAAATATATATAATACCTTTTTGAAAAGATAGGAATAGACATCATGGTGGAGTTGCCTTTTCATGCAGAGTCTCGTTCCAGCCAACCAATGCAATGATTTAATGCTTAGTGAAATGGAAGCTGTGCAGGAATAGGCGTTGTCCGTGTGGGTACAGGACGGAGGCTGATTTTAAACCTATATTTGTTTTCTGCTGCTGAGTGGAAATGTCTTTATGTGAAATGTTGGATACAGTATTGGATGGAAACCGAAATGTCTACGTTGGGAGATGTTAACATAAACCGGTTACTGGGCCAGACAATGAAGGGAGTACGCACTGCTGATTGGATATACCTATATGGAAGAGAACAAATCATGATCTTTTTAATTTTTACTAAAGCACCGTGCCACAAACCCAAACTGTCGTGGTTACTTACAAAATCTCTGGCCTAGCGAATTGATAAGGAAGCTTGCTTGTTGTGCATGCTATTAAACAAGAACCAACCAGTACCCTCGCACATTTTCTGAGTGAATATTTAATTTACAGCCAGGCGGTACCTTTGAACAGGTTCAGCATGCTAAACCCCTATGACTGACATTAGCTGGTGGTCAAATTATACTGACAAACTTGTAGAAGACCAGACGTTCTTCCTTGCAATTTCTATTACTGTTCAGCAATATGTTCCAATGTGGCAATGAAAAAAATGGCTACACTACGGCTTGCTCAAAACAAAGGAGCACACATTGCATTAACAACGAGCATGCATCTCGTTTTGGTTGGGGGTTGACTACTATATTTCTTGTATGATGAGAAATATCACTAATGTGGAGTCCACATTTTCTACATATTCAAATAACATACAGCTCAGGTGCCCCATGTTTTCTACATATTAAAATAACACAGCTCAGGTACCCCACAAGACATGCCATCAGGGGTTTCTTCACCGTCTTCGAATTTACAATTGAGTGACCTTAACAAATAAGATCCAGGCCTCCCTGAAATCTTCCCATTTCTCAAGCAAACAGAAGAATGACTTAATGTAAAATAAAACATCTCATGTACAATGAGGTTTGTGTGGAGATGAGCACACAATTCTGCGTGTTATCTATGTTTAATGTTTTCCGCTGATGCCATAAAGAGTAGCTGCTGCTTTGGCTGGCGCTAATAGGCATCCTAATAAATATATTTGCAACTGAGTAGAATGTATTAATTTCCCCTTGCTATTCTGTTGCCCAAGGCAGAACCTTGGCTTCTAAAACACAGCCTATCAGGGAGATCTAATTAGCATCTTAGCTCACGTTCCTTTGGTCAAAAGGCTTGATCATGGTCTTTGGTGCATACTTACATTTCAGAGCCTTGGATGTAAAAAAAAAAAAAAGCTCTTTACAAATTAAAGTAATAAATAATATTATTTATGATTTTATTTATTAACATGCGTACATTCTTAATTCATGTAAACTTTCACTGTGTTACCGCGATGTACTAACAGACAGCCAATCACTTTTTTCCCTTCTGTTACTTAAACATGGGTCCTGAAGGAGTTAAAAACCCACATTTTATGAGGAGGGTGTACTCTTGTGTGTATTAAAAGGTAAAACATTTGGTCCCTCCTTCACCAGCAATAACATTCATCTTGGATGTTTTCTTGAGCCACTCTGTTGGGCAGATGTGTCTGCATGTTTAGTCTATGTGTATGTTTTGAAACTTCAAAAATAGGACTACCCTCATGCTCTGAGTGACAAGACAGCATATGGAAGGGTCTACTGAATTCCTTACGGTCACGCCCAGTCGCATCATCCCGCAGGCCATCGCCCCTAGATGCAGTTTGATGTGGCCCCCAGTCTGCCAAATCAATAGTCAAAGTCATACCCCAAACCTAAGTTAGCTCTGCCGCAATCCCACTGCTCCTCTGATCCTGTCCACTCTCCTTTCTCAGCTGCCCTCTTTCTTCAGGCTTTGGATAAGTGAGTGGTAGAAAACCCTGAGGTCTCTGTTTAACCAGCAGTGGCGGCAGCGGTCCCCCGGGGACACAGGGAAAACAGTGATTTTAATGTCCGTGTGCCGACTGCGGGCGAGTGGGTGGCAGGATCCTGCCTGGTGCGACGCGCGGGTTTGGGGCAGATAGCAGATGTGTCCCATCCCACAGCGGCTGGTCCCCCCCACCCCCCGGCATCCTGACAGCTGCTCACATTCAACTCCGCCGTCACTCCAGGGTGCCGGGGCCCAGACACAGGTGGGCAGCCACCCCAGACACTGAGCTCTCGCCTGGGGATGACCATGTGCCTCCTCTGCTTCCCTCTTCTCTCCCTTTGATCTGTCGTGGGGAGAACTGTCATACCGCCATGTTTCCCGATTTAACTCTATCGATTTTGGAGCGTTTATTATTTAAAAGAAATCACTTTTTTCTTTTGTCCTACATGAAGGTATTTGCTAACATTCAGTCAAAAGTGGTTTTCACTGCTAATGAACTGTCTTCCCTGGTTCAGTGGCTGTAGTTCTGTTTAGCTCAGTCAGGCTACACAGTGTGTCAAACAATATCTGCGAATCATTCCGCTCCACTTGTGGTGACTGTCGTCGTTATCCCCCCCCCTTCACCTCCAGGATCCTGCAGCAGCAGAATGAAGACCTACGCCAGCGGCTGTCCCACACCACCCATAAGATGGAGGCCATGGAGACGGAGTTTGAGACCAGCCGCCACTACATGCAGGGGGAGATGGGACGCACGCGCGACGACCTGGAGAAGATGAGAGACAAGTTCCGCAGGTAACTCGTTCAGGCCCCTTCATTTCCCCAGCCTACTGTCGGTGTTAGGTGAAGCACTCAGGACGTCTCCTAACACCGTTAATATTCCCGCCCCTTACACCATGTTCAGCCGCCCTCACACCTCGCCGATGAAATGAACACCTTCCCCAGCTATCTATTTTGTATGAGTCAGATCCAAGCTTTCGAATTCACCAGAGCGTAACCTCCAGGCGTCGTCTTTTGTTGAGCGAGGCGGGGCGTGTAGGTTTTGGTTTGAGCTAGGGTTTGCGGTGGGAGTTTAGTTAAGTTTCTGACACATGGAAAATGGTTTGATGCCAGGATGTGAATTCTGTTTTATCTGTGACGTGTCCATCTGTATTACATGGTGTTATTTTTCATTGGAAGGATGTTGCCCCAGGGCTGTCGTCTGTCCCCTGCATCCTTCCCTAGTTAGTGACTACATCAGGTCTCCGTCTGCTTGGGCCCCCATCCCATCTTGAGTGAAAACAGACAGATCCTGAAGGTCATTTTTCTCTAGTTTGTTCTATAACATGATGGATTTTTTTTTTTATTGTTATTGTTTTATGGTTCAGTCTTTCCACTGTTTCACAAGCGCCTGATTGAAAGTTAAGGATTTTATTGCAAATTTGTGTTCCGTTTGCTTTCCCTGATGATACGCCTTCCAGCAATGAGTTTTTAATTCGTCTCGTACATATCTGCTTGTCAATCAAGTTTAATTCAGGAGAAGATAGCTAGCCCCCAGTCCCAGCTGAGTTTAATTCAGGAGAAGATAGCTAGCCCCCAGTCCCAGCTGAGTTTAATTCAGGAGAAGATAGCTAGCCCCCAGTCCCAGCTGAGTTTAATTCAGGAGAAGATAGCTAGCCCCCAGTCCCAGCTGAGTTTAATTCAGGAGAAGATAGCTAGCCCCCAGTCCCAGCTGAGTTTAATTCTGTGGTTAGATAATGATTTACATGCATTTTCACTTTGCATTTTCGGATTTAATTTAAAAGCTTGGTTTTAAAGCCGGAAAATGCAAGCTTTGATTTCCAAAAACAGTTAATCTTTACATTTTTACATTTTACCACTCCCAATTAGTCAATGTAATTGCAGCTAAACAAAAAAAGGTAACAAAATGACAGTCAGTGTGGTTTGTATGATCCATCTTTTAATGACACCAGAAACTCTCTCGCTTTAATGAGTTTTTGAAGCTAATGTAATTATGAGGTGACATGGTAATGATCAATGAGGTTGGCCTCCCCCACGCCGAGCAGACTAAAACTCTTCCAGAAAGGGGACACGGGTCCATGGCTGCTAAACACAACTTGGCTGCCGCACGTTTTCTCAACCTGCTGTGGGTGATAATGTTTGCCATTTCGTCTCTTAAGCACAACACATTTGTTCAGTGTTTAAACATGTTGCCTGAATATAAATGATTTTCTGACACATTTCCCATAACTTTATATGCAAATGTGCCATTTTCGCTTTTTTAGAAAAGCGTTATCTTCCAGTTAAAAAGTATTGACGTCGAGACACAGTTTTACTCATGTACTGCCATGCATATAGAAATGAGTTGGCTCTGGGGTGCGGGCTTGTGAAAATGCCCTTGTTTACATGAAGACCCCTGGGAAACCAAATGGCTGCTCGTTTCAAATCGTGCCCGCGCATGGTGCGTTTGTGTGCAATTCAGAAGCAATAATTCCATTTTATCTTCAATCAGGAGGCATTTCTTCCTGTTTTTCACTCCAAGCAGTCAGTCACTTTCAATTATCTCGGCGGCATTTCCATCATGTCAGTGAGGCTGCAGGCCTAGGCTATTCCGGATGGGCCGGTCCATCTGAGTTGCAGTTACGAGACGGTCGCACAGCCCAATGTCGCATCAGCAAAGATAATGGCTCAATCGAATTACCGTCGGTTAATGAGAGCGCTCCACTCCTCCATGCTGTCTGATTATCACCAAGTCACACTAATACACAAATGTTTCCAGAGATCTCACTACATCGGCATGAGGAGGACATGGCTCTGCGAATGAAAAGCCCTTTGTTGCAATTAAGGCCCCCCCCCCCTCTTCTTAACCCAAACCAGGTGCGGCCATCACGTAGAACTTACTCTTTGAGGGTTTGATTCGTTTATGGCTCCAGTACTGTTCAATCTAAGCCACTAATTGCTCTGTGTGTTTTGAATTCCATCGCGGTGTGCTTATTCATTTTGATTTGTGAGTTAACAGTGATTGCAGAGAGAACGCCTGGTGTTACTGGGACGGAGCGTCGCTGTTGGATGCTGGCCTTTCATGGCCAGATGTTTTGCTGTATAAACCCGGCTGATGCACGTGAGCAACGCCGACACACACCGGGCCACGCTGTGGCCATTTGGTGTCATTGAATCTGGGTTGTAATCAGGGCAAGGTTACACCAGTGCGTGTCCGCGTGCAATATTGCTGGATTGATGAATCAATCCCACGGCTAGTTGGCCCGTGGGCGGCGGTAATTGTAACATGCTCACATCTGCGTGGTCAAATGAGCACGGTGGTATGGCTCTGGGCGGAGGGAGGGGATAAGATTACTGGGCTAGGGCCCTGGTGCACCACAGACTAACTACCGTGGCCGTGATCACAAGCCCTTAAGCTGTCGACAGGTGTGCTTTTTACACTTCCTCGATTGGATTTCAGGCTTTTTTTTCAGGCATGGAAAGAATTAGTTTTGCTGATAAAGTTTTTACGCCTTTCAAATACAGGTTTTTACCTTTCTTTGTTCAGAGTCTCAAAGGGAGTTGACTTTCATAAGATTTTTCATTAGTTAGTCACTGAATAGGCTTTAGTGAAAGACCCCAGTGTGGCTTGCTTCAGTACCCTGAAATGTCCAACTCCAACACCTCTCTGCTTTGGCTCGCCGTTATACACTGAGCGGGATGGATGTTGATGATGATAAAGCGGATCTACAATCAGGGTTTGAACATCAATACTTACTGTAGATACGTTCTGTAAATACAGTGGGGAGAACAAGTACTTGATACACTACTGATTTTGCAGGTTTTCCCACTTACAAAGCATGTAAAAAATCCAGAAAATCACATTGTAGGATTTTTAAGTAGTTCATTTGCATTTTATTGCATGACATAAGTATTTGATACATCAGAAAAGCAGAACTTAATATTTGGTACAGAAACCTTTGTTTGCAATTACAGAGATCATATGTTTCCTGTAGTTCTTGACCAGGTTTGCACACACTGCAGCAGGGATTTTGGCCCACTCCTCCATACAGACCTTCTCCAGATCCTTCAGGTTTCGGGGCTGTCGCTGGGCAATAAGGACTTTCAGATCCCTCCAAAGATTTTCTATTGGGTTCAGGTCTGGAGACTGGCTAGGCCACTCCAGGACCTTGAGATGCTTCTTACGGAGCCAGTCCTTAGTTGCCCTGGCTGTGTGTTTCGGGTCGTTGTCATGCTGGAAGACCCAGCCACGACCCATCTTCAATGCTCTTACTGAGGGAAGGAGGTTGTTGGCCAAGATCTCGCAATACATGGCCCCATCCATCCTCCCCTCAATACGGTGCAGTCGTCCTGTCCCCTTTGCAGAAAAGCATCCCAAAAGAATGATGTTTCCACCTCCAAGCTTCACGGTTGGGATGGTGTTCTTGGGGTTGTACTTATCCTTCTTCCTCCCAACACAACGAGAGGAGTTTAGACCAAAAAGCTCTATTTTTGTCTCATCAGACCACATGACCTTCTCCCATTCCTCCTCTGGATCATCCAGATGGGCTTGGACATGTGCTGGCTTGAGCAGGGGGATCTTGCATGCGCTGCAGGATTTTAATCCATGACGGCGTAGTGTGTTACTAATGGTTTTCTTTGAGGCTGTGGTCCCAGCTCTCTTCAGGTCATTGACCAGGTCCAGCCGTGTAGTTCTGGGCTGATCCCTCACCTTCCTCATGATCATTGATTCCCCACGAAGTGAGATCTTGCATGGAGCCCCAGACCGAGGGAGATTGACTGTCATCTTGAACTTCTTCCATTTTCTAAGAATTGCACCAACAGTTGTTGCCTTCTCACCAAGCTGCTTGCCTATTGTCCTGTAGCCCATCCCAGCTTTTTGCAGGTCTACAATTTTATCCCTAATGTCCTTACACAGCTCTCTGGTCTTGGCCATTGTGGAGAGGTTGGAGTCTGTTTGATTAAGTGTGTGGACAGGTGTCTTTTATACAGGTAACAAGTTCAAACAGGTGCAGTTAATACAGGTAATGAGTGGAGAACCGGAGGGCTTCTTAAAGAAAAACGAACAGGTCTGTGAGAGCCGGAATTCATACTGGTTGGTAGGTGATCAAATACTTATGTAATGCAATAAAATGCTAATTAATTATTTTAAAATCATATAATGTGATTTTCTGGATTTTTGTTTTCGATTCCGTCTCTCACAGTTGAAGTGTAGCTATGATAAAAATTACCGACCTCTACATGCTTTGTAAGTAGGATAACCTGTAAAATCGGCAGTGTATCGTATACTTGTTCTCCCCACTGTAATTGCAGGGCCTCTAGTTAACATTTCCTGCAATGTTGGAGAATTCCTTTTTTCCTTTTATTTGTTTGCTACTTTAGCCCTTTGAATTTCCTCCCTGTCACAATTGCATTTGCCTGAAATCGAACCCCTCTCATTTTAGAGAGGAATTTATTTAGCTGATTTTGGAGGCAGTGGGTTAGTAATTGCTGTTGGCCCTATTGAAATGGGTTTAGGTCAGACTCATCTGTCCTCTTCTACCATCTCCTGTAATTTGTGCAGAATGTCTAACCCGTTGAAAACGAGAGCGAGCGGAACTCTGATGGCTTCATTAAGTGCTTTTGAGAGGATTCACGCCACGCTGCTGTTTAATATAAATGGAAATAAACTAAATATAGATGACTGCCAAAAGAACAGCATGCATACTTTAACTCCCGGATGTGCCCATTTTCTGGCGCCTTATTGCAGCAATAACTCTGATCTGTATTGCCAGTTTGTTTGTTTATTTGACGGCTGTCCGATACGAGACACTAGAGAACGTGACGACCGCATCGTCTGAAACTATGATTTGAGGCGTATTGCACCGAAATACAAACAGAGATGAAGTGGGCGTGTTGTTCCCGTTGTCGCTGCAGTGTTGTTCCATAGAAGCAGGCTCATCTCGGTCTCAGCGGTTGCGTAGATCCAATGTCCTTTATCTGGGTGCTCTCGGCTCTGTACACAATTACTGAGTCCCTCTGTTTCTTGCTCCCTCCCCACAGACTGCAGAACAGCTACACCGCCTCCCAGAGGGCCAACCAGGACTTGGAGGAGAAGCTTCACGCCCTGGTAACTGTTCAACTTCCATTTGCACTCTACACTTATTTACCGGTGTTCGTTGAGCAAGAGCGCTTCATGTACGTCTTTTGGTGACGTTTAGAATGCGCATCTAGTACCATTCAGAGACGTCCATTTATGGGCTTGTAATAGATATTCTGAAAAGATCTAGTCCTGCTTTAGCCCATCAGAACCTTAGATGTAGGTTTGCTTTACTCCAAAAGTGAATGTAACTCTAAAATTTGCTGTAGTGTCAAAACATTGTTAACACAATACTTATGTCGTGGATGGTCAGTCTTTCTAGCAAGCTTTTATGGCCCACATTTTCTCCATATATCAGCTCATTGGAGCTATTCTCTATTGGGGAGTAGCCGATCCGTTGCAGCTGTGGTTTCTCCAAAGCTGTACCTCGTTATGCCATTATTCCACACCTGTCAGCCTTTTGTGCTCCCAGACCTCATTCAGAAGGGTCTGCGGTGCAGACTACAAGGGAAAAGCACAGAGGGAATTGAGTCCATTGAAAGGCCAAATAATTCGATGAACCGAGCCCCTGCTAACCCCCTGTGGAAGAATGGAAGGTCCACTGCTCTGCTGTTCCCTATGTGTGCGTGAGCCCACCAAGTGACAACCAGGGATGTTGTGTTCAGAGTGAGCTTTTTGCATACGTATTACCACAAAGGCAAATCCCAGACTTTTAAAACACGAATCACTATGTATGGAGTTTGACATTGTTTTACGTACACCTTTTGGTACCTCCACCGATGTATAAAGGGGTGAGACTCTCATCGCCCCGAAGAGCAGTCTGGGGTCTAGTGCAGCGGGAGATGTCCGCCGTTTTCGTTCAAGTTAGAATTAATCCTGAATCAGTGTTTATGCAAGATCACTTAATGATTCATTAGGCGACTCTGCAAAACACAGCCAATGTGGGTGCATAATAACATTGGTCTTTTTAAGACCAAAAACACCACATAGGAGTTTTCGGCTGACCACTCCTTAGTTATTGGAACAGTGATTTTTTTTATTTTATTTATAAACTTTTTATTTATTTTTTTGGTTCTGTTATTGAAAAATGTGGATTTCAAATTGAACAGTTACTGTGAGGTTGAAGTGTAAATTGTCACCTTAGTATTTGTGTACGTATTTTGTTTCACTATTTAGACATGACTTTTGCATATAAAGTCACAAGACAAAATGTTTCATGGAGAGCACTGTATAACTAAGGTATGCATCAGAGGCTGTGCAAGCAGAGGCTGTGTCAGAAGACCCATGTCCTAATCTTTGACTATCCAGAGCCAAAGACCCATAGGCAGCTTTTAAGTGTAAATTTGATGCCATACAATTGGGAATTTTGGGGGAAGTACCATTAGATAAAAAAAAAAACTGTGCATGGATATTTGTGTGCGTGCGTGCGCTGAGGATATCTAGGTGTGTGCGCTGAGGATATCTAGTTGTGTGTGTTAAATAGAAGTCATTACACACCTGCCATCATTTAAAGTGACTCTGATTAATCACAAGTTCAGCTGTTCTAATAGGACTTTCCTGACTTTTTCTTAATTGCATCTCAGAGCAAAAGTCATGGTCCGCAGAGAGCTTCCAAAGCATCAGAGGGATCTCATTGTTGAAAGATATCAGTCAGGAGAAGGGTATAAAATAATTTGCAAGGCATTAGATATACCATGGAACACAGTGAAAACAGTCATCATCAAGTGGAGAAAATATGGCACAACAGAGACATTACTAAAAACTGGACATCCCTCCAAAATTTATGAAAAGACGAGAAGTAAACTGGTCAGGGGGGCTTCCTAGAGGCTTACAGCAACATTAAAGGAACTGCAGGAATTTCTGCCAAGTACTGGCTGTGTGCTACATGTGACAACAATGTCCCATATTCTTCACAAAGAAAAACATCCAAGCCTGGCTGAAGTTTGCAAAAACAAACATCAAGTCCCCCAAAAGCACGTAGGAATATGTGTTATGGTCAGATGAAACCAAGGTTGAACCTTTTGGCCATCATTCCAAAAGATATGTTTGGCGCAAAAACAACACTGTACATCACCCAAAGAACACCATACCCACAGTGAAGCATGGTGGTGGCAGCATCATGCTTTGGGGCTGTTTTTCTTCAGCTGGAACCAGGGCCTTAGTCAGGGTCGAGGGAATTATGAACAGTTCCAACTCCCAGGCAATTTTGGCACAAAACCTTCAGGTGTCCGTTAGAAAGCTGAAAATGAAGAGGAAGTTCACCTTTCAGCATGACAACGACCCAAAGCACACATCCAAATCCACAAAAGCATGGCTTCACCAGAAGATGATTCATGTTTTGGAATGGCCCAGCCAGAGCCCAGACCTGATCCAATTGAACATCTGCGGGGTGATCTGAAGAGGGCTGTGCACAGGAGATGTCCTCCCAATCTGACAGATTTGGAGCGCTTTTGCAAAGAAGAGTGGGCGCAAATATTGCCACGTCAAAATGTGCCATGCTAATTGACTCCTAACCAAAAAGACTGAGTGCTGTAATAAAATCAAAAGGTGCTTCAACAAGGTATTAGTTAAGGTTGTGTATACTTATGCGACCAGGTTATTGTGAGTTTTAAATTTTTCACCCTCAAAGATGTCAGTTTGTCAATTCAATTGTTCACGTTATTGGTCACATTAAAGGTGGAAAAGGTTCTGACATGATTTATCTTTGTCTCATTCTTTTACATCACAAGAACATTTTAACAGGGGTGTGTGGGTCCGTCCCCGTCCGTCCGTCCATAATCTCCAGTCCAATCACATTCAGTCAAAGCAAACATGCCCTGGGTCCAATATTGATTACCTATACAAAATGAACTGTAGATCTGCCGGCTTCTTTGCAGGAGGAAGTGGTTCCCTCTGTGACAGCTGTGTGACAAATCAAAGTTAAAGCTAATCTGTAAATTAAATAATTACATTTTCTTTTCCGACTCTGTGTGTCAAGTGATCTGAGCACAACTCCCCTGGCTGCCCGTTAGCAACGAGCTAGCCATCCTAGACCGTAGTAACATTATCCGTTTTTCCGTGAGATTATCTTAAACTCAGTATAGCCATGTTTAATTTTGAGAAAGTAGCATTAAAGAAATGTCTGTGTCCTCCTTCACTTTTCCCAAATCATGTTCCCCATGCTTGCAGTGTCGTAGTTGGACTGAAGTCCTTTACTGAAAGGATGGGCATTATAAAGAATGTCTGTCTGAAGGCAAAATGTTTACACAACACAAATTTGGGATGCAGCGTTTGTTAGCTAAAATTCTAATGCTCATGGACATTGACTGTTGCAGAAGATTGCTAAATAGACATTTTACTGGTTGATGAGTAATTGGGTATAATACGGAGCTGACACAAACTTTATTTTAAGCAGGACATCCACAAAATACTTTTCTATCAATTATATTGTCATGTAAATGCCTCTTTTGCTAGCAGCCTGAGAAATCTCAGATTTTCTGGCACCAGGTTGTCCACATCGGTCTCGTGATGCAAAGCTGCAAAAATGGTCTATAAACAAAATGGTTATTATATATTTTTTCAGTGCTTTTAAATGTAACCTGCAAAGTAATGGCATTTGTATATTTGAGTAGACAATTTTTTTTTTTTAGGAACACAGACTGAGACCAAGCTGAGCCCTGCATGTACAACTCCAGAAAAAATTAAGAGACCACTGCACCTTTTTCTTTCCTTTCCAAAAAAGTTTAAAAGGAAGGTTTTGAGTGAGGAACAGAAGCGTTCAATTTGCAGTGGTCTATTAATTTTAAACCTTCCGTTCCTCACTCAAAACCATCCTTTTCAACTTTTATGGAAAGGAAAGAAAAGGTGCAGTGGTCTCTTAATTGTTTCCAGAGCTGTACATGTTTACACATACAGTTTAAGTGCAGTGGTTAAGAAATCACATAAAACAGACAAACCAAAAAGATCACAGATGGCACAAAACAAGTAAAATATAAGCTAAAATGTAATATAAAACATTCAAAATGTATATAAAAAAATACCGCAGCACATTTACAATTTACACAGGGGTTATTCCCCCGATGGCCCAAGAACTTGCATTACCCGAAGCAGTTACAAGCCGCTCTAACCACACTCCAGGGGGACTTTAACCACCCCGATATCGCCATCCTTGCGTTCCCTGTGCTTGGATAAACTCGCTAGTCCTTTCGTGAGAGAATCCCTGAATCTATCTATCTTTCATTACCTGTGAATTATCAAATCCCTTGCTGTCCACTTTAATATTTCATAGCATCTAAAACCTCTGTCGTTATTCTTGACTATTTTTAAAGGATTTTTCCCATTTGAGTCTTATTAAAAGTTTAACAGTTGATCCTTAAATGTCAACCTATTTTTGACTTGAGTTTTATTGATGTTAAACAGTTTTTTGCCTTTTGAATATCGGACCAGAGTGCATGTTGTGGGTTGGTTGATTGTGACTGGAAGCACTGGACCTCCAGGGCACTACACACACACATTACCAACACACACACACAACCAACACACACCCATAGTCTTGTGAGTGGCTCTAATGAATCAATTTCATCAGAAAAACAGCTGTTTTTTTCCCCCACATGATGTCCAATTTGTAGTCACACCATTGTCTCATTAGTCACTCCCAATGGGAGAGAGAGGCAAATATCAGGACATGGTTCCTCCGAGACATGCCAAGCAGTGCTGCTCCTAACCAGGCTTCTCCCTCGACTAGGATGTTTTTGCCTAATCAGAGCATCAAAGAAAAACGCTCTTTCAGTTCTCAACCTCAGTCAGGTTGCAGGAGCCCACGAAATGAGACAAGGACCCACTTTGCCGTTCTCCCCTCTAGCCCTGGGAGAAGCGTGGCCGGTTATGCGTGGCCAGTTATGCACGGCCCATTGGAACCACCTGGTCACGCCAAACTGTGACACACTGGGGTTGAATGGCGTCGCCACACTACGATGTTATGCCTTTTGACAGCTTTCCTAAAGGGTACCTTTTTAAAATATTGTCGCTTCAGAGGAGTTTGCATTCGTAAGATTCATTGGCCAACGAAGCAAAGCCCCAGATATCTCGTTGAACGTGCTAAATATGTGTTCTGTGCATGTTCATTTGTCTTGGTTCTCACCATCTGTCTCTCTACGGTCTCTCTTTCTCTCCCTCTCCTCATGCTGCTGCACGCTGTTGGCCGATCTCATCATCATCATCAGGCTGCTGTCAGTCAGACCTGGGTCTACGCAGTTGCGTCATTTTTTTTTCTTCCTTTCCCATCTTCCTGTTCCCATCCGCCCCCTCTGTGCATTCATTACTGGTGTCATTAGAGCTCTGCTTGTCGTCTCAGAACTAGAGAGGCGACTCCGTCCTCCTGTCTCAATCCCGGCAAACTGCCATCCCTCAGCTAGATCCTCCAGTCTGGGGCTCTGGACTTTCGCGTGGGGGTGGAGCTGGTGCATGGATGGGTTGGGGATGTTTTTCTTTAGGTGTGCCCACATTTAGTTTTTTGGTCTCAAGTCCCCCACCTCTCGATCGTCTCCATTTTGAGTTAGCATAGGCTTGTTATGCACTGCAACACCACTGCTATTGTAGACACCGCTACGGTGTTTTATGCCTTTGCCGGGTCGAGCTGCGTCTCTGCATTGCAATGAGGAGCTGGCCGTCTTTGTTCCGGGTGCATCTTTTAGCCCCACACCCCCTCCCAGCCCCTCTGTTGAGCTTTGTTCTTGTAGGTAGAAGGTTTATTATTGACATGGCAGACAGCGGAGCCAGAGCAACAATCTGGGTCTCAGTCTGTTTCTGGTAACTTCTCACTGATTCTCTATGAACTCATAGATTGAGCCTCCTCTCCTCTAGTAGGTGTGATATAGCGGTAGTGAGGATACCGTCTCTGAGGATTGGATTTGAAAGCACTGCATGGAGCTGCCCAGGGCCCAGTCCCATGCCGGCTTCAGTTAACATTCAATATTGGAGATGCCAGCTACAGGGACCGCCTCCCCAAGTGAAACACACTGTACTAGGCACACAAACCAATAATGAAGTTGATATTGTGCTGGCTGAGGCACACAACCGCAGGTCTGATCTGGGCGCCTCTTAGATAGTGGGATTGGTGTCAGTGCAGGTTCAAGCCTCTCACAGTGGGCCCACTGGAGCCTCTAATGAGCCTGTGGCCAATATTAATGCATGATGATGTGTTAATATGATTACCATCTGGGCCTGTGCTTGCTTGCTAACACACACACACACCCTAACACACACACACTAGGCAGACACACTCATACAAGTACAGAGTCACAGCATCTGTATCCGTCCTTAATTGGTTTGGAAGTTCTCCAGCTCAGGGGTTTGGGGATTATTTGTCGTGAGAGAACCTACCAAAGCCCGGGGAGAACCAGTTTATTTTTTTCAATTTTCAACGGGGAAATCCTCTCTTAAAGGGGAAATGTGCCCATTTTTCATTTGGCCTTATTTTTGTGGTTATTTGTATTGTTTTGCGTTTGTAGTTTAAACAGGTTCTACATGTGTAGTTTGTGGCTGCTGCCTTATCAACCACAATATGTAGGCTGAATCTTAAAAGTGCACTCCAGTACCTTGATCACTCCGATGAAATTGCAGAGCGTGTCCAAAAACACACTTAAAAGAAAAGTCATCTCACCTAGTCTGAAAGGGCCCTAACCCTGTCTCAGACAGATCACTGCCAATCCCAACTAAAATGAGCTTGGAAGTGTGTGGCAGGTCATTTGGGGTGGGGTGATGCACTGCTCTGTCTTTCTACTGTCTAGAATCGGTGTCACCTTTGTGTCTTCTGAACTAATGATTGGTTTTGCGACGTGGGACTTCTCCGCTCAAAGTAGATCTCAGATGAATGATGATGCGAACGGAATGGCTCTTGAAACCATTGTTGGTTATCAATAAAACCGGTCTGTTAACTAAAGGGATTCAGTGGCCCACTAAGCTCATATCCACATCTCACCTGCTTAGCTGTTTGTCCGCCCAGATTTACAGGCAGTTTTTCCTCCCCTAAACATTTCTCATGTGTGAGGGCAAATAACTACACTCTTAGGAAGACTCGTTCCCATCACGCAGTCCCATTTGAGCTCACCCTTTGTCTCTTCCTATAATGGGCTATAGATCTGTTTATGTACAGGAACATCCCGCGCCGGTGCTGCTTTTGTTCCTCTCCAACCACCTAGTTGAGTGTAGTGGATGGCAACAGAAGTGGCCTTTGTGCCTGTTCTGCTGTCGGCCAGCGGAGGGGACAGACGGAGGGGACAGGCTTTGACTGTAATCGATGAGTGCATGCAATTAACTGTCGGGTATAGCCGCCAATGTGGCCTTAGCTGGCTGCGGTTGCGCCGACGTGAATGGCGCAGGAGGCTACCCTCTAACGCTTTCTCTCCCACAGCTCCGTAAGGTGGAGAGGGACAAGAAGACCATGGACCAGGAGATAGTGGAGCTCACCAACAAACTCCTGGATGCCAAGAACACCATTGACAAGCTGGAGGAGCTGAACGTGGGTGTTCTCTCACTGTCCTTTTGAGTCATTGCATGGTGGATGTAAAGTTGTATGTGTACTGTAGAACCGGTTTGCGTGTGTGGAATTGATTGTTAAACGTGTCCACAGAACCAGACAAAGTGAAGGCTGAGTGCGATGTGACTAATGTCCCGGTTGATTCAAGTGGACTTTTGTAACATGTTGTATGCTTTTCCTTCTCCCCGCCCGTTCACCCCTCGTTCTCTTCTTCCTGACAGGAGCGCTATCGGCAAGATTGCAATTTGGCCGTGCAGCTGTTGAAGTGCAACAAGTCCCATTTCAGAAACCACAAGTTTGCAGATGTAAGTATGTCTCTGACAGTGTTGCGGGGAGGATGGAAGCTCATGAATTTAACACCCTCCATTCATGGAGGCGACGCTGTTGAAGCTTGAACGTGTTTTGCACTCCGCAGTGACACACTCTGACGTGGGAGAGAGGGAGAAAAGAGGGGGAGAGCTGTTGCCCGGGTGACCTTTAAAAAGGCTACGGTGCTCTTCTACTTGTTGCGTGCGACCCTGGCTTCAGAGAGAAACAAAGAGTAGAAAGAGGGAGAGGGTAAAACCAAAAAAAGAGGTTTGCCTGGCCGCGTCATCACAGCTCCTTGACTTCATGTTTGCGGGTTGGCCAATCAACACCAAGAGGTGCACGTGTGAACGCTGTATAGTAACAGAATTCTTCATGGTCTAGAGCTGTCATTTATAGCCATGCACTCTGGCTTACCGGAAAGCGCCTCTGTCCCCATTGTCACCTCTGGGGGGTGAGAACTGGACAGTTTTTTTTTGGAGGGGGCTCGGCGCTACCGGCATCTCTCTCAATCAAGAGGCACGGAGTTCAACAGTCGTTTCATCATGAGCTATTTAACCAGAGACTGCTGGGTAATTAGTACATGAGCCAACAAAGGGCTTGAAGTCTGTATGATTAAACAAATCCATTGACACCAAAGCTTTGTGCTTTTAATCTGTCTCTTTGATTAAATGTAAAATCAATTACATTCCTATTTTGCCCTTAATTTTACTCCATAAATAGAAGTCAGTGCTCTGTGGTAATTGTTTCGAACATTAGGGGCTCCTCTGCTCTGGGTGTCGCTTTCATAACCTGATATTAACCGCTGAGCTGTCAATATAGACAAAGTGATCTGGTGATTATGTTATTATTATGAATACACTGGACCTACAGTTGCACACACATTTTACTTGATTGAATTAAATAGTAGACCTTCTACTGAATGAACAGCTAGTTGTGTTGCCGTTGGATGACACTTTCCTCACCTGTCTCCAGCAATGCCCTCCTCTTTAGTTAATGAGACTGTTTGGAGGCGCGGCTCAGGGATTCAGGGTTCTTTTCTCCAGTCCACTGAGCCACGGGCCAACCTGCTGCTTTAACACTGTCAGTTAGCGTTAGACTCGGTGGTGGTGTCTTGATTCCTGATGCGCCGGTCCCTAGAGGACTATTACAGCCGATGCGCAAGCCAGCAGGGCTGTGACTGGCAGCCAGGACCCAGGGCTATTTCGGGAGGATGTATAATTCATCTGAGCAGGATCCTGGTGTAATTCATTACTGTACGTGTGGCGGCCAGTATGACTGCTGGGGAGCATCATGCCTCAAGCTGCGGATCCGTTCACGGGCCTTGTTTCATGATCCGCTTGTTTGCAATCTAGGGAAGCGTTTCGTGTGGTCAAAGTGATCCAGGTTAGACAATCTAAACACTTGCTGAATCCGTGTGCTTGTGTGTGCGTTGTACATGGGTTCAACAAGTGAGCCAGCAATTTCCCCCATACATTATGTTGGCTCCTTGCTAGGCAGATTTTGTAAACATGCCTCTTTGGAAAAAGTAATTGTTTGCCATCATGCAACTTAAAGGCTCAATAACTACCTCCACATGTGGCATCTGGGCATTTGAGAGGTTTTGGCATTGCCGTAGTCAACCTCTGCCAACAAAGTCGCTCCATCCAGGACCTGGATGGAGAGGCACTGTAATGGGCAGAAAGTGGTCGTTCTTGTACTGGTTCTGACATTCAAGTCCAACTGTGACTGTGAGGTATTCTATGACGATATGAAAAGGCGCCTTGAAGTGGATGTGTTTTTGGAAATCAAAAACCTGACCTGAAGGCGACAGCCCCTCCATGGCCGTCCTCCATTAGAAGAGAGTTGGTTAGGGAGACTGGAAAACACAACACCAGCCAAGGAGGATAACCGTACGCCTGGAGAAACACGGATAACCATGGTTACCGAGTCCACCCCCCCCCGGGGAAAAGATCGTCCAGTGTAGACACGCTGTGGCGGGCAGACAAACAGGATGCCGGTTAGACAGACAGTGTTGAGTCATCCTCTGGGATGACTCCTTGGAAGGGGGTCGGAAATGTAGCCACGTATACTAATGACCTTATCACGCGGGCGGCGGCCATCTGTGGGAGACTAGGTGGCTTCTGATGATTGCCTAAGGAAACACAAGTAGAGTGTAACGAGTGACAGGAGTGGCTTGTTCCTGAGGCTAATCACTAGTGCAGATTGGGGGCCTGTGAGCTCCTATTCACACTGCGGCCCCCTGGTTGTTCCACGAGAAAGATAAAAAAAGCTCAGCTTTTGGATCCAGTGGGTTTGTGCCAGGTACTTGTCGACTGTAGGTTTTAAATTTGCTTGTGAATGGCCGTTGCCAAAGATTTGCATTACAAGGATTGTCTACAGTGCCCATGACAATACACTCCATGCGCTACAGCAGCGGTTCTCCAGCAACTCCTCGGTAACCAGTGGGCGTTTCACAAAGCAGCTGGTCTGATTCTCCTAATGAAGGGTGTGGTAACTGCTTGACGTGTTGAATCAGGTGTGCTAGTTCTGGATTAGGTAAAATATGTGGTACTCCTGACAGTCCCTGATGAGAGATTTGAGAACCCTTGTTCTAAAGGATCGGACTGCGCCTAAATGGTTTATGACTCACTGAGTGAAGCGCATATTTCTTTGGCAAACTTCTTTAAGGTTTTATAACACGAGCGTATCAACCGCTGCGTTCTCCTGGACATGATCCGGGGACGCTCGTCACAAGTCATGACCCGGTACACTTGGCAGCTTGTTAGTGCTCGGTACGTAATTGGGCTCAGGTGGGTCTGTGTCATGAACCTTTCTGACTGTCGGGGTAGAGTAAGGGTCATCCTTCTAGCCCTGTGCTGTGGCATTGATCCGGCCCCGGTCAAACAGAGGAAGCGAAGGGGGAGCCAGGCGTCCGGGCCGATCGTTGCTCACCAGGATCGTTAGGGCATCGGGCTGCGGGGGCTGTTGAATCGCCTCTTCTCTCTGGCCATTTTCCACAAATCGATACCTCCAACCTGCCTCGTCAAAGCCAGTATCACCCTGATAGAAGAGTCCTGGATGCAGGCCTTTTTTTTTCTCTTTACTCTCTCTACTGACTTTCTCTTTCTTTCTCGTCTTCCTTCAGTTACAATTTCCTTGGAGGTGAGATTTTTATTTTTTTCCCCTTCTCCTCGTTATCTCTGCTATTTGTTCCTGTGAAAAGGGAGTCTGGGACAAGGAGACATTTAGTGGCCAGGGAACGGGCAGCAGGGAACGATCTCCTTCACAAGACTGATTGAGATTGAGATAGATCCCCAGTTTTTTTTTATTCTTTTTTTTTTTATTTCAGTCATATTGAGCGGTAGACAGCCAGTAATGTCAGCCAGTCTGCCAGGCATTAGTGTCACTAGCCGGTGTTACACAGGGATTGAATCATTCAGGGATCCCAGCAGGTCTTTTCGAAATAATCTGGAACTTCAATTGACAATTGTGACTTCACTCGTATCCCACTAAGATGAGCCGCTTTCTAATTTGGATAGGGGCCACAAAGTCCCTTCGGAGAGATACGAGGGCACAGTCCCTGCTACTTGGTTATTAGGGAAGGTTTAAATGATTGTGTTAGACATGAAGGCCTGAATACCCCCTGTGAGAGGCTGTTTAAAAGTCACAAAAGATTTGTCAGCACCAGGGAGATGCAGGTTTTTAAAGTTGTTCTTAATGAAGAGATTCGGGAGATACCGCAGCTGTTGTCAACATTAGTGAGTGAAATGTTTTCTCTACATATTATGTCATTCATATTTTGTGTTTTTGTGTGGTGGTTCTCAAGCATCTCCTTGGGACCCCTAGATGTTTCACAGTTTTGGTCCTAGGCTTGATGTTGCGCCCACAATTCACTAATCAAGGGTTTGATGATTAGTTAAATAGTTGTTTTCAGGTGTCCTAGCTTGGGACTATTTCATATAAGTGGAAGCGCTGGTGTACCCTGAGGAGAAGTTTTTAAACCCCTGCCTTATTGTACCACAGGACTTGTTTAAACAAGTTTCAGAAAGTCACTCTGAAGTTTCACCCTCCAACTTTGCCTGTGTCCTCTTTGCCTGTCTGTCAAACCTGTCGTGTTTTGTGTCTCCTCTCTTGTCTTCCAGCTTCCCTACGAGCTCCAGGACATGGTGAACAAGCACATGAAGGCCAGTCTGCCTGACAAGAGTTCCCAGGGTGCCCAGGGCCAGGACTCCGACACGCTGAGTCTTACGCCCGCCGACGTGGTGCCCACTTCGGTCATCGCCCGCGTCCTGGAGAAACCCGAACCCCTGGTGCTCAACTCCGCCCAGTCCAGCAGCAGCGCCGGGCGACCCCAGGCCGAGGACGTGTTTGTGCACGTGGACATGACGGGGCCCCCGGCTGAGGTGGGGAGAGGGGGTCGAGAGAACGGCGGACCCAGCCACAGCGGCAGGGCCTTGGCCCGGAGTGCCCCGGCCCACGAGCTCCTCCAGCAGAACGGCATGTGTCGGAGCCAGAGCAGCCTGTCAGCCGACGGCCAGTCGGGAGAGGAAGGTCGGGACGGGGGTGGGGCCTTTGAGAAGCTCAACCCCTATCCGGCCCCCCTGCCGCCCCACCCGCTCTACCCCGGCCGCAAGGTGATCGAGTTCTCGTCAGATGACAAGGTGAAGATCCCGAAGAACAGCCCACTGCCCAACTGCACCTATGCCACCCGGCAGGCCATCTCTCTCAGCCTGGTGCAGAACGACGAGGAGAACGAGCGCCAGCGCACCGTGCCCAACAGTCCCGCCGCGTCAGACGGGGGTTGGCGCTCCGGGGCGTCATCGTCCTCAGGCGGAGCCGGGCAGCGTGACCCCTGCCGCACCCCTACTCAGCCGGACACGGGCGACCGCACCTCAAGCCAGTCCAGCCCCTTCAGCAGCCCCCCTCAGCCCCCCGGCGCCTCCGGCAGCTCTGGCAGCTCCGAGGAGGACCTGCTGGCCAACTGGCAGCGCATGTTCGTGGAGAAGATGGCGCCAGCCTCCGAGGGCACCCTCGTCAACCGCACCTCCTTCAGCAGCGAGACGGTCAAGGACCTGGAGAGGACCCGGACCGGCAAGCCGGCGGGTGGGGGGTCGGACAGAGGGGCACTACGGGGGGCCTACTCGGACGGGGAGGAGGGGTCGTCGACCCGGAGCTGGACGGCCAGCCGAGAGTCCAGCCTCGACACCGACACCAGCAGCATGGCCGACCTCCGCACCAGAAGAGGGCAGTACGGAGCCGATTTCTCCACAGAGGAGAGTGAGCGGCTGCTGATGGCCCTGGACCCGTTAGACAACGACCAAGACGACTCCAGGGGCGTCGCTGCGGAGACTGCCAACACCGCGGAGACCAGCCCGGCGGAGGCCAAGAGGGGTGAGTTTGCGGATGAGACAGGGTCTGTAGGAAGCTCCGCGGAGGAGAGAGACATCCTACCCCAGGACTTCCCCGTCATCGCTCCCCGCGTCCTGGCCGGGCTGGAGGCCCACACGGAGGGCACCCCTCCCCTCTCCGCTAACTCCTCAACCCCTGGCCGACCCCTGAAGAGCCCAAAGAGGATGGGAGTCCATCATCTGCACCGCAAAGACAGCCTGACTCGGGCCCAGGAGCACGGCAACCTACTGGACTGAGAATAAGGGTCGTCCTCTTCTTACTTCAGCAGATGTCTGATTAAGGAAAGATTAGAGAAGGCCGAGATACTTGGTCCTTTCTTTGTCTGTGCTGCTGTCTCTCATGAGTGTTTTCAGGAAATACACACTTTCTCTACTAAATGCATTCAAGAGCTAACTCTTCTTTAGAGAGATGTGCAACATCTGGCTGGCAGTTTTAACCTCAACGTTTGCAGCCTTCTTTTTCTCGCCACTGTGAACTGAGCTGCGACCCGCAATCGCCTCCAGTAGAAGAACGTGGGGTCCTACAGGAGTTTGTTAATGAGTTTTGTTTCCTGTCATTCAAACGTTCTAAACCATCGTGGAGGGAAGAAGGCCGACTCCAGGATATAGCCATAATGTGTCATTTCCTGTGGAAACATTCAGCCAGTGTGTGCATTCTCACGCAACAGACCAGACGGAGCAACGCTTCGCCACGTCGCTTGAGACAAATGCTGAGGGTGCCCGGAGACTTGTTGTTTTGCGCTGAAATTTCCCCTCTGAGAAATGAAATGTCTTGCAGGCATCTGATAACACGAGAGCTTTCCTTCCATCTCTGAATGTACCCACAGTTGTGAGGACGATCGTTTGCAAGCCTGTGCTATTGTTTTCGTGTGCGTGCGAGCGTGTGTGCGTGTGCGTGCGTATATAGGCTGATGATGGACCGGACCCCCCTGATAGACTCTCAGTGCCTATTCCTTTCTATCTCACAGGGGTTTTTAACCTCCAAATGCCCATTAAATATCTCTTCTGCCCCCAAAATTCTCCAGCAATTTGCAGCGGTCTGCCGAGCACCCACTCTTAAAGGCTGACTTATCTGGAATTGGTCGAACACACAGGGTCTAGTAAGGTCTTATTTCAAAGTCAATGAATAATATATTTTTTTCATGGATTTTTGATTGTTTGATTTTGTTTTGGCTTTCTATTCTCTTGTTCATTTTTATAATTTCTGTAGTCACTTCAAATGATTTACTATTTGATATATATTTTTAAGTGACCATTTAATGGGGGGTCTCAATTAAAATATTTCTAGGGATGTGATGATGGGGGGAAAAAAGTATATCTGTTTTCCATATTAACCTACAGTTCTTTACTCAATTCTTATCTCATTGTGGTAACTATCATTTCCATGCGGTCATAGCATTCTCATGTTTTTCAACTGTTTGCTGCATACATCAGTCTGAAACTGCCATAGTTGAAGTTTGTTCTGATGTCTGAATGACTGGGGTTGTATAAAACAAAGTAATCAGTGATTTGATCCTCCCTAACCAATCAGAGTATCAATGACAATTAGAAATTCACAAAATGGCGTTTTTCCCATGTTCTGGCGCTGACTCAATCCATCAGTTCCGGTACAATTTGATTGTCTTCAATATATCCAGATCCAGACAATATCCAGATCCAGAGTGCGAAGGAGGAAGCAACGTCTGTGGGTGTGGCATAGTGTTTGGTCAGAGCAATGAGTTTGTGTGAGACAGGCAATTGCAGATCTTTTGACATTTTTTTTCCTATTATTGTTCCTTGATTGGGTTTTGTTCTCGCTGTATTTTCATTTCAACTAACAGACTGATGGTTCTATTAATTGTTCATTCTGCTACTGCTCTTGGGGTTTAACAAAGGAAGACCCAAATGTTCTGAAACATGCTGTCAGTATTTTCTTTTCAAAAGAACCAAGTCATTCTTCTCAAGACATTTTTGTGAATGTGTTTTTGAAGTATTCACTGGGCTCTAGGTGAAGGAAATTCACCTTTAAGATGCCTTTTATTTCTCACTGTCTACCACTCTGTACTGTTGAAAATAATTTTGTGAACAAGAAAGTATTTTGATTGGTCTATTACTCAAGTGTCCATTGTGGGTTTTCACTTCACAGAGGATGTCATACCGCTAGCTTATAAACTGTGAAGAAAAGAAGGATTTGACATTTCCCCCTGTTCAGCCAACCTTTTATGAATCTCACCAGTTTGCTTCTCCAAGGTCACTCCTAGACTTTATGGTCCAGAGAGTTCAGATCACTTGATAAAGTCCAGAGTTATCTCTGGCCCTTTCCAAATACAGCACCTAGTCTGGAATATAACCATTGTTTACAGTATGTAGCAGTTGTTTTCACTAAGTCCCTTTCATGCACCTGCTTTAATATGGGTAGGGAATATGTATTCATCCATCAATAGATTCTTTTTCAGATTTTCTGGATGGATTTTTGATTGTGTTCCTTTTTAATATTAATTTGATCCAGTTTATTCAATTGACTTAGCATTCTGTATTTGAAAATGTTAATTTGATTTGTTCATTGTAATACGTTTTTGTTTTCGGCATCAGACACTCAACTATGTAGCATTAGTTGATCAGGATAGTGTACTGAAGCAAAATCATGTTGGCCTTTTCAACGGCTTTTCGATTGTGTGGTTATAAAGTCTGATACATTCGTGCTGTTTTATCGACCTCCGATTGACAGCTCACAGTGGGAGCTCTGCATTGGCTTTCCATATAAGGCAGTAACTCTGTATGAATCACACGATTCATGCAGTGTTTTCAACCTTCAGACATGCTTTTTTGTCCAGAAGGTCTTAAGCTGTCTGGTTGTTTGTTCCTGCCATCCTCTATGGGCTGAGAAGGGTTCTGTCATTTCTAGTCCATTGGCACAGTGCTTGCTTGAAACCCAGTCACCACCTTGGAGTACAGTGTATTCCTCCTTAATGTCTCCAGAGTCTGCCCTCTAGCTTCAATGTGGACTTCATCTAGACTGTGGCTTTCAGTCTCACCCTGTTAAAACCTCTATCATTAGACCAACAATTACAAGACTCATATCAAAGAATCGGCAAGAGACAGCATTGCTTCAGTTAAGTACTGGTAAGCTGCCAGTCATATTTAAGGTAACAGTATTCCCTTCTGAGCGAGAGGAATCCCTAAAGCGGTATAAAAGGCTCTCCACACACAGGATCCAAAACGCTCGAGGCTTTCTGCTGCACTCCTGGCCCCTGAATAATTCAACGGCGTTTTCCTCAGTGTGACAGACCGGGACTTCACTCCGCCCCTTTACACCCCTCACACCTTTTTTGAAAACCTCTTCTCTTGTCTTTTTGCAAATGGTCTGCTTATTGGTCTTTTCATTATGTATGAATGTACTGTTAATAGCCCATAATTAATAGACTTGTAACAACCCTTGGCTAAATTATTCATGTTTTACTACCCTCAGAAATAGGTCTCTAATACTTCAAAAAGAGAGTGGAAGGGTAGTCTGTCATGGTCTTGTACATGAAAATGTAGGTTTTTAATATTTCAGGGGCTCATCAGATGTGCTGTAGACAAGGATTTGTACAAATACTAAAACGGGAATGAATAGAAAAGAGGATAAAATGTGCACGGCTCTAATGTACTCCCAAGTATAAATAGGTCTTTACATCTGGTCTGCTGCAACTTTAATGACTGCTCTTTCATGAATATAATTGAACACATCTCCTCTGACACATCCCTTCTTTCATCCAAGGTCACCTTTTCAGAGATGCACCATACGTGTGGAGCTTATCACATTTTTGAGAGAAATGTCATCTTGGATGTCAGTTCTGTGGGATGTGGTGGAGGAAAACCCCACTGGTCGCCATGATAAACCTTTGGTGACGGTGACCTTTCTTTCACAGGAAGATCAGTTTAGGTTTTAATCTGAGGATAATTTAAACGGCCAAAGCACAGTTGTTGATTGGAGCCTTTATTCCACTGTTAATATTCTGAGAGTATCGCACCACCAATAAGTTTCTTCAGCTTTTAGCCCAACCCATCCGGGTTGGAGAGAATTGAGCTGTCATTTGAGCAACGATTAGGGTTAACTGCCTTTTTCAAGGATAGAACGATTTCACCTTGTTGACGTAGAGTTCAATCTAGCCATGTTTCTGTAAACTGGTCAGGTGCTCTAACCGCTGGGCCATCAGGTGCTCTAACACTAGGCTCAGTCCTATATTGGCATGATGCCGGGGCTTTAATATCGATCATCTCCAGCGATTTGGCTGGAGCAAAAATATGACGCTATGCAATAACCTTGGGTCTATATGTGAATCCGGAGGCAGGTTTTACTGTGTAGTGTTCCACACGGTGAGATTTCCCCGATTTGGGCTTGGAGTTCCATTTGCATTGTGTCTCAACATGCATTCTGCCTGGGAACAGTCGGTGTGGGCATTAGGGCAACGGGGCGGTTCAGGAATACCAATATAATGTGTTTGCTGTCACTGTCTTGTCACATCACCGTATGTTGTCGTTGCCGTTCGTGTTCTTATTCAGCACGTCTACTTTTCTGGCGTTCAGTTGTCGTGTTCGCCCATTGACAGTCATTAAATGATGTAATGGACTCCCAGACAAATCTTATTCAGCACTTTCTTATATTTGGCTGCAGGTGCAATTTCAAGTGTGAAAAGATGTATCCAATGTTTGTGTGATTATGTTTAATGAATATGAATACTGGTATGCCCAGAATCGAGACATTGGATTCCTGGAGAATGCAGTCTATAGTACCAGATGTTCACTGTGGTGGACGAGGCTGTCGTGGAGTCCCCAGTCCAGGTCATTGTCTGAGCAAACTTTCAATCCAGTTGTGGTAGTGGGTTCGCTAACACAATTCATGACTACCATTCTTGAGTTAAGATTGGCAATCGGATTGTGCCCTACTGAAAACAATGGGCCCATGTTTCTTTGGTTGCATGTTCATCACACTCCAGATGGGCTGTCAGTTTTCATGGCTTTGTAGAGTTCCTTTTGATTTGTATTGGAAGCGGGTTGTTTCCATGATCATATAGCTGTATCATGTGATTTACTCCCCTGTTTAAACAATTATTTAAAAAAGATAAAATGATACAAAAAAGACTGTTAAACCTGTACTAATTTTATTTTCAGAATTTGTAAACTGATGTATATTTTAAAACAAATAAAATATTTTAAACAACTTGTTTGTTGTGGGTTATTTAAAGATAATGCAACAATGGTTATGCTAATATATATCAAATGCTTCACTGGGTTTATTTCTTTAAACCTGAAAAATATTGACATTTCCCTTCCCTAACATTTTCCTTTTAATTTTCCCCTCCAATGATTAACTTATACGACTACAAATAGAAGCATTTAAAATGTAGTTTTGGAGAAATGTATACAATGGAAATGGCACTATATGAAAGCATTTTCCATTGCCTTGAATACAAGCTTGGTTAACCCAGAACTAAAGTATCTTGTTCTGATACTTAAGAACCAGTTTGTATGTCTCTTCACGACAAACTACCTTCTATACAGTATGAACAATTCCTGCTCATATCACATCTTATTCTCACCACAGTCAGGCCTAGGTGATTACAGCTCCATTAAAAGAATATGATAATGTTGTAGCTCGAATTAGATTTCCATGGCTGAAATAATGCTGCATTTTCTGAGGGAATTAAAATTTAAATATATAAAGATTCCCTCATTTAATTAGACGGCCGTATTAGAGGGGAATATCTATGTCACAGAAGCATCACATTCTATAGCGGACAAGCTGTTGCTGTTGTTGCAGCTGTTTTGCACAGCCTGTCGCTGAACCAGCCTGCCACCCGGTGGACATAGTTTTTCTCCTGTTTTGCATAGCGTTGTCTCTGTAAGGAATTCAGCAATGTTGACTTGCAACAGGGAAAGAGAACACATAAGTAGCCTTCCAACTGCTGTGCCTTTAATATGATTAGTGAACGACTGTGCCCTTGATGACTATTATATCATGCCACCAGGTGGTAGGCCCTCTGAGCACATGTCCTGCAAGAGGTTTACGTGTAATAGGAGCGGATGCGTTGCAGGTGTAGGAGAGACGGTGATACGCTGAAAAACAGGCTTCTGTTTGTCCCAGTCACTTAGCAACTCGGGAGACAGATCTGCAATGTCCATTAATTATGGATCTCTTTCCACTCTTATTATTTAGCTGTCCTGGCAGCTGTTCTATGGGAATGGAGCACAGTAAAAGGGGAACTTCCCCTTTTTATATATTTGGCCTCATTTCAAATCTTTCTATGATTGTAGTTAATCACCCAAACACTTTTTTTATTTGTAATATTACACAGAATTAGTCAAGGTTTGCTAGGTTCCTTGGATAGCCAGCTGTTTTTGGGGGGAGGGGTGGCATTGAGCTAGTATTTTATTTTTATAGATGGTTTAGTTATACCAAGTTCACAAGGCCCCTAATGATATGAGGCCTGAGGTGATTTGATGTTAAGTCCAGTGTCAATTAATTTTCTCCAGTTAAGGGCAAACCAGCCAACCACTGCCCACTTGCTTCCTTTCCATGCTGACAAGAGACAACTGAGTTCTAAGAACTACGGTGGTCATGTTATATGCCCAACACCATTTTTTGAAGTCCCATGATATTGACATTTAGTTAAAAAAATCTGTATAGACTTCTTTTAAATATCACCTTTCATATTAGTGCCCAACTCTACCAGTGACTACGTTTTATGAAAATGTTTCTATGATATGTTAGAAAATTTGCCAGACACTCCAAAACCAACTTGTATTACATAAATCTAATTTTTAATACAGACTGCATTAATTTGTTTTTACTTTTTTTCCATTTCGCCATAAATCCATGACAGAACGACATAGCTAAAAAATTTGTGTGTTTAAAAAAAACTAAATACCAAGCATAGAGTGAAATGAAGGCCACATGTAAAACTGGGTGTACATCCCCTTTAACGTGTAATAGTTTACATTGTTTTCATTTATGCCTCCCAGCATACGAAACCAACCTCACTGGAAAGCTCAGTATATCAGTGATAGATAAAATATCATTATTTTATCTTTGGCAACTGATTACCAACCAACCTGAATGTGATTTGTAGAGAGATTGTTTTACGCTTCCACTTTTCTTTAGTGACTAAGAGATTCTGTATCTTCCAAGCTTTCTTTCTTTAACCTTAGGATTTGGCCCTGTCACTACACAACATCACGAAGAAAACTGATGCTTGATATCCAGATTATACACATTATTTTACATACTAATGAAGTGGGTAGTGTAGCAGTTATTGCTCTGTCCATAACAATGCTAAACCTACTGGAGAAAGTTGAGGATATTGAAGTTAGCAATACTCCTCAATAATGTCCTAATAATATGTATGTATTTTGGATATATTGGCACTCCAAAGAAAGGGATTTCATGGGGATAATGTCTGTACTCCATGGTAAGCACCACTTAATCAGCTTTGACTCTGAGCTGTGGGGAGAAAGGTGGGGGTAACTGCACATAGAGGGTGATGAATGATGAAACATGGCAATGCTACATTGTCGTGGCATGGTGGTGTTAAATTACCAAATGTGCTAATGCTCCTTCCATTATGTTCAGATGTGACTGTATATAACCTTGTAAGTAACATCCTTTGGCTGTTAGCGCTATTACTACGTGTTTGTAGACATCTTCATATTATAGCCCTCGGCCGAGAGAGAAGCAGCATTGGGTCAAATGGGAACAATTTCCAATGAGCTACTGTAGAGGAACTGAAAATGGCAAATTGCATTGTTGAGTAGACTTCTCCAGGAATAGAAAACAACATTAGAATTCAAAAGCCTTTAAAAAGATCATGTAAACAAATTTATTCTGATATCAGACCATCACAACAATCCTACATAGTCGATCTATCAGAGAATACAGACTTTTGATTGGTTACATTACCTTTAAATAGGAACAGAAAATAGACTGTACATGTTGAAAATAAATAATTCACTATTGCCGATAAGTCACTTGGTGTATGTGTTAAGGGTTTTGTGGCTGCTCCAAAACATTATTTTATGTACAAGTGCTACAGGTCATGCAAAAAGTCTGATTGGTTGCCCGCTACCAGGTGATACGAAAACTCAATGATGTGCACACTAGCAAACAGAAGAGAGGTAAAAAGCGAAAAAGGAAGGCTGCGGAATCACATCTCAGTCTCGGCCAGTAGGCTCTCACCTAGACCTGACGTCAGCAGGACCATCTGGGAATGGGAGTCTGGGACGGGCAGAGACAACGGAAACCGGGTTAGGAGTTGACACATCTATATGATGCTTAAGCCTGCTGGTTTGTCTATCGTCTAGTGACAACGGTATGGCCAAAGCACAAACATATGAGACTCCCACCCAACTCTAAAACACTCCAGGAACAACTTCTAAAGCAAAAAAGGTTAGAGGTTTCGATTCGCTACAAAATGACTTATTCGGAATCAACAAAACTCCACGACGGAGTAGCGGAGGCCTTACTGCTGTGAGGGACCCAGGTGGTTTTCTCCCTGCCGGGGGTTCTCTCACTGCCTCGCGCCTCGCCCTCCTTCTCGTCCTCCTCTTCTCCCTCAGAGAGAAGGTCTGAGATCTGTTGCTGCAGCTCCGGGCTGATGGCGTTCTCTGCCAGGACAAGCACACGCAGACAGGTGGGGTAGTTCTCCACCATGTCCAGGAAGACCTGAAGGCGGAGGGGAGGAAGAGTGTCACACAATGCAGTCCATTAGGAAACTCGGCGAGTGTGCGGGTGTTGGCGGAGTTCTGCTCGCCAGCGGGGAGTTGGATCATCTTGATTTGCTTTGGCACGTAACAAGTCACTTGAATGTCAAAACACTGGGTATATTCACGCAGAGGGTGAGATTTATTGTATCCGTCAAAAACACACCGCAAATCCATACGCCTTGAGGACTTCTCATTTGCATTTGCCATTAAACTCAACCCGACTAGCCAAGTGCTTTGAGTGAGTCGATTATTTCCTCACAGCTAGGGGTAAGCACATCTTCACTGCAAATGAGATTTGGGGTTAAGGGTCAGCGCTGTTAACAGTGTGAAAGGGAGACTAAGACAGAGCTGCTTGTCTAGATGAAGTGTACTTTGATCCAAAACCACAGGGCCTCCCAGACATCAGACACTGACTATGGTATTCTAGCCCCAGGCTCTGCTCTGCTCAGCCCCCCCCCCCCCCCATTGTTTCACACATCAGCATACCCATTAAAGCTCTTTCTTCATCTACGACAGTGGACTGACTTTGATATTAGATTGTTTTTAAAGCTTGATGAGAAGAGGGCTCAGCTATGACATCACAGTTAACCTGGGTGATTTCATGTGCTGCAGCGCCATCTAGTGAACACAGTTCAGCTCTGCAGAATAAGTGGGATGCTTTTATATTAATGGTAGTGTTTCACAGGGACTACTGGAAGGTAGGTTAACAACTAGCTTCTTTTATTTTTGGTACGAGTAGTGTTGGAAAGGGACGCCACTTTTGAAAAGGGGAAGTGAGCTTGAATGGAGAGTAAATTAGCAAATGTTCTATACCAATAATCTACAAAGGGGAGAAAATTTAACTCATTACTGTAACAGTAATTAGACATCTGTATTTTCTTTATTACCTTAAAGCAACCATTTGAAGACCTAATGAAAACACATTAGAAGACGGGGATGACACTACGGACCTGTGCTGACTGGTTTGTGAGTCCTGTTCCTTCAAGATCCAACACCTCCAGAGTTCTGCTGGAAGCCACAGCCACTGCAAGCATACCTGCAATCTGGTCCCCTGAAAGCCCCAACACAACAACCATACGAGGGAGTTCAGAAGGTGAGTCTCATTTGAACATCACAATTGAGTTCATTGACATGATCCGAAAAGACAGATTTGAACCACAAACAATCCAATTTGCATAAAGACTTTGTTTGTTGGCATAAATAAAAAAAACATGTTGTTTGCACATGTTAATGTGCAGTGTGGAAAAATGCAGAATGGATTGGCAAAAGTGCTTTACTTGGATAGTCAATCTGTAGTTGCATTCCAGACTTTCTAGAGAATATCCATAGAATTTATTTCTAAGTCCTTCCCTGACACACTAATACTTATTCTATATCTAACTCTAACCTTAGCAACCATTTACTTGTAGCTCGTCTTGTAGGTTGACTGTACAACCTAGGGGCTGTCTAGGTGTGCGCTTTGGCCAACCTACCCAGGAGGATAGCATACTACTCCCTTTATAAACTCCCTCAACACCATGTCAGCAGACACTGTCAGAACACTCATTTAATTTTAGTTAACGCATCTTAGAATTTCACTGTAAAGAAAAGTGAAATATAAAATGAAGAAATTAATTATTTTTAATAAATATATAATTATTATTGTTTACTTGCACCTAAACAACAATAGCGTGTTAGCCCTCTGAAATTAAATCTGATCTTTACTGGGGACAACACTCTTGTCAGGTGACTTCCCATTTCATTTCTCTGTCTCTAGTGCGAGCAGCCAGTGGGTTGTCATGGAAACATACCTGACTAAAGAAATGTAATGGGTAATGCAGGAAGCATCTGACCCACAAAATGGACACAATAGGTCATTAAAGAGTGTTTCCCCCGCGAAAAGGTCAGCGTATACATGATAACACAAAATGGACGTTGTTCCAATACTTGAAATTCATATTGATTATCCAAAGTTCACTCAAATGCCTTTTTGCGGTAACACTTTTTTTTTAAATATCAATCTGACTCACGTATATCAAATTATTCTATATTAAGAATGTCACTTATATACATGCACAGTAAATGAGGTACTGTAATTGGTTTTCCTGGTGATTCCTGCCTACCCAGGGGGTTGTAGTCCAGGTTGAGGACTCTGAGCTGGGAGCTGTGGGCCACAGCGATGGCCAGACGAGCCCAGCCCTTGGTGGTAATGCTGGGGTTTGCACTCAGAGTCAGCTCCCTAAGACCTGTGGGAAAGGCTGCCCATCACCATCAAATGAACATCCACTAAATAGGTAGAGCTCTATATAACCCTATGTTAATGAACATCCACCAACTAGGCAGAGCTGTATATAACACTATATTAATAACGTTCAATGACCAGGCAGAGCTCTATATAACCCTATAATAATAATAATAATGAGGTTCACTGACCAGGCAGAGCTCTATATAACCCTATAATAATGAGGTTCACTGACTAGGCAGAGCTCAATATAACCCTATATTAACGAGGTTCACTGACTAGGCAGAGCTCTATATAACCCTATATTAACAAGGTTCACTGACTAGGCAGAGCTCTATATAACCCTATATTAATGAGGTTCACTGACTAGGCAGAGCTCTATATAACCCTATATTAATGAGGTTCACTGACTAGGCAGAGCTGTACATAACCCTATATTAATGAAGTTCACTGACTAGGCAGAGCTCTATATAACCCTATATTAATGAGGTTCACTGACTAGGCAGAGTTGTACATAAACCTACATTAATGAAATTCACTGACTAGGCAAAGCTGTATATAAATCTATATTAATGAACATCCATTGACTAGAGAGCTGTAAGGCGCTTTCACACAATACTTAAAACCCTTCACTTAATTTATAATTAACTCAATATTTTTTTGCCATCAATCTACAAACAATACCAACAATACCCTAGAATGACAAAGTGAAAATACATTTTTAGAAATGTGTGCCAATTTATTGAAACTGAAAAATGTAAACAACTCATGAAAAATGTATAGAAGTATACGGACACTCCAAAAGCAGCAGTTACATCCTGTGTCTTTTCATCATTTGGGACATGTCTGTAGAAATTGATTGGAGTCCACCTAAAGCAAATTAAATTGATTGGACATCCTTTAGAAAGTCACACACCTGTCTATATAAGGTCCCAGACTTCATGGTGCATGTCAGTGCAGAAACCAAGCCAAGTTCAATTAACCATCTGTAAGACTTATGAGATTTGTTTTGAGACATAGCTTGGAGGAAGGTCAAACAAATGTCTAAATCTTTCACATTTTCCAGGAGCACAGTGGGTTCCATCCTTTTAAAATGGAAGAAGTTTGAAACCACCAAGACTCTTCCTAAAGCTGGCTGTTTAGACAAAACTTAATGAACAGGCAAGAATGCCCTTGGTTAGGGGGGGCGACAAAGCACCCAAGGGCCACTCTAACAGAGATGCTGAGTGTCTTTGCAGACGTGAGAAAACGTGCCAGAATGACTGACACTGCATCACTCCATCAATCAAGCCTTTATGGTAGAGAGGCTAGACCAAAGTCACTCCGGAAAAAAAGGCAAACCTGAAGGACTCAGAGCATGATGAAAAAAGAATTCTGGTCCGATGAGGACAAAGTCTGGCGAAGTCCAAGCCTACGTCTGGCTAAAGTACCGCTCATCACCTTGCTAACTGCATGGTGGGAGAATCGTGTTATGTGGATACTTCTCAGTGATAGAGACCGGGAGACTGGTCAGGATTGAAGGATGAAAGGACAAAGCAAAATACTGAGGCCCTTCAAAAAGTGTGATCTCAGACTGGGCCAAAGATGAATCTTTAAGCACAACGACCAGAAGCACACAGCCAAGCCAATCCTTGAATGGCCTAAACAAAGCGTGGATATAAACCCATTTGAACATCTCTGGGGAGACCAAAAGATCCCAGTTCATAGACTCTACCCATCCAATCTGACAAAGCTTGAGAGGACCTACAAAGAAGAATGGGAGAAACTTTTCAAATCCAGGTGTGCAAAAATTGGAGAGGCATACCCAAGAAGACTCAAATCTGTGATCGATGCCATAGGCGTTTCTACAATGTACTGTACAAAGGCTTTGAATACTAACATACCTGAGAAACAAGCAGTTTTTATCTTCAGTAAATGTACACAAATTTCAATTTGTCTGTGTAGACTGGTGGCATAAAAATGTTTGAATCAATTGTAAATTAAGTCTATACCACAATTTGGAGAAAGGGGTCTGAACTCTTTCCAAAGGCACTGTACATAACCTTATTATAGGCTCTGATTACAGTTAAGGTTGCTATGCATTTATTTCTATAATCATGTAACTTAAATCTAAACATTACAACTGTTATGACATAATGCCTTTTTAAAACCCATTACTACATAGAGTACATCAAAATGCAATCTCATGTTACATGAAAAAAACGGACGATTCAAATTCATGAGTGTTCCACAAAGCCTTGAAGATGTAAATTAGTTCAACTCAGTTTCTACTGTTCGAAATGTTTCCCCCTCTGCTTGAATTGTTAACACCACCTAAAAAGAGACTAAGTACAACAGCCAATGGTTTCTATCTACAGTCCCCCAGCATCAGGCAGGGTTTCCACAGACCCAGTAACAGTGAGCGCTGCATGCGTGGCTGTACCTGATTTGGCCCCGTCCGGAGGCAGCATGCCACAGATGAGCCGCAAAGCCTCATCCCCCAGCATACAGTCTCCCAGGTCCAGAGATACCAGCGATGGATGAGTGGACAGGGCAGTGTTGAGCGTGACCAATCCTGCGTCTAGGAGAGGGCTTCCATGGAGACTGTGGGATATGACAAATTAAATGAGAGGAGAGACCGAGACGTGAAATGCAACTCAAAAAAAGTTTCAGTGAAGACGTTCTGGTTAATTCAGTCAGGTTTACACATAGTGTAGTTTAAAATGGAGTTAATTTCAAGGTAGATGAAGTATCATCTAGTTGACATCAACTTGAGTTGATCAAGTGCTCAAGCATATTCTCATGTTATTAGGGTCCTCCATGCTATGCCATGGAGTCAAAATGCAGCAACTTTTACGCTGTCCCATGCTGATTACAATGTTAATCTACAGTAACCAATTAACTAGGCCTATAAGACATACATTAATCAATCAACAATACCAAAAAACAGACCAACACCTAATTCAGTGTTATCTATAAGCCACTAGGCCTACTTACAAAAGGGTCTGGATTGATCTGTTTGTCTTGAGTGCGTCGGCGAGTTGCTTAGTTCGGTTGATTGTGGAGACCACACCGAGGTTCAGGTTGAGTTGCACCAGGGTGTGTGACTCCGCCACACCGCGACACACCCGTCCGAAGTCTCGGTCCGAAAGCTGACATCCCCTGACTGACAGAAGCCTCACGCTGTTCTCTTTCAGGCTGTCACAAATATCCTTTATTTCAGCTCCCGACAATGCCTCTCCAGTTATTTGAATAGAACCGGGTAGCATTTTGGTAAATGTGCGTCTTATTACATTCAAGGTTTCTGCACTGCCCATCTGAGGTAGACATGCATATTAGGCTTACAATTACCCAACGTCGGCAGGCTGGTAAATGACATCTCAAAGTCAATAGGAAATTGTTTACGATATCCTATATTTGCACCAAATTGCAAGGCTCTCTGTATTGTACAGTGTTTAACTGAACATGTTTTATTAAGCTATGCATAGGGATAGAGACGCGAGGTAGGCTTTCTAAAGTAACAATAAAAATACAAGCGCTGTTCCAAGCGCTGACATCACTACAACGTAGCTAAAAAACGACTTTTCTTCCGCATGCCATGGATTGATACATTCCTTGATATTAGCCGGTAACCACACTCAAATAAAATGAATTGAATGTCTTTAAGTTCCAGGTCCTCATGTAGAACAAACGGTTTGTATTTGTATTCCTGTCCTGTTTTGACGTTCGGTTTTTAGCACTGTAGCAAAGGCGATCGGTTGTTTGCCTCCGTTGCGGCTATTGGTTACTATGGACACTCTTCTCGGTGTCACCAGAAACAACATCGCAATAATTCCTATTCAGACTGTCACATGTTGCTGTGTAATCAGCTTGCTAATACCAGTAACCAAGGCCACGTCTACAAAGCGTCTGCAGACCTCGGGAAATAACAGAGCTGAGCATGTTTCTTCGGAAGGAAAAATGCAGGTCGAATGCGAAGTATGGCCGTGGTCTTCGTTAAGTATTGCTATTGATCACGTGCTGAGGTATCCGCCAGTGAAGTGGTTTGCCCTGCTCAAATGCATCACCTGTCCTGTACCACTCACTAAACCAATTGCCCTGCCCTGGCTTACGTCGTCGGGTTAACAGCTTAATAACGTTTTTCTAACTATTGTATAAAATACACAACTTTCCCTTATGAAACTAATAAAACATTAAACTAAATCGCAATAGGCATATTTCAGCAGTATAGGCATCATAATATATAGCCATACAGTAACTCACAAAAGTGAGTACACCCCTCACATTTTTGTATATATTTGATTATATCTTTTCATGTGACAACACTGAAGAAATGACACCTTGCTACAATGTAAAGTAATGAGTGTACAGCTTGTATAAGTGTAAATTTGCTGTCCCCTCAAAATAACAAAACAGACAGCCATTAATGTCTAAACCGCTGGCAACAAAAGTGAGTACACCCCTAAGTGAAAATGTCAAAATTAGGCCCAAAGTGTCAATATTTTGTGCGGCCACCATTATTTTCCAGCACTACCTTAACCCTCTTGGGCATGGAGTTCACCAAAGCTTCACAGGTTGCCACTCGAGTCCTCTTCCACTCCTCCATGATAACATCACGGAGCTGGTGGATGTTAGAGACCTTGCGCTCCTCCACCTTCCGTTTGAGGATGCCCCACAGATGCTCAATAGGGTTTAGGTCTGGAGACATTCTTGGCCAGTCCATCACCTTTACCCTCAGCTTCTTTAGCAAGGCAGTGGTCGTCTTGGAGGTGTGTTTGGGGTCGCTATCATGTTGGAATACTGCCCTGCAGCCCAGTCTCCGAACAGTGGGGATCATGCTCTGTTTCAGTATGTCACAGTACATGTTGGCATTCATGGTTCCCTCAATGAACTGTAGCTCCCCACAGTGACTGCAGCACTCATGCAGCCCCAGACCATGAAACTCCCACCACCATGCTTGACTGTAGACAAGACACTTGTCTTTGTACTCCTCACCTGGTTTCCGCCACACACGCTTGACACCATCTGAACCAAATAAAAATGTATCTTGGCCTCATCAGACCACAGGACATGATTCTAGTAATCCATGTCCTTAGTCTGCTTGTCTTCAGAAAAACTATTTGTGGGCTTTCTTGTGCATCATCTTTAGAAGAGACTTCCTTTTGGGCCGACAGCCATGCAGACCAATTTGATGCAGTGTGCGGCGTATTGTCTGAGTACAGATAGGCTGACCCCGCACCCCTTCAACCTCTGCAGCAATGCTGGCAGCACTCATACGTCTATTTCCCAAAGACCACCTCTGGATATGAAGCTGAGCACGTGCACTCAACTTTTTTGGTCGACCATGGCGAGGCCTGTTCTGAGTGGAACCTGTCCTGTTAAACCACTGTATGGTATTGGCCACCGTACTACAGCTGTTTCAGGGTATTGTCAATCTTCTTATAGCCTATGCCATCTTTATGTAGAGTAACAATTCTTTTTTTCAGATCCTGAGAGAGTTCTTTGCCATGAGGTGCCATGTTGAACTTCCAGTGACCAGTATGAGTGAGTGTGAGAGTGATCACACCAAATTTAACACACCTGCTCCTTATTCACACCTGAGACCTTGTAACACTAACAAGTCACATGACACCGGGGAGGGAAATTGGGCCCAATTTGGACATTTTCACTTAGGGGTGTACTCACTTTTGTTGCCAGCGGTTTAGACATTAATGGCTGTGTGTTGAGTTATTTTGAGGGGACAGCACATTTCCAGCTGTACACTCACTACTTAACATTGTTGTAAAGTATCATTTCTTCAGTGTTATCATATGAAAAGACAATAAAATATTAGCAAAAATCTGAGGAGTGTACTCACTTTTGTGAGATACTGTATAAAAACGCATGACAACCCAACATTGTGACTGCACTGTTATCTGGGTTTAAGGTTTTAGAGCGTGCACTGCTTAGTGTTTTGTTGCAGTCAGTGTACATCCAATTGCTGAATGGTTTTGGCATATGTTCTGAAAACATTCAGTTGTTAAATTAACTTAGTCGGTTTTGTTCCTTTTGTTTCTAAGAAATCGAGGTCCATTCAGATTGCTTCAAAATGTTGTGGTACTATTAGTACTTAAAAATGTAATTGAACAGAGAAACGTTCACCCCATTTGAAAGGTTGACTGAAACAATACGTGTCATATTTAAAAGACAATGCACTTGCTGTCTTAGACAGTATTCCCAAACAGTCTTTGACTGGTTATTCAGTACAACAGCCATTTTGCTTTATTGAATGTTTTGCAACATAAAAACAAATTGAACACAGCTCAGGATTTGGGCCGCCTGTGTGATTCTACAAGAAGATACACATATATATATATATAATATATATATATATTATATATATATATATATATATATATATATATATATATATATATATATATATATATATATATATATATATATATATATATATATATATATATATATATATATATATATATATATATATATATATATATATATATATATCTCCACTTTCAGTATTCAGCAAACAATTGCTACAAAGCAAGTTATTTTGTCTTTATCAGTTGTGCCTTGATGCCAAGTAAATTCTTTTTCAGGGTCATGTTTAGGTCCAAGAAGTTTATTTTCATTGTGTCTTTCTGTACAATAACTATATATAACATTTCACAGAGTGAGAAGAGGCTGACCTTGCATCCCACCCAATGTGTTTGGAAGTACAGAAAATCCATACAACAAATGACTGGGTGAAACAAAAACAAATTATATAAGTTATTACACTATTACATATCAACTGCATATCCGGTTAGGTTATTACATTACATAAGGGATTTAGACAAGATAGGTGCATTGTGTAAAACAAGAACTATAACAATGGCCAAATTTACAAAAGCACCACAATTCTAAATAATCTGGTTGCACTAATCAGTCTTTTGACAAATCACATCAGGTCTCACTTTAAAGCACATTAGATCTTAGTTTAGTCAAAAGACCAATTTGTGGGAAAAAGATCAGAATCTGGATGCCGGTGTAGAGAAGTCTGAATTTGCCCCGTATCATAAATGTATCCTTTGTAATTCCATAAAACTAGAGAAGGCACCAAACAACCTTAGGGAACCCTCCTCCCATTGTACATGAATAATATTAAGACATCAATTGATGTTATCCCCATAATCTGTGCAACAAAGCTTCAGAGGTTAGAAAGTGTTGAGTTGGAGAATCACTTCTAAACGTGTAGAGGAAAGCAAACAATTGGGCATTTTAAGCTTTGTTCACACGGCAGGCTTTCATTCTCAAAATCCTTGACATTTTTCCGATCTGTTTTGGAATACAATCTGTTTAAATTGAACGTTACAAAAGACCAAATTATATTTTCAGACAGACGCCATTTACTGACATGCTATACCAGTTGCCGTAGCAATGACATTGTATGTGCGAAGTGAGTAGTAAGAATATGGTTTGTGTGTAGGTGGTGAAGGCTGGTTGGTCTTGGTTTTCATTCTTCATCTCACTCAATGTGATGTAGCAAGCTGAAGTGAGAACAGTGCGCACCATGCCTTCCCAAGTTGCTTTAATGGTCTGAAATAAACTAAACCAAGGTACTGCACAGTGATTCCATTTCGTTTTTGCCTTCAGAATGTAATGACAAAAACATTTGATATCAATCAGATATGGTAAAACGTGATTTGAGTCCCATCCAACTGCAAGTGTGAACAATGCTTCTGTGTTACTTATGCTGCTTTAACTAATGCAAAAGACCCCTACAAAAAGGTTGTTTGCTATCATTTGAGAGTTACTGTATGAATGTCACATCTCTCCTTGTAGCGTTTTGAATTGTTACAATATATACAAACAGGGTAAGTATGTCATTTTCCACAGAGACAATGACATATCATGGTGAAGGCTGAACATTAACTATACCCAGTCACCACCATGGTCAGAGACCTAGACTCCATTCTGGATTATATGCCAGTGGTCTCCAACTCGGTTTCTGGAGAACTACCTTCCTGTAGCTTTTTGCTCCAACCCCAGTTATAACTAATATAATTGAACTTTTTAACCAGCTAATAACTAGAATCAGGTGGGCTAAGTTAAGGTTGGAGCAAAAACATGCAGTACAGATAGCTCTCCAGGAAAAGAGTTGGAGACCTCAGATACAACACCCCCACCGAGGAATTCAAGATCCCATGAGCCTTTGGCACAGTATCATCGTTGATGTCGGGCACCATCAATGGGACTGCAGGATGACACCAAGCGTCTTCACTGTGACATTCATGGCATTCACAGCAGCCGTGGCTACCACAGGCAAATCTCTAGCTACTCTCTGGATGGGGGGCAGGTTGGGTCCTTCTAATGTGTCCAAAATACCTTCAGATTAAATGGGGGGAAACAAATGTGTTACTAGAATGGATGACTATTGAAGACAAACTGGTCAATAACTTTTTATCATACTGAACTCATCCAATTCAAGACCCAGTTTAAGAATATACCTGAGAGGGTCTTTGAATAGAAGCAATTAAAATGTGTTTAAAAGTGGATCAGGGGAGTCTGCTCAATTATCAGAGGTCACAGTACTTTAGAAGATGCATGCCCACTGCAATTAAATACTGGATGACCTTTTTTAAAATAAAAAAACGATGCCTGGGACAAACCACCAAAAATCTGTCCCAGCTGCAAACACTTAAGGTGGTATCACTTGGCCTCATTTCATTAAGAGCCACAAAGCAAGAACGCTGACCTATTCATTGATATTCAAACTCCTAGTCTGAGATGCGTTGTGAATCCGCCCCATTCTCTGAGAAATCTTACCTTCAACAATCTTGTGGTAAGCGAAGTGCAGGTAGAGCAGGAACAGCATATGCAGTGCTGCCAATGTTCCACAGAGGATTAAACGGGGGGTTTGACCCACAGTCCGAGATATGATAGCAGCAACCTGAGACGAAGGGAGAATGTGAGAGAGACACCGACCACCAATGCCATAATGTAAATGTCAGCTGAGTGTTTGGGTTTCAGTGGAGGCTCCTCGGAGTTGTAGGACTACATTTGACCACTCACCATCCGCAATGTGGAGAGTCCTCCAATCACCAGCCACAAAATGTAGAACAGGGAGTGGAAGTGGACGTTGTAAGTGACGAAAAGGACCACGCAGTGTCCGAAGAGACCATAACCCTGTTTGGGGGAGGGGGAGGAGTTCAATGCAGCAGTGACGACCGGGATTCATTGCATTTTTTACTTATTACATAGGGATGATTTCTCTCTCACCAGCAGAGACAACATCTGGAGCATGGTAATCTGGGCATTGCATAGGTATGCCAGGAAGTAGATGAAGGAGGAAACTCCCAGCCAGTAACCAAAGCACGTCCCTATGGCGGTTCCCATTAGAGTGCCTTCTCTCTGTCCGGGTAAAAAAGACATACAGCAGGAGGGGGGAAGATGGTTTGTACATTGATGATAAAGAAAATGACTGTATGAAATTAATTCTAAAATAATTAGCTATATTGTATGCAAAAAAAATCTAAAAGCTATTGTCAGCTGCTTAGAAAAATAAAGTTGTGCTTAAAAGTTTGCATGCCCTTGGAGAATTGGTAATATATGTACCATTTGTAAAGAAAACATGAATGAGCAGGCAAAACATTTTATTTCTTATGGGAGTCACATTCAACTGTAGGTCATAACAGAATGGCACAATCATAAAACAAAACATGGCAACAAAGAACAAAATGAATGGACCCCTGTTCAAAAGTCTGCATACCCTTAGTTCTTAATACTGTGTATTGCCACCTTTAGCATCAATGAAAGTGTGCAGTCTTTTGTAATAGTTGTCTATGAGGCCCTGAATTCTTGCAGGTGGTATAGCTGCCCATTTGTCTCAAAATGCCAAAATCTTTGGTCGTCTTCTATGAACCACACGTTTGAGATCTCCCCAGAGTGGCTCGATGATATTAAGGTCAAGAGAATGTGATGGCCACTCTAGAACTTTGGCCTTGTGCCGTGTCATTGTCGTGCAGGAAAGTCCAATGCGCAGGAGCGTCCCATGCGCAGCATTTGTGCAGAAGAATGCTAATTGTCTGCCAGTATTCTCTGATAACATGCTGCATTCATCTTGCCATACATTTTCACAAGAATCCCAGTGCCTTTAGAGATCACACACCCCGAAAACATCAGTGAGCCACCACCATGCCTCACAGTAGGGATGGTATTCTGTTCACTATAGGCCTTGTTGACCTCTCTCCAAACATAGCGCTTATGGTTGTGACCATAAAGCTCTATTTTGGTCTTGTAACTCCAAATTACAGTGTGCCAGAGGCTGTGAGGCGTGTAAAGTTGTCGGGCATATTGTAACCAGGCTTTTTTGTAGCATTGGCACAGTTAAGGGTTCTTTCTGGCAACTCGACCATGGAGCTCATTTTTGTTCAAGTATCGACGTATTGTTCCCCTTGAAACAGCCACACCATCCTTTTCCAGAGCAGCTTGTATTTCTCCTGAAGAAAAAACCTGTGGGTTTTTCTTTGGCAGTTCAATTATTCTGGCAGTTTTGTCTGAAATCTTTCTTGGTCTACCTGACCTTGGCTTGGTATCAAGAGATCCCCGCATTTTCCACTTTTAATAGGTGATTGAACAGTAATGACTGGCATTTGCAAGGCTTTAGATATTTGTTTATATCCTTTTCCATCTTTATAAAGTTCCATTACCTTGTTACGCAGGTCTTTTGACAGTTCTTTTCAGCTCCCCATAGCTCAGTATCGAGCCTGCTCAGTGCAGCCACATGAGAGTTACCAAACTCATTGATACACAGACACCTATTTATACACAGACACCTATTTCAATTTAAAAAGTCACAGGTGTGGGAAATTCACCTTTAATTGCGCAATTTGGGTGATTTCTGTCCTCATTATGATTTGAAAAGGAGACAAACAACTATGTGATTATAAATGGCTTCATATGATCACTATCCTTCAATAAAAGACTGGTCATATTTTCAAACAATTACTGCCTCTAATTACTGTCTCTAAAAATACAATTCTTAATTTCAACAGTATTATAGAACATTTCTTTTTTTTTTAAACAGAAACCTAATATATCATTTTAAATCACAAAATTGACAACCTAATGTCTGCAAGATCACATAAAATTACAGGAAGCGTAACTGTAACAGTCATAGCATCAGACCAGCAGATTGAATCACAGAGCCGGCAAAGACATTTGTTTTTCTGTCCCAACACAGCGTTTAACTGAAATTGCTTCCAGGTTGTTGTTGTAAATGAGAATGTGTTCTTAGTTAACTCAGCGGGTAAAATAAAAGTGGGGAAAAAAACAACATTAACATGCATTTTCCATCGACAGTATGAGTTCAGGTCTCTTACAATAACCGTTCCTGATGTCTTCATTCCGTGCAGGAGGATGGCCACCAAAGTGAACACCAACATCATTGGCCCATACAGCTCCCCAGCAATCTTCTAAAATAGGAAAATAGGAGCGGTGAATTAATTCATATTTCCTTAACTGGCCGGGTAAGCTATGAAACTCTCCAGCATGTGAAAAAAACGTGGGAAGAGAAAACAACCCTCACCTGTGGAAAATTGATCATGCGGATGGGAATCATTGATTCAATCAGCCTAGGGTAGAATAAAGGCATACATGTCAGGAATGGACAGGTAACATGCTGTGATTGCATCATCATTGGTAGCAGACTTACCTGTTCCTAACTTGTATAGGTTCTACATCAAAGTAGGGACGGAGAATGTCTATGTTGGCATATAGGTTGAATGCCTTAGAAGCCTGGCGCTTCCCTGCTTGCCACACCTAAGAGGATTAAAAAACATTTGTTGTAAATCAATGCACGATGGTGTCAGCAAAGTCAAAGTTTAGACAACATTATCCAGACAAGACAATTAATTGAGACACTCTCCCCCATTATTTTACCAGATAAGGTGACTTAGAACACATGAGTTACACACCTTGCTTAGTGACACAATGCCAGTTTTACCTTGCAGTTCAGGGATTCAATCTAGCAGCCTTTCCCTTACTTTTCACATGCTCAAACAGTTTGGCTACCTGTTGCCCCTTAATTACTACCATATAATATTGGTTAAGACATTTCATAATGAATGTGACATTTATGCCCACACTCAGCATTACAGATTTTCTCATCTCACCTCATCTGCCACCTGTCTCCCCAGCTGTCCCTTGATACCCTTCATGCCCAGAAACTCGCCATCTTCACCAGTCTCTTCTTCAGTCGCTTCTGCCTCAGCTGCCACCTCCTCCTCCTCCTTCATGCGCTGGTGCATCTCGCCCATGTCCTCAAAACTGGAGCCTGATGTGTCATCCATGTTCTCCATGTCAATCACAGCTGAGCCCGTACCCTGGTAAGACATATAGTTTTAGAACTACTGATATTGGAAAATGTAAATGAAATAATTTTTTACAACGACATTGTTAATGTATCCTTTGAAACAGTCACCACGTAAAATGAACGAGGGTGATGAGAAATATAATTGTTTTTGTTTACTGTTACGGTCTTACAATCTTTACCCTGTTAGCTGGCTAACTAGTATGTGATGCTATGATGTATTGCAGGGTGACATTTAACTTCGCAACACGAAATACTGTGTACAGTTATGTAAAAAGTAATAATCAAGTGGAAATTCTAGGCTGAACTAAAGCCAGTGAAAGGTAACTAGTTACCTAGCTATTGACCTAACTACTGCTGTAACTTATTGAGGCTAACGCTAGAAGCTAGTAGTGTACCTGGATAATGTTATCATCAAAGCCGCCCCATGGTTCCGTGTTCGTGTTTTTATTTCCATCAGACGAAGCCATCTTTAAGAACAAGTGAACGTGTTCTTGATCCTTTCTAAAAATGAAACTGCACTTTCAAATTTTACATACAAACAACGATTTGTTCATAATAGCATCCGGGTTTGTTAAAAGATAAATAATACGTTCCCAAAAATACCAAACACTACCTGGAGAAATGCGTCAGTCTACGCATACTACGTACTACGTAAAACCTTACATCTCGCGCGACTTTGCAATAATAAAAAATAAAAGAGGTGACCTTTCTCCGTGTTCGAAACGGTTTGAAACCATATACAGTCCCATCTGTAATTACTAAGAAAGTACACAAATGCTCTCTACTACAGTTTAGATTTAAATAAAACAATTATATATGGTTAATATATAGATTATTATCTTTGTTAGGGTAATTGTCTACATTGCTTGCATCATTTAGAAAGGGAAACACTTAATAGTCCCCTTACTTCACTTCAATAGTCCCACTACTTCACAGACAAAATAATATTGTGACAGCTGCCCAGACGGATATTTCTGGTTAATCAAGTGTGTTTCATCACATCAATTGCCCATGTTTGATTCTCAGCTGAATTCAAGTTTAAGTGTCATCCAGTGAGTTTGGAGGCATTTGTATCTGATCAGACAATATGTTTCTGTATACTTCAGAATGAATCCTGCTGCTCTCATCAGCACTCACATCATCAATGAGGAAAAATAAGCCAGTTCCAGTTGCAACCATACAAGCCCAAGAAAAAACACCACATCTGCTGTTTCACAGATGACAATGTATACTTTGTGTCATAGGCAATTTCCTCTTTTTCTCCTCACATTCCTCTTCCATCATTCTGGTACAGGTTCATCTTCAGCTCATCTGTCCATAAGACCTTGCTCCATAACTCTACAAGCTTTATTATTATTATTAGCAAACTATAACCTGGCTGTTCTATTTTTTAGGCACACTAGCAGTATACCTAATGTGGTGTACCCTCTGAAGTTCCGCTTGTGTATTCTTCTTCATATAGTAGTCTTTGAATCTAAGCCTACCTCTGGGAGAGTGCTCCTGATCTTTTGGACTGTTGTTTGTTCTTCACTTTTGAAAGTACTCTTACATGATGCACTTTATTGATCTTTCCAATATTGGTCTACCAGGTTGTTTAGCATTGTTGAGCTCACCAGTGCTTTCTTAGTTCTTCTGATTGTCACAAACAGTTGATTTTGGCATGTGTTATGTTCTGGCTGTGCCTCTGACCTATTTACTGTGATTTATCTGTTTCATGATGGGCAGCTTGATTTGCACTGACAGTTCTTGGTTTCTCATTTTGTCAGACAAAATGCTAAGCCTAGAATGAAGACTCTTAAGACTGTTCTCTTCTGCATGCACTAATAATGCAAACCAACACATCTCCCTAAGAAACAGCTATGAAGCCAATTGTCCAAATAGTTTTGGAACCCTACAGTGGGGCATATCATGCACAAAATGTGTTGACATTACTGTAATCATTAAAGATGACTGTCTTAACTTTAATCCCATAGTCTTCATATCTATTCAAATCTAAAGTGCTGGAATAAAGAGGCAAATAATAATTATTATTATGGTGTTGCTGCCTAAATACTGATAGAGATCACTGTAAACTGTGAGAGGATGCAAAGAGTAGACAATGGACACCCATAGTAAACCACAAAGACAATTCTCATTTTGCTTCACACCTGTTGCATTTCTCAATGAGAAAAACTAGGTCAAATCAGTGAGTTCACTTGCCCATTAAAGCTATTAAGGATTCCTTATGTAAAGCTTTTAAAAAGCCTCTAGAAGGCAGCAAAATCTAGTATTTAGTAGTACAACTATCGCGAGAGATGTTAGAACAGGACATGTGCCTCTCCATATTGTGTAGCAAGGTCAGGACGGTGCGGCTTATTGTCAAAATAAAAGTATTCTAAAATCGGGCTACTTCAGAGTTTGAAATAACTTTGAATACTTAATATTAAATGTTTATACAAATATTAAAAACAATATTAAATATGCCATCTCTCGGTCTTGTCACTGCCTTGTTACTAAAATTATATAGATGTTGCAATCTTGCTGATCAGAAGTTGAATATCGCAGACATTTTATATAGCATCCTAAAAATATAATCAAATTAAAGGCACTATAAATCTATTTTCAGTGTGTGAACTACTGCTGAACTCTAAGTAGAACAGGTTTTAAACAAGGCCCTTTTCACACTGGCCAAGTCAATTGTGGTTTTTCTTGTTCGTGTGTATTGAGAGCTTTTATTTTGAAGATCAATTTGCGGATTGGACATGTTGATGCTGCAAATTTCACGGCGAACACACGCGCCCCAACACATTGACGTTTCGTTAGTGACGTTGTCCCACGCTTGACATTGTGCGGGAGGTGTTACCCCCGGCAAAAGGGGCAATCGACTTTAGTTTTTATTGGTATCAAAAACAAATAAATCCATGTCTTTGAAGTCGAGAGTACAATATAAGTTGCCAAGGTAGGTGTGACCAGCATGATGTAACTTAATTATAATATACACTTTTTGAAACAACGCCGGCACGGTAGCTATCATGTCGTTATGTAATTAGCTAGCTAAGTTAGCTCGATGGTACGTTAATGCTAACTAGTTATTGACAGTATTCAAATAGCTAATTGAGCAGGCTCAATAATAGCCTGCATTTGGTTTCTTTTTATAGCAACTCTAGCGCTATAAAGACAACATGGCTAGTACTTCTGCTTGGGAACACACGGTGCTTATCCAATTGATTTGGTAATTGTTATAATAAGCAGAACACTTAAACTTTGGACAGTTTGCATAAACATACAGTCAAAAGTTTGAACGTACCGATTCATTCAAGGGTATTTATTTAGTTTTACTATTTTACACATTGTAGAATAATAGTGAAGACATGAAATAACACATGGATTCATGTAGCAAACAAAACATCGGTTATACTGATCAACATAGGTTTCATATGGCAGATTCTTCAAAGTAGCCACCGTTTGTCTTGATGACTGCTTTGCACACTTTGCCTTCTCAATCAGCTTCATGAGGTGGTCACTGGGAATGTATTTCAATTAACAGGTGTGCTTTGAAAGTTGATTTGTGGAATTTCTTTTCTCAATATGTTTGAGTGATGGTGTGGGAATGCTTTGCTGGTGACACTGTTCATTATTAATTTAGAATTCAAGGCATACTCTAACAGCAAGGCTACCACATCAATCTGCAGCAATACACTGTCCCACCAGGTTTGCGCTTTGTGGGACTATCACTTGTTTTTTCAACGGGCATTGACCCAAAACGCACCTCCAGGATGTGTAAAGGTTATTTGACCAAGATGGAGAGTGATGGAGTGTGGCATCAGATGACCTGGCCTCCACAATCACCCGACCCCAACGCAGTTGAGATGCTTTGGGATGAGTTGGACCACAGAGTGAAGGAAAAGCAGCTCAGCATATGTGGGAACTCCTTCAAGGTTGTTGGAAAACCATTCCAGATGACTGCCTCATGAAGCTGGTTGAGAGAATGCAAAGGGTGTGCAAAGCTGTCATCAAGGTGAAGGGTGGCTACTTTAAATGAGTAGGTGTGTCCAAACATTTTACTGGTACTGTACCTTGCAGTCAAGAAGTGGAGCATTTTTCAAATGCACAAATTTACTAGTGACCATTCTGATGGTACTGTAGCCTTTTTATTAATATAATGTAAAGGAATTTAGAAATCACTTGATTGCTTTAGATGTTTAATAGAGAATATTCCGTTTCACCTAGTGTTATTGGTGGATAATCCCTGCACTAATTATCTTGAGAAGACATAATGGCATTAATATAATGATCACAATCAATGATTTTAGGAGATAAAAGTGAAGGGAAAAAAAGGGATTTGCTGACTAGTTTAAAAGGCCATTGTCATCATAGTCCCTGCACTTTTAACGTAGTGTACAGCATGGGTAACTACCGCCAAGTAGTGATGGCCATTCGAGGCTTCATTACCGTTATTCTAGCTGCAGGATATAATGCTAGCAGCGCTAACTCCGATTTTCTTCGTCAAAGTAAAAGCCATCGTTGAAATATATAAGGCAATATGTCAACAGTTTTTTTTAATGTCCGTTCCAATATTGTTCATGTCTGTTCTTTTTTACAGACTAGATTAACTATATGGCCTTATACATTTCAAATATGGCTTTTATTGTGATAAAGAAAAGCTGAGTGTTGCCAGCATAATATCCTGCTGCTAAAATAACGCAAATTAAGCCTCGTTTGGCCGTCACTACTGGCAAGTACTCGGGAGTGGAGTACGTGCGGAATGCAAGAATGATGTTTGCGCGTTCACGATGGCTCTGACGGACACCCTCGTATGACGTAGCATTCGTTCGTGGCACAATACAAAATGAAAGGAAACGACTAAATTTTTAAGCTCTCTTTTGTTTGAGACAAGGGAGCAACATCAGACGATTTAAACGGACATGTATCATTGGGCATACAGCAACATGAGGTAACTATGACCTTGGAATATGTGATTGGATTTGTACGCCGAGTTACTGGAATTCGCCATTTCTGCTATCTCTAAGTCTCTTAGATAGCTACGGAACATAGCCAGCCTGGCCGTTTCGTGTAGGAGCGTGCCTCCATTTTAACTGATAAAATGATTTAAGCACGAATATATTTCTTGATTAACTGGTTGATTGTCATTGGAAGTGTTATGTTGAATTAACCTCGACATTCGTGTGTTCTGATTATAGTCGGAGAAAGTAATCTCGAACTGCCAGAAATAGTTTCAAGTGCTTGCCTTTCCAGAATATAATTAACTTAAATTTTTTTTTTGCAAAAGATTGTCTTGAATGTAGCTACGCACGAATACATTGTATACATTGCTTAAGTCCTATGGCTGAACTTGTACAATGTAGCAAGATCATTGCATTTCACAGTGATAAAAAAAAACGAGGCTACTCCTATTGTTTAACTGCGTGTTTCCAAAGAGTATCATGTCTTTAAAATCAGCCATGGAATGTTGTCAGCTGCTTTGAACAAGAACACACAGTGAGTTGATGTAAACTGAAGTGTTTTGAAAGTTATAGGGAGAATTCATGGCTTCATCACAAGCAGCTTTAAGTATGTTGTTGAACTACAGGCCTAACTACACTTCAATAAACCAAAACAAGAGTAACCTCAATTAGGATGAATGCTAAATCAATTCTAAAGATCTGGTCAGACTCTGGACCGGTGTTTTGCAACAAGTAATCTTCATGTTCATGTTGTGTTGACATAAAAGGCATGCTGAACAGCTGTCCTTAGTTGCTGTGTCAAAACCCAATGGCTGTGAAGGGTAGTGATTGAACACAAGTGTTGAGATGGGGTTTTGTCATGGGCTCAATATTATGACTAGATATGACAAATATAGTGAGATACCTCAAAGCTTTTAAGGACAGTCAATAACAGCCAATTCAGAACTAAGGGCTTTTTCTCCCTTTGAAGTTGAAGTATTAGTAATGGAACAAAACATTTATGGTAGCATTGTGATGTTTTTGATGATATTGTATAATGCTGATTATCATATTTTTTAAATGTTTTTTGACTATCAGAATTTGTTCACATAATCTTTTTGTGATTTCTCTTATCCATCTACAGTAACTATAATCTATTAAATATTTACATAAACGTTCAAAGTTCATTAACATCAAGAATATCAAATACAGAGGTTATTTAACTACAGCAAAGGTTATTTAACTACAGCAAGTGAGTTGGATGAACATTCTGTTACAAATTATGTCACAGGTCCCTGATCTGTGCTATACAGAAATGCCCAATTAGTGCATTTATTGTAGCATTGCGTAGTAAATAGCTACTAAGAGGAAGAAAAAAATTCACTGTCCTCCACTGCATCTTTGTTTATTGATCCACACATTGTCTATTCAACCTAGCCTCTGGACATCGCACTTGAAGTACATACCCATGATTAATTTCTAATGATGCAACAAATTGCTATTTTGAAAGGATGTAAAGAAGAAGTGGAAAAAGGAAAGCAAATAAGAGAGAGCTGGTATGGTGGTTTCTTGGTAAAAGGGAACTGAAAGTGTCTGTCTTTGTGCTGATATAAAAAAAAAATGCTCACACTGTCTGTGAAGACCGTGACATTGACAATTAGTGTGACACCTCTTCACAGGTCATAATTAATCCTGAACAGTCTTTGCTATGTCATGTATGTGCTGATTTGTAATGTCATCAAAACCAAACTTGCATTTCATGGTTAACTGAGGTATGACAGTGAATCGACATTAAGATTCTGCACATATCAACAACATATTACATCGCAGACAGTGGTTGATTAAACAGAGGTAGCACGTAAGGCTACATCTTTGGAAAGAAAACATGAGAAAAATGCTGCTCTACCTAAAACTGTAACATAATATCTAACCCTCTAACTGAACCCTGTCTGCAGAATGTCTGCTGCAGAGGAGCAAGAGAAGGGAGCCCTTGGGCAGTGTGTGCGGGCTCGCTCTCAGCTGGAGGAGGCCATAAGTGAAGTGACGAGGGCTGAGGCCCAGCTCAAAGACAACTCCCGGGAGGTGAGTGAGCCACCATAGGTTCCACCTACAGCACTCAGCCCGCCCACGGATGACCCTGGTCAGATGGCTTAGTAGGAGCCCCCACTGGACTTTCCGGTTGTGTCAGTATCACAGGTCCGGTCAGAGACAATGGGCTCCGTGCTGTAAACATGGTGGTTTTCAGGGATTTGGGACTTTGGTTGGCCAACCCGCTGAGGCACGTGTTTAGGGTGTGTATGTTTTGATGTACTGAGAAACCTTGATTACCTGGAAGGGTAATGATTAGTTTCTCACAAACTGATCCGTGGCATTATTGTATGTCATAAATGTGTCCGGCTTGCTAAACCCTGACAGAGCTGTGCTGTAAAATTGGGTCTTTGTCCTGCTGACGTGACCACAGTTCATAATTAGTATGTGGCTGATGTTGTGAGGATGAGAAGAAGGGCTGGAGAGACCAATCCTTTAAACGTGACCACAGGATGTCACTGGCCAGACCTGCCTTTATAAGGCAGCAGAGAGGCTGTCATAGCAGTCTGAGAGGACCCGGACAGCAGAGCAGCATCCTCTACTCTAGATCACTTCATACCGTGTCCTAGTCGAGAATAATCCAACCTTTTAGGGACTCGCCATTTGAGGACTAGGTAAAACTTTAAAATCGTACCTCATCATTTCAATTGGATAATAGTAGTTTACTCTGTAGGCGGCTGGTATTGCAGCACAAGTCTGCACCTCTGGAGGTTATTGAAGCGATTTGGGCAAAGGAGAGAAATGTCATGGCTAAGACCTAGGATCTGTGTGCACAGATGTTTTCTGGTGTATTCTTTTTACTAATCGATTCTCATTTCTCCCGATGGGGTATCCAGGTGAAGTCCCAGCTTCACAGCTGTATCAGCAGACACCTGGAGTTCATGCGTTCTCGCGAGGTGTGGCTACTGGAGCAGATTGATCTGGTGGAGCAGCTGAAGGGAGAAGCTCTGCAGACACAGCTACAGCAGCTTCACTGGGTGACTACTCTGCTCCGCTCAGAAACCTCTGAAGTTCATGTTCCATTACTTGATTTATTTTTTTACTTCAGTGACCTTCTCCAGTTCTGACCTCCGTTATTTACTCTTCATTCTGCCCGCAGCTTCGAGGACAGTTTGACATCCTCATCCATCAGCTGGAGAACTCCGATAACCACCATCTGGCCAACCAGCTCACCAGCTGCATGGAGAAGTAAGAGCTGGCCAAGTTGCCTCTGTCTAGGATTCAGTTTAGATCAGGAGTTGGCCTTCACAATTATTGTTTACACTTAGTGGCTCTTAAGCCCCCGGTACTTGAGCAATCCTTACAGTTCTTCTGTGTTTGCTTCCATAATACCTCTAATTCTCAGTTAGATGATAGTCACAGGTTGGAACCTGAAAGCCCAGAGCTGTTGATAGATAATGTGTATGTGTGTGTGGTGCCATTTCTCTAAAATGTGTCCCTGCTTGTGTGTTCAGGTTATCTTCTCTGAACCTGACTCCTGAGGAAACTCCTGAGATGAGCTTCCAGGCGGACACTCGCTCCCTGCGTCAGGCCATCACCTCCTTTGGCTCCATTGACACCCAGGTATGTGAACCTAAAAGATGTACACAGTTTACTATCAAGTACACTTCAGTCCAGGCTTAGGTCAGTTTTGATTGGAGAGGTTTAGACTTTGACTGTGTGTTCAGAGGTTGAGCCTCTTTCAGTTACCATGTCCACATAAGGCAGGCTCTTTCAGTTACCATGTCCACATAAGGCAGGCTCTTTCAGTTACCATGTCCACATAAGGCAGGCTCTTTCTGGCCATTTATAACTAACACTTTATAACACTTAGCCATAAAACTGGACCCACTGCCAGTCTGTGTGGAAGTGTGTAATACGTTAAAGGTCTACTTAAAATGTATATGCAGTGTTAGGACGTTAATGAAAGTGTTCAAAGAAACTTAAACGAAAGACCCAACCACCCTGTTTTAGAAAACATTTGATGTTGTTCAGAGGTATAACCTTTAATGTTACTGATATGTTGGGGGAAACCTTGGGGATTGCGGTTTGAGATAATATTGTCAGTTTTGGTCATGCCCACCTAGCTGACTTCCCTGAGCCCTAGTTCGTTAAGCTGTTATGTCTTAATGCTTCTTACGTAATACCCTGTCAGGGTCTCTCAAATGGCCTTTCACTGTGGACAGCCTGCCCTAACTTCCCTTTTCATCTACTCAGCATATAGAAAGAGGCCCCAAGCTGATCACGGCGCCTCAAAGCTCCAATACTACTGAGCGACCTTTGCTTCAACAGGGCTGTCCAGTCGCAGCTAAGAAACAGGTTTGTGCAGCCAATTTTCCAGTCAAATTGTGAATCATTTGGTACACGAGTACTCACAAGCCCGCCTGTTTTGTTTCATGTAGCGGTTGGAGTCTACACCACTTTCAGAGTGGCTCCTTGGAAATTGTCCGGTTACTAGCACGAAATTTGGATACCAGTCAAGCAAGAACCCACAGGATTGGTTGATCACCCGCAAGGATGTTCAGGTGAAATATGACTCAAAATCTACTTGCGGCTCAACTATAATGTATCTACACTGCTCATAGAGAAATGAGTTGTTAACTGTGTCTATTTTCATATGAAAACAAAGTCTGATTCATACCCAAGCTATGACAGTGAAACGCAGTTTAGCGCCTGTGTCACGTTTCTCTGCTTTTTGTCCTCCAGTCATTCTGCCCCATGGCCACTTTTGACTTCCACAAGGCCTGGGGCCAGCTGAAGGACCTGGAGGCGTGGCTACTGAAAGAGAAGACCCCTGGCAGAGAGAGAACCGACAGCAGCTGCAGCACCAACACCAGCTCCACTTTCTCCATTGAGAAGATCGACGAGTCCGAGTTAGACATGGCTCTGGACGAGGAAGAAGAGGGCCTCAAGGAGAAGGAAGATATGGCTGAACTGGAGGAGCTGAGTGACTGGCTCATAACCCCTAATATTGTTGCCAAGGGGACCCCCGGCAACAGCTGCCAGACTTCGGATGCCGACCAGTGGAAGCTGGTCTTCAAGCCTTTCCAGGAGTCCTTTTCGTCCAGCGACTGGCTGCCCAAATCTGACTGTGGCTCGTGCTGTTCCACCCGCACCAAATCAGTGGAGATCGAGAACCTTGGCAACCTTTTGTGTTTGAAGAACCCCCCAGCCTCCGTAGCCATTAATCCTGCCAGCGCCGTGCCCCAGACCCTCACCCCCAGCGCCGTGCCCCAGACCCTCACCCCCAGCGCCGTGCCCCAGACCCTCACCCCCAGCGCCGTGCCCCAGACCCTCACCCCCAGCGCCGTGGAGATCTGGCTGCAGCAGACCATTCCTGTCCAGCAGTCGTGCAGAGCCAACGAGTGCTGCTCCAGCTACTCCCAATGTGTGTGTGATGAGAACTGCGGCAAAGAGGCCCTCTCCGCCTGGCTCCTGAAAAAGGAGGGCCGGGACAAGAATGGGGTTTCCGTGGACAAGAACAACCCCAGCAAGCAATCTGTCTCCTACCACCAAGAGCAAGAACAGAAGGTCCAGGCCATCCTGGAGGCCTGGCTCCACCCTGGCAAGACCAGCCAGACCCTGGGCTCTGCATCCCCAGCCCCTACTTCTCTCTCAGCCTGGGTGTCCTCACCAGCGCCCCAGGAGGAGAAGGCCAGCAGGGAGGAAAACAGTTCCCCGTCCAACGGCCCCAAGACGGAGTGCCCCTTCAGCCGTCCACTGCAGCCAGAGTTCTGGGTCTTACCTGGGAAGACACAAAGCAGCGTGGCTGCCACGCCAAGGCAGGAAGGCAAGAAGGAGCTCCCCGTCACAGACCTGGAGGACAAGTGGCTTCTCCGTAAGAGGGCCAATGCTCAGGTAAGACCAGGGATCGCTGATTCGGATAAGCTTGCTCCTGAAGACAAAGCCAGGTTGTACTGACATACTGTTTCCGCTGGTCTGGTTTTAGGAGAGGCTTGTCCTTCCCACTGTTTGTGATCTGTTCTCATGTATGAAGATCGGCGGAGAACGAGAGAAGTGGCTACACAGTTCACCTATACAGGTAAGAATCTCTACAGTCATTTTTCTCAACAACTCAAATGTGCATTACTTGTTCCTGAATTAAGTATGTTTATTTCCCCCTTCTTTTCCAGATGTGAACAATCTTACATTTTTCCTTTTTGAGGATAAAGGATTTTATTGTGAAGCCAGTTAAATGCTGATTGTCGCACACAATTTTTTTTTGATTTGCCTTTTCCTCTAATGCTTTCTGGAACTGGGCTTCTCTTACTTTATTTTTCTTCTATTTTGATTGTTTTGAAGACTCATTGAAATGTGCTTCCCGGCCCCAGTCTGACGTAGGGACTTGGGTTTGTGGAGATACTGCCAATTATTTCACCATTATCTGATTGATCCAAGCCATTAGTTGTGATGAAATTCTATGAATTTACCTTGTGTAATCAGAGTTCTCAATGTCATGTTAAGCTGGTAGAATGAGCCACGGATCTAAAGCTAATCCCATTTCTACTGTTATTTTCAGTTTGTGATGAAGTGGGTGGTTTGGGGGGACAGAACATTTTTTCTTCACAGAACAGTCAGTCTAGGACTATGTCAGATGCCAAGTCTCCTCCATACTCAAAAAAACAATCAAGATATGTAACCTACTAATTTTATTGTTCCATTTCCTACCATATATATTTTCTTCAGATCTGGTGACATTTTTTTTGGGCTTTAACACCAGCATCTAGCTATCTCTGAAATGGCTTCAAAACATTTTATGCTAATTACAAATTAAATCAATAGGCATTTTCATTTACTGATTCCATCTAACCTCAGAACGACCATGACTCCAGTAGTCTGGTTCATGTGCCTCAAGTTTGCTTTGTCGTATTTAGCGTGTACATTGAATAACAGGGTTGACTTGCCTCCTATATATTACCTGTGTGGATTGCCACCCAAGAGTTCATTGTTCTAATGTTAGAAAATCTGCAAGTGGGAAACAAAGTCCAACAGTCATTCCGTGGATACACAGGCGCAAAGTAGATTGGCTACTCTTGGCTGAATCCAATGAAGCAAACATCTAAACTGCTGCATACTAATCAAAAAACTAATTGTACTGATGATAACCACTAAGTATGTGTCTGAATAATACCTCACGGTGGTTGTCTCTTCGTAGTGTGTAGCCCAAAATGCTTCAGTATCTGCACATGGCTCTTGGTGTGCCAAGGGGAGTTTGATAGGAGATAAATACAATGGTGCTTGATGAATGGTCCTAGTACTGTGATACTAGGAGTGTTTCTTTTCAGTTAATTGGGAGGAGGAGGCCTGTGCAAATGCTTTTTCCTTATTATAAGGTAGAACTACCCCTACATCTCACACACTCTGCTGTGGTACCTATAACATATTTAACTCTTAATAAAAACAAGTAAACCTTGAGTCAGTTGTCTCCTTTTTTAAAATGTGTTGAGTTTGAAAAGATCTAGTTTCCGGTACAGATAGTTGGTCCTAAAAAATGCCTTAGTGCAGCATTTTCCATTGCATTTATGCCAAGCAGGTTGTTTTCAGTGGAATGCAAGGTCCAACCCGATGGACCAACCCGATAGTTCTGTTAACCAACCTGCTCCGTACTGGATAAGTTTAGAGGACTGCCACATTGGATGCCTGGAGAGCCGTTATTGTTCAAGGATAAATCAGTCTGCTGGGCTCCAACCCCGACCCCACCACACCAGCAGAGTAGTACCTGCCCTATGTACATGACTACTGTGAATTACAGAAACTCAGACTCTACGAACATCCTTGTGCAAACTAAGTTGTAAATGTAGGCAATTCTTATTGTCCAGCACAGAATCTTTCAATGTGCTCATGCTAAACATCACATGCCATTTCAACTGGTGTGTATTATATTACCACAATAGTCTTAATGGTTTAGACCAAAATACTTAAATGATAACCTTCACTAGACTTGCCTTGAATACTTTGGAAACTAAAGAGGTGACACTTGTTCTCATTGGTTTATAATCATAATCCAATCATACATTGATGTATTTAGTTTGACAAAAGCACAATTGGAAAATTGAAGCTTTTACATTAAAGATATCAGCTGTCAAACACATTGGCTGAAAGCCTGTTACAGGAAAGAGGCTCCATATTCTGGTATTTTATCAAAAGCCGGTTCCAGCAGCTACTTATTCTGCTGTCTCCTGGTGAACTCATTGCCCATATCTCGGTTTTGACATGCTGGTGTATGACCTATGACCTAAATATGTTTACACGCCCTCTGTAATGGCTGAAGTCATGTCAAGTTGTAAACGCGTTGAAACTCCTGCAATTGATCGAAAGCCTATTGGAGGCTTCACTTAGTTACCGCTTCACTTGACAGAATGCTTAGGTGAAAGAACTTCAGACCAAACTGGGCCATTTCAGTTGTTTCTAAACACTGTTTTCCTTAAACATTTTGGTGGAAATTCTAGAACAGTGGATCTGTCACAATAAACCAAGTGATAAGCATGATAACCATATCTAAATTCAAGGCACTATCAGAGATGGATTTGTGTCAACCATGAAACAGATATGACTGAACTAAATGAAAGACTTAACAAGCATTTTAATGAGCAATAAAAAATATGATAACATTACTTCCATCATAATAGGAAATTTCATAGACACCATTTCCTCGAACTTGTTGAACGACAGGCCAACTCACAAGATGGTAAGACATCACTATGAAAATTCAACATTAATAGCAATTTATTTTAATTTCATTTTCTCAAGTACTAGATATGAAATAGATATAATAACAGCATTTATCAGGTATTGTTAATTAAAATTTCTTAAAGCATTGCCATTAGTGACCTTGTTTTTTCACCTTTAATTTACCAGGTAAGTAAGTTAAGAACACAGAGTTATTTACAGCAACAGCCTGGGAAAAAGTGGGGCTATCAGACTTGCTCAGGGTCAGACGTACAGGCTCTGGGATTAGAACCAGCGAAACGCTGTTGACCACTAGGCCACCCTGATGGCTCCAAGAAAAATATTTTCTTTGAAATAGCATTTAACAGTTTAACATTTGAGAAAACCACATGCAGTGCACATGCAGTGCAGCGGAATGTTCCGGAATGAGACATCTAAAGGACACCAGTCCACATCTCACAAAAATCAGTCAACAATTATTAGTGACGTTTTGAGACATTATAATCCCGGGAAAAGCTGTGCATCTGCATTCGATTGGAGAGATGCAGGAGCCTCACGCCTGACACAACATTTACAGACCTCTGCTCAACCGCTTTCCTTTCAGTGTATTTCTCTGGGCCTCAGATGCCCACGCAGGCAGAGGATGAGGGAACAGACTATTATGGTACGGGGAAGATATGTCCACAAAGGAACACGTACAGTATTTGTCATTACTGTCACGTCTGTCACTCAGTATTCCAGGGCGGGGCTCAGTAACGACTGGGAGGGGCTCCCTTCAGGTGGTCCCAGTTGTTATACAGGGCGTAGATACCGGACAATGCCAGGCCGGCAAGTCCCCCTCTTGCTGCCCCGCGGACACCACCTAGAAATACACCAAAAAAAAGACAATGCATATACATCACATTCAAAACACCTACCCAGTTAGTGACCGAATCAATACAAACCAGTCAGGGGAATTCTTATACCACAGAGACATTCTGCACCTGCCATCACATTGACAGGGGAACAAAAACCAACCCACAATAGGAACATGTCATGAGTTATTTTACCACAGTCAACTATGACTAAACAGAGGCATACAGGAGGCCAGGAATTTGCATGCCAAGTACCGACATTTACATGTCAAGTAATTTGGGAGACACTCTCGTCCAGAGTAGTAAACCTGAATATTTTCATTCATTTTCTCCTTCACTTATTTTCTCCTCTGTGGTAATAAAACCTTTGTACAGGGGGGTCCTTAGGGCTTAGAGAAGCACATACAGATTGGGTAGACTCGGAAGATAACGTTTGAATGAGAAGCCATGGTTACGGGCACATAGAACCAACAGCCTTCAGAGTGGGGCTGACAGGGAGGGGAGCACTGGCCCCGGCCCCCCATCTCACTGATAAGGTTCCCTCGTACCACAGACACCGGCCGACACCCACGGCAGGCAGCCCTTAGATAACGTGGGGGGGTTTGCGTCACCCTAGCAGGGAAATAAAGAGTCAGCTTCAATTTAAAAACACCCTGCTCAATCAAACCTGTGACGCAGTCGCCGGTAGGTGCTCAGATGTCAGGTCGAGGGAAAAACACCAAACCTTTTGTTCGTTGTCGAAACAGCTCCTGGCCAATTTCCACAGACATGTCTGTATCCAGAGCGCCAGGTTATTTTTCACTGATAGGTCGACAATCCTTTGATTACACATTCCTTTTCCCATGTGTGTCAGTGGTGTTTGCTCATTTTTCACACAATGGCACGGTGTGAATCACTACCACAGCTATTTAGAGACTTCCTAATGTAGCGCCAGTCTGACTTGGAAACCAAACTGAACGGGTGGCGTACTCGGCAGAGCCGTCGGCACAATAGAGTAATGACACAATGGTTCCGGTTGGTAGCCGGCTACCACAGCACAGAAAGACCAGCTCTTTTCATCCCGTTACCTTCACAGGCAAGGATACTGTCAAAGAAAGCCGCGAGGTTTGGTGAGGAGTCCGCAAGCCATATAAATGCACACATTAGCTGTGTGAGGGGACCACAGACATTCACCATCACAATGATGGAGGCGGCTCATTCAGTACAGTGCCCTCTGTAATTATTGGGACTGTAAGCATTCATTGCTGATTTTGGCTCTGTACCCCAACTGTGTGGATTTGAAAGCAAACTATTAATATGAGGTTCAAGTGTAGTTTCCTAGCTGTCCTTTCATTGGTTTAATTATTTCGAAATGACAACCCGTTTTATAAATCTTCCCCCACTTCATAGCATTACAACACCAGAGGAAAATCAGAATCGCTCCTAAAGAAGTCCATTAATCCTCTGTTGGTCAGTCTGTCTCCATGTCCCTGCTAGTCACAATCAGAGCCACAGGTCTAGACAAGCCTAATAGGAAACTACAGGCAGCTCTTCACTTGGGATTTGGACCTTGGCCTGACTCAGCAGTGCTTTTCTAATTGCACTGAAGGGCTGATTAAAACAAACAGGTCTCTACCACAAACAGAGAGCATAAACAAGAGTGAATGACCCTGTTAAGTTGAGCAGAACGACATGATTGTGTTTTTGGCCATAAAATATTTTACAGAGGTTAGCCCGTAAGCTGAACAGTTGAAACGTGACAGACATGGTATGCCTGACTAATGAGTTTCAAGCACGCTCAGGCCACGAATAGAAGTTGTCTGGCAAAGAAAACCGCAGGGTCAACTCAGACAGGGAACAAATGTTCATGTGACACCACATCGTTGGAATCGGAACGGCCCGTCGCTACTCTCTCTACAGCGTGGAAATCCCATGCGGACCCCATGGTTGTAGCATAGCTGCTGGATCCCACTGCTATGTATTTAATAGGCCATTCTTAACCCCCTCGGTTGATTTCGTACTCCCTCCGCCCCCAGTGATGTAAGTGTAGTCCGTTGCCCACTGCAGTGCTGGACGCTGTCCCTATGATAAAGCCTGGCAACCAAGGCCAGCCACGCCCTCATTCCAAACTCACTAAACGTGTCAATCAAACCAACCAGTTTTTAGGCTGAAACAAACCCACTAAACCATTAGGGAAACCAGCTGGTCGTCTTGGGCAACAACAAGAGAAAGTTCTGTTTTTCACGGGAATGTTTTTATTTGCTTCCTCTATACAGAGCATGCTAGGTCAGGGGGAAATGGGTATTTATCGTTATCTATAAATTGCGTCATCACAAGTGCCAGACAACAGCTTTACTGCAGGGGAAACAAATTTCAGGTACTTACGTTTACTGCCATACATCTCTGGGGCAGAGGTCAAATGAATGTTTATATTTTGGGACCAACAACATTATGTTCAACTCCAGCGTTTAAGGGTTTTTCTGTTCATTATTTCCAATGCTTCCTAGTTACAGATTTGAAAAGTGAATCACTGGTTTTACTGTACCAGAACAATGGAATTCCTCCTCGCAGTTACTGAAATACAAAACGGAAATGTGAGACGGCCTCTCTGTTTGTTTCCTTTTGTGGGCAAGGACCAGAGCTGTGAAAATATTTCTGGGCCAGGTATTGTACTACAAATCCCAGTCCCCAGTTCCTCTACTAACCTGTGGACTTGTACAGCATTCCAGTCAAGGTTCCGGCAGCAACGGTGTTGATGTCATCTTCTGCTCCTCGGGCCTTCTCCACAGCCACCCCAAACACACTGTACAACAGAGCTGAGGACACGCAAGCAAACGCTGTCGAAACGCACTGAATAGAGCAGACTTGAGTCCTAACTCAACACACGTCGAAGAGACGTGTTGGTTTTACACAGCACAACATAAAAACACACTGAACGCAGTTCTAGTGAATTAGCGGCACATTAACTCTAGAGAGGGGCACTGGAGGAACACTCACCCAAGGAGCCAAGCGTGTTGGCCCATGTTGCACCTTGTCGTGTTATTAGATTCAGGACCCTAAAACGGAAGGCATGTGATCTCATTACATCTATTAAACACACCGGTTTTAACTCCAATGTTCAACAAGGATCAACACCGGTTAGGAGTAAAGTGTCACACTGAAGACTTGTTTTAGTCTATAGGGAAATCCTACAGCTGAGTATCAGGCCGTGTGTCAACAGACCGACAGTGGGATTTTCAGTGGCGTCTGCTAACAGCGCTCTGTAGAAAAGGAATGACCCCGGTCCAACCAGTATTCCCACTGGAGCCAGCATTACTCAGAGAACACCATGTACCTGTGTCTGATTCTGACTTTGCCCTCATCTTCCCCAGACGGGGACTCAGCTGATTTCATGGCCCTTTGATTGCGTCCTTGACATCCCCAGCTGTGTTAGAGACCCAAAAGTCAGGTCAGGTGTGTCAACACAGGTGTGTTTGAGCTACACGTCATTCAATGGAAGAAGGTCAGCCTGACAAAATTGTTTTGAAAGCAACTGACGCAACCCAACCATGCACACTAAAAACAAGAAGGTTCTGGGAGGATATTTTAGGGGTTGTTCTAACTGAAACTGCGGGAGAAGCCATATGAGTTATTTTAAGAACCCTTTGAAAATGTCAACGAAGAACCCCCAAAAGGATGCCCCAATAATATTTTCTTTTTCAGGGTGTAGGCCAACTTCACCCAGTTTTCATGTTTCTGTTATTATGAAAGATTCTCTTGAAGGTGAATTTGTTTAATGTGTGTGTGTGATTTACCTAATTTGATAGTAGTATAATTCAATGCTTTTCCACACTCAGTCTAGCAGTGTTCTGATATAAAGTGCGCAGATCATATTATAAACAGGGTCCAAAAGGCCAAGCTATGAACAACCCTTCAAGCATTATCCTTTCACTCATTACTGTAACAGTACAGATTTCAAACCACACAAGCAACCTGTAAGAACACTGAATCTGGCCAAAACCTAACATCACCACTTATACAGAAACATTTAAATATCTTTAGACTGGAAACATTAAAATCCTCGTACCACCTCCACCATAATGCAATGCATGGCAAGTCCATGATGTCAACAGGATCAACCTGCCATATGATGCAAACTGCCCTCTGGTGGTCGATACCAAAATGAATCATTCAATTCCAAAAAGTGTTTGTGGCAAATACACTTCAACTCCACTTTATTTAGTGATATTGAATTGAATGAACGAACTAACTTGCCAGGCTTGACTATACTCTGGACCTAGTAAATACACAAGTGTACAGAACATCGAAATATCCTCTATTGTTGACACAGCTTTTTAAGACCACTTTTCTTTCCACTACACTGACGAACTTGATATGTTAGACTGTTCTCGGTCTCACTATAAATGTGGTGAACATTTTAACCACTATATAAACAATATTCCACATGCCTTTTCCACCATCCTCCTGTGATGATCAAATCAAAATGGAATCCTCTTTGGAGGAATGAGGAATCCATTCAACACAGGAGAAACAATATAAAAGGCTTGGAAGAAGCTGCTGGAATTCTATTTTATATTCTCAGAACATTTTTAAAACACCCACCCACTAGAGCAAGGGAACTCTACTCCTACCTTACGAGGTCCGAAGCTTGCTGTCTTTCTGTTCCACTCCATCATTAACTCCACCCACCTGGAGTCCCTTTCCTAAATAAGTCCCTGATTAGACAATTAAAAAAATTAAATAGAACTGGCTTCGAGGTCTGAAGTTGAGTTTGTGGGTACTAGGGTAATATGGGAAATGTATTTTCATGTGTGTTCAATACAAATAATTTGCCACATCAATATATAGCAATATTTGTGACAGCATATTGCTATATATAAAGGGAAATACTATATTATTGAAGAACTAATTAATTTCCACACAGAATTTCTTAAACCACTGACACTAATTTCTGCTCTCCTGTGATAAACGTTCAACCTTAAGAAGTTAAAGGTTTGCACCATATTTCAATTAGGAGTTATCATTAATTAGGTGAGGGATCTGGTTGGACAGAAGACAGATCTGAGTATATACCGTTAATCTCTCCCCCATCACGATTGACTTCTTTGATAAAGATATACTTAAGAAGGTGATGTCAAACCTTAAGTCATCTGTCTGTCTAGATATGGGGGTGACTGTCCAATACAGTGGGTGAAAATGGCTCTAATTTCTTAGGTGGCTCACTCAATAAAAATTTGCTGCATGGTCGAGTTGCCAGAAAGAACACTTTACTGTGCAAATGCCACAAAAAAGCCTGGTTACAATATGCCCGACAACACCTTGACACGCCTCACAGCCTCTGGTACACTGTTATTTGGAGTGACGAGACCAAAATAGAGCTTTATGGTCACAACCATAAGCGCTATGTTTGGAGAGGGGTCAACATGCCTATAGTGAAAAGAATACCATCCCCACTGTGAAGCATGATTGTGGCTCACTGATGTTTTGGGTGTGTATGAGCTCTAAAGGCACTGGGAATCTTGTGAAAAACGATGGCAAGATGAATGCAGTATGTTATCAGAAAATACTGACAATTTGCATTCTTCTGCACGAAAGCTGCGCATGCTCTTGGACTTTCCAACACAACAATGACCCTAAGCACAAGGTCAAGATGACCCTCCAGAGGTTACAGTAGAAAAAGCTGAAGGTTCTGGAGTGGCCATTACAGTCTCCTGACCTTAATATCATCATGCCACTCTGGGGAGATCTCAAATGTGCGGTTCATGCAAGACGACCAAAGACTTTGCATAACCTGGAGGCATTTTGCCAAACGAATGGGCAGCAATACCACCTGCAGGAATTCAGGGCCTCATAGACAACTATTACAAAAGACTGCACACTGTCATTGATGCTAAAGGGGACAATACACAGTATTAAGAACTAAGGGTATGCAGACTTTTGACCAGGGGTCCATTCATTTTGTTCTTTGTTGCCATGTTTTGTTTTATGATTGTGCCGTTTTGTTATGACCTACAGTTGAATGTGACTCCCATAAGAAATAAAATATGTTTTGCCTGCTCAATCATGTTTTCTTTACAAATGGTACATATATTACCAATTCTCCAATGCTATGCAAACATTTGAGCACAACTGTACTGATATTTTGGGTTGTAACTGGGTACAAAAGTTAAACTAGCTGATGAGGAATTTATGAGTTACATTCTTTAAGAATCAATAGTTAAGTATAATAAATATGTAGGTCAGATATCGTATATGCTGTCAGATGCACCCTTTTGCCTTGATTCACTTACAGTTCTTCTGTACATACTTGCTTTTTAATTGCATTGCTCTCACAGCGCCACTATTTGATTGTTTTAATTACAAATTTTTACAATTTCAATGTCTAGCAAGCAAGTTTATTTATATAGCACAATTCATACATAGAACCAATGCAATGTGCTTTACAAAGAGAAAAAATATAAAAATACAATAAAAACAAATCCTCAAATGAAAACACTCATCTTTACTCACCTTACTATTACATTTATTCAAGCACTTTCAAATGCATCCCATATAAGAAATGTGCTTTATAAATAATGCTTTTCCTGTGGGTTCAACATAATCATAGCATACAAAATACTTGACGTTTCTGCAAAGCTGGGGAGTTGCATTGGTAACTCACTGTACATTGCGTGGTTTAGACCAAGCCATATCCTTGGTTTCTGACAGTCCCATGCGAAGACCATTGAGTGCTCCAAACACTGCACCTGAGAAGCAAAACAAACAATAACTCACACAATTGGTTTTGACATTTCATAAAGGCTCAAGAGCAATTCTCAGGCAGAAAACAAGGTTTCACCTGTAATACAACAACCTCCAATGGTGAAGAAAGCCAGTTCAAATCTGCCTCTGGTTTTGTTGGCACCAGTTGGTAGAATGAAATCGTCAGAGTCCTATGGGAATATTAGATGTCATTCATGTAATTAGAGATACCGGTCATTGATGTAGCAGATTGCCAACTTGAGGACTATCAGTAAGACTTAGAACTCACATGTGTAAGGTATCTTGGATCCACATTGAGATATGGTGAGAGGGGGCTCATACCAGTCACTGTGTAATGAGAGTAAAATACAGACAATATTAAAGGTGCTACGCTTTGCCATAACTGCAAAATGTTTCGATTTCAGGTTGAGCCTCTTACAACTTACATGGAACACCAGCAAGTTCTTTGTTCGAATATTCGGACGACGCTCCACCAAATATGTTAAAACCACCCTTACTAGATCCACCAGATGATGTTCTTGGTGAGGTATCGTCCATGATTCCTACCTGATTCTTCTTTCCTTGCTAGGAATTACACTTAAGGAATTATTAGCTTCGAATTTATTAGTATCCTATACAGGTACTCTCTTTTTGACAGTATTTAAACAGCTTGTTTGTTAACTTGCTAGCAATGCTAAGTTGAAGAAGCAGTAAGCACTAGCTACCTATTGCTTTGAGTTGATTATCTTAGCTAGCTAGTATGGTGGATAGTTAATTATTCAACACTTACTTGTTTTGCAATCATTAGTTAGCTACATCAGGGTGAAATACGAGCTAGTTTCTCAACTCCATCACAGACCGAATAGCAGTATTAGATAGCTAATAGTAACAACATGTATTTACAGCGTAGAAAGCTATGTGGTGGCTAGCAGAGTTGTTGTTGACATCCACCACTACCATATGACAACTATATTTGTCCCTCAAAAAGCCGTAAAGCAAAGAAAAGATGGGGGCATGTCTTTGTTCGGATCGACAATTAATAAGGTTTGTAAGATATCTTTTAAAAGGTGGATCATATTATTCTTGGATGTAACATTATGCTAAATGTATGTTCTCGCAGGGCTAGTAATATTAAAGACGAATAACTTGACTGCTTTAATAACGTGTTCGTCAGTTAATCTTTACTACAGTTTTCACGACACGTTGTGCGTGCTGTCATGTCCGTCCTGTCCAATGATGTCGATCCTCTCTGGGCAAGTGCCCAATGAAACTCGAGATACAAAGCGAGCTGCGCAGGAGCGGTTAAGATCGTAGATAGAAATGCATATGGCCAGCTTGGCACACCTTGTGCTTCAGGACGTTAAGACAATCCACAATATTGGAAACCAGTGACCATACGCAGCCATTGCCAAGGATTTATAATTCGTGAGGACGCTGGTTTTGATCTGACAGAGGTGCGGCAGAATCGACTCAATTTCGTCGAGGGTCAAGACAACGAATCTAAAGGATAAAAGCCCGGTAAATACCCATCTCGAGACATTAACCTCGCACCATCGTTTGATTTAGAATCATTGTTCATGCGTCAAATTCTGCCACATAGCCTGCCTTGTAATCATAATACCGAAGATACAATAACGTCCTGGTTATGCCAAATATAGACAGCTTGCCTTGTCTATTGAGCATTATGCCGGTGATATACTCGGGCAAATGCTTCGAGACTGGGCTTTGTGTGAATTACTGTAAAATAAAATACCCATCTCGCAACCGGATGACTTCTGATGACAGAGAATTTGTTGAGAAAATCGTACCAAGCCAGTCTTAGCCCTCAAGCCTTGGCTATCGTTTTTTTATGCCCTCTCCTCAAGCTGCATGTGTCATCGATGCTGGACTTGACCCTGTCAACCCGCCAAGATGATCTACACGAATAGTGACTGTAGACGCCGTTTATAGTTTAATGTATTAAGCTTTATATGATCGGTAAATTGCAGTGCTGCTAGGCCGATACAGATCATCTAGAAAAATCTATTGAATAATGCATTAGCTGATACGAAAAAAACATATTCCATGGTATATGCTCGACGCTAACGATATTCGCTATTTGTATGGCGGGTAGAATGAATTCACGCAGTTATGACTTGTGGTCTGAGGCAGAGACTTCTCGTGTTATCATACATTATTAATAAATCCTACATTGTAATCGTATTTGTTTTCTGCCATGTGACAATATTGCTTTGTCATTTTGGGATTCGTCAGTGTTTTACGCACAAGAAAGCAATCTTTTTCATACATCTTCCTCTATCTTTGTAGCAAGGCGGCCTTTTTAGTAACAGGCCATTTAATCCCCTCCCATAATGCATTGTGCTCGTCCTAGTCCCTACTGTATTTCCTGTTTATTGTTGCTGCTTTGTCTGGTAATTTTCCATCAAATAATAATACTTTTGTCGTATGTTGTCCTCAAATGTAGTGTATTTGCTTACATCTTCTCATTATAAATGATTTCTTATTTTTCTAAAGCTCATACGAACGTTTAACGTAGTACCACAGCCACTGAATTAATGTTGTTTTTTGTTTCATTTTCCCAGTCTAACGTATGTAAAACACTTCCGCTTGGTTAATGTGCCCACGTTTTCTCTACGTTTCGATAGTGAAAAGCACAAGTATGCCAATATTTTTACCTGTGGTATTGAAAATGTGCTTCTAAATTATATTCTATGGGATGTTAATTAAACATGGTTTGTTTTGAATGTATTTCTCAGATGACAGCAGTTTTTTTCTTTCTCTCTGTTTTAGGAGTGGCATAATCAGTTATCAGTATTGTTGACCATTTATTAACAACAAGCTCAGAAGTCGCACACAGATCGACGCTGCTCCAATGGAAGACTCAGAGGCAGATCTAAATTCGTCTGAACCAGACGCGCTTGGAGCAGACTTCATCACCGTCGAACTGGACACCCAGCCCATAGAGTATGTCGTCAAGTGGGCAGAGGTCGGGTCGAAGTTCACAATATCCTGTGTGAAAAAGGAAGCGGACGAGGGGTCTGGCCTAAGTCTGGATCAGGTAAAGGAAGAGCCGGATGAGCCCTTTTTTGCCCAGTATGAGGAAGAGTTCCCCGGCTGTGACATAGCCGAGCAGAGTGTCATAGTGAAGGCGGACGACTCTGACGAGGATGACCACACTGAGCCAGGGAGTAGCCAGCTGGTCCCTGTTGGAGATGGCTCTGATTCAGGCTCAGAGAAAGGGGAATACAGCTCACCGGGTGGAAGCTACCACTGCAACTACTGCGGGAAGTGTTACAGTCATTCCTCAAGCCTCTCAAGACACCAGCAACTGCACACGGGAAAGGCACCGCCGCCCCCGAACAAGAAAACGGATACAGCGTGCGCCGAGGGAAACAAGTACAAGTGCACCCAGTGTGCAATGCGCTTCAAAAGCAGAAGAGCTCTGGGAACTCACCTGAGAACCCACCGAGGCATGAGGGTTTACCCGTGCAACATCTGCGGGAAGGATTTCAACCACAGCTCCAGCTTGTCGCGTCATAGGCTCATCCATAAAAAGGGGAAGGGCATTCCCTCTGGCGCTCCAGCTCCCGCCATCAGCTATGTCCGCCGCCAGCCCAGCAGCCGGAAGAAGAAAAAGCAGACTCGTGAGAAGAAGCACACCGCCGAGAAGAAGTTCACTACGGAGAAGAAGTCCCCTATGGAGAAGAACCTCGCCGGGGAGAAGTTCTACGCATGCACACAGTGCGATATGACCTTCAAGAACTCCATTGGCCTCTCGAAACATCAGGTGTCCCACGTCAAGGATCTTCTGAATAACTATGCCCAGGGCAAAGGCAGTCTGGCCAAGTCCTCCGACCTGAAGATACGCCTCAAGCTGTGCTCCCGGGACAAACCCAACTTCTACACCCTCTGCAAGAAGAACAAGCGCTCACGAGCGGCAAAGCGCCAGCGCCAGGCGTCCGTCTCGGAGGAGGACGAGGGCCAGTACGCGTGCGACCAGTGCGACAAGCGCTTCAGCCAGGCGCAGAGCCTCGCCAGGCACCAGCAAATGCACAAGGGGGAGAACAAGTTCAGCTGCTCTTACTGTAAAAAGACCTTCACCCGGCTGTCCAATCTCCACCACCACGAGAGGTCCCACTCGACGGGGGGGAGGTACGAATGCACCACGTGCAGCAAGACATTTGTGCACTCGTCCAGCTACTCCAGGCACAAGCGGCAGCACGCCGAGGAGGAGGTGCGGGCCCACCAGCGTCTGCGGATGAGCATCGACGAGACGGCGCCGCTTGAGTCCGACTCTGAGTGAGGGTTTGTCGGGGGTTAGCTCTCAGCCGCCGCCCCTCGCCACCCCGTGCGGAGCTGACAAAACTGAGATTCATGGGCAGGGACGGTCGGGGTATCTGGTTCGGGACTGGAATTGGCATTACTCTGAGTATATAAAGTGTGTGATGATAAGTTATGGTTATATGATATCGGCAAATTGTATATTGGGATGCGGTTAGGAATTAGTTCACCCATGTGTATGTTTTTTTTTTTTATTTTAATTATTTTTTGTTTCTCCTAGATTGCACTGACCATGTCTGCTGCCCATGCAAAGGAATATTTAGATTTACTTTGACATTCCCTTTTGGTCGTTGTTAGCTACCCGGGTTAAGGCAGACGGGTCGCTAGGATCTCGCCAGCTGTGAAGTACTCTGTGCCATCTGCGTAGTATATCAGTCAGGGTACCAGCCCTTACCACGCGTCAGAAAACAATTTGATGAGAAAACGCTTCTCCTGTCAAGTTAAGCCATTTCCTTGTTTCCTTTGACTTTGATCTTTTCAGTTCATCCGAGTGATCTATGATGCTTCAAAACCAACCGTTGATCAAAACAATGAAGTACTTAACGAGAGAAAAAGTAAGTAGAGAAGATTGAATAAATCCAGGCATCATTTGTAAAAGTGAATCCTTAAACTGGCAGGGGTTCCATTTTCTCCCCAACTTCGGTATGTGTTCAAAGATCTCCATGCCAACATAGTTCTAAAATAAAAAAAACAAGCGACACAGCTTTATTTCTGTGTTGGTCTTTGATTTGTGCATCTTTGTTTTCCATTTTTTTTTTCTTTTCTTTCTTTTTTTTTCTTCTTTAGACTGCTAGCGTTGAGTGATAAACCAAGTTTCCTTTCAGCATGAATGCTTAGGTGATTTAGTTTTCTTCTACTACAGTATTCAGATGAATGTTCAGGTTGTTGACTTTAGGACTTTCATGTCAAAATATGAAGTCCAATCAGATCCGTAGAACTTGAAAATTCCTATATTTGATATTTGCCAACATATACTGCAATTACCACAATGTATCAAATTGTGATTCCATATAAATATGTGTATGCATGATGAATATAGCTTGAGATTAGTTTACAATATATGTAGGTTTTACATCTACTGTGAGTATGTAAAAACATTGCATTTGTGGAAGTGAGAGTAATTGAAATATTTAATATGTGCAGTGTATTTTGACAAATACTCTCAAATATTCCTTGGATTTAGGATTTCATATTTTGTACACGTGTGTATTGAGGTTGTAGGGAAACTGCACTTCTTATTTATGAATTGGGAACAAAGGTGCAATTTACATAGTAGGGAAGGCAATTCACAGCAATGACAAATATAAAAACACCTTTTAGTGGCAAAGCTATCTTTGTTTCCCCCCCAAAGTTCCACTTCTTCGGATGAACTTTTCACAAGACCATTACCATTCACAGATATATTATCACAAGCTGTCAACTAATTACTGTATATCACCAAAGCTTTAAAAAAAAAAAAAACGCTTGTATACATGCATAGCCAGATGGATTTTATTTTTCAGTTAAATTGTCCAATTATCTATTGAAAGTTAGTGTCCTGTTTGATGTTTATATTTGCTTTAAGCAACCTGGGTACTCTGAACAATGATCCACACTTGACCGTTCTCGTGAATAACTTTTATTGTTTTGAATTGGAAGTTAGCCGTGAATTCTCTTTATTTCTTTCAGTGTTTGAATAGGACACCTTGGGAAACGGTTTAGTGGTATGCATCAAGCACCGGCCCAGACTATTACACCCACCATGTTAATTGAAAATGGAAAAAAAGCTTGGTACTTTCCCTGTATTTATGTCAGTTGATGTTTATTTAGTTGATTTTGTTTGAAGAGCTAGATCCCCCTGGTTCCTCTCAGGGCCCTACAGGCTTAGTTGAGTTCAGTTTTATTTGGTTTGGTTTTCTGTTGTGGTTCTGGCCTTTTTGTCCAGTGGCAAACAATATTCTCCTCTCTCCTGTTTATCAGCAATCTCAGCCTTTTGGATTGTGAAACTAATAATGTTTTATTTTTCGCTGTCATTATTTAATTTTTTGATGCAGCGGACCTACATCCTATAGAGAGGTGTATGTTTTTTGTATTGTGTTTGCCTTTAGAAAAACAGTTGACATGTTTTGTCTTGCGTTTTTGTAATAAACCTTTCATGAAAGAAGTGGTCCATGATGTCCTGGAAGTATCAAAATGATTTCTTGGGAAAAAATACTTAATTTTGGTAATTCACAGTTGTAATTTATAGTCTCCCCACTAGATGGCTGCAAATCACTTTAAATTATCAAGCATGATCTGCAAAAGAAACTAGAAATGTGTCAATGTTTTGTTTAGAGTTGTTTAATCAGAGTTTTTTTTTATTCAGTTGTGAATTAAATTGTTTGAGAATAGTTAATATTATTTGTCAGGTTTACTTGTTTAAGACAATTTAATTGCTGTATTTGTCTTCTGATAGTACACTTTACAGGTTTTCTCTATTGCTTGAACACTTTCTCAGAGCAGTTAACATGTTGGCCATATCTGGAACACTGTTGGCAAAAATGAAATTCTATTTGCAAACTATACTATGACTTGAAACATACATAAAATACATGACACAAAATCAACTACTTGCATCAAAATGTACAACTGTCTCATCAATGCACAATGGCCTAATAAAAACCAATTACAACAGTCCAAATACCCTTACATGTTGACCCCTCTTACCATTCTGTTCCGTTTGTTGATACTTCTATTACAGAATGCATCCCAAAACGCTAGTAAACATCACAGCTATATTATTTTCCCTATTTATTTATTTTTTTACTGAATATGACCAATGCAGAAAGTCTGTCAAAGGCAGTGATATCCAGAACCATAAGGCTTTATAATACCTTGTTCAAATTCAGTGGTGTTCAATATTCAAAGATTACAAATAAAATACACCAAGCTAACCAATCACTGCAAAAACAAAACAATGTAAAAACATGTTAATAAATATGTGCTGTATATAGTACAGTAATGCTGAAATAAAGTGTGGTGAATATCCTTACTCTTGATATCACCGTTGATCTGCTAGAACTGGGCTGGTCCCATTGCCCAGCCTCACTCCTGGAAAGGCCTTGATTTGCAATATGGTCAATAATCGTGGCATGAAGTTCTACACCAGGGTTCATATTATTACATGCATCTGAACCCCTTTGCCTTTCCCCTTGCTTGGTCCATTCTTGCAAATCGCAGGTCATAGGTGACCTCTTTCATGCATGCATATGGAGTGATTAATGATTGAACAGCTGTGTGTGCGTGCAGAAGGGGCTCACAGTAGTTTGCATCACCTGTGACCAAATGTTTCAACTGAGTTTTGCGTCTAGCAGATAGTTGTGTTTACTGACTTACAAAGACTGGCTAAGCTAAGCAATTTCATTCTCTGGGAAAAATAAGAATGAATTGTTTTCCAAAAAATAGAATACTGCAGAGCTCATTAGATTAAAAAGGAGATCAACTGGATCATTGTGTCAGTGTCTGGTTTAGGGTAAGGACAAACACTAACCTTGGTCAAATGTCTCCTTAAGGGCATTCAGCCTGTTTCAAATGCATCTTTGCACTCTCCATTGAGTAAACCAACCACATTCCTTTCTGTCTTCAGGGCAGATCTGCCTCCAAGACATGAGTGAGTGAAAATCCAGGGTGCTTGCTGATTTGAGGCAAGACTAACATCACTAACTGAACACTAAGGGGCAGGATCCCTGACACAGATTAAACCTAGTCCAGGACTTATATCAAGGTTGATTTTAGTCAAGGATTAGGGATAATCTATGACTTGGAAAATATGGTTTAGAAATTAGAGGGGAAAACCTGTTTGGCTAACATTCACATTCTTGTGTCATTTTTATGACAAGTAGCCACTATATATCATGCTAAAAGAAGTCTAGCTAAAAAGACTGCTAACAAAGCTATTTAATAAATGCTACTCAATACTCTTCTTGATTTATGTTTTTTCAGATAGTCTACTTAACAGTGTAAAAGAGTGTATTATATGCATATATAATGTTGTATATGTATTGTATTCTGTATGTATATACAGCTCTGGAAAAAATTAAGAGACCACTGCACCTTTTCCTTTCCTTTCCAAAAAATGTAAAAGGAAAGTTTTGTGTGAGGAACAGAAGCATTCAGTTTGCAGTGGGTCTTAATTTTAACTATTATGTTCCTCACTAAAAAAACTTTCCTTTTCGACCTTTTTGGAAAAGAAAGGAAAAGGTGCAGTGCAGTCTGAATTTTTTCTGGAGTTGATCTGAAAACAACATTAGTCACATTTAGAAAGAATTGACTGAAATTGAAAGTAGAAAAGGACATTTACAGAAGTAAATGTGGTATGCTTCCTAGTCTTGTTGGGCATGAAATAATAGAAGCAGAGTTAGTGGTTGGACCTGTCGAAGTAATGGTAGTAATAATGTTTTCTTTGATGTACAGCTCTGGAAAAAATTAAGAGACCACTGCACCTTATTCTTTCCTTTACCAAAAAGTTGGAAAGGAAGGTTCTGAATGAGGAACAGAGGGGTTGATGGAACATTAGAATATTCAGCTTCATTGCTGATGAACGATTACTCACTCAATGTAATCATTGCATTAGGAGTTCATGCACTGAAGGCCACCAGGGGTCGCCAGCAGCCCAGAAACCTGGGAATGAAGAACACTGACCTGGTACGTCTACTTTTAAGTGCTTTGGTAGAAAAAGAAACAAGTGTGAAGTGTTTAGACGTCTTATGGCATCCTATCTATAGTTTTACTGTAACTTGCATTTGCCTTCCTAAAACACCAACATGAGATTCATGTTTTTAGATCATTTTGAGTGCATGTTACTCTTTCATTTATCACACAGTCACATTTATGTTGCCGCACAGTTCATCTGGAAGATTAAAGAGTTAAATGAGTGTATACCCGTTCTCTATGCACCACTAAATGCCTGGGAATTTTCATATTTTATGTATGAAAGGTAGCAAAAATTTTAGTTTACACCATCTAAGTTGAGTCACTGCTTTGTTTTGTCAAGCAAACTACTGTATTGTTTTTTTGCATTTTTAAGTTAATTTTGTGTTGCAGCTGGACCAGTCAGCATGTTTTAATAGAATTTCTAACTTGAAGACTAGTTATGGCCAACATTTTCTTCATTTAAGTCAATTGAAATGCACTGAAATGTATGCAATTATAGTATAATATCAAAATATTGTTCTTCAGGCACATTGCAGATGGTCAGCTAGCAATCTTTTAATATTTTGGGCTCTTGGAGCTATTACAGTTTGAACCCAATAGATGGCAGCAAAAGAATAATTATAAGAAACAATTTCTCAAGTTGTGTTCAAATATTTAGCAAACCTATCTAATAAAACAACTTGCCTATATCATACTAACACCTATTGGGGACCCACACCACTCGGGCTTCTCTAGAATCACTCGAGATGGAGGGGTGAAGGAATTTGTAATGACAGAGAATTGGAAAAAAAGTTCCTATTAGAATTCAGGCTTTGCAGCTGTGGAGTTTCTGAGCCCTCAAAGTGAGGCAATAACATTTGCCATTGTTGCCAGGCTAGAGGACTCAGACTTCCTGGCAACCCCAAACTAAATTACCCAGGCTTTTCTGTGGGCCTAAAAACAAGCTCTGTGTTCCGCAACAAAAAGGGCATTGAGAAGAGGGGAGAGATGGCCTCCTCAGGCTCCTGAAAAGCCAACTCTGAGCCAATGAATGAAGGCAGAGGGCTCCCTCTATGAGAAAGGCTGTGGGAAATGGTAGTGATGTCATTATGAATGCATTTCTGAATGTTTCAGTCCACTCGCTTCTCTCTGGCCCCCCCCCCCTCCACTGTTCCCTTCCTGTCTCATTGGGGTCCCATTATTGGGAGCTGACCAATGCTAAACAAAACAAAAAAGTTAAAGCCCAGTACCGGGGGCCACGGTGAGACGCGGTCTCCGTGGAAACTGGAAAACAGTGCTATGGGGTGTCAGTTCCTCTTTGAGACCAATGTGGAGGACCTGAGATAGAAGAGAGGCTGAGAGAGTGGAGCGGATCAGCAGGAATTTGGACACCTCGAAAACAAATTTGTAAGCCCTCATTTACAGGGGTCTTTCTTTAAACAAAACAATTTTAAGTCGGTTCCAGTCTATTCACCCAAGCTGGCTTGGAGAGGCCTAAGGACTTATTCATTATCAGTGAATCCTCCTGACCGCTCCGTTATGTGTTAGCGCATGTCAGCAGGAATTGAAAAATATAATTAATTGGTTTTCAGAAAAGAGAACTATCATAATAATTAATGTACAATCACTTTCCATAAATGTTTAATCTATTTATTAATGTCAGATCTTCCATTTTCTGTTCTTGCAAGTCAACATGTTTTCCCACAGGACTGACAGGCTGGAGTCAATCCCATTGCAGGTGAAAAGCTTTGCTACTTTTAAAGTTAACTTTTCAGTTCCAGATAAACAAGCTTAAGATAACCAAAACACAACACCTCTTTCCCCTGTTTCCCCACAGAATAACCAACAAATAATATATTACCTCGGTTCACATATTCACCCAACTCAATAGGTGGCAGTTCATTCTTGTGCCAATCCCTGATAAGCTAATTTAATGAGGTGAAAATCAACAAGGGCCAAAGGGCAAAACTATTAGATAAGCAACAAGCTAATTACTGACTCTCACAATCAAGTGGAGCTCAATTCCTCTAATTTAGGTGATGTTTAGGCTACACCATCTCCCTGCAGCCATGTTTCAATCAAAAGCTGGTCTAAATATGGAAAAGAGTGCTCGGCACACTCTATTCATGTACTGCAGTTGATAACAGTGTTACCGTCATTGTTTCATTAAGATGTTTTTAATGTGTTTTCGTTGGAGAAGACAAAGATAGCGAGTAGGGCATTTTCACACCACCGATTCAAATGAAACCATTAACAATACAGAGCAACAATGATAACAAACGAACACAAACGGTGTCATATAATTGTTTAAAAAGGGACACCAGCAGGACCCACCTCAGAGGGGGGGGGGCAGAGGTAAGGACCGGGGATGGCAATATTGATGCGACCGACGCCAGTGAGGTGACGCAATGCATCACTTTTCAGTCCTCCCGGGCCGTCAATAGAAAGCTGCCCGAGGCTCCAGCCGGGTCATAAGTGCTCTGGGCCTGGCTAAGGGGATCCCTGTGTGGCAGATGAAGACTCTCCCAGGAACGTTTAACCGGTCCCTGGCAAGTTCAGCTTTCCTCCTCGCTCTCTCCCCGCCGCCGTGTTACATCAGAAGTGGGGCGGGGGAGTCGGAGGGAGGGGGGCTTAGAAAAGGGAGAGTGGAAGGGGGAGGCGTGTGGATACTGATTTAATAAGGGGGACATTATTTCTCTATTTCTCTATCTCTTTCATGCAGATTCAGACGAACGGAGGGATGTAAGCGCTTCCCTGTGATTGATCCCCGCTGTGGCTGAATAATGGATGTATGACAGCCACAGTCTGGTACTCTTCTGGTGAATGGAAGCGATGGCAGGGAAGAACAAAGTCCACGGTGGACAAGTACGACTGACCTTGGGAACTACAGAACACAGCTGGGCCCGGATCACGGCACGGCTTCTGCACAATATGTGGGTTTCGGCAGGGATTGGCAGAAGCAATTTACAGATCAATCGGCACAGCGGAGGCTCCAGTGTTCTGCTCCAACCTCCCCTCCACCCTGTGGCATGGCTGACTTGCTATTATGGCTGCTGTTTATCTATGAAAGGGTGAACTTGAACATTTCACTTCTAATGTATCCTGCTCAGCAGTTAAAATGTGACACCCTGACAGACTCAACACTCTCCATAATAGACTCTCCCTCTGCCCCAGAGAGAGAGAGAGAGAGAGAGAGAGAGAGAGAGAGAGAGAGAGAGAGAGAGGGCTCCGGGTTCCCCAACCCAATCAGAGGTCTAGGAGCAGGGCTTTTTTCTTCTTTTTTTTTACACAAACAAAAATGTTCATGGCTCAACACCCAGTGGCAACACAAGATGCGATTTCTTTTCCCAAACAGCCGTCGGGGCCCCTAGCACGTCTTATCAGCACAGAACAGAGGGCCGCTGCAGCCCAGGCAATTTAACCCCTGCGATAGACATGGCAATTCTCTGAATTGGAGGACGAGGATGGAGAAAAAGAGAACGAGGAGCGAAACAAGGAATGAGAACCTGGAAGGAGTGAGGGGTGGAATGCGCGCGCGAGGACAGTACGCGTTTGCGCATGTTGAAAGAAGCCGTCCAGTAATCTAGCTGCCATGTTGAAAAGCATTTGGGTTCTACAAGCTCTCTCAGAGAGGCGTTCTTGTGTGTTTGAGAGAACAGAAAAGACAGGTGAACATTTAGCTTCACGTTGTGGGATTGGACAGCTGATAGCAATCCCGCAATTTCCATGTCCTCCACGAGTTTCCGTGTCAGATAACATGGAAGTGGGGATTGGTTGGTCATCCGAGCCGTCTCTATACTACACCATGGTATGCTTCTGTGTAGGACATTGGGGTTCATTTTATCATCTGTCGGCAGTAAGAAGTGTCAACTGGGTTCTTTTGAAAGGCCCAACTAAATTTTTTGTTTGTCAACGCACCAGTCTCCAGTCACTTTGTTCTTATGCTTAAGCCAGTGTTGTATTGTGTTTGTTATCACACTTCAAGTAATACATCTTCAAGTTTATTTTTTTTATGGCTCTTGGGGTTTGCATCTTGAAACCTTGTATTTTCTTTCAATAACTCATAATCAGGGTTTAGTGAAATTCGTCCTGGGTCTTCCCAGGGGTGAACATTTTACTGTTTGTCCTGGCACCGAACAGATGATTTAATCCTTATAATCTGGATGAGTTATTATTTAAATCAACTGTTTAGTGCAAAATGCTCACCTCAAAGAGACCTCACGACTGAGTTTGGGAAACCCAATTTTAGGCCAGTGAAAACAAGATTTCTCTGCAATGTCCTGATTTTCTAGAATTCTGTATGAACGCTGGATGAACCTAAAGTTCTATAATAAATCCTTTTATCTTCAATGCAGATGCAGAAGGCTGTAGCTATTATTACTTTAGGATGATGAATGCAACAAAGCCTCCGTGAAAAACAACAATCTAAGAAAGCACCTCTAATCATCCTCCAACTGGGATACTTTACGAAGAATTCAATAAAATATCCAAGATCAAATCTATTTCAAAACGCCTTCTATAATTTATTAGCTACTATTGAGAGAACATCATGTATCTAATAAGCACCTTCTACCATGTTTGAATAAAAATGGCCAACGGCTTAAGAGGCTGTATAGCCCTTCTTAGATATATTTATACTAATATTTAATTACTGAAAATGACCACTGAATTATACACTGTACTCCTAGCGACATTTTAAGAGGCAGACACTCTTTCTAAATGCATCAGGTTGGCAATGAAACAGACAGTCATTGGTTAATACATCTGTAAGGAAACATTTATTAAAATAATGAAACATGTGACAACTGAACAGTTGAAATAAAATCAGCAATAGGGATAAGGCTTCGTACACAAGTCCAATTAATGCAGTGTTTCTTAATCCTGGTCCTGTGGCCCCTCGAAGGGGGCATGTCATTTTATATAATCAGCGCTAGACACCTGATTCCACTAGGGGATGAATTCAATCAGTAGCGGTTTAGGTGATGTTCCTGCATTAGCAGTCTGCATTCATGGAAAACGATACCATATATCGGCACATTCGAAAATCACTTTCAAATTGTTAGCGCTCCATCTGTAATGTGTAAACAGTACAGATTGAATCCGAACAACACAGGTTGAATCCGGGGTTTGATGATGGGTAAGATCAGGTGTTTAGTGTTAGGGCAAACATACAAACGTGTACCCCTTAGAGCAGCCGTTCTTAAACCTCTCCCAGGAACCCCCAGACGTCTCATACAACTAACTTACCTGAATCAAGGGCTGTGCTAGCTCTAGAACGGCCGGGGTTCCCTGGGGGAGCTTTGAGAACCACTGTGGTTCTTCGCAGATTATCAGACGAGCCACTTGGGTTGATAAGATATCAGGGGGCACATCACGGACCTCAGTGAGGGCAACCAGGAAACACTGATTTAACGAACCACAAAGAATCTCAAATAAAACAAATGATGTAGCTGGTTTTGTTGTTTATGTAATTCAAATCTTTTTCTTTTTCAAACATATATAGAAAATAAGATAGAAAAATACATTATAAACTTGTAACAATGGCTGCAGTATTGTATTGTCATTATAGGCAAAAATGTGGGCAGGGTCACACAATCCATGGAGAAAATGCTGAAATAATCTATTGAGTTTGACAGCATGGTGTCTTACAAGACCTGTGAATAGCACACAAAAACAGGAACTATGCTTTCAAAATGGCCCAAATGAAATGTCTGATAACAGCATAGTGTGTGAACATTTCTAAAGCTGGGGATGTCATGCTTTATTCATTATGATATGTCTTCAACCGTAGCAAATCAAAACCATTTGTTTTCCTACACATTCACAAACAAAATGACATGTCAAATACTCGTATTCCTCTTCAAAGTCAATCAATGTTCTTTAAATAATAACAGGACTATTAAGAGCAGTGATATTTAGACCTATCACAATCATAATCACTGTAATGGAGAATCTCTACTGATTCATAATGTATAGCTGATAACGAGGATAGTTATACGATAGAATACTTTCTGAATGATAATACTGAGACTGAAATAGAGACACAATCGGCTACTATCCATACATCGCCGGAGGCCATTCCGTTGCATAGTAAATGAAATGCGGGTATGTGGAGAAATGTTTTGGTGCAAGGGTGTACACGCAGTCAACCACCAATCACCGCAACCGTGTGAACCCTTCACCCACAACTAGCTACTGGAGATGTGGAGTCAGTGGCAGTCTGGTCAATGGGACTACAGACTCAACGGTCCTCTGAGGGGGGCAGAAACAGACATGTCCTCATCTAACACGATAGAAAGCTCTCCTCCGAGAGTATTGGGATGTCTCGAGACGTAAGGCAGTCCAGAATGGCACTTGAATGGTGTACAAGTACAAAGTACTCGGCTGTGTTCACCAGGTGAGGGAAGTTCCTAATTTAGACCTAAATGTCCAGGTGATGGGAGCTCATTTAGGTCTTAATTTGGAACTTCTCTCACGTGGTGAACAGAGCCAGGTACTGGTGAACACTGGGACGTGCTTTTCTTTGTACGTTTTACACCTCTGAATGAAACACAGTCGAATGACAGACCTAAGGACTATTATCTCAGTGAAGACACAAACTTCACGTTACAGGTCTGTTTCATCATATAATTACTCTGATACTACTCATCCCTTTGGCACGGTGATAGAAAACTGTACCATGGGATCGAAGTGCTGCAGGCACTGATTTGGCCCGTATTGGAATACTTCTAAAACTGATGTTACTACTCTATGGTGCTACCAAGAGACTTCTGTGTATCTACTAACCTAGTCACTGATAAAGGTGGTGGACAGGACAGTGTATGTGACTCATCTGACAACATGACTGAGGCGACTGGCATCTCCGCAGCTGAGAGTGTGTGCTGACCTGGCGTGCAGCTTAAAGGCTGATGACACATTCAGATATCAGAAAACATGAGGAAAATAAGGCACTTTGTCGTCACCCCCCCCCCCCGCCCACTTCAGTTAAATGCTCAACCCCAAATAAAAATGAAAGGTTGTTTTGGTCTTCACCTCTCCATTCGCAGAAAGAAAACAGGATTGTTTTCGTGACATAAAGGGTTCATTTCTCTTTACAATACTTGAACGTATAAAAGACTATGTTTTCTAAAAAAATAGATTGTTCTCTTCGCCATGAGCACCCACGTAATAATAGAAGTGTGTTTTCTATACATTGGTGTCCTCTTCCTTGTTTTTACACTGTATCTACAATATCAATACACTTGTACAGGAGACAGGCAAGCATGGCTTTTACATCCTCGAAGATACGGTTTGTCTGCATGGTCTTCCACCCGGGTGACGCGGCACGGACGTTAGCTTGGATGCGCTTCATACTCTGAGTTGTCATTTCTGAACCAGGACATCTTGGGGAGTCAGAAAAGAGAGGGGTCATCGGCTAGCAGGGATGGATGAGTGGAATGGGAGGAGACGGAGAGTGAGAGAGGAGAGAGGGGAGTGAGGAGACCGAGGAGAGTGTGTGTGAGAGAGGAGAGAGGGGAGTGAGGAGACCGAGGAGAGTGTGTGTGAGAGAGGAGAGAGGGGAGTGAGGAGACCGAGGAGAGTGTGTGTGAGAGAGGAGAGAGGGGAGTGAAGAGACAGAGGAGAGTGTGTGTGAGAGAGGAGAGAGGAGAGTGGAGACAGAGAGGAAAGAGAGGAGGGCGGCGACAAAGAGAGAGAGGAGGCAGAGAGGAGGGTGAGCGAGAGCTGAGGAGACGGGGGGTGGGGGTGGATGGGTGGGGTAGTTAGCACTCGGCAGGCCACACAGCACTCCTATACAATCAGTGCCAGCTTTGTAACCATGACAGTGGTAAGGTCACCTGGGCAATGTGGTGGACCAACGTGGAGGGGTGTCACCAGGAGGGGTGGGGGTGGGTGGGTGGGGGGGGGAGCAGAGGGGTAGAGGTTGGCGTCCTTCTTCATCTTCAGGAGGAGGCGACACACACACAGTGTCACCAGGGAGTGTGTGAGGGTGTGTGACGTGTTTGAGGTTGCCTGGCCGGGCCTCAGGGACCATCTGCATCGAGTGTATTTCAGAACTTATTGCTCGACAGTGATTCAGTGCAGGTCAATCCACCTAACAGGCAGATGGTGCCGTCAAGCCATTGTGTCGCGTCCATTAGTCAGGTGATGAGAAGCTGCGCCTCGACTGACCGTGACAGGCCAAGGCAGCTTAACGTGCTCTGCTTTTCTACCAGAGAACTGATCTGGAGGCGGGCAATGGCCAGGTCGTCATTGGGTGAAGAGTTCAGAGGTCAGAAGGTCAGGGGTTAGTTGCCGGTGGCGGCTGGGTGGGGTTAGGAAACAAACAAACAAACAGGAGGGAGGGAAAAGAATCAAAAGGAGAGAAAGAAACAGGAAAGGAAACAGACAGAGGAGATTAGTGTCAGCTAGTGAAGGCAGGGTGACCACATGACTCAACTAGTCACAGCATCCACTCAAACCACCATAGCTGGTCCTGACCAATCAACACGTCATAATCAGTGTCTCCATATCTTTCAAAACATCCGATGCCAGACACCTGGACGGAAGATGTTGTGCAATATTTGAAAAAAAAGGACATTCATTATTCTGATGGTATACAGGACAATAATATGGTGGGTTGGTTGAATACAATAGATCAGGAAGAACTATTAATCTATAGCAATACAAGGTTTTAAAATCATGAAAGCATGATTTCACATAATATGGAAGAAAGTCCCATCCCTCCTAGCTTCATGTTAAAAAAAGGAGGAAAATTAAAGAAACCCATAACATTGTGGCTAATGGTTAGTAGCAGTCAAGTGAATGGAGAGTCAATCTAGGCAGAGGGAGAGATCAGGATGGAATGGAAAAGTCTTGGACAGCAGTCAGTGAAGTTACTGTAACCAGACTGCTAATAAGCATTAAAGCTCTCCTGAAGTTCGAGCGTTAAGCGGCTGGTAGTAATGGAAGTGGATATTAATACGTCTCATTGATATAGAAGAAATTAATTTAGAGAGGATACAATGAGAAGAAGACCACATTGTTGTGGGGGGAAATAATTTAGGGCCAAAACATTTTTTTTTTTTTTTTTTTTTTACTCAATATACTTTTTTATTGCCTTTTCAAAGTATGTTTTCTATTTACAACAAACAGGAAATCTTTGCTTTAATGATACAAAGCAACACTACATGGTATTTTCTAGAATAGCATACAAGCCATGGAAGTTGAAGCTGCGAGCATGCTAAAGCGCTCACTTCAGCCGGTGCCCTCAGCTTAGGAGACAATAGACAATTCACAGGACACATAATATAAAATGCATTTGCATATAAACACTGAAAAGGTCCTGTCTTTTGTATAAAGCCCTAAAATATATTCAAAAATATAGGACATTTTCTAAAGTGGTACTATAAAGCTGCTATGATGCATATTTGTCTTTCCTACAAATAGCCCTCTAGAATAATCCTTGCTATTTCTTTGCAAAATACAAGTAAAATCTTACATTTCATATACATTCCTGCTTTATATTTTTTATATATATTTATATATATTTCAAGAAGCCACAAGTAAATACTATTTTCTTTGCAACAACAAAAAAATAAAAAGAAGCTTACAGTAAAACATAAAAAAATGTCTCAAGTGGAATTTGTTTGAAATGCATTCATACTCTGTCAATATCTCATCCATAGAGTGGACAATTCTCTGTCCACTCCATAGTGGTCTGTTTAAGACATCTGCAGCTTCGATCATACATGTATTAATTTACTCCTTTCATTTCATCGTCTGAGGTTTGTTGTAGTTTTCACTTGTCAAACATGTCAGCCCTTCTGACTGGAGCAGAGGAGATGAAGAATGCTTTTTACTTAAAAAAAATATTGTTCAGTGCAAAATAAGATTTGTGTCCCAGTCTGTCTTTTCAAATGAAGCAAAATTCAACAGATGTGAAGAAAAAAAGAAAGGTGTAGCTTCTTTACCAGATTGACAAAAGATTGTAAATCATACCATAATCAAATTTGAGAGCAGCTGTAAATGTTTTCAAATGCACTGTGAAATGTACAGGGGACAATCTAAATCGGAATAAAATGTTTAAATCTGTAGACCGAAATGTTTGTACTTATTTAATCATGTATTCACTATTTCCGGACTATTCAAAATCTTTTCCAATACAAACTGATAAAGAGGCCCACATTTCAGACGCCATCTTACACCTGTTCCTCCCCTGCCTCCATCAGAGACAGCCTGCCTCTAACACACAGTTTTGACTGGTTGGTCTGAACTCAATCCACATGCCTCATGGTTCAACCCCAAAACCGCACTGATACACAAATGTCAATCATATTACATTGTATTACTGTAATGTTTGGATGAAGTGTTGACCAAACTTTTAATGGTGTAAAACTGTTAGAGTGAGGCCAAACCAATAAAGAGGTAGATTGAATACAGGCCATTGTGCAATTTCATCAGGTGTTGGTTTCTCATTAATTTTGTCAGTTTTACCTATCCGTTACCATTATCGTAAGATTATGGATTAAGGTTTGATCTTTTAGTAATAAAAACCCTTTAGAATTATTTTTCCATTTACTTCTTTGTTTTAGGTCAGATCTAGATAGAAAGGTTTACAGAGACAATTCACAGAGTGATATACAGTGTTAAAACCCGAATGTCCTTAGACCCAGTAGGAAATAAAGACTACATTATGGGTGTGAACATATTATATAAAATATAATGAAACAGGACTTATTGCTATGACAGCCAATAATGATAATAGTCATATAATATTTGAGCAGTAAGGCGAGAGAGCCTTTCATAAACCACTGAGATGCCTTATTGCTATTATAAACTTGCTACCAATTTTATTACAACAGTAAACAAGTAATATTGCGCTGTGCACATGATATATTGTCTGATATACCATGACTTGCAGCCAATCATCATCTAGGATCAAACTGCCCTGTTTATATTTTTTCATGCACAAAAACGACTAAACAGGACACTGAATATACAGGACGAAAATACAGTGACAGGTAAATTGACCACATCATTGTTCCACATCATGTAGCAGCAAAGTGGTGATTCATTAACTGGAGTTCTGGAACTTTCTTCACAGAACTTCACAGTGTTTTCTACGCCAATGTATTATACAGAAATCTGATTATATAGATATATAGAATATTGAGCTCAATAGTCTGCATCTAGTCTCTTTAGGCTTTAAGATCAGCTTCTCAGCCAAAACCTAAATGTTAAATGTTTACAAGTACATCTCTGTAATGAATTAAAGATTAATTAGAGTGTGTGTAAGTATAAAGCACTGAGGTCTAAGGATGAACGAGAGAAAACACTGTCAACCACAGATCCTTTTTGCCTGTGTCATTCCACATGATTTAAATAACTTCTCAGTTTGTCTCATTTTACAATGGGAGTAGTAAAAGCTCTTTATGACAGGAGAATGCGTAGATTTAGAGGATAAGATTTGTCTCCCCATCTGCAGAACAACCCTTTCCAGTCGGCAGCCCACCATGTGGCTGACCCTCTAGCCACGAGGCTGTCCATGAGACTTTCAACACTACATGAACAAGGTGTTTTTGTATTAACAATACTTTAGTAAATGGGAGAATACTGCAGTCCAATTAGACAGTGAAAAAACAAATATGATATGACAGGTTTAAACCCACTTCTGTGTTGTCCTCGACAATAAAATGGGTCAGATTCTCAAAAGAATTACTTTCCGCAAAACAAATAAATACATATTGACATAATTGATCAATTCTAATATTACTTTATCCAGTTAAAGAGCTGACAACTTAAGTGCATTGAGATAAAATTGCAACCTTCTCATTGAACAGAGGGAGAAACTAAAAGACAGCTAACTTTAGAAGGGGTATAATCCATTATTTGTCATAAACACCATGTCAGATTCATAAAGTCTTCGAAATAATGGAGTGGAGTCGTTTTTTTTTTTTTACGCAGGTGTGTATATTTGCGTCTCTACCTAGGTAATGAAGGCATCTTTAGGCTTCTATGTTGTGGTCCCTATTCCTCAGAATAACCAGCCCTCTACGTGTTTTCTCTGACAACACATCCGAAAGAAATGTTCTCAGAGGCCAAGTCTGGGGAAGACATCGCATCGCATCTCGTACTGGGACGATGAGCGGAACTCTCTGTACATGTCGCCAAACTGACCAGGACCAACAGTGAGCAGGCATTGGCGATAAGACACAAAAAAAAGCATAGGAGCTAAACTAACCTCTGTCTGCGGTCACGATCCTTTGGTAAGGATGGACTCGCAGTTCGTGCCTTCGGACTTTACCAGTCACCGCACCTGCTCGGGTTGCAACAACACGACCAGAACAAGGATTAGGTCATTTTCCTCCTTCACCCTTCCCATCAAGTCAATATGTTGTACCATCAGGGTTTTTATACATGACCAAACACATTGAACAGAATTATGAAAAATCATTAGAAATACATGTTAAGGCACAAATTATACTCATATTTTTGCTGTAACAAGGAGAAATCTCAGACTTAGTAGCATTCGTGATTATGAAGAAACCGTGACTGAAAAGATCCATTTGTTTTTTGAGTCCTTGTTACAGATTCACAGAAATTAGGCGTTTATGTACGCACACACACACACACACACACACACACAAACACACAGAGGGGAGCTTTACTAGTCACATAATCTCAGGTCGAGCATCAGGAAGTGCATCTCCAGTTATTTGTTTTAAATATAATACTGATCACTCACTCTCTGGTCAAAGCCCAGAGATGAAAGCTTTTAGGCACATTTGCAGTAGTAACAAAAATGAACATCTCTTATATAAAAAAAGCAGGTAGAAAAAAAGGCTACGAATTAAGTGATTAGTAAAGCGAGACAGATTTTTATCGACTTTTAAACCCAGACGTAGCAGTCAGTGAAACGGTCAAATACACGCACTCACACACACACGCACACATACACACACACACGCACACATACACACACACAGGCACACACCACATAATGCATGGAATGAAGAGCTGCGCCTTTTGGGGGAATTTCGGCCAGTGTAAACGTCAGTAGTGAGGGAGCCTTCCTGTCTGTCTGTGTGTCTGTCTGTCTGCTTTAGGCCAGGCTCAGGGGTCGTTACAGTCGAAGGCAGCTGTGAGACAGAAGCGCGTGTGTGTTAACAGTCAAACCAGATGAGGGGCCAGGTGAGGATCTGTAACCGTTCGTGGGGAAAGCCACACCTAAAGAATGGAGGGAACGAGGAGGTGCCAGGAGTGCCTGTCCGCCTGTCAGTCCGTCCATCCGCGTGTACTTCTGTCTGTCCTCAGAATGAAACGCACGCCTCGCTCTATTCCCCAAGCCGCGACAGGGTGTCCCATTCGAGTCCGTATGAAAAAGGGGTTTTAACAAAAGGGCCGCGCTGTTCCCCCCGCTGGCTGTCGCTTCGAGTGGCTACACCCGAGCCCAGACTCTCATGAAACACCTCAGTAAGAATGTTTCATTCGGTAAATGTTATTTTTGATAAGAGTGAACGTCAGACAGTTAGCGTGGGTACAGAATGTCCTGAAATCAGTTTGTCAAGAAAGCCTGTCAAGCCGACCCATTTCGAACCCCCCCCACGTGGCTCCGTAAACCCCTCGACCCCCGCCGCGCCCCTCACCACCTTCGTCTCCGTACTCTGGACGCCCCACCGAGCCACACCCAGAGAGGGGGGGGGGGTGCCCCCAAAACCGGGGTCTGCAGCAGAGCAGGCCTCAATGCTTATTGTCCCTCACCATTACACACAGATATAATCACCAGGACAGGAAATGACAAAAAAGGCTTGATCAGTTAATACACGTGACTCTGAACAGACATTCGAAAGAGGACGGGCCGAGGCCTCCCCGTGGGGCTTCAGGTCGTTCAGACAGGGCCGATCCTGGACCAGTCCAACGTGTGGTGGCGGTGGCGGCGCGGGAGGGTGGGCGGGGGGGGGGGGGGGGGGGGGGGGTTGGGGGGCGGGAATTTGTTGCGTGAGGGGAGGGGGGGGTAGAGGGAGGGAGGGGAGTGGGTTTCTCTTTAAAAGGGAGGCCGGTTGGAGGGCTCTCCTCGCTGCACAGCGAAGGGAAAGTGACAGGTCTGAAACCCCAGGTAGAGGGGGAGCTCTTCGGCCTTTGAGGACACTGTATAGGTTACACAAGAGAGAGAGACAGGGTGAAATCTTCGCTGGGCTCCGTCTGCTCCTCCTCGATCCCCACTCTTTGACAACAACCCCGCCCCCCCTCCACCTTCGCCCAGACACGCAGCCGGAGGCTTGCTCCGACCGGGACTCCGACCGGGACCGGCTGATAGAGTGCACCCTGGCTGTCTGCAATGTGGTCAGCCCAATTGGACAATCTGCTGTTGGCTTTTTGATGCATTGACGGAGGTTTGGGTTTTTACACAGCGCCTTTGGGTGCAGTCTGTCTTAACAGGAGTCCCGTTGGGTTGGGGTATATGGCCTCCCCAAGCCACGGGGCTGCGTGTCCACGGGGGACACGGGCGTGAGGGGAGCAGCAACCTTTCCCTCTCATAACTCACACCGAGCCAGTAGAGAACTGCAAGGCCACATATGCACACATTCATATTAATGGGCGCTTTAAGAGCAGAGTCTCATAACTTGACAGACAGACAGACGGAGGTAAGAGCTGGAATGTTGTCGTGGTCGTTTCTCGGTCGATGAGCCCTCTCTCGGAGCGTTCTCTCTCTCCAGAAGGGTTACCTGGGAGACTGGAGGAGGGCTGGGAATTTGGCTGGGGGGGGGGGGGGCGTGTTGGCGATATTCTGAGCGGGGTTTGTCCAAAAAGCGGGGATGGTGGGGGGCAGGGCCGTAACTTAGGAGGAGTGGCGCAGTATCAGCGTGGGGGCGGGGTTCCACTGGCCGTGGGGGTGGTGGTGCTGATGGGGGGCTGCGGGGCAGTCGCACGGGCACGCATGCTTACCTAGCACCCCGCTGGAGTCGATGGGGTACTCCAGGATGGAGGTGGCGGGGGCCAGCGTGTAGGGGTAGTCGTACGGCGACGCGTAAATGAGGCCCGACTCGGGCCCCTGTGTCATGACGCCTGGGTGGGGGGAGCCGTTGGGCATGCACGTCTGGATCTGTCGGATCAGGGGCATAAGGGTGGGGCCGGCCGGGGTGGGTGTGCGCAGGGCGTTCTGGGGCATGGGGGCGGGGCCGGTGATGATGCGGGGCGCCTGGGCGTTGGCTGCGAAGGAGAAGGCAAGGGCGGCTGGAGTGATCAGGAAGGGGTGTGGGCCGTGGAGTGATCAGGAAGGGGTGTGGGCCGTGGAGTGATCAGGAAGGGGTGTGGGCCATGGAGTGACCAGGAAGGGGTGTGGGCCGTGGAGTGATCAGGAAGGGGTGTGGGCCGTGGAGTGATCAGGAAGGGGTGTGGGCCGTGGAGTGGGGCACAGAGGGGAAGGGGGGGGGGGGGGTGGAGAGAGGAAAGATAAGTTAGTATCTACCATGCGTTAACCTGGATTTAGAACAGTTACAGTACGCTGCAAAAGTCTTAGGCCACCTGTGAAAATTGTTTAAAGTCATTTATCTGCACAGTAGGTGTTTATTACATTCCAAAAATTAAGCAATTTGCTTTAAGTAGACGTGTGTAAATATTCCTGTGGTACCAATTTTCCAATGTTCATGCAAGATATCCCAATTAGTCTTGTGATTTTGGCTGCTTTTTCATGTAAGACAAATAGTAATAAAGTCAGTCTTAATCATGTTTGGGGTCATTAATTTTGCCAATCAGTCAAAGATGGCCATTTCCTGTTAGACTTCTTCTCATGGTTAATGCGTATATGTTGGTGCCAGATGACTCTGCCATGTCCTGAGCAAGCCCATCACTGGGCTTTTGATCAAGAGATGCAGAGATATTTTAGGTCTTCTACAGGACTGTCTGTCCAGTTTCTTAAATTTTCCTGATGGCATTGCTACCAACCATCTCACAAGTTATCAAATCCCTTTAAAACAACAATTATTTTATTTTATTAATGTTTATTTGCATTTATTCTTATGTTATATGGTGTTTTTAAGAACAAATACACACTTACTGCCTAGATACAAAGCTTTAAACTAAAACTTTTCAGGTGGATTAAGACCTTCACACAGATCTGCATACACAGTACAGACACCATAAAATTCCCTATACAGCTAAAAATACAACAACAGCTACACAAACTGTTGGATAAATTGGCCTGAGTATCCACCTCACAGCGTTTAGCACTATGTGAGAGAACTATTCAAGGCTTGCCTCCATTCATCTCTAGTATTGAGTTAGAATCTAGCACAGCAGTGCTGGCTGGAGTTTGTTTCGCACAAACACCATGTGATTGGAATGAGGCATGCATCTCCCTCAGAGACACAAAATGGACACCCAGTCAGAGCTAGAACGCCTCTCTTACTTCTTATAAAGACCTTGACTCGACCGAGTGGCAACCAAAAGGACAGCAGGGAAACTGCAGTAAATGAAGCGACAAGACGCTGAGGTAAATGCCGAATGTGACTTCAGTGTTGAGTTCAGCCACAGTGCAAGGCACCACATAACACACTTCACTTGTTGTGGGAGAACAGGAGCCGTTTGAATTACACCCAAAAGCTCCTAGACACACAAAGGGCTGTTCTACTGAGGGGTGATGATGTCATCCTTACGTGACTTGATGTTGGCGTCTCGGTAGGTGCCGTTGAGGATGGCCAGTTCCATCAGCTGCATCTTTTTTAGGCTGTCCTCTCCCTCCGCCTAGGAAACACACGCACACACACACATGCAGATACAATACGATGAATCTCCACGGAAACAGGAGTTACGGTAACGGTGGCACATTTATGACACCGACATGCCATGTTTAAACACACAAACACCAAATACACACTGATGCCACATCTTTACCTTTACTAAGCAACCATGACACTCAATGGTCACAGACACAGCAAGATACAGGGAGGCTACAGATTCCCAGCTTTTAACAGCTAACTAGTAAGCTCCCTAAAGGGTTCCATTGTTTCCTTGGTGTGTCCTGTGGACACTGAAGCCCTTTGTTGGCACTTTGAAAAGCTCCAGCAGCAGATCAGATCTGGATTCGGCAACGGCTGGGTATCTAATCTGCCACAGCATCTCTGATATTTCCATCGGCTCTAATTGGCTCATCTACTGGAGTAAGCAATGTGAGGGGAAAACCCTTTGTTCATCAGAAATAACTTTTCTCACATCACTGGGATGTTTAATCTCCATGCCTTGAGCAACAATTAACTTTAGCGAATGGAACGCAATCTGACTTCCTTTTATCATAACTTTGATTTTGGAAAATTCTGTAAAGATGAGAGGCTGATGGTAGGAACAGGCATAGACCTGACATAGTACACTCTGAAGACCCATAATGTGTCCGCGTATGTTTTTGCATTTTCTATAGAATCAGATAAAAATAGCTTTGGGGAAGAAAATTGTGAATTGACAAATAGCCATAGGAGCCAAAAACGGCAGCTTCTTGTCGCATATCTTTGACTGTTGATTTACATTCAAACATGGGGGGGCAGCCGTATACTTTTATATCAACACAATTATTTCTCGAAAAACTAAACATTTTGTTGAGTTGTATGATTTTTTCATGCAAAGATTATTTCCCGAAATATTGGCACCCCTAAAGAATATTTACCAAACAAACCAAACAAAGTGGCCTGTTATGAAATTCTATGGTTTTTAGTTGGCCTCGGTCTCTAGGAACTGTATTGATGACTTTAACCATGGGGAATAAATACGAGACTGTCATCCATCATTACAGACTAAACCAAAGACCTGCCAGCCCAAAGGAGACGGATGGTTGTTGACCTACACAGATCAGGTAAAGAATATAAAAAATACATAAACAGTTGAAAAGACTAATAGGCACAGTCAGGTTAATAATCACACTCAGGTTAATAATCACATAGTTCCAGATGTCTGGAAGAGTTGCAAATCTGCGAAGAAGAGGACACATGCAGTTTTCCCCCACACATAGTGAAGAACATGGTGAGGGAGATGGTGAGGAAGATGGTGAGGGAGATGTGAGGGAGATGGTGAGGAAGATGTGAGGGAGATGGTGAGGAAGATGTGAGGGAGATGGTGAGGAAGATGTGAGGAAGATGTGAGGGAGATGGTGAGGAAGATGTGAGGGAGATGGTGAGGAAGATGTGAGGGAGATGGTGAGGAAGATGTGAGGGAGATGGTGAGGGAGATGTGAGGGAGATGGTGAGGAAGATGTGAGGGAGATGGTGAGGGAGATGTGAGGAAGATGTGAGGGAGATGGTGAGGAAGATGTGAGGGAGATGGTGAGGGAGATGGTGAGGGAGATGATGAGGAAGATGTGAGGGAGATGGTGAGGGAGATGGCGAGGAAGATGTGAGGGAGATGTGAGGGAGATGTGAGGGAGATGGTGAGGAAGATGGTGAGGAAGATGGTGAGGGAGATGTGAGGGAGATGGTGAGGAAGATGTGAGGGAGATGTGAGGGAGATGGTGAGGGAGATGTGAGGGAGATGGTGAGGGAGATGTGAGGGAGATGGTGAGGAAGATGTGAGGGAGATGGTGAGGAAGATGTGAGGGAGATGGTGAGGGAGATGGCGAGGAAGATGTGAGGGAGATGGTGAGGGAGATGTGAGGGAGATGTGAGGGAGATGGTGAGGAAGATGGTGAGGGAGATGGTGAGGAAGATGGTGAGGGAGATGGTGAGGAAGATGTGAGGGAGACGGTGAGGGAGATGGTGAGGGAGATGGTGAGGAAGGCAAAGCAAAATCCAAGGATCCACTGTTTCAGAAAGAAACCCTTACTGAGCCCAACCCACAAATTACAGTTCTTTTACTTTTCACAAGCATTATTGGAACTACAATTGGAATCATGTACTGTGGTCAGATTAGACAAACATGAAACTTTTTTATCATCCACACTGGCATGTTTGTCTACAAAATGGGACCACATACAAGGAAAAGGAACTGAAACCCACAGTAAAATATGGTGGCGGATCATTGATGCTTTGGGGCAATTTGCTACAAGTGGTCCAGGGGTTCTTGTTAAGATTGATGGCATATGAATTCCACAAAGTTCAAGGACACTTTAGACCAAAGACTGGTTGCCTGTCAGGAGACTGAGAATGGGCTGTCGATGGAACTTTCAACAAGACAATGACCCTAATCATACAGCAAAATTAACATGGAAATGGTTGAGGGAATCTGTGTTTTACAATGGCCCCAAACTTCAATCCTAAGGAAAATCTGCATTCTGAACTGAAGAGGGAAGTCCAAAGGTGCAGACCTAAGACCATGAAGGACCTGGCCGCATGGCGGAGCGGGACAAGATCCATCCAAAGTATGAGCCAACCTTTTTGGACTTTACAGGAAGAGACTCTGTGCTGTTATCAGCGCCAGGTGAGAATTCACAAAATACTGATTGTAGGTGTGCCAATAATTTCAAAACCTTTTTTTTCCAGTAAAATATGATACTACTCATTGAAAGTTTTGTGTTTGAGTTTATGGCTTCCTTTTATGTTTGAGCCCAAAACATCACTCACTGTTCGTCTTATTTATGATTTACTTTCACTTCAGCTTAGCTATGTGAAGGGCGTCAATATTTGAATTGACTGTATCCACTGCCTTGTAGTCACTGGCCTAGGCCAGCGGGTGGAGCTGTGTTGTCACTCATATGAGTCCAGCTACTGTACACTATTCCAGACAGTAGTACTGCTGTTATGTGGTTTGAGATAGGGATGAAGGTGTTAAAACATGTTGACCGTGACGGCCCAGCTTTCTCCTCTGGCTGTCAGTGTCAACGCCAGTGTCCAGCGAGACACATTCTCACATGAATTAACCTCTATGTGTCTCTGTCTGAATCTGCCCTGTTCGGAACCACGCAGCTAGCCACTGCCAGCGGCACAAGGTCTCTGCCAACCAACAAGTTGATAAGGTTTATTCCATTTCTCTTCCTGCACTTTTACTGCGATATACTATTACACTCCTAGCACTTTCTGGCAGGCTTTCTCACGGTTTCATTCCTCTGCTCTCTTCCCTCTCTCTCTCCTTTTCTCTCTCTCTCTCTCTGCCTTCTGCTACTGTTGTGACAGAGTTGCTGTGGGCTCTTCCTGCTCACACAGCACAGCTAAACCCTGCCGAGCCCAGTCACAAAGACCCTCTCTCTGCGTTCTTCAGAACCCGCGCTGTATCACAGCTCAGCAGCCAGCCACAGACACTGGCGTGTGTGTTTCAGTGTGTGTGAGTGTGTGTCTGCGTTTAGGAAAATGTTTTGCCTGTGTGCGCGCACGCTAGTGTAAGCGCACATGTGTTTCAGTGTTTCTTGCAGCAAACATCAATAAGGTCGATTTCAGTCGAACGCAACTGATCCAGAAGATAAACCCTTCTAATCTGGCTTCTGTTTTTTTTTGCTTTATTTCTTCCTATCTGTTTCTCTGCAGTGAGCCACTGGTTTGGAGGGATATGTTTCAGCCAAGGTGACAGGAGGGCTGATCCCATGAATTCAACTCTAACTAATCCATGACCACGCTAAAATGCCTGGCTGCACAACACTGCTCTCCCAGCAGTTGCTCTTCGGAGCCCCTTTTAACAGACACCTCACGCTTTCATCGGACTGATTCACGCAGACGCTGTTGTCCTTGGATTTGGATGCCGTTAGGTGTTTCAAGTGGCGACTGCGTTATCACGTGTACATAACTCAGTCAGAACGGAGAGAAGCACGCCAGACAAACAACAAGGGTGATTCACAGGGTTGAAATGGAGTTTCAACTGATTCAATCATCCAGCATTGTTTTGATTTTGAAAATAGATACTGCTCGCTTCATGAATACCTAAGCGTTCATTTAGGGGTTTAGAGGAAATAGGATCCATTGGCCTATAGTAACAATGACACTGCAGAAAAGATGTCTCCACAGCTATTCAGATACTAACAGAGCTAATGTGAATATGACAGACAGCCTAAGTGCTATATATGGTATTTATAGACTATATATATATATATATATATATATATGTATATAATCAGACATAAAATTGACAGGTGATGTGGATAACACTGATAATCTCATTATCATGGCACCTGTCAGTGGATTGGATATATTCAGCAGCGAGTGAACAATCTGTCCTCAAAGTTGATGTGTAAGAAGCATGAAAAATGGGCATGTGTAAGGATCTGAGCAACTTTGACAAGGGCCAAATTGTGATGGCTAGTAGGAATGGGCACGGATAGTCGAATATCCGAAAATAATTGAATATTCGAGTACGTCTGTGTGTATACAATGTTCCCCAAAATATATGTATTTTTTTTTCTCGAAATACTGATAAAAATCTAATCTAAAATGTTTACATATGACGATATGCCATGACATTTATAAAAAGTATACGTTTTTATGACATTCGCTCCGTCACACTTGTTTTTTGTTTACAATTGTTAGTCAGAGCCGTAGTAGTGTGATGGGGTCCAGAATGACGCAAATGATATAAAATGGATGAAAGGGAAGATGGAATATATTTACTGAATTAATGTTACTGTACCAACACAAAACCCTACGTAAAGCTCGACAGTGGAATCGAAAGGCGTTTTAAGAGTGCAGAAAACGGTGAGTTAAGCAAATATAGCATATATCTGGCTAGCTTAGGTAACTAGCTTCTCTAGACTCTTCCATTCAATAAACTCAATGTTATGTGTTGATAAATATTGTCTTATAGTTCTGTTGCAGAGTTTTGCGTGTCAACCACAGGGCTTCCTCCATATGCGCGGTCGCTCCTTTCTCACACAAACGGTAATTGAGCCGATGTTACATGAGAACGACACCCACTCCTTCGCGCGTTATGTAGTGAGGCTAATTTTTTAAAAACATGTATTTCGGTTAACCGAATACTATTCGAATAATAACACAAACTATTCTGATAGTAAAACCTTGTCCAATGCACATCCCTAATGGCTAGACGACTGTGTCAATGCATCTCCAAAACTGCACCCCTTGTGGGGTGTTCCTGGTCTGCAGTGGTCAGTACCTATCAAAAGTGGTCTAATGAAGGAAAAGCAGTTAACCAGTGACAGAGTCATGGGGGGGTCAAGGATCTTTGATGCATGTGGGGAGCGAAGGCTGGCCTGTGTGGTCCGATCCAACAGACCACACAGTACTGAAGCTCAAATTGCTGAAAAAGTTAATGCTGGTACTGACAGAAAGGTGTCTGAACACACAGTGCATCGCAGTTTTTGATTTGTGATACTTTGGGCAATGTTCTGCCGGGAAACCTTGGGTCCTGACATTCATGTGGATGTTACTTTGACACGAACCACCTAGCTAAGTATTGTTGCAGACCATGGGCACCCTTTCATGGCAACGGTATTTCCTGATGGCATTGGCCTCTTTTAGCAGGACAATCCCCCCTGCCACAAAGCAAAAATGGTTCAAGAATGGTTTGAGGAACACAACAAGGTGTTGACTTGGCTTCCAAATTCCCCAGATCTCAATCCAATCGTGCATCTGTAGGATGTGCTGGACAAACAGGTCTTGGTGCCAGATTCAATAGAACACCTTCAGAGGTCTAGTGGAGTCCATGCCTCGATGGGTCAGGGTTGTTTTGGTGGCAAAGGGGGACCCACACAATATAATGTTATGGCTGGTGGGTGTGTATATATATATATATGTGTGTGTGTGTATGTATATATATATATATATATATGTGTGTGTGTGTGTTGCATGAGCTATAATAACTCAGGGCAGACATCATGGTAAATACAATCTTGTCATTGGAAATCTGTTGGACAGTAATACCATCCGGTAGCCAATCAGAACTAGTGATCAGGTGTATTCTGGGTAGAGTGGAGAGTGAAGGCTCTGAGGGTAGCTGGGTTGATCTTCTTTGTCTCAGTGTCGGCCATTGATTTTCTGTCCAGCGCTGCGAAGGAACACTATGAGCTTTGAGCTGTCGATGTGATGAGCAGTACATCTGTGTGTGAGCATGGAAGTGTGTTTGTGTGTGGAAGTGTTCAGTGGCACAGACCCCTTTGGGAGCCCAGGTGAGGGCGTGTGAAATGCTTTTTATGTCAGCTTGCATGAAGAGGAATAATTCAGCGGTTATTCAGCCAGCGATCACTATGACCTTTGGAACACAATGGCTTGTCTGCCTACCACTTGTCATCCCGGTTTGTCAGACTCTAGCTCTATCTCTCCTCCCTGTCTGATCTCCTCCCTCTCCCCTGTCTGATGTCCTCCCTGTTTGATCTCCTCCCTCTCCCCTGTCTGATGTCCTCCCTCTCTGATCTCTCGCTCTCCCCTGTCCCTATCTCCTCCCTCTCCCCTGTCTTATCTCCTCCCTCTCCCCTGTCTTATCTCCTCCCTCTCCCCTGTCTTATCTACTCCTTCTCCCCTGTCTTATCTCCTCCCTCTCCTCTGTCCCTATCTCCTCCCTCTCTCATCATATCTCTCCCCCTCCCCTGTCCCCATCTACTCCCTCTCCCCTGTCTTATCTCCTCCCTCTCCCCTGTCCGATCTCCTCCCTCTCCCCTGTCTGATGACCTCCCTGTTGGATCTCCTCCCTCTCCCCTCTCTGATCTACTCTCTCTCCCCTGTCCCTATCTCCTCCCTCTCCCCTGTCTTATCTCCTCTCTCTCCCCTGTCCCTATCTCCTCCCTCTCCCTATCTCCACCCTCTCCCATCTTATCTCCTCCTTCTCCCCTGTCTTATCTCCTCCCTCTCCCCTGTCTTATCTCCTCTCTCTCCCCTGTCCCTATCTCCTCCCTCTCCCTATCTCCACCCTCTCCCATCTTATCTCCTCCTTCTCCCCTGTCTTATCTCCTCCCTCTCCCCTGTCCCTATCTCCTCCCTCTCCCGTCTTATCTCTCCCTCTCCCGTATTATCTCTCCCTCTCCCCTGTCTTATCTCTCCCTCTCCCCTGTCTTATCTCCTCCCTCTCCCCTGTCTCATCTCCCCTCTCCCCTGTCCAACCTCCTCCCTCTCCTCTTTCCCTATCTCCTCTCTCTCCCCTCTTCCTGTCTTATTCTCTCTGTTTACAATCTCTCTCACTCTAACTGCTCTCTCGTTTTAGTCACTTTCGCCTTCCCAGATCTCTGTCGAATGTTGCTCACACTCAGATGTTGCTCACATGTCTCAAATAAGATCAGCAGACAACTACCCTTTTCTCATATTTTACAGGGCAGGTTCTAATTAAGCATTTATGCTTGCAATTCTTATTCAATTGTGGCTCTCATTCTCTGTAGACTCCTGGTAAATGACATGAGACCAATGCTAAGTAGAGTGGTAATGGGGATAAAGGCAATTCACACAGTTGTAAATGAGAGTGGAGTGACCCTTACAACATTATAGAAGTTTTCACAGTGTAGCTACCCCTCTCAAAGGCAAAAGTGAGGGGCTGCGCCCGTCAGCTCACACAACTTCTCTAATTGGCTGTTTGGGAGGAGGACAGCAGGGTTGTCCTCTAATTGGCTGGATAGGGATACAGAAGAGGACAAGGGTGGATGTGGTAACTGGACCCCTCTCTATCTCAAGCTCTCTCTCTTCTTTCTTTTCCCCTCTCTTTCTATCCATTTAACTATCTCTTTAGTACTCTCCCTCTTTTTATATCTCTCTCCCTCTCTCTTGCTCCAGGCACGTATCGTACCCCCAGTGAGTACAGCTGCCTCCTCAGAACGTCCCCTCTCTCCCCCCTCCCCAGCTCTGGCAGCCTGCCACGGCGTCGCCTCTCACGCTCTCATCCTCTCATGCCCTTCCTGTCTCTCCCCCAAATGACGTGGACTCTGCCGAGTTTACAGACAAACCCTGAAAACTTTCAGTCCAGCCGGGTTGCATCTCTGGGGGGGGGGGGCCCTAATGAGGTAGGGGGCAGAGGGGAGGTTTGGCTTGGAGTCTGGTCAGCTGCGGGGCAGGGCCTGTCCTTCCAGAGACAGGGTCCCACTCAGGGACCGGCGTTAAATCCAGTGCAGCTGCAGACGGATGGGAGTGTCAATCTGCGCCCGGCCTCCTCCTTTCCCGCCCAGTTGAGACGGGGACAGGACACCGACACCGGTGATCACTGCTGAGAGAATGCGCTCCGTAGAAAGGCCCCGTTTCCTGTTTTCTTTAACACGCGCGCATGTATGTGCATGCGCGCGCGTGGTAGTAAGCCTCAGAGGGGAGATTACTTCAGCGTTTCAGCTTCATGAGTGTAATTGGCTCTTAATCCAATACACTGTAGATGTTAATTAGAGTTGTAGCACCTCTTTTAATTGGCCTAGCCGGCTAATTAGATGAAGACTCGCTGAAATGCACAGCGCTAACAGTGTATGCGTTTACGGTCGCACTGTGACCCAGGATACCAGAAACCGCGGTAACAGTCGCGCCGTGACCCTGGAGACCAGAAACCATGGTAACAGTCACGCCGTGACCCTGGAGAACAGAAACCGCGGTAAAAGTCGCGCTGTGACCCAGGAGACCAGAAACCACGGTAGCGGAGGCAAAGGTGAACGACTTTATGTCTGTATTGTCTGTAGGATCATTGACTGAGGTAACACAGGGGTTAGGGGCAACACATAGTTAGGGGCAACAGGCTGTTTGGTTTCGGAAGGTTCCTGGCCGTCTCTTCTTTGTCTCAGGCTCACACAATGAGGAATGACAAAGGTATATTTAGAATACAGGTTATTCTGAGAACAGTCTTGGGCCGGGAGGGGGACAAGTATTTCCTGATTGGACAGGACATGGTTGAGGGTCACAGGGAAAGAGGTGGTGTGTGTCATTGTGTGTGTGTGTGCCCTCAAATGCCAGATATTGTTGAACCTATCACAACAATCCCTAAGTTTTGGAATGTGTTTGCATAGAGAGCAATTTAGTGTGTACTCACTGACAGAGAGGAACTGGCTTTGTTTATATATATATTCCTGTGTGTGTGTGCGCATGTGTGTGTTTAATGTGTGCATGTATTGTGTGTGTATTGGGTGTACCGTGACTGTGTCACACTCATTTCTGGGGGAGAATTCAAAGTCATGGTAGGTCACGGGAAGTGAAGGGACGGGGGGCTGACTTAAGGAAGCATTCAGCATCTCCCCTGATAATCTCTGAGAGTTCCTCACACTGCTCCAGGCTCATAGAGCTTTCATGTTAATTGGCTTTGGAAAAAGAGAAAGAGAAATAGAGGGAGAGAAAGAGACATGGCATTGTCCCCAGTGCGTTCGGCTACGGTGTGTGATCTTTGCATGCTAATAGGCAGCTCTGATAGAATGCTTAGAAACGGCCGTGTCCCAGATGACTGTAACACTTGTCTGGTGGAGAGAACGGACCAAACGCTTTGTTGCTACGCTAACGTGTTTTGAATAGGTTAACAGAAGAACAAACAACCGCCAACTGTGATGCTTCTGGTTTCTACATGATTAGCAGGTTACAAATGTGATTGTATGTTACGGCTTCCAGCTGGTTAACCACATAAAATCCTGACAGAAACAATGAAGAAACGTCAAGCTCTTTTTGACGGCTATAATATGACAGAGCTGCTTGGTTATCTTTAAAAGAGGACCCCAGGGAGTTTGCTCCGTCAAATGGTCAACGCCGTTCCTGCCTCTCTTTGTTCCCGAGGGTAAGAATATTTGGGTGAGCATGGCATTTTAGATGACAATTTATGTTCTGGGTGAAGAGCGGGCGCAGCGACACTGAAGGAGAAAGTGATCTAGATTCGCATCCCCGGTCTCGCCTCACCTCTGGGTCCGATGGAAACGGATGGGGCCATAAAAGGCTTTGTGTGTTTCATTTAGCCGTGCCTGCTAGCTACGCGGCTAGTATCCCGGTCCAATAACAAATTGGCCGCGCGCGCACACTTAACGAAAGCGTTTCTGCATCTCGCCTGACAATCTGCGAGAGGTCCTTTGCGCCGCTCAGGGGACACACAGAGCTTTCATGTTAATTGGCTTCGCGCACACAAACACAAACACACATTTAAGCAGGGAACCTCTTCCCATGGGGGCTGATGAGGAGCGGGGGGAAGAATAAGCAAAACGGCTTTGAAAATGACGGAAATGTCACCGGCGCAAATGGCCTCCTTTTCAAGTGGCGCAGAGAGGAGGGACCGGCTGTCTCTTCGGAGGGTGGTTGACGCGCCACGCCGGGGTTCTCACGCCAGTTAAATGACGGGGCAAGGCGGGCTGTGGTGCCCTAATGCCTTCATCTTCCGTTAGAAGAAACAAATCGGCCTTTGCAACACGACACGTAACAGACCACGACACAGCGATGTCACTTCCCTCCTAATGTGTCTGACCGTCTGGGATGGCTGGGAGACACTGGCGGCTGGAGGACAGCAGGGGAAATGAGAGCTTCACACCGCATCTCTTAACGTACTCTAATCGACCAAATGCCACTCTGTCTTTAAGCCTTTTGAACATGGATCCGAGGAGATAGGTGTGGGAAATGCATGTCTTTTACACATTCAAATTGGTTGTTCTGCCGGTTTCTATTTGCTCACAGAGATGGATGATCTCCATCAATAGCAGGAGCCAGGTGGTCTGGTTGGCAATTGTGAAGATGTCTGTCAATATCAGTATTTCCTCTGGGTTCACCTCTTGTAAAGTTAATACGATGTCCACATACATTCAGATGACCTTTCTTTGACTGTCTCGGAGACCCGTGTGAGAGCTTTGAGGCAACAGTGAAAAGCGTTTTGGGATAAAACTGCATCATACCTGTATCATACCTACTACTGATCAAGACCGTGGAGTAGTTAAATGGATAGTACCATAAGAAACTACGCATTCAAACACTGCTTTATAATCCATTCAATTTCAATCAGACAGAGCTCAACAAACACATCAGACTTCATCTCTCACAAATCATGTACAAAAGCACATAATTGCCATTTTACAAAGGTCTGCAGTAGTGTAGACGTCAAGTGAGCCATTACACTGCAACCTGCATGTGAAAAATGGGATGTTTACTTGATAAAAGGTACGTGTTCAGAGTAGTCCTTTCAATTTGGAGGTGACATTTGGTTTCACAGATGCCTCAGGCTGGCAGGCAAGCAGGCAGCTGGTGGAATACTATATCTAAGCAAAACAGCACTGGAGAGCTAGATTAATTTCTCTGTCTGTCTGAAAGACTCTCAAAACTAAATTTTTTCACGAGGAATTGGGGAGAACCAGGCGATAGGGTGGGGATGAAGATGGACAGCTTGTTTCCCAGAGCTTGGGGGGTCCTTGCTCGCCTCTGGCTTTCTGAAAACGGGGGCAGTCGGGAATTCAAGCCTCTCTTTTTACAGTCATGTGACTGGGGCTCTTTTGAAGGTCCCGGACTGGAGCCACTCCACAGGTTGCCACGGAGACACATTTTCTATCCCCTTTCACCGCATTCTCTGTTTTTTCCCCTACCTGATACCCCATGTATGAGAGGAGAGGAGAGGGGGGGGAACCGTTGGGTACATTCCCAAACACGTCCGTGAAAGGACAGGGAGGGTCATCAACTGGACGGATTCAGTGGGAGTTACTCAACAGAAGTGACTAAACGCAGAGTGATAGAGAGTGATAGAGAGGCTGCCTTTGTGTTGGAGAGTGAACGGGAGTGAACATTAGTGAGGGTGCGTCTTGTTTATGCCATTCAGGGTGGGACAGAAAAAGAGACGACTCACGCCTGCCTATGTGAGAGAAAAAGGATGAGGATTAACATCTTATTGTGTGTGTGTGTGTGTGTGTGTGTGAGAGCGTGAGAGAGATGAGAGATATACAGAGCGAGAGAGATCTCTTGTTATTTATTACATCTTCTTGTTTCCTACTTGCTTTGGCAATGTAAACAAATGTTTCCCATGCCAATAAAGCCATTTACCTTGATACACTGAGATGAGAAAGAGACAGAGAGAAAAGGGGAGAGGAGAACTCAGTAGATTTGGGAGTCAAGGTGAAGCAGGGAAGGGGAGAGGAGAACTCAGTAGATTTGGGAGTCAAGGTGAAGCAGGGAAGGGGAGAGGAGAACTCAGTAGATTTGGGAGTCAAGGTGAAGCAGGGAAGGAGAGAGGAGAACTCAGTAGATTTGGGAGTCAAGGTGAAGCAGGGAAGGAGAGAGGAGAACTCAGTAGATTTGGGAGTCAAGGTGAAGAAGGGAAGGGGAGAGGAGAACTCAGTAGATTTGGGAGTCAGGGCGAAGCAGGGAAGGGGAGAGGAGAACCCCACTGAGAGCATTATCCTGCCCTGCAGGAGTAGAAAGCCCAGCTTAGGATTTCCACACTCCAGTTGTAAACAAAGGCTCTTTTGATGGTCTTTCAGCCTCAAAGACCTGGATGACTACTCAGTCATGTGACCAGAGAAGCGGTCCCTATACAACACCCAGAGCCACACAGGGAGACACTCACAAACACACACACACACACACACAAACCTGTAACCCAGCCACATGCATAAACCGACATAAATCCGAATCATACAGATCTACATACATACACACACACACACATCACCCCAAACGCTTGAGTCTCAGGCAGGCCTGACCTGTTCAGACGGCCCTCCCTCCTGGCTCCTTGGCTCTGCACTTCCAGAAACAACGAGCAGCAGAAAAACATGTCATGCAAGAGAGGGCCTATTGTGCTGCAGAGGGGACAGATGGGAACTCCCACAAACCAGTGGGCTTTTGTTCAGCCTTTGTGCAGCTCCCACCCTCTCTCCCTCTCTCTCTTTCACTTCACTTGTAGCACAACTGGAGCACAGACAGGCAAAGACAGGCTCTGCTTCCGCTGCTTCAGTCACAAAACACCTGGCTGCCTCTCCCCGGTACACTCAATTGATTTTAATCGAGTCCCCAAACCCAGAAGACGTGTGGAAATGGCGGAGGCATAACCGGTCTCTTTACAGTGTCTGCCGGTTGTTGTACCTCATGTCATCCTAAGCGTGTCAGTTGTCTGGGACCGCCGCCACCTAGGAATTGACCACGCTGACAAAACCAGCAGTTGGAAAGGTGCAGACGCAGACTAATGTCCTTGTGGCCTTGAGCCAGCGATTGAGTCAAGAATCTCGAGAGCGCCTTCGCAGGCATGAGTGTGCGTTCGTTTGTGCCCGCGTGTGTGCGCGCTCTGAAGATTACAGCACCAGTTAAAGCTTCTACTATCAGTGTGAACCAGAGGAGAAAGTGTGAGTTTATGCTTGGGTTGTGCAAAGCGTGTGAGTGTGAGAACGAGCGTGAAGGCGAGAGAGCGACAGACCAAGAGCGAGCGAGCGAGAAGGGGATAGAAAGATGGGAAGGAAGGAAAAAAAAGGTGACAAAATCCGAGAAATGGAGTGAAACGCTCAGTGTTTCCCTGGAGAGAGCGTGTGTTTAATAAAAACTGTCAAGTGTAGATATTCATCTAGTAGCTAAGGAGCAGACATGACTGACAGGCTTGGTAGCAGGAGGCTGGAGTCCCTAAACGCGCAAGTGTGTGTTTGTTCAGGTCCACCAGCACTCAAGACACTACAAGCACACAGCTGGCTAAGCTGAGTGGGACGAGGGGCACACACACACACACACACACACACACACACACACACACACACACACACAATTTGAATTTCACTTTATCTTCAGACCCTGACAATTAGAGCCACACTCTATCTGTCTGAGTTGCGGGGGCCAGGAGCCATTTCAGGGCCCCGGCTGATAGACAGGACTTTAATTAAACCAGGTCCCCTCAGCGGCCGGCTGTTTAGGCTCCTCTGCCTGCTTATGCTGCTAATACTGTCTAAGGGAACAGACAGCCGTGAGAGGATGGCGATACAACACACAGGATTTTGCAACAGTGACATTATTTTTTATTTTCTTTACAGTTCAACCACTGCCGGCATATTAAAACGAGGGCTTGCAGATTTGAACAATCGCTGCACTATTGTCGCCGCATACAAACGTCAAGTCACGATTACTGATTAAAACTCTCTGACCACTGAACAAATGAAATAGGGCATGAAACCTGAATGAATCACGCACATTTGCTGCATTGAAATTGGTTGAATAGGTCACATGTCGACAAACTTTACCCGTAATACATTTTACAACAAATTGGACAAAAATAATCACAAGCTTCCATAATAAAAATACAAAAATGCTGGAAAGAAATCTAGAAGGACTGATGACAGCAGATGGCAGAAATCTACTTATTATTTGTTTCATCTCACATGCTAACACACGCAAGGGCATACACACACACACACACACACACACAGTGTGCTGAAGTTGCACTTCCTCCTGTTTGCAAAACTGGGATTTGACACGTGAGTTACTTGGCTTCACTGGGGTAGGGGAGGAAGCTTAAGAGTTAAAAGCATAAATGTGGTGGCAAATGATTCACGAGGTTAAGGCCAGTGTTTTAATGCCACCCCTGGAAAGATACACAGGCCTATGTCATCTGACTGACTTGACATCACCTTCTATGGCTGGAGGACATTTGAAAGGCACAACGTCATTCTATAAATCTACTGTAGCAGTGAAAGAGCTTTATGAGCGGGCTCCATTTAGACCCGATCGTCCTCTGTGTTCTTACAAGGCACTGGGGTCATTAAGGCTTTCAAGGAATGGTTTCATTGCCATAAATCTGCTAGAATGCATGCAAGCACATGTAATCATGCATACAAACACACACACAAACTCAAACAAACACATACGCGGTTAAAGTAAGCTCACACTATTCATATGACTCTGCCATCAACCAGGTGTAAAAGCTGAACACCACAGACTGTCTCGGTTCAAGCCTGGACTGTGCTAGCTGGCCCGGAGTCTAATGGGTGAATCGGCCAGCATCATCAGGGGAGTGGGGAGGATGTCATCACACTCTAGCGCCTACCTCAGGTGTCTACAAAGCTGACTGAGCTCGTAGGGTGAGCAGGAAGACCCTCATGCTACCAGATAAAAAAATTTAATTGAAAGAAACGTTATGAAATCGTTCTGATTTATCAATGACATTACAGTTTTCTCAATTGCTCACTAACACTGGAATTTGGGACACAGTGACCAAAACCTGAATCTGATCTACCTTATCGTATACCAATTCTGCACTTTTCACTCATTTTGCAGTTCTAAACCACACTTTTTGGTAAACCACTACTTTTGGCCCAATCGTCATTGATAAAATCTTGTTTTCACATGGAAAAAACTATGATTCAGAATGCTAAACTCAAACCATCAATTACACCATTGACTGCTCATTCGGGCAAACACCTATTGCATTTCACTTAGCAATCATAGCAATCATTTCACTTAGCCAAAGGTGAGCTATTCTGTGTTGGAAAACAATGGAGTATAAAAACATAACAGTTTACAACAGGCTACTGTACGTACAGTATGTAGTGTAACAATGAAAATGCAAAACTGCAACTGATAAGATTATCATAGTAGTGTTTTCCATTGAGCACATCAGTGTTCAATTGGTTGTAAGAAATGTCTATTCATTTAGTGATGTGTGTGTGTCATTTGATTGCAGGATTCCAAAGGATTGCAGTGCTTTTACAAGAGATTTGTGGAGTTTTGGGTTGTGTGTGTAAGTTTTTGGATTTGTGTTTAGAGTTTTGAGAAAATACGCCATACTTTCAGAAAACGTGTAAGCAATTGAGAAAACCTAAGTTCAGCTTTGAAAAAATTTCCATTGATGGATCCGTTTTTGTCTTTTTCTAAAGCCTCTTACATTTTTTCACAATTGCTAAGACACAGTTCTTGAAACCTTCACCCATTTTCTCAAAACTTAAAACACAGAGCCAAGTCTTGAAACTACATTCACATAATCTAACAATCGCCGCAAAACCATTTAATCTGCCCTCAAAATCAAACATTGCTTTCAGATCATTCACACAGCCAATCAATATATAAACACTGCAGAGCATTCATTAGACACTGCTTAAAAAAATTGAGAACACAGCATCCAGGGCATGTAGTTACATATAATTTTTATTGTATATAGTAAATGCATTTTGCAATAAAAGATGTATAATATCCACAACTTAGTTCAGTGAATATATTGTATACTGTAAGTACTGCAAGAAATACAGCATTAAATGTCTGTATATTCAGCAGTGGCATAAAAGTACAGTAGTCCAACTGAAAAAGCCCAATGATCAAAGAAAACTCAAAATGAAACAAGTGTGAACAGTTTTGAGTCACTGTGTGTAAACGATGATGACTGTTCTAATTGTGGCTGGTTTCATTTTGCAACACAAGTGCATCACAGTGAGATGTGTGTTTTAGTGAGTGAAAATGTGTTTAGAGTTTTGCAAACAGAGTGAATGCGATTTGTTGTCTACCTGAACGTTAAAGATTTGCCAAAAGTGGGATTGATTCGACAAATGGGTTTAGGCCACTGAGAATTTAGTTCAGAGAATGTAGTTTAGTGTTTTAGCATTTTAGATAAACTATAAACCATGCTATCAGACTACATATTTGAGTTTGGGAAAACCAAAAGTTACATTAACGATTCCAATATTTATTATTTGTATTATATGTGCATTATTATATATGCCTATCCAATTTTACCTACATTTCTCAAAAACTCTCGGTATCCGATTTGTAGCTATGACCTCGCCTAAGGGCAGGAAAGATTAGGACAGGCGCCCCCCTAGCAGTCACCTATAGCTCCCAACGTCGCTAGTGCACCAAGGAACACCCAGCCAGCCACCTCTCTCCTAACCTGGGCTGTTTACGGGCCACTGCACCTCCAGGCAAAAGAGTCCAACCAGACAGTCAAGTCACCCTTTCGGTGAAGTGTTTAGCCCGGTGAGAGACTCCGGTGACCCTGTAACCAGTAACTTTAAGGAATTGCATCTAGAATGTCAGCTACCCAACCAACAGGCATGGAGACACCAGACTCCCGGCAGAATGTGTCACTGCGCTGTGATGGAGCAAAACTTAGCATGGAGCAGAACCGGCAGATATAATGTCACACGACGCGTTCAATTTGTATGTAAATTTCAGCAGGGATTAAGAAGCTTTTTAGGGAGTTAGAGAGGAAAAGCTTCTGGCTCTTATCTTTATGCAAACAGAGGGAAAAACACATCCGCATCTCATTTTCTTTGTCTGCGACAAGCCCCCGGAGGCAAACACTGGTCCTGGTAATAGATTTTACCACAGGGTTCGAGAGGAGTTCACTCCCTGTCTCTGAGTCAGGGCCTATCCAGGAGATCACACAGGCCACTCTGACCAACACTGGAAAGTTGAGGAGACCAGGAGGGGAGGAGAGAAAAAAGTATGAGGGGTCTAGGTAGACAGAAGGAGAGATGCTGGAGGAGAAAGGACAACAGACTAAGAGAGGGGACAGGAGGTGGGAGGAGAGGAAAGAGGAAGACGGGACGGGATGAGGAAAGGAGATTGGAGGAGAGAGGACAAAGAAGGAAGAGAGGGGAGAGGACAAAGAGAGAGGAGAAGAGGAGGATAGAGGACAAAGAGGGGAGAGGAGTGGGAGGAGAGGAAAGGAGAGCGTGGGCTTCAGAGCACTGGGAGCAACAGATAGCTGGTATTTCTACTGTACTGTGATGGCCAGAACACTGAGGTCTGTTGTGGTGAAAGCCAGGAGCCAGAGGGAGAGTAACATCCCTTACATTGGGGGTAGCCAGGGGGCAGTTGCCATGGCAATATGTTGAGGCGAGTCTCTGGCTTTATTCATGCAGTGACAAGGCAAAGCAACAGATACGTCATATTACTTTAGAGTTAAAACAGTTAAAACAATAAAAGTCATGAAAAAAGTAATAATCAGTAATAATTGTAAATTAAGTGGAACAGCGCTCACATTGTTTCTACACCACATTAATAACAACCCGAACAGCACGGTTTCCAAAGTACTATTGAGAAAATTCAAACACACCCCAAATAATACTTAATTGGACAATCTATCTCCAATAAGCAGGGCGTGTCTGACAGACGTCTCCCTGGTTTCACGTGACGATGTTCACGTTATGACATCTCCTAATCTGTCCCTCGTTAGCAAGGGGCTGAGTCACTTCTCCCAAATCAATCCTGCTTCCAACAGGCTACCAGACAGCTGCTAACCCCTCCCTAGTCTCACACAACAAGTACCGCATACAAACACAAACCACAACGTCCCTCCCTTCCAAGTTTTTAAGACGCTCTGCCCTGCTTATATTGTGTCCTTCGTTCATCTATGAGCGGTAGGTTGATCACTGAAATTAGCTACGTCCCTGATGCTCCCCCTGCTAGCGGCCTTTCTGGAAGGATCCGTGCGGGACCCTACATTAAACCAAAGAGCCCCATTCGACACCGCTGGTGCCAAACCGCCAATGAGGTTAGACTCTGAAATGACGCAATCTCCCAAATGGACTCCTGTCAGTCAACAGAGCAACTGTGCCTAGCTAAAAAACATCAACAAGTGGGTTTGGCGACTGACTGAACTCTGAGACATCCTACCTAACAATTGGCTCCTTGCGTTGAGTCAGCACAGCTCGGTGTCTATGAATAGGACATACCGTAATGCGATGCCGAGATTCTTGCAACGGTGAATATAACGGGCTGACACATTTACCCACGATTCTCTTTCAGGACATGTCATCATCCTCCATTACATCTCGTGGACTAAAAGCCAACCACGCAGGCTATTTGAATGGGTGCGCACACATAAGCTCATGGGTGGTGCATGTCATTTGCTATTCCAGCCCTCAGTCATTTAGGTCATTCTGACCATGGGGCAAGTTAGGTAATTTAAGTCTCAATGCGTAAATATGCTAAAACAGTCCGTCGTAAAGTAGAGGAAGCCGGCAGACAGCAGACTGAAATAATTACACCATCCCAGTGGCTTCATCCTAAACATCCCCTTTTGTTCTCAGAGAAAGACTCTCACTTCCTGTTCATCAAGTGACACCAAGGAAATGAAAGGGAGAACATGATTATCAGCAAAAAAAAGGTCATTCCTTTGTCTCTTTTGGTTCTGTGAAAACGCTTATTTATCACTCTCGCTCCTGTGGACTTAACATGCAGAGATGGGCAAACATAAGAAAATGAATTACCCAACAGATCAAACTATCTAAATAAGTACTTTTGCAAAGTATTCTATCTAGTAAAAATACAATATATTGTATTTTAAACATATGACAAAACAAAAACTGAATAAGGGGAACTTTTTAAATGTGACCAAAGTGTCAAGTGTGACCGCAATGCTGATGTAAAAAAACACCTCTGGAATCATTCCAATGAGCTCCACACCTGAACATTTCTATCAGAACTGTTGGAAATTACTTGAGAAAATACAAAAAGCACTCTAAGGTATCTTCTTATAAAATACCAACTACCCATCTCTGCACACACTCACACCTTAATTAACCTGACTGATAAAGCATAATTTTTGGTATTGATTTCTCAATAAAGAAAACTGCTTCACGTCTCTCTAGCAGGTATTTACTTAAAGGGATCATTTTAGATTTTCAGGCCCTTTATCTACTTCCCTGGCGTCAGATGAACAATTTAGCATTTTCTCACATTTCAGATAGCAACTGAAACTACACACAGAAACAATAGCACACCTGACTCTGGGGAAGTAGATAAAAGGCGCTAAATGCCAAAATTCTGAAGTATCCCTTTAAAGGATCTACATGTCTTATTGCCTTGGTCACCTGATGTGCTACGTGCGGTAATTGGTTGGAAAGGGTAATTGCTTTTTGTGCTGATATTATGGAGTTTGTCTCATTTGAATGAAATTATAATATTAAGCTGTTGGCTAAAACTTAATTTCGGCACGAATGTGATAACTGTCTTTTGCAGTCACGCTTACGCACCCACCTTTGTGAAAATAATCTCACACTGACTCACAGATATACGATCTAGAGTAGTGGGCAGGCCGACTGCCGATCCACTTGATATTCTATCAAATACATGAATCACAGATTTGAAATAAAATGATTGGATGGGGGAGGGGCTTAGTCTGAGCCCTGAATCGTGGGCCTTTGGCGACAGGAAGTGACAAGAGACTTACCGCAGGCACGAGTAGTTTGTTGACCTCTTCCACAGCCCTCTTCAGCTTGATCTCGGCCCGGTTCTGCGCGTCCTCCACCGTGATCAGCACGTGCAGGTCCTCGTTTAGGTGCTCCCAGTTGGGCTTGCCTCGGTTCTGTTCCTCCTGAGGAGGGGGTAGTGCAGGGAAACAGTTCAAAACAGGTCCACAGGCTACACTTCATGGGCTGGTTTCCCAGACATAGCTTAAGCCTAGTTGTGGTTTAAAAGCCTTTTTGATGCAAAGATTTTTTTGCATTTCTTTCAGCACTAGGCTTTCTATCTGTGTTATGGAAATATATCGATGACACCTATTGTTTTAAACATGACCAAACATGACCAATGGTGAAACACGACTAACCATGAATGATTCATGTCAGCATGTCGGTGTCATTCATCCCTCCAAAATATATAGGGACAAATGTTTCTCCATAGGTATGTAACAGCCAGAGGAGAAGACTCGTTGAAATCCCAGAGTAAATCCTTCATGTCAGGAGGCATCTAGCTAAGCTCTGTGGACTCGCTGAACTCCCACATTCTTTAAGAGAGCACACTTAGAGTGTAAGGCTTTCGCTCTTTCCCTTTATTCAATATAGCTAATCTGTTCAAAATGAGGCAAACATAGCCCGTGTTGCTCCCGAGTCTTCATGCGATCAGTCTAAAGGTGACCGTTTGGGTCAGACGACACGGTAACCTACAGATATGCTGGAAGTTCGGCAAAGTCACTTTGGTCTTCTCTTAAACAGGGGCTTAATTCAATTGATCCTGAACTGCTACGTTAATGCAGCAAATCTCTACATCGGATAAAAGAAAACCACATTGTTTTAGCTAGAGTGAAAAACATCTGTTACCAGTACTAGATAGACTCCCCTCATATAAATATGCATCCAACTTTAAGAGTTTCTCAAGTGTCGTTTGAGCATCAACATTAGCATAAAATGTGTCGTCAGTGCTGAGTATAAAACAACATGAAACGACACACATTTTCTCCTCTGCTTCCTGGCCAACCCACAGCTACAAACTTCGAACAATAAACAGCCATTATTGTACGATGCAGAAATAACATGCCACACAAAGAGAAACACAGCATCTCCCAACATACTCCCCTTTGATCTGCCTAAACCCATGACACCGCTGCGGAAGACAGGACGCACAGTGCATGGCATCAAAGGTTGAATGACTCTAAAAATGACCTAACCCATAGAGACAGAGAGTGAGACAGAGAGTGAGACAGAGAGTGAGACAGAGAGTGAGACAGAGAGTGAGACAGTGTGCGTCCGAGCGTGAGAGGGACCCGCGTGACACAGATGGAAAATCTACTACAGACTGTATCCCTGCCGACATGTTCGACTTATGTCTGACGAGTGTGATGAGGAACAAAAACAAAATGGACCAAGAAGTGGTTGGAAAATCTGTCTAGTTTCAATTGTCAGATCAGATCTAGTTGGTACTAAATTGATGAATGTTTGCTCATAAAGGAGGAGTTTGAATGATAGACGTCTAAGGACTAGGGAGGTTTGAGTATTAAAATACGATGTGTGAATGTAACACCTGCATGTTCCACAGCCTCCATGTTGCTAGTGTACATATAAAAAATATAATCCTAAAAATGCTTTCATTTACATGAGATGAGAATAAATAATGCTTCCATTTTAAGAATGAGACAGAGTTTTGTTGAAGCAGGGGTGGGGCTGTCTGATGATGAAGGCCATTGCCATGACTACTGCTTCTCCTTTTATCTGTTACCTTTTAAACAGGAGAAGCAGGGAAATGGAGAAGACCAGATGAAAGACACATACTGTAATTGACTTTGTCACAGGAAAGAGAAGACCAGTGAAATATTCCCCCCTCGTACTAGCTTCTATTCTCATATTTGGTCGTCATGATTCCCCAAATGAAAAATCCAGATCTGATTTATACAACAATCAGGTATACAAAAACAACTCATTTCTCTCACTCTAGTTGCAAATGGGAAATTGAAGGCTGTTGGTCCATGATTCCTGCCAGCCCCGTGTGGCTCTTATTGAAAAACAGCTCTTTTCAACGATCTGTCTATTTCAGTTTGTCCAATCATTTGATTACTGCCTGATCATTCAAATGCACATTTGATGCGGATAATGCGTTGCCAGGTATGGTTTATATTATAACGGATAATACATATTTTGTCACTACTTGTTGCCATATGTAGGCACAATGTTGTATTGTATACCAAAGGTATTGAGTGTTTCAACGATCCTAGTTCCAAACAGCCAACTCAACATCAATCACATATAGGCCGATTATTGAAGAATGCATCACAAGCCAGAGGAAGTAGGCCTTCAAAGTACAAACAACAATATCCTCCCATTCTCCAGCTATCTACCTCCTGACCTAGGTCCTATTACTTTCTCATGACAAGCACTAAAAATGGATGTAAAGATTGATCCCCAGTGTGTGGCTGTCACAGAGCAGCCAGCCCACCCACTAACACATCAATAACACCCAGGAACAGCCAGCGCAACACAACCAGGGGTCAGGGATGTGTGTTTGTGTGGGAAAACAGATTTTACTACTGTGAATAAATGGGGACAAAAAGGTCTCTAAAATACGATTAATGCCATGTTCAAAATTTATTAATGCCATTCTTTCAAAATAGTTCTTTCTTAGGTGTTTAGGTTTAGTGTAAAAGTTAGAGTTAGGGTCAGCACACAACACTGCACATGAGATCCAGGGAATCACCTCAGGCTTCATCTAACCGTCTTGAAGAACAAAAAGGGATTTGCATCGGTCCTATCAGGATTCTGTATATTTAAAAAATTATAATATCAATACGGTCCTTTGCAACCATGAAAAACACTGGTCAAATAGTTACTCATCATGTGCCTAAACACACTGTTCCCTCCAGAGTTATTGTCAACCAAGGTAAATATCAAATATAAATGCAGGGATGCCAATAATTGTGTAAGGCATATTTTGAATAAAATAATTATTTCTGGAGGATGATTGATTAAAGTGTTTTCATTTACCTGGAAGGCACTGTATTTAACTGTTTATCAATAATACATAACAGTCCTTTATACTGGAAAATGTTGCATTGCTGAATCTACCTTGGAATTTATTTTTCTACAAACAATAACATTTCTCTGGTTCAACATTTGATATGTTGTGTTTGTACTATTTTCAATTAAATATAGGGATGAATGATTTGCACTTCATTGCATTCTGTTTTTATTAGCATTTTTGCAGTGGCCCAACTTTTTTGGAAACGGGGTTGTAATATTTATGTATTATATTTATATATAAAATGTTTTACTTATTAACTCCTAATTAACTAAAGCAACTCCTAGTGGACTCGGGACAGTCAATGTCGAGACGTCTCTCGAAGCTCATCTGGTTCTCTATCACACTGTTTGTTCAACCAGGATGTCTAGCCTGAGATGTCTAGCTGGATTCTACCTACAGGACCCCTTGCTAACTCCCCCACACACCATGGGAACCATGAGCTAACTCCCCCACACACCATGGGAACCATGAGCTAACTCCCCCACACACCATGGGAACCCTGGGCTAACTGCCCCACACACCATGGGAACCCTGGGCTAACTGCCCCACTAACCATGGGAACCCTGGGCTAACTGCCCCACTAACCATGGGAACCCTGGGCTAACTGCCCCACTAACCATGGGAACCCTGGGCTAACTGCCCCACTAACCATGGGAACCCTGGGCTAACTGCCCCACTAACCATGGGAACCCTGGGCTAACTGCCCCACTAACCATGGGAACCCTGGGCTAACTGCCCCACTAACCATGGGAACCCTGGGCTATCCCACAAGACTGATTTAAACCCTGATGTTTTTAAATATTATTTTGAAAGGCAGAAAGTAAACACATTTATTTCATACTTTGTTTAGACCAATAGAACAAATAAGGCTATTAAAACACCTGTTATTTTGCAGGCAATGCGTGTCCCTCAGTTTTTAGGTCATGGTGTTACTGCTTTAAAAATCCCTAATTCTTAAGATTTACAAGGACCTTGGCCGTTCTCTCCTGTGGGTAACTATTAGGCTAGGGGTCTATATTAAACATAATGAAAGCTGATCACACCCTTCAATGTGTCAAAAACCACTATAGAACGACATGACATGGCGGTAGTCAAGGTGATGTTCCTTTAGCTCTCTCAAACGCCTGTATCCAGCAGTGTAATCCTTTCTTGTTTACCTCTCTCTCTCTCTCTCTCTCTCTCTATGTCTCTCACTCTCAATGTCTCTCTCTGACTCTATTTCTCTCTGTCTCCCCCTCTCTCTCTTGTCTTTCTTTCTCTTGCCTCATCCACAGACCTGGAGAGTAATCAATTACCATAAATCCATGGGCCAGCTCTTTTGTAACCCTAACCCAGGCAATAAGGCCTCCCCTGGAGGAGAGTCAGTCGGTCCCACAAAGGAACAGTGAGGCAGAACACAGGAGCCGGGCCAACATGGCCGCACAAAAAAGCACTAATTGGGCAGAGGGGAGACAGGGGGGACGGAAAAGGGAGGTCAGAGGGCGACTACGCTGACATACGACGTAGCCCGGCGTTCTGAGTATGGTGGGCCACGACGTACGTAGGACACGTTAAACCTGTGTCACCCCAGCGCAGCGCAGCGGGGAAGTTCACTGGACAGAGAGGTCAACCAGGGCAAAAGCCGGGAGATCCACCGCTGGCTGACATTAGGTGGAATGGTGGGTAAAAGTAAGGGCGGAGACGAGCACGTCCGCTCATCACGTCAGAATTGGTGGTTTAAAGGCCGGGGGCAGGGGGGGCGGGCGGGGGGCGGGGCGTTAAAAAGGGGAATGTAGTGTGTATAAGTCAGGATTTATGGTTCAGTCAGACTGGTTCAATCTGCTACTGTTGAAAAGCCTTTAAGACTGAACATTATTCAACACGGGACAAACTGGCCACCTGCGCTCTCTCTCTCTCTCTCCCTCTCTCCCTCTCTCTCTCTCTCTCTCTCCCTCTCAGTGTCTCTCTCTCATACTGTGAAGGGATTGGAGTCAGAGGGTATAGAGTAAGAAGAATAACAATGTGCTGTTTGCCGAAATCCAGACGACTTCTTGATTGTGTAAAAACCCTGTCACATCTAGGCTCCTTGTTAAAGGATTTAGGTCCAAACAGAAAAGCAGGGTTGGGGGATTTATTTTGTTATGGCACTCTCGTTTGAAACATTCCAACACCGAATCTGAATCTGTTCGCAATAAGGATTATAGCCTTTTCACCGGCTCAACAGTCATTCATGTACGATACCCCCTCCGCCCCGCAAACAGAGAAACACACACACGGCACACTGCCAAGCGTACTTCTCAGAGGAACGACAAACAAGCAACCTAAACCATGCGTTCTTTATCCTCAAAAGTTCAAATAACCTTGACTTCTGCCCTGATGACCCCCAACGCAACGCTACGAGGCCCCATATCAGCTGAGAACAGACAGGAAGTAATTAAGCAGACTGGGGCGATGCAGTGCAGCAACCCCACAGGTAATGCAAACCGCCCAAGCCATGAGCTCACGGTTTAGCTCAACGCCGGCGCGCTAACTCCTTTCAGTGTCGCCTGGAGGCCCGCGGCAATACTGATGCAACAGACGACAAGACCGATCTGTATGCAAACGACGGCTCGGCGCTGCTTCCACGGAGAGACTCGGGAAAGGACAATTCCTGGAGTCTCGTGAACTCCGGGAGAGAGAGGCGGGTGAACACATGGTGGGCGGATGTCCCGCGTTTCAAACAAGGGCTGATTTAGTGGCGCGCTGCGTCAGAAAATTGTGCGCGGGCGTGTGTGTGTGTGTGTGTGTACGTGCAGGCCAGTGGCGGAGCATGCACGTTCTGTGATGGAATCATAACTGGAGCAGCAGACAGCCGGCGGACCTCTGGCTGAGTGGTAAGAAATCAGAAATAGCCGGGAAAAGGGGGAAATTGCGAAAGTGCGCCGTAGGTGGGTTTATCTCAGATACAACCCCCCCTTTCGCGGTGGTGGCGGCTGAAGCGCCGTGGATGTGGCACTGCTACTGCAGCTGACGGTGACTCACAGCGAAGGCTGCAGCTGTCCCGGCTCCCAGGGCCGCCGTTACGACCACCCTGGGTGCACAGCAACTGACGCCGACCTGGCTCGCCTGTTTTCCCATAGCTTCGACGCAGAGAGGAGCCCGAGCCAGAGTCATGTCTGTCACATTGTTGCGGCTGCTCATTCGCCCGGGGACACTCTCGTCCAATCCCAGGCCAGCATGGCAGTGACCCCGCCTACTTTTAGGTTAGAGCTGCGTAGCCCCCCCACCCCCCCCCGCCTACTGGCTCGCCTCTGAACCTAAACTGAGTTTGTTTGTGGTCAGTCATGGGGACTGGAGACCAGAGGTTGCTGGATGTGGTGTTTGTTGGCCAGTAGAGAGCACTGTTCCCTCAGGTCTAAGTACCAAAGCCCCAGGGCAGAGAGGGAGACAAGCGAATGGTGAAGGGGATTAGACTCTCTGCAGTCAGTAAAGATCCCATGGAACTTATTGTAAGAATAGGGGTGTTAATAACAAGCAGATTTCCAATCTACAATCAATAATGTAAGTTGCTGTGGATAAGAAATAAATTGTAAACCCTACACCAAGCTTTCATATAATCGCCATATTTCCAGGATGAAAATTGCATTTTGGTCTTCCATATCTCAGTGTGGTGGTGTTATCTGTGGTACATGAGAAGGCCCTATCACCTGACAAGTTCAGCGTGTCCGGGGTGAGCGTGAGTTGGTGTGGGGGAGCGTGTGGCTTTGGCGTGTTTCCACTGACTTTCGCATTCCACAATGCCACGATCTGTGTCGGCAAGCATTTGTTTCACTTAAAGAGTGTGTATGTGGCATGGGACATTACGATGAGGACAAGGACACCAGCCCCTGTGCTGCGTGGTAATCTAATCAACCGAGTGCAGGTAGCATGGAACAAAAAAACACTGTAACAACAATGACCTTCAGTCACAGAGAGAGACAGGGAGACAGGGGGAGAGACAGTGCGAGGGGGAGAGAGGGGGAGAGACAGTGAGAGAGGAAGATAAAGAGCAAGGCAAAGATGAGTGAGAGAAAGTCGCGTGAGGAAGACCAGTAGTTTAACCAACCCCGCAATCCGTTTCATCACTTAGAGCAGAGTGGAGAAGGCCTCAACAGCCCCGTAACACTGACAGATATGATACTGTGAGACCAGCTGGGTTTCGGCAGGACGCCGAGCTCAAGCAGATGCGGAGGAGCGCTGGAGACCACAACAGGGATATCAGAGATACTTGTTTTATTTTCTCTGCCAGCGCCCCCACCGGGACTCAGTGGAAGAGCTCAGATGACCATCTCCACTAACACCACTTGTCCAAATAGAGGCGGGGACCTGCTTATACAGTGGAAACACAAACAGACTCCAACAAGAGAGGCGGGAAACAAATGAGTATCTGTGTGCGTGTTTTTCCACGTGTCCACGTACGACCCCCAGGGTCACAGATTCCCCTGGTGGCTCAAGGGCTAGGGTTAGGAGATCGCCCTGACCCTGCACAGTCACATATCAGGGACAGGGCCAGGATGGACTGGTTGGGGCCCCTCAAGAGCCACTGATCCAGGGCCAAGGACAATGTTTGAACACCTGCCCGGCACGGTGCATCTTGGGAGGGGGTTTGCTGTTTTCAAATAGGGAGGAACTATGTGAGTCTTCACATGGTCTCATGGGTCCTGCACACCAGTGGACACTCCCTGGGAGGATAGTAGTACTGTCCAGACACACTGTATGAAAACACACTCCAGCGGTGGTGGACCATGACTAGGGCAGGGATTTATCAACCACTTTCAAAGGTACTTGGCTGTAAATGTCCCACCATGTGAGGGAAGTTCCTAATTAAGAGCTAAATTACCAGAAAACGGGAGTAGATTTAGGTCTTAATGAGAAACGTTCTTCCCCACCAGTCAAGCACTGGTGAGCACTGGGAAAGTAGTTTACTTCCAAATAGATACACTGGTTCACCAAGATACAACTAATTCAAACCTTGCTTACTTTGGTATTTAATCACAGAGTGTATGTCTCCAAAAGGTGAATTGGACTGAGGCTAGGTAGCTGTGGTCCTAACAAGAAGTTGGCAGGTTGATCCTTATGGCAAAGTGGATTCGGCCTACAGCAATATCTGATGAAAATGGAAGTTTGTCAACAGATATTATAAGACACAAAAAAAGCATTATTCAGTGCTCTTCTCATGATCATGTGGAGACAGCTGTGGAAAAGTTTCGTTTAAATCACAAGCAACCACAGACAAGCGTGCATACTAATTATCAAACAGCTTGCTTAGTTGTCATTAACAGGAGCTGAGAAAGGCCGTCGGAAGATGCAGGAATAAAACCCTGGGATAAAAACAATGAAGATGTAATGCAAACAAACTTAGCGCTATTATTTAAAATGATTGCATGTCAGCTGCTTAAAAATGAGCGAACTGATTTGAAAACAGGCAGTGGGCTATAAACTGCACAGTGGTTCATCAGGAATGCTAAAATGTTGCCAAGGCGAGAGATAACTGCGGCTGAGACAAAGACGATTGTGCACATACATCAGTTGAGGATACATACGCAGTTGGCCTAGATACCAAATGTCATTAGAGTTTCCGTTTTCGCCGCAGATGTCTCTTTCTCTCGCTGGGTACTGGAATGACTTCAGAGGATAATCAAGCACACCGTCCGAAGTGTGTAAATGCAGCCAGAGTTCCATTTATCAGAAGAATGTTTTGGATAATGCCTCGTGTGGTCTAACATGAGGTTAGAATTTTATGAAAGATGATTATGTTTCCAGTACTGAAATGTAGTAAATGTAACAAGAAACACCTCTATGCAAAGAGATTACCGCAAACACGACCGGTAACATTTAAATAGCGTCTAGTTGTCATGGTGTGCATTCTAGCGGCATCGTTGTGTGTCCGCGTGCGTTTAAGTTGCCGAGCCCTCGTCGTTGTGTGTCTGTGCGAGTGTATGCATGGGATTGAGCGTCGCCTCACCTTCTTCTTATCCCTCATGGAGCCTTTCCCGCGCACCATGATTTTACATCCCGTCTCCGCCTCCAGCTGCTTGGCTGTCAGCCCTCGTGGTCCAAGGATCCGGCCCACAAAGTTAAACTGTCAGGGAGACACAAACAACCACACATTAGAACCGGGACATGAAATCGGAGAAGTACTTCAACGAGGACAAGTCGCTAGATCATAGATATGTATGAGGTGACTGAATTGAAAGCGCCGTAACAGAAATGTTAACTGATTCTCTCGAGTCGCCGCGGAGTTGGGAGAAATCAAACGGAGAGATGCCAGATAAAAACAGGCAAAACAAGGGGAGGAGGCAGACTGTGCGTATCTCCAGGGAGGCCCTCGATTGACCCTTCTACCTCGCTGTAATCTCACGCCCTCATCACCCACCCCCGGCGCTCTGACACAATGGTGCTCGATTGGCGGCTGAAAAGCTGCCGATATCCGGGAGCGCCTCTGTCGACCGGCCCCGGGCCGACAACGACGAGATAAGGCCCGGCGATCGTTCCTCTATCGATCAGCAGCCTTGGCCGCTCTCTGCCTTTCACTTCCCCTCCCCTCGCTGGGCCCCACTCTGCCTGTCAGTCAGGCCTCTGGAGGGCTGACTATCGATGAGCTGGCACTGACACTGACACCCAAACAGGTCCTGGGACATGATGGACAAGAGACGGACACACTGCCTGTCTGTCTCCCTGTCCAGACTGTCTGTCTCCCTGTCCAGACTGTCTATCTCCCTGTCCAGACTGTCTGTCTCCCAGTCCAGACTGTCTGTCTCCCTGTCCAGACTATCCGATGGCTGGCCGGTTAATACGCATTTAATATGAAAGTTTAAAGCAACTGGATACAACAACAGTGAAAGGTTATTTTGCGGTTCTGTGTTAGTTCCACAGATCCCCTCATGTCAGTGCATGACTTTGATGCCGTTTTTCATGAGAGTCCACTAGAGATGAGAGTGAGAGAACAGGAGGAAAAGCATGGCTAACTTCCTCCATCGTGGCTATCAAAAGCCTGCACAAAAACGAACAGAGCCAGACATATTGAAAACCAAATCAAATGAGCTCCAGGGGCTGGAAGATGTATTGTTTTTGGGTCGGCTCCACAGCTAGTGTGTCAGGACTGATGTACTGTGCGATGAGCAACAATCAATGTTCATACCATGCTGTTTATAATTCATTTGAATCACTTTTCATTTTTCTCTCACTCTTGATTCTCCCCTCTCCTTGTGAATCCCGATCATCTGTCTCCAGTTTTAGAGACTATTTGAAGACCTGTTTGCTTATCTTTCAGTAGAAACCAGGGAGAAAACAAGGCTGACACGTACAAGCCCACAAACAAACACGGTGTAGTCTCCAGTTTCCTCCCTCCGTGCCTCCATGACTGAGCGGAGCTTGTGAGAGAGGCAGAGACAATAAACACACCCCATGCTGTCTTTTTATGGGTTTCTGGCCTTGCTGAAAGCCCAGTTGTTTCAGAGGTTTGTCAGCTGCCACAGTGAGGAGTTTGCACCTGGCACGGTTGAAAAGGGCACATTCTGTTGCTCTGCTGTGAGCTACGCCTCTGTACCCCACGTACATTACATAGCCATCCGGCACAAACGAAAATACGTTATCTCAACATAGAGGTCACTGTCGTGTACAGCCATCCAAAGAACCGTCCGTACGCGTATCTATCAATGGCTGTAATGCAAAGTCGTTTGATTGGTTGACCCAGAGGCGTACAGGTTTTCTCAGTGGTGTTATAGCCACGTAAATCAGGCTCTTCAATCTGTCTCACTTGTCCGGAGAGAATACGTTCCAATGTGCCCTTTGTGTTGGGAACAATCAAAGAAACCGCGGGAGAGGTTGATTTTCATAAGTACGGCATTCACAGGGACTGGAAATCACACGTGCAGGTAGAGTTCTTATCAGCAGTCTGTGACACTTTTCTCAGTGCCACGCAGCCATTTGCTGGGGAACGACCGTCCCTTTCCCTGGTTGAGTCAGGCTGCGTTTCGCTTGCAATGACTTGACCCCTGTAGTTCAGTCGTTCGAGCATGGCTCTTATATGTAAAATAATAAGCACGCATGACTGTAAGCTGCTTTGGAAAAAACAGTGCCAGACGGTGCATTTCCTATAAAGTCATGTGGAAAAGTAAGTATGCACCCCCTGGAAAGTTAGATTTAAATGGCTTCCATGAACTCTTCCACCACTATTCTTGAGAGTACTGCATCAACCGTGTCATCTTCCAGTGCGTTCTTACACACAGGGCCACTTCAAGTCCCCCCACAGCATTTTGATAGGACTGAGATTCTTGGTATTTACTCTGCCATTCAGTAACCCTGCATACTGTCGTAGCGTTGCTTGTGTACTTTGAATAATTGTAATTTGGATCCATGTTCGATTTAGCTACAGCTTTTTGACAGATGTCCACACATTCTCCTCAAGAATTACCTGGTAAAAAAGTATGTAAATTCATGGTTGACGGAATAATGAGCAAAGCAGCCCCAAACAATAATGCCACCACCTCCATGTCCAACAACTCATCTGAGAGTTGAGTACAACATTGATTTTGGCAAGACATGCCAACAAGAACCCTTAATGTTACCCTGCAGTTCTGGAGCTCAATTTGGTGAGACAACCTTCCATTGTAACTCTTCCCTTTTTTGGTGCACCTGACTCTAATTTTAGTCATTTTACATGATGTTAAAGGTGGTGTGTATGAAATATTTCCGCATAAAGAAATTGCATTGCTGTTTATTTAAGGTTTAAACATTATTTTGTTGGGGGTGTAGTATGTTAAATTGGGTTACCTTTATCACTTAATGTTGTTGGAATTGAAGTCAAATATCAATGTGTCCAAATATGTGAAAAGGGGGGGTGTAATTCATTTTTCACAAAACTGTACATTAGTATGATGAACGATCATCCCCATCAAGTAGAATAGACATTCCTGTACTCTAAATGTCCTTTCCCCACCTATCACATTTCAACAAAATATCTGAGCCGTCTGTTCAGCTATCTGAGCCCTTTTAGTATTCACGAAGGCATGTGAAGTCGAATGCTTTATCACAGCCAAACATCCTCTACTCCGCAAAATGGGTCAGGAAGAGCATTTCCGAGCAGCGTCGCTGGGGCTCTTTTACACACGCTGCCTTATTCATGTGACACAACACGGCACACCGAAACATAAGTGACAGAATGGAAGTGAACATCTCAGCCCGCCTCCGGTTTCCCTCCCCCGGCCCTCTGTCCTCTGCTTTGATATACCTCCTACAGGAGCAGTCTCTCCTCTCCCTGCTTTGTTCCCTCTCACCTCCTCTTCCTAGTCAACGTTCCCTCTCCTCCTCTCCTCCTGTCCTAACCCAGTAAAGTACTTTGATGTGTTTGGCAGTGATGAACACCTCCCAGTAGGACCGAGGCGGGCGATCGGGGCTCAAGAGGCCCGTGCGTTTTGAGTGTGTGCGTCTACGCATGTTCTCACATATTTGCGTGCGCACGTACACGTGTGTGTTTTTGAGAGGAGGGGAATGAAAAGGGGCACCATCTCCTGTTCTGTCAGGTGAAATCTGCGAGAGTGACTCACGTCGTGAGACAGGAGCACCCCCCCCCACATCACGTTTCATATGCGTTGGGTCGTGGAGTGTTTCAGCACGACGGCTGCGGTCCATGCGGGGCGCACAACGTGCATTCTCTTCCTCTACAGAGACCACCACAGGCAACTGGGGTGTCATCATCTGGCTGATGAGTCGCCCGGCAACCCTGGCCTAACAGCACCATCACTGACGTTGGACGGGTGAGGACGGGATTGTCCGGACGACGGCAGTGAACCGCTGGATCCAGTTCCCATCCACAGTATTGATCAGAGGGGGGGGGCAGGCTAACAGTGGCAGCCAGCCGGCGAGGCCAATAGGACAGAGACAGACTGACTCGGCGGAACCTGCCTCACCTTCACTCTCCACCGCTTCCTCTAAACCGTGAGAGAGCCAGGCGGGGGGAGAGAGGGACACAGGAGGTGAGAGAGGAGCAGAGTGAGGGCAATGAGGAAAATCCATTGAAGCTAATGGAATGTCTAATATCTGCTTTTAGGAACTCGCCCTTTTTACCCGATCTGGGCGGTGGAGATTAAGTGTGTTTTCCATCAACTCCAATAAAATGAGGGAGCCCAGTGTAATTAGAGCCCTTTAAAACGAGGGGAGAGCCGGACCAACCGCCAGACACTGATCAGCTTATCTCATGAAGATAAACGAGCTAGCTGCTGTAATAGGCAAATTAATGATTGCATGGCTTCTAATAGCGGTCCGTTCTAATCCCCTTCCGCAGGAAATCTTTTGTTCTCATTATTCGGGAGGACAAGAGGCCGGGCTCAGGGGGGAGAAAGGCCGCTGCTCCTCCTGGGCACGCGTGGGCGTGCGTCGTTATTGACCCCTTAACATAACTGACCTTGCGATCGCACCGAAGGCCAGTCGCAGACCATTTCACGGGCGTCCCACACGTGAAACTCGGGAGATAAGGGCTTTGGCGGCGGCATTCGATATCTCCCGCCGGTCAACGTTACAGGCGTCAGATCAACGGCCTTCTAACTGAACCGGGAGTGAGATTCGGCTGGGGCGCCGTCATCCATTCGCACGGTAGGTGGTCGATGACAGGAGGGCGTGAGCTTCATCCTAGACGATGATGGCGTGTGTTGTCGGCGCGGTCCTAATGAACCCTAATTAACCTTCATTAGCCATGCAGTGATCCAAGGAACCTTCCTCCCTCCCCTGTGTCTGGCCTTGTTTATTATTATCATCACAATAATGAGGCCTGGTTTATACGCCTTAGCTCACCTAATCACAGACGGCCCTCTCTCGCCTCCTCCCCCCGCCCGCGTTCACTCCCTCCTAAAGCAGCGGAGATGAGAGGGAGGGCTGCCCCTCTTCAAAGCCAAGGTCAGCCCCCGCCCCCGGCTTCACCACTCTCACACAAACACCGAAAGTGCACGGACACACACACACACACACACACACGCACACACAGTTACTGTAATAAAGGGGCTGTGTGGCAGTTTGGTTGAGGTGGCTTAAGACATCACAGTGTTTTGGTATAACACCTATGGCGGAAACCTCAGCTTCTGTTCTCCTGATGTAGTATACTGTAGACAAACACATGTATTAACTGCATATGACAGTGTTAATAAAGGGTTTCGGTAAAAAGTCACTTTTAGGTCCATTAGGAAAATAATGACACATCCTCCTAAAACTGCTTATAACGCAGATTCTGTTTGTGATATAAAACGTCTAAAGACATACGGGTAATAAACATATTTATTTAGGAACAGTTATGTATAAAGGTTGGCCTGACTCTAAAAATGGCAGAGATATTTATATTTGAAATTAAGTTAGAGTCAAAATGACTCACTTGGCCTTTCCAGGGTTAGCAGACAATCTGATCCAGAGACAGTTCAGTCCATTCATCTGAAGAGAACTAGGTGCACAACCACACAACACAATAGCACAAAGTGCAGAATGGAGTGGCCATTTTAGATATCATAAAAAGGTAGTGTATCAGACTTTTTCTAAAAGTTGCAAGGACAGAAACGTAAAAAGAAACACCTATGTACGCACACACACACACACACACACACAGTTTCCCCCCTCCCTCCTGCAGTGAAGAATTGCGAAGAGTAAATGAGAGAACCGAGGGACAATCAATCCGGTCGCACATGCTTCTAATGTTTGATAATCAGTGATGGTCTCTCGCTCATCTCCGCTGAGGACGAGCATGACCCAGAAAAGGAAACGCGGCTGCCAAATGATAGATGACAAGCGCTCATTCACACTGCCTCTCTACCCCGCGCCTCTCACTGCTGTAGTGAGCACAATTAAAAGCTTTGTCACCACAAACCTCTGAAAATGTATTTCTGGTCCACTAGAATACCATCCATCAACCACTATCCAGCCACACTATTCCTGCTTTGTTGTTCCACACACACACACACACACACAGACAGACAGACAGACAGACAAATGAATGACAGCTAAACAATAACAATGTAGAGTGTGAGCTAGTGCTCTTCTGGATTTACTTTCTTTCATTGCCTAATAACACTGTTCAGCAAATTGGAACGGCTGTGCCAAGACAGTGGTAGCAACACTGGGAGGAGTTTGAAGGGGCAAATTAATTTCCGCACCGCTTCTCTCCCGTCCCAGAAACGGGGGCGAGACACTAGTGAATGTTTTTTTTTAAATCTTTATAACAGAGACTGGGGCGTGACTCCCTGCCCCGAGTCCCCCCCCACCCCACCTCACCTCACTTCACCCACACATTCATCATCACTTCACACGCACATCCCACCTACACACGCACACTTCTCTATAAAGCCATGTCTGTGCCAGGAAGAACAAACAAAAGGTGGTGATTCAGGAAAAGCAAGAGTGCATATTTAAAACATTTGGGTGGGAGTCTGGGAGATATGCTTTTAGTCAGGGGTGCTTCTGGAACACGGGTTGCCGTTTGAGAAAGGGATTCTGTTGTTTATGGGGTCGTTGTTTTCCTGTAATAGTATTGAGAAGCTTTTTTTAAAGGAAATTCTACTTCAAAATGAATGAAAATGAAATGGCAAATATACCAACTAAAATGTAATTTGGATTGCCAGAAATGAACACAATAACATATTGGTAATATAGATTTCCCCCTAATTTCATAACATCCAATTTGTAATTATGGCCTTGCCTCATGACAATAACTCTTCAATCAGGAGTGGCAAAGATCAAGACACAGCATCATCCTGCACAATGAAATTCAAAAAAATCTATACTTAAGTCAAAAGTATTGTCAAAATCAATACTTAATCAATACTAAAATATTCATCTAAAAAACACATTTACAGGCACCCCTAGAAATTATATATATATATATATATATATATATATATAAATTATATATATATATATATATATATATATATATATATATACAGACAGACAGACAGGTGATGATTTAAAGGAAAAATCAACATAAAGTGTCTCAGTGAGGAGTAGATCTTGGTATAGATTCTACCAGTCTCTGGAACTCTACTGGAGGGATGGAACACCACTAACCGACCCTACGATTTTCCTGTCGCCAGGTGAGAGGTCAGGAATAACATTTACTCCCAAATAACATCAATCTCAGATGGTTAACCCTAGTTGTAAGAAACAACCTATAAAACTGTTAAATTTATATCCCAATGTCAATATTTGCAAAACGTTTTCACAAAAAAGCCCAGTTGACCACACCCACTACCACGCCCCCAAATCCCACACACTAACTTTAGCACTGCTACTGAAACACTTCCAAGGAAAACCCTGCAAACACACACACACACACACAGACACTCACAGTTACTCTCAAGGCTCCAGTGTTCTTAGCTTGAGGCTATTTGAAGCCCTCTTATTTCATCTCTCAGTGTTCCTAATGAACCCATCGTCAGTTATAATGATCCTCCCTGCCCTTCAGAGGAGCAAGGAGAGCCAGCATCGACACTCCCTCTCTCACTCTCTCACTCTTTCTCTGCTGTTGACTGGAGTAGCGCATGGCAACACACACTGACTGACAGTGAGAGATCAAAGGTCTACAAAACCTTGTCCGACCGTCTACATTTGGTCCAAACAGACTGCTTAGAACCGAAGTATTATCCAGCACCGGCAATAGCTCACTAAGCCCTTTACCACTGTATTCCAAAAGGAGTGTTGAGAAAGCATAATGAATACATCAACTGCATTTGCCGCAAGATTCTTATTCACAAGATTTATTTCTTAGTGGGGGGGACCAATGATTTCAGTTAATAGAAGGCGGCCTGTTTCCAGTGTACTAACTCAATCACTACTGTTTCCCCACTGGGGAAATACAACGGGAAAAACCACCTTGTTAAAGCAGTAAAACTTCAGCAGAAAAGCGGCAGCCTAATCCGGAGCAATGTGTTTAAACCTCGAACGGCTCGCCTTGCCATTAATGCTGCCCACGCAAGAATCAGCCACTCAGAGAAACAAGTTAATTGGGATCAATCAGCTCGGCACTCGGCTTGCTCCCCCTGGGCCAGGAGGCTTAGGAGAGCAGGATCTGAGGGCGATTGCTTAAAAGATTTGTTAACTACCAGGCGGGTAGTTTCAGCCGTGAGTCATAATCAACATACGCACACAGCTGACAAGAGTTCAATAAAGGCACTGTTTTCTGTATAATGTAGTGTTGGTCCAAGTGCCTATTTCTGTTGCCTTGGATACCCTTACTCTGTGCTCTGGCCGAACACCACACCCATTCATTATTCTCTGCAATAAGACCGGATCTGACTGTTTAGGACAAACTCTATACTGAACAGAAAAACACACGCAACTTGTAAAGTGTTGGGCCCACGTTTCATGAGCCGAAGTTAAAGATCAAACACATTTCTTTTAAAAAAGGATGTCTCTAATTTAAAATCCCTAGATTGGGGCCGTATATATTTTGGTCGATTGACTGATGTTCCTATATATACGGTACATAAACTGTAACTCAGCACAACTTTTGAAATTGTTATATGTTGTATTTATATTTTTTGTCTGGTGTAGAATGCTAATACACTCCCAGAATGTAATGGGTTGAGATACATTGAAGTACACACTGAACTATAGAGTAGGGGAAGAATTCAGTTGGACCAAGTCATTAGGATATACTTTCTGAAGTATTTCTGTAGTTTCCTACCAATTAAATGTTTTATAGAACTTATACAATGTGTAAAATGTGTATAAAATCTACACACACTTCTGCCTAGTTAAATTCTTTAATTTCTACTTACACAACATGACCTATAATACCATTTCAAACAAACAGCACAATTCAGAAAAATAGTGCCTATGGAATCCATTACACCATATTCTTAGCAAGTTCATGGTATAACAATATTTATTGTTATATCATATTTTATGGTTCACATTAAAGGAAAGAATTGTGCGCAGTCATTTATGTCACCAAGTATAGGCTAGCTGAGGCTATCCCTGACGTGGCGTAAAAAGACAGACCAATAACACTAGCCGTTTTCCAGATTTACATGGTGCACAGTCAGAATCCGACTGCCACCATATCTCCTCGCTGATCAATAACTGGACCACAGCCCGGACACTAATGCAGAGGAAAAGAGATTACCTGGATTTAGTAAGAACCGACTAATCCCATAATGTTAGAACGGACTGAAGCTGCGCCCGGTTCGACATTCTACCGTTCATATTAATCTCGGGAAGTGCCCTGAAGCAAACATACGCGTTTCGTCATAAAATGTGTCCGCGGTCTTTCAGGTCCAAGTGTGTGATCTTCTTTGGCAGACATGTAGATGTAACGTGCGTGTGACTGCGTGCGAGTGTGTGCGTTTTACTCACGTCTGGGTACTCTTTCACGGGCACGAAGAGCTTCTCTTGGAGCTGCACGATGGGGCCCACTGCCTCCGGGAGCTCACTGCTCCTCTTCTCCGTGCTCCCGTTTAGCGTGTCGTTGTACATGTCCTTCCTTACCCGGCTGATCTCTGGAGGAGAAGAAACTCTCAGTCAGTACCAGAACCACATTCTGTCGGTTAGCATTTTGCTAAGCTACAACTACACATAATTCGTCAGGTGGGGACATACACCCAGGTTTATCCGTCCGTATGAGATGTAGGGACATCACCGGCCTCGGTAGATACCATCAGTTATATGACCTTCCCAAACACGCCATCTCTAGCTCCTATCTGGTCTCGGAGAGCATCTATGACACGGAGAACACCATGGATATACTGTACAGGCATAAAGAAGCCTGTCGCCTGGCTCTGTATGAAACTCCTTTGATTTTGGAGGCGTTGATTTTTTCCTTCTGCCGCCATCTATCTACATTGAGTTTGGAAACAACTAATAAAACAATAGCCCTTAAGCTGTTGATGACTGTCCAGCCCGTCGACAGTACCCCCAAATATATATATAGAATCGCACACAGATGGACTCACATTCACCTAATTGGGAAAGACTGCTATAATTCACTACATGAATTCAACAGCAACGACACGGGCACACACACACACACACACAGTGAATATGGTTCTTTAATGGAGTGGGTATCTATAACATGCCAACAACAGCTGAAGGCATGAAAATAACAAGATACACAGCAATTTGAGAAGCTAACTTCAAGTAATACCAAAACACACAGCAGACAGTTCAGAGATGGGAGTCCTGTAACCTCGGGTGTAACCTCAATAAACGAGCCTAAGTGCTGGGCCTGTGGGCTTTCTCCAGAACTCAGTGGCAGAAAAAAAAAAGCGATGCCAGAAAGTCAATACTGTAGTATGGTGCACAGAGAGGAGTGTGTGTGTGTGTGTGTGTGTGTGTGTGTGTGTGTGTGTGTGAGTGTGTGTGTGTGAGTGAGTGTGTGTGTGAGGCAGAGACAGAAAGAGGGAGGCAAAAAGAGAAAGCGAGAGTAGGAAATGGAAACTCAGAGATGAAATGAAAAGAACGATTGAGAACAAAAAGGAGAATGAGAGACACTAGATGTGGAGACCGTATCACATGGTCTGTGTGGACCGGAGAGGACAACACACAATAACAGTCAATTAACTAAGGCAGTAATAACTCTCCATTTCTTAAACCAACTGATATTATCCCTGAGGGGAGAAAGGAGAGGGAATGCGGGGGAATGAGTGAGAAAGAGGGAGGGATGACAGGGAGAAAGTAAGAAACAGAGGAAAGGATGAAGAGAGAGCACACATGGAGAGAAAGGGGGACGGCGATAAGGAAAGAGAGCCAGAGAGATGGAGGGAGTGGCCTAAGGAGGAAGAGAGAGATTGACATTGAACGGGAGAGACGGAGGAAGATGGAGAGAATACCATTGCGAGAGAGAGGGAGAGAGATTGACATTGAACGGGAGAGACGGAGGAAGATGGAGAGAATACCATTGCGAGAGAGAGGGAGAGAGAGCGACAGCGATCGGCAGAGAGAGAGCTTACTAATAAGGTGTGAAGGATAATAAAAAGCACCAACTCTGTTAATGTTTCATATAAGACATTAACTAGCCCGGTCCCCTGGCTCCTGTGCCACACACGGCCTAATTCTATTAAAGGGGGATGAATCCTCTGATGCAGTTCTCAGGGGCAAACCAAGGAGGAGGGAGAGATGTAATTACAATGGAGATGGCTGGCTGCCATACAGCCATGCCTTCTTCATATAGATACAGTGAAAGGCCCACACCAGCCATGACTAATTGGTTCCTCCACATGCAGGCAGGGTGCACACAGACCTTCAAACACACACAACTGATGTGACATTCACTGGCAGGCGAACTTCAACCACTGTTTCGATATGGAGAGGGACTTGGGGAGTCAAACACACGTTTCTCTTTCTATCTTTCTGGGGACCTGAGACCTACGCCGGACCTGGAAATCCATGTAGCCTATTAGTTATCTGCAAACTGAACCCTAACCTCAAGCTCAATAACCTAACCTTTATGCTCACACTTAACCTAGGCCTAACCCTAACCGGTAATACATAAACCTAAAAGTAACGCAGATTCTAACACAATGAACTGTTTTCCCCCTAAACTAACACCCAAAGCCGGAAATCGCATTTTCCCTAGTGGGGATCTGCCAAAAAACCTTGGGGGGACCGATTTTTCAGATTTATGGGTATTTGTGAGGACATCCAGTAACCAAGTACACACACTAACACATAGAGAACTTCTCTGTTAGCCTGATCCTTGACTGCTGACGCAGAATGGCCATTACATACTGGCCCATCATCATCTTCATCATCTGGATCCTGCGTGCATAGCCTGAGAGCAATGTTGTGGCCGGCAGATGACTTTACGGGGCCTACTGTGATGGAAGCTCGTTTACAGCCCACGGTGTGACGGTCAAGGCTAACACAGAGGGACAAAACAGCCCTCAGAGATAACTTCCTTGGAGAGGAGATAAGGTAAGCTTGGAGTAATTTGCTTAATTACATATCATCTGAGAGAAAAAATACAACAGTGACACCACTCCACACAACGTCGGACAAAACCCCTGCGCCAGTGCTACTGACCAGCTAGCGCACACTTTTATCGCCGAAACGATGACATCGTCTGTATTTTGGTTCCGACGAATTCCAACCGAATGGCTCCAGTTGCTATTGTTGCCGTTATCTACAGTAGCTGGCATTGCAGCTCCATTCCGTGGGGTGTTGTAAACAACCAGTCACCATATTGTGTGGGATGAACAGATGAACACACCGCAGGTACACGCGAGACGGAAAGCTCATTTGGATGTGTCGTGGAGTTCCGGGTGTGGTCCAGATATATAGTACATTTGGAATGGAAACCACCCAGAGGACACTGCGAAGAGATTTACACACGAAGGGAGTTGGAGGGCGCGCCTTGGGGGATTCAAAACCTGAGCCCTGTTAGTAAACCATCTAGATTGGTTCCATGCTGCAGCTTAATCCAACGTGGGAAATGACACACTGAATAGAGCTAGCCTGTTTTTACATACATAAATAACGGGCATGTTGTCTCCCCCACCCGACCTCCGGCACGCCAGTAGTTACTTTCTAAAACACATGAGAAATGTGGAGGGGATTAGGACTGAAACATGCAGAAAGGCAATACATTGAGGTCTTTTGTTGGGCGTGACGACTGCCAATTCCACTTTCATTTTCCCCCTCTCCAGGACACCACACATTTCAGTTATAACTCCGTTGGTGTTTCAAGCTCTCAGATGAAACCCAGCTCAGGGCCCAATAAGACAAGCCAACAACACGAGGCAGGGGAAGTGCAGAGATAAAGTATTGCTAAGTTCATTTAATGGATGATTTCGGGGAAACAGTGTGATCTTATAAAAGCACGCTGGGTAATTTAATTAAATTGTCAGATAAATATTTGACTGTGAGCAGATGTTTATTGGGAATGTCTCAGTTTGAGAGACATAAAATGGGTGCAAACGAATTGTGTGTGTGTATATGTCGTACTTTCTTTGGCTGATTCCTGAGCACTGTCCAGTGGTCAGATTGGACCCCAGGTCTTAGGAAGATTAAACTGTCACTGGTGATTTATGAACAATGTTATTACAGCATTTTAAGAGCGTTTTCTCCCCTTCTTTTCTGTTTTTTTGATTTGTCAGCTTTCTGAACCCCTCCAAATTCAATCCATTTCTTGCCCTGGCCAGAAGGGCTACTGTTACTGCACGACTGAGCACTGCTGTCACCTGCGTTTGAGGACGCACTCACACAATCCTGCTAATGCGCACACAAACACACACACCTATGTGCACAACTGCTCCACTCACACTCATAGAATTTAACATCAGAGACAGGGAGAGTGGAGACAGACAGGGAGAGACAAAGAAAGAGCGAGAGGAGGAGACAGAAAGACAGACAGAGATACAAAGAGAGAGAGACAGGGAGAGGGGGGGAGACAGAAAGAAAGACAGAGATACAAAGAGAGAGAGACAGGGAGAGAGGAGGAGACAGAAAGACAGACAGAGATACAAAGAGAGAGAGACAGGGAGAGAGGGGGAGACAGAAAGACAGACAGAGATACAAAGCGAGAGAGACAGGGAGAGAGGAGGAGACAGAAAGACAGACAGAGATACAAAGAGAGAGAGACAGGGAGAGAGGGGGAGACAGAGAGCGAGAGACAGCGATGTAAGTTGAGTATCCCTCCTCCAAATCAATGCACAGATTAATTTACGCTCCAATTGAGCCCCTTCTGCTGTGTTCAGTATATCTGCAGCAATCAGCCTCAAGCTTTCCAGAATATCGGTAACTATTAGCCCGGCATCAGAACAAACGGACCCACGGTACCCTGTTAGACCCTCCACCTTGTCACCAAATCAGAACCTCCTTCAATGAGCACCAATAAACCACAGGTCCTGATGAAAATCAGAGGAAACATCAACAGCTGCAAACGTCTCCGTTCAATTAGCAGCCTGGAGGAGATGTGACAACTCGTGCCGTGAGATTGATCCCATTACTGAAATAGCAGCTGGTGACTTTATCGTGCTTTTACTGAGACTAGATGGGGCTTCTCAGCTGATCCCAGCTAAGTGAAATCACTGTATCAGATGAAGTGTCTGTGTGTGTCTGTGTGTGTCTGTGGTCTCTCTCTGTGAGTGTGTATATGTGAAATGTGGCTGTGTGTGTGTGTGTGTGTATGTGTGTATATGTGAATGTGGCTGTGTGTGTGTGTATATTTGCGTGTGACTAGCGGTCTATGCAAGCCTCATTCCCAACCAGATGGGTGTTATATGATATCACCTTATTTTATGGGAAGGGCAACTCACCCACCCCTTATATCTGATGAAATGGATGAGAGACACGGTGGGGGAGACAAATGCAAACAAATGGTATCACAGGGGTGAGTGAGTCTGAGACAGAAAGAAAACACCCAAATTCAGAGACAACCAAAGAGATGGAGTGTCTAAGAGAGACGGAGGGAGGGAGACAGAGGGAGAGACCGAGAGAGGGAAAGAGTCTTTGGACTCCCCCCTGCGTCTGTAATTACGTGGCTCTGTGAGTGGCGATCACGCTGGGAGTGAAGGTTTAGTGTGGGGGGGGGTGTTAGTGGGGCGAGTGCTCAAACAGGGATGCCATCTGGGTTTGCGCTTTCCTCAGAATAATAATTCTCCTCACCCCCCCCCCGCCCATGTCTTTCTTATACCAGTAGACCTGCTACGTATCCGCTTGGAAACCTGGAGTTGTGTTCCCGGCTAAATCAATCCATCTCAGGTGAACTTCGGGCTGCTGTGATCTGTGATGAATCCATTCCGGAGGGCAAATAGGAAATACATCTCAGTGTACACTCCAGCTGCCTTCTCGTCCTCCTGGGCGGCAGGTGGTGCGCTGGTCTGGCCCCCAAGTTAGCCATAGACTCTCTCCAAAACAGGACGACCAGGTCAAAGGTTAGCTGGGAGGCGCACAGAAGTGCCTCAGGTCAATGCGCAGGGGTCAGCTTCGGGGTCGGCTTCGGGGCGTTCGGTAGAAACATAACTTTTAGCTGGAATGGTTTTACCCAGGTGATGGAAAAGTCTCGATGTCTTCAGGTGAGCACTGGTGAGTGGTAGTGCCATGGGGGAGTGAGGCGAGGGGTGGGGGGCAGGTGCTGAAACCCGGCCACCAGTGCGATCGCCAGTATCCCCCCCGTCAGTAACCCGGCCATGCCCGACAGAAACTCCCCTGAAATCCCTCGCTTCCACCCCGCTGTCACATGCTCTCAGAACGAACAGGGGAAAAGTCGCAAAGAGAAGGGCAGGGGGTGTGGTGGGGGTTTGTGCGCCGTACGTTGCCTGTTCTGGCACCGGCCCACTTCAATTAGCTTAGTGGTGGTGGAGTGGCGGTGCCGAGGAGCCAGGCCGGTAGCTGCAGAGCCGGTGGAGTATTTCTGAAAGTCCCCGTAGGCCGCGCTACGCTCTGATCAGGGAGACAGGCCTGACAGGACAAATCATCCACCCCGCTGCCCAACCACAGCCACACACACAGAATAGCAAACCAAAATACAGACCACAAACAGATAACACACACACACACACACACACACACACACAAAACCAGTCTTAAAATCAATGCAATGTTTTCCAACCTATGGCGTGTGTTTTGTTGTAGTCAGCTTTGTGGCTGTGCTACACAGTAGTGGGTTAAGGACAGGAGCTCAGACAATCCCTGCGGGTCAGTGTGTTTATTCAGACGCTGTGTGCAGAGAATGTACCGGGCAGTGGTGAATGTGTTTGATGAATGTATCTGCACGGGTACACCGCGTGTGTCTGGAGAGGCGCTGACACAAAGCAAATGACGAGACTCGGCCGCAGTAGTTGATCTGGGCCGGGGAGAAATGACTCTGCCGGGTTGAGCTTGGAAAGAAACATATGGACAGAATAGCATGGACCCCCTGCAACACGCACACCCTGGGACTGGCCTGATGGCTGCATGGCATGATGGGATACCTACCACCCCTTAACTGACATGGGGAAGGACAAACTATAGATGGGACCTTTAGCTGACAGACACTGAGCTATTGAGAGAGAGTAAGACACTGAGAGAAAGAAACTGAAACACTGACAGTGAGAATGAGTGAGACACCAAAAAAGACATGGAACAATAGACACTTCCAGAGAGTGAGACACTGAGAGACACTGAACTATAGCCACTTAGAGTGAGACACTGAAAGAGAGTGAGACACAGGGTCACTGAACAATAGACACTTAGACAGTGAGAGTGAGACACTGAGGGAGAGACACTGAACTATAGCCAAGTAGATTGTGTGAGGCACTCAGACACTAAAACTGGGTTATATTGCCAAATATATTACAACATTTTTCTATTTTTGACGGTATTATGGAATTTTATGTTTCCGAATTATACAAGTTCAAAATATGCTTTATGGGTAGTGAATGACCCTAGGATGGCAACCAATTAATTGTAAGTGGTTTTAATGGCTTTCTTCGTTGTAATTGCTTCATACTGTTTAACCAACCTTCAACCCAAAATAAAACGAAGACAAAACTCTATTGTAGCTTCAAAGTCTTGTACTGGACCAATGGTGCCCATTTGCATAGTTAGAATTCATTTATTTCCAGCATTCACTCACAACACTTTCAACAATTTCTTCATTTCTTCACATTGTGTTGTGCTTATGTTGTCCTGCAGCAACTTTGTCATAAAACCCAGCAACTTCATCATAAAATGCATTTACATAATCAAAATGAGTATTCACCTCATTCACAGTTTTTTGGGCTTCAATTCCAACAACATTTTCACTACAATCAGCTACAATCACGAGTCTCTATTTGGATATCTTACATTCGCAAAGTTGATGACTTGCTGAGCCAGCTATTCTCTGAAAAACTTAAGTATTGCATAATTGCTCAGCTGATCAAACACGCTCTGGTTCATTACCTATAATCAGATGATAACATATGTCAGAACCAGAGTGAAGAGCTCCTCCCCTCTCCCTTTGTAACTTTTGGGCCAAATGCCCCCTCCTATGATAATTCAACATGGTATTTAACACCAGTGAAATCATGATTTGTGAATTTACAACCACGGTTGTAGCACATGTTCAATGGCAGGCTATATTGCCCCTTGGTCGCAATCAGTTAAAACACAGAGGAATACTGTGAGGCAAAGAGAAACGGATATAAGGACATATAGTGAACCGTCATGTGAGCTGTAAAACAGGGACAAAAAGCAAAGGCAAACCTAAATATGAGATCCAAACTGCCTAGAGTGATTTCATTTGTGGGTGAACACAGCAAAATACTTCTGGAACATTCCAGTGCTGCTCTGCATGCTCTGGCTTAGGCTGACATAATTAGGTTGTCCTGTCACGAGACATGCGGTTAAAGAGTTAATGGTTTAATGCTTGTGAATGCAGATATCACATGTTTTGAGGTCTGGAGGACGGACAGAGCCCAGGACTTAAAGTGATCCACAAGAAAGTAAAAAAAAGCTTCAGCGACAACTGTCGAGCAATATCTATTTAGCGTAGCAAATCTGTATGATCAGATGGGATGTTAAACAGGTGTCCCTGTGCTCACTAAAGGTCCCATAGCACCTACTGTATGTGTAAACCACATGTTTTGAGCAGTATAGGAACATATATGGCCTGAGAAATTAAGAAATCAGGAGATTATTCCTACTTCTATATCTCAATATTTAAACTAAAGACCACAGTATTTTAACTGATCTAAGATCTCACAGCCAAAACTTAAAATAATTATAATCCACCTTCAAAAGGAGTAGAGAATTCTCTAGCTTTCATTTGAGCTGTTAGTGAGCCAGGATAATTGAGGTCAAGGATTGCTCATTTTTCACAGCCAGGTCTTGATTCTCTTTATCAGCATTAAACACAGCGTTTTATTAGATAGTTCATTAGAATGTCCTTTAGAGTGGGGCCTGGGCATCAGCCCAGATAATTTAAAAATCACCTCAGAAAGAAAGATTGAAATTATAAAAGGTATCTCCTGCTACTTCACTTTGAAGTTTGAACTGCTGACAGAGGGAAAACACGTGAATCTTTTAGGTTTCCAAGCAAACAATCATCCCAGAATGTGTTACAGCATTAACTTGGTATTGTAAAGTGGGGCCTGGGGTCAAAGGCTGCTATAAAGTACAGTGGTAGAGCAGCAGTGTTCAAGTTCTGAAGGGCACATCTGTATGGGAAGCTAACAAACTCACTGCCATCATATACTGCAGGCACTGGGATTCAAATTGTGGTTTCTAGTCAGATGCTGCAACCACTAGGCTGCCTACTGCCCCTGGAGTAGTGGCAAATAAACCCATGCAGGTGGTCCTGTCAGACTCACAGGACTGCTGTCTGGAAAGCAGGGGTTGGTTAAATCCTCCTCTAAAAATGTCCAGGCAAATGTAAGAGCACACGCACCACACGTGAACACACATGTAAGAGCAACACGCACCACACGTGAACACACATGTAAGAGCAACACGCACAACACGCGAACACACATGTAAGAGCAACACGCACAACTCGCAAACACACATGTAAGAGCAACACGCACAACACGCGAACACACATGTAAGAGCAACACACACAACACGCAAACACACATATAAGAGCAGCACGCACAACACGCGAACACACATGTAAGAGCAACACGCACAACTCGCAAACACACATGTAAGAGCAAAACGCACAACACGCGAACACACATGTAAGAGCAACACGCACAACACGCGAACACACATGTAAGAGCAACACGCACAACTCGCAAACACACATGTAAGAGCAAAACGCACAACACGCGAACACACATGTAAGAGCAACACGCACAACACGCAAACACACATGTAAGAGCAACACGCAAAACACGCAAACACACATGTAAGAGCAACACGCACAACACACAAACACACATGTAAGAGCAACACGCACAACACGCAAACACACATGTAAGAGCAACACGCACAACACGCAAACACACATGTAAGAGCAACACGCACAACACGCAAACACACATGTAAGAGCAACACGGACAACACGCAAACACACATGTAAGAGCAACACGCACAACACGCAAACACACATGTAAGAGCAACAAGCACAACACGCGAACACACATGTAAGAGCAACACGCACAACACGCAAACACACATGTAAGAGCAACACGCACAACACGCAAACACACATGTAAGAGCAACACGCACAACGCGCAAACACACATGTAAGAGCAACACGCACAACACGCAAACACACATGTAAGAGCAACACGCACAACACACAAACACACATGTAAGAGCAACACGCACAACACGCAAACACACACGCCGATTAAGATATCAACCACGAAAACCCTCAAGGATGCGATTTCCCTCGAGAATAATTCATTAACTGGCTTCAAACCATCTGGAGGGAGGCGGAAATAGCAACGAGAAGAGAAAACGATGTGAGAGCAAATCCTAACAGGGTGATAAAACATAAGGTCACAAGTTGCCTGGGCATCCCCCCCCCCATCGATAGCCTTCATGCATTCTATTTGCACGCTCTGTTTTCCGCCCCCAACGATCCCCTTTCCCCCTGCCACCACCACAGCCATAATACGGGGACCCAATGGATTACTGGCTGTACTTACTCAGCGCTCTGTGCCGGAAAAGGGTTTCAATTACAGAGAGTGCGTTTAAACTGAGAAATGTGAATGCATTATAGCAGTCGACACTGATGCATTCAGTCACAATGGCGGCATGGCAGGAAGTGTGGAATAATGCTACGTAAAACACAGAGCGCGGAAGATAGCGCCGGCGCCATCCACTCCCTGACAGAGAGAATCAAAACAGTGATCGCCTCGTCAGATCGAGTGTTTTCTCTTGCGAAAGGGATGATTAAGCTAATGGCACATTGACCTTGTGACCTTTGGCTGCAGATCTCGGCGCGTGGCTCTAAGAGGGGCGTGCGGGTTAGAGAGGGGTCGGAGCGAGCCTCTTCAGTTGGCCTCCGAGAGATGAGAGAGACCACTTCACATGGAGGAGCATCTCCATGTCTCTGATTTGCCATTATCTTACGTATTTTTGTACACGGTCATCATCGCTCATACATAAAATTATGATACATAGTCTATGTGCACTCATAGCTATCAGGTTATGGTACATTATGCTAGATGTTATTCTGACCTGTTGATACAGGCTCAGTACAATGGGCCTGATTTGCTTAATAAACAGGTATGCGAAATGGGATTTCACGGGTTTTGCTACAAAAACGAGACGCCGGCATAGACAAAAATACTTGGCGGCTCATCAACATCTTCCCCATGTTTCCCTAAGTAACGCCTCCCCTTCCGCCAAAACGCTGCAGAGCAAGCAGTAAGGAGAATGGAACAATTACTCTACAACACAGGGACGGGATCCAAGTTAATTCTGAATAAATTGACTTTGACCCCCCCATCACCCAAACGTACTTCACTTCCAAATTAATTAATTACTCCAATTATGTGATGAATAGTACCACTTATTGTAATTGTGAGAGGAGCTGGAAGGATTCTCTTGTCTCCCTGGACTATTTGATTCCTCTTTGAGAATGAGAGAGACAAACAGACAGACAGAGACAGACAAACAGAAAGACAGACAGACAGACAGAGACAGACTCCAGAGAGACAGACAGACAGACAGAGACAGACAAACAGAAAGACAGACAGACAGACAGACAGAGACAGACTCCAGAGAGATAGGGAAGCTAAGAGCCACAGAAGAGATAGGAAGACTCAAACTAACTGCATCCGTCCACAACTTTTAATGGCAAACAGAAGACCTTGGAATCATCCTCTGTATTCCCTGATGGCAGTCTGCTCCTGCCTATCTAAGGCTCTTTAACCACCCTGTTACACTCCTCTTCCTATCTGCCAAGTGAAACACTAACGCGGTAACCGTCACCAAACACGCTCCATCTTTAATGTGATTTCCTATGGTTGTTTCATGTGCTGTAGGTCGCTATTATTAGACTACATCATAACACCTAGCTGATTACTCAATGAGGATAAATGAGTTGTCACACTGTGGATACAGTTAATGTGGGCAATTAATTTTGGTTAAACAACAAATACAAGGGAAGCATCTTGAGGCGGCGCGAACATGCGCAAAAATCACAAACACACGCAAAACGTGTTCTCCATCATAACTGCCTTGACCTTACTGTGCTCTCTCGCGGATCTGTTTTCCCAAACAGTGCTCTCTTTCCATCTATTGGAATGTGTATTGGGCCTTAAGGGGCTGTGGCGTACAGACTACAGATGTGATTAAATTCATCACCTTTATTACAGAGCAGAACAGCCCTGCATGGCTGGCTGCACCAACTCTCCATTGAGGGCATTCATCTGCGCTAAGTGGCCGGGGTTTGCACATTGTTCTGTGCTCTGGTACGTGCATGCGTCGTCTGCTCTGTGCCACTGTGCAGACGCGTCCCTCACAGGTGACAGCTCAGGGCCTGGCTCCGTGCTAAAATGAGGAGGCTCGTCACACACACACAGACAGACCTGAACTATACCTACTGGGACAGCTGGAAGCTGAGTCATATGGGCACTGACAGGGACTGACCATGAACAGAGACTTGGTTCGGTAGTGATAATACCGAAACCGACATAATGACCATAACTGCCTCCCCAGGTCACATTTACCTGGTATTATAAAGAATGGAGGCATCCTGGCAATGATTCGCCCTGCCTAGGCTTTAGCTCAGTGGGCTAGCAAAGTCTTGTGACACAGAGGAGACGCAGATTTAAACCCAGTCAGTCACACTCACACAGAAGACATTTACATTCCCTAACCCTGAACGAGGTCATGGAGAGAAATGACATTGCAGAGAGCCCAGATCAGCATTCTATTGCGATGACTCACGATCAGGAAAATGTCACTGGAGAAAAACACCAACTAATGGCAAATTCACACTGGCTGATAGCCTTGATTATGACACAGAATTAAATTACTGTACCTAAATGTGAGACCTAAATTAGAAAATCGTGCAGCAGGAGGCAGTTAGAGGCAGCAGATGCGAGTACAAACACATAAACAAACAAACACACGGATGCATGCACAACCCCCGCTCACCCACCAATCCCACAGAGACACACTCTATTATCAGTGCCCACTGAAAACACAGGTGGACTGGGGTTAGCAGACAACCATCTCCTTTCGAGCTGTCCTCTGTGGGTTGTCATAAAGCCCTCTGTCACCATCCATGCAGCCTCTGCGACTCCACACTCATTTATCTCACATCCTCCTCCGGCTAACACCACGGCAGAGGGGAGAAGAAAACACTGACTTGGAGCTTCACGTATGATCAATGTTGCAGCCAAGCAGAAGCTGTAGACAATATTTTATAAGGCAGCCCTTGCCAGCCCCCCTTTAGAAAGTGAAATAACGCTGAGGTGTGCAGAAGGAGGTGATTTAGCGTTGCTCAGCTGATGCCGGCACTGGAAAAGCCCAGACAAGCTTGTTTGAGGATATTGGATATGTCTGATTTAGCCCACCTTTAACAATCACATTGTATACTTCAGATTTTAGATCACACAAACACAGCCAATTTCATATTGTCTAACGCTAGTGGCACTCAGTGATCTAGTCTCAACACAGGGAGGCACAGGACATACAGGCAAAATCAGTTGATGACTAGAATAATGGAATATTTCCTATTGAAATGAAACACGTGCATACACATAGCTGAGGGGAATTGAAAGGGGAGGAGCCAAATTGTGCATTTCCAGCGTGATGTTATTGGAGGCCTGGATGAAGTGGGAAAGTGGAAGTGATACCAGTCTCTGGATCTATTTATAACTGAATATCTATTTATATGCCTATCTAGATCTATAATGTATCACTATCTATCTTTATATATATCTATTTGGTGAGGTGATCTATATGTGTTTCCCTGCACAAACCTGCCTTATCAGCCACATAACAGAGGAAGACACTAACAGACAATAAGGTCTATGTATCTTTGTACATAAACACACACACATACACATAAACAAAGGATATACTGTACATATACATGCATCTAGAGATCAAATTGCTAAACTGCATGCACACAGGAAATTGTCTGATTATTTTCTGCATATGGCTGACTGATGAAGAGTTTCCATAAACTGGCAGTTAGCGGGTCATTCCTACTGTGCGGTAACTTTTTTGTCCCCAGTATAATATAAATTTGCATATAGGGTAAAATTGTGGAAATATCAATTCCAAAAGTTTTAGTAATGAGGGCAGGTGACATAATAACAAATATTGTTGTTGAAAGGGAATTCTAGGCATTTCGAAAATATTGCCATGTCCCAAGGTGTAACACATCAACTTCTATGAGAAATGTAATTATCACATTTAAAAGTCTTCCTTTCTTATTTTGTTGTCCTGGTTAAATCTCTCACATTAAAAAAGATTTTTCCATGAATACAGAATTTCTTTATATTATATTCGACACTTAGGAAAGTATATATTAGGAAATAATATATACTATATATTAGGAAAGTATATATAAGAACAATGTGTAAATAAAGTGCTGGTTCCATCAATAACACATTTCACTCAATAATTATGGTTTGGTAAGTATTTGAAGGAAAAAAGGGGGCACGGAATAAAAGACATGTGATGTCTTTGAACTTGTAAATTTAGATTAAAACATACGTGTTAACACCCTAGCGAAAACCCTAGTACTGACCACAGCCATGCAGAGAAAGGGGAAGTCAGGGAGAATGTTCTTCAGAACAGTGCATGGGTGCCTTAGCGCATGGCAACTCTAATGTACCATGGAGGCATTAACACTGGCTTAAGTGTGCAATATTGTACTTCTTAAGCGGCTTTATAATCACAGTGTGTGTGCTCGTGCGTGTGTGTGCGCGCTTCTTCTCGCACGTTACGGTCTCTGGGAATGCATTCGCATGCTACGGTTCCCCATTCCCCGGTCCGGTGTCTTCACGTGCAATAAATACACAATACTTTCCAGATGAGTAGGAGTGCTGTGAACCGGGGGGATCATCATGCTTAACGCACAGCTGTGTTCCAGCACCACCTAACTGCTCCCCGTCCTCCCTCTCCCCACACGCCGACGCGGCCTGGAGTGCCAGGCCAACACCAACACATAGGCAGAAACCCCTGAGCGAGCGCGGCCGTGATTAACCCGAGGCACTAGATAAGTTAGGTCCCTGGAGAACGTGGGCGGAGGACATCGGGCCTCTCGTCTGAGCTCAGAATCCAACGGTGATGTATTTACGAACTTAGGATATGACACATTACAGTGGCGGGACTTGGTTGGGTGTGTTGCTCTTTTAACAGCAATGATTGATGAATCAAGAGTGTGATACCAGATCTTGAAACACAGCTTTTAAAGTAAAGCACTGCAGTACTTGAAATGGTTCCGTATGAGCCAGAATGTTGCATAAAATGACAATTTTACAACTTACTCTTCTGGTTTTCTGGGTGGCCGTTCCTTCGGTGGGTTTACATTTTAGACAAAATATCTACAGAAAAGTATTATTCAACTGACAGCACCGATATTACCAGTGCAGTTGTATATAGCGTGATCATGCGCAAAACCATGTAAAAACTCCTATGACTCTGGACAGTGTATGCATCTTTTTCTTTTGGTCAGTTTAACACTTCCTTGTGGATGTTTTCTATCACACTTTAACCCAGTGCATGACCAACCGCACAAACAACCAGAAGAAGTTCAAATTGATTTGTATAACAAGATTTGTGAAAGACAAAACGACGTTTAGGATTTTTTCTTTGTGCTTGTCTGGCACTGATGTCAACACAATGGAAGTCATTACAACATGCAATAAGAGGCCTAATCCCCAATCAGCTGCAGTATATCCAATCCTTCCAGTGACAGTAAGAGTCTGCCAAGAAGCACTACAGAAACCACCTGTTTGGTGCACACACTGTAAATCCCATTCGATATGGGAAGTTAGGCGTTCATAAAGATACCTTTACAAACTTCACCATTCACTAAAAAGAATAATATTTTACTCATGTGACACTATACGATATGCCTAAAAAAGGAGGCAGGGCTATTATCGCTGACCAGGTACAGGAAAACTGGCCAATGGGATAGGATAATATTATTTGCCAAAAGCATAGCACCCAGCATCCCACTTCTGGTTTGTCTTAGAGGCTAAGCAGGGTTAGTCCTGGTCAGTCCCTGAATTGGGGACCAGATGCTGCTGGAGGTGGTTTCAGAGGGCCAGTAGGGGGCACACTTCCCTCTAGTCTAAAGATCAAATCCCAATGCCCCAGGGCAGTGAAGGGGGGATTTTGGGCGTAGAGTGTCCTGTTTCAAATGGGATGTTAAATGGGTGTCTTAAACTCTGTGTTCACTGATAATCCCATGGCAGTAATCATAATGTAGTGGGGTAACCCCAGTGTCCAGGCTAAATTCCCAACCTGTCCTTTTTCACACAACCCCCTTCACCCGCCTTCATTCATAAAGGACAAATATCATTACTCACCTCAATACTTTATAGCCTGCGGATGAATTAATCAATGTTTTTGTGCGTCAGATAGTAAGCAGGAAATAGCCTAAAAAGGAAATAAAACAATCCACCGGACTATCTTGTAAAATAATTTCTGAAATATCTACTATATAGCAGTGCAGGGAACGCAAAATATACCATGAATAAAGGCATTCCCAAAATGCTTTGGGTTTTAATGGAAAAGCATAAAACCATATCCCAATTTTAAAGCATCACATTTTTCAACAAAACGTTGCAGAAAGTTTGATAGTCGCTATATACAAAATAGTATAGGCTGTAATATGCCTGAATAATATAAAAGGTGAAAGATGTCAGAATTTCTTTAGGAGAAAGAGGTACCCAAAGAGGACGATAGAAGAAGATTAAGCAAACCCTGGCGGGAGCCCCCTGGCGCCTCATCCACCAAATTCCCCAACATAAACGTACTGTCGTACTCCCAACTCGCACCCAGCTGTGCCTATCAAGTACAATGAAGACTTCATGAAGATGAATGATTAACAAAGAAAGTTTAGAAATCACGTAAAAATGTATGCTATTAGCTTGTGTTAATATTATTTAAATAATATTCTCAGTATCTAATGTTTATTACCCTCCCAAATAGCCTATACATGTTTCTATAGCTGCGAAGATAACGACGCAATTGCTTACGATACAGGCTGTGAATGAACAACATATGAATGTAGGTTTATAAACTATCTGTAAAGAAAAAGAAACAATCCGACTGCGTAGACTGATTTGATTTAATTCAATTAATTATTGATTCCGCAGAATTTGAGTCCAAACGTGATGAACAGCTTTACTTTATGTTTACTCCAGAAAAACCCTGCGGAGAATATTTGAGAATCCTGATTTATTTCTACTTACCAAGTATAGTGTTAAGTGATAATCAAAATGTTGATGTCAATAAGCGTGATTAAACCTTTCAATAGATTAGCGGTGTGCTTTTTAAGTGAAACGTCGCCTGACTGCGGGCTTTGCAAACCAACAATTCAGAACTGTATACATAACCTACTAGTTGTGTCTGCATTTATGTTGGTTTCATTGATTACAACACATTCATGGCTCTGCCATGATTCGAGTCTGAAGAAAGCAACAAATGCTTCTAACGCCGACCTATGTAAAAACGAAGGGATCCAGCACTTTTGCGAGAATCCATCTGTGGGATCCATATAAACATCATAGTCTACACATAACATTAATTCAAGTGCTTCTCTATTCGCACACGTTGATCCAGTGTTTACCTTCATCGAGCAGCCGTTCGAGGTGGTTAAAAATCCCGCAGAAGTTGGGTAGGCTGCTCATCAGTTTCTTATCATTCATGAGCTGCATAAGATAGTCTGGGGTGGGCTTCGGTTTCTCCTTCGTTTCCATTTCCCCAACCATATTCCAATAAAAATGAAAACAAAAATGTAACCCAAGAACAATCAAGGATGGACACGAATAAATATCTTCGCGTAGGATACTATAAATTAATAAATATTATATAAAAATACAAGTGTAGGCCTACTAAAAAATCTGTCTCTCTCACGCCTCTTCACTGTCTCTTGCTGGTAAACGCAGTGAGCTGTTTTGTCTCCTGGGGCTGCGTTTAGTTTCTTCTTTACGCACTGCACAGCACTCTACCCCGTCTTGCTGTCAGCTTTTCCGATGACAGGTAATATAATAAAAGAAATAAGTGAAGAAAGGGACAAATTAAACAAAAATGTGAAACGGCGGAGAGGTAGTTATATTCTTAATTTTGTTGCCCTTATAATTCCACAAGTTATCAGGAATGAATACACAACTCCCGCGTGTCCACTGTCCTTGATTTGTTTGCAAACGATTTGTCTTCTTTTTCTCCTATCGAGGTTCTTGAGGCTTTGAAAATGTCCCTTTCCCCGAGTTCCCAAAAGCTTTCTGCGCGTTGTTATGTATGTGTCTGCACACTAGAAAGGTCTGTAGCTCCGGTCTCTACTCTAGATAACGGAGCTTTTTCAATGAAGCTGGCATTCGGTCTCCTGTAACGGTCTGGTTGCTGGGCTTCGCCTGATCTGTGGGCTCGCGAGCCGGTCACATGACTAGACTTCAGAGCGGAGTCTCGCAGCGAGAGCGCGTGCTCCGCCTGTACTGAGAGTAAGAGGACACAAGCGCGTGCACGTACACACACACACACACACACACACACACACATACAGACGAAAACCTAGACATACCAACAGTACAGGCTAAGCATCTTTAAACATTATATTTATGAAAAACCATGATGAGTAATGGGTGAAATTAGATGCAATGAAAACATGTATAATACACATATATATATATATCCTGGCTGTAGAGTCAGTCAGGGGTATTCAATGTGTGCATGTGACGGAGAGAGAGATGGTGTCCGATTGACTTAATGCCAGGACACATCAGAGACTGAATGTCACTGTTAAACTCAGAGGAAAAGCAGCCACTTATCTCAATAATAGCACTTCCTTAAAAAACTGCGAAACTGAAGGAGATACTGCAGACTAAAGAAAATGCTTTGTCTGCAATACAAAGGCAGTGAAACTTAGGTAATAGGTTAGAGTCATTTGTCACAGTATCCAGACAAAAAAACATATGGTTTGTCAGATTTTCACACAATTTAATCCAAAGAATGTTCTTTTGGAGGAAGGAATGTTGATGTGTAGCTGGTGTGTAAAACTCAAATCACTTCTGGTATACATTCTTCTGTGTTTATGATAGAAACTTGTTTTTTATGTGAAAGAAAAGTATGATGTTCTGAGACATCAATTATAAAACCACAAACATTTGAGTTAGGAACACATCATATGAAAGGAGCATATGCTGGCTGTTCGTTTTTACCTAAATATTAATAAAAGCATGAATCTGGGTACAAATAAAGGTATGAAAAGATAGATAAAAAATAAATATTTTTTGTAATTTCCAAACCATCCTCTCAACCCTACTACCAGTGCCCTCCATGGTCATGTACTGATTGAACTATCAAGGGTGTCAATAAACCTATCAACTTTGGGACACACTTGTGATGTAAATTACACAATTCATGTTCCACTTTTAAATAGTAAAAACAAGCATTACATTCTAATTAACAAAGCCCTAGTATCTTTGAGGTAAAAAATAAACTTCAGCAATTAAGTGGTTTCTATCTTTTCCGTGCGTCAAAACTTGAAATTAGACATGAAGAGAATGCATGTGTCACATAATTAGGCATATCTATCCATTCTTTTGTGTGAAATTGCACAAGCTCAAAAATAATGTGGTGCCCTCTGGGATTCCACTTTGCTCATGGAAGCTGCATCTTTGTACACTGGCTGAAAGCAACTGGAAGGTTTTATTATTCCTACACCCTCAGGAGTCATGTGAACAGATAGACCCCTGGAAGGACTTGAGCCCCATCCCTTTCCCCTCAGACAAAAAGAGTCCTTTTTATCCATCTTTTTCTGCATTCTATGTGACACATGACATTCACTTTGATGGGCATGCATCATCTGTCTGCATGATGGCCATCGCGGAAGCTGAGGGGGGCATGGCGCCCGAAGCTCGTTCAGCTGCCAGCATATATCCGGGGAGCCCTTTTTTGTCATTTGGGCCCATGTCCCTCAAAAGGTCTGTGCATGGTCCTGACACCCACTAATTTTCATCGCCTCAGCTTTGGTAAAATTCTGCAAATTGTGGAGACGAGCGGGAACGTTGGGGTACATCTATATCATTTCAATACTTGAATGCTGCTTTTAAAAATACTTAATAACAAGTATTTTTTTTATTTCATAGAAATCTAGCAGTTATATGAAGTATTTTTGAATTTCACAAGGTCATCATGGACACAGGATTTACCTGGGAAAGGATTCAGCCATAACACCACATCAAAACATATACTCACAATGACTTTCAGTCCATCTCCTTATACTATGATTTCAAGATGTGTATGTTGGGTTTCATTGGGATTTATTTATATAGGGGAAATACTTCTACTGCCAAATGCTTTGTTGCCAACTCACTCTCTCCTTCTTACTCCTCTCTCCCTAAACTACTTAGTTGCTTCATCTATCTTTCTCTCTTCATTCCCCAGCATTTACTTTTTCTCTTCCTCAAACTCCCACCCCCACTTTCCCCTCTCACTCCACCTCCCTCCCTCTCTCCAACTCATTCTCCCTTCTTCGTGAGCTATAATGAAAATGTCCTCCCAGTAATGCCTGTCCTCTCACTGCTCTGTTAATTACTCCTCTATTTATTTAGCCAATCTGTCCGGGTGGGGGCTGTCCCCGGCCATGGGGATTGTCTGACTCTTGCGTTAAATAGCCTGCATTCCGATCCTCTGATGCTGAAACTAACATGAGTCCCCCCTTTTATCTCAACAGCGCGTCAAATTAGCACCCGGCAGATTCCTGCTACAAAGAACCCGGTAACCGAAAAAAAAACCTGTAGACAGACTGATTGGTGCTGCAAGCTCTCTTTATTCCTTAGCGTGGCCGTGTGTGGACTCCAACACTACCCAACCAAATTCACGGACAGTCTGTACGGGCCTAAACTTAATTTAATGGTGGGTGAACATCAGAGCAATGGGGATGACATTCCAAATAAAGAAAGTCATTATTATTTTATCATAAATGTGATGTACTCATCCCTCATCTGGTGGAATTGGAGCAAGTAACAGTAGAAACTGTTGTGGGAGCATTAAAATGCTTGGGCATAGTCCTGTCAACTGTAACAACCTACAGATGCTAGACCCACATTGCTACACCTTCCCCAGTTCAGGCTAATCAAATAACCTTTCCATTGATATCTCACTTGGTGCCTCTCACACCATGACTTCGTGGCCTTTAAAAAAATCCCTTCTAAACAATACAAAGCGGATTTCCATAGAAACAGACAGAGTTGTTATTTACTGGCGGGCAGAGAGCCTGGGTGACATGCAATAATATCGGACTGATATCTTAGTTCATTCACAGAAGCCCCGGTCTCATCGGGGTAGCGTTGCTGTGGTGAGGGATTGACCTTGCGCCCCCATCCCTCAGTCTAGATCCGGTTGCATCAGTTTATAGGCTGCTTTTATTTTTGGGCTCAACCCCTTTAGGCACACATGGCAACACTGCTGAGGAGGAGTTTATGAGGGTTCTAGGGGGACAGAGAGAGAGTGAGAGTGAGAGAGAAAGTGTTGAAGGGGGACTGTGTGAGAAAGACAGAGGGATTGAAAAAGGCAGAGTTGGGAAAGAGATTGAGAATGCCAGTGTTCTCTTGGCCAAGTTGGGACCGACACAGAGCGGGTTGCTCTCTTTGCCTGGTTTCACAGTCTATGTGTGCAGGAATGCATTCATTAATGTAATTCCTCTGCCCTCAAACAAGGGTGCCGTCACTGGGTTAGTGAGTGAGGATTGGGGAGCTGGCGGGGTGAAGTTTTTTTTTTTCACTCTCCGAGCAGGGGAGGATGAGACTCTAGCCAGCCTAGGCCTCCGCGTCCAACTCGATCTCCATGAGAATGGCCATTGAGTTACAAAGGGATGAAAAGGTAGTGGAAAAGGCCCGGGACAATCCCTTCCTGTTCTGTTGGGTCATTTGTTTCAGGGCTGTCAGTGCCAGGCCCACAGACCTCCTCAAAACCCCTCAGCTCCAAGACCCGTTTCACACATTCTTCCCAGCTTTGTTTTCGAGCAGTTCTTTAAAACATCGCCCCTGGTTTGTTCATTCACGTGAAAAAGGGATAGATGGCAAAGTGACATCAAACAGAGTGGGGCAATTGTTTTTCTAATACATCGAAAAGCCAGCCAGTTCTGGGTATGGAAACTGCTTTACATAACAAAAGACTGAAAAACCATTAAGCCAATTAAACTATTTACATAAACATTTAAAGACAAAATGTAAGCAGTTATAACTCATGCTTATTGTGTGAGAAAATAAAACATCCTTTGCCTTAACTGGAATTAACATAATTTTGTGAAATGTTCAGTGGTAAATCAACATAAGTGGAAAAATAATACTATACAACATGACATTCAGTGTATCCTCTTCAAGACTTTCCCACACACACGTTGCTACATCCTACTAACTCAGGTTGGGTCTTTATTCACAAAATCCCCCAACATGTAACTAAATTGATCTTTAAAATACTATACATAACAATGAAACAATTGTCAACAATTGTCACTTTCCAAATAGTTTTTGTCATTTATACATAATTTTCCCACCAGTCTATACATAATTTAAGGTCTTCATTGTTTTCTCTTTTTCATTGTTAGAGTGAGTGAACCTTTAAAACTTCTCTCGCACTGGCCACCATTAATTCTAGCCTGAGTGAGAACATACTGTCTTTCTAAATAACATACTGGCTTTCTACCACAGACCCAAAGGCTCTACAATATTCTCTGCTGAATACTCTCTTCAATCTACTTTCTGCTTTGACACAATTCCAAATGATACTTCCTGTTTCACTTCTCTGTAAGCTGCAGTGAGTGCAGTCTGAAACACATAGTATTTGATGCTAATAGAACAGAGTAGTCATGTCTGTCTTTTCAACTGTGATTACGACACAGCTCTTGTTGCTTTCAGCCTCTCTCTTTATTTGACAGATGTTTACCTAATGGATATTGATTTCATCTTCAGACTAAATTAAAGCATATCTCTTAAACGTAGAGTTGATTCTTGGAGCTCACATTTTATTTGTCAGCACACAGAGGAAAGGGTTTATTTTGTTGCTGGAGGGCATTGGATCTGTCTGTGTCTGTCAACTGTGCGAGCATCGATAGCAAATGTAGCACGACAAAACCGTAACTTTAGCACAACAACCGCGTTTAAAAGTGAAGGAATGCTCACTGCTGCACTCACTGCTGTATTCAACCCTGTGTAATCCTTATGTACATAGTTAGGTCATTCATTGTCTACACAAATATTTTGCTACGACATCCCTCATGGTCCACTACCTTAGTGTATGATTGTCATGTGTGGCTCTATGTGGAACATTTCTTGCTGTCTCTCTCATCCCCTGCTGTGTGTATGTGCGTGCGTGCGTGTACAGTCACGGAGGACAGTGACTCCTGTGGGAACAGAGGGACTGATTGTTCGCTGGCGAGGGGAAGCACAGTGCGCCATTGTGACCTATGGGAGAACAGGATTGGAGAACAGGGACACAAAGACAATTAGCGCACTTCCACGGCCGAGAGACATCCCGACAACCTCCACTTTCCCCCGGCAACACAATGCCGACGAGGCACCGCCTGTGTTTGGCAGAGGGACAACCGAGACAATGGATGTTGCTGTGTCACACAGCCCACAGCCATTCACCTCTGTCCATTGTTAGGCCCCACCCCCTCTCTCTGGGCTGGCCGCCGCTTATCGGGTGGTTTTGGTTGACAGGCCGCCTTGTTCTGGTTGCAGTAGCTTGATTGTGTGGTGATTCGGGGGGGATTATGTGTCTGATAGAGTATGTATCATATAAAATCAAATCGGACTTAGAGAGCATTATCTTGCCAACCATATCAGTCGAGCTTATGGTGGCCCGACCCACCAGGATGAGGAAGCATGGACGTAAGGCAACCCTGTCCCACATCTCCCCCCCACTACCCACGACGGCGCCGAGATATTTCATTACGCCGTCTAGGAGAGTTCAGGACAGCGGCGGCATTTCTGCGATCAACATTCAAACTCATGAGAACAATAGTGGATGTAAGAAAAAAGACAGAAAGTGGTAACACAAGGAATATATATACTCAGTAAATAACAAATAACAATGACGATAGCGTTGCTATATACAGGCATTTCCTGTAATGAGTGGAACTTCGGTGGCAGGAGGTCGTTGTGGATTATGTACTTATATATGTGGTGGTAAGGTCACTAGACAACATGATATATAATAGAAAGAAGCAGCAGTGATGTGTTGAGGGTGGAAGTACGTGTTCATGTTTGTGTGGACTGTCAGCATGTGTACGTGATGCACGTAAATTAGTGCGTGCGTTGAGTTTGAAGCATGTGCTCAAAGTCAGCGCTAACAGGTAAATACAAAAAGCAGTTTGTTTTCCGGTCGTGTTTATCGCAGTTCAACAATGTACTCTACTGCCTGCTGTGGCTGCCATCAAGTAGTGGACAGAACTGGGTGGCTGGAGTAATTCATTACTTTTTAGCGGTTGCCCAAAATATATTTTGTTAAAATATCACATATCACATGGCTACAGAAGTACAGTTCTACTGACTGTCTTTTGGTCAGGTATTGACAGATTTCTCTTGTCTCTCCCTGTATGACAAGGCGATGATTGAAAAGTTAGCAGACACTATTAATAGCGTGGTTTGCGCCCTGCTGTCTTCACCTTATCAACTGCAGACACCGGTCTGATATTGGCCTGCTTACGCTGTGGTGGTTTGTATCCACCAGCGGTCTGATAGCGCTTGTTATCAGGGCCCATAACTCTGCAACCAGGAAATGACATCTTAGTACTGTACTCAAATAGGTGTAGGAACAGATTGTAAAAAAAATTTAAAAAATAAACATGGTTAAGGCCAGAGGTTCCTTGTCCTTCTATTATAGTTTTCTCTATTTGCAGAATAGACTAGCAGTGGTCAGAGCCAGACCTTTCCCTGTCCGAGATAGTGTTGATGTAGTAGATGATATGAAACCAGGCTTGTCCAGCGGCGTGCCAGAGAGAGATCAGGGCAGTGGAACGGCTTGGTTGTTGTCACTGCAGCAGTACCTCTATTCACCCTCTCTGAGCCCGCGCCGCTAGCGGAAGCATCGCCTGTTTGTTTTCAAATGCGTGAGCATCACGTGAATCTCACTGAGCCAGGACTGAAGAAGAGGGAGATCTTGGGTGGTCTTGACCGAGAGGAGAGATGTCCGTAGAGGAGGACCGACGGGGTGGACCCTCTGTTCTAGTCCTAACTCATCCTCAAACACATGCATTCATGCACGCGCGCTCGCTCACTCACTCGCTCGGATGCGCGCACGTGCGCACATCCACCTACCCACACACACACACACACACACACGCATTCACACATACACAAGCACAAACGGTGTGTAGTGGAGCAGAGAGAATATGCTCTTTCCGCTCGCCACACATCCCCCCCTGTAATCCGGCCGCTGTGGCGTCCTCGCCAACGCCCCCCACCCCCTCCGACTTCCTGTCATGTCCCAGTGAGTGCAGTGAATGGGCCCGTCCTGGGGCTTCAGAGGGGACCACCACACGGTGTCTGCGCCTATCCAAACGGAGCAGCTTCACTCCACCACTTCACTCCACCACTTCACTCCTCACCTTCGTTATCGAACACACGCAGAACATTGACGCGCCTTCGTTATCGAACACACGCAGAACATTGACGCGCCTTCGCTATCGAACACACGCAGAACATTGACGCGCGGGAGAGATGAAATACTGATTCATACTTTAAAGGGATTATTTTGGAACGAGGTGCCTTAGGTTCTTGTTGAGCATGTTTCCTGAGTTGTTTTGATCCAACTGACTGAATCGGGTAGGATTTCCAAAGGGTCAGCGATTGAATCTGGTAGGATCAGTGTCAGTCCAGATCAATACCTCTCCACTTTTTACTGTGGGGAGAGGTTTTCACCCTATGGCGTATTTCAGGAGTCCAACTGGAAGGCCCTCATTAAGCCAGCTGTCTAGCCTGGCTTTGAAGAGGTTTCCGTGCTCCGATCGTCTTTATTTACCCCCTCCCAACATCTGCACAGAACGTTCCCAGCCAAAAAGCAGGGCAGGGCAGCAGCTGTTTGTAGGCTTAGCCACGCAATGGAGCAGGCCCAGCCCGGTCGGCCCAGTCTTTCGGGGTCTCCTCAGGAGCAGAACACCGGTGCCGGTGACCCAGTGGGGGGAGGGGGTGGTGCTGTGGGGTGGGGTGGGGTTAACTGGGATTAAGTCTAATTGCGTGCTGGTTGTACCTTGGAGTGGGCCGGCGGGGGCCGGTGGGGGCTGGCAGGACCGCTGCTGAGAGGTGAACAGGAGAATGTTGCGTAACATGGCTGCCTTTCGCTGCGTTACAACTATGCCACCGCTAACTCAGACGTCAGGTCGCGGGCTCATGAAAATTCGGGGGGGGGGGGGGGGGTTTGGGGGTCGGCTAAAAACCATAGCAGGTCATTGGTTCAGCCTAGATAGTCGTGGGTCATGTCTGAAGAAGCCACAGGGGGGGTTCTACAGGTCAACTCGTTAACTGGTTGATAATATGCAGGTAAGGAGTGTCTTGTGCTCCTCCGCAAGCTCCCATGGTCACCTGCCACCAGGGCAGAGGAGGTGTACACTCCTCAATGGGAACTGGGAGGAGGGAAATCACGCGGGCGAGGGAGTTGACTAAAAGTGTGACACCACTGCTTTTTTACATTCAACATCAGCACACTTCCTCTCTCGATATTTCTGATCCAGAAAGATTCCTCAAAAGGTTGCAATAATAGCAATTGGCTGCAGGGGATTAAACATTGTACTTTCTTTTCAAACAGTCCAGATGAATACAGCCAGGATTTAATTGGACGACATTCACAGCATAGTAATTTGGTCTACTTCGTGATTATAGGCCAAAATAACTGTTGTTTGGTAGGATCCGGAAACAATCTATCACTGTTTGACACTGAAAAACAAAACATGCAGACACGTTTGCCCACACACACCTACACACACACACACAGACACTCACACACAGACACTCACACACACACGTAGGTGATGAACGCAGTAGACCGGACACAGGAAATGTCACTGAGATGTAATAAAAGGGATGACCTGGAGATGAATTAGAGAGCAAGTTTGGATCAGCTGTAAGGAGATGCCGTCTCAGCGTTGGACAATTGACTCTTCCTATAATGGCTAACAGGAACAGAATAGGCACATTTCCAGCAACCTTTTCTGCCTTGTATGACTGCTATGAAAAGAAAATTCAGTTCCCCTACCGTGTTCTAAATAACAACAGTCATGCTATCTTCAATACAAATCTTTTGTTTATGGCTTAAGAGTAGTATTGGTTTTGCTGAAAATCCTTAAGAGCAGAAAACCTCTAAAATTTTAGATCTCATGGGGATATCCGACAATGTTGTTTATTGACAACAAACAGTAAATTATGCTTCTTTCAGTATCACCTGTAACAGGTGGAATGTTTCCTGTGGATTCCTCTCACCCCTTTTGTTGAAAATCATTATCCATACACATCCACACAAGCACAAACACCTGCATTTACTCAGACACACATGTACAAAATGAACATACTAATCAACAGCATGCAATGGTTTCTTTTGTTGACATCTCAGGAATGTTGCATGGCTCACTTCGACTCCCATCCTCACATCATTCTGAACAGACAGAGGGGCTGATGGGATTACATCATGAAGCTGTGGTATCCGTTTTGAAGTTCACTTTCACAAGATGCTATTGGTCAAAACTACTTTGAAAACGACTAAGATCTTATAATAGAATTTCAATGTCATTGTCTCTTTCTGTTTTGTCCCTGTCATGCTCTGTCCTCCAATCGTGCTCTCACCAAGGCATGGCTCCTCAGGCCCTGAAATCTCTCTCTCCTCCAACCGTGCTCTCACCAAGGCATGGCTCCTCAGGCCCTGAGATCTCTCCTCCAATCGTGCTCTCACCAAGGCATGGCTCCTCAGGCCCTGAGATCTCTCTCTCCTCCAATCGTGCTCTCACCAAGACATGGCTCCTCAGGCCCTGAGATCTCTCTCTCCTCCAATCGTGCTCTCACCAAGGCATGGCTCCTCAGGCCCTGAGATCTCTCTCTCCTCCAATCGTGCTCTCACCAAGACATGGCTCCTCAGGCCCTGAGATCTCTCCTCCAATCGTGCTCTCACCAAGGCATGGCTCCTCAGGCCCTGAGATCTCTCTCTCCTCCAATCGTGCTCTCACCAAGGCATGTCTCCTCAGGCCCTGAGATCTCTCTCTGATGATACAAATATGAATAATGCCTTGGCAATGTCAGTGGTATGGGGTGGCAGGTGGACAACAGGTTAGAATATCTGAATAACTGAAATGTTGCTAGCTCGAATACCTGAGCCAGCAAGACAAAACATTTCTCATTCTATCCATGACCAAGGTAGTTACCCCTTATTTGCTATTCAGGGAGCGTTCAAATTCACAAATGCATATTAACACACATTTTTGCATGATCACCATTTCTATTAAGAGTATGACATATTTAATGTAATCATTCATTTTACAATTTGAATTCAATAATTGCGGATATTTAGTCAAGTCAAGTCTCACAGATTAATTCCTGCTCCTTCCATTATTTTCAGTAAGAGTAAAGAATTTTACAACACTACACAAATAAGCACAGACATACACAAAGACAAACATACACACACAGACACATACACAAGAAAACACACACACACACTGATGTTTTTGTCATTAAACAACTAGGAACAAATCAGCCATCAATCAGCGCGGTGAACAGACAGAATAATGTGGTCCAGGGCAAAGCCTCGCAAGCAATAGCTGCCTGCTAAGAATAGGACCTGTCGTCTACTGTCAGGCAGCGCTGCAGAGCACATCACCCATCACCTGCCACCCACCACCACCCACCTCCACCCACCACAGGGACTCCAGTGACGCCTGCAATACAGTGTCAACACTGCCTCCACCACGGTCCATCTCATCACTGTGGCAAAATCCAGCGGATTTGATTATTTAACCCCTGTTGTTTTCATATTTACGTGTATCTGAGAATACATTGTTCTGTTCATTACTCTATTCAGAAAAGACTTTTCTTTCTTTGACTATAGTTGTCTTTTTGTTTTAGTGAAACAATCAATATTCTAATTTTCTGATGAAAGAAATATAATGAAACCATTCCCCGTAATGGGACAGAGTAATCGAGAATCTCAAGAATCTGTAAGGGCATCCAGGGTCTCTTTCAACAATCCTTGATACAGAAGATTGGATATTTTTATGTTCTTTCGAAAGCACTGATTGTTTTTGAGCAAGCTTACCCTCTTGTATTCTCATTTATACGTGTCTTTGTTTTGTTTTCACACTCAAGACCTTCACGGCTCAAAACCCACGTGGACTGTTTCACTACCAAGGTTATGGCGCCTGAGTTTCAATGACTAAATAATTGTGTTTGATTTACATACATTATTCTCCAAAAAATCCTTTAAGTGACAAATCTTGTATATTTTTGTGCAACACACCCACACACACACACACCCACACACATAGACATGCACACACACGCACACACATACACACACAGACACCCCACACGCAAACACATACATTTATCATCTCGCTCTTGGTTTGATTTCCGTTACAGCGTCTCAGCACGTTTCATTTCGTAATCCACCAGTGCGACTAGTGATGGTTAGAGATCTCAAAACACAGGACTTAAAGTGCTGAATAATACAAGGCCATTACTGAACGTCATCTATCATTAATACATTTCCTACAGTGAATAGTTGAACATAGCATAACTTATCTTCAATATCTTGACTCAACTCATTATATCAGATGGGAATGGAAAGCTGCAGGATGGATATAGGGAATGAAAAAAGTAAGACTAAATGTAGAGCAAAAGAATGTCAGAAAAGGATGGAGAAACCACTATTTCCTACACGACTTTGTTCCAATTGTAAGTTGTTGGTGAATCCAATACATCTGGCAATTGAATGATCAGCAAAAGCCTCACAGGAAATATATTTGAGGAGAGAATGTCTGCCTCTTTTGTCAGAAAATATGTACAGTATATGTGTGTGTGTGTGTGTGTGTAATGGGGATCTATAGTTGTCAACTTTAAACATCTCCCTTTACGTTCACTGTTCGTCAGGAGTGTGTGTGTTATTTGTGTGTGTGGGTGTGTGTGCATGTGTGTGTGAGAGTCCAAGGTCCCTCTGCCCTTGTTTCAATCTCAGATGAGAAACAGATGGTGGTTACCAACAGGAATGAAGCCAGTGGTCTGTAAGATCTAATGGTCAATCGTCAGCAGGAATTCTCTCCTTGATTACACCAGCAGAAACGCTGTCCTAATTTATAGGTATTTAACCACCATACAGCATGCTTTTCAGAGGATGTTATATGCTTAAATGCATGGTTTCTAAAACATCCACCGCTCCAACACTGTGGAGCTGTAACTGGCCAAATGGGATCATAATAGTAATGAAATGATTAAGGTTAATGGCTTCAGAAATCCCTCTTTAAGACAGAATGTCTTTCTGTAGCTGTCCTCTGTGTCTGTCCTGAATGTCTTTCTGTCGCTGTCTTGAATGTCTTTCTGTCGCTGTCCTCTGTATCTGTCCTGATTGTCTTTCTGTGTGGTTAGCATCCCCATCTCTTAGTGTATCTAGTCTAAAATCAATATTTAAATTGCTGTGAACTCTTCTGAAGGGTCAGTCAGTACAATCAGCACATACGAATTCAACACACACAAAACAAGCTTCCATTACAGTAGTCATTCACAAGAACCCACATGTAAAGTATTTGTATCCATGTTCCACGGTACACACGTACAGTTGATGTCTGAGGCGAGGTTTGACTGTTTAAATTCAAAAATAGCATCCAGCATTTTCCATAATGTTTTCCAGTGACACTCTATGTCTGTGGAGCAAGGGGAACATGTTTAATGCTGTGTCATGTGTCATCACTTAGCCACATGTCGCACCCTGACCGTGCGTGGGCTTGTGCCACTGATGAGCCCAACAGCCTTCACTGTGGTCGTTAGCGACATTAGCTGCTAATGAAGAGACTCTTCAGACGAGCAGTGTTTAACAAAGGTCCTGATTCCCCCAACCCCTGTTCCTCTCTCAGCCTCTCTCCCGATAACACACCGTAGAAAGGTTTCTCACTGACAGCTTAACCCGTCCCCCGAACAGAGGAGTCGGAGTTCAAACACTCAAGAGGAATTATCTTGCTCCCAGGGGAACAACTTTCTTTTTTCCCCCACTCATGTAATTGTGAACAAGAATGTGTGGACAAGCACTTTGTAAAGGGTTTAATTAGTACTAATGACTTTGTTTGTTTCAACACTTTGGGGTGGTTGTGGTTGAAGAGCTGTCTGTCTCCACATGCCCACTGCTCTTCTGTGAAAACCCATTAATGACTCAGGGTGTTGTGATTGTTGAATGCTTACATAACACTACTTTTCATCACTTTATATACAGTACTAACAATAAAATAATATGATCTACTATGCTCTAAATACAGTACTACTTTACTAGTCACTTTTTTTTTTAATGGACAAAATATATAATTAATTCTTAGCTCTTCCATGGTATTTTTCCAGATGTTTCAATAGTATTCACTGTAGTGTTTTCATCACACTGACTTTGACCTAGAACTTGGCTTTCTGTTTTGGTAAACCTAATGATAAATACTAAGCACAATTTCCATAACCTGTAAGAATGTAGGACTGGATTCCGATTGCACAGTTAAAGGTTTCTGCTCTTTTCTATAAACTGTAGGAAGTAAGAAAGGGACATTAGTCTTGATAAGGATAGCTCTGAGCTTTCAAAGTTTTTCTTGTTTCTGGCAGTGTGTCTTAGTTGAGGGTTGGGTTTGGCAAGACAAAGAGGACTGGGCTCATTTGGACATTTGTGAATTGATTTTAATTCAGACAAACTATTAGTATGATTAAATGTAGAAAATTGTACTATATATTAGCACGGGGCAAATACTAACAACCTAATATTCTGTAACTAGTGGGTAAAGAAAATGGTACAACATGCCATCTAATTAAAAATATGAAATTCTCTAAAGACCAAAGCAACAAAAATAAAAATGAACCTAAAAAAAACACATATGTATTATATTTGTTTGAATTAAAAAGGGGCATCAGGGCTCAGTGGTTAGGGAGTCAGGCTTGTAGTTGGAATTTATTTCTTACAAAAACTACAGTTAATTACAATTTATTATCACATGTTTATTGTCCCATTCACAGCCTGTGGGGGCATTTTGATTTGATCTTTAGACAAGAGGGATGATGGAAGTGATATTGGCCCTGCAACACCACTCCCAGTGGCTGTTCTCCCATCCAGGGACTGACTGGGACTGACCCGGAGTAGCTTCAGAAACAAGCCAGCAGTGGGAAGCAGGATGTTTTCCTGCTGGAAAATACCACAATTGAAACAAACAGCAATGCAAATTCCTTATGTAGAAAAAGAACATGCACACCCCTATCTTTACCATCACTAAATAATCTGAATGAAGTGCACCAAAAATCATTACACAGTAACTTGGGAGGTTCCAGCCTTGAATAAAGATTAGATATTTGGTCTTGTTTGGGTGTGTAGTAACACATCATACCCAGATCAAAAGACCTATCTGAGGATTTAGAAGAAAGATTACTGATGCACACGAATGGGTTCATAAGCCATTTCCATGCAATTTGCAGACGTCATTCCACTGTTCGAAGGATCATCCACAAATGGAAAAAATCCCAAATTGTGAATTTCAATAGGACAGGTCATCCCACCAAATTCAGACCAAGAGCAGACTGAAAAAAGCTTTGATAAATCGCTAAGAACCCCGGGTTGACATTAAGGGATCTATACGTCTCTCTTGCCCCAGTCATGGTACAGTAGTGGGTCAAGTCCATGAGTTAACTCAGAAAGAGACTGCACAATCTTGGCCTACATGGGAGGTACCAGGAACATCAAGACATGACTGACGTTTTGGGTATTTGAAGATACCCAAAACCCCCATACCCCCATACCCACTGCAAAGAATGGAGGTGGTGGCAATATGGTTTGGGGATGCTTAGCTGCCTCAGGGCCTGGCCAACTTGCCATCATTCGTATAACCATGATTTTTGTATTGTACCAGACAGTTCTTAATGAGAATATGAGGCCATCTGTCAAAAAGCTGAAGGTGAACCAAACTCAAATTGTGCAACCAGATGATCTAAAACACAGGCAAAGAAACAACAGAATGCAGGTGTAATAAAGAATTTCTGCAGATTTTTGATAAATATATGTTTGTAAAATAAAATATTTCAGGGTCATTTGTTGAATCAGGCGACTTTATCTGTCAATAGGCTTGAAGTGAATAATACATATCCATATGTCCAAACATGAAAAAAATGCAACTTTCTAGAGGGTGCACTTACTTTTTCAGTTGACTGTACTTGCCACCTGTAATTTAGTCACTAAAGACACACATTTTTGACAATACAAGACACCCAACTGGTTCTGTTCCAGATTTTGCCTCACACAAACCACCTCCACTAATGATCGTACCGGCTAGGTTTCACCCCAAAGTTGGTGAATCCGCACCCAGACCCCTTGCAACTCCCCCTACATCCTTCCGGGAGCCCCGAGGAGCAGGTCTACTGGTAGTCCAGCATTCCTGCCAAACATAACAAAAAAAGGGGACAGTCCTGTGGATTCATTGACCGTATTATTATATGCATGTACCAACTCAGGAAGCCTATGCGCCCACTGCCCCTCTACACCCAGCGAACGCAACAGAGTCAGCAACGTATTGTTAAACCTTTCCGCTGGCCCATTCCCTTGGGGGTGGTAGGTGGTTGTACGGCTCTTTCGTGCCCTGTAGACCTTTGTCAATTCAGACAACAGAGTTGACTCAAAGGCTGGGCCTCGATCTGAGTGAATTCTTTCAGGACACTCAAACAGCTGAATGACATGCTGCCATAAATGTTTAACAGTGGTAACTGCAGTTTGGTCTCTAGTGGCTACTGCCCAGGCATATCGTGAAAATACATCCACCATCACCAAGACATATGGATATATGTCACCTGGACCGCCAAGGGAACGGTAATCTACAGCCAGCATCTCCATAGGATAGGATGTTAAAATAGACATCAAAGGGGCTCTTACCTCAGGCTGTGGTTTACGAAACAAGCAATGCTCACAGCCTTGTGACCACCTGCGCACATCCTCACCCAACCCGGGCTAATAAAAGCTGCGTTGAAGCAGCGACAATGTCTTAGTTCCTGCCATGTGTCCCACTGCTTCATGGAAATCCTTCCACACCAGTCGTCGCCAGCCAGGAGGCACCACTATTTGGAAGAGACATTCCCCTGAATTTGACTCCTCAGTCACCCGCACAAGCACACCACCTTGCAGTTGTAGCTGGGCCCAGCCTCTGACATAGGACTTTAGGACTCCCCCAGGGCAGGGGAGATTTTGTCTCACAAAATAACACGCTGTAGTACTGGATCCTCCTGCTGGCGGCCTAACCAATTGGGGCCACCACATAACAGCTAAGAATGTGGGGTAGGCACCTCGGGCCCCAGCTTCCCATCCTCTTCCACCAGTGCCACCTCCACTGGTGTTGTGTCAGGCCTTCGGGATAATGCATCTGCATTCTGGTTGTTAGCAGCTGGGCGATATTTCAGCACAAAGTCAAAATTGGCCAATTACACTGCCCAACGCTGCTCCGTGGCCCCCAAATTTGTGTCTAGATGTACAAGTGGGGTATTATCTGTAAAAACTAATCTTTGCACCCCACAAATAGTCCTTGAACTTCTCAGTCACTGCCGACTTTAACTTTAACTCCAACTTGAATGAGCTATAATTCTGGTCATTACGCTCATTTGGATGTAGTGTTCAACTAGCATATGCTATCACCCTTTCCTTGCCGTCTTGTACTTGGGCCAACACTGCCCCAAGGCCCCCCAAACTGGCATCAGTGTATAACTTTAATGGTTGTGTAAATCAGCATAGTCCAAAATTGAAACACTCACCAGATTCCTCTTGAGCTCCTTAAAAAGCCACCTGGCAACTAGGGGTCCAGTCCACTGCATGGTTCTTATTTCCCAACAGCTTGGCACCATTCAACAAGGTGTGTAGGGGCACTGCTATTTTAGCAAAAGCAGTGATAAATCTCCTATAGTACCCAACAAATCCCAAAAAGGACCGTACCTGGCTTATAGTGCAGGGAGGGGCCATTCTTGTACAGCTTCCAATTTCTCCGGATCTGCAGTGATACCCTCTCTGCTGACCAGGTAGCCCAGGTACCGAACCTCTTTCTTAAACAAGGCACATTTCCTGGGCTGTAGCTTCAGGCCATGCTCATGCAGCTTCTGAACCCGCAATATGTGGATTAAGTGTTGGTCAGCTGAATAACAATCACCTCATCTAGGTAGATTAAAAAGGAGTAATTTACCTGAGAGCCAAGGCAGCGCTGCATGACCCACTGGAATGTCGCTGGGGCATTGCATAGTCCAAAAGGCATGCAATCAAACTCATGAAGACCTACTCTCTCTGACCACACCCTGATCAGTCATACTCTGCAGGAGAGACTGTAATTCTTGGTATAACTTGGGTGGAATAGGCCGATATCGTTCACGAGAGGGTGGGGCAGTTCCAGTGGGAATCTGGTGGAATACCTCACTAGTACACCCAAAGTCTTCATCATGCTTGGAAAAGACACACTGCAATTTAGCAAGGAGCTGATCTACTCTCGCCTTCTGTTCTCCAGCCAGGCCTTTAACTTTTGGACTGACACCAGGGGTGGTATCCGTAGTCTCTCTAGTTGTTCTCACAGCTACTTCTAAGCTGCCATCAGACTGTTCTGATGGCAGGTAACGTCATAGGCACCGATATGTTCAGGATCCAGTCTGCACACCCAAGCAAGGGGGCGGTGCTGACGAATCTCAATGGGATAAGGGTGAGTTACGTATCCGCAAAGGGACTCTGCCTTTTCACCATGGCTACCATATGGGCTACTTGCCACTCGCTGTCTGCTTCCAAACCCTCCACCAGAGCACAGTATTCCATTCTCGCTGGGGCCTCTGGGACATAAGCCCATAAAACCATCTCCGTTTGTGGGGCTAGGACTACTGGCGTTTGTTTATTTAACCGGGCAGTGGCGGGTCGTATTTCCAGGGGGCCAATAACACTAGCTCGATGGCAGCAAGCAAATGCACGCTCCCATTCCTTTCGTGATACAGCAGATACATTTGACTGGAACACCCTCAACCCAGGATGGCTACCCCCACCAAGAGTTTCCCAAACTGGCCCAATTACATTCATCCCCAACAACCCTTGTTGTGCCTCCATACAGCTATCAGCCACTATAACCACTCCCCGAGAGGGAATCTCAACCCCACCCACATTAAAATCAAAGACTATATAGCCTACATAAGGTATTTGGATACCATTTGCAGCTTTTAACTTCAGCCATGCTTGCCCTTCTTTGCCTTCAGGCTGTTTGTCTTTAAAATGTGCATTAAAAAAAGTCACTGAACATGGTTACCTGTAAGCCAGTATCTAGTAGACACGGCAACATTACACCTCCAGCAATCACCTCCACTCCAGGGCATTCCCCTACAAAGACCGGTCGCAGTTGTTCCACTGGTTCATTGCTTACCCCGTCCACTTGCCCTACAGTGGCCGGGTGTTCCGGTTTAAAGGAGGCCTAGTCTCCCTAGCCAGGCAGAGACTCTCTGCGCATATGACCCGCTTGGCCACACTGGAGGCAGATAGGGTGGCCGTGGTCGTCCCAGTGCAGCTGATGACGTGGTCGCAGAGTGTCTGTTGGCTCAGAGAACCGTGGATTAGTGGAGGGGTTTACCTGCCGTTGTTCCTATACTTCTTCACGCAGAGTCTTCCCCAGCTTCGAGACCAATTGTAACAACTCAGTACGGGTCTGCTCCTTCCACTGGGTGAATGTATTGTTATCCTCCTCATCGTTCCAGCCCTCTTTCTCCAGTTCCTTTGCCTCCTGGACCAACTCTACAAAGGACACATCAGGGTTCCTACGCACCTGATGTTGTAGTTCCTTTTATAGAGGGCCGGAGTGAAGGCTCAGGAGCAGATGGTCACAAAGAGTGGATTCTTCACGGGCTGACCCATTAGGCTCTCCTCTTTTTCACCTCTAGAAAGATTCCCGTAATCTGTGGATAAAATCTCCCATTGTTTCTCATCCGTAAAATCAGCCACTGATGCACAGTCGCTATATAAACCAAATAAAATCCTAAAAATGTCTTTAGTGGTTTGTCTGTCTCTTTCTTCCAGTGACAGCACTTCCCGTTTTGCATCCCCCTCTATAGCACTTAACTATAGCACTTAAGTCAACTTTCTGTTGTTCTGACAGGCCCTGGGCCCTTAGGAGGGCCTTCATTTGGTCAACCCAATCTCCATAGCTTATTACTCCCTTTTTTCCACTGAATTTAGGGGCCCATGGTACTCCCATAAACCAAGGCCAAGCCATATTGGTAATCAGTGGTACAGCCCCCTCTTGTCCATCCATATTCCCTTCTGTGTGTAAGGCAAACCAGAATCCTGCCGATGATGCCAAAATTAAGGGTGTCACCACCTAGGGTTAAACTAGAGATCCCAATATCGGCTTTTAACCAGAATTGGTTTGAAAGAGCGCATAGAACAGGTACTCGCCTGATATCCAACAAATCGGTATTTGTGTGATCTCCAGCGATCTACCGGCAGCACACCGCAGGCAGGGCTTTTCTCAGTTTTGGGCCGGCCCGTTCCCTCTGTCTTTCGTTTTCCCCTTCTCCGCTACTGGAATTTCAGAAATCCTTTTATTTGCTGCTTGGCTAATCGTAGCAGCAGTCTCATTAGCTGCTTTAGTTGAGGGCAGATGTGGATCAGGCGGAGTGGGCATGTCAAACATAAAGAGCTGTCAAAACTGCAACCAAATACCACCAAAACAAAACACACGCCTACGAACCCAAAAAACTCATATGACAACCACATACACACAAAACTATGCCGCCAAACTAAAACAAGTTACATGTTAAGACACTACAAATTCCTATAACAACAAACACTAACTCATAAATACTGGACAAAAATAAAGCAATTAATTAATTAGTTGCCTTCCGTGACATAGTCATCACTGCTGTAAGTTCCTCTGGATCAGAGATGGCCTCTGCATTAATAAATATGCAATGTATAATGAAAGCTTTATTTGTAAAAATTTTATCAGACTGTTTCACTAAGTGAAAATTGGACACATCCATCCTTGTTCATCCTTGTGCTGACGCGTATAGAAATAAATGTGGACACCAAATGCTATGTACAGTAAGATTTATATAGAGGCCAGCAGGATAGCGTGTTGGTCAAAAGCACTGGGCCATGTGAATGAAAGGTCGCTGGTTCTATCCTCCAGGAAAAATCAAGGTAAAACAGAATTCTGTATTTATATATATTTGATCTACATGAAGCATGTAAAAGCACTTTGTGACAACTGCTGATGTAAAAACAGCTTTATAAAATACATTTGATTGATTGATGAATAAGGAGTACTATGTTGTTGAGTATAGTGCTCTACATCAGTGGTTCTGAACTGAGGGGTTGTGATTAAAATGGGTTGAGTTAAAAAGCCATAATCTGTTTGTTTTGAAACAACAACAAACCCCAGTTATTAAGTATGGAAATTGTAACACAATATAACTCTCTGAAAACTATTTTTCTTCAGTCATAGACCTTTTCCTAGAGCTACATGATTTATCAGTGCTTTTTTTTTTATCAGATATTGTGGTCTCAAACAAGTGAGTTTGCCAACATTCCTCTTCACAAATACAAGCAATATGGAATTATTGACTATGAAAATGGTCGTAAAGTGGTCCCATTTTCTAATTTAATTGCCAAATTTACTGGCAATATGGAATAACCTTTTATTGGTATATAGCGCTTAGCCAAAACGGTTATGTGATATATTGAGTTGTGACTGACACAACTTGGTTAAGCTTGAAAGCCATTTAAGAAAAACTGTTGTTCAGAATGCTACACATTTCTATCGCGTGCATTACACAGGACTGATGGATAGTACATACTGTAATAACATATTTCACAGTTAACTGCCAAATAGTATAGAAGTCTTTAGTAATACATTCTAAAGTAATATATTGTTCAACGTAGAAACTGCAGGGTCCGAGCTAGTGCTGGTGTGTGCATCCCTGGTTCTCTATCTAAATTCAATTACCTGTTTTGCCCATGTTCTGCTATCTGAACAAGCTGTTGTTTTAGCTCTCCTCTCTGCCATGTCTTTGAAACGCTGAGTTCTTACTGTAAGCCGGGTGAGAGTTTTAATCAGCCCCTCGCAGGGCAGATGAAAGGTGCAGTCCCAGTCACTCTCTGATGAAGCATGGGCCAAAGGGGGTCTCACATGCACACGTGCACGCACACATACACACATGACATCGCAGGTGTTCTAAGAGGTGGTCTGGAGTGCGTGTGATCCTTCTGACAGCAGATTCAGTCCTGAGGTCAAAGGGCCCCCATAATGGTCACAGTGCCTCTCGGGAGAGGGGGGTTGTTTGGCTGGTTCAGTCACGTGGATCATATTCAAAATGTTTGGCCACATATTTTGGTCCTGTTCAATACTGAAGGGGATCCTTAGCAGAGAAAACACTCATCGCGTACACGTAGATGTGGGTCAGAACTAAGAGTGGGCTCCCCAGGGGACTGAATAACTACAGGATTGCTGGTGAGACCGCTAAGTCCAATGTCAGCATCATCCAGACAACAATACCTAGTTTATCAACACAACCCTGGAGGGATGAGGTCAAAGAGTTCGAAGTGAAACTGGATGTGACCTTTGACCTTCTGGCTAACTCCACATTACCCATTCATTGGAGTTAATGTGGGGGAGCCATCAGAAGTAGATAGCGGTTGGAGTTAGTAGACCCATGGATGTAAGTCTTCAGTGTGGTTGGGTTTAAGCTGATTAAGTGATGGCCAAATTATGTCATTTATCAAACAATCTTATCTACGGTCATGTGCACATATTTTGTGTACAGCACCAGTCATAAGTTTGGACGCACTTACTTGCTCAAGTGTATTTTTTTAATTGTTACGATTTTTCACATTGTAGAATGATAGAGAAGACATCTAAACTCTCTGGGTTCTGGTTGTGTTGACTTCCTCAGCAACCAGCATCTGCAACGTCAGCTCATCTCAATCTTCTTGAATGCCTGGTCTGGTTTTAAGAGGAGAAACACAATCAACATAATTAACAACAGGTGCAATAAATTGTGCTCTGCCTACACTCACCAGTCATGCTGGGGTTGCCTTCATGGTCCAAACATTCCTCTGTCATACCTCACTAGGCCAAATTTGATAGCAAGTGGCTTTGGTGACACCGGGAACATATTGTCACATGCATGACATAGTTCACCATGTTATCCATGACATAGACATGGTTCCAGCTCTCAGAGACCTGTAAGTTTTTCTTTAAGAAGTCCTCCTGTTCTTCACTCATTACCTGTATTAACTGCACCTGTTTGAACTCGTTACCTGTATAAAAGACACCTGTCCACACACTCAATCAAACAGACTCCAACCTCTCCACATTGGCCAAGACCAGAGAGCTGTGTAAGGACATCAGGGATAAAATTGTAGACCTGCACAAGGCTGGGATGGGCTACAGGACAATATGCAAGCAGCTTGGTGAGAAGGCAACAACTGTTGGTGCAATTATTAGAAAATGGAAGACGTTCAAGATGACGGTCAATCTCCCTCGGTCTGGGGCTCCATGCAAGATCTCACCTCGTGGGGCATCAATGATCATGAGGAAGGTGGGGGATCAGCCCAAAACTACACGGCAAGACCTGGTCAATGACCTGAAGAGAGCTGGGACCACAGTCTCAAAGAAAACCATTAGTAACACACTACGCCGTCATGGTTTAAAATTCTGCAGTGCACGCAAGGTCCCCCTGCTCAAGCCAGCGCATGTCCAGGCCCGTCTGAAGTTTGCCAGTGACCATCTGGATGATCCAGAGGAGGAATGGGAGAAGGTCATGTGGTCTGATGAGACAAAAATAAACTCCACTCACCGTGTTTGGAGGAAGAAGAGGATGAATACAACCCCAAGAACACCATCCCAACCGTGAAGCATGGAGGTGGAAACATCTTTGGGGATGTTTTTCTGCAAAGGGGACAGGACGACTGCACCGTATTTAAGGGAGGATGGATGGGGCCATGTATCGCGAGATCTTGGCCAACAACCTCCTTCCCTCAGTAAGAGCATTGAAGATGGGTCGTGGCTGGGTCTTCCAGCATGACAATGACCCGAAACACACAGCCAGGGCAACTAAGGAGTGGCTCAATAAGAAGCTTCTCAAGGTCCTGGAGTGGTCTAGCCAGTCTCCAGACCTGAACCCAATAGAAAATCTTTGGAGGGAGCTGAAAGACCGTATTGCCCAGCGACATCCCTGAAACCTGAAAGATCTGGAGAAGGTCTGTATGGACAATAAAATTCAAATGAATCACCTAAAAATTATACAATGTGATTTTCTGGATTTTTGTTTTAGATTCCGTCTCACACAGTTGACGTGTACCTAAAACATGTGAAACATTCTGATCACATTACTAATGGGACCTCTCTCTAGCGCATAGCGTCAGGTAGTTGGAGTGCTGAGCAGATTTAATTGAAACAGCAATCTGAAAGGCCCTCATGCTTTTGACAGCAAAACCTGACTTTGTGAAGAAGCTTTTTGTCAGAGCTGTTTCTGCCATTACGGTCACAGGTTCCCACTCTTCATTGCAGCCGACTAACACTCAAAGCAATTGTGCCAGGATTGTCTTCACAAGGCAGAAATTGTGCCTGGATTGTCTTCACAAGGCAGAAAACAGAAAAAAATGGGCACACTTGTCAACAAAGAAAACAGTTTCTTGTTTCTGTGATTAACTTAACGGACAAACAAACACAACATTACACGTGCCGCGTTTTGTTAACGACAGTGTGTTGTATGATATTTTTATCACACTCCAAGGTCACTGTGCCATACGTTTCAGTGTGCCGATGGAACACTTGGAGTCGAGGTGAGAGGATGGAGGATTTACCTATCATCATGACTCCAAGTATACCAGGCCAGTGTCAGCTAGCATTCTTGCTGCCTGTATTCCACTGAGCTTGTAAATTACCATAGAAAACCTACTCTGCATATCGACCATTTACAAGTTTCAGAGTAAAGCTTGGAATGGACTGATATTATTTTGGCCCAGAAGAACAACTGCAGTCACAACAGGAGCCTACTCCTGTCCTACCCCACCAGATCCAGTGCAGAAACCAGATAACCAGAAAACCAGGCTCCCAGGGCACCCATGGATAGATCACCGTCTGATTGCGTCAGAAACCCCAATGACCACGCGGCCTGCTCCGTGCCCTACCCCTCCCAATCTCACAGCCGCACTCCAACTCAATTACAGCCAAATGCTGGAATGTCACAAAAGCCTTCATAATGGACCTGGACAGCGAGTGGCAAGTGTGTGGTCAGGGAAGGTCTGAATTGTAGTAACCTGAGGGGCTGGAGAAGAGGAGTGAATGTACTTTCCTTTAGAAATTACCTACAGATTGACCACTTTTTCTATACTATCCTAAGTCCTTAAAGAACAGAAATGCTTTCTGAAAGTAGGATAATCTCACACAACAAGAAATAGAAAGAGTGGAGTCCGTTGTTTTTGTGAAGGCGGCTGATTCGAAGCGATTGTGTCTTCTTTCTCCCCTTCTGTCGCTCTCTATTATTAGAGGTGGAATTGTGATCCCTGTGTGAGTGGCTATCAGAATGAGCCGACTGCTCTGCTTTGAAGTCTGACGATCGATCAACAGCAATCTGTGGGGAAACTGGAGAGCAGAGGCAACATGCACAAACTCTTCCTCCAGGCAGATGTGACATGAGCGTAGAGCAACCCTGGAGGGAGATGGGGAATGATGTGACCAGACAGGGGACGTAGATGAAGGGACCGATTCCGTCAGGCTCGCCGGGCCTTGGAGTGACACATGTCACAGATGGTGAGCTATAAGGAAATAAACAGACAAGGACAGCAGTGATTCATTTGTGCCTGTCATTGACTGGTGTCATGCAGATACAGCAGCCCAGAGTCCGGTTAAATGAAAACAAATGTGATTTAAAAAATGTTGTGTGTGTGTGTTTCTTTGGCTGACATTGTAGCCATTTTAAAAATACCAAATTATGCAGTATAATATTCTTCTCATGTGCTTGGATATGTCAACATGATTTCCTGCCCTGGACAGAGAACATGCATAGACAGACAAATTATATTTTCATGGTATCATGGTACATTTGGCTAAACCGCTGTCTCTTTCTCTCTCTCTTCCATCTCTCCTTTGTTTCGCCACAGCAACACAGTTCTAATTGAAGTGGTTAATTAACTAGAAAAAACTCATTAGGACCTTTCCAGACCATTAGTAGGTGTGGGGAACGGGCGCCTGTGATAGACCTGGATAAAAGCGTCCGAAATGCATAAGGTTCTGTTCCATCGTCCGGGAAACGAGAACGGCAGCCGCCTGGCCTCAGGTGTGCAGGTGCAAATGAAGCCAACCAATTGGACAGTTTTAATTTGTTTTTCTGTTTTCACACCGCGCTGAGGCAAGGGAGAGGACACAGAAGCTAATGTGTTCTCCACAAAGGAAATGTCACAAGTACAATGTTTTATGTGGCATTTTATGACATCTCTCACAAAGATGTGAGTGGGAACCAATTCAAACGTGCATGCACCAGACACCCACGTGCATGTGCGCGCGTACACATCCACAGATGCTGCAGATGTAGTTAGATATGGACGATGGGGCCAGGAGCAGAGAGATTAAGCTCGGCTCTGATAGAGAGAAATAGATGGACACAAAGTAGCTGTGTTATGGACAGAAAACAGAGATACTGAGGTATGCTCATCAATCCAACTCACACACACAAACAATCAAACACACACACACACAAACACACAGACAAACAAACAAACACACACACACACACACACAAACAGAGAGCTCACAGTCCTCTAAGAGAGGCAGAACCTGGAGTGACAGTGAGGGGACTGTGGGTCCTGCTGTTTTCCACATTTCAGTACCAGCTCCCAGCGGAACGGAGACCCAGAGACACCCAGGCCCAGGCACACAATCCCTCAATTTTCCCTCTCATCATCCCTGCTGTCTGACCCTTCTGATTCACAACCCAACAGCCACACTTCTCACTTCCCCTGCACAATGGGACAAATGTCCGCGACACAATGGAGAAAGTAACATTGTGCGTGTGCGTTTGTTACACAGTTTGTGCAAAGCCTCTGGGACAGGCCTTTGAGCAAACACTGTACGGCACTGGCTTCTGTTGGTCACGTGGACACGCCTTTAACGTTCACATTGTTGACACTTTGACCTTGTCGTGGGACTGTGTGCTCCGTTGTGCTGTAGCCATTCGGGGCGAAGTGTGTGTGGCCACGGTATCAGCTACACCTCAAGGACCGCACCTCCCACCACATTCTGCGGAATGGAAACAATCCGTCCGAGTTAAACGGCCGAGCCATCGGAATGGCGGGTGGGTGGATGGAGGTCGGGAGGAAGGCGGGGAAGAATTGTCAACCGCCCCAGAGATCGCCTGACCGGCCTGATGTGGCTGTGATTGGGCGTGGTCAGCATTGTCTTTTCATTCCTCCATAACAAAGGCATATTTTTTTCCAGCGCTCATACATTCCGTAAGAACAACGTTCACTCTGTCCGGAAGGATTGAGCGGTGGCGGAGGCAAGGTCAGGAGACAAAACAATGTTTCACTGCCCAAGTCAAAAGATACCAGGACAGTTAGAGTCAGCAGAGACACTTGTTCTTCGCGTTCACAGATCTCTGTCTGCTTCTGTCTGTCGTGCACGGAACGAGGAGTCTCGCACATATGCACATAAAAGATCAGTCACAAATCTACCAAAATGAGGTACAATTGTGCCAAGAAAGTTCTGAATGACCCAGTGTTGTTTCTACAGCATCTGCAGACATGTACCATGACACAGAGAGCTTGGACACTTGTAAAATTGACAGCATTAGAACAGTTCTCAGAAATTTACAAAAACAGCGGGTAAGTCACTCAAAGACCAATGGATTTCAAAATGTGAATTCAGATGTCTGTTTTATGGAATTTAGGTGAACAATACATATTCAGGACCCTAAATAGTGAAGTTGACCTTTGAAGCAAAGGAGACAGGAAAGGTTTTCTCTTTAGTCCTGTTTGAAAATGTAACCACAGTTTGGGGACGTTTTGGTCCCTGTTATGTAGTTAAGTCAGAAACACACACATGCACAAACCACCTGTAGCCACCACCTCTGCCTGACACTAAAATAGTCTAATCCCTCAGCCTCACAGCATGTGTAGTGTCCAGATTGTTACACAAACCTTTAAAGTGTTACTGCGTGTTTCTCACAGCCAGCGGTTCAGCCCCATTTAAAGAAAACAGGAAAATCAATATTTCTTATTAGGAATCCCTGCTGAAGTGCCCCAGGCTTGGCAGTTTTCATCACTTTTTTCCTTTGTGTTGTTGGAGAATACACAAGTCTACATTTTTGTAGGTTTATCCATTTATCTGTACTGCACCCTAAAAAAGTATGGATTCTGCATTTAACAACTGTCCTACGGTATATCCGATTGTTATGAAGCTAGATAAAAGTGGATGGAAATGAATGAATGGAAGGGGGGACAGAAAATTGCTTGTACATCTGGATTCATGTACTATCTATAAATCCCATTATGACGAACGGAACAGTAACTGTTATACATTTGATGTAATTTTCCGAGACATATGTTCAATTAGCATTTTACATGCTTCCATTCTAAAGGTTACTGTCTGCCGGAGCCATCTGGGTTAAGTACAACTGTAATGGGTATACATCTGTCTTACGCGGCATCACAAGCATATCTGTTGGCTGACACATGAGCCTTTATATCCGGGTGACTTTTAAAACAGCACTGCTTCAAAGACACAGCCACAAAAAACACACTGATTAGGGAGGCACCTTAACAGTCAGGCAGCATTCCGGACTGGGGATGTGATGGGAAATCAGACCCGTTCTAAAGACCGTGAGATGGATACAGTCGAAAAAAGAAAACGTTGAGAGGGAGGAAGACAGAGGGGAGAAGAAAACTCCTCCCATCACAGGCAGAGGTGATGTCCTTGCTGGGGATGATTGGCAGTTTTTTTCCCCTTCTTCTCCCGGGTCCTTCCCTCCTTCCTTCGCCTCCACCCCGCTCTCTCACTCTCCTTCTATTTACTTAGCAGAGGAAAATGGTTTACTGGGGACAGTGGCAGGGGCATTGAAAGAGGGAATGGGGGTGCAGGCTTTCATTGTGATTGATTGAGAGGACCATGGGAAAGGGCCATTGGGATAATACATGTGTTTCACGGCCGTCCGTTTCAGTGCCTGCTTGAAAGTCAGTGCAGGTTCTCTGGGTGACCTTGTAAAGCACCATAACATAAATTACCAGAGTAAGTCGCATACACTTCTGTCATCCAGACAAACATATCAAAATTAGGTATATAAGTGCAAACTAATCTGAAGTCTCTACATTCAGATTACTTTGAAAGCAAGATTTGGACTCCCCCAGAAACGGTTTCTGCTTTGTGATTTGAAGTCCTGTGAGTGGTGATTGTCTATTGACCATAACTAACACTGACAAGAGAGTGAAGTGGTACAGTTGTGCTAAAAAGTTTGCATCCCCTTGGAGAATTGATAATATACACTCACCTAAAGGATTATTAGGAACACCATACTAATACTGTGTTTGACCCCATTTCGCCTTCAGAACTGCCTTAATTCTACGTGGCATTGATTCAACAAGGTGCTGACAGCATTCTTTAGAAATGTTGGCCCATCTTGATAGGATAGCATCTTGCAGTTGATGGAGATTTGTGGGATGCACATCCAGGGCACGAAGCTCCCGTTCCACCACATCCCAAAGATTCTCTATTGGGTTGAAATCTGGTGACTGTGGAGGCCATTTCACTACAGTGAACTCATTGTCATGTTCAAGAAACCAGTTTGAAATGATTCGAGCTTTGTGACATGGTGCATTATCCTGCTGGAAGTAGCCATCAGAGGATGGGTACATGGTGGTCATAAAGGGATGGACATGGTCAGAAACAATGCTCAGGTAGGCTGTGGCATTTAAATGATGCCCAATTGGCACTACGGGGCCTAAAGTGTGCCAAGAAAACATCCCCCACACCATTACACCACCACCAGCAGCCTGCACAGTGGTAACAAGGCATGATGGATCCATGTTCTCATTCTGTTTACGCCAAATTCTGACTCTACCATCTGAATGTCTCAACAGAAATCGAGACTCATCAGATCAGGCAACATTCTTCCAGTCTTCAACTGTCCAATTTTGGTGAGCTTGTGCAAATTGTAGCCTCTTTTTCCTATTTGTAGTGGAGATGAGTGGTACCCGGTGGGGTCTTCTGCTGTTGTAGCCCATCCGCCTCAAGGTTGTGCGTGTTGTGGCTTCACAAATGCTTTGCTGCATACCTCGGTTGTAACGAGGGGTTATTTCATTCAAAGTTGCTCTTCTATCAGCTTGAATCAGTCGGCCCATTCTCCTCTGACCTCTAGCATCAACAAGGCATTTTCGCCCACAGGACTGCCGCATACTGGATGTTTTTCCCTTTTCACACCATTCTTTGTAAACCCTAGAAATGGTTGTGCGTGAAAATCCCAGTAACTGAGCAGATTGTGAAATACTCAGACCGGCCCGTCTGGCACCAACAACCATGCCACACTCAAAATTGCTTAAATAACCTTTCTTTTCCATTCTGACATTCAATTTGGAGTTCAGGAGATTGTCTTGACCAGGACCACACCCCTAAATGCATTGAAGCAACTGCCATGTGATTGGTTGATTAGATAATTGCATTCATGAGAAATTGGACAGGTGTTCCTAATAATCCTTTAGGTGAGTGTATGTACCATATGTAAAGAAAACATGAGTTAGCAGGCAAAACACGTCTTTTATTTCTTAGGGGATTCACATTCAACTGTAGGTCATAACAGAACGGCACAATCATAAGACAAAACATGGCAACAAAGAAAAAATGTAACTGACCCCTGTTCAAAAGTCTGCGTACCCTTAGTTCTTACTGTGTATTGCCCCCTTTAGCATCAATGACAACGTGCAGTCTTTTGTAATAGTGTTCTATGCAGGTGGTATAGCTGCCCATTCATCTTGGCAAAATGCCTCCAGGTCATGCAAAGTCTTTGGTCGTCCTCCATGAACCGCACGTTTGAGATCTCCCCAGAGTGGCTGGATGATATTAAGTTCAGGAGACTGTGATTGCCACTCCAGAACCTTAATCTTTTTCTACTGTAACCACTGGAGGGTCAACTTGGCCTTGTGCTTAGGGTAATTGTCATACTGGAAAGAGCCTCTCATGCGCAGCTTTCATGCAGAAGAATGCAACTTGTCTGCCAGTATTTTCTGATAACATGTTGCATTCATCTTGCCGATTCCCTGTGCGTTTAGAGCTCACACGCCACCAAAACATCAGTGAGCCACAACCATGCTTCACAGTGGTGGCTCACAAACTCCAAATTACAGTGTGCCAGAAGCTAAGGCGTGTCAAGGTGTTGTTGGGCATATTGTAACCGGGATTTTCTGTTACTGGCCTTTTTGTGGCATTGGTGCAGTCGTATCGTGCTCCTTGAAACAACCACACCGCCTTTATCCAGAGCAGCTTATATTTCTCCTGAAGAAAAAACCTGTGAGTTTTTCTTTGGCAGTTCAATGCTTCTGGCAGTTTTGGTTGAAATCTTTCTTGGTCTACCTGACCTTGTCTTGGTATCAAGAGATCCCCGCATTTTCCACTTCTTAAGAAGTGATTGAACAGTACTGACTGGCATTTGCAAGGCTTTGGATAACTGTTTATATCCTTTTCCATCTTTATAAAGTTCCATTACCTTGTTACGCAGGTCTTATGATAAACCAATATCTAGCCTGCTCAGTGTATCCATGTGAGAGCTAACAAACTCATTGACTATTTATACACCGACACTAATTGCAATTTAATAAGCCACAGGTGTGGGAAATTCACCTTTAATTGCCATTTTCACCTGTGTGTGTCACCTTGTGTGTCTGTAACAAGTCCAAACATTCAAGGGTATGTAAACTTTTGATCAGGGCCATTTTTGTGATTTCTGTTATCATTATGATTTAAAAAGGAGCCAAACAACAATGTGATAATAAATGGCTTCATATGATCACTATCCTTAAATAAAATTAAAAACATTTGCATGATCAATCATATTTTCAAAATCAATGACAAAATATCACAGTTTCTGCCGGGGTATGCAAACTTATGCACAACAGTATATTCTATACTTAAGTAATAAGAAAATTCAGTGTGGTACTGTGTGGCCAATATTTAAAAGTCTTTTGACATTTATTCAGAGCAACTTACACTGGTAAGAGAATTCATTTTCATACCACCTCCCACAAAAACCTACAAACGTGGCTTTGCAAGCACAATGCTTTTACCAACGGGGCTTAGTGGGACTCTATACCTTTGTCAAGAGATATTTACACAAAACGATGTTGAACTGCAGTGTTGTGTTGAACTTTACTGTATTATGGTGTATAGTATCGTATTGTATTGGTTTGACCTATACACTATTGTATTGTGTTTTATAGTACTGTATTGTATTGTGTTGTAAGATGCACTCTGTTTAACTGTCCTGGACTGTAATGTATTGTCCTGTACAGGATTATGTGCTGAACTATATTACATTGTGTTGCAAAGTCCTTTATTATATTCTGTTGTATTGAACTGTATTGTGTTTAACTGTACTCTATTATATTATGTTGAACTATACAGTATTGTGTTGGATTTCACTGTTTAGGTGTTGTGTTAGATGTCATTGGGTGCTGTGGTAGACATCATTGTGATTGAATGGGCAGAATTACCCAGGGACAGCATATGGACATCCTATTAGGTTTGCCTGTTTAATTTCACTCATTCTCTATCCACAAATCCATACTCATCATTAAATTTCTCCTTTCTGTCCTTTGATTAAAACCCCTTTATTGCCATACTCATTTAGTTTGACCAACGGTTATCTGTTGATCAATAGTCTTCATGCTCATGAATATTATTTTCTTGGATGCAATTTCCAACCATTATCTGTAAAAGGAAGGACATTATTCGTTCCCACTAATCTCTATGATCTATATAACTTTATTGTTGTGCGACAAGGCAACTAATCAATTTCTTTCTATTTCTATGGTCATATTCATGTTAAATTCTACTAATTATGGCCAGCCGTTCAGAACATGTAAACCCAAGAACTGACCAATCATTATTAATTAAAAAAAAAGCAGCAGTACTCATGCATTAATTACTAATCACCTCTTCGTAGTGCCTAACCTACTGAATGACCATGCTACTAAAGAAGTGGCAAGATGGCAGACGTTATTGAACAATAAAATAATTAAACCATTAAATATGGTCAAAATATTGTTGCCAGTACTGCTAGTGTGTGAGGTTCTGTTCTGTTTGGTTTAACTTTTGGTTTTGAACGTAACCTGTTATATTTTGTCTTTTGTTCTTATACTCTGCATGTCCTTGTCCTTATTGTTTCCACCTGGTCAGGCAGTTGGCTAGCAATTCGTCGCACCCAATCTGCTCCGTGGCCTGCTGCCTCCTTCTGGTTCCAAGGTGAGGTCGTCGTCTCTTGATCCTGCTCCTCTGGCAGAGCCGCCGCCTCTTCCTGATTCCGAGGTGAGGTCGGTGTCTCCTCTTCCTGCTCCTCCAGCTGGACCGCCGCCTCTTCCTGATTATGAGATGGGGTCAGCGTCTCCTCTTCCTGCTCCTCTGGCAGGGCCGCTGCCTCTTCCTGGTTCCAAAGTGAGGTCGTCGTCTCTTGATCCTGCTCCTCTGGCAGAGCCGCCGCCTCTTCCTGATTCCGAGGTGAGGTCGGTGTCTCTTCGTCCTGCTCCTCCAGCTGGACCGCTGCCTCTTCCTGATTATGAGGTGGGGTCGCCGTCTCCTCTTCCTGCTATCTGGCAGGGCCGCTGCCTCTTCCTGCTCCCAATGTGGGGCCAACGCCTGCTCTTCTGGCTCCTGGTCCTGCTCTACCTGCTCTGGCTCTTGGTCCTTTTGCTGGCTCCTGCACCGGCTCCTGATCTTTACATTGTTGCAAAACGATGTTAACATGGCAGAGCCTTATGACAACCTTATGACAACCATTTTCATTCCACACGAGTGATACTGAGTAAACAATTTGTCCCCATTTAATTTAACAAATAAAAATTCTGAGAGGCTGGCTCTGAATGGACCGGTGATTCTTTCGTTTGATAATGTATACAAACACTTGTCCATTATATCCAGTCTAGCCCAAGCAAGCCACAGAATAATACTGCATAACACAAAAGAGAAGCTAACCAGCTAATACAATATGCTACAACACTAAATGCAATGTAATTTAAATTAGCCAGCTAGCTACAGCAGTTGCGTAATTTTATCCTAATGAACACATTTCAATGAAGAAAGACCTGCCTTGTCCCGCTTGTCCAATATCTAGGGAGCTCAGCTACACTGCATTGTCGTTTGTCCGAAAACAACAATTATTACATAGCGGTTGGTGCTTACTAGCTGCAACAGACACCTGGTGAAGATGCTGTGATGATTGATAGACAAAGCAATAAATCCAAGGCCTATCCTGCCAGGAATATTGCACAACTTTCTCACTGACTAACAAAGGTCAAGTTTAATACATTGTTCTACCAGACCTTTCCCATGTTTGGGAACGACATTATACTCGCTCAGTTTTCTGTGTTGTGGAGATTATTTAATCCTGAAAATGCTCATGCTTTACTACTATATTCACATACTGTGGATATTCTCTATCAAACCAATAACTTTATCAAATAATGGCAACTGCCTCAGTAGTAAAAACTTTGATAATTCTAATTAAAGGAGGTTGTGATAGATGAATGGTCTTCCTGAAAGCCCTCTGGTCGAAACACTGTAAACCAATTAGGAGTATAATGACGTGATGGGAGGCAGAAACATAAGGCCAATGTCTGATTATTTGCTATTGGTCCAGAGGAGTGACTTTGTCTGAAATATGCTGCCCTACCAGCAAGTTCAGCTCAACTGCGTGCTAAGGATTGCCATGGTGAGATGTGTGTGTTAAACCAGCTGCTTTCCTCTGAAGTTATACTTGCTTTCTCTTTTGAATGTTGGTACTTCTACTCCTAGCCTGGGTCTTTTCTATTCATATTTATGAGACTGTTATATGAGGTGGGCCTGAAGGGCAAAGGTTTGAGGTTTGCATTTTCTTCCTTCTTCCAACATGAGACCCACAGATTTTCTGTTTTTCCTCAATTGCTTCCAATCATTTTCTGGAAAAATGTAGTTGCTTTTCAATTCAGTGTTCACAAGATATAGTAGTATCATGTGACCTTTTGCAAAACTATTAATGTGTTTTCAAAGTGTTTCTGCCTTCTGAAAACTAAAATATATTTATAAAACAGAATTATGCTTTCAAAATTGCAAGTACATTCACGTGTCTGCAAAATAATTAACACTGACTCATGTCTTTTGAATATAATACAAAAGAGAAAGTATATAAAGTTTCATAAAAGTCTATGTACAGCAATATATTTTCTTTGTAGTAACTTCTGTAAATCACAGTGATCAAATTAGTATAAATATAAAAGTTGCCGAATTATAGTTATCCTTCATGCCTGTTTTTTAAGTATTGAAACAGGAAATCGAAGGTATACAGGATTGCAAAAAAAAGACCAAATATCCTGAAATTGGCAAGCATTTGACCACTGGTGTTTGCTTAATGCTTGTTGAAGTAGAGTTCCAAAATGCTAACTTACTGCAAATTATGTAACATATTAATATGTATTTAATAAAAACTATGAAAGGAAGTGAACAAAAAGTACAAAAAAGTTACTGATTTAGATAATTTCGAATTGACTCACTATACTCAAATTATAATAAAAAATAACAATTAGAAATAAATACATCTTTTTTTTTTTCCTGCATAACAAACCAGTTGAACAAACTAACCAATCTCACGTTGTATCTATGAATCAATACAGTCGCATAAACCTGTAACTTAAAAACCATGCAGCATCGATACAGATTTGTTGATGTAGGCTGTAAAAAATAAGCCTGAGAGATGTGTAATGTCCCCAAATGCTTCGCTGTATATAAGCCACACTAAGTTTGTTTCTTCAACTGACGTTCTTTCAAAAAAAGTGTGCTTTCTCTCTAGGAGCTGTCAGAATCTTCCCAAAGTTGTTCACAACTTCCTTGGCATGTATTCTGTTGTGACCCGCCTCAGGCAATGTGATTATTCAAAGGCAGCAGACAAACCCTGAACCTATTGTAGTGCCCTGGGGAGGCCTGTGACACATCATGTTAGAGCAACAGAGAGGGCTAAACTGACAGACGAATCTCAATATACATTCAATTACACAGGCACCGCACTGAAAAGATCAAAACATTTAGCGTTTGCTTTTGGGAAAAGACTGTCTGCGGATGTATTCTGCCTATACAGACATCTGGGCATTTATGAATGTGCATGTGAGTGGTGTTTTTTTCAAATTAGTTTTCTATACGGATTTGCCAGTCAACTGTGCTCTGTGTCCAGCTGCAGCTGATGGAAAGCCCTATTAGCTGGCTCTGGGGATTATGTTTACCTGCTGTCAGTGCTGCAGCAGGCGTAGATCATTGTCATTTAAATGAACAGAAACAACAATCAAAGAGGGGGGAGAAAACGTAATTACATTTTACCTTTTGCGAGAGATAGAATTGATGTGGTTAGCCGGGGAACATCAGAGGGAATCCGAGAGCCTGCTGAGGACTCTATGATGAAGCTCTGGCCTAATGTGTGCTGACAGCTGAATGGCTTGTGAACAGAGGAGCAGGGCCTACGCTCTTTGGACTGATACATATCCAGGCCACAGAAAAATCAACAAAACATACCTAAACCAGGTCAACGTGGGCCACTCAAATTTTTCGCTTAGATTAGCACTGTTATAAAAAATACAATAAAAAAAAGAAACAAATCGCAGTAGCAGGTTGTCAGAGATGCCAAGCAGCACTCATTTCTCCTCACATGTATGTCAGAAGTTCTAAATGATTTCCACAAACAGGACAATAAAGTTTATTCACAAAATCTTGTGCCCCCACACCCATCAACCATTCCCATGAGCTTTTAACATTGCTCTCCCCGTCACGTAGAATGAGAACAGCCCTTGGTGCCGGCCAAACAGCGCTGCCACTGGGTTTCCAGCCAGGTCCGGCTTCAGCAACTGCAAACTAAAGCCTTCCTCAGGGCTTGGGGCCAGTTTTGTGCTTTGCCTTTCACAGCTCTCAGCATGGCCGTTTCACTCCGGCTTCTCCAACTCCTAAGGCTTGTTATTCTATGCTGGGCCTGTTCTTTCTTTCTCCCAAGTATTATTCCTCTATCGCCTTTAGGGATCTGAGTGGATGGAAAAGATTGCAGTGAATTTGTATGGAGTGAATTGAATTCCTATGCAATGAGGGTTATGAATAGTCATTGTGGGTGTGGGTGAACACATGCACGTCATGATTGGGGAGAGCACTTCTCTATTGTGGAGGAAAACCCTGAGGTTTATCCGAGGTCTCTCCCGCAAATATTGTGGCACCTTCATTTTAACTTAGCATGGGTACACATAGGGAAGAGAGAAAGATGGGGGGGCTGTACTGTAGATTGTGAACTGTGTTTTTTACATCCTTTTCATTCCATCATTGTGGCTAAACCTAATTTTGTCTCTGGCCACCGTGGGCAAAATGAATGGTGATCTTTACAATCTTGCCCTTTCACCCAGCGGACAATACGCTGTGCTGTGTATTGCTGCCTTTCACAGGTTGGAGTGTGAATGATGTTTTTTTGTCTCAAAATGAATGTGTTTGTTTTTGACACTGTACCACCCCCACCCTCTCCTGATCCTAGACAGATTTACTACACTACCCACATCCCTCTGAAAAAACACCACCCCCATACCTCCCAAAAACCATCCCCCCCATGTATAGTGCATGTTAGGTCCTAAAGCTTGGGAGGATGAAACTCTCGAAACTTTCTGTTGATCTTCGGCAGTAAAATCGTCCCTCACCTCAAAACGTCTCTGTGTCTGCCATTCGACAATTTAGGACATTCTGTGCGTCAGTCGATTACCTTGGCAACAACCACAAGAAAGCTGACTGTGGTTGTGTTCTCTGGATCTCTACTCATTGGAGGCCTCACAGTCGAATCCCTCACACTCGGGCTGACCTCGGCTCTCCTTTCTCCTTTCGAACACCAACAATCTCAACTTGTCTCTCGTACAGGGCACTTTGGATACCCAGTTTCTAGGCAGTTTACGAACGCAGCTTCTTCAACTCACATCACCCCTGACTAAGCGTGATGATCATAGGAGCTGTTTCCACGCATCCGCACTTTAAGCACCCCGTAGCGAGTTAGAAACAAACACTCTCACCAGATCAGAATCAGAAAGTTTTATTGCCAGGTAATTTTAAAAAAAACTAGGAATTTGTTCTGGTCTGTTGGTGCAGCAATGTATACAAAAGGAATAGTGGACTGAGTATTAATAAATTACTAGGGTAAGGTTGTGTGTATACAGTGGGGAGAAAAAGTATTTGATACACTGCCGATTTTGCAGGTTTTCATACATACAAAGCATGTAGAAGTCTATAATTTTTATCATAGGTACACTTCAACTGTGAGAGACGGAATCTAAAACAAAAAACCAACAAAACAAAAAAATCCAGAAAATCACATTGTATGATTTTTAAATAATTAATTTGCATTTTATGGCTTCCAACCAGTAAGAATTCCGGCTCTCACAGACCTGTTCTCCACTCATTACCTGTATTAAATGCACCTGTTTGAACTCGTTACCTGTATAAAAGACACCTGTCCACACAATCAATCAAACAGACTCCAACCTCTCCACAATGGTCAAGACCAGAGAGCTGTGTAAGGACAAAAGGGAACTGTTGGCGCAATTATCAGCAAAGTTGAAGATGACGGTCAATCTCCCTCGGTCTTGGGCTCCATGCAAGATCTCACCTCATGGGGCATCAATGATCATGAGGAAGGTGAGGGATCAGCCCAGAACTACACGGCAAGACCTGTTCAATGACCTGAAGAGATCTGGGACCACAGTCTCAAAGAAAACCCTTAGTAACACACTACGCCGTCATGGATTAAAATTCTGCAGTGCACGCAAGGTCCCCCTGCTCAAGCCAGCACATGTCCAGGCCCATCTGAAGTTTGCCAGTGACCATCTGGATGATCCAGAGGAGGAATAGAAGAAGCTCATGTGGTCTGATGAGACAAAAATAGAGCTTTTTGGTCTAAACTCCACTCGCCGTGTTTGGAGGAAGAAGGATGAGTACAACCCCAAGAACACCATCCCAACCGTGAAGCATGGAGGTGGAAACATCATTCTTTGGGGATGCTTTTCTGCAAAGGGGACAGGACGACTGCACCGTATTGAGGGGAGGATGGATGGGGCCATGTATCGCGAGATCTTGGCCAACAACCTCCTTCCCTCAGTAAGAGCATTGAAGATGGGTCGTGGCTGAGTCTTCCAGCATGACCACGACCCGAAACACACAGCCAGGGCAACTAAGGAGTGGCTCCGTAAGAAGCATCTCAAGGTCCTGGAGTGGCCTAGCCAGTCTCCAGACCTGAACCCAATAGAAGATCTTTGGAGGGAGCTGAAAGTCTGTATTGCCCAGCGACAGCCCCAAAACCTGAAGGATCTTGAGAAGGTCTGTATGGAGGAGAGGACCAAAATCCCTGCTGCAGTGTGTGCAAACCTGGTCAAGAACTACAGGAAACGTATGATCTCTGTAATTGCAAACAAAGGTTTCTGTACCAAATATTAAGTTCTGCTTTTCTGATATATCAAATACTTGTCATGCAATAAAATGCAAATGAATTACTTAAAAATCATACAATGTGATTTTCTAGATTTTTTTTTAGATTCCGTCACTCACAGTTGAAGATAAAAATTACAGACTTCAACATGCTTTGTAAGTGGGAAAACCTGCAAAATCGGCAGTGTATCAATTACTTGTTCTCCACACTGTATGTGGGGAGGGGTTATAGATTTGTCTAGTTGAGGGTTGAGTGTGTATGTGGGGAGGTGTTATAGATTTGTCTAGTTGGGAGTTGTGTGTGTATGTGGGGAGCGGGCTATAGTCCATGTGGCTCCGGGGGCATGTTCATGAGGCCTACTGCTGTAGGAAATAAACTGTTGTTGTGGCGAGAGGTTTTGGTCCTGATAAACCTCTACTTTCTACCAGAGGGGAGAGTTCTGAGTTGTCCTTCCAGGGTGAGAGGCATTTCTCTATTTTTTCCACTTCACAGATGTAACAGCCATTTCTCCAATCAGTGACACAACAGGCTGATGCAATTTTTTTCCAAAACTGCAGCAACATCTGTCATGACAGGAGGGCCTACCTCATTCTGTTTAAGTTTCATCTGCAATATTCTAGAGAGCAAGTTGATTTTTTCCACAAACATTTACTTGGTTGATCGTACTCTAGAAGGTTTGCTCTCAGAAGACAAAGGTTTGCCCTTAGGGGTGTTTTTTTCAGACTTAGCGCCATCGCACCCTCCCGTTGTTCACGGCCGATGATGGTATTCCATCTCTCACCAGACACTCCCTCCCTCCTCCAGCTGATGCTGTGCCGTCTCTAAGGCTGATAGAATCTCCGGCTCATGTTTACTGTCTGCACCTGTAGGTTCTGTCTCTGCTCTCTTATCTCTCTGATGGTGCTGTGTCTCTGTGTGTCTCTGTGTGTGTGTGTGTGTGTGTGTGTGTGCAGAGTCTACTGAGAAATGCTGCCGCCTTATCATTTTAATGAACACCACCAACATCACATAAAATCATATAATTTTTACATGTACGTGCAACATGTCATCAATGCTAAAATCTGTTGTATCTTAATGGAAAGCTGTCGTGTTAACTAAATACACAGGTTGTCTATTTTCCACACACCTGAATCAATCAGGAATGCCATTCCCTCTGTTCTGGTAGAGTTTAGCTGACAATGGTGACAGATGATGCTGAGTTCCGTAACTTTGCACAGAAAATAAAACGCCTGAAAGGAAATTGTGCTGTTTGGCATTCCTCCCTAGCTTATCAAGACATAAGCCTTTCCTCATTTGACATAGACAACAATTCCTCACTCGCTATCTGGTCCCATTTCAATATCTCACCCTGCCAGTGATACTGCTGGAAATCTCAACACTTTCATCACACTTTAAAGGTTTGCCATCAAACTAAAATGTGAACATTTCAAATGGCAGGCAAACTAACATGCTATTCATTTAATTGACTGAGAAATGTATGATACACCTTTCTGTATCCTGTAATGTAAACATTACATTTGATAATAACCGTCTGTCATGTTTGATGCCCACAGAAATTAAATCAGATTGAAGAGACTTTGGCGCTTATAACATTTCAAAACCTACGGCAAAGACTAGTAGTAATTGTCTTACAATGTAAGCCAGGAAAGATTTGTATTTAGTTTACTGATTTTAGCCCTACTTGTACATTTAGTCTAATTGAAATCATATCAATGTACTCTATAAACTTTGCAATCTTTTACAATGTATTGACTGGGTTATAGTCTAGGCCCCTCAAACTCATCTCTGGACCTCAAAGCCAGTTCCACTCGTTGTTTTCATTGCAACCCTCTAATCAGGGACTTACTTAGACCTGGGACACCAGATTGGTGCAATTAATCATTAAGTAGACCAGAATTTAGCAGGCGCCTGACCTCATAGGGTAAGAGTTGACCACCCCTGGTCAAGGCCAACTAGATGGCCTGCTGACCTGAACTTGGGGATGGTTTGACAACAACACAGTAGGTAAGGCTGACAACTCAAACTCCTGTTTTATCTTAACTTCTTATACCAAGCTTCTGTTTCTTATCATTCAAATTCACATTCTATTTTACAGGTTCATGCTGTGAAATCATTTTACTCAATAATGCCAATTTACTATAGATGGGCAGGAGTCCAGGCGTGATAAAACTAGTGGCTGTACTACCTGTTAGTGTCAGTTTGTGAAATTAGAGCAGTACTTTATCACCGCCAGATCCATCTTAGTAACTAGTTTATCAGTGTACGGAAACATTCCAGCTTGCAATCTCCAGGTAAAACCAAACAGTTTAGTCTCCTTAACATACTCAATCATCTTATTATTTAGTACTACATAGATTAAATTGAGGTTTAGTTTTGAGCAAGGCATTTGTGCCTAATGCAATGCTTTTAGTTTTGGAGATATTCAAGATGGTTACTCATGCTAATACTGAGATTACTGCCCTGGTCTGAATAGTATTGGGGAATCCAGGACTGTTATGTAGAATCCATGTTACAGGACTGTTTGACCAGATGGACTGGGATATGTGGAACATTTAATAACTTCTGGGAATCTGTGGCTGGGTTTGTTAAGAAATGTCCTGAGTTTGTTGTTCTAACAGTGACAGTTAACCTGTTCTTGCTGTTGGCTAAGGGACGCAGTGTGTTTTTCTGTACCCTGGGGTGACTATTCAGTGAAGCTCAATGGGTCAATAGTCCCCTCTATTGATTGCCCAACATCTCCTCAACATGTAGCCAAAAACAAAACGGAGCAGATATGTTAAACCAATCAGTCTTTACAGACAAAACTAGTCAAGGCTCCAAACATATTTTCATATAACTGTTTTTGTATCTAAAGACAGATTTGTAAAGATATCTGCTCAGTTTTCTGGCCACATTCTGTTCAAGTTCTGTTGACCCATTCAGCATTTCTGAATAAACACACCAGGGTTGAGAAAAACACTGTGTTATCTTTCCAAATTAGAAACCGTAGATTAATGGCAGTGTGTGCTCACACTGAAAGGGTTTACCGTCTGAGGTAACAACAGCAAGACGGAGGAAGACATGGCTTAGTACAAACAGATCAGCTATGACCTTTGCAAAAGCAATCAAAGAGGCAAAAAGGTCAGCGCAAAGACCCATTTTTCACAACAGGTCAGACATGAAAAGGATGTGGCAAGGGCTTCAGACGTTGCCAGATTATGAAGGACGGACCAGCTGCGTCACGGACACGGACGCCTCACTCCCCAACAAGCTAAACACCTTCACACGTTTTGAGGGAAACAACATGGAGCCTCAGGCAAAAGCCTCTCCACTGCTGCCGTGGATGGTGGGCTCATGCATGGCGTCCTCAGGGCAGGTCCAACCGGCGGGAGGGTTTATGACCACATTCAACCTTGCCTTTTCCCAGTCGGCTTTCGGCCACCAATGTTGCGAGTCCACCATTCAAACGTATGGATTATTACCAGCCAGTAGCGATCATGACATAATGTGTGTCATTGTAATGTGTTTTGAGAACTGTCAAGGACTACATCATCTCCATCACGGCTAACATCCTGGACCCATTGCGTTTTATTAACGATGACTCCATTGCCACCGAACTGCTGAATTCAGGAAACAAAAGGAAGACCATGTACTTCACGTTGCATTGACACTGTGATGAAGATGGTGCAACATTTCCCAGTGAACCTCACGCGGGTAAAGGTATTCTGAATCTCCCAGAGGAGCCTCAGCAACATCTGTCATCAAGAGTTCTTTCTCAGGCTTCATCACTGCCTGGTAAGTCAACTGTACCACCCCCGATTGTGTGGCTGTTTGGAGGGTGGCGAGATATGTCAGCCCAATGTACCATCAGGGAAGCATTGCCTACCTGCCAAGACATTTACCCTACATGGTAGCGTAAAGGGCCAGGACAGCTGCCTGTTGGTATACCCCCCTTTGCTTTGGAGAGGCTTTCTGTAAAGAACAGTTCCTGTGCGCCATCACATACGTAACCTTCCGTTCATACAAAGGCAGATGATGTAAAGCCATAACACTATCTATAATATCAGAAGCTGTCTTACAATACAGTTCTCCCCACTGCCTCATTGTCACTTCCTTTCAACCAATTATCAATGATTTTTGTCAGTGCTGAGCACGCTGAGTGTTGATTTTGTTTGCTGTGAAACAGAATTGTATCTGGTCAAACACAATTATTTCCAAATGTTTGCTAGGCACCAGGAGCAGGCTGATTGGCCAGCTGTTTGAGTAAATAGTGTTTATTTCTCTACGGACACACGCTGTCTTATAGGATTAAAGCTGTGGCCTGTAGGAGTCACAACAGTCCTCCACTAACCTCAGCCTTATGTTAATGTAACATCTCTTATAGAATGTCTGTCCATGCCACATTAATATGGTTGTCTGGCATCCTCATTCCTATGAGTGCAGTCAACCCCCCTATGAAGGTCTATATACCCCAGTGCCGACACTAGCCTTTTGGGGGCCCTAAGCAAAATTTTAAACTCAAACCTCTCTGCTAGCGGTCGAGGCTGACTACAAGTTTGGGGCCCCCTAGCGGTTGGGGGCCCTAAGTGACCGTTTATTTTGCTTATGCCTGGAACCGGCCCTGACATATCCTAACCGCTCTCTAGATTACAAACAACGTGTTGTGGATCAAACATGCCCGGCGTTGGTTGGGGAATGCGCAATCTGATACGATAACATCTCACCATCCAGGTAGACGCGCAATCGCACGCAGTGTAAACACAAGCCCCTGGGGAGGGAGAGAGCGGTTCTACAGTTATCTCATCTGGATGTTGCTGCGGGGAGTCCAGGTATGTAGACTAGAGAACCATTTGATGTCAGGACCACAGCCAACTCTGACTCCTGACTGCCAATCACAGCGCCTCCCCATCAACAAACCATCTGTCTTCTTGAACAACGAGGTCCATCACTTAGTGGAAGCAGCTTGAACATTACTGAAACAACTTCATTAAAGAGAGTTTCCTTTCTCTCCTGATGCCAGACTATTTCAAAGGGACCCCCCCCAACCCAGAGGAGGGAGCGGCTCCCAGACACAGACCATGAGTAAGCACAAAAGCTAGGATTGGAGCTGGGTTCTGAGGGGTCACAGCCTCCATTATAGCCCGTCGTATAGCTATTGACAGTTTTATTACTGACACGGACACACACACACACACATACACACACACACACACACACATATACACCCACCCCTCTGCATTACGAGCTCTGAGAAACGCCAAGCTTGAAGCCTACCTGAGTAATAGTGTCATCATAAATCACGGGACGCCCTTGTTTATAAAGCAGCACAGCAATTCCTTCCCCAGCACCATGATTACTGCCATTGCCACAGTCCAACTTTTATAGAAAATATTTCATGTGCTGCTTTTTGTTTTCCTGATAAACTGTATGCAGCCAATATATTTACTCATGATCTTTGGGGGAATCTTACTGTCACCACAATAATTTGCAAAGTGCCTCAGATGTACTGATGTATTAACAAACACTGGATCAATGGTTTTTCTCTGCGGGGTTTGCTCTTGTCTTCCCTTATCATAATTTTGAGCAGGCTTAGTGTTGCTCTTTTAAGTTGCTTCTTTAAATGTTGGTCCTTTTAGTGTCTGAGATAAGAGCAAGAAAAAGAATAGTCACCAGATGTCAGACAGCCCCTCTCATTGGTCCTTTATGATGTGTTCCACTGTTGTGCTGCAGCCCCCCAAGCCCTAACACGAGAAAAAAAAACCACGAGGGAGACTTCAAGAATATTATACAGTCAGCCCTGTTTTGTCCTATTCAAAGGAGATGTGATTGTGGACGTTTTTCATACGAATGGCATGATTCGTGACTGTTGACAGACTTTAGCCTCTAGACCTCTTTCTAAGAACGGACATGCCTTCTGCTCAGTTCGATGTCATGTTTCTCCTGGGGGAATTCCTGTGGCTTGTATTGACTGTCAGAGGAAGCAGGGTGATGTGAACTTCTGAGGGATACGGGGTAAACTGATCCTTTGTCAGAAGCAGGCCTGACACAGATAGAGTGCAGTGCAAAGTTCTGCAAACCAGACACACACACACACACATACACACACACACACACACACACACACACTCCCACACACACACACACACACTGTTGAAACAGGTTGTACTTCAGAATTTGAGTACATGTATCATATGGATGACAATACGAACATTCCTTTAATGTCACCACTATGGCATCGTATTGCTGATGCTAGGGAGGGACCTACTGGGTATAGTGTGACATAAAACCAACATTAATCAGTGTCTGTCACTTCTACAGGCTCCTGCGGTTGGCCTAGACCCAATAAAGCTGTCACATTATCAGCAAAGGACCGGACCTGCGCTGCCGGTAACCCAGACATCTTTGGTCATTAATCGGGGTTGTTTTGGCAAGTTCCAAAGCCAACCAGCTCTCCCCTTAAGACAAGGGCATCCCATACAACCAAAAACCCTCCAGAACGCTTTGCACCATAGCTTGCCAAAATGCCGCCAAAGGGTTTCACGCCTGAGCACAGATTTGATTGAGGCTAGTTTTCTTTAGCGTTTCATTGGTCATTGTAATTAGCGATAATCAAGTGGTAGCGACAGAGTGGGATGCAATGTGTGAAGAGACCATTCCCAGCCTTGGTTCATTTGAATATGAATCTCCACAGTAACCCACCATAAAACAGAGGGAGACAAAGAGGTTCTCGCTTTGGGATTTTGCTCAGTCGTAGTGCCCCCCCCCCCCCCAACCCCGCCCCTGAATAACCACCCGGCCTTCTATGCCCAGCATTTCTGCCCCCTGCCCAGGGCCCAGGCTTCCTAAAACAAGGCCCGCTTAATGAAGACAATATCTTATTCTTCACCCTTGAATGACACGGAGAGGACTGGGGTTCTTTGCAGGGCTGCCAAGGACAGTTGACAAAGAGCCGAGACAGGGAGAGGGAGAGCACATCCCCCCCACTCCACAGTGCACAGGGGCCTGGGACTGAGATCACATCCAGGGCCCATGGCCAAACGCTTCCCTCATCTCTCACAGCCACAGTATCACTCTTACACAGAAAAGACACTGAGAAAGGTTCCTTGTTGAGTGTAAGCTCATGCACTTTGGTAAAGACGAGGTCTTTGTGATTTTACAGTGTCAGTCTGACATAGTCTGAGTCCTCGGAGATGACCTATTTTTGGAGACCCGCCTTACAGGCAGGATGGAGTTGAGCATCGACAAACACGTCTGACACAAATGAAAATGAGAACCTTGCATCTACAGAGAGATAGAAATGAAAAAGACAAAAATTCAGTTCTCGCTCATTTAAAACAGTAAGGTTATTACTCATTGGCAAAATACATCGATTAAAATGCCCTCTATCTCTTCAACCTCCTTTGTAATATCCTACAGAGTCTCTGAGCTCACCCTAGGAACCCTCCGGCTGTAAATTGATCCAACGTGGTAAAGTTGTATTACTTTAACCACAGGCATCCCGGTCCTTAATAATCCTGGGCAGAAATGATTAGGGTGTCTTTACAGACCCCACTCCAATCCAGCTGTGATTAATGAAGAACCCCAGGACCCCTTATTTTAATAATTAATGACATAAAGCAATTATTGCTGTGGAAACTGTAATGCTATTACCCCTTGCAAATGAGATTTATTTGCAATGAAGAAAAGGAAGAAGAACACCATTGGTTACATTTACATGTATTTTTAAAGTAAATTACGGTGAATTGTCTTAAACCTTTTTTGCATAATTCCTAGTTATGGAAGCACCCACTGGCAAAACGAAGATGATGTACGAGAAAGAGAATCTGTTGTTGTGCATACTAAACTGAAACATCTTTTTTTAAACTACATTGCACCATTGTGTTACACGATTGAACAACACCAATAATGGCATACCCTGTGGATTTATCATACAATTTCAGTAATGGGATCAATGGCAAATTCTACATATTTTGTTAGAGTTTAAAATATTTTGTTTATGGCGGTTTTAGGATATATTTAAAGAGTTTTTGCTAAAAGAGCAGTGTGTACAGAATACAGACATACATGAATCATTAGGACTTTCCGGACATACAGCAGTCATTCAGTCAGTCATTCAGTCATTCATTCCGTCATTCATTCAGTCAGTCATTCATTCAGTCAGTCATTCATTCTGTCAGTCATTCATTCACTCATTGAGTCAGTCATTCATTCATTCTGTCAGTCATTCATTCATTCAGTCAGTCAGTCATTTATTCAGTCAGTCATTCTCTCCACCCTGTCTGCTCCCTGCCCCCTGAAGCATCATCCTTAGGGCACCACCTGCTGGTGACAGAGTTCCTGACCCCATTTTCAGATGTTGGCAGTGGGATACCAGAAGCAATAAAATGGAAAAGAAACAATGTTGAGTGTTATTTAAGCAATAATTGCACAGTAATTTTATCCAGAATAACCAACTTCATTAAACAGGCCAGAGGACCATTCAACAGAAAAATGTCTTAAAGCAGTGTTTCCCAAAACTCAACTCGATTCCTCCAGATGTTTCTTGTTTTTGTTTTCACCCTAATATACACATGATTCAAGAAATTCAACTAATCATCAAGCCTTATTTAATGGAATCAATTATGCCATTTCATGGTTGAAACCGTATGTTCTTTCAGGGCAGTTTCACTTCTCCCATTGCTATGTTGTGTCTCTGGTTTGATAACTCTGTGACAGCAGCCTAAGATGTCAGTCAAGGTGCTGTATATGCAGGGTCAGTAGTTTGATTTGTCAGTCAAGGTGCTGTATAGCCAGGGTCAGTAGTTTGATTTGTCAGTCAAGTTGCTGTATATCCAGGGTCAGTAGTTGGAGTCGACAGTCAAGGTGCTGTATATCCAGGGTCAGTAGTTTGATTTGTCAGTCAAGGTGCTGTATATCCAGGGTCAGTAGTTTGATTTGTCAGTCAAGGTGCTGTATATCCAGGGTCAGTAGTTGGAAAATCTCCCACTTTACCACCACCAAAGCACCTCCAGACAATCACATTACCTCCACCATTCTTGACACATGACGACAAGCACTCCTCCAGCATCTTTTCATTTGGTCTACAACTCACAGATGTTATGTTTTGTGATCCAAACACACCAAACAAACATTTGCCTGTCCATAACATAACCAATATTCCTTTGACCAGGGTCTGTGTTCTTTTGCCCATCTTAATGTTTTCTTTTTAGTCCAGCTACAAATGTCATTTACAGCATTAACAATGTCTACACTGTAGTTCTTATGAATATGATGTCATTTTAATGGATATCGATTTTAATGGACAAAGATGATGCTTTTCTCTCGAAAACAAGGACATTGGTAAGTGATCCCCAACTTTTGAATGGTAGTGCATATGAACTAAGTGTACAACACAACAAAATGTGGAGAAAGTGAATAGGTGTGAAGGCCAAAGGCAACTGCATCCACAGTCAATAGACTGTTTTCAAGGCAACTCTTACATCCCAGAGAAGTGCACCTCTAACTATTCCACTCAGTGTCCAGAGACTAGTCCACCACCCCCAAATCAATATCCAATAATGGATGACCACATTTACTTACCGCTCTGTGCACACACCTGTCTAAGGCTCACTCTGGTCTGCTGTTAACAAATGAGCCCCACAAAACAGCGCTGCCACGGGGTAGTTCTATTAGTGTGAAAAGTGTGTGCTACATTGGAATCCATAGGGTATTTTTGTGCTCTGCTTGGTGCTCTGCTAGGGATGTTCATTGAAGAACCGTCTGGGTATAGGCAGCCTGAGTGTGATACACTTCTGGCTCCTGTACTGCCAGTGCAGTGTCATTGCTTTTCACACCGCTGCGTATCTCTCAGTCTATCTGATACTGTTTACCTCTCAGAACCACTGCAAGTAAACAAACATCTGTTCCCACCACCGCTCACAGGAGGGGCAGCGTCATTTCCTCTCCTTGTTATTAATTCAGCTTTGCCTGACATTCAGGGATTATTGATAATGTCTTCTTTCTTGCTGTTCCGCCGCCCATTGTCCAGTGGACACCTCTTACTTTGAGGCAGATAAATGAAAGCATCAGAAACCCACATTGATTTCCTAGCAAGGACAAGACACGCTGTCAGGGGCACTTGTTTTCTCCAGACGAGAAGACTGGCTGCTGCACGGTGTGAGAAATAAGTAAATCAGTCATTATTTTATTAATTGGGCTGTGGGGGAGGGGCCAGATGAGTCAATGCCGGGTTTAATAGCATTGAATGGCGTTTTACTGTCAGTCAAACGTAACTAGGTATTCGGCAGCCCAGGTTACCTTTAAGAGATGCACATATTGTTTAAACATATATGCTAATTAAAGCTATCTAAATATACACCTTATACTTACATATATGCACAAATATTCTATGTACAAAAATATATATTTAACAAAATGGGTCATTTTAATATACTTAAATGTGTTTATATGTTTAATAAATGTATTCACCTGCGGATGGGTTCTCATTACACTCTGGAGCTGTACTGATATGAGGCTTATTGAATGGGACAAACAACAGGACAATGGATATCACACTATCTGGGCGGAGAATGGGGATCAGTACACACCCACGATGAGCTGGATAAAAAGATTTGCAGGCAATTTCTGATGAAGGAATGGTTCAGGAAATGGATAGGGACTGGAGAACTCAATTGGAGTTATGGATGACTTCATTTTAAGATATTTAATGAAAGGTCCAGTGCAGTTAAAAATGTAATTTTCCTGTAAAATTCTATATCTTTTTTTACTTCCACACCATGAGGTCAAAATAACACAGATTTATTTTTTGAGCGGTCTATAATTTTAATCTGTTTAGGTGGGACAGAACCTTTGGCTTTGGCAAATTAGATTGAGGGAGTGGGTTTAAGAGCATAATCCAATCAGATGTAAATACATAAACCGATGTACAGTATGTGGACATTTTTGTATTTTCACATGTTAAAATTAAGCATTTCAAGAGTCAGGGTAAGAAAATATGAAATACTCACTAAATTCCTCACTAAAAACACACACAATTGTTTATTAAACATAGGGATGATCAACAAATAAAATTACAAATACTGCATGGGTGAAGTGTGGCACTGGCAATTTCAGGGATAATATTTTGAAATCCTGGGAACACCCATAGGTAATGTGTATGGATAAATAAGTATTTTGGGATCAACATATCTACTGAATTATTCTATTATTCAACAATCATTTCCAATTCATGATTCATAAACACATTTAAATTGAGCTCAGTAGCCCCTGATCATCAAAGAGCTGAGTCCTGCTGGTGTTGGCTCATCATCAGTATCTTTCTTGTTACTGTAGTGGTAATGTATATTCATCAATGACTTGTGCTTCACAGTAATGCATTGGCTACAATATTTTCCTGTCATTTTATTTTATAAGTAATTTTCTGGTGTTTGTGTAATTACCAGATTGTCTCACATATTATCGTTGAAGAGAAACATGACCAGTTATAAAGGACATGTTTCAAATTACACATAGCCAGTGCTTGACTGGGTATGAAAAAAGTACAGGAACTGTCTTTTCCAAGTCAGTACATTAGACACAATCCTTACATTTAGACCCTCAAATTACCAGACTAATTGGCAGTGTCTGTTTGTAGCCCAGTAGAAAATTGCAGGTCTTTTGTGCCATAGATCTGCCATAATTTTCTGTTGAACTCTTCATCAATGCACCATGTAGGATGACTATTATATTATTTCTACATAAATGACTTATGCAACTGTTATGCTACTATATGAAAACACACCAAGCCCTCTATCTGGAGAGCAGCTGGGTGTGCACAGATTTGATCCAACACTGGATCCCACCTGAGCTTTTCAAGGTCTTGCGATGTAGCCAATGTTTATAGGTTGCAATGCGGTTAGAGTGCATGTTCAGCTAGGTTCAAACAGTTTCATACAGTTTATAAAAGTCTTTTTTTTTTTTACACATATTGATAATCATTAAAATGTAGGCTAATACATCCATATGTCAACGATCAGTTTCTTTCCATTTTAGGATGTACAACTCAAATGTATTTCTGTGCATTTTTCAGACAATGTTTTTTGATTGGTTGCATTAATTCAGGTGTCTAGAATGCGTGTAAATAAAATAAATGTACATTTATTGAACACTACTAAATTTGGAGGCTTATTTGGAACAATCCAGATCTTTCAGATATATTATTTAATATTTTTACCTGACATGGAAAAAGGTGTGCAAGTATATTAATAAAACTTCAAATGAGAGATACATATTTACTTTTATTACCACTCTTGTTCACAAAATAATATGTAATATATATTAATAATGTCTAAAATTAACTTATTGGTGGGCTCAACCAATTACATATTGCAATAAGAGACTGCGATTAAAATCTTTCTTGGGGTATGTACAACCCTGTTTCCAAAAATGTTGGGACACCAAAAATGAAAAAGAAAATGCAATGACGTGCAAATCATTTATGCCTATACATAATTAAAAACAGTACAAAGACAACATATCAAATGTTGAAACTGAGAAATGTTATTATTTTGGGACAGGGGCATGATTACCACTGTGTAGGATCACCTCTTCTTTCAACAATAAGTGTTTGGGAAGCCTTTGAAAGTGTAATGTTTTCCCATTCTTGCTTGATATAGGCTTTCAGCTGCTTAACAGTTCGGGGTCACCTTTGTCATATAATTTTTTCATAATGGGCCAAATGTTTTAAATGGGTTATAGGTCTGGACTGCAGGCAGGCCAAATTAGCATCCGGACTATTTTACTATGGAGCCATGCTGTTGTAACACGTGCAGAATGTGGTTTGGCCATGTCTTCCCTGAGAAAGAACTTGTTATCAGCAGCATATGTTGCTCCAAAACCTATATATATTGTTCAGCATTAATGGTGCCATCAAAGTTGTGCAAGTCACCCATGCGCCATGTGCACTAATGCACCCCCATACCATGGATGCTGGCTTTTGAACTATGTGCTGATAACAAGCCGGATGGTCTCTCTCCTCTTTAGCCTGGATGACGCGGCATTCACATTGATTTGTCAGACCACAGGACACTTTTCCACTTCACCTCAGTCCATCTTAATGAGCTCGGGCCCAGAAAAAGCAGCGGCGATTCTGGATCTTGTTTATACATGGTTTCTTCTTTGCATGGTAGAGGTTCAAATTTTAAAAACATTTGTGGATGCATTTATGTACTGTGTTCACAGACAATGGTTTTCATAAATGTTCCTGAGCCCATACAGTGATGTCCACTGGAGAAACGTGTGTTTTTTATGCAGTGCCGCCTGAGGGCCTGAAGATCATGGGCATCGAATACTGGTTTTCGGCCTTGTCCCTTGCATACAGAGATTTCTCCGGTATCTCTGCATCTTTTCATGATATTATGTACCGTAGATGATAAGATCCCCAAACTCTTTGCAATTCTAATTGTTGCACTATTTGCCTGCGCAGTCTGGTAGAGAGCGGAGAACCCCTCCCCGTCTTTACTTCTGAAAGACTCTTCCTCTCCGGGATGCTCTTTTGATACCCAGTCATGTTACTGACCTGTTGCCAATTAACCTAATTAGTTGTGTGACGTTCCACCAGGTTTTTATTTTAGCGTCACACAACTTTTAGTTTTAATGCTTCTTTAACACCCTAATACTTACATTAGTCAGTCCTTGATAAATCATTCACCTTTTATTTATTATTAATGAATTCATGCTTAGGTAGATGGAAACTGTAATACTTGAGTACACTTTTAGATCAATAACTGTACCCTTTCTCTAGTACTGATTTCCAGTAGTCTGCTTGTTATGCTGAGGAACAAAATACGGCTGAAATATTACAGACAGCAGTGGCCACTGAGACAACAGCCTTATTTTGCAGGCAAATATTTAGTTGAAAACAAACTTCACTTACTATCAAATTTACTTTGATTGATGGTAAGTTTGTCATTAGCTAACAAATTCAGTCAGGAAAAGCTGGCAATGCTAATGTTAGTGAGCTAAAGTTCAGTACACTCCCCTCAATATTAACTAGCTAGTTATTGTTATAATGCATATAAAATCAATCTGATGGTATCAAAATGATGAAAGATTTTGCTACTAAATATTTGCGTTCTTTAGAAGTGGTATCATGTTTTCAAGCCTTAGTAATGCACTTTATATCCCAACAACACAATATGATCTTAATGCCTAGGATTAGGGAAATCAATAGAGAAATATAATTTGGCCTACCTCCAATCCCTACACACTAAGTGGGTAGAGGTGACAGAGAGGTGCCTATCAAGTGAGATGTGACTGAATCCTATCCTCCACCAGTTGATCACACATGGATCACCAAGTCCTGGATCCATACATCTTAGGTCAGTCTAAGAGAGAATGTTCCAGGGGCGGTTCTCATGTCTGTTTTGCTAATGGTTGGCAGGTGATAAAAGAAAGCATGCATGTTTTCCACTGGCTTTGAATTCTTCTTCCAACATTATTGTGTCTCTTGAGTCATTTTGCCATTATCTTTGCCAGTACCTCCAGCAAAAGCCAATGTTCAAGCCCATGTTGGAAAGGTCAAAGCTATGACATTCAGTACACACGCACTGATACCGATTAACCAGACGATGGTTTGGAATGACTTCTAGCCAAATACTGTTTTCTGTGGGGTTTGAGAATCAATCATGTAAATCTTCTTCTGCACTTCACAAATTGTATTGTGCTCAGTCAGTTATGTAGAAGTAAATAGTTTATAGCAGGATAGAAAGGGGCCAGTATTTAACTTGAAAGCTTTATATTTTCATATTTACCACTTAGAAAATGTCATATCAGTCATTAAATGTTCATTGATCAGACTTTTGATGCATTTACAGGCCATGTCTCATAAGTCACACCTCCCACCTATTTATTTCATACTCTTATATACAGCGACAACCTGGAAGCAATTTGCTGAGGGACAGAACGACAGACTTATTTCAGCTTGCTGGCTTGGGGACTCAATCTAGCAACCTTCTGGTTACTGGTCAGGCCCTTGAACCATCAGGCTACCTCTTGCCCCATAATACAGTGCTCTCCATAAGTATTGGGACGGTAAAGTAAAAAAAAAAATTGCATTTCATTTTTGGCATATGAAAATACTATTAAAAGATTAAAATAAATTAGAAATACAGACTGTCACATTTCTGTCTGTTTCAACAATTACATCCAAATAGGAAAAAGAGCACTTTCATAATTCCGTCCCCGCATTTCATGCGAGCATAAGCATTGGGACAACTCAACTTGAAGCAAATAATACATAATATGTATAAAATCTAGTATTTAGTCGCAAATCCCTAGCATGCAAAACCAGCAGAGGGTCTGCGACCCATTGACATTACCAAACTCTTGGTATCATCATTTGAGATGTTTCACTAAGCCTTCACAGCAGCCATTTTGAGCTATTGGTAGTTCTGGGGAGTTTCTGACACGCATGTTCATTCAAATTTCAAATCGGGAGAAAGACTTAGCCAGTCTAAAGCCTGATGAGCTCCTTAGTTGTGTTGGCAGTGTTGTTTCAGTCTGTCGCATGGTGGAGTGCTGCCCAATGATTCAGGTGGCATCTTCTTGTACCTTGGTGGCCAAGACGGTTGTGTACACTTCTGAATTCAATCTGCTGCTGCCATCATTCGTTACATCATTAACAGAGATGAGTGAGCCCGTTCCAATGGGAGCCATGCATGCCTATACCATGACACAACATCCACCATGCTTCACAGACAAGGTGGCATACTTTAGATCATCTGCCATTCCTTTTCTTCCCCACACATCTTGGAGGTTCACCGTTGTCTAATCTGTCCATAAACTTTTGTTCTATAACTCTACTGGATGATCCCTGTACTTCTTAGCAAATTCTAATCTGGTTTTTGGTGCTGATCAGAAGTTTACATCTCCAGTGTAGCCTTTGTAATTCTGCTGCTTCTGTGAACGGCAGCATTCTGAAAGTTGCTGGTGATTCCACTTATTTTAATTCTTTTTCACAGATCTGATACTTTTTCTGTCATAAACTGCTGTTGTTTTTCTTGGCTGACTTGGTCATTAGCAATTGCTGAAGACACCAATGGTTTTTCTTTATCAGGACATTCCAAACTGCTGATATGAATATGGACAACTTTTGTGTATGGTTCTACTTTAATTGGATTCCTCCCTTTAAGCATCATCATTGCTTGTGTTTCTGTCATACAGCTCTTTTATATGTAAAAATTTTTGCAGCAGGAAACACATGATCAATTAGAAACACCTACTCTTAGTAGGTAAAACATATGTTGAAACAGAAAAAAATAAAAGGTGACATTCTGTACAATTCCCCATTAGTCTTTTAATCGTATTTTCATATTCCTTGAGAATACAGCAAAAGTAAAAAAGACTTTACTGTCCCAATACTTATGGAGTGTACTGTAGCTGTGGTTTTCAATTCTCAGTAAATGAGAGCAGTACGTTGACGGACAGCTGAGAGGACAAATTGCTATCCAGTAACAGATCAAATCAATGTGCCAGTTGGATAACTGCCTTTGTGAGAAAGAAAATCCAGCATTAGTGTTTATAGCCTAAGGATAATTATAAGCTATGTACTTTTGCTTTTAGCTTAAGCAAAATGTTTAAGTTTTATAAAGACTATTATGCCATGAATAACATCAAAAATAATATTTTTCCATGTGTTTTTTTTGCCTTTCCATTCAAAACAACTAAAAAACTCACCCATTTTCTGTGCTGGATTACATACCCATTGTACAATTTAAGGACTTTAATAAAAACTAGAAATAGGCCTTATTTGTAAATAAGTTTGTATCAAAGTTACATTTAGTGGAATTGTTATAGACAGAAAACTAGTTAAGCTTGTCCCATTATCCTTTACTGTTAACAAGTCAAGATTTTCCAACAGCACACATTTGCATTTCTCTGTTATTTTAAAAGGTAAATATGTTAAGAACAGGTTATTTCTGAAGAAACGACCAGGAAACAATTAGGTTTAACCATATTGCTCAGGGACAGAACGAAAGGGTTTGTTCACCTTGTCTGCTTGGCTACTGTACCCTGCCGCAACAGTCTCTCGTAATTATTTGTTTTCGTGCTACCACTATTAGGTCAACTAGGTTTTGATTTAGATTATCTGCAAACAATAACTTTGAGGTGGAACTCCACAATGCCTAAAAATGAATTCATTTCTTAATCACGAATGACAACACCTGGCTATGCCTAGGCCAACAAGTCACTGTCAAACATTTCAAAACAACAAGCAAACAGCATCCTATGCCAGTGCTGATATGATCCACAGTCACCTGACACCAGAGTGAGGAAAGACGTGAGACATTTGGAGCTGCATGCGTTGGTGCTCCCCACTCTCAGTACAACTGACACGGTTCTCTTGCATCACGTCAATAGTCTGAACTGCCACGTGTGTTAAACTTGTAGGCGATGGTGAAAAGGGAATAGGCCGTTTGGCAGGTCGCCCCTTCCGGTCTCTCGCTGTGCTACACGTTTATGTGCTGGCAGACTTCGGTGGCATGAGTCAAGTTAGAATTAAAAAAATAAATAAGTCTGTGAAATCGTGTGAAATTTTGCCTGTGTCAACGCTGGCTGTCGATCAGTGGCGAGAGTTGGCGTTGTAACAGTGCCTGACAACAAATTTAACAGTTCATGTGACAAAATGTTTTCAAATAAATAAATGTAATAAAACACTGATTTAATACAACTCGGGCTCGTGAGCAGACAAAGTCCTTCATAGAAAAGTAGACTCCCGGTTGGCTCTCCTGGATCGGAACCGGAGCTCAGACAGCTTGGAGTTGATGCCGGTGCCAATCTGTCCTTTCCTGGCCAACGGGAAGCGGGCCAGTGTGGCATCTGCGGAGGGAGAGAGCGACAGTGCAACAACAGTTGGAGGAGGAGGAGGAAGGATGGCACAGGAGTGGCGGTGAGGGATACAGCAGTTTTTCAGCATTGCCAGAGCTGTCAGGCCATTAAAAACAAAATGATGATGAATGAACGGGGCTTACCGGATCGGAAATGAGCCCGGCTGCCTCTGCCACACACACCTCTCAATCATCATTTCCTTTCATACATGTTGCAGTTTTTTTGGGGGTTTTTTGCACAGCACTCAAGCGCAAACTAACAATGCATGGGTTAAGTGATTTTGAGATAAAATAGCATCACAAAACTGAATTGCATCTGTAGCATACTAGACAAGACAATTGTATAATGATCAAAAAAGTCAGTGAGTTGTTTCAAAATAAATAGGACAAAAATGCTATGTAAGACATGAAAATTGTATAGGCAGTGATCAGGAAATGAGTTGAAAACACACATACTATAGATGGCGTTGAGTTTCTGTGGGTCGAGGGCAGTGCGGTGGTTGGGAAACGTTGGTCTGCGGCTCCGCCCGCCTCGTAGATTGCTGTTCAGCAGGGTGTCCATGTCAAACACGCCCAGCAACAGGGTGCGCGCCATCACTGTGGGAGACTGAGTCTGATTGGCTGCATGCCAGGACCGCATTTCACAAAAAACCCCAGAACCTGGATATACCTCCACCTGGTTTACCTGCACAGGAAATTAGGGAGAGACAGAGCAAATATAACAAGAACCAACGTAGACCTCCATAATCTTTGGAGGGGAGTGGTGTTAATGGTGGCGAAAATGAACAAGGAAGCAACAGAACATTTTATTACATGGCCAGTCACGCTGACACAGTGTGTCTCTGAGCAGGTCCTGGGTAGGTTGGTTGCTATGCCACACAGCGAGCTGTGGGAGTCGCTGTCCTTTGTGATGTTACTCAGCTCTAAGTCTTCTTCCACGCCGTGCTCACTGACATCGACCTCGGGACCGAAGGTGGACACGCTTCCGTTCATGTCGTCCAGAGTCATAGCTGAGCGGTTGGACATTGGCTGATGATGGAGCGGGGGACTGAACCCGCGGCCGGAGTGACCCGAAACCGAGTGGTGCGCATACATGTAGCTCTCACCCCTCCCTGTTGCTGTGGAGACCGCCTGTGGTGAAGCGGCAGGGTGGGGGGGCTGGTTTGCTTGGCCCAGAGTTTGCCACATGGTGGAGAGCAGGCCAGGGATCTCTGGGCGACGACACCATAAAGGAAAGAATAAACACGCATGGGAGAATGTCATCAATTCAGGGTTGAATAATAAAATAAGAAATGCTCACCCTTCACTAGCATGTTTTGCAGCCGCTGGTTGTCAGCTACTATTTCGGCCTTCTCCTTCTCAAGCTCCCGAACCCGCGACTTTAGGAACTGAAGCTCCGCAGTGTAGGAAGGGTTGTACGCGTCCATCTCCATCTTCATCGTCTGTCAAGGTAGGAAAAATGGAGATGACTGATGAGTTCATTTTTAAGAAACTATCTAATGTTTTCATTGCCTTGATCTCCTAATTTTAAGAGACCTTGTTGTGACATCAAGCAGTCTCTAGACCAAGGGTACTGAACTCTTACGCTACGAGGTCCAGAGCCTGCTCTACCTCATCATTAATGTCACCCACCTGGTGCCCTAGGTCTGAATAAGGCCCTGGTTAGAGAGTTACAAATGAAAACATTGAGTGTTACCGGCCTTGAGGTCCAGAGTTGAGTTTGACATCTGATACTACCCAACTTTTCTCTAAACCTCTGCTGTATAACTTCGGGCTGTATATGTCAATATTAATATGTGCAAAATATATAAGCCAAATTACTGTCTTACCTCAGTAAACCATGAAAGTGAGCCATTTTCAGTACTGCAAACATAGCCAAGATGGGCCATGTCACTGGAAATTTGAATTCCGGCTAATGAACTTTAACTCCTTGCCTAAAGGAATATTTCCACCCACCCAGGGCAGCGGGCCGTGCAAAATTAACATATCCAACGGGTTTGGTAATGATGTAGTGCATATAATATATGTGACACGAAATTGACACAGAAGTCTTTTGGCTGGCAAACGCTGCATTTAGAACAACCGGTTAAGAAAATACAGTAGTTCTGGAAAGCTTGTTTAATAGTGAACTTCCGTCACATGATCAATCCATTGAAGGTACCAAGCTCTTTCAAAAAGAAGGCTATCACACACAGATCACCACCAATTCCAATCCAAATGAGGGTCAGGATTGCAGCAGGCTGTTTGAGAGGGGGGGTGGACTGCTCAGTTTTAATAGGCTAGAAGTAGTTGCCACTCTTACACTCTTATTTTGTCTTCAGGGACAATGATTGGTTTAGAATGTGGCACTTTTCTTTTAGCTGAAGAGATATCTGATGGATGATCATGTGGACACAATGCAGCTTTAAGTGGATACAACAGAACAAAGAGTGCTGATAATAGAACATGCATATCAAAAAACAATTTCCAGGTTAAAAATGCGTCACCTGACAGAAAATGGTAACTGACTTACAAAAAGCTGTGAAAAACATATGTAGCAATGAGGATAAAAACTCAAATAACTAGAACACTGCCATTAAGAACATACCAAAAAAGCTAGGCAGCAGCATTATTGGTGAGATTAATTAGATAGGATATTTTTTTCACTCAGAAATCTGAATGTCAATACAAAGGATTTGATGAATATTTTATTAAAATTAAGTGTAATAGTCTGAAAGATATCAATTTGTTTTCTCAAAGCTATCGGCTATTCCAGGAAAATAAAATGCCCGAAATGTGCTCTCTGAAGGGAAAGGGGAAAAAAGCCAAATATTATAATCTGTTATCTCACTCATTAATATGCAAATTGAATCATGTTTAGTCAATCATTTTACTGTGCAAGTTGGGTTGTTGTATGCCACATTATATTTGAAGAGATGCAGCAAAAAAATTACGATGATGCATTTTCAATTTGAATATTAATTAACTTGATATTATTTACCAGGTCCTGGAATTTTTATTACATTTTATTAAAAGTGTACACAACAAACATTTCTACAAGGCAAAGCTTCCAAAAAGCCTGTCCACATTAACCCCAGAATGTCAGCAGTTCCATTGTATTAAGTCTTCTTTATGCATCCCTCTGATAGTGAAATAACTTTGATTAATAGCCTACTTTAATCCTTAAGGGGAACAACAGTAACATGATCATCCATCTTAAATCTCCTTACACTTGAAAAGTCAAAACTTTCAAACAAATCATTGGTTTATAAGACAACATAAGGGTGACAATTGGCAGCACCCACTGAAACAGCCGAGCAATGATTCTTCCTCAAAAAAGGCACATTTTGATTGGTTACTGAGTTTGAGACCGGGTGGTCACTTTCAGACATGGTGAGAATTTTTTAATAACAGTAGTGTTTTTGTAGGAGCAATTCAGTGTTCATGTGACAGTTGTCACAACAAGTTATACAAGCTTTGTAGATGGAGAACACAGAGCTAACATCTGTGATAGATTGGATGCTGCACTTCCTACATAAATGAATAGGCCTAGTGTACAGTGAGTTTGCAATGCTACTACAAAATGAAATATTTTACAACAAAAGGTTATATACACGTTAATGTAAATATACACTCAGTGGCCTGTTTTAGTAGGTACACCCATCCCCACTGTCTCGAAAAGAGCAGCAAGATGGCCTAGAGGTTAGGCAACTGACCATTGTCCGAATTATATCTAGTTATAATCCCCCAACTGCCAAATCAAAAGTTACGTTTTTCTGTCTCTGAGAAATACAGTAAACCCAAATTGGTCCTTTTGCCCTCGTACATTTCCCCACAGACTATGGCTTTGAAGAATTTGTTGTAAAAAACAAAAAAAACAACCTATGTGGTTAAATAACTAATACGTTATTTCTTCATTTGAACTATTTCTACAAAGCGACAGAAATGTTTTGCAGGAGTGTTTGTCCATGCTGACGTGACGGCATCCTACGATGCTGAAAATGATCTGTTTGGTTGTGATCTTGGGAAGGCACATGCACACTAAATGAAACTGAACTCACAGAGACGTGCTCTTTGTGATAGGCACACCAGTATGGACTGAAGGGACAGCAAAATCAGGGATGTTTTTTTTGTCATGTTTTGGTTCATTTCACAAAGCCTCTGAGTTTTACCAATTGTGCTACAAGTCAGTATGTTGATAGCTGCAGTCATCCCTGATTGACAGCGCAACTGAATGTATTTGAGTCTATATCAGCGGATATTTTGATAAATGTACAAAAATTAAAAACAGAGTATCCGGGCGAGAAGGGCAAAACTCAGTTAGGCCACCAAATGGCCTGACAACTATAAAAAAGAGAGACTGTCACAGCTGAATACGGCATCAACAGTCAAGGTGCTTCACAAAAGTGTTTTTTATGGAAGACTGTCAAAAAGAAAATAACTCCCATCAAACTGAAGACATCTGGGAGACTGTGAGACCAAGTTGAAGAGGATTCAATGGTCTGAAAAGACAAACCTGCCTTAACTTTGAGCGCTATCTTTGGCACAAGGGTAACATTGCACATTATCCTGAGAACACAATCAATAGCCTGAAGCATGGTGGCAGCATCATGCTATGGGGATGCTTCTCTGGGTAGGGACATGGACATTTTCTGAGGTTAAAGGGCTAAATGGATGCAGCAAAATACTGGGAAATCCTGGAAGAAAACCTGCAAGTTACCAGGAAAAAGGGAGAAAATTCATCTTCCAGCAGGACAACCACCCCAAACATACAGCCAAAGCCAGACTGAAGGCTTAAAAACTAAAATGTAATGCCCTGGCGTGGCCCAGTCTATGTCCAACTGAGAATATTTGGAAATAGTTGAAAATTGCTGTTCACTAAAAGTCTCCCTCCAACTTGAGCAATTTTGCATGGAATCTGAAAGAATTGCTGTGTCCAGATGTGCAAACCTGGTAGAGATTTATCCAAATAGACTCATTGTTGGAATTACTGCAAGTTCTCTTGGAATAACTTGAGTTAGTTTTGTGGGTACACTTTGTTTTTACTTACTACAAACACCACATAATATATAAAATGTGTCTTTTCATTCTTCTAAAAAACATAATTTTGTTAGGGAGGCATTATCTGTTCACTATGAATTCTGGAACTTGTCTTAACAGACCAAGAGACGTAGAATGGGGTGAACATAATAACAGAAAACACCTACGTATATATTAACAATAAGGATCTGATCGGGTGTATGGCCAACCTTTGACTTCAGAACAGCTCCAATCCTCCTTGGAATGCTGTCATACAAAACCTGAACTGTGTATACTGGAATATTGCATAATTCTTTAAGAATTTCCTCCAGTTCTTTGAAAGACGTGGGAGGCGGAAATCCACTTCCTTCTGTGCTCCAGAACTTACCATAAAGGTTCAATGATGTTCAGATCTGATTATTGGGGAGGCCATGGAATGTGTTTGACGTCATCCTGGCGTTCATAAAACCACTCTTGAATTTATTTAGCAGTGTATGGGGGCATTATCATCCTGGAATATTGGAACATGAGAGATCACTGCATAATGTTGCAGTGTATGTAATGCAAATTGGCAATCAATCTGTGGGGGACACAAAAGAACAGAAACATCAAATGGAAAAGGACTGGGTTTTCTTTAGGTACTTTGAAGTAACTAAATCACATTTAAGAAATGTACCCAGAAGTGACAAACATTGATTAACAGTGGTACATACAGTTCATGTCAGCAATAAAAGAGGTCTGACAATTAGCACTTTGATAGTTTTCAAAGCAACATGAGAGTTCCAAAGAGGCTGAATTGCAGGAGCAACTGTAATATTATTTAATGTGTCAAGGGGAACAGCCTCAGAAATCATGACAGCATATGTTGAAAAATGACGAAACGAATCAGCAAAGAGGAAAAGTGGTCACACGTAGAAGCTGCCCGAAAGGTATAGACAAATGCACTTTACAGGATAGTGGCTCATTGCTCCAAAAGCACAGCCTCAATAATTACCACAGAATTGAAACAGCACCTCCATGATCCAGTCTCAACAAAGACTGTAGGCTGTGAGTTTCCCAAAACTGGATTTTTTTTCAAGGGTGCCAGTCTGCAATTTGGAAGTCACTTGTATCCAAGACCAATAGAAATACACACATAACTTGGTGTAAGGAGCACAAAACCTTTTGCTTAGTGCAAACACTGTTCCCTACTGATGTTCCAATATTCCAGGGTGATAATGCCCCCATACACACTGCTACGCATATTCAAGAGTGGTATCATGAACACCAAGATGACGTCAAACACCTTCCAGACCCGGACATCACTGAACCTTAATGTGAAGTTCTGTCACCCCAGAGTGCAAAATGGATTTCCACTGTCATCGTAAAGTTGTGACCAAAGATGTGTATGACAGCATTCGATGAAATTGATTGTTCACACATAAAAAAGCTGTCAATGTGTAGTCTCAGTTCTATAATTTGCTTTTCCATTTTGGGTCTGTGTTTGATGTCAGTAGGCATAATCCAACATGAAGACTAGGGAGCTGCCTATGAATGAAAAGCAAGTGATTTGGATTCTAAAAGAAGAGTGGAACTCAATAAGAACCATAGCACAAATGTTGGGCATTGCCAAATCAACACTTTGGAATGTCCTGAAAAAGAAAGAAACCACTGGCGTCTTCAGCAATCACCAGAGACTAAGTCGGCCAAGGAAAACAACAGCAGTTCATGACAGAAAAATTACCAGACCTGTGAAAAAATAATTGTAAAATAAGTGTCAGTGGAATCACCAACAACCTTGTGATGGGAAGGCAAAATAGTGGGTGGAAATAAGGAACAGCAGATGACCCAAAACATGCCACCTCATCTGTGAAGGTAGTGTCATGGTATGGACATGTAGGCCCACTCATCTTTATTGATAATGTAACGAATGACTGCAGCAGCATAATTAATTCAGAAGTGTACGGAAGCATCTTGGCTTCCAATGTACAAGAAAATCCAAAAGACCCATTGGGGTAGCACTTTACAATGCACCAGGACTATGATACCAAACACACTGCCAACACAACGAATGAGATCAGCAGGGGAAACAGTTGAAAATAATAACTACGACACGTGCATTCCGAACTGATTTTGTGAGTCGTTACTGATCAAGTAGACGTAAAATTCAACATTTAATTGTTACTGAGTTTAAGTTCTTCTAAATCAAGACGATGGATGTGTTCAATTGATTTTCATGCTTGACATATTATTTAAAAGTGGAACATGACTTGACCTGAAGCATATGCGTTTATTCATTGCCTCGACACTCTGTTAGTCATGCTCTTGTCAACAACACACAACATTGGAGGGCACTCTGATCCAAACGTACGGCAGAGGAGCTGGATTGGGAATCACAATATGGCCCGGTTAAGTGGGGGGGAATCCTTCTGCTTGTCTAGTCTACTGATTCACCTGTTATGGGAGGGTTGAAGCAGAGCAGCCTTCTGTACAATTGTATGTTTTCTGGAATGTTCATTTATATATATACTGTGCAGAACAAATATGCCTCTCTGACATAAAAAAATTTAGAACCACGTCTGTTATATTAATATAATTTATATCTGCTACGTTTAAGAGTAGGCCTATGTTTTTTAACCGAATGTAGCCCAGTTGACATTTAAACATGAAAGGGTGGGGTATATTCCCAACATACAACCATTAAGGTGTTTTCTGATGCACAATGCAGAGTCCTCGATACAGCCCTCAGCCATGGCATATTGATAGTGATTATACTACAAAACTCTATGGTGTCTAGCCTACTTGCTATAAGAAACCTGTTACTAAAGCAATTGGAAAAGTACAAATGTGGCTGTGGTATAAATATAACACGGCTTTCAGCCAATCAGCATTCAGTGTTCTAATTAAAGGATGGAGGGTGTGTTATATAAGGCTAATATACCACAGCTGTTTTTAGGCATGATACTTCGAAGCCTGAAACTGCTTAGCAATATGCCATAAACATTGAGATGACTTACTGCTATTATAAACGGTTTACCAACGCAATTAGAGAAACAAAAAGTGATGTGACGTCACACCCGTGGCATACACCACATGGTTTATAATGTAGTGTATTATTGGCCAATTAGCGAGTGCCCAATTAGAAAATTAC